>NC_064775.1:18683213-20083213 GCF_011397635.1 Epinephelus fuscoguttatus
TAATGAGTCATTCACTGATGAAAACACATCAGTTGTTCTACGAGCAAAAGGCAGCGATGGTGTGACTCGTGCAAGTGCTCAACATGGAAGTTGCTTAATGACATTTCCAGGAGAAAGAGTGCACGTTGAATGCCGCCTTAACTACTGTAAAGAAGAAAATATTGTACGTGATAATGTTATACCATCTTTGCAACAACCAGTGCAACTTATAAATCTCCGCTCTGAACAAAACTTCAATTTTCAAGAGCATTGCTTGTGGACAACCAGCTAGAACTGATAAGAACAAGAAGCAGAGAGAGAAATTTGATGTCTACCCAACAGGAGACTTCCAGGAAAGGATTGTTTGGGTTTGCCACTTTAGGAAAGACAAATGGTCTGACACAGTATGTGGGAGAATATCATCTGTCCATGACCTTCATGCAGCAGATGCGGTATACCACAAACAATTTGAATATGAAGAATATTCCCAGTCAATTATCTGCAAACCCTGGCAACGAACCCAAAAGATTCAAAGTCAGAAGACCTGAAGTTGATGAGAGTGTGAGTGATTGTATTTAAAATCTGAGTCTTAATGTGTGCAGCTGTTTTTTAGAAGCATTATCAGTGAGATTATATAGCTCCACTACAGGAGACTTTATGACATTTGGTATAAGGTACGAAAATCTGTAGTTTATTTGGAAAACGTGTCTCTCAAATCCAGTTTTCACCCACAAATGTTTTCCATTTCCCGTCCACACTGTTTGTGAACTTCACCTGTCCATCACTCTTCACAGGAATGCAGAGCTGATCCAGGAACCTTCAGAGGCCTCAGCTCATCGCACCAGGCCTTCAGCTCTGAATGTAAACATCCTCATAATCCTCAAACAAACCCCTGAGTCCTATAGAGCTTCACACCCCCTCCACTCATTCACCTTCAAACACTCCTCTAAGCATCTTTTTTTCTTTTTTTTTTTTTGGAAAGGAGAGACAGTTTGCGATGGACGGATAATGGAGATCCTTTTCAAGTGTTGTGTTTCGGCCTCCTACCCTCAGAGGTCCACAGATTACTTTTCTTTTACATCTTTCTCAATGGTAAAACTGTTTCTTTTCCTCCTTTCTCCTGACAGCTGGCAGCTTTTCTTTGGCCCCACTCTTCTGTGTGATGGTGTGAATGTCATGAGAACATTTGGTGCTGCAGGAATCCTCAATTTTAAGCCATTTAGTCAAGTCATTCAATTTTAAAAAACAAGTAGTAGATGTGCAAAAAAAGTTACTTTTTCCAGACTACATTATAAGTTATGCTCTTACAGAAGACATAGATTCATTTTATATCTTTGTTTTTTATTTAGTAGGCTATATACACATTCATTTTATCTGTGTATAAAGGATAAGTGTGTAAGATTTAGAGAGAGTGACTGGTGTCCAGCAATGAGGATTGCAGGTTGCAACCTCTTCCCAGTTAGACTTCCTTCATTTCATTGTTTAGGAGGTTTTTAACAGGAGCCAAATTACCTGCAGATGTTTCTTCCTCTTCAAAATAAACAGACCAGGGCCCTACTTCAGAAAGCAGGATTAGTGAAAACTAATGTGTATGTGAGTATGTTGAGCCTGAGATAAGGGAAACTCTGAGTTTTCCGTTTAAGAAAGCCAGCTCAGTGAAACCCTGAGTCAGTTACTATGGCAACTTACTCCGTGACGCAAACCTGCTGGCTCGCAGGTTTGCTTCATCTAAGCCTGAGGCTGAGCGTATCGCAGGTAGGAGAGACATGGTATGTCCTTTAGTGAATGAAGCTGTGGAATTTGGGGCACAGTTTATTCAGAGGCTGCTGCGTAAGGAGAAGGTGATTAGACCCCGTTTGGACGTCTCCCCGGAGGAGTGTCTGTATGAAAGATACTGTTTGACCTCACAGTCTTTCATTTAACAATCTGTTCCACCCAGATATATCAAATATTACACATTGTGGATTTACATTATCATCAGAGCAAATTTTATGCATTGTCCTTTGATTCTTCTGCAGCAGCAGTTTTCTTCATAACATCAGAGACACACAGAAAGACAGCAGTTTGTCGGACCATAAGAAAAGTGACTCTGGCTCTGAGAAGGCTTTTGCCTGTTTTTTGTGGTTTTCCCTGGACATAAATCAGAATTGATTATCAAAGTATTTGCAACAGAGCATCGGTGGCTTAGTGGATGGAGCGGACGCCCCATGATCAGACAATGATGCAGTGGCCGCGGGTTCAAACCCAGCCTACATCCTCTCGCTGCGCGTCGTTCCCTCTCTCCCTCAACATTACGCTGTTTTGCCATTGAAGGCAACAAAAGCCCCGAATCTTATCTAATCTTAAAAAAAAAGAGGAATTCCAAAGAACTGCAGGTTTGTCAGTGTTAATCAGAAATTAATCTACGTTATATGATGCAATGATTCATCAATAGCGTACTTTTCATATTTCAAAGATTCCGCGGTGTAACTGGCTCATTTATGGGACTCACCACCCCATAATAGCTCCATCTGAGCATGAAGGAGATTACGTGAATTAGAAGTCATTTCACAGCAGTTCAGCAATTCAAGGAACCTCAGCCTAAGATTGACAGAATGAAGAAAGGTTGGGCAAACTACAACATTTTTGTGTTTGATGTTGAGTCACTGCCCAGTATGTTTGGGCCCCATCAGATTACAGCTGAATAAAATGATACAGCATGATATTAAAATAAGATATATGAACTCTGTGTAATGTTTCTATATTTTCTGTATATTAGACACATTAACTCATAACATTACATAACATCACTTCAAATTACCTATTAACACACTCTGTAGTCTGCTCCCATCACACCTCATGCTGTTTAGCTGCAGCTGACGTGTTCGTTTTTTTTTGTTTTTTTCATTTCACGGTCATTAAAATCAGCTGGGATGAAACAAGTGGCTTTCTGCTTTCTGCCACTGAATATCACGTTATCTGCACTCCACTGATGATGTCTTTCAGTGCTCGCTGTGAACGCGCCTCTCTCAGACTGAACATACTCAGAGCTGATTGAGCTGACTGTGATCAGCTGTTCTGGAACCGAGTTTCTCAGCTCAGACTCAGTCAACTTGGAGATCGGGATTAGGCTCAGAGTTTGCTGAGCCTGCTTCCTGAAATAGGGCCCAGGTGATCTGAACCAGTAAAACACTGAAAAAAGCAGGTTTACATTAAAAAATCAGTGTTTTCCTGCTGCTGTTTGGCTCATCACAGAGCAGCTGCTAACTATGGTGGTCAAAGAAAAAATACAAATAGCCCTATCCAGAGCCAGTGTTTTGTTAGTCCGTTCTGGGCTACTGTTGAAACATGGTGGTGCAACATGGTGATCTCCGTAGACAAGGAACTGCACCCTATGTAGATACGAATGGCTTATTCTAAGGTAGGGGTCGGAAACCTAAGTCTAAATTAGCCCATTAACAATACAAATAGGTCTTAATCAGCATTCATTAATATGATTTACTACAAGCTGGTGATTCTGAAGTGGGCTATTTAAAATTATTTAGTACTTTAACTTGGTGGTCAAAGCAAATGAATCTTTTTGCACAATATTAAATCTGTATTTTCCTCTAGGACTTTTTCTTTTTTAGATATGGAATTCATAGCTATTGCCAGAGAGACTCCAGGCTTGCCACTGCTACTGAAATACAGAGAAATTCAGAGGAAAAGGCATCAGGTTATAGACGTATGATGCACATTTTAATTAGACTTTCACCGATTTATCGGCAGTGCTCGGAATCGGGCCGGTTTTCACGTGATCGGCCATGACCTGCGACCAGCCCGTTTGTCTAAAGTATGCCGATTTAAAACTCTGGTCAAATTCCCGGCGCACCGCATGATTGACATCGTGTAACATCAGCAGCGCGAACACACACGCACACGCAACTGACGGCTTGGGCGATATGAGGAAGTGAAACATGGGCGGCTTCTCACCTTAATCATTCTCGCACACACATCAAAAGAGAGAAGGAGAAAGTTGTTAATTGTCCGTGTTAAACTTAACTGCGGAGCTCTCACTGCTACACTGTGCCACTTGAAACTAACGAGGCACGTGTCCGCACCCGAAGATGCAGGCTTAGTGGCGGGCGCGTCCTGAAGACCTGTGTGAATTTTCCACAGGAGATATTTTTACTTTTTTGTCTATTCAAGAATTATCCACAAATGCTATACACCAAGAATTATTATTTTATTTACCTGTTTGTATTTATGTATGCCTTTTTTACTTATTTTAATACTGTACCTGAAGTTATATTTGAGCAAAAAGGAAAATGTTTCTTAAAGGGATAATTCGCCTATTGCCGTAATCCCTACAGTCATATGAGTAGTAGGGATGCACCGAATATTCGGTAACCAAATATATTCCGCCGAATATTGTAAAAAAACATACATTTGGTATTCGGTGGAATAAGTTAAAAGCAAGGCCGAATAATAGCGGTGTGTTTTGATAACGCAATCAAACGGCGTGCTGTGACGTGCGGAATAAAATGTCGGCAGTGTGGCGATCCATCCATCACTGCATTTGCTACTAAAAATAGTTTTGAGCGAGCAAAAAAGGCTTAAATCATTCAGCACGCTGTGCGAGCAGCCTACAGATTTCAACCAGCAGCAGAAACGAAAGGCGAATCTCATTGATCATTACGCGTTGCCGCTGAAACATTCACTGTTTGGCGTTTGAGCAGCTTTATAAAACTCTTGAACATGTAATGGCTCCTTAATTAGCAAGCTGACTTTACATAGATGGCATATCTTTTCAATTTCTCCTGACATTGTGTTGTTTGGTTTGTTCACCACTCCGCGACATGCGTGTTAAGGCCCGAACATACTCGGGCGGAACATACACGGAATGGATTCCGCGGAGGTCCGCGCGGACTCAAAGCGGACATCCGCAAGTCCTGTGCGCACAAAGCTCAGATTTTACGACCGCGCGGACTCCACTCCGGGCACCAGTGACTGCTCGGCATGTATTTTTCACGGACATTTTTACAGGAAACTACAACGCAGAAGTGCGCTCGACTCTGAAAGCCCAAATGACTGCGGACATTCCTCGCGGAGTCCGCTCCGCTTACAATATGCCCGAGTATGCTTGTGTCGAGCGGGTGGAGGCGCTGATCCCCCCCCCCCCCAACCCTCTCACTAAGCAGCCTCCCTCCCTCTGTGTCCTCTCACTCAGCCTCGATCTCGTCAGCATGCTCCACACACGAGCTGTCCGTCCCCCCCCTCCCCCCCCCACACACACACACACACACACACACCTCGCGATTGCATCGTCATTTAAAAAAGACATCGTGAAACAACCCTTCTATCGCCGATGGGCGATCGGATCACCCATTGGCACAACCCTAGTGACAACACTAATCTGGAGGGGGTTCATCTACAAAAACTAATGAAAAACTAAACAACGATATTCGGTATTCAGTACTCGGTATTCGGCCAAGCGTTTCATAATATTCAGTTGCGGCTTCGGCCACAAATTTTCATTTCTGTGCATCCCTAATGAGTAGGTACATAATA
Source organism: Epinephelus fuscoguttatus (assembly GCF_011397635.1). Lineage (NCBI taxonomy): Eukaryota > Metazoa > Chordata > Actinopteri > Perciformes > Serranidae > Epinephelus > Epinephelus fuscoguttatus. Next base: position 18,688,722 of record NC_064775.1, read on the forward strand.
CACCATCAAATGACTCCAAACCGCTCTTGTAGACAACTTGTAGCTTACACATTCACCACGCTATGAAATAATAACGTAATATTACGAGACAGAGTTGTTTTGAAGCCAAATGCACAGCCGGAACTACATTCCAGACATACAGTACTTGCTGGGCGAAGTGATTTCAAACAGCTTATGTTTAGTGCAGTTACTCCCGTCATCAAAACAAGAAGTCTGTTGAGAAGAAGCCAGAACATACAGAGGAAGAGTTACAGGTTTTGGAAGAAAAGAGGGCAAGAAGAGAGGCTGAGGCTGCCGAGCAACCAGGGGCTGCAGGGAGACCCAGAGCTGGTGGTGTAAATGTGGGGCTTACTGGCCACTTTATTAGGTACACCTGTGCAATCTAATACAATCCAATACAACAGCTCTGCCACACATTCTGCGTTTACAAAGCGCTTACATTTTCAGTTTTTGTTGACATTTGTTGTCAGAAAGGTGATTATTCTACTTTATTATTGAAGTCGGGTCGTAGTGGGTGGTGTTGGTGTATTGGAGTGCAATATATTGAAAAGTACTCGTACTCGTCGTCCTCCGCTTACCCGGGTCCGGGTTGCGGGGGCAGCAGCCTCAGCAAAGAAGCCCAGACAGTCCTCTCCCCAGCCACTTCCGTCAGCTCTTCCGCGGGAACCCAGAGGCGTTCCCAGGCCAGCCAGGTGATGTAATCCCTCCAGTGTGTCCTGGAGCGGCCCCGAGGTCTCCTCCCGGTTGGACATGCCCGAAACACCTCCCAAGGGAGGCGTCCGGAAGGCATCCTTACCAGATGCCCGAACCACCTCAACTGGCTCCTCTCGATGTGGAGGAGCAGCGGCTCTACTCCGAGTCCCTCCCAGATGTCTGAGCTCCTTACCCTATCTCTAAGGCTGAGCCCAGCCACCCTGCGGAGGAAACTCATTTCGGACGCTTGTACTCATGATCTCATTCTTTCGGTCACTACCCAGAGCTCGTGACCATAGGTGAGGGTTGGAACGTAGATCGACCGGTAAATTGAGAGCTTTGCTTTCTGGCTAAGCTCCCTCTTCACCACAACGGACCGGTTAAGTGCCTGCATCACTGCTGACGCCGCCCCAATCCGCCTGTCAATCTCCCGCTCCATCCTACCCTCACTCGTGAACAAGACCCTGAGATACTTAAACTCCTCCATCTGAGGAAGGACCTCCCCCCTGACCTGGAGTGGGCAATCCACCCTTTTCTGGCTGAGGACCATGGCCTCAGACTTGGAGGTGCTGATTCTCATCCCAGCCACTTCACACTCGGCTGCGAACCGCCCCAGCAAGAGCTGGAGGTCACTGTTCGATGGAGCTAGGAGGACCACGTCATCCGCAAAAAGCAGGGACGAGATCCTCCCGTCACCAAACCTGACACACTCCACCACTCGGCTGCGCCTAGAAATTCTGTCCATAAAAGTTATGAACAGAACTGGTGACAAAGGGCAGCCCTGGCGGAGTCCAACCCTCACCGGGAACAGGTCGGACTTACTGCCAGCCACGCGAACCAGACCCATGCTCCTTCGGTACAGGGACTGGATGGCCCTTAGCAAGGGGCCACCAACCCCATACTCCCAGAGCACCCCCCACAGGATGCCCCTGGGGACACGGTCGTAAGCCTTCTCCAAATCCACAAAACACATGTGGACTGGTTGGGCAAACTCCCATGCCCCCTCCAGCACCCTGGCGAGGGTAAAGAGCTGGTCCACGGTTCCGCGTCCGGGACGAAAACCACATTGCTCCTCCTCAATCTGAAGTTCAGCTATTGACCGGACCCTCTTCTCCAGCACCCTGGAGTAGACCTTACTGGGTAGGCTGAGGAGTGTGATCCCCCTGTAGTTGGAACACACCCTCTGGTCCCTTTTCTTGAAAATGGGGACCACCACCCCGGTCTGCCACTCCAGAGGCACTGCCCTCGATGTCCACACAATGTTGCAGAGGTGTGTCAGCCAGGACAGCCCTACAACATCCAGAGCCTCTCATCAATCTCATCCACCCCCGGGGCTCCGCCACCTCGGAGTTGTTTCACTACCTCAGCAACTTCTGCCCCAGAAATTGGACGAGACCCCGAGACCCCCGTCTCTGTTTCCTCACTGGAATACGTGTTAGTGGGATTGAGGAGCTGTATTCCTTCCACCGCCCGACAATGTCCCCAGTTGACATCAGCAGCTCCTCGCCCCCACTGTAAACAGTGTGAGCAAGTTGCCGCCATCCCCCCCTGAGGCGCCGGACAGTTTGCCAGAACCTCTTTGGAGCCGATCGACAGTCTTCCTCCATGGCCTCACCGAACTCCTCCCACGCCTGAGTTTTTGCCTCCACGACTGCCGCCGCTGCGCTCCGCTTGGCCCCCCGGTACCCGTCAGCTGCTTCCGGAGACCCACAGACCAACCATGCCCTGTAGGCCTCCTTCTTCACGACTGGCCCCAGCGGCCTTGCGGCCACAGCTCGCAACCGCCGCCTCGACAATGGCAGAGCGGAACAAGGCCCATTCAGAGTCAATGTCCCTCTATATCCTCGGGACGCGGTCGAAGCTCTTCCGGAGGTGGGAGTTGAAGATCATCTGGACAGGTTCTTCCGCCATATTGAAAAGTGTTCCTAATATTTTGTCCCCCTCAATGAGACAAAATTAGGAGGCAGCCCCAGTCCACCACCACCATTCACTATGACCGTAATAGCCTAAACAAAGTAGAATCATCACTTTCTAGACAATGTCAACAATAACCGAAAATTTATAAGCTTCGGGGGAAAAAAATCATGGTATAGCCGTTCTACTGGATTGCATTAGATTACGCAGGTGTACCTAACAAAGTGGCCAGTGACTGTATGTTACATACATATGTTGATGGTGGGATGGGACAAGAGTACGCCTCGAAATAATCACCAGAACACGGGGAGAACATGCTAACTCCACACTCATAAATCACCACAACTCCTGAGGGAACAACATAAAATGTTCCTTAGCAGTCTGTTTATTCCCAACAATGAGAAGTAATGCCAGTCACTTCACTAGGCTATATGCTCTGGGCAAGCACTTATCCATAACTTATACCATGGTCTGGGTGAATACTCAATTCTGATTGGCTGCAGGGTGTCCGTTAAAAGGTGTTATAGGACAGCTACAAAGGCGTCCCAGTCAAATTGCCTGATGACAGGTTCTAAATTATTGCGCTGGCTCAACTGCTAGTTTGTAACCATAGCAACAGAGACACAGAGCAGAGGCAACGGATTACAACGGGCACCATCATGACTAATTTTATCGTTTCATTTAATTTATTTGGTGAATTTGATAATTTTGATGACTGGGATGCAGAGGAAAAGAGGATAGAGAATGAAAAGAAGAGGGAGAAACGGCACAAGGAGGTGACTAGAGATGTACTGATACCACTTTTTCCTTCCCGATACCCATTCCGATCCCTGAACCTTAGGTATCTGCTGATACCGAGTACCGATCCGATACCAGCGGGTAAAAATAAAATGGATGGGATATGAATTGTTGTATGTCTCAACTCCTAAAATTCTATGCAAAATATTAAGAAATAAATACATAATAGTAGAATGAATGCCATAAAACTTTTTTTTAATTATTATTATCCAGTGTTGACACAGATCAAGACACAGGTTAAAGTGCAGCCACACAATTTGGTAAAAAAGACATTTTAAAGGCTACAGTAGAATGCTTTTTAAACTCCACTCCGTTTCCGTTTCGTTTGCCTGTAGTGTGCGTATGCGTAATGATGTGAGGCATTACGTGGTATCGGATTGGTCATAGGCTGTACTTGCCGATACCCGATACCGCATTTTAGGCAGTATCGGAGGCATTTCCGATACTGGTATTGGTATCGGTACAACTCTAGAGGTGACACCGGAAGAATTAAATAATTTAGAAGATGAGAAGGATGAGCCCAACACCAAGAAGACAACAAAATGGGCTGTTAAAACGCTGAGAGACTTCCTTTCAGAAAAACAAAAGGACCTCAACTTTGAAAGCTACACTGCCACTGCTCTGAATGACACCTTGCGTGAGTTTTATGCCGCTGTGAAGTCAACCAAGGAAGGGGGAGAATACAGTGTCGCCAGTTTGAGGAGTCTGAGGGCCGGTATTAATCGCCATTTAAGTGAAGTCAACATCATAACTGACACAAGCTTCAAAACCAGTAATGCAGTGTTTAAGGCATTACTTAAACGTTACAGGAAAAGTGGAAAAGATACGAGCTTCTACCATCCCCGTATCCCTGAGTCGGACCTTGAGCTGATTAGATGTTCGCCTGCGCTGTCTCCTGATACACCTGTCGGCCTCGTAAGAAAGGTTTGGTTTAACTTCCAACTGTGTTTGGCTCGGCGTGGCAGGGAGGGTAACTGTGAGCTGACCATGACATCATTCAGCATCCAGAGAGATGAGGATGGGGTTGAATATGTCAGCCTAACGCACAACCTGCACACAAAAAAATCATCAGGATTTGAATGAGCCACATAAAGAAAACCTAAGAGGCTTCATGTTCACCAGGCCCGGGGATGCACTGTGTCCAGTCAAAAGTTTTAAAAAGTACATATCCAAGTGTCCACCAGATGCAAAATCTTTTTATCTCCACCCGAAGTGTGCCGTTACCGAGACATCAGATGTGTGGTACTCCAGGGAGCCGATGGGTGTCCACTACCTCGGAAACATGCTGAAAAAAATCAGCAAAGAGGTCTGTAGCTATAACACATTACATTCTGATAATAATGTAGGCCTATACCCCTCTTCTGACCTCAAGTCTAATTATTTTTGTTATTGTACCTTTCAGGTGGGCCTGTTGCGGGTCTACACCAATCACAGCCTCCGGAGCACAGCTGTGGGTTGGCTCTCTGACGCCGGCCTGGAAACTCGTCAGATCATGACCGTCACAGGACATCGGTGTGAGAGCAGCCTGCAGGCTTATTGGGCTCCGTCAGCACAGGAGAGACGAGACTGGAGCAACATCTTGTTGTCTCCAAATGTCCCAACAAGCAGTGCTCAATCTGTCAATCTCCGTCCTTCAAATACCACTATGATGGACATACACATATCACTTTCAAATTTCACTATTAATGGTAATGTAGCATTTAATTTCAAATAGGAAACCATCGTTAATTTATCTCTTTTATAAGCACACACTGACTCACTCTTGACTGGCCTACTTCCTCTCTTTCTTGCTTGCTTTCCTTTGGCACAAATTTGTAGAATGAATTGTTGATAATATTTGTTGCAATTAGATTTGGGCTACTATCTGTATACTATTTTGATTATTTGATTGTTTGATTATTTGCGCGTGTAATTTTAAATAGGAAACGGCCCGCCACGAATAAATTTTGGCCGCCACGAATACATTTTTCGGCTTTTGACTCGACCTCGCCTCCGGACTGTTTGCTTTGTGAATGTCGCGTGTTGTTACAATTCTGGCGCACTGGGTGGCGGTATGCATTGTAACGCCGCCTATAAATTAATAAGACGCAGAAGAAGAAGTCGTGGTGGGCCTATAAATTGAGAAGACGCAGAAGAAGAAGTCGTGGTGGGCCTATAAATTGAGAAGACGCAGAAGAAAAAGTTGTGGCGGAAGAGGCGTGGCTCGAACAACGAAGGTAAGACGTGCCGGTACAAAGTGGTTAAATAAGCCCAAAAGTGGTCCGAACAACTCTAACTCACCATGTTATATCAGCCTGTGTCTGTATCAAACCTGGAAGCTCAAAATGTGCAGAGACATTAACTGTTAATGTACGTTAGCCGACAGGCACCCGTTGAGCTGCTGCCGCTAGCGCCGTAATGTTAGCCTACATAAATCGGCTCTGCTCATTAGTAATTAACTTGGATGTTCACTCCTTTACACAGATGAGTATAGAAAAATATTTTCTGAAGAAGAAAAGACCTCGTCTTGAAGAGGAGGTAGGTTCTGGACCTCACGGGGTATTATCAAAACGGTATAAGACGCTTAAGAAACGCATGGAATAGTGACAAGACTTCCATCAGTGTGAAATGTATTTGCTTTCAATATTTCCAGGCTTCAACTAGCGCCGCAGCTGTGGCAGCAGATGCAGCTGCGGCAGAGAGAGAGAGAGATGCGGCAGTAAGAGAGAGAGGTGAGGAGGAGGAGGAAGGGATAGTAGTGGTGGGTAACGTTACGTAGGGAGATGTAGGGGAGGAAGCAGGCAGCAGGCAGTGGTTCCAGCTAGGGCGGAGGTAACAGGTGAGACTCGGCAAACACAGGGAAATAAAACGGGTCGGGTCAGATCAGAAATGCATTTTTCCCATAAAAGGTTCCTAATTTTTTATGTTTTTTTGCCCTATAGAGAAGACGACAGCAAAACACAGGGTCAGTGGTTTTGACCCTGAGTGGCTAAACATGCCTCAATTTAAATCCTGGCTGTATCACACGCAGCACGGTATATTTAGTATCTGCATTATTTCTTCAATTATGACCATGTTTTGTTTTTTGTTCTGTTTTATAATTTTATGATTGCTCTACATTTCAGGGATGTTTTGTAGATTATGCAGGCAGCACAAGCCCCCTGCTAAGAAAGGCCCAGCAAACAGGGCCTTTGTGGAGTTTGGAGGAGTGCTTTATAGGAAGGATTACATCGAAAGGCATATCATCACTGAGCACCATCAGCAGAGCGTAAAAAGCCAAACATCTCTTGCATCTGGTAGGTTCCAATTTCAACATCAAATATGTAAATATAACTAAGTTTGAGTGTAACAAGTTAATATTTATCATTTACAGGCTTCTCAGTGATGGATGCGTTTGAGCCCACAGTTGTTGTGGAGCATGAGGCAGTAATGGGTGGCTTCAAATGCCTTTACTGGCTCATTAAAAATGAACTGGCCCATCACACAAACTACCCCAAGCTTTTAAGTCTGGCTGAGCTTCTGGGTTGTGATTATTTTAAGAAATTGAAGGTAAAGGTCACCAGGATTATTTATAATAAACCATTCTTTACATTAATAAATAAAAATTGCACAAATTTTCTCTTTCCTAATGTGAAGATTGACCAGCGCAACAACTACAGGTCTCATCGTATCATTGATGAGATGCTGGAGATTTTGGGGGAGGTCATTGAGGAACCTGTACTATCAGAAATCCAGTCCTCAAAAGCAATAGCATTGGAGGTTGATGAAAGCACAGATGTCTCCACAGCCAGGCAGCTTGATTTGCATGTCCGGTATGGACGTAAAATTTAATAAACAACTTTCAGATCCTGTGAAATATGTAAGGGATAATGTATAATGAGCCGGTGAATACTGGGAAAATAACTCCCGACAGGGGAATAGAACGTTTCATTCCCCTGAAGGGAGTTATTTTCCCAGTATTCACCGGCTCATTATACATTATCCCACTTATTACACGGCTAATTATCAGTTAAATAAATAATGTTGTCTGCCTCTGCGAAGTGCATTAAAACCGACCGGATTCGACAACTTTTGGTGAAAGTTTTGTACTCACCCAGGCTTAGTGGACTGAACCGAGGCATAAAACTCGCGCAAAATGTCATTAAGCATGACTGCCGAGTGTGTATTCAAATCCGTCTTCTTTTGTTTTTGGCAGAGAAAGTCCGTAGGTATTCTTTTTCTTCAGCGGCATCCGTTAAAATCAGCCACTTCTGCTTGTTTTTTCCCTCAGAAGTTGTTTGACAGCTGCAGTGTTGCAGGGCAGCATCCCTAGCAACGCTGGGCTACATAGCAACTGTGTGTAATGACCGTTGCTACTAGCAGCGGTCATTACACAGTAATATCAGACCGCAGAATGCCGCCACTGACCAATCAGAATACAGCATTTAATAGAGCCGTGTAATAATATTCACATATTACAACTCCCTTCAGGGGAATGAAACGTTCTATTCCCCTGTCGGGAGTTATTTTCCCAGTATTCACCGGCTCATTATACATTATCTCTTACTTAATAGTTTGCTTTCTTCTCAGATACCTGGATAAAGAGGGCCATGTCTATAACCAGTTCCTGGACCTGGTTGAGCTTTCAGATGGTAAGGCAGACACGATAGTGGCAGCCATCAAGTCTGCTCTCCACAGGAAAGGCCTGCCAACAGAGCGCCTGTATGGAGTGGGGACTGATGGAGCAGCTGTGATGACGGGTACTAGTATTATACATCTTGTAAAAATGTTTGTTAACCTATGTTACTGATTTTATTAAAAAAGAAACATTTTTTCAAAATTCAGGACGAGTGAATGGAGTTGTGAAACAACTTAGTGAGAGCTACCCAAAGACTGTGGGAGTGGCTTGTGCAGCCCACAGATTAGCTCTTGCATGTAAGGATTCATCGAACCATGTGAAATACATGGCCACGTTCAGGGACCACCTGCAAGAGTTACATGTTTACTTCCGTAACAGTGCAAATCGCACTGCTACACTCAAGGCAGCATCCACAACCCTGGGTGTTACTGACTTAAAAGTTAAGGTAATTGTAATTTTATATTGTTGCAGTTATCTCTTGTTTATTCATAATGTAAAATGTGAGATATTTTCTATATTCTCTCTTTGCAACATTTCCAGGAAGTAAAAGACACTCGCTGGCTTTCTCAATACAAGGCGATAGAAAACCTCCAAAGAAACCTTCCAGCAGTCCTGGCAGCCCTGGCAGAGGAGGCAGAAGTTCGAAAGTGTCCGGTGGCAAAGGGGCTGTACACCTTTTGTGCCACATACAGATTTGTGGCTGCCGTATACTTGCAGGCGGACGTTTTGCCCCACCTTGCCAGCCTGTCCAGAGTAAAGGAGATGGTATGCTGAATGTGCACATTTACTTTAAAAAAATTGTATAAAAGTCATTGTGTTTTGTATTCATTGAAAAATCCCATCTGACCAGTAATAGCAGCTATGGTGTTCTGTTTATAATTTTTAAAATCTAGGTCCCTGTCACAATAAATACCCTGAAAAACATCAGAGAAGCTGGACAGACTCCACTCCTGGGATCATTCCTGTCTCGCCTCCATCAGGACCTGGATGATCCCCAAGGACTTGGGACATTTAACATCCAGCATGAGGAGGAGAGGGGCAGGAGAGACCGGGGGCAAGGAGATGGCCAGGAAGCCCCAAGGGAGGAGCAGTGGGCCAGATTTCAACAAGAGGTTAATAATAATTTACCTCTGACATGATTTTTTTTTGTGGTCCTGACTATACTGTCTGACTCTTATTGACTATATTAAGCTCATTCTTATGTTCATTGTAGGTCATGCACCCTTACTTAAGTGGTGTGGAGAAGAATCTTGACCTGAGGTTTGTTGGGAATAGAATGATTTTATGCATTTTACTATCAGTTGTGTTTCACTATATAAGTTTTAGATGTGTGAACAATGAGAATACTAAGATGATTTCAGCTGATCTGAATGTGTTTGCTTTGCAGAAGCGGAGAAGTACAGGAGAGGAAGAGACATGAAATCTGAGGAGCACATACCGCAATGCTTAGATAATTAGTTTCATATATGGTAAAAATAATAGAAAGTGATGTACAGATAGTAAGGTACAGCACGTGTAGGGAGTTGTGTTGTTCTCTTGTCTTTCAAAACAGGAACCACGCCCCCACTGTCAGCGGGAAGGAGTCAGATTAACACGAGGCAGGGGCGTGGTGTGGTGAAGGAGGAAGTGGAACTGCCAATGAGAAGAGGACAACGCCTTGCGTGCACAATGACACTCTGTTACGCTCAAATATACTGGGTCAGGGAAAGGACAGGAGGTCAGACTTCGTGAACTGAAACACCTTTGTTGTTCGTCAGGGACTTGAAGTTGAGACCCAGAGCTCTGTAATTTTATTCCTTTACTGCTTAATAAACTACATTAACTGAGACCGAATATCTTCTCCTATTGCTTCATTAAAGAACATGCAGGACTGAGCTCACACATAGCACATTGGAGAGTAGGATGAGCCCCCAGTCCATCAGGTTCCATGACCTGGAAATACTGGGGGCCTTCAGTGTCTTGGGACCAAAATCTGCTTTTCTGCAGGATGACATTGCAATCAACAGTCTCAAAAATCTTGCCAGAAGATTCTGTCCTGAGCAAGAAAATGAGGTCCTGCAGGAGTGGACTCTATTCAAGAACAATCTACTGACTGGGGCGTTCAAGGTGGGTGAATTAAGCTCATTTCTAATTAATGAATTAATACAATGGGATTCATAACACACTCACTCACTAACTATTGCCACATGCAAACCTGCTTTTGGAAGGACAAGAACCAGGCTGACATCCTCACTCTGCTGGCCAGTGAGTTTCATGAGTGGGATAACATCTACCTCTGCCTCAGCCTCCTCGCAAGTATTGCCTTGGTGATCCCAGTTTCAAGTGTCAACTGTGAACGGGACTTCTCCACTCTGAATAGGGTAAGAGGATCACTTTGAGGAGCAAAACAAATATTTTCACATTTTATGACTTTATTTTTTACACATTAATCCTTAGGTAAAAACCGACCTCAGAAACCACTTGAGAGGTGAACACCTGGCTGCCTGCCTGAGAATTTCCATCAATGGACCTGACCCTGAGGACTTCCCTTACGATAAGGCCTTGGAGTATTTCTTTAGGAAGCCCAGAAGAATTAGTTGCTCAGATAAAGAGTGCAAACTCTGCAAGCAGTAGAGATGTAAATGTCTCTATATCTAAATATACTTGTAATCTAGTAAAAACTAAATACAAGCTATTATTCATATCTTTTATTACTATGTATATCTATTAATCTATAAAAACTAACAGAGTAAATGTAGGCTATTATTTATATCTTTTTATTAAAATGTATATCTATATATGTAGATCTTAAGTAAAAATTTACTGAATGCAGGCTATTTTCATCAATACTTGTACATAATTCATCTATTGTTCTATTCTGTAAATATTTCTATTCAAGTACATTTGTATAGCAATTATATATGTATGTATATAGTGTTTACAATTGCAGCTTTGCATATTCATGTGTGTATATAGTGTTCACAATTACAGTTTTGCGGTTCTATTCAAAATGTGGGTTTTGACTTTGTTCCGCCTGCCTTCCGCGCGCCGTCCCCCCCCCGGACCACACCACCACAAATAGATCCTTGATCTGTGGGAAACACTGTTTTTGCACATCATCCTCTAACCACCAGAGTCTGTGACACACAAGTGGTAAGAAGTGCACTTGCTTTCTGAAATAATCATCTTCTGAATATATATATATATATATATATATATATATATATATATATATATATATATATATATATATATATATATATATATATATATCTATATCTGAGGATAAACAAGCGTCTTCTACAGCACTTCGATACAAATCAAATCCTGCGTGAGTTTAACATGTCAAATTTATTTCTTCACATCCACAAATAACTAAACTTAACAAAAAATTACAGTCTGAAAACAGATTTCATGTTTGTTTGTTTTTTTCAGTAATTAGTCATTGCTTTCTTCCTTATCTAGGACAGTGTTTTAAGGGCATTTTAGGTTAAAAAGATTTTTTTTTTTTTTTTAAATACAAAGCCTTGGGAGAGGGTAGTATTCCAATTAGAAATTTCTGAGATTTAAGTCGTGAATTTACAAGAAAAAAATAAAAAAATAAAAAAATAAAAAATCTGAGATTATTAAATCATAGATTTGAAAAACTCAAAATTTCTCAGAAATTAAAGTCACAAATTTACATTTTACATTTTTTTGGATGAACCTCGTCACACCACAGATGCTTTTTTTTTTTTTTTTTTTTTTATGCCTCCACGCCAGCGATAGCCGCGGACAGAGGTATTATGTTGTCAGGTTGTCTGTCCATCAGCTTGTCCCATCGGCGTGAATGCGATTTGAGGGAATTGCTTCCAATTTGGCAAAGGTCAAGGTCACTGTGATTGTCGCAGTAATGTTGTTTATTTTTAATATTTTATGGGCGGGGGGGTTGCCTCTTTTCTTTCCACTGTACTTCAGTTGAATCAAACACTGTTAAATCTGATCGCCCCATTTTCACGACTCTGACATTAAATTCAGTAACATTTAATGTAAATATGATGCTGCAGACTAACAGGCTGGCAGATAAATATAGTGGGTCAAACACTGTAATATTTTAAATTAGAATCTAGTGCAAGAAAGTAGAACATATCCCAAAATGGATCCTCAAACTGCTGGAGAACATGCACTCTGGTATTTCCTGCATGTAAATAATGAAGAAAACAGTGAATGTGAGGCAGTGAAAAGTAAATGGGAGGATAAATTTTAAATCAATTTTCATCGGAGGTCAATTTAAATAATTGAACTTAATGATTTATTAATGTATTGAGAAAAAAAAAAAAAAAGGGGGGAAGATGGCAGTCTGACGGGGAGGATGGCAGTCTGACGTATCGCGAGACCTGCACGGAAGCGAGATTCAACATGGCGACACCTTGTCACTAGAAGCAACAGTTGTAAACGCCGTAAAGTATCCTTCTTTAAAAGACTCTCAACAAACATCGGATATAAATACACACAAAAACCAGTAACTACAATAATCACGGATTAGATACACATCAAAGTGGAAGAAATAACGGATCTAGAAGCATTCATCGACCAGTACTACAACAGACACACCATGGAAGACGACACCAGTAACGTTACCACACAACACAACAACCCAAACAAACGAAAGAAAACTGACTCATCTACTGATACAGACGACCTGGGAACAACGGACATTGAGATCAGTGTCCTCGCTAGCATCAACAAAAAGTTAGACCTTCTCATTTCACTACACGAAGAAATCAGAGACTTACGCTCCAGTTTGGATTTTGCACACAATCACATCACATCACTTCTGAAATCAAACCAGGAATTACAGACAACAGTCAAATCACTCAACGAACAAATGCAAACAGTCACTAAAGAAAACAAACAGCTAAAAGAAACTGGACATTCAGGCTCGCAGCATGCGCGACAACCTCATCTTCTCAGGCATTCCCGAAAAAACACCGGACAAACCAGATTCACTTATCAGAGACTTCATGACAACTCACCTTAAAATACTGCCGGACATTGCCAAAGACATCACTTTTCACAGAGTTCACCGTCTCGGCACACACACAGCCAAAGGACCGCGTCCCATCATAGCCAAATTCGAACACTTTCAACACAAACTACTGATCAAAAGCAAAGGCAAAGAATTGAAAGGCACAACATTTGGACTGAATGATCAATATCCGCGGGAGATTAACGAGCGACGGAAAGTACTGTACCCTATTCTAAAGGAGAACAGGAGAAACAACAAACGCGCAGTCCTTGTTGTTGACAAACTGTATATTGACGGTCAGTTATTTCGCAACCCCAAAACAACACCATGGCTCTTTTGAACGCACCACTGTGACATGACTTGGTAAAAAAAAAAGAAAGAAAAACGCTCCTCCCTAAACAGTGTACCACTAAAGTATTAGCTAATGACACTGCTAACGCTCCTTTTCCACCAACCTATGTGTTTTTTGTTAAGTGTTTATTGTTTTCACTATCACGCCCTATGTGTTCACTGTGTGTATGTGTGTCTATATCTATTCTCTACATCTTACTCTCATTCAGGCCTCTCTCGCCCTCTCTCTCTCTCTCTCTCTCGCACGCACGCACGCACGCACGCACGCACGCACGCACACACACACACACACACACACACACACACACACACACACACACACACACACCTCCCTCTCTTTCTCTTTCTTTCTCCAGCCATATTGCTCTCAAAATCAGACAGATCCTTTCTAATTAGATCAAACTAACACACAACAATACAAACTCTAAATCTGGTGACATGGAATGTGCATGGCTTTCGTAATCAGACTAAAAGAATAAAAATCATAAATCACTAATCAAATTAAAGGCCGATATATGCTTTTTACAGGAAACACATCTCTCAAATTCAGAACTACAATATTTCCAACCTAAACAATTCAACCAAATATTCTCTTCAACATACAATAGTAGACAGAGAGGTGTCTCAATTTTAATAAATAAAAACTTACCCTTAATTCATAATTCATCTATTGTTGATCCAGATGGAAGATATATCATCATTACTGCATCTATAAATAACAAAATATTCACATTTGCTAATATCTATGGACCCAATAATGACGATCCATCCTTTTTCCGTCATTTTTTTTCTCTATTGAGTGAATCAACCAATATCATAATTGCAGGAGATCTAAATACTGTCATAAACCCCATAATTGACCGCTCAAGCACTTCTGGTAACGCAAGAAATTGGCACTCCACTGAAATAATCAAACAATACATGCATGACTTCGGACTTGGCGATGGTTGGAGAATGAGAAACCCTTTAACACGAGAATATACCTACTTCTCACCCTTTCACCAGTCCTCCTCTCGAATCGACCTATTTCTGATCAGTAAATCACTCGCCTCAAACATCCATGAATCCATAATTGATCCCATTACCATAAGTGATCACGCTCCTGTCTCTCTTTCCATACATATTCAATTATATGTTAGACCCACCACAAGATGGCGTTTCAACACATCATTACTCCAAGACCCTGATTTCAATATTTTGATAGCTGAAGAGTGGGCATCCTTTCTGGAGATGAACGACTCTCCAGACATATCACCATCACTACTATGGGAAACAAGCAAATCAGTAATTAGAGGAAAAATAATATCATATTCATCATATAAGAAAAAACAACAACAAAAACTGGAAAACAGTCTAGAACAAAGAATCAAACAACTTACAAACCTTCTCTCCAGCAATCCCACAGAACAGATAAAAAAGGAACTCAGCAACCTAAAAGCCCAACTTGAAAATATCATACACCAAAAAACACAATTCCTAATCCAACAACTTAAATATAATAATTTCCAATATAGTAACAAAGCAGGAAAATATTTAGCAAATCAACTCCAACACAAGAAAGAAAAATCAATCATTCCATCAATAATGACCTCTAGCGGTAACATCACTCAGGACCCACAGGAAATAAATGAAACTTTTCAATCCTTTTATAGCAATTTATACTCCTCCAGCTATGAACCTTCTCAATCAGAAATAGAATCATTCCTAAATAACATGGATCTACCCACACTACCCAAAGACCTAGCCAATATTTTAGATTCACCAATCAACCAGGAAGAACTAACAAAAGCCCTAAATCAGATGCCAAATAACAAGTCACCCGGCCCAGATGGATTCCCAGCAGAATACTATAAACATTTCTGGCACATACAGTACAGGCCAAAAGTTTGGACACACCTTCTCATTCAATGCGTTTTCTTTATTTTCATGACTATTTACATTGTAGATTCTCACTGAAGGCATCAAAACTATGAATGAACACATGTGGAGTTATGTACTTAACAAAAAAAGGTGAAATAACTGAAAACATGTTTTATATTCTAGTTTCTTCAAAATAGCCACCCTTTGCTCTGATTACTGCTTTGCACACTCTTGGTATTCTCTCCATGAGCTTCAAGAGGTAGTCACCTGAAATGGTTTCCACTTCACAGGTGTGCCTTATCAGGGTTAATTAGTGGAATTTCTTGCTTTATCAATGGGGTTGGGACCATCAGTTGTGTTGTGCAGAAGTCAGGTTAATACACAGCCGACAGCCCTATTGGACAACTGTTAAAATTCATATTATGGCAAGAACCAATCAGCTAACTAAAGAAAAACGAGTGGCCATCATTACTTTAAGAAATGAAGGTCAGTCAGTCCGGAAAATTGCAAAAACTTTAAATGTGTCCCCAAGTGGAGTCACAAAAACCATCAAGCGCTACAACGAAACTGGCACACATGAGGACCGACCCAGGAAAGGAAGACCAAGAGTCACCTCTGCTTCTGAGGATAAGTTCATCCGAGTCACCAGCCTCAGAAATCGCAAGTTAACAGCAGCTCAGATCAGAGACCAGATGAATGCCACACAGAGTTCTAGCAGCAGACCCATCTCTAGAACAACTGTTAAGAGGAGACTGCGAATCAGGCCTTCATGGTCAAATAGCTGCTAGGAAACCACTGCTAAGGAGAGGCAACAAGCAGAAGAGATTTGTTTGGGCCAAGAAACACAAGGAATGGACATTAGACCAGTGGAAATCTGTGCTTTGGTCTGATGAGTCCAAATTTGAGATCTTTGGTTCCAACTGCCGTGTCTTTGTGAGGCAGAAAAGGTGACCGGATGGATTCCACATGCCTGGTTCCCACTGTGAAGCATGGAGGAGGAGGTGTGATGGTGTGGGGGTGTTTTGCTGGTGACACTGTTGGGGATTTATTCAAAATTGAAGGCACACTGAACCAGCATGGCTACCACAGCATCCTGCAGCGACATGCCATCCCATCCGGTTTGCGTTTAGTTGGACGATCATTTATTTTTCAACAGGACAATGACCCCAAACACACCTCCAGGCTGTGTAAGGGCTATTTGACCAAGAAGGAGAGTGATGGAGTGCTGCGGCAGATGACCTGGCCTCCACAGTCACCGGACCTGAACCCAATGGAGATGGTTTGGGGTGAGCTGGACCGCAGAGTGAAGGCAAAGGGGCCAACAAGTGCTAAACACCTCTGGGAACTCCTTCAAGACTGTTGGAAAACCATTTCAGGTGACTACCTCTTGAAGCTCATGGAGAGAATGCCAAGAGTGTCCAAAGCAGTAATCAGAGCACAGGGTGGCTATTTTGAAGAAACTAGAATATAAAACATGTTTTCAGTTATTTCACCTTTTTTTGTTAAGTACATAACTCCACATGTGTTCATTCATAGTTTTGATGCCTTCAGTGAGAATCTACAATGTAAATAGTCATGAAAATAAAGAAAACGCATTGAATGAGAAGGTGTGTCCAAACTTTTGGCCTGTACTGTATTTTCACCATTATTTCATGGAGTAACCTCAGAAATAAGAACCACATCCATAATCCCCACACACATGAATACTGCCAATATGTCACTCATACTAAAACCTAACAAAGATCCAACCCAACCCTCTAGCTACCGCCCTATCTCTTTAATTAATACGGATTTAAAAATCATCACCAAAGCATTAGCCACCCGACTTGAAACAGCCACTCCCATTTTAATCCACCCAGACCAAACAGGCTTCATCAAAAACAGACATGCTTCCGATAACACTCACAGACTATTCAATCTGATTAATCTAGCACAGCAAACAAATACCAAATCTATAATTGTATCATTAGATGCAGAAAAGGCCTTTGATAAAGTAAACTGGTCATTTTTATTCAATACACTTAAGAAATTCGGTTTTGGAGAGTCGTTCATCCAATGGATCAAAATTCTTTACACTTCACCTAGGGCCACAATAAGCACAAATGGTATCACTTCACGGGGATTCACACTTCACAGAGGAACCAGACAAGGATGCCCACTCTCACCTTCATTATTTGCCATCTTCATCGAACCCCTCGCCGCAGCAATACGACAAAATAACACCATTAAGGGAATTCAGAATAACCATTTACAACATAAAATTAGTCTTTATGCAGATGATTTATTATTGTATTTACAAGAACCCCACACTTCATTAAAAGAAACCTTCAATCTAATCAATAACTTCTCTCAGATCTCCAACTATACAATTAACTGGAACAAATCGACCATACTCCCTCTGTCCGAAAACGCATGGGATTCTGCAACTCAAGACCCACTGCTCCCCTTTCACATCGGAAACATTAAATATTTGGGTATTAATATTTCCTCCAGGCTGTCAGAGTTATTCAACCTTAACTACATTCCACTACTAAAAAAAATACAGGACGATCTCAAACGATGGACAAACCTCCCACTCTCTCTAATTGGACGAATTGCAACAGTGAAAATGAAAACCCTACCTCAAATCAACTATCTCTTCTCTATGCTCCCCACTACCCCAACAGACCAATGGTTCAAATCTCTCAACTCCTCCATCAATCAGTTCTACTGGAAAAATAAAAAACCAAAAATATCACTATCAACTTTACAGAAGAAAAAATCCCAAGGAGGCCTTGAAGCACCAAACTTTTCACTATACTTTTTAGCCAATCAATTACAATATCTAGCCAAATGGACTCATCAACCCAAACACGGTAACTCATGGATAGACTTAGAACAATCACAATGTAAAAACATCTCCATCACAGACCTACTATTTTTGCCCCAATCGATTAAAAATTTTAACCTTTTCAAAAATACTGTAATCTCTACAACTCTGACAGCCTGGTGGAAAGCCATCAAAATCTCAGGATCATCACTTTCACCCTGTAGGCACACTCCAATTTGGCACAACCCCGATTTTCTCTTAGGCAACACTCCGATTCACTTTTCCACATGGCAAAACAAAGGAATCACTCACCTACATCATCTGTTTGAAAATAATCAGTTCATAACATTCGATACATTAGTCCAGAAGTACGGGGTTGGGAGACATCAGATTTTCCAATATCAACAGCTCAAACTCATTATTAAAACTAAAATTAACATAACCAATAACCCACTCAAGCCCCCCCAACTAGGTGAAGAAATTAAGAAAATTACAGATTTAAAAAAAATAATTTCCAAGCTCTATAAACTTTTATCCAACTCAGACGAATCTCTAACAGTTCCAATATCAAAATGGGAAAATGATTTATCCATCTCTCCCAACCCCGACTTCTGGACACAAATCTGCACACATCTGCAATACCTTTTCTATGACGAAGAACACAAATTTACAACTTATACAGTATAAGACACTACATAGAACTCACATCACTCAACACAAAATGCTAAAAATGGGCTTAACAGACACAGACACCTGTTCACAGTGCACTTTAGGTAGCACAGATGATTACTTTCACGCAACCTGGACATGCCAACCAGTTCACACTTTTTGGGTATCAGTCACAAATAAACTTTCCTCTATACTGAGTTGCAGAATCCCACCATCTCCATCTCTCTGCCTGCTCGGAGATATCACACAAATCAATCTTCCAAACAAATACAAAAACCCATTGCTCATATCTCTAACCATCGCCAAGAAAACAGTTCTGTTAAATTGGAAATCAAAACAGTCATTACATATTAACCACTGGACAAACCTTCTTAAAGAATTCATTTCAATAGAGAAAATGGCAGCTTCAAACAAAAATAACATATCGGCCTTTAATGAAACCTGGAACCCATTTCTAATTTTTCTCAACCACATTATATCAGAACAGCCTACGCACATCTCCATTAACCAATAAATAATATAAAACATTGACATATATTGTTTTTTGGGTTTTGTTTTGTTTTGTTTTTTTTTTTCTTTTTTTTTGTCTCTCACTTTTTCGCTTTTTACTTATTGTTTTCTCCTCTTGTCTACCTACTTCACACACACAATTTAAATCGGCCACGGGCCAGCAACCAACTTTGGGTCTGGGGGCGGCCCGAGGCAAGATCGCCTTAAAACTGAAATAAAATAAAAACGATGTAAAATTAAATTTAAATTAATTAAAAGAAACAAACAAATAAATAAATAAAAAAAGGAGGGAGATGAGGGGGGTTCCCTTCACTGCCCGCTCCGCCTGTCTGCTGCTGGGGCCACCGGTCGCACTGCTCTGGGCCCGGTGGGGGGCCGCTCACTCGCCTCCCCGATGCCCAGGTCCAACCTCATCCCCCAGTACCATGGCCATTGCCATGGCTATCCCTATATAAATTGATATAAAGTTATAAACTATTAATTATCATTAAAGGGGTCATTATCATAATTACTATGATATAGTTGTACTGTGTTGTCACGCATTGTATGATATATATGGGGTTTTGTAATATATTACCTTATATTATGTTATACCTTTTCCTTATATTACATTATATTATATTATATTATATTATATTGTATTGTATTATCTTGTATTGTATTATACTATGATACATTATGTTACATTATATTATACTATATTATATTATTTATTTTATTTCTAATTGTTAATACTCCTTTTTTCCCCTCTCTCTCTCTCTCTCTCTCTCTACAATATCATGTTACATTATTTATGATATATTTAACTAATTATATGATATGTGATATTATTAGAGCATTATGGAATTTTTTAGTACACACACACACACACACACACACACACACACACTTATACTTCTATAATCATGTGAAAGTACTATGTTGCTGTCAGTTTGTATGTTTTTTTGTTGTTATCAGTTTGTACGTTTATCCACAGTGTGTAATGTATTTGTTCCTTTTGTTACCTTGTATCTGTCACTTATGTCACCTTGTCTGAAGTCTAATTTCACTAATAATAAAAAAAAAAATCATCTTCCGAATAATATCACGTAACGTTTAGCCATCATCTCAATTGCCTTCACTGATCAGAGTCGCTATGCTCTCTACGCTGCCGCCACAACGGGTTTCCATGGCAACGCCTGTGGACTAAAGAGATTAAATAGTCCGCTCAGCTGTGGCTTGTGAAAAACTCATGATTTTAACTGTAAAACACATTCATTCGTGCATTAATTCCTGATAATGGACACCCCTTTAGGCATTAACCCTTACATAACCACTACAACATTTGCATTTTAGCCTTATTTACCATGCTTGGGTTGTAGGATAATGTTACTCAACATGGAGGTAACATTACAGCTGAGCAAAATACACAATGATCACTTACCACGTCTGTTCGTTTTGTGATGCCGACGGATGGTATAGCAGTATCTTTCAAGAAAAGCGTTTGAACCATTCCTGAGCTTCTGCGCTCGATCCTTTCACTGTAGTCCTCCGGTAAAAAATTGGTTGGAGCTTACAAACATTTTCCGGACCATTTCCACAGGCGTGTTGGGGTCGATGTCCAGCACAAATAGCCATTGTTTCATCCTGTCCGTATTACTGGTTGGTACTACGTGAAAGTAGGGGTGTGTGATATGGACAAAAAATAATAGGCTATATCGATATTTTGGGGAATTTTGACGATAACGATAATTAGACGATATTCTTTTAGATATGTGTTTTTAACAGCCTGAGTTATAGCTCATTAATTGTTTCTCATGGGTGATATTAATGGACACAATGTTTTAAAGGAAAAATGTTCTTAACATTTCTTGCTGCTTTTTTACCTGCGCCCTCGTTTGACTCTGGTGACGGCCTTTTGTAGCGTCAATTCCGGGTCAATTTGCAACTGTTCAGAGAGGTGTTTGTCCCGCAGACTCACCATCTCATCACGTAGAGCCCCGTAACTGCAGTGCTCCGCCAGGCAGGCAGTGCAGCGCCGTAATTTAACTGTCGGCCGTCTCGCCCGTTTCTTGATGCCGCTGATTAAACTTTGCTCTCTCAATCCTGCCATTCTCTTCTGCTTGCGTCTCCAATCCAGAAGCAGTGCGGAATCTGTCGAAGCGTTTAATCCATTTAGGCCAGTCTTCAGCCTTGAAGGTGAACTTTTCCGGCGGGGAGACTTGAAACTGTGCCATGGTGCCGCTTCGTTTAGCTAACTGTGGCTAGGCTAGGTAGCTCCATATATGGTCTTCGGTACTGCGAACTTTCCCGACCTACAACTAGACACTTTTGCGTGTCGCTATATGCGAACTAAGTCACTAGTACTGTCGCTCGCGTATGACTTTACTTCTGACACCATGTTCAGTTATTTAATGGTATAACCGCAAACCACTCATGAACCACGCAGGCTTCAGGTACTTGAGCAACCCCGTTAATTGTTCCCCTGCAACACAATACAGCATGAGTTCCCACCTTACAGGCTGGGGCCTATCACTACAGTTGACTCTCGTGTTCCGAAGCTGCTGGAGCATCCGTGGGCTGTGTTGCCATGTTGTCTAGGCTCGTTGGAGATGAACTGCGCTTCGCCTGGAAAGTAGACGAGAGCAGGCGGCGCAGTGGGGCGGTGACAAAAAGCCGCGGTGAAGTCGGACAGTTTCCCGACAGTTTCCAGCAGCCTTCAGTCCGTACAGGAAGTTACAGACACACTAACATCCTGTCTGGAATGATGTCAATTCATTAAAAAAGTGATCAGACCCATATATCAGTTTGTTCTCAGTCTCCAGTTGTTTTAATTATGATAGATTAATTTATTAAAATGCTTTACACGTGATCTGTTGTTTATGTTATTGTTTTATCCTCTATTTGACATGAATTCTCCTGTAAATCAGCATCATATCAGTTTGACCTGTCCTCTCAACTACACAGGCTGAATAAACAGTGCTTGACTATAAGGTTCATATTTTCAGAGGGAAAAAAATACAAGAAGATTAAAGATCAGTCAGATACAGTCAGGGCTTCACATCTGATGTTATTTTAAGAATCCTCACATCCCACTGACCACAAGTCTCTGCGTTGCTAAATACTTCAATAATTAGCCTAAAAAAAAAGTCCAATATTAATATACAGTAGATTCTGTATAGTTTATGATTAATGTATTCAGTCTCTGACAACCAAACTTCACCATCAGTCACACAGCATGTTTTCTGTTCACAGAATAAACCTTCAAATCAGACAAATACAATCTTAATCTCTAAAATTCAACAAAAATGAAAAGTTTATCTAAAGCATCATCTTGTTGAGTCGACATCTAAACCAATCAGTTGTTAGATCAGGTGAGAGCGAGGCGGTGCAGTCGGTGGAGAGCAACTGCAGCGCCTGGCTCTAAAAACTGCGGCCGCCTCGCTCTCGTGGTTTTATCACCGTCCACTTTTGTAATACGTCAGAACAAGTCGGGATGAAGTCGGACACAAAACTAACCAGCATGCATTGTGCGGCGATCGCCAGTGATCGAATCTGCGCAGGCCTGGCTCATCTTGAACGTACCTAATGTTTGTGTAGCAGCTGGCTAACCTGCCGGGAAGGTGCCAGCGAGAGATCATGTGACCACCTAGGCGTACTGCCGCGTGCTGCTGCACGCAAGTTACCTAACTCTTGTTTGTTTAATGTGTGGGGTTTCAACCTGGTTTCAACGCGTGTTTTCAGTTGTTTTTGTGAAGTCATTTGCATACTCGATAACGTAAATTTGCACATCATTAAAACAACGATGACGATATTATCATTAACATATATACTGCCCAACCCTACGTGAAACTTCACTCTGTTCCATGTCTTCGGCTTGTTACTGCAACCTTTTACAATACATGTGTAAACCATGATTTACAGCAACACTCTGTAAACTTTTCTCAAACTTTCTGGTGCGTCCAGCTGACGATACCGCAAATGCAAGGCTGCAAGCAATAACTACGGCAATGTCTCAGGTGCGCACTGTCACTCCACCCACTGGTTTACTCAAGAAAGTAGTTCTGAGTAGCCTATTTGCTTCATGTGTCGTAATGTTATTTAATTATACATTATTATTTCATAGAGTGGGGAATGCACAAGCCATTGATGATAATTGAAACGCTGGTTGTATCTTGGTTAAAATGTTATAATAAAGGAAAGATAGAAAATATTGCAATATCTTGTGTGCTGTAAAGTGGTTTGAAAAAAATGAAATTGGAATCAGCCAAAATCTGAATCATCCATCCAAACACCCTGCAAATCGGAAATCGGTATCGGCCCAAAAAATTGTGCAAGTGCAATTGTGCAAATCGGTGCAAGTCTAATTTTAATTGATGAAACATGAATTAATTTGATGCATAGTATAACTCCCCTCCAATTGAAATGACAAGCGAAGTAATGAGTCAAAAGTAATACAAAGCATTCTCATAGAGAAAAATGATTAAAACAAATAGATATAGAAGATATAGCTTGCATATACATTCAATGAAAACATGAGCTATCACGTAGCTATCACGTGAACTTCTTTAGCATATCTAATTAACATAATTAAAACATAAAATAACTCTGCATACCTCATTGGCCACGTTAACTCAAGGGAAGTAAGAAAGGAAACTTCCAGCTTAACAAGTCTTCACGTGGTCCAAATTTTCATAAAACTCACACAGCCCCTAAAAGTCCCTAAAGAAGCATTACAGGTGCTCTCTGTCGAGCCTGACAGGTGCTCTGCTCCTCCTGGCCCCGCATGTATACAGAGTGTAAAAGCAATAAACTGCCCCTACCCAACAGCAATATATATTTTGCCAATATATCCCTCTAAATCCTACACACTGGACCTTTAAATTAATTTTCTTATATATTTTGATATATATTTTAATTTGCTTGTTTTTCTGATACTATTCAAATCTCAAGTGCAATCCTACTTTATATTTACTGACAATATATTTTATGTATAATCTTCTTTGGCTCAATAAAAATATTTGACAAGATACTTAACATTATAACCCTAACTTCTTGAAATCAACTGTGTAAAATCTGCCACTTGGATGAACTGGCAAGGAGACAAGTGGTTGCGTAAATGACAGCAGACTCACTTTAATAGTATTTAAAAAGATAGATAAAAATTGCATTTTTCCTGTTTTTTTCTGTGCCAGTCACTTTTCTATCACAATTAATGATTCAATACTTCATATATTTGTTCTCAGGAGCCCTTCTATGTCTAAATGTCACCCCCAATTGGGGGACTTTGAGAGTAACTTTGCAAACACAGTGTGAAACAATGCACTGATCACGAAGAATATAGTGATGTTGCATATCAAATTAAACAGCAGAACCTGGGCTACAAAGCAGTAAAACCCATTTTACATGCCCTAAACAACAACTAAATAAACAACAACAAATTAAACTCCATACAACACTGATATGCCGACCCACTCGGTATATTTCGGGCTCTAACTCGACGCGCAGTTTGAGTGCGAGGAGAAAAGCCAAAGCTCAAGCAGGAAATCTGTGCAAGCAACATGGTATCTGAGTGCGAGCACACAGTTTGAGCAGAAACAGAGTAACGTTAGATCCAAGTGCAAGCAGAGGCTATTTGAGTGCGAGGGCAGGGTTTTTGGTCCGTGTATATTTTGATAGTTTGATGTTTCGTTTTCAAAATAAAACGGATTTACGGAAATACGGCCGTTTTTCCGTTTTTCGTTTTCGCTCAAAACGAAAAAACGGAAAAACCAAATCGACAAAACGGCCCAATTTTGATTTCTGCAAATTATTATTTTTTTCTTTTTTCTTTCTTTTTTTTTTTTATACCGGTGACAACGACCCACGGGAAGCGGAAGTTAAGTGTAAGAACTTCGAAATAAAACTTTAGCGTGCTAACCGCTAACTTCTTATATTACAGGCTACCGCTCTCTTTCTAAACCATATGGTTCATATTTATTTTACTACTGTGAAAGTATAAGAGCTGGTTGTTTGGAAGAATGCGATAGGCATATAATTGTCATTTAAGCTTGAGTGCGTGAATGCATTTTGTGGAAAAACCTTACGTTCCCTGAGCATCTATAATGTTAAGTCACAGAGGTCCCGGTCAATAGGCTAGTGGCCTGTTAGTATTGCGATTATTATCAGCAGCAGGCATTATTGGAGGCATTATTTACAGGCTAATCATTAGAAAATGAGAACTTGTTATGGCTTTAGTGTACTTGGTGTTTAGCCACAGGGTGGCGCAGTGTTTACACAAATAGTAGACATGCTTTGAGGTTCAAAACAGCAGGCTCTGTGTCTCATCAATCATTGCATTTCAACCGAGAGGTGTGTGGAGGTCGATTCAATGGGGAGCTGCAAGGAATACAAATTGTGTTTTACTAGTCCTTTGGCGATCATTTTATCCGACTGCTAGTCATTTCTCCCGGCTTTGCACCGGGCGTCATCGGTTGCTATAACAACGGCGACAGAGACTCCTTTCCCGAGTCAAAATCCTTGAGGCCAACTGGCCGTGATGACTTCTGTATTTTAACTGCTACACTACTCAGCCGTTATAAGCAATGTAAACTGTAATGTGACCTCAATTTAACAGGCCACTAGCCTATTGACCGGGACCTCTGTGACTTAACGTTATAGATGCTCAGGGAACGTAAGGTTTTTCCACAAAATGCATTCACGCACTCAAACTTAAATGACAATTATATACCTATCGCATTCTTCCAAACAACCAGCTCTTATACTTTCACAGTAGTAAAATAAATATGAACCATATGGTTTAGAAAGAGAGCGGTAGCCTGTAATATAAGAAGTTAGCAGTTAGCACGCTAAAGTTTTATTTTGAAGTTCTTACACTTAACTTCCGCTTCCCGTGGGTCGTTGTCACCGGTAAAAAAAAAAAAAAAAAAAGAAAAAAATAATAATTTGCAGAAATCAAAATTGGGCCGTTTTGTCGATTTGGTTTTTCCGTTTTTTCGTTTTTCCGTTTCGTTTTCCGTTTAAACGGAAAAACGGCCGTATTTCCGTAAATCCGTTTTATTTTGAAAACGAAACATCAAACTATCAAAATATACACGGACCATTTTGGTTTTTTGCAGATTCATTTTTTCATTTATTGTTTTGGACAAAAAGTAGAACTGCGGTGACATCAGAGGCAGAAGTAACTTCAAAATAAAAGACAGGAAGATAAGCTTGCTTAAAACTTATAAATATCCTATAAAACTTTCCCATGTATCTTTTATTTCCACTTACACCTGATGTTTTGCGCATTTTGAAAAGCTGCCTGCCATTGCTGTGAGGAACTTTTTATTCATAAAAATAGAAATAAAATGTTATGATAGCAAATTTTATGGCTACAGTAAAACTTGTTGTTCAGCCATAATGTTGCTGTTCAGAGACTAATAAGGGAAATCGTCATGCATATTGTTCCCATGAAGGACGTATAGGGATTCCCTCAAAGGTTGTGTTTTAATATTCATTCGCCGAATTGTTTGCAATAAAGTAATCGAGGATATAATAAATTATTGTGTGTGCCGCGTTGTTACTGTTAACACGGGTTCTCTCATAACGCATCGTTGTGTCAGTCAAGTGTCAAGCTGATGTTTGTCCTTTTTACCAGCAGATGGCAGTAGGCCTATGGATTTATTTGCGGTCATTGAATGCCTGGTTTCCTCTTCAGACTAGTTTCTGTTGGATTATACAGATCTGCAATTCTTCAGGTTATTGATATGGACAATTCAAATTATATGCAGCATATATTTATTTGTATTCTTTTATATTGTTGTATCACATAGGCCTATGCATTGTTGGCAGAGATGGGCAGCATTTTAATTACATGTATTTAAAATGTTTTATCACCTACTGTGACAATAGAAATGTCACACAAAAATACACCCTGTGCCTTTTTTCAAAATCTGATTAATCGAATAAAATAATCAGTGATTACTCCATTATTTTTTTAAAATATATAAGTTAGTGGCAGCCCTAACTGTATGCAGCACATCTGATTCATATTATTTTAACCTGTTAGTGTTTCTTGCAATGTCCCTCACAAATAAACGAATAAATACATGAATACAAACACCTTAACTACTGTTGAACATTAGAATGTGATGAGGAACCTTTAATGTTCATATGAAGGCAAGTGAAGGAGCTGCTATATCACGTTCTAATAACCTTTCCTATTTTAATTTTTTGTGTCAACCTCCCAATGAGGTGCAGTTTCCTCATCGCTGCCCTTTGCATTGAGGCCCTCCAGACTGGACCGCTATGGACGGAGTGTAGGGTGGTCCTCCTTACTGCTGGACCTGACCTGTACTGGGATAACATAGTCTTGCAACAGTGAGCCTCGACAAATATCCACTTCATGAAAACTGGGATTAAACAGTACAACTATGTTATCATTTATGACCTGGATGTGATTGCAAGTCCATAAAACCAAGCAAGTGTATTGATGTCTGTGTTGTATTTGTTTAAATAGTCCTATAGAATGATGCTAGCAGCATTGTCACCCTTACACTCCTCAGTTTGTTTATACTTTGAATATAACTAATCTAATGATCCAGACTGAATAATATTGAAGTGGCACAGTAATGACAGATCCAAAATGTAGTGTGTACCAGTTAAAGTTACTGGAATTAAGGCCAGGCTTGTGTTGACCACAACATGCGTAAAGTGGGGACCACAAGCAGTTTGATAACAAATCTTTAACAAATCTTTACTTTTCAGTGATCACAAGAAAAAAAACTCCCGTTTTGTCCTGGCTGGAAATAAAAATGAAATGGTCAGGAGACTCTCGCTGTGCTCAGCGTTGCTGGGGACGTGTCCGCCGGGAGGTTTGGACCGGTGATTCTCAGGAGCAGCACACACTGCGCGGAGGCCCCATCTTCATCCTGCCTGAGCCATGATGACTAGGGATGTGAATCTTTGGGTACCTCGCGATTTCATTTTGATTCTTGGGGTCACGATTTGATTCAAAATCGATTCTTGATTCGAAATGATTCCCGGTTCAAAAATTGATTCTTGATTCAGTACATAGGGGTGTTTAATTTCTACTCCAGTCTGCTGTGCACGAAGAGAGACAGTGTGGAAAATTATGGCATGAAAGCAGAGTAAAGTATAAAGAGTAGGGTTTAAACTGTTGTTTGGATTATAGGAGGATAAGTGAAGGTATATTTACATTTTGAGTATTGCTCCAATTTATTTTTTTTATTACTATTCATCTAATTTACATAAATACACTACATGCTTAATGTATTTGTGGATACCCTCAAGTACAGATGTAGATATGGCATGTATTGTCAGTACTGTATTTTTCAGTTGTAGTGTTTCCTCCATGATGAAAACAAAAAGAAAAAAACAATAAAAAATTTGGTCACAAAAAATAAATTAAAAGTGCTGCTTAGGGTTGGGCATCGAGAATCGAATTGAACCTGTTCTCACATTTCACTTTCATCAGAATCATTAAGAAGTTTTAATTTCAATTCCCCTAAACAGTTTGTAAACAATTTTCATCCGTGCTTTGTCTTTGGTTTGCAGTCCGTTGACCGCCAGTAAAACAAGGAAGAAGCAGCCACTGAAAAACCATAAAGAAGCCGCAGAAATACAACTCACCTCATATAGACAATGCAAACATTTTGAACCCACCTCTTAAAAGAATCAGAACAGGAATCGTTAAAATTCAAACGATGCCCGATCCTAGTGCTTTTTTTGTTTAAAAAAACCCCCCTGATTCTTTGGATTAATGAATCGATTCGGAATCATCGAAGAAAAGAATCGTGATTTTCATGTGGATCGATTTTTTTTTTTTTCAAAAAAGTTTTGCATTGTCTAAATCAGGTCAGTTGTTTTTCGGCAGCGTCTTTGTTGTTTTTCGGCAGCTTCTTCGTTGTGTTTCGGTGGCTGCTTCTTCCTTGTTTTACTGGCGGTCGACGGACAAAGCGGTCCATAGGGGTCCAGTCTGGAGGGCCTCAATGCAAAGGGCAGCAATGAGGCCCTCCAGACTGGACCCCTATGGACCGCTTCGTCCATAGGGGTCTATAGGGGTCCAGTCTGGAGGGCCCCAATGCAAAGGGCAGCGATGAGGAAACTGCACCTCATTGGGAGGTTGACATAAAAACGTTTATATTAAAATAGGAAAGGTTATTAGAACGTGACATAGCAGCTCCTTCACTTGCCTTCATATGAACATTAAAGGTTCCTCATCACATTCTAATGTTCAACAGTAGCTAAGGTGTTTGTATTCATGTATTTATTCATTTATTTGTGAGGGACATTGCAAGAAACACTAACAGGTTAAAATAATATGAATCAGATGTGCTGCATACAGTTAGGGCTGCCACTAACTTATATATTTTTAAAAAATAATGGATTAATCACTGATTATTTTATTCGATTAATCAGATTTTGAAAAAAGGCACAGGGTGTATTTTTGTGTGACATTTCTATTGTCATAGTAGGTGATAAAACATTTTAAATACATGTAATTAAAATGCTGCCCATCTCTGCCAACAATGCATAGGCCTATGTGATACAACAATATAAAAGAATACAAATAAATATATGCTGCATATAATTTGAATTGTCCATATCAATAACCTGAAGAATTGCAGGTCTGTATAATCCAACAGAAACTAGTCTGAAGAGAAAACCAGGCATTCAATGACAGCAAATAAATCCATAGGCCTACTGCCATCTGCTGGTAAAAAGGACAAACATCAGCTTGACACTTGACTGACACAACGATGCGTTATGGAGAGAACCCGTGTTAACAGTAACAACGCGGCACACACAATAATTTATTATATCCTCGATTACTTTATTGCAAACAATTTGGCGAATGAATATTAAAACACAACCTTTGAGGGAATCCCTATACGTCCTTCATGGGAACAATATGCATGACGATTTCCCTTATTAGTCTCTGAACAGCAACGTTATGGTTGAACAACAAGTTTTACTGTAGCCATAAAATTTGCTATCATAACATTTTATTTCTATTTTTATGAATAAAAAGTTCCTCACAGCAATGGCGGGCAGCTTTTCAAAATGCGCAAAACATCAGGTGTAAGTGGAAATAAAAGATACATGGGAAAGTTTTATAGGATATTTATAAGTTTTAAGCAAGCTTATCTTCCTGTCTTTTATTTTGAAGTTACTTCCGCCTCTGATGTCACCGCAGTTCTACTTTTTGTCCAAAACAATAAATGAAAAAAATGAATCTGCAAAAAAACCAAAATCGGGCTGTTATTTGAATTTGGTTTTGTTGTTTTTCGTTTTTTGATTCTGACAACAAAAACGGAAAAACGGCTCCGTTTTGTCGTTTTTTCGTTTTAAACCAAAAAGGAAAAAGCGGGAAAACCATGGTATTTCCGTTTTTTCGTTTTTGGTTTAAAACAAAAAAAAGGAACTGCCTGAAGGTACCCTGACCCGTTAGCCGCAGCATGACCGGAGGGAAGCACAGCCAATTAGCCTCCACTAGCTTCCCAGCTAGCCCCAGCGCTCCGTTTGGATCCAACTGGAGCTAGTGATGTTACGTCGATACTGCAGGCCCGAGGCCTGGGACCCGTTGCACAAAAGTAGGATTCAGACATCCAGGATAAATGACTGAGATGGGTTCAATGAATCCAAAACAAGAGCGTCCAGGCTTAATTGGTTGCACAAAGACCAAGCCAGGATGAGCAGACACGGATTCATCAGGCTAGGTGAAACCAATCCTGTGTGTGTGTGTGTGTGTGTGTGTGTGTGTGTGTGTGTGTGTTGGTCATAAGAATATATATATAATGTTAATGTTCAGGTGAACATGACTTTTTGGTATTGTCGATTAATTAATGCTGTGCATTGCTTGTGATGTGCATTGATTGGTTTAATAGTCTTCATCTTATAATTTCAGATGGGCTGCAATGCTGACTATCTGATCAGCAATGTTGTGGCAAAGTGGCCTGGCTCAGTCCATGACTCCCGAGTCTTTCGGACCTCTGGAATCTATCAGCGCCTATCACAAGGTGAGCCACAAACCTCTATTAATAACCATTTTTTACATTATGGCTGTGTCAAGAATGTTTAAATTTATGAGGTTGTGATGATGAGATTTTGTATTGACAGGTGAATTCTCTGGTGTGTTGCTGGAGGACAGGGGGTATGCCTGCCAGCCTTTTCTCCTCACACCATACACAGACCCTCACAAAGCACAGCAGGCCTATAATCATGCCCATGCCAGGACAAGGGCCAGGATCGAAATGACCTTTGGCCTCCTGAAGGCACGCTTTCACGATCTTAACCACTTAAGGGTTAGCCCTTTGAGGGCATGTGACATCACTGTGGCCTGTGTTGTCCTCCACAATGTGGCCTGCCTGAGGAAGGAGAGGGTCCCCAGAGTGCCATCACACATGGACTGGGACAATCCTGCCATCTTCCCTGATGACGACAGTGGTCAGCTGGTCAGGGACCGATATGTGTTAAATTATTTTAGTTAACACGTATGCTTTAAATTGAAGTTAAATATGTCCTGTAGTGGCAGAGACGCATGTTGTGAATTTCAGTTAAATATGGCCTGCATTGGCAGAGGAATTTGTGTTTTATTTATTCAGTTTAAATTGATTTGGCCTCTTATGTTGTTTGTGCTGTATTGTGTGTGTATACAAGCTTGCAGGGAGGCTACTACATCCATTCATTTGTCTGTTCATTTGTTGTGTATGGATTTGTCCTGCATTTATTTCAGTGTGCAGACATGTGGGGTGTATCATATACAGACCTTTGAATGTGTATTTATTCTTGTGTTGTACAATGTGCTTTGATTCCGTGCTTTCTATCTTGTAGAGTCACTGTGTAACTTCAGTTTTGAAAGGAGCTGATGGTTTACTTGCTTTGATTTATCTTTATTCAAAAAATTGTAAACAAGCAACTTAAAGAGGCAACAGATAGGATTCGGGGTTTTGTTAGCTCGGCGCCACCTAGCATCAGCAGTGTTGCTCGCACTGTCGCAAAGACCAAATTGACTGTGGGGATCAGAGATAATCAATAAATTGTAGGCTGTAAAGCCACCAGTATACCTCTATGTATATGTAGAATGATAAGGTGTGTGGACACTATGCTAAATAAATGAGTAAAGAGACCGAGCAACAGTTATCAGATTTATCTTAAGAAAAAACAAATAGTAATGCAAATAATTATACCAGAATGCGCAGTACCAGTACAAACAACAGCATCAGTAAACAACAGTAGACACGTAAGGGATAATGTATGGTGAGCCGGCAGTGGCGGTTCTAGGCCAGTTTCAATGGGTGGGCCAAGCTAGGGCCAGTCCTTTTGATACAGGGGCACATACAAGTACGGTCAAATACACTTAAAATACGGCCAAGTATTAGTGGTTAAACATTTCAGTAATCAAAAGAAAAATGACTGACGTACTGATCTGCCTCTGGAGGGCTATTTTAATATTTAAAATCATGTGCAGACAAAATATTCTTTTAAAATTCTCACACTCACAAGTACAGTTCCAGATACGCAAAACAATACAAAATACACAAAACGAAAGGAAAACAAAAGGTGAGATTCAAATAAATTACACACAAACAGGCACAAATTACTGCTTTCCTCCCTCCCTCTCAATTTGCAAGTACAGCACCCTGAATCAGAGCATTTCAAAAGCCCTCTGGTAGTTGAATGCCTCTGGGACAGGCCCATTTATAGCAACCCACTGGATCCGTGGCGTGCGCGATCCGGCCGAGGCGCGGGTGCTGGAGCTAATAGCAGCCATTCAAGAAGCTGCTCCACCAGCCGCGGCCTAGAAGCGGCTCGGCGCTCCGCTCCGCTAAAATTACGCGCCGGGTCTATTTCTGACGGCACGTCAATTTGCACAGACCAAATGAGTCAAACAGGAAGTCAGGCGCAGAAAAGACGAGAGTATCCAGTCGATTTTCAAAATAAAAGACCCATGAAAACCCCGGATCGTATTTCACATCACTACATAAACATGATGTGACAGGCATGAGTCAAATGAAAAGGAAAAGGTTTTCAGAGCTTACCTCAATGGTGCTGTATGTTGCCGTGCAGGCTCAGAGTTGTCTTAAATACAGTCACACAATTCTCTACTGATGTGTTCTGGGTGTTTTCAAGAATGCTCACGAAGTGGATGTCAGTATTCCTCAATATTCCGCTTAGAAATGCGGTCTGCTCTATCAACTCAGGCTCACATTAGCGCTAGGAGAGCGATGTCTGTGGTGAGGCCGGGGAGGGGGAGGGGGAGGGGGGAACCGAAGAATTCCCAGTTGGAGCTCCAGCCGGTGCGCTACAGAGTGACGTTCATTTACCGGAGGCATTTTATATCTGGCCATTTTTTGGAGACTGTGGCAGGGCAAATTAGTCAATGTATGGGAAACACTAAACACTAGAAAACTCAGGCCCTTTTCCTTCTTGTGTGGTGTATTCTGCATGATTCACTGGGTGCGCCTCTTTAAGTGGTCCGACCGGCAACCTGTTGAGACGATTTAGTTCCGCGTTCCCCCTCCGACTCCTCGGCGAGGGGGCCACAGGGGGGGCCGGACTCGGAGTTACGGGGGCACTGGCCCCTGCTGGCCCCCGCCTAAAACCGCCATTGGAAGTGCTTTGTGACTTTAATCCTACTCGAAAGAATAAATGAAAAATATAAAGGATGAGTTGGCTGATAACTGCCAACTGAAGAAGCAGCCAAGCCACCGCTTTAGAGAACTGAACGTTGCCCACAAGCATGGTCGTGCCTTTGATACTCAAACAGAAATGTATACAAAAGTGTGTGCCAGATAATATACATACAACAAATCAACACACACTAATACTCACCTTTGACATTAACATAAAACAATGAATGCACGTTACTTATTGCCAATTATTTTAAAAAGAAAAGAAAAAAAAAAACATCACATAGAAAGACTGCATGCTCTTACTTTGACATGCGGACATGACGTCATCAGCTGGGTGATCATGTGCTATCCGAAGATGGCCGAGTGATACGAGTGCATTTTCGTTCAGACCGGCGGAAAGTTTGTTTCAAAACTCCATGTGTGTAAAAAGCAAATCCACACACCTAGAACTGAGATTCACAAACGTTTTTTCGATTCACAAATAAAAACTGAGTTCACAAATGCCTGTTCGAAAGTTAGGTTAGGAAGATATTCACAAATGCTTTTCATTTATTTGCAAATTAATTTAATGTATTCACAGATATTTTTTTTATTTGTGGAATGTGTTTGTGTATTTGCAGATCCGTTTTATACTGAGTGAGTTTACAAATCTTTTTTGTATTTGTGGAAGGGGTTTTATATTTACAGATTACACCTTTACACACAGATTGTTGATCTGTTCACACACATAGTTATGGAACAAATCTATCTCCATACAATCGGCCTGAAAGATTTGACACATTCACAGGGCTTCATCACACCATCACTAACCGGAGCACCGAGCCCTGATTTGTTATTCAGGTTAAAGTGGGAAGAAGCAGCGGGTTTATCAGGCAACTGAGTGAAGTGGAGCCTGTGGAGGAAATACTGGGGCCGTCTGGGTTTAATAGTCCATAGAAGTGCTGCGGTTCTCTTCAGCACAGATGGGAAACCCCTCGGCTGACAGGATGTTCCGCTCTCTTCTTTTTCTTCTTCTTTAGAGTTTTGTGGCTCTTGGCAAACAACGTTATGGTGCATTACCGCCACCAACTGGTATGGAATGTGGATTGGGATATCTAGTAACTACTCTTTGTCTGAACGTTAAATAAAAATAAATCAATAAATAAAGTACAAAAAAATGAATTAAAAAAAATAATATGAATAAATTAAATTTTTTTCCATCAATTTCACTCTTCTAAGGTACTGAAACAAAAATAAATAGCATTTCTCTCCAGAGCTTTGTAAGATATCATGCAAATCCAACCTTACTTTTAATTCTTCCAATTTCAGTCTCAGTTCCCTTCTCCCTCTTTCATATTTTGGACAGTACTTCATGACATGTTCTATTGTTTCTTGTTGTCCACAAAATTCACAGCTTCCTGTATTATGTTTTCCTATTTTAAATAAAGTGCTGTTTAACCCTGTGTGACCAAAACATAGCCTGGATATTTATTCTTCTCTTTGGTTTCTAACCGTATTTCTCATCACATCTACTTTCCTTTGAATTCCATAAAACCAGATTCTTGTTCTTTCTTCTTCCCACTGTTTTTGCCACATTCCTTTCAACTTCTGCTTAATTGTAGTCTTCATCTCTGTTTTACTGAAAGGTACTGTGATGTCAGTCTGATTTGTTCTTGTGGCTTCCTTTGCATATTTGTCAGCTATTTCATTTCCTTTGATTCCTGCTGTATGTGTGCTGGTTTCCAAGCAAGTGTCACAGTCAGTCCCATCCTTTGAATCCTGTGTAGTGTTTGTTGTATCTCTATTAAAACATCTGGTCTGCTGTCTGAATGGCTGTTCTTCAAGCTGGTTAATGATGAACTAGAGTCAGAACATATTACAGCTCTCAGTGGTCTTGTGTGGTCTTCCACCCACTGCATAGCTAACAAAATTGCCAGCATCTCCCCAGTGTATACTGAGAGTCCATCGCTGACTCTTTTCCAAACTGAACTCTGGAACTACTATTCTTTGAGGCATCTGTGTAAATAAGAACAAAACTGTAATATTTCTTTCCTATGTAGTTCTGTATTACTTGTGAATGTAACATGACATTTTTATCATTGTTCTTTTTGTTAAGCAACGTAAGGTCTAATTCAGCATCAGAAAGTATCCATGAATGGATTACTGAGAGTGGAACTGTAAGTTAAGTTAAGTTTTAAGTTTATTCACTTTATTAATCCCCCTGAGGGGAAATTCAGTGTTTTCACTCTTGCTTGTCAATTACACACAGGTCTGAAAGACACACACATGCACAAACAGGACCTATACATGCACAAATTGGAGAGATCTCAGAGTGAAGGGGCTGCCCTTTGGTCAGGCGCCTCGAGCGGTTGGGGGGTTCGGTGCCTTGCTCAAGGGCACCTCGGCAGTGCCCAGGAGGTGAACTGGCACCTCTCCAGCCACCAGTCCACGCTCCATATTTTGGTCCGGACGGGGACTTGAACAGACAACCCTCCGGTTCCCAACCCAAGTCCCTATGGACTAAGCTACTGCCGCCCCCCTGTAGGACTAATGTTTAATTCTGTTATTTCTAGTTCTTTTGCTTTCTGCTCAACTGTCCATTCCTATGCCCTTTTAGATTAGCCCAGTAACTTAGAGACATCTGTCCTCGTCTTAACTCGAGTGGCATTTCTCCCATTTCCACTTGTAATGCTGATGTTGGGGTTGTTCTGAAGGCACCTGAACATAGTCTTAAAGCTTGATATTGAATACTGTGTAACTTTTTGAGGGATGTATTTGCTGAAGAACCAAATGCTACACACCCATAATCTAAAACAGATCGTATTAGTCCGATGTAAATCGTTTTCAGTGCTGTCCTCTCTGCTCCCCATTCACAACCAAACATCTCATTATATTTAACACTTTCTTACATTTGTCGATTATTTTCTGAATGTATGCTGCCCATGTCATTCGTCTAACCACAATCCTTAAAACTTAAATTGTTTCACTCTCTCTAATTCTTTATTATATAATTTCAATTTTACATTGCTATCAATTTGTTTTCTCGTAAAGAACATTGTCTTTATTTATCAACAGAAAACTTAAATCCCCAGTTAAATGACCATTTTTCTATTTTAACAATAGCCTCTTGTAGTTGTAGAATCCCATTCCTTTCTCTAAACTTAAAAAAAAACATCATTTATCATAATAGAAAATAACAAAGGATTCACTATACTACCTTGAGCAGTGGCGGCTCCTGCCAAATTTCTCAGGGGGGGGCAATTGTTGTGATGATGGCTGAGGTGACCCGTTCAATGAGTAAATTTGAATTAATTTGGCTCTACAATGACTGAACAATCCACTGTGATCATCAACAGACTATTTTTCATCAGTTTGCCCACATAAATACCTTTGAATGTAAACAGAGACCTGTTTTACCATTAATCAAATAAAACTGAGTAAGGTATTCACGGAGTCACTGTCATTCTTAATCAGAAAACATTTTATTATAGCTAAGTGGAAATTCATTTTGTGTTCTGATTAAATGCAGGCATACCCTACAACTTAATACAGTGCACATCACATAGTATCACTGCTCTTTGACCTGACCTGAACAGGTTTTTTGTTGTTGTTTTTCAGTTTCAGTTATATACTGGGGGCATTTTGGGCATTGGGGCACGTGTCCCCCTCAATGTATATGGTGACTACGGCCCTGTCAGCATGCATAATTAGGCCTCAGTTGTCTGGGTGCGCAAAGTTGAAGTGGCTGGTCTTGTCATACAAAGTTTGATGGAGTGTCAACTGGACAATATGGAGATATTTGCATCCTGAAAGCCGGACTACAAATGTGGATAAACAGGGAGAAACACACGCAAGCCTAAGACGTGGTAAGATACGATATTCCTCACTATATGAAGTGACTGATAACAAGATCTGTATAATGGATTGTAAAGAAATTCGTCAGGTTTTTATCTTGTAGACACTTGATCTGGATTTATAGCATGATGGGATGACAGCACAATGATGTGTGTGATCACTGGAAAGCCCCGTCCTGCGCTCCGGTTCCGCTGTTTCACGTGATGTGTGACTTCTCGCTAATGGTCGCGGAGAATATCCATAGAGAAGAACGGGTGTGAATTTGGACGCACTATGCGCTGTTACTTTATAACCTATATGGTTAAAAACCCTCATGGATCAGCTGGAAACGTTAGCCATGTTGATCTTGGATGTGACCCCTGCGCTGTGGCGCTGCCTCACGTGATGTCGGAATAATCGGAAAAATGAGTTTCCGACCGTAAAGCAATATTTCAGTGGAAACGGTTGACGACGTGTTTTTTTTAAACATTTTGAGTGATAAAATACAACACATCTTATTTGCAATGTCCATGATGTCTCCACATTAGGACTTAAACACTCATGAACACACAATGAAGTAAGAACGACTTCCCGTCATGGGAAATCGGACCATCCGAGGAGCACAGGAATGATACTTGGTGGTTTACGTATAACGAAAACACGTTGGGGCAAGCCCTCCCGGAACCCATAGAGATTGCATTGGAGTGCCTGCATTTAGAAAAAAAAGCATTTTACATGGAAGTCTATGAGAGTGAGTCGGGGCGATTTCCAGCCAGGCTGATATCGCCCCAGACAATGACAGTTTTAGGCGGGGGCCAGCAGGGGCCAGTGCCCCCGTAGCTCCGAGTCCGGCCCCCCCTGTGCCCCCCCCCCGCCGAGGAGTCGGAGGGGGAACGCGGAACTAAATCGTCTCAACAGGTTGCCGGTCGGACCACTTAAAGAGGCGCACCCAGTGAATCATGCAGAATACACCACACAAGAAGGAAAAGGGCCTGAGTTTTCTAGTGTTTAGTGTTTCCCATACATTGACTAATTTGCCCTGCCACAATCTCCAAAAAATGGCCCGATATAAAATGCCTCCGGTAAATGAACGTCACTCTGTAGCGCACCGGCTGGAGCTCCTACTGGGAATTCTTCGGCTGCCCCCTCCCCCTCACCCTCCCCGGCCTCACCACAGACGTCGCTCTCCTAGCGCTAATGTGAGCCTGAGTTGATAGAGCAGACCGCATTTCTAAGCGGAATATTGAAGAATACTGACAGCCACTTCGTGAGCATTCTTGAAAACACCCAGAAAACATCAGTAGAGAATTGTGTGGCTGTATTTAAGACAACTCTGAGCCTGCACGGCAACACACAGCACCACTGAGGTAAGCTCTGAAAACTTTTTCCTTTTCATTTGACTCATGCCTGTCACATCATGTTTGTGTAGTGATGTGAAATACGATCCGGAGTTTTCATGGGTCTTTTATTTTGAAAATCGACTGGATACTCTCGTCTTTTCTGCGCCTGACTTCCTGTTTGACTCATTTGGTCTGTGCAAATTGACGTGCCGTCAGAAATAGACCCGGCGCGTAATTTTAGCGGAGCGGAGTGCCGAGCCGCTTCTAGGCCGCGGCTGGTGGAGCAGCTTCTTGAATGGCTGCTATTAGCTCCAGCACCCGCGCCTCGGCCGGATCTCGCACGCCACGGATCCAGTGGGTTGCTATAAATGGGCCTGTCCCAGAGGCATTCAACTACCTGAGGGCTTTTGAAATGCTCTGATTCAGGGTGCTGTACTTGCAAATCGAGAGGGAGGGAGGAAAGCAGTAATTTGTGCCTGTTTGTGTGTAATTTATTTGAATCTCACCTTTTGTTTTCCTTTCGTTTTGCGTATTTTGTATTGTTTTGCGTATCTGGACCTGTACTTGTGAGTGTGAGAATTTTAAAAGAATATTTTGTCTGCACATGATTTTAAATATTAAAATAGCCCTCCAGAGGCAGATCAGTACGTCAGTCATTTTTCTTTTGATTACTGAAATGTTTAACCACTAATACTTGGCCGTATTTTAAGTGTAACCCTTCACCATAACATAGTACAACTAGTGTTTTTATCAGTAAAAATGGAACATTTTTCACACATAAAAAGCACAAAGATGTTGAAATCTAGGCATATTCTGCCATCATAACTTTGCTCTCAGAATTCACCAGATTGATGCCTTTAAATCAAATACAAAATTTTCTCCCGGGGGAGCATGCCCCCGGACCCCCTTACACATATATATATCTTACTGTTCAGACTTAGATATTTGACCATACTTGTATGTGCCCCTGTATCAAAAGGACTGGCCCTAGCTTGGCCCCCCCATTGAAACTGGCCTAGAACCGCCACTGGCCCCAGAGGGCCGGAACGTGACTTAACACTGCATCTGACTGGATATTCAGAGGCAGGACGAGCTGTTTCAAGTGAAAATGATCAGAATAATTAATATGTTGTGTGTATATATGACAATAATCATGATGATAATCATACATTTATTATCATCATCTTTCTTTTCTTTTGTGGCTCAAGGAGGGGCGGCGCCCTATCGCCCTCTATTGGCCAGCCGCCTCTGACCTTGAGGTGTTCCATTTTCAACAACAAAATTTCCAGAGTAGTGCCTTCCTACTCTCAGTCTTCCACACAGGAAATCCTTGATCCATCGGTACAGTGGTCCTTTAATCCCCAATTTATTTAATTTAATTAATAATCATTCCCTCCACATCATATCATATGCCTTTTCTACATTGAAGAAAATGCCCTACCACACTTTCCCTATTAATCTGTGCTTTTCTTATTTCATGTTCTAAACATAAAACTGGGTCCATAGTATTTCTGCCTCTTCTGAATCCACTTTGATACTTTGATAAACAACCTTTGCTTTCTACATAATATGTTAATTTTTCATTTACCATTCTCTCCATAATTTTTCATACATTGGATGATAATAATAATAATAAACATAATAATAATAACAATAAATGTATTTGGGGCGGCACTGTGGTGTGGTGGTTAGCACTGTTGCCTCACAGCAAGAGGGTTCCTGGTTTGATCCCGGGTGTGGGAGCCCTTCTGTGTGGAGTTTGCATGTTATCCCCGTGTCAGCGTGGGTTCTCTCCGGGCACTCCGGCTTCCTCCCACAGTCCAAAGACATGCAGATTGGGGACTAGGTTAATTGATAACTCTAAATTGTCCGTAGGTGTGAATGTGAGCGTGAATGGTTGTCTGTCTCTATGTGTCAGTCTGGCGATAGTCTGGCGACCTGTCCAGGGTGTACCCTGCCTCTCGCCCGATGTCAGCTGGGATAGTCTCCAGCTCCCCGTGCAGTTAGAAGACGAATGAATGATGAACTGTCAATACCTGAATGCATAGCATTAGTTAATAAATTACCTCCAGATTAGAGTTAAACTCTGAAGTGGGATATTTCAGGTCCTCTGTGTGTATCCTGCCCTTTGTCTCAGGGCTGAAATAATCCCATCCACTGATTCAAGTGACGACTGTTACCTGTTAGGAGAGAATGCTAATTCCAGTTGTAAGTCAGAGACTCCCCGAAGGATTTATTCTCAGAAATAAGGAACTGTAATCCTTTCCAATTATTATCTGTTGTTTGGATGACAGGAAGGTTTAGAAACAGAGTTGCTAAGTGACTCTTCATCCTGACTAAATTTAATATAAAATTCTGATTGCTTTCCGAAACAAATGAAGCTCTCAGACAGTTTGAAGTAAATTCTAAACAGACATAATTGACTAGTTTAATACATTAATCTTTAATTGATCTTTAATTAATTGAGACAGCAGCAGAGACCGATGATAAATCGAGACGGCCCACTTTAGATTCATTTCCTGTATGTGTCACGTGGGTCTTGCCACTGCCTCACCTTTAGGAGACTAGCCATGGCCCTGAGACCATTCATTATATTGAAAAAAGTGAACATGAGTACAGATTTGGACCCAAACCTTCCGACACTGAAATGGCATTTTCTCAGACACACAAATCAGGAGAACATTAAATTTGTTCGAGACATGTCTCTGTTTAAGCAACATACTCCCAAGTGATCTGGCAACAACTGATGTGCTCTTACAGTGGGTTGATATCAGATAAGAATAAGAAGAATAAGAACAACATTATTCATCCCCAAGGGGAAATTCAGTTATCTGTCAGCTCATCTATTATATGTCAAAGAATTCTGAAGCCTGATGGCTGTTGGTATATAGGATCTTCTGTATCTCTCTGTCCTGCATCGAAGAGAGAGGAGCCGTCCACCACAGTTTTTTTGGTCCATCAAGGTGTTGTGGAGTGGATGATCTGAGTTGTTCATGATGGCCTCGAACATCTTCAGTGTGCATCTCTCCACCACCTCCTCCAGTGTGTCCAACCTGACTCCAATCACAGAGCCAGCTCTTTTGACTAGTTTGTCCAGCCGCCTTGCATCTTTGTGTCTGATGCTTCCTCCCCAGCAGACTGCAGCATAAAACAACACACTTGCCACCACAGACTGATAAAACATCTGCAGCATCTTAATACAGATGTCGAGAGATCTGAGCTTCCTCAAGAATAAGAGGCGGCTCTGCCCCTTTTTGTAGAGAGCATCTGTGTTTAGGGACCAGTCCAACTTATTATCCAGGTGTACACCTAGATACTTATAGCTTGGCACCACCTCGATGTCCACCCCACAGTTATTCACTCGCTGAAGAGGGGGCTTGGACCTGCAGAAATCTATGATCATTTCCTTGGTCTTTGAGGTGTTCAGAAGGAGACAGTTCTTGTGACTCCAGTCACTGAAGGCTTTTATCAGGTCCCTATATTCAGACTCCTGCCCATTCCTGATACATGCCACAATAGCAGTGTCGTCCGAATATTTCTGGACGTGGCAGGACTCAGAGCTGTATTTGAAGTCCACCGTGTACAGTGTGAACAGGAATGGAGCCAGGACAGTCCCTTGTGGAGCCCCCATACTGCTCATTAATGTCCCAGAAACACAGTTCCCCAACCTGACATACTCAATCAATCAATCAATCAATTTTATTTATAAAGCCCAATATCACAAATCACAATTTGCCTCACAGGGCTTTACAGCATACGACATCCCTCTGTCCTTAAGACCCTCACAGCGGATAAGGAAAAACTCCCCAAAAAAACCCCTTTAACGGGGAAAAAAAACGGTAGAAACCTCAGGAACTGAGGAGGGATCCCTCTTCCAGGACGGACAGACGTGCAATAGATGTCGTACTGTGGCCTTCCTGTCAGGTGGAGGAGTTTGAGTGTCCCTGTGAACTGGGAGCTGTGTTGTCTGGGGCCAATAGCCCCTGGTAGGGTCTCCCAAGGCAAAGTGGTCCCGGGGGAGGGACCAGACTAAGAGCGATTCAGAGACCTTCGATGAAGCGGACCACTCGGGAAAAGAGTACCTCGCCCGGTATGGGGAAACCGGGGCCTCCTCCTGGAGCCAGACCTGGGGGGAGAGCTCGCCAGCGAGCGTCTGGTGGCCGGGCCTTAGACCATGGGGCACGGTCAGGCTCAACCCGAATTGATAACGTGGAGCTGTCGCCCTGTGTGCCCACCAACCTCAGAATTGTATTCCTGCTTTTTGCAGATGATGTTGTTCTGTTGGCTGCATCACACCGTGACCTCCAGCATGCACTGGAGCGTTTTTCACCCGAGTGTGAAGCAGTTGGGATGAGAGTCA
Organism: Epinephelus fuscoguttatus; assembly: GCF_011397635.1. NCBI lineage: Eukaryota > Metazoa > Chordata > Actinopteri > Perciformes > Serranidae > Epinephelus > Epinephelus fuscoguttatus. The sequence goes on from NC_064775.1 coordinate 18,732,041, forward strand.
GTACCTCCAAGTATGAGGCCATGGTCCTCTGTCGGAAACCGGTGGTTTGCCCTATCCGGGTTGGGGGAGAGCTACTGCCTCAAGCGAGGGAGTTCAAGTATCTTGGGTGTCTTGTTCACGAGTGAGGGTAGAATGGAGTGTGAGATGGATCGGTGCGGCTTCTGCAGTGATGCGGGTGCTGCGCCAGTCCGTCCTGGTGAAGAGGGAGCTGAGCCGGAAAGCAAAGCTTTCAATTTACTGGTACAGCTATGTCCCAACCCTCACCTATGGTCATGAACTCTGGGTAGTGACCGAAAGAATGAGATCGCGGATACAAGCGGTGGAAATGAGTTTTCTTCATGGGGTGGCAGGGCTCAGCCTTAGAGATAGTGTGAGGAGCTCGGACATCCGGAGGGAGCACGGAGTAGAGCCGCTGCTCCTTCACGTCGAAAGGGGTCAGTTGAGGTGGCTCGGGCATCTGATCAGGATGCCTCCTGGGCGCCTCCCAAGTCAAGTTCGTGACATGCAATAGAGCCGAATTAGCAAGATGCAGTAACAGGACATGAGTGTTAGCAAAGGAGAGAGAGAGAGAAGGAGAGAAGGTGCTCGGTGTATTATTATATTTTAGTGTGGCAGAAGCTCAGTCCATAGGGACTTGGGTTGGGAACCGGAGGGTCGCTTGTTCAAGTCCCCGTCCTGACCAAAATATGGAGCGTGGACTGGTAGCTGGAGAGGTGCCAGTTCACCTCCTGGGCACTGCTGAGGTGCCCTTGAGCAAGGCACCGAACCCCCCCACCGCTCGGAGCGCCTGTCATGGGCAGCCCCACTCTGACATCTCTCCACTTTGTTCATGTATAGGTCCTGTTTGTGCATGTGCGTGTGTTCAGACCTGTGTGTACTTTATTAATCGGGGATTAATAAAGTATATAAAATTAATTTTAAAAAAAAAGTATTGTAGGGGGTCCTCCGGCAGACTAGGCTTAAGTCAGCCTAACTAGGGGCTGGTCCAAAACAAGCCTGAGCCAGCCCTAACTATAAGCTTTATCAAAAAGGAGAGTCTTAAGTCTAGTCTTAAATGTGGAGACAGTGTCTGCCTCCTGCACTGCAACAGGAAGATGATTCCACAGGAGAGGAGTCTGATAGCTGAAGGCTCTGGCTCCTGATCTACTTTTGGAGACTTTAGGGACCACGAGTAACCCTGCATTCTCAGAGTGCAGTGTTCTGGTGGGATAATAGGGCACTAGGAGCACTCTAAGATGTGACAGAGCCTGACCATTTAAAGATTTGTAAATTAAAAGTAGGATTTTAAATTCAATTCTGCATTTTACAGGGAGCCAGTGCAGAGAAGGTAAAACAGGAGAAATATGATCTCGTTTCTTAGTTCCTGTTAGTACACGTGCCGCTGCATTCTGAATTAGCTGTCAGCTGTTTCCTGTTTATCCAGTGCCAGTGGGTTGCATGTGTGGTGTCATCAACAGCTCCTCCCACAAGTCTTCAACAGCCCCTCCCGTTGCGGAAGGTCACCTTGGTCTTTTTAAACTAAAAGGGCTCTGCCAATATGACTACCCTACCAGGCGGAAAATTGGGCACCTCGGATCAACTCGCCAATCCGGCTCTGTGTGTCTAAATGCTCGCAGCTTGCCGGCAAAACGGCCCAACATTTGTGGAAAATCTGGCAGTGTAAAAGACACTGTGTAAAACAGCACTTCAAAGAATAATCTCTTTGCTGGAAATTCACTGTACTGTAATAAAGTGTGTTTTATTTTATTTTATTTTTTACAAACTTGACACTTTTGTGAGTCACTTGTGATCCATTAAGAATGGATCCGCGGTTGCTAATAAGTGGTTAATGACTCTTTTGGACCGTGAGCCACCAGCCGGGAACTACTCTTGTATAGTTTATTTAGCCTTAGCTAGCGGGAGTGCCATCATTGGCAGTTTGTTGGTTTTTTATCTCCGTTTATAGTTTTCATGATTTAATTAAACTATTTCATTAGAAGTGAAGTAACATGTTTTGTAGTAGCCTAATTCCTAGGGGTGGGGGAAAAATTGATGCAGGATAATATTGCAATATCTTTGTGTGGCAATATCGTATCGTCACACAGTGCCAAGTAACTTTTTTTTTATCATATACATATTAATATGAAAAATACAAATTAAACTTTAGGTAGCCCACTAGAATAATATATTCAGTTGCTTTTCAGTCCACTAGATATATTTTGCTGCTGTAAAAAAGGCTGATGTGAGATGAACTGACAGAAAACTTTATTTTATTAGATAAAGCAGATGTTGACAAATTTTCCTTCAGCGACTTAATTTACATTTTAAAAAAGGTAATAAATCGCAATATATTTTATCGCAATATTCAGCATATTGTGATAATATTGTATCATGTCTCAAGTATCATGATAATGCCATATTGTGGGTCTTCTGGTAATTCCCACCCCTACTAATTCCATAGAGTGCTTCAGGGATGACCTTATTCTATAGGCCCATGTGGAAGTTAGTGCTCCTTAGTTCCCATGGGATTTTTCCATTGGATTTTGGATTTTTTTTTTGTAAGTTCAATGGCAAACAAATGGTTATGATACCTTTACATTTTGTTTAGCAAGATCACAAATGAGCACCACTTGTATGATTTTTGAAGCCTAAATGCAATCACCAGAAGAAAAAAGTTGATGTTAGGCTATAAATTAACTACACCATGGTTGCATAAGTAGCGTCATGCCAGAGTAATGTCAAAACAAGGCTGCAAAGCCGTGTCTACTACCATGACTTTCTGTAGTGTCATTAACTGCTTATTAGCCTTTCTAAGGACACATGAAAGCTTCAAAATTCATTAATGAGGCATTTACTGAGATATTTAATGTAGAAGAAAACGTAAAAGTCTCTAAAGCTTGTGCTAACCACAGACCTTATTTCAGGCATCTAACCAAAACTGCATAAACCCAAGTTCAAGTGCCTGTATTGACCAAACATGGAATGTGGACTGGTAGCTGGACAGGTGTCAGTTCACCTCCTGGGCACAGCCGAGATGCCCGTGAGAAAGGCATCAAACCCCCAACTGCTTGGGGCTCCTCGCTATGGGCAGTCCCCTCGCTCTGACATCTCTTCATTAGTACATGTGTATAGGTGCTGTCTGTGCATGTGTCTGTATTCTGGGAGTGTGTGTAATAGGAGAAGAACAGAGAATTTTTTTTTTTAGGGAAATCAATGCTTTCTTCTTCTGTCTTATAACAATACTCCTAATTGATTGACAGTCATTTCAATATATATGTATATATATATAAAAAAATGCCTTTAATTTGCCTAAAACCACATTGTACGAGATGAGTATTGATGACTGAAAAAGTAGTCTCAAATGATGATAAAGACTGAATCAACATAGCTGCAAGTGGCTTCATTGGTTACTGAAATTTAAGCAATTTATTATCTCACATTCTTAAAGCATATTCTGAAGCATTTGATCAGTAATCTGTAATAATCTGTAATGGATTACATGTTGAAAGTAACCAGGGGTCCCTGCCTGTAAATCTGTCTTGATGCTGGCGGTCTCTGGGCTGGCGGTGATAAGGGTTTAAGCTGTATTGAAGCTGGATGGATGCAGAGATCAAAGTCGGTGGTAAGAGCCTCAGAAAAATCTCACAAATCGTGCTCTCCAGATAAAAATACTTGATGCTCCTGTATGGCCACAACCAGCCTGAGGGGCCGGGAGGCTTCAGGATCTCCCCAAAAAACAACCTGTTCCTGGGACAAGTTATTGATTCTTTGGGGACCTCATATTGGTGCTTTGATCAATAACAGTGTCCTTTTTGTACTTAATTTAATAGAGTATAGGGAGCCAACATGTACATTAATATAATAACTTGACATACACTACATGGCCAAAAAAATGTGAAGCCTTACTTCCTGCTGCTCTAACAGTTTCCACTCTTCTGCTCTCAGGTTTTCCACCTGATTTTTGAGACCTGCCTGTCAGGATTGGCTACAGTTCAGCTGCAGGATCATCAGTGAGGTCCAACACTGATGTTGGGTGATAAGGTCTGGCTCACACTTCATCCCAAAGGCACTGGATGGGGTTGAGGTTGGAGCTCTATGCAGGTCAGTCAAGTTTTTTACACCAAACTGGGATAACTATTTCTTCTTGTGGCTTTGAGACAAGTCAAAGTTGCACTACCAAAGCGTACAAATCCTTTGTTTCAAGTAAAATCCAAATATTAAGTAAAATGTCGAAAACATTAGCATCAAAATACACTTAAAGTACCAGAAGTACTCATTTTGCAGAATGGCCCATTTCAGAATCGTGTGTATTATTTACACTGTTTACACTTAATGATTGTTATCGTTAATGTATTCATGTGTTCATCACTTTAATGTTGCAGCCAGTAAAGGTGCTATCTTAAACCACTTTATATACTGTTGGGTAGCTCAACCTATAATAATACATAATTAATTATTTAATTAATTAATCATATTTTACATTATTAATCTGAATCTGGAGAGTGACTAAAATTATTGAATAAATGTATTGGAGTATAAGTTTAAAGAAGCATAAAATATAAATACTCTAGTGTAGTACAAGTATGTCAAAATTATATCCGGCACAGTGCTTGAATAAATATAGGGGAGACCGGGGATAATTGGCGTGCAGCTACTTTCTCATCCTTTGATGGTCACAGAAACAAAAATGTAACATTAGAATGTTTGCTTTCTTGACCTGCACTCATCCTCATTCATTGGTCTTATGACATGCTATGAATAAGCGCCCCACAAATGACATTACATCCTCAATGTAAAGTTATGTAAATAACGTTAAGTGGTGGAGGTTATGTTTAGCCAGGTAAAGTTACTGTGGTTAGGAGAAACTTGCTAATGATGTGCCTTTAAAGGACTCATTGGTCACATGGTACTGAACCCCAGAAAATCCTCATGTTTTATGACCCATCCACCTCCTCAACCTTAAATGGACCACTTAGGGGCACTTTCTTCTTTAGTCGTGTGAGCGCATTGGTCACGTGGTTGCAGCCTTTCAAATTGTTTGGGTTGAGCACAAATTACTGGCTCATCATTCCGTGGAATATGTACGAATTTTGGTGCATTACTTTTCGTAGGAAAACTCTATCTATCATCTACCATGGTAGAACATCTAAATGTAACTTTTTGGTAAACATTTCAATTTTATGGCATCAAAAGTAAAAAAGTGGGCTGTAAAGAGAGATACTGGAAATGCGATACTTCTTGTTAATAAACATTAGCAGTGGGAATCACCAGAGGATCCACGATATGATATTATCATAATACTTAAGTCACGATACAACACTATTGCGATTTTAAATATGATGTGATAAGCTGAGTATTGCAATAAAATATATTGTGATATATTGCCTTTTTCAACAGTAAATTATGTTGCTAAAGGAAAACGTCAACATCTGTTTAATCTAAGAAGAAAAAGTTTTCAGTCTGTTCATCTCACCTCAGCAAAATGTATAGTGGACTGAAAAAGCAACTGATTATATTATTCTAGTAGGCTACCTAAAGTTTAATTTGTTTTTTCATATTAATAATTTATATAATATAAAAAATCAATACTTGGCACTGTGTGACAATACGATATTGCCACACAAAAATATCGCAATACTATGCTGTATCAATTTTTCCCCCACCCCTAATAAACATATGAATTAGCTACATTTTGATGTGGGAGTTGAAAGTCTGTGATAAGTGATGGCAGCTGGCTGACATGATTTTATTACAAAGTTGGGTCAAATGTGAGCAGGGTTGGTTGGCACATTTGCATATCAATTGTAATAGTAACATTTGTATCTGTAGCTGTATTTTGAGAGATTAAAACTACCTTGAAAGATTAAAAACAATGTTTATATTGCTTGTTATTTATTCATTCATTTATTGGCCATCGCTGCTTATCCTGGTGGGGGTCACAGGGGGCTGGAGCCTATCCCAGCTGACACACTATGGACAATTTAGAGTCACCAATTAACATAGCCTGCATGTCTTTGGACTGTGGGAGCATTCAAACTCCATACAGAAGGGTTCCCCCACCCCTGGTCCAAACTAGGAACCCTCTTGCTGTGGGGTGACAATGCTAACCACTGCACCACCATGCCACCTAGTTATGTATTATTACTTTCAACTGACAATGTCAAAAGTATACCTACTAATGAATTAAGCACATAATTGCTTAACATGTTTGTTTGTTTTAAAATGGGCAGATATTGTATTAAATGTTCAGGTTTTCTTGTTTTTGTTTGAATTAAATGTTCAAATTGTTTCTATTGATTGTTTCAGTTTTTCGTAACTATTGAATTTTAACATTGTGTTAGCTAACCCCAAAACAAAATGCACAACATGTCTTAAATCACTTTAATCTTTAATTTTAGAAAATATTTATGTACATTAAAACATTGCTTATTTATAGCTGAGGGCTGAACCTTTCCTTTGCGGCTGGTTATAATATTCAACATAAATTATGCCAGAGAAATAAGTATGCCAACCAACCCCAGTCTTCCCTACTTAGTGACTTTTAATCAGTGGTTATTTATCTCTTCTCTATATCACATTGTAGTACTCTGTTGTGACTTTACTGCACTTTTAATAGCCATATAAAACTGTAGTTGTGCTGCGAAATATCTGATATTGTATTATACTCTCTCCACCTGTCAGTCACCATCATAACCAGAATAAATTGGATGTTTCTCTGATAGTGCCATCGATTCATTTCTATCTCAGCCCACCACGCTGCAGCATTGAACAGCCTCCACTATTGATCTGCAGGCCTGTTAAAACCTCCTTGGGAACATCATCTGATTTTTTTTATATATATATAGATATGTAAAACACCTTTTTTCAAACCATAAAATCTTTGTACCAGATAGAACATGTCACATTGTTGCAGACAAGGATGAGGCTGTGTACAAATCAGCTAGGATGATTGATAATGATTTAATTTTTCCCCAGGTGATCTGATTATAATTTAACACATATCTGACTCATGTGTTAAGGCACCTGTTTTTAGGATTTGGTTGTTTTCCCAAAGTGGGTTTTAATGTAAACCACAGGCTTTTTGACACATAAAGACTTCTTTAATGCCAGACGTAACCAAGGGGCTGCAGAAATGTCAGGCAGCCAGCGGCCATAAACCCCCCACCCCCCACCCCCGCACACACACACACACACACACACACACACACACACACACACTTACTTCCCATCCTCATGTCTTGCAATACATTGATGTATGAAACATTATTGATATGCTGATATTTTGTTTGTTTGGTGCCTGATTCTGGAGTATCTGGGGCACTCCTTGACCTTTTGATACGTTTGATACTCTTGATACTTCTGATGCGGATGCATGATTGAATATATGTTCAGAGGAACACTACCTATGGTAATATCGGACTGATCTAGTGTCTGGGGATTGTTTGTTTGTATGTTTCTTCTTTTGTGTATTATGTCTAATGTTCTATTTGTGTTTTATGTTGGGCCCCCTCCTAAAAGCTTTGGGTAGCTTACTTGGGGTGTCCCCTTCACACATCCAAATTTGTGATGCATTTATTAAATGGTATCGGTATTATTTTGATGTGTGAATAAAAATCAAATCAAATCAAATCAAATCAAATCTGTCACCTGTTCTGCCCTGTTGTAAACCCAAGATATTGAGGGTTGACCTTTGACCTTGCGACATGCGAATATGGCCCATGTTACCCTCCAAAATAAGCCTTTCTCATATCTTTTAATGGTGAAGAAAATACAAAATACACCATAATAGCCAAATACCTCACAGTACATAATCTATATTGATAAAATATCTCCTGTTTGAATTTAGAAAACATTCACTGTGTATATTAGCCTGAGTATTTAACTATAAATCTTAACATAATGATAATAAGGGGATTTATTATAAGGAGGTGTGTCCGTAAACTTCACCAGCACTGTTTCAGACCACCATTAGAGGATTTTTCAAACACATGGCTGCAGCAGATGCATCAAAGGTCATGCTTACAAACCACAACCTGCATGCAAAGCCACCAATATTTCATTTCACTGTATATAATGAAATAGGCATTTTGTGACAGGAAATAAATGTTACAGAAGTATAAAGAAATTAAGTTAAAAAAAATAATGATTGTATTGATATTTATGAGCAATAACGTAATTTTTGAGTCGTAATAGTCCCTGAATTTACTTTCTCAAAAAAAGAAAGAAAAACAAAGAAAATAAATTAGGTTAAAAAAAAAACAGTCCAGCAGCAGTATTGGTCATTTATTTATTAAAACATGAACAATGACAGTTTACTCTGATAACAACAACAGTCTACTGAATATTATTATTATATTAATCACTATATGACTAATATATGTTATGAAAAACCTAAATGTGATGGGAAACACTCGTCTTGTATCAAAACTGCCTCTTTATAAGAGTGTAAAATGGTATATTTCACTTACAGCCAATCATTTTGGCCTGACAGGCTGTTAAAATTGCATTGCAAAAATTAAACAAAAATTAAAAGGTAAATTGGGCTATGAATTAATTTCTCCTGTTTTGCAGATAGTAATTACATTGGTCCAAATTTTGCAAAGCAGGTCACTAAATCTTATAAGAACAAAATTATTTTGTGTTGGAAATTGTTCTCATTTTCACTTGTTTTTGAGGAAAATGCAATTTATCAACAAATATTAGATTTTAAAGTTCACAGATGTCAAACTATCAGAAACGACTGTTGGGATTAAATCAGAAGGAGTGTAGAGGAAAAACGTCCCCATGTGTATTCTCTAATGTCTCTAAAATGGCAACGTGTCAAGGAATAACTTATCTATTATTGCAGGCGGCGGCACCAAATCCTCCAGCTTCAAATAAAAAATCCTCTGCAGGCCTTGGATGCACAGAGTGCGAAGTTCACGCAGTTTTTCCAAAAGTCTGGACAAATGGCTGGACCAATAGTCTGAGCCTCCGTCGGCGTCCTTCAAGCACTTAACAATGTTGTTCTGCAGCTCCTCCACTTTCTTCGGCTCCTTAAGTCCGTGCCGCTCTGCTGGTCCATATATCACATTACAAACATATTAGATAACAAATAATGACACATAATGAGCACTGTAAAATCTGAAAAGTTGATCTTACTTTAAAAAAAAAAAGTAGTAAACCCGACTGTCTTGAGGAAGTGAGTAAATATAACTGCTAATATTAAGTTATGTTTGCTTTATATCTTATTAAGTTTATGTTAAATTTAGTTGTACTAACTTAATTTAATAAAGTTGTTGCAATTAAAAAAAAGACAGGCGAAATCAGCTTGTTCTTTGTAAGTGTTAGTAACTTAAATAAACCAAGTTGATCATAACAGAGGATTTTGCATATGATGGAGTTAGGATATCTATATGTTCTGTGTTATTAACATGTTTTCAGAATATAAAAATATGATTGACTAGTTTGCTAAAAATCTAGGAAACTGATTGCCTTTAGAAAGGTAAATAAATATAACTATTAATCCTAAATTATGCTTACTTCAAATTGTTAAGTTTACTTGAAATTTAGTTGTACTTATTTAATTTAGTGAAGGTTTTGCAACTTAAAAAAGACCAATGGAATTAACCTGTTCTTTGTAGTCTTAGCAACTTAACTTGACATGACAAAGGGGTTTTTTTATATGCTGTACCTGGGATATCTACATGTTCGGTTTTGTTAACATGTGTAAGAATTTACAGATTTGATTGACTAGTATGTAAAAAATCTACCCCATGATAGCACTACTCAGAGTAATACCGGACTTTATTGAAGGATGGGCACATACTTACCTTCTTCAGATTCTATTTACTGCAGCTATTACACTATTCACTGGCTACTCATGCAATCTGGTTACAAAAACTACAGGAATTGTACTGTCTGGAAAATATCATCCATTACTTACACTTGCAGGAAGTCAAGAGTGTTAAGAGTGTAATTATGCCAGATCCTACATAATTATTGAACTGTATTCCCTGTTTGTTTTTTCTGTAATTTCATTTATTATTATTATTATTATTAATATTATTCTCCTCTATTTTTTATGTTATTTTATTTTTTCAACCATGAAGTGCAAGTAGATTTATGTGAGCAGAATGTGGATGTGGGGAGTGGGAGGATGTAAGAGGTGGAGTGTTGGTATGTTGAAGATGACATTGTATATTTCTATGTTTTAATGTGTGGTCCTGAAATTCAAAATGAATATAACCATTGCTCTTGACTTACTTTTATTTCTAATTATGTTTACTTAAAATTTGTATTTAATACATTTTGTGAGGTTCTTACAACTTAACAAGGATCAATAGGTGTTCTTTGTATGTGTTAGCAACTTAAGTAAACCAAGTTAGTCACACTTAACTTTATCATAACAAGGAGGATTTTACATATGATGTAATAAGGATACCTGCAAGATTTGTTTTCTTGTGTAAGAATATACAGATATGATTGAATAGTTTGCACTCAGAATACAGATACATAGTTCAGTAAACCTGGTTTACTGAACTTGCTAACACTTAGAAAGATTATGATTTCACTTGTCATTTCTAAGTTGCAACAACTTAGCAAAATTAAGTAACTTTAGCTAAATTCTAAGAAAACTTAACAATTAGATATAAAAAAAGACAAAACTAAAGATTAATAGCTATACTTACTTACCTTTTTCAAGGCAATCTGTTTACTAGATTTTTCTAAAGAAAATTCCACTTGTCAGATTTTACATTGAACCAAAAAGCATTTAAATAATTGTATTTAATTTGGAAAGAAATTAGCCATAAATAAGCATTTATCCATACTAATTGGTTGATTTTACATTGAGCAGTTAGCCTTAGCAGCCCCCAAATGTTACATGTGGTTTACAGCCAAGAAAAGGTACTTCTAATAATTTAAAGCTGTGTCTGTTTGGATAATCTGATTTTACACATATGTGTTTGGGCTTATTTTGTTACCACGTCCATTTAATCAATTATTTTATATTTCAAAAGACTTTAAATATGCATAAGCGGGCAAACAAACGTGCTCACCTGTGACCAGGGCAAGAGTGCATATGCAGGAGAAGGTGGACACATCCAGGTTCATCCTCTGCAGATTAGCAGAGAACTCAACAATGCTGTCAATCCACTCCCCAAAGCCCCGCAAGCACTGGAGCCGGTGCCACACTGAGCCGTCGCAGAAGATCAGCTTTCCTTCCTCTGGGTTGGATCTGAAACAGTACAACAGCTTGTGCTCAAATTTTAGAACCCTATCATGACAATGACAAATCCTCCTCCCATAAATTCCCACATCCTTTTGGGGCCTCTCCAGCTGTTAACCCATCTCTTATTAGTGTCAAAAGCACTGGAAAACAAATCCATTCCCCAGTTTGGTTGTGTTTATTGGCAGAGCCATCGACAAACATATTTACATGCTGTGGACTGATTGCTAATTCAGGGGCCAAACCTGCTGAGGAAAAGGAAAAGTCATGTCAGAAGTCACTTACCTGTATGACAAACGTAAAACAAAGAGCTCCAGGAAAGCTGAGTAGAAAAGGAGTTCTTGGTCGTGTTTGGGCAGGGAAGTGAAGCCTGGGATCCTCTGCGCCCAACCTCGAATCACCTCCATCGATCTGGTCAGGAGGTCATAAAACTGCCGCACGTGCTGAGCGTCATCTCCTGATGGGCTTTCTGAATTCTCCTTGAACTAGTGAAAGATCACCAGTGAAGGAATGAAGGAGAAAATATCACTGACAACTCTAACATGCCCTTTTGTTGTGTTACACCTAATTTATTGGTAAAGCAATGAAACGCCCACACTGCTTACTTTAAAGTAGTCAAGGCGAGAAGGGGGAGAGTTCGATTCCACATGCGCCCTGATGAGGGCGCTCAGTAGGGTGCTAACAGGTGAAGACGAGTCTGGAAGGGTTTTAGGTTTGGATGGCAGGCGACCTCTTCGACCTTTCAGACCATCTGTCCTCACCACTGCAGAGCACGAGGAGAAACAGAACACTTAGATTGGAATGACCATTCTCTGACCCTGAAGGTCAGACATGATGAAACGTGTTTCTTTTTTGGTTTACCTTCTTTGACCATTCCCACTGCAAGGCACTTCTGGAAGCGACAGTATTGGCATCGGTTCCTCCTGCGTTTGTCCACAGGGCAGCTTTTGGCAGCCAAACACACATACTTGGCATTTTTTTGTACTGTGCGCTGCATTGAAAAAGAAAAAGATTAATTTAATACGTGCGCTCCGGACACTAAATACAAAATTGAGCTTCAGGCTGAGGTGATGCACAAAGATCACTTTGAGTGACATTGGTTTAAATTTAGCTCTAAACCCAAAGGTGTAGGTTTTGTGTGTGTGTGTGTGTGTGTGTGTGTGTGTATGTATATATATATATGTATATATTTGTTTTTTTTCCAAAATGACAGTCCTCTGCTACTTTCATGTTTTTAGTGGGGGTGGGACAAATGCGCACATTCAGAATAATGAGGGGGACATTTTCCCTGTGTTTCCCCTGAAATCTACACCTCTGTCTGAACTTCTTTCCCAGCCGTTCCTGTTGTCTGTTTAATACCATAAAAAACCTGTTTGGTTGCACTGTCTTCACATTTCTTTGATTCTGAAAGTGTTGTAAATGCTCTGAAATGTTTCCAAATCAGTGCCCCTTTGAGACAAATAAATGACACCAATAAAATCATAAAACTACACACAGAAACATCTGCATGTACCTTTTTTGGACATGAGCATTTAAACACCATGCTGGTATTTGTAGAATCAATATGAAGGAGCTGCTTTCGAAGGTTCTCTATATGGAAGCTAAGTGGGCTTTCCACATGCACATGAGAGATGAACTCATCTGGTAGCAGCGACACCTTTTTGGAAAGGTCTCTAGGAAATGGTTTCACATAAGGAACCATTTTTGATAGCTTAGGCTAAGACGTAAGTAAAGTACAAAGCCTGAAATGGTCCTTTGAAAATTAACAGCAGCACTCGTGCTCCTGTGGGCCATCTGAGGCGGTATAAGGCATTCAGCAGGCGGACAGGGCAGTCTGGGTAAATACAGCGTCGTGGCCTTTCATAATTTGGAGAATCGCCCCCGGGAATCTCCTTCAGAGAGGGGAAGGGGGAGGATTTTATTCATGGCACGTTGGTGGCCATTTTCATACACGACATTTGCCCCGGAAACGCGCGTGTCAAGAGATCAAAACGTGCATCTGAAGCACAATGTGCAATTTAGGATCCCGGTCAGGGGTCCCTGTGGGATGTTTATTATACTCGGAGTAGGGGTCTCATTAGGCGACAGTGTGGCCGTGTAGTGAATATATCCATTTTAAGTTTTGTATTTTTAAATTTCATGAAAGCATGAAACTGTTCCTAGCAAACTAGGAACGGGGATCGCATCCTTTCACCTGTGACATGCACTTCCTGCGCAGCCTGAAAACGATTAATTTAGATTTTTCATGATTATAAAGATGCATGCGTCTTGTAAAACCATAGGCTGCCTGCAAATATCCAAGTTGAAGTCATAGTTGTGCAGCTTTAAAATAAGTTGCACTGAGAACAAACCTTGAAGAACCCTTTGCAGCCCTCGCAGGTGCGCACTCCGTAGTGCTGGCAGGCTGCGTTGTCGCCGCACACCGCGCACAGCCCCTCCGTGCTCAGCGGTCCTCGGCTGGGAGCACAAGAAGTCTGGTAGTCCATAAAGTGGTGGCCGTGGGCGAACTGGAGCGGGTGAGGAAATCCCACCCCGGGGCTGTCCAACTGCTGGTGTGCCCCGGTTGCGTCCAGGTTCATGGACACTTGGAGAGATCCGTCAAATTTCATCTGGCAGGTGGACAAACTCTGCCCGCCGTGTTGCGCATGTTTGAGGGAAAACAATGAGAATCTGGAAAGTGTGTTTTTCCTGTGTGTCGCCGCAAAATAGTCTTGTCGAAAACTGTACAGAGAGCCGGAGTCCTCCCATATGTGTCCAGGTGGAGTTTGGAAGTTGGATGTGAGCGCCGTGTGCGGAGAGGGAGAGCGGTAATAATAAACGGAGCCCGGGGAGGAGAGCAGCTCCTCGGACTGGTTTGGGTGATGCTGATTAGGCTGATAGCGCGGACACCCGTGCGCATTCTCCACCTTGACGCAGGGAATCTCCCCCTGCGCCGGCATTTGGAAGAGACACGGGGGCTTAGCGTCGTATCCGGCGCCATAAGTGTCACCCAAAGGGCCAAAACTGTGGCTCGACGTTGCAGCTGAGATTTCACTGTTAGTAAGGTCCATGCTGAACTTGACAAACTCCGGGGTGAGGAAGTCGCAGCCGCGCTCTCCGCTGGCGCTCTGAGAGGCCGGGCTGGCTCCCTGTGGAGAGGAGCCGCACTGGGTCTGGACACATGGCATGTTCCCTGAAAACATGGGCGTAATGCTGTCAGTCCAATGTGAACAAAGTAGGCAATTACTGAGCTTGTATATGGTATTACACATTGCTTTCAAACGTTTTTGCAATTTTCCTCAGGGTCATTTTTTAACATTCAATGGAAACAAATTGCGCGCACGCTAAGCAGAATTTTCCACTGGCTGAAAGGCAGCTATCAGACTATTTAAAACCATATTTTGCATTATACAGATGGAATGCATAAAGAACAGACTTCATTACCTTAAGGCTTTAGTTGTATTTTCCAGAGGATGTTATGACCCGCTATACATTGCCTGGTATGAAACAATAAAGAGAGCATCACTTGCAAGCTTCACCCTCATGCATCATTGATACCTTCATAAAGTAGTGAAGGAAAAAGTATATGCAACATACCTCAGACCTCTATCTAGCGCAGGAGGACAGTGACAACTAATCGCATCTCTGCTGTAGTGTTGCTTGTGAATCTATTAAAGCTTTAGCTGCGACCAGAGACGCTGTCTGAAGTGCAAAAGAAAATGACTGCTCACTTCTCCCACTCTCGGCTTGCAGACTAGCTGCCAGTGTCACGACAATGTGCTTTTGTTTACGTGTGCCAAACCCTTATTACGCACGAGCCACAGAGGGGTGGGGTGGTGTGTGAGGCTCATTGATTGGTGTGGGCACAGAGAGTGGTTTCGTGTAATTCGGAAATAATGCTTGTGGCCCACTTTCTTGCAGTTTGCATCATTTTATTGCGATGTTTTTAAAGAAACTATCAAACCTGGGGCTGCTACACAAAGTAGACATGTTGTGGCATTCATGTGCCGTAAGAGTAAAAGTCTGTAGGGACTGTTCGTTATTTATGAGGAGGGTGGGGTGGTGCAAAACGGGGGAGGCATGTCAAATAATTTTTTTAAGCACTGTGGAGGGACTTGTGTTTTTTATTTTGGCTAAGGGGAGGGACATACAACTTTAAATGGTTGTTTTTAGTATTAATTTTAAATACCCTCTGCCAACACATTCTTCCTCTGACCTTGTCACATATTGACATTTGGTCATGGACTTTCCATGTCCAGAGATGACGTGCAAGGTACCCTGGGTGCATTGGTTGCTGACATTCAGGGACGCTGTATCAAACTCAGCCTCTTACATGCATTGCCTTCTTTCAAAATACATTTCTGTTTTCATGGGAAATTTGCCATTTAGCCTACATACAGTCTGTATTTTTTCCTCCAACAACAAAAGCATGTGGTTGGGTTTTGTAAGAAAAAACAGGGTTTGGCTTTATAATCTTACCTGATGCAAGCACCGCTGTCCCGGATGCAGGTCGGTGTTTGCTGGACCCGCTCACAGGGGCCTGTTAAACTACAGTATAACGGTGACCAGCTGTGTGTCATGCCAACGTTAAAGGATGGCTTTTTTCGTTGTGTCTGATGCCACAAATCACTGCCCAAGCATCAGATTTTGATGACATTGGAGTGAGACCGGGTTGCTCTCTAAACTCCAAATCCCAGGCCAGTTTGAAAGCATGGTTTATTTAAAAATCACCAAAATTACATCTTTTATCACAACCAGAAACTGTAAATTACCGTTGTATTTTCAAATTTCCGCTGGTCCATGAACACATTTTGTGTGATAAGGCTTCCCTCAAGGGGCAAGTACACAAACCATCACTTCAGGCATACATTCATCTGCATCTAATCAGGGGTTAAATGACAGATAAGCCGTATCACCTGTTGAGAAGTCATCATGTCACTTGTCCTCAACCTCAGGCAGCAACCACCTCTTCTAGCCCCTGGCCTGTGACATTACTCGGCTGGTATCAGCCTACAGCTGCTTATCTGTCCATGTTACTCTTTCATTTGGTGCCACCAGCAGACTGTTGTTATTTTTTTTTTTATCACCACTGCTAACAGTAGAAACACTTTTCAGCATCAGCCTAGAGTACTTTTTTGTTTTTGTCTCTGACTTAATCTGTTCCACCTTTTCATTTTTTGCTCCTTTATCTATCAAATTTGTATTTTTATTCCACTTAGTCTTTCTGTCTTGATTTCATTTATTTTCTGCTTGACCTCTGACACTGCATGACTTCACTTGAAGAGGTGGGGGGGGGGGGGTAACAACAACTACAGCTGCCTTATGTGGGATTGATACTTGTGTATTAGCTCCATCAAGAGCCTTTGCTGTACTCTATGCATGTGACCTATGCCGTTGTGAGCGTTTATACTTGTGCGGTGGTGGGTCTGTGTCACTCTGCAGTTACACCTATAAAACACTGGTCCACGTCGGAGTCTCTGTAAAGTGCTGGTAAGTTTAGTTGATTAAAAACACACATTAAACACACATTAAACATGGCTTAATAGAGACAATTTCAAACACAAAGTACACAAATCAGCTTCACTATAACTCGCAGCATTCACAGACAACGCACTTGTCTTTATCTGGACACATTTTCCCCACAAATACAACATGCTAATGTTTTTAGCACAAGCCTATGACATTTTATATTGTATAAATTAGCCTAGTGGCTAGTGAACCTTTCCTCTACTCATATGAAGCCAGGGACAACAGCAACATTCAATAACGTTACAAAAATTGGCTCCATTACAAGTCACAAGGTTCACGGACAAAACAACTGTCTTATACTAAACACATTTTCCAAACAAATACAGTATAACATGCTAACGTTATTGGCACAAGCCTATGGCATTTTATATTGTATGAATTAGCCTAGTGAATAGCTGAGATTTCCTCCACTCATATGAAGCCAGGTAAAAGACTTAAAATTCTATTACGTGGGGGCTTTATTGTCTCTGCAATTCTTTGTCTCATTTGTGAAATTAAAATAAATAAACACTTCGTTTCCACTGAGGGAAATAGTTTTCAGCTAACAAAAACAGACAGGAGGTCTACATCGCTGTTGTGCGTAGTTACATTTCTGGGGAGGTGCATCTCAGGCTGGCATAGGGTATGTAGGTGTAGGGTATGGTTATTCTGCTGTCAATTTTGGGACCGTGTAATCCCTAACCAGGCTGTTCCAACATCTAGTGGACAGCAGCTGGTTAGGCTTTCTTTTTTTCTCTCTACTTTTTTCCAACATTGTAGGTGGTGGCCTCACAGTCCACAAGGTGCACGACCCATCTGACATTTGCCAGAATTGCCCGATGGCCAGTCTGAGCCTGGCCGGGTGTGAATGCTGATTATAACCTTTCCCATTACAAACAAAAGTCAGATGATAATAGCTATTAGTGGGTTTTTTGTGCATTGGGAAAGGGGCACCTCATCCACCCTGCTCTTCTGATGAGTAAAGTACAGTCCCTCAAACATAGGGATCATTTTCAACAGCTGTACTGTGGTTGATTGAGGAGCATTATTTTGCAGCTTAAAACCGACGCTTAGCATCAGTGTTTTTAAATATTATCAGCTTTATTTTTTCTCCATGCCTTCCGTGCTGAAAGACAGATCAAACGACAGCTGGGCGCACTTCCCTCTGTCTTTATCATTATCCTGAAGAAGGATACGGGGGACACCAGCGTTGTGCAATCCTACCCTCACTCTACGTCACGACCGCGGCACCGCCCCACCCCCCTCTCGAACGCCATTGGACTAGCGCAGCGGAGCGCCGCGCTCCGATTGGCTCTCCGCGACGCCGCTCGCGGCTAGCGCTGCTTCCTGGTTGTAGCCGTCAAACACAAGCTGCAGTTTGGATAACAACCGATGTCCTCACTGTCGCCTCCCTGAATCGCCCTGAGCGAGTTTTAATCAGCCTCAAAACAAGAAATCCTGTAAGTGGGAATGTCTGTTGTATCACTGACTGTTTTTCGGGCATTTTAAAATATGTCTAACGGATATTTTTGGCGTAGAGCCAAAAAGCACAGCAATATCAACGAGTTCCTTTGCTAGTCGAGTGTGACCATACACCTCTTCTCCTCGGTTCTTCTAGCGAAGGGTATGCCAGATTAATGTGTGTAATTTGGTTATTTTAAATCGTAAAAAACGGCTACATTTCCTTCTCTTCCTGTAGAGGTGTACAACAGGCATTTTTATAACGTAAAATTATCATTGGTGCCTGCTGAGACGAAGCCTGTTGTTGGTTTTCCCTTTAAGACCAAACTGAGCTGACATTATAATCCACTGTAAGATCTCAAATGACACCGACTTCCTCTTGTGTGATAGATAACAGAACAATACCTAGCATCACAAATTAATTTACCACCACCTGCTGTTGAACCTGCAGGGTGGAATTTGTCAGATTTCCCAGGTATCCACAGGAAACACACAGTAAAATTGTAAATGGACCTCGCCATGTATGTCTTCACAAACCAGCCCCACATTACAGCCAGGAAGCCCTCCTTCTGCTGTGTCATTATGAATCTGCAGGCTGATGAAAGTGAATGAGGTAGTGAACATCACGAGGAGGGATAGTTAATTTTTCTGGTTATGTCACTCACTTATTAGGGCTTCAGTTTCAACAGTTTGGTGGTTCAGCTGCTTAAACTATACCCATCAGCATGTTCCTGTCAAAATGGCTCTTTGGGGCTAATTGTTGTCATATTTGGCCTTTAGCCTATAGTGTTCAGTAATGAGCAGCATGTGGGAGGGTGTAAAAGCCTGTGGCATGCCACACTGTAGGGTTTGATTATATAGGGTTTTAAGGCCAGTAGACTGAATGGAAATTGATAATACCTGGTTTTAAAAAAGATAAAGCTATATGATCTGTGCCTAAATAAATGGAGTTAGGGATGCACAATAATATCGGCCTGTCATCAGTATTGGCCGACATTTAAAATGAACTATCAGAAACCCAACATACATTTTCTTAATTTGCACAATGAGTGAATATTACATACACTGAAAAGCATTGTATTTCATGTCTCCATGTGCTGGTGGGCCATCATCATAAGAGCATGCATGTATAATAGGCTATGATAATTCCACTCCAGAAGAGACTTGATGATCACTAAAATTAGGTGGGGGAAAAAGTGGATGTATCGATCTTGGTATCGGTTATCAGCCAAATGAAGACAGAAGCGGAGACATTTGAAATATGAAATTAACAAAATATTTTGGGGGCAGTTTTGGCCCCCACGGTCTAAAAAATGGGGGCATTTTCGAAATGTTTGGGGGCCATCAAAAAATTGTAATTATGTTCTCACAATAAGCACATGAAAAGCAAAACCAACTAAGGTAGTGTCTTCACTCTTCAGTAGAAACCGCTATAAATGAAATAAATAATGGGTTACATAAAGTTATGGTTGCAAAATATCACTCAGATTTCCTATAATTCAACCAGTATAAATGTGATGATTTAACCATTAATCTACTGATAGCAGTACTAATGTTTACTTTAGTACTTTAATGTCAGATTGTAATACTGTTAAAAATATAAATACATATAGTTGTTTCAAAAACTTGGGGGCAATTTTGGCCCCCGGAAAATGGCTTTTGGGGGCATTCTTGGATAAACTGCGGGCCGAATGGCCCGTGGCCCTTGCTAATTTCTGACACTGAACTGAGCTGATTGTATAGGCCTAGATCTGTGTGCTGTGTGTGAAGCATCCATGTTTTCACAGACGTGGATGTAAACTGTAAGTAACTTGACTGGTTAGGGGAGGTATACAACTGCAAGGCAGTAATTCTAGTTTTTGACAGTGTAGAAAAGCCATTTAAACAATGTCACAACTGTCACAGGACATTAAAATTCCCTCTGTCACAATTACACCAAGTGAGAGCTATAAGTAGCCTCTATATTTAAGTCATATATTGTAGCTCACAGCTTTAGCATATAACGTATGAAGTTGTGGTTTGACAGATTGCAGTGTGCAGCTTCAGTTCTGTGGAGAAGCTTTCATATGCTGTCTTCATAACAGGTTTTAAAAGGAGCACTTTTGTAATCAGGGATGCACAGACATCCCATGATCCAGATGTACATCTCTTGAGGTCTTTGCTTATTTTGTAGTAATTCTTCCAGTAAATCATGTTGTTGTTTAACAGTTCTTGCAGTTAAAAAGTTGTATCAAATGACGAAGGCAGTGGCTGTAAAATTGTGGTGCTAATATTGACGGACACAATAGTAATAGGTCACTTGTTGCACCAAACTCATTACGGACATTTGAGCCATCTGTAGCTGTGTTTTATTAAAATGCATTAGAATCTGCTTCAGCATTTGCCACTCCCTGGAAACCTTTATTCAAAGTACGTTACAGTGGGAATGCAAATACTTTTTTGGGCTGCCCCTGGTGGGATTTGAGGCCCTCGTCCTGCTGGAGCTGGTATCATGTTCTCCTCGTTAAAATGTAGAAACAGTGTCCAAACAGTTGCTTAATACCTAATGAGTGTTACTCAATTTAAGATAATCCTGCAGAGTTTTTCTTGCTGGTCATTTTCAGTTTTTTCCCCTGATGTATATTAACCTGTCTTCAGTCATTTTATCATCATGAGTGATTTGCCTCATTTTGCCCTTTAAACATTCTTTAATATGTAAATATTTGCTTCAGATAGACTTTTACCAATTAGTAGACAAATTATACACAAAACACTCAATACGTTAAGTCATGATTTTCGGCAAATATGCCAAATATTCTCTAGTTCTACCTTCTTAAATGTGTAGACTTGCTGCTATTCATTGTCCTATATGAGAGTAAATGGAATATTTTTAGTTTTTAGAGGGTTGATTGGATAAAGCAAACATTTTCAAGATGTCACCTTGAATAATTTTCGCTATTTTCTAGCATTTTAGATGAAGAGATTGATCAAGAGAATAATTGTCAGATTAATCAGTAATTAAACAGCTTTGTTAGTGAGTTGGTCAGTTGCAGTCCTAGTTTCAAACAAGTTGATTAGACTACATGGTCGAAAGTATTCGGATGCTTAAATTAATATTGTGGAGAACTGGATGATGCACTCATATGCCATAATTCAAACAGGAAATCTGTGGAGCTGCAACTATAATTCGATTAAATGATTGAAAAAAATAGCTAACTATTTTGATAATCGATTCAGTGTTTCAGTAATTTTTTAATTAATTTGCTAGTTCCAGCTTTTAAAATGTGAGAGAATTTGCTGTTTTTCTTTGTCATTTATGGAGAGTCTATGAGTTTTGGACTTTAGGTTGGACAAAGAAGCAAAACGAAGAAGTCAATTTGGGTTCTGGGTAACAGAGACAAGCATTTTTCACTGTTTTTCCCAACATTTGAATTGACTAAATGATCAGGGTTCAACGCTAAGGTTTTTTTTCACTTGCCCGGTCGGACAAGTTGGTCAGAGATCTACTTGCCCGAAGTCAGTTTTTACTTGCCCTATAAAAATTGTTTAATTTAAGCGGCTATCAATTAACAAAGACTGCAGTTATTTTTATGTTATGTAATCTTTATTCATACTGTATTTATTAATTAAAACAACATATGTCATGTATTGTAGCTTAATTCCTACACAGAAATGACAGTGTCAGGGCTTAAAGTGAAAAATTTGTCAATCGTTCTCCGTCTATAATTTTGCGCCCTTCTTGAGCCATGCCCACCTCTATTTATTTTTCACCCCTCTCTCCAGTTCTGCTGCATTAACACTGGGTTTAATATATTTTGCTTCCATCTCTCTACCCTGCTCTACTCTACTTCAACGCTACTTAGCTCTCTCTCTACTCTACCAGTAGACTACCACATCCACCTGTTGCACAAAACACACACAGCAGTGTTTCCCCTAGGATGGAGTTGTAGCAGCGGAGGTGAAGCACACGCATGAAAAATAATTTTCACATGCGTGAAACTTTTTTGTATGCTTGCAAAGCACAGCCTGCTGGGATGTTTTTATGTATCTACTGGCACCAGAAGGGCTCTTTAGGACTAAGTACATACAGTACATGTGGGCACAGTATGAGCAGGTGAAATGTCTGTCTAGCTTACATATGAGGTGTCTCAAGATTTAGGAACATACAATTTTATTGAATATAATAAAAGTTAAAGGTCACATGACATGCTGCTGTTTTGTGCTATGACCTATTTAAGTGCTGGAAGTTGTTATTTACGTGACAACGCCTGAACGCAACACAAGCTCAGCACGAGTGCCATGCTGAGCTGCTGTGCGAGCAGCGTGTTTGTCTGTGCGTAACAGCAGTCTGTTGGTTATTTACACACTGTCTAATTCAATAACTTTGTCAGCTGACAAACTGCACCGGGCTTGGGGTCAGGTTTGGTCAGGAAAATGCGGCCCAAGCCACTCTAGCGTGCTCACCTGTGTGTGGTGGAACTCCGCCGTGCGCAATACAGAGAGCAGAGCAGAATTGTTAACGCGTGACCATGTAGAGACAGAAATGACATGATAGCATAACACCATAAATAGTATGTTGTTATGTTATTATATGAAGCGTCCATCGCGCAAAATAATATCAGTGAGGGCTGTGGGCAGGACATTGTTACACAGCTTTGCCTGTGACTTCAGGCAGAGAGACCACTGCATCAGAGCAGAAGAGCACGTTTTAAAATACATTTATTTTATCAATTAGTTATTAACTTTTACTATTTTTAGCAACTTGCCCGATTGGGCAAGTGAGTTGTTAGTTTACATGCCCGACCATGAGTTTTACTTGCCCCGGGCAATCGGGCAATCCTTATTGTTGAGCCCTGATGATGAATCAATTAATCGTGAAAATAATTGGTGGATTAGTTGACAATAAAAATACAATTACAATTATAGCTGCTGCGAAGCAGTGGTCGGGGCCGGGCAATTTTAGGCAAAATTAGGCAATTCTGAGCAACACACACACTAAAACAAAGCATATCACAACATAGAAGTTACATCATATAATTATGGCATGCCCTTCAAATTGTGGATGAGTGGCTGAAGTGATCAGACTCATAATATACTAAGGAAAGAAAAAACTCAAGAACAAGAAAGTAAGAATAACATTAACTGCTAGCAATTATGAACAAACTGGCCCAATCTAGCTTAAAGCTAAACATTATCCATGGTGACAAAGATGAAAACATTTTTTAAAATGTAAAAGTAGCTCTTGGATAGACTCTGCATATTGACTGATAGCTAAGCCAAATAAACAGGGAAAAGAGACAAGGGATAACAGGGAAAAGTGTTGATAAAGAGTATTTGTCTCTCTGCAAAACTGCCTAGATCATAAATTATTTTAACCTTCGTAGTCTCTGTTCGACATAGCATGATGCCTGAACATAGGACTTTCACATTAGAATGTCTGTTCTGCCTTAGCTGAGGCTTGAACTCTCAACTTCTGAGACTGAGGTCCGTCTTCTATCTCACTGAGCTAATAGACAAGTGACAGTTGTTGTGCCGTACAAGGATTTCTAACAAAGGCCTACACTTTATCCATAAACTTTTGGGCCTACATGTTACAATCAAAGCCTGAGACCACATGTTGGCGCCCAAAAGAACAAAGGAATCAGTCAACCCCCTTTCTCTGTGTGAATCAGCTGATTCAACCCCCAACACAGCACCCCAGCTGACCAGCAGAGGTCCCTTGAAATACACAGCTCCCATTGGGTGAAATCCGCCATGGCCAACCCCGCACCGATGACGTCACGCCGGGGTATATCATCACAAAGCTTACCTGAGGGAAACGCTTCTGGCTGTGATCCTCATAGCCAATAGAAGTACCCACAACTGTTCCTAAAGCTTAGCAACTTGTCCCACGTGGCGAACGCTTTAGAAAGAGTTATTACTGTGCACAGTTAGACGCGTTTTAGGCCTACGGATTTCCCTCGCTGGTCGAGCTGATCTCCTCTCCTCTCCCTCACTCTGTGCGCCGAGGAACACAGAGTAGCCCGGTACAAGACCACGGATTGACCCTCTCACCTGGATGCCCGCGGATGCGAAGTTTGGTAGATAACAAGGACTGCCTGCTTCAAGAAAAAGGACAAGGACCCCCTTCTTTCCCTGAGTGATTCCCCGCTACGAGCCGGAATTAACTCGCCTCGCCAGAGACTTGCCCCCTCGCTGAGGACCCGTTAGCCGCTGTGAGCCGCTAACCACTTCACCTCTGCCGCAACAAAGGACGCACAAGGAACGACTGACACATCACTCCACCTTCTGCAACAGTAAGAGGCTTTAGCTCTGGGCAGATATTAGTTAGTGTGTGTTTTCTTTTTAAGTTTTGTAAGGGCTTGTTGATACGGACCGCCGCATCCGATTTTGGCTGCATTGATATTGTAAAAATATTGCCTGTGTTGCTGCTGTCTGTTATTCTCCTGCCCGTTTGTGTCTGCTTGTAATACGTAGTGATCCGACCTCATCGGACCGCTATTGTGTCGCCCCGCACGCAGGATTGATCAGTACTTCGGCTGTGTTGGTTCAGTGTCCAGATTCACGCCGCTCACCAGCTGAGCCGAGCGCATCTCTGTGTAACACAGACGGGTTACTGCATCTCAATACCGCCTGCGTGACCACACTTCTGAGTGCTTCCCTTTCTCTCTTCCTCTCTTCCACTAACCTACACTTGGAGCCGAGCAATTTGAACTTCCCTCTCTACCGGCTCCCCTCCTTTTTTTTTGAGTCACGTGCTTTCTTGGCAAGCCGCCATTGCGTGACGTTGCTTGCAGCGTCGCAGCCGCCATCTTGCTACGCTCACACGCCTCTCTCTCTCTCACACACCCACTCGCTCAGACACACACACACACACACACACACTCACACATTCTCGCTCACTCACCCACTTTCTTCCACACCCTCTCACACACACACACACATACATACACATACACACACACACACATTCTCGCTCACTCACCCACTTTCTCCCACACCCTCATACACACCCACACACACACACACACACACCCCCTTCTTGATGCTTGCTGGTTGATTCGGTAATGTTTTATAGTTGATAGGGTTTATAGAGCAATGTTGATGTTGGTTGTAAATTAATGTCATCAGTGTGAATAAACCCTGTTATACTGCAAAGAGAGGTTGCTCTGGTTTTTCATTGTATACTGTGATGAAGCTGGTTGACAAAGTCAGTGCCTGAGCTCCACTCCTTCCTGTTCATCTTATAGTTGCTGATATCTCCCTAGAATTAGCTTCCTAAGTGAACACTCTTGAGACTGAATTTACGTCTGATCATTGGTCCGGGTTTTCCCGGTGGTGCCCCGCTGTAAGCTAATTTGATTATTATGCTTATGCAATAATTAATTAATTATTAATTAATTAATCAAATATTTAATAATCCATAATTAATATTAATAATTATGAATTATTGCCAATGATCATATTTAGCTCCTCCTCTTCCCAACACAGTTCATGTGTGGCTTCACAAATTGACTAAGCCAAGCATCAGGGTGCCAGACAGTAGCCATCCATGCCATGGAAAAGCAAATTTCAAAGTGAAAGTTCCAAAGCTGTAGCGTATATGGTTGATTTGTTATGAATTTTCAAAGTTTTGAAATTTAGAGGCTTGCTGTAGCGTCACCATCTTGTGTTTCCAGTTGAGGACATCTGGCATGGGACTGGACCTTTATGAAAAGTTTGGGTAGATTTCTCATATGGAAATGTTGCACAAGCTGAGGCTTGAACTCACAATCTTCAACACCAAGAACCATCCTCTATCTCACTGAGCTAATTGGCAAACAGAAATGTCATATGTAGCTTCACAAGTTGACTAAGCCCGTCACCTGTGTGCATGACAGCAGCTGTTAGTGTGTAAAGGCAGATTTCAAACGGCTGTCAAAAATTCAGTTATTAAGACAAAAATCCGAAAATACACAAATTGCATCTAGACAGCATGGAGATGTTGGTAATTTGTTTTTAACAATGATTTATTGGCTCCATAAGTGAAACACTGATGTTTAAAAATGACATTTTTGCATTGACTCCCCTTGGTTTCTCGTAGTGATATACAGGGCACCCTTGAGGGTCTTTTTGTGACGCACAGCTGAAACACATTGTAACACGATTTATATTGTCAAATGGTTGCCGTTTGTATTAGGCAACAAAACCACTTGGTTAGGTTCGGAAAAAGGATCATGTTTTGGGTTAAAATAAGTATATTTGGTACGTAATACCACATACATAATGCCTGCAGACTTTCTGGCTTTTTAGACAACATCAGTTGTTTTCAGCATCAACTCTTGCCACAGTTGGGTTTACATTGGAGCCTGGTGCATCTCATAAAGATGCTAATGGGTGACTTTGGTGTCAATATCACATGAAGAGGGCTGTGACAAACCTATGACAAAGTGTCAGTATTTGGGAGCGAGAACGGGTTATTTTGACAGTCAAAAAAAAGGTCACAAATTTTTCAGCAAACATGACAAAAAAAGCAGCAAATGATTACATTTAGCTGGAACAAGGGAGTGTTTGGTATTTTTTAATTGAGACATCAAATAATCATCAAAATAATTGCCAATAACAGTTAATCTGAATATGATATCACCTGAAGGTGTGACTCTTATTCAGGTTTATACAACAGTTAGTTCCGGCCCTGCAATCTGATTGGTCAAGAGACAGTAAAACCGTGACGATATTTGAGTACACCATCACGGTTATTTCACTGTGTATGTATCACTCCGCCTCACAGCTGATTGCAATCAACAATCAAATCAAAACTGACGGTTAGTGTCAGTTAGGTCAGCAGTTGCGTTGCATCCCTGGAAAAGTATTTAAACAAACTTCCACCAGATGCAAATGCCCTTTATCTGAAGCCCAGGATGACAGCAGCTCACACAGACAGTATCTGGTACACTAAAGCTCCGCTGGGAATAAACTCACTCGCACAGATGCTGCCGAAGATGTGTAAAGAGGCGGGGACAACAGCTATCTACACCAATCACAGCCTCAGGGCGACTGCCATACAGAAGCTGTCAGATGTGGGTCTTGAAGCTAGGGAGATCATGACAGTGTGTGGGCACAGGTATGATGTTGTTTTAATGCAGCCTATGTGTAAAGTTAGTCTTCTAATTAGGAGTAAAATATACCTTTTGTCTTGCCGGTCTGAGAGCTTGTTAAAAAGCTACTGGAAGCCATCCATGGAGAGCAGAAAACGATGGAGCAACATACTGTCAGATCAGAAGGCAGTTGGCTGTGCCTGTGAAGCGAAAGTCCACCATGCAGTCACCAGAAACTTATTTCACTGGCTGCACAATTAATGGAAACGTGCAGATAAATGTGTATAAAGAGTAAGTGCCTGGCGCACCATGTCTGCGTTACATAGCAACAGTGACAGCGGAGTCCTGAGGGAACTATTTTTGTTGGCGGAAGACAAATAAAATGCTTAAATTATCTATTTTGTCCTCATTTTTCAACATGTCTTAATCAGCCTTGCTTATTTAACTGTTGAACTGTTATATAAAAGCAATATCACACTCGAGCTCGTGATGTTATACTCGTATATCGTCACGGCTGTGATTGTCTCTGGCACTCGGCCTGCGGCCTCGTGTCTATGACCAATATGCAAGTATAACATCACTCCCTCTCGTGTGATATTGCTTAATTAGAAAGTAGTATTTTATGTTACTAACAATTAGCATTGTACAGCTCAGTCACTTATCAAACTGTAGAGTGAATGAAATGTGTTCCTGCTGCATAGTTGGACCAGTTGAACATAATGATTTTGCATGAGGTGACACTAACAATCATTTTCATTACTGATCCATCTCTCAATTACTTCATTATTTATTTATTCTTTTTTTTTTTTTTTAAACAAATCAATTTGTCTGATCATGTGGAGTTTTAAATATCAAAAATATTCACAAACACCCATCACAGAGTGAATGTGGTGTCCTCAAAGTGCTTACATAGCACAATTGAAGGGAACAATGGGGTTAGGACCTAAAAAAAAAAATCATTATTGATTAGTAATGAACAATTATCTTTCAAAGAACAAAAAAAAGTCATTTTTCAAAGCAAAAATGTTGAATGATTCTTAAATGAGAGAATTTCCTGCTTTTTCTCTATTTTATGTCCGCGAGTACCGCAGCACGGACTATCACATCCAGACGGTCCCGGTGTTTCTTCCACAGGCTCAACTTCACTCAGCTGCCTGATATACCTGCTGCTTCTTCCCACATTAACCTGAATAACAAACCAGGCCTCAGTGCTCCGGTTGGATCCAAACGGAGGTTAACTGGCTGTGTTAGCAGCTGAGTGAGCATGAGGAGGAAGCACCGGTTAGCCCCCACTTTCACTGCAGGCAGATTCACTCGCCACAGGGGCGAGAAAATAAAACTTAAACAGCCAACTTAGTTTAGCAGTTAGAAATGCCTTTCACTCACTCTCGGTCTCTGCTGTGTTTAGCTATTTCCCTGCTTTCCTGTTAGTGTTAGCACTACTCGTCTGCCACGCTAACGCTCCAACTCCAACTGAGCCAGGAGCCGGGCTCCCGGTCTCACGGAGAAGAGTTGGAACGTTAGCATGGCAGCCCATTAGTGCTAACGTCCTCACGCTTCTCCGCCAGGCTCAGTGAGTCGGAGCTGAGAAGTGTGGGGACGGTAGCGTTAGCACTAGTCGGCTGCCATGCTAATGTTCTGGAAGCCTGCTTCTCGGCTCCGGCGAGCTCTAGCGTGGGGACGTTAGCGTTAGCACTAGTCGGCTGCCATGCTGACGTTCCAACTCTTCTCCGTGAGCCAGAGAAGAGAGGAATGTTAGTGTTAGCTCCCAGAGTTTGCACTAGAGCAACTACGGCTACTGGAGTAGCTTGCAGCTATGGAGCGCTTCTACCAGCTCTTCTAGTCACTGAGCCTCGCCTCCATCTCAGCAAATATATTACATTTATTACAGGTACCATCATCATTGAAGTAGGCAGGGGAATAGCTAAACACAGCCGCCAGACTGCCCGCCGGGCTGCATGGGGGAATTCACATGAACGTACATGAACACGCTGCCGGACTGGCTTGTTAACAATCGGCTGGAGATCAGCACAGAGAGAGGGTGTGTGAGGTCATGCTATACTCCAGATGAAATTACGCCTCTAGTTCTTTACGTAGCAATTTTTTTAATTCCTTCAATCTAGAAATGATGAATTTCACTTATTGCTCCTTTTAATTGGTGCAACAGTGACATAAACACAGCATTCCTGTTCTACACACCTCTCTTTTATGACCATTCGACCTGACTTGCAGCTTTTTGGATCCTCCCACCCTCCATACTTTCTTACATACCTCCCTCACATGATCACCTGTCATGTCAGAGCCCTATAACCTGTGTGTCTCTGCTCTATCTCCTCACTGCACTTTACTTTTACTCCTACAGGGACCATGGCGTTCAGGAGGGCTCTGAAACGGACGGCAATCATAGGCGGAGGGGCGGTAGCCACGGTGTTTGGCCTGTCACAGCTGATTGAATACAAGAAGACGCAGGTAAGCTGATGAAAGATGTCTCAGTTTGTACTCTATCTGTTTTCTTGTCTTTCCTGTTGCATGATTACTCTTTGTTGCATGAATTCCAGTTTTGCAGGATTTGTCAGAAGGCAAATGTTGTTTATGTTGCGATGCATGCTTTTTTCATCCTGACAGGTATAAAAATTTAAACTCAGACTTAAACATTTTGTGCACGACAACAGCAGAGTTTTAAGAATAGCATTTGTTTTGGTCTGAAACAAGTCAACCAAGCAGGGAGGGACTGCCTTCAAGGGCATGTCCGAGCTCGATGTTGGAATGTGCTGTCGTCTGTAGGGCGTGTTTTCTCTTTCTGTTCTTTTTTTTGTTGGGCACCTTTCAGCTGCTGTGCAGGAG
Source organism: Epinephelus fuscoguttatus (assembly GCF_011397635.1). Lineage (NCBI taxonomy): Eukaryota > Metazoa > Chordata > Actinopteri > Perciformes > Serranidae > Epinephelus > Epinephelus fuscoguttatus. The sequence goes on from NC_064775.1 coordinate 18,762,077, forward strand.
ACTTCAGTTCCCTTGCAGCATGCTGGCACTGGACCCTGAACTGCTTAGAAATGATGATAAATAATCAGAGGTTCTTCACCAGCAAGTTTTTACTTTGTTGAATAACTCTTATGGAGCTTTCCCAACTCAAATTTCCTTTCTTCTACTTCCTGGTCCAATAAAATATACCTTGTTCACAGTTTGTAATTGAGGGTTTTACGGTCAACTTGTTCTCTGAGTTTTAGGGTTTAGGGGTGTGGCTGTTTTACTACCTGGCTTTTCAAAATAAAGTAATAAAATCAAACGTAAGTAAAGTAAAATTTTGTTTAAACAGAGCCAGGCTAGCTGTTTCCTTCTGTTGTCAGTCTTTGCGCTAAGCTAAGTTAGCCAGCTGTAACTTCATACTTTATTTACAGATATGAGCGTGATATCAAACCACTCATCTAACTCTCAGCAAGAAGACGAATAAGTGTTCCAGAAGAAGAAACACCTAAAATAATAATCTGAGCCTGTCAGTGGTGAAAACAAGCACTTTAAGTGGACCTAAGTTGACAGTGCGCACATGCCTAGAGTGGTTACATTTCGGCCTGTTTTGTTGCTGCCAGCTGCAGCACTTTTGCTTATTATTGGACCAATTAAAAAAAACATAGCTGTCTCCATTACTCACTTAGACACAAAAAAGATGGGAAAACAGGGTCCGGGTTGAAAAATGCCAAACTCACCCTTGAATCCATTTAACAAATTGTATGTTTTGACCCTGTTTCTTGACTAGCCAGTTTGCTGCTTGACACTGTCGAAGGACAGCAGCATAAATTCAAGGAATGAAGAAAATGCAGCTTCTCAGAGAACAGGCAAACATTCACCCTCATGACTGGTGACCCTGGGAGCATTGCTGTCCTTGGAAGACACTACTTCATGTCCTAGTGTTAAGCCTAGAAACTCAGCCACTGATTGTCTTCATGAACACATAACTGTATATAACCACAGGGCTTCATTTGAGATTGACAAGCAGCTGTGCTTCCCCTGACCCCTGACCTGGCGTAGACCTATTTTTGGCACACCACACAACTACATACCAGACTTTATATGACTGTGCAACCTAATGTGAACTTTTGTTTTGTGTCCTGGCGTGATAATGTCTTCTCTTGCCCATCGTCGTCCTCTCAACCAAGCATGGATTGGTAAGCAAGAAGTCGACCCTGATGAAATATAATTATTTTTACAATAGTTTGTAATCATGCATGCCTCTAATCCCAGTAATTGCAATGCTGATGAGATGAATGTCCATCTTGTCTCCTTTAGCAAGGGCATATGGCTTGGTGAAGTTTTCAAGACAGCGGCCGATTGGCTATTAGCGTGGGCCTTGCTCTGCCATTCACTGACTTAACTTGATTACAGGGGGCACGCTGGCACTTAATTCTGTGGAGGTGTTTGTCTGTATGCATCATCAAAAATAGACAATGATTATATCATCGTCTCGTTTGCGGTTGCAGACCTAAATTACAAACGCCTGCTACTATTTGCAAGTCAAATGCCACGTTTGCTTCAAAGCAGCTTGATGCAATCATTTAGCTTCAACTGCTAAATAGAAAAATGAATGAATATTTCATTAGAAGTGAAAACCCACATCCTTGTGTCAGAGGGGAGCTGTGTTTTTTTTCTTTATCGTTGTTGTGAATATTTCTTTCAATTAATTATTTTTGCTAATCAAACAATGGATATAAATGATGTTGAAAAGACTCTGGTTTTATTTTATGGGTTTTGCAAAGTTGAGCAGCATGTTGCAGCAGATAGTAACCCTCAGCAAACTTTCCTTCGCTACTAATCACATAAAGAATGTATATATAATGTTTTTTAGCAACACTTCACTTGAAAACTAAAGGTGAAAGTGACATCATAAGCACATTATAATATAACCTTCACAACCAAGAATAGCTTGATTAAAAGGATATTCTTGGATTTGTTAAAAAGGCATTCCAACTACACTTTTGCTACATTTGGTAGAAGTATTCAGACTGTTACTTAAGTAAAAGTAGCAATACTATGAAGTAAAAATACTCTGTTACAAATAAAAGTCCTGCATCCAAACTCTAAAAGTATTTCACTGCTTGAAAGATGGTGTTTTCATAAAGCTGGTGTTTCTATGCAGTACAAAGATGCAAATATGACCAGATAAAAAAGAAAAAGAAGTCTGTTGCACTTGCTTTTGCTCAAGAGTTAGAAAACCTACAACTACCAAAATTCACTGCGCCAAAACGGACCAATAAATGATCCTGCTGGTTGTGACATTATTGTTTTGACACAGGAAACAATAAGGCTCACTGCAGATTTTACGCTGGCAAATCTGGGCGCTTGCAAAATGTACTGTAGTATAACCCAGTTATTTTACACATTATGATACAAAGCCGGTCAACAATAGGCGAGTATACCTATATGTAACCACTACTTGAAATATATACTTAAAGGAGCAGTGTGTAGGACTTAGTTCACATTACACGATTTTCACCATGATTTTGACGTGGCAGAGGATCTTGAGAGCCACCTTGGGTTGGAGGTGAGTCGGCAGATAGTCTGCCACGACGAGCCCTCGTGTGAACAAGCCTACGAGCAAGTCGCCCCCATGTCTGTGACTGGGACTGGATATCTGGCATGCCAAAAAACTGGAGAGGTCTGACACGACTGACAACAAACATCAGCCAATGAGAGGTGGAATATGTCCCACATCAGCATGCAGGAGGACGGAAGAAATGTGAGGAGGACAAGCTGCAGGGTTGCCACTTGCCAGGTCCGCTTATTAGCCGCGACTTTGGGTTTTTTTTCTGAAGTGGAGTTGCTTATTTGGGCTTGCTTTCTAAATGTCACCTTTCTCTATATATATCCGTCTAATAAGTTATTTAAACACATGATAGTCACTTCTTTTCGGCATGTTTCCATTGCCCTGGTTGCTTGTTTCTCTCCCAAGATCTAGCAACACTGACAAGCCGGCAAGCAACAACAACAATGGCGTCGTCCACAGGATCACGGGGAGCGTGTTGTGTTTGGACCCAGGCCCCGGAGGCAGATCTGATTCAACACTGGAAAGAATATCCATGCCTTTACGATGTGTCGTTTGGTGACATCACCGTGTTAGCTGGGGCTCTGTTGGCGAAGGCTCGGTGGAGAAATCTTGTGGTGTGCACACACAGGTTGTAACGCGGTTGCCGAGACTCCCAATGACAGAAATACACTTTGCCAGGTGTGAACACTCAAAAGATTACGATAGTCTCCGCGACGCAAAATCAGGATGAAAATTGTGTGATGTGAACTAGGCTTTAGTGGCATTGAACAGTGAGGTTTGTAACCAGCTGGAATGTCTCCCTTGCACTGAGCTTGAACTCCTGGTTGTAATTCCTTCAGTGTTCATTGGTCAGTAGGTTCTTATTGGAAGCAGAATTATCCGCAAAGGTCTCTTCATCTTCAAAACAAATAAACCAGGTGATTTAAACCGATAAAACAATTAATAAAGCAGTTTCACTTTGAAAATGTGGTATTTTTCTGATGCTGTTTGGATCAACACAGAGAGGCTGCTAACTTCGACGGCCGACACAAAAACACGGATGGCCCCATCACGAGCCAGTGTTCGGTTTGTCCGTTCTGGGCTACTGTAGAAACATGGCAGTGCAACATGGCGATATCTGTAGATGAGGACTTGCTTGCTATTTATAGAAATCATTCTAAGGTAACAAAAACACAACAACTACTATTTTTAAGTTATTATACACTAAAGAAAACACATGCATTATATTTAATTTCCAATACTGCCAATATATCCTTCTAAATCCGACACACGGGACCTTAAAAGTATCATAAGTATTAATTTTGCAGAAGTGTATTATACGTTAACCGCTTCATATACTGTTGGGTAGTTTGATGTATACCAAGGCATCATATTTTCTGAACGAATCACATTTTTTTTGAAGAATCTGAATCTTAGCTGTCAGCTAAATATAGTGCAGTCAAAGCACAACATTTCTCAGCATAAAATGGAAATACTTAATTAAACTGACTCAATAGGAATAGTAACATTTTCATTAATGTTAATTACAAACTTTTTTTAAAATAAAAAAAATCCTAAAACTGGAAACTAGGGCTTGTCTTACATGTAGGTGTAACATTTATGTAATTGAAAAATGGTTACGTTTTTCTACCACTGTATATATTAATGTATAGTGTATAATTACTTATTTCTAGAGCTAGATTAATAAATTAGCTTGTAGCACATACAGTATTAAGGAATCACCAAATATTTAGGTTGTTAAGTAACAGTACCTCAACAGTATCCAATAAAGGTTAATTAAAAAAAAAATCCTCTACATTTGTGTTAAGATTTTCTTTGAAACACAAATATTTGTTTTTTGTCATCAATTAATGTAAAATAACCAATACCTTTTTTTGTCTCTTGTGTTTTTAAATCTGTATTGTTATCATCTTCAGAAACTCAGCAGCAGTTGGGCTTTATTAAACTTTTTAATGATATCAGTGCTAGGGGATTAAAAAAAAACAAAACAAGATGAATTAAAGAATTAAAATAACAAAAAAAATTGTGCAACTAACTGAGAAAGCTTTTAGCACCAGTTCACCAAATGGAAAGTTAGTCTGGAGCCCTAAATAATAATCACAGTAATAAATGCACTTCTAGGCTTCCGTACATACATTATATTCCATCCCTTACAACAAAACAATGCATATTATCAGCAGCATTTGACTGTATGTCTTACAGTAATCTCATTACACAGTCAAATCCATAATGTATGAAAATGATTGCAGGTGATTATGCATTATATCACATGTAATTTTATGAGCTGATTATAATGTATGAATACATTGTACAGGGAATGCTTGCACTGTGCTTATAGTGTTTCAAAATGCACCTCAAGGAAAGTGTTGCTATACTTTCAAATATTTAACATAGACTCTAAATGGAAATTAACATAGAAACTTGTAGTTTTGCACAATTAAGGGAATCTTTAATTCTTGAAATTTACTGTACTTGTTGTGTTTGTGTTGTTGTATCTATCTGTGTCACACCCAGGCTCGGTTAGCCCACGTGGCAGCAGAAGCAGAGCTGAAGGTTCCCTATGCGGATGAGCTTCCCTCTCGGCAGGCCCAGCTCGCGAGGCTCCAAAACACAGAGGAGTTTGATGTTCTAATTGTAGGAGGAGGTGCCACTGGTGCAGGATGTGCCTTAGACGCTGTCACACGCAGTGAGTGATCTGTCTGCTTTACATCACTTTGCTGGGACCACCATGTGGTAAATGATTATAAACACTCATCCACAATTTCCACATACTCTGTCTGCGCAGTGCACTGCGTAGCAGATGCGCTCCCATTCTAGTGGATAGCTGCAATTCAACAGTGCGTGCTGCACAGCTTCTCTGGAACATCCCAGAAGTGCCACGGCACTCCACCTTGCTTCGTTGGAGATACACGCCAGGTCTTTTTTTCAATGACTGCGCATCCATAGTATGTCAAGCCACGTAGCTCAGATCTCACCAAACCAGGAATGGAACACACGCAGCATCCAGTAAATTTCAAAATACAACACAATGCATTTACAGATTGTAAACTCTCAGTATTTTTAAAAATCATGTCACATCCTGTCACACAAGTTGTCATTCACTGCGAGGGTCCGAGGAAAGATGGATGAGGAGAAACTCATAGTTGAAGTGGAAAACCATAGTATTTTGTATTTTGACTATTGTTTTGGTCTGGCTCACACTTATCAATTGCTTTTTATCGCATGATTTCGCAGTTCCCATGTGAGCTTGCGGCTCTGCTACGCAGCGTGGTGCTCCAGAAACGCATCCAGTAGGCGAGGGTACGCGCCATTGGTCGCTCCAGATCCACAGCACAGACAGAGTATGTGGAAATTGCGGGTCATTTAGACCTATTAGTTATGCTCATGGGCAAACATAGAATTTGTGCTACCTTCACTAATTCAATTCAATTTCAATTCAATTTTATTTATAAAGCCCAATATCACAAATCACAATTTGCGCCAGAGGGCTTTACAGTATATGACATCCCTCTGTCCTTAGGACCCTCACAGCGGATCAGGAAAAACTCCCCAAAAAAACCTTTTAAAGGGGGAAAAAATTGTAGAAACCTCAGGAAGAGCAACTGAGGAGGAATCCCTCCTCCAGGATGGACAGAGGTGCAATAGATGTTGTGCAGAACAGATCAGCTTAATAAATTTACAGTATTCCATATGACAAAATGAGACATAAAGGGAGACAGAGACAGAGAGACAGAGAGAGATGCAGGACAGACAGTAATGACAGTAGCTTACAACAACATTAATTAAAGTAATAATATTGTAATGATAATTACGGCTATTGTGGTACAAAATATTGTAAGTATATGTTAATATATGATAGTATATATATGTGACAATAATAATCACATGTGTATAATAACAGTAGAAGTATGACTAATAATAGCAGCAGTAGGAGGCAACAGGCAGGACCGCGGCAGCAGCACAACCACGCCACACGATCCAGGCACAGCTGCGAGCACAAAGGCTTTGGAGAAGAAGCCGAGTTAGTGACATGCAGTACAGCGGAGTTAGCGAGATGCAGTAACAGGACATGAGTGTTAAGCAAAGGAGAGAGAGAGAGAGAGAAGGAGAGAAGGTGCCCGGTGTATTATAGGGGGTCCTCCGGCAGACTAGGCCTAAGTCAGCCTAACAAAACAACAAAAGCATGGACTAATTTTTCTGCATCTTTTTTTTGGACAGGATAGGCCTAATTTTTGCAGATGACAAAACGCGTTAAAAGTTAAAAGACAAATGTTGATCAAATATTACTCAGAGGTTTTTTACAATAGAGCTATTCAATTCAATTTCAATTCAATTTTATTTATACAGCCCAATATCACAAATCACAATTTGCCTCACAGGGCTTTACAGCATACCCCTTTAACGGGGAAAAAAAAACGGTAGAAACCTCAGGAAGAGCAACTGAGGAGGGATCCCTCTTCCAGGACGGACAGACGTGCAATAGATGTCGTACAGAACAGATCAGCATAACAAATTAACAGTAATCCACATGACACAATGAGACAGAGAGAGAGAGAGAGATGCAGGTAATGACAGTAGCTTACAACAACATTATTGAAAGTAATAATATTATAGTTATAGTTCTGGCTACTGTGGTACAATATGTTGAAAGTATGTATTAATATCTGGCAGTATACATGTGTGACAATAGTCGTGTATAATAACAGTAGAAGTATGACTAATGACTAATGATGGCAGCAGCAACAGCAGGAGGCATCTGGCAGGACCACGCCAGCAGCACAACCACACACGTCACGCTGTCCAGGCACCGCTGCGATATGAGTTAATCTGAGAGACAGTGGAGCACAGAGGCTCCGGAGAAGAAGCCGAGTTAGTGACATCCAGAATGGCCGAGTTAGCAAGATGCAGTAATAGAATACGAGAGAGAGAGAGAAGAAGAAGAGAAGGTGCCCGGTGTATTATAGGGGGGTCCTCCGGCAGACTAGGCCTAAGTCAGCCTAACTAGGGGCTGGTACGGGCAAGCCTGAGCCAGCCCTAACTATAAGCTTTATCAAAGAGGAAAGTCTTAAGTCTAGTCTTAAATGTGAAGACGGTGTCTGCCTCCCGGACCGTAACAGGAAGATGATTCCACAGGAGAGGAGCCTGATAGCTAAAGGCTCTGGCTCCTGATCTACTTTTGGAGACTTTAGGTACCACGAGTAACCCTGCGTTCTCAGAGCGCAGTGTTCTGGTGGGATAATAAGGCACTATGAGCTCTCTAAGATATGACGGAGCTTGACCATTTAGAGCTTTATAAGTTAACAGTAGGATTTTAAATTCAATTCTGGATTTTACAGGAGCCAGTGCAGAGAAGCTAAAACAGGAGAAATATGATCTCGTTTCTTAGTTCCTGTTAGTACACGTGCTGCTGCATTCTGAATTAGCTGGAGAGTTTTTAAGGACTTACTAGAGCTACCTGATAACAGAGAGTTACAGTAATCCAGCCTAGAGGTAACAAAAGCGTGGACCAATTTTTCTGCATCTTTTCGGGTCAGGATAGGCCTAATTTTCGCAATATTACGTAGATGAAAAAATGCAGTCCGTGAGGTTTGTTTTAAATGAGAATTAAAAGACAAATCTTGATCAAATATTACTCCGAGGTTTCTTACGGTAGTGCTAGAGGCCAGAGCAATGCCATCAAGAGAAACTATGTCATCAGATAAAGAGTCTCTGAGTTGTTTGGGGCCAAGAACAATAACTTCAGTTTTGTCTGAATTTAACATCAGGAAATTGGTGCTCATCCAAGTTTTTATGTCCTTAAGGCAATTATGGAGTTTAGTTAATTGATTACTTTCTTCTGGCTTCATCGATAAATACAACTGAGTATCATCCATAACAATGGAAATTTATAGAGTGATTTCTAATGATGTTACCTAAAGGAAGCATATATAGAGTAAATAGGATTGGTCCGAGCACAGAACTTCATGAACTCCAAAACAAACTTTGATGTAATGACGATTCATTATGAACGTGAACAAACTGAAAACGATCAGATAAATAAGATTTAAACCAGCTTAGTGCAGAACCTTTTAGGCCAATTAAGTGATCCAGTCTCTGCAGTAGAATTTGATGGTCAATTGTGTCAAACGCCACTAAGATCTAATAAAACAAGTACAGAGACAAGTCCTTTGTCCGAAGCAATCAGAAGGTCATTTGTAATTTTAACTAGTGCTGTCTCAGTGCTATGATGCACTCTAAATCCTGACTGAAATTCCTCAAATAAATTATTATCATGGAGAAAATCACACAGCTGGTCTGCGACTACTTTCTCAAGGATCTTTGACATAAAGGGAAGATTAGATATTGGTCTATAGTTGGCTAACACCTCTGGATCCAAGGTGGGCTTTTTTAGTAGAGGTTTAATTACAGCTACCTTAAAAGACTGTGGTACATAGCCTGTTAATAAGGATATATTGATCATATCTAATATATGAGTGTTAACTAAAGGAAAGACCTCCTTAAGTAGCCTTGTTGGGATGGGGTCTAAGAGACACGTTGATGATTTGGATGAAGAAATCACTACAGTCAATTCTTGAAGAGAAATTGGGGAGAAGCAATCTAAATATATATTAGGTTTTACAGCTGTGTTTGAGGTTAGATAGGTACTATCTGAGGACAGGAGGTCATGAATTTTGCCTCTAATAGTTAGAATTTTGTCATTAAAAAAGCTCATAAAATCATTACTGCTAAGGGCTAAAGGAATACAAGGCTCAATAGAGCTTTGACTTTCAGTCAGCCTGGCTACAGTGCTGAAAAGAAACCTGGGGTTGTTCTTATTGTCTTCTATTAATGCTGAGTAATAGTTTGCTCTGGCATTGAGGCCCTCTTATAAGTTTTGAGACTGTCTGTCCAGATTAAACGAGATTCTTCCAGTTTGGTTAATCGCCAATTCCTTTCAAACCTTCGCGATATTTGTTTTAACTTACGGGTTTGAGAGTTATACCAAGGAGCGAATTTTCTTTGTTTTTTTAACTTCTTTTTAAGAGGAGCTACAGAGTCGAGCGTTGTTCGCAGCGAGCCTACAGTGCTATCGACAAAATGATCAAAGTCGGTACGGGAAACCTCTGTTACTGAGGGACTTGGTATTGAATTTAATGACGGAGTAATCTTTTCCTTAAATTTTGCGACAGCACTATCTGATAAACATCTAGTATAGTAACTGTTGCTGAGTGGCGTGTGATCGAGTAAAAGAAATCAAAAGTAATCAGATAATGATCCGATAGCGAGGATTCTGTGGAAAGACTTTTAGGTTATCAATTTCAATTCCATACGTCAGAACTAGATCGAGGGTATGGTTAAAACAGTGAGTGGGTTCATGTACACCCTGACTGAAGCCAATGGAGTCTAATAATGAGATAAACGCTGTAGCCAGGGAGTCATTATCAACGTCGACATGAATGTTAAAATCGCCTACAATAATCACTTTATCTGATTTAAGAACTAAACTGGATAAAAACTCTGAGAATTCAGATACAAATTCAGAATACGGGCCAGGAGCACGGTACACTATAACAAATAAAAGTGACTGCGAGGTTTTCCAGGTCGGATGTAAAAGACTAAGAACGAGGCTTTCAAATGAATTATAATCTAGTTTAGGTTTAGGGCTGATTAACAGACTAGAGTTAAAAATGGCTGCAACTCCCCCTCCTCGGCCACTGCCTCGAGGAATGTGGGTATTATTATGACTGGGAGGAGTGGACTCATTTAGACCGACATATTCATCTGGACACAGCCAGGTTTCAGTGAGACTGAGTAAATCAATATGATTATCTGATATTAATTCGTTTACTAACACTGCTTTAGACGATAGAGACCTGATATTTAACAGTCAGCTAGAGGCCAGAGCAATGCTTCCAGAGAAACTACATCAGATAAAGAGTTTCTGAGTTGTTTGGGGCCAAGAACAATAACTTTTATGTCTTTAAGGCATTTTTAAAGTTTAGTTTAGTTATTGTGTATCATCCGCATAACAATGGAGATTTAGAGTGATTTCTAATGATGTTGCCTAAGGGAAGCATATTTAAAGTGAACAGATTTGCACAGAACCTTGTGGAACTCCAAAACAAACTTTAGTATGTGAAGATGATTCATCGTGAACGTGAATGAACTGAAAACGATCAGATAAATAAGAATTAAACCAGCTTAGTGCAGAACCTTTTAGGCCAATTAAATGTTCCAGTCTCTGCAGTAGAATTTGATGGTCAGTAGTGTCAAACGCCACACTTAGATCTAATAAAACAAATACAGAGACAAGTCCTGTCTGAAGCAATCAGAAGGTCATTTGTAATTTTAACTAGTGCTGTCTCAGTGCTATGATGCACTAGCCTGAGTGTCAGACTGAAGCTCCCAGAACCTTCAGTCTGACATGGCTTCCATTGAAGGCTTTACAAAGGGGGGGGGGGGGGGGGGGGATTTTATTTTTCCCTAACCAATCAGTAGAAATCAACAACTCACCCAGAATCTGACGTCATTAGTATCCATGCCTTGGGGGTGCCGAAATCAAGTGAGCATTGCCCGTTTAAAATGTCTCCGTCGACGTGCATGCCCAGCTGCATCGCCGTTAAATCCAGTTTAGCAGCTTCCTTAATTTGGTCCTCCATTAATGCAAGTAGTGGCGAAATACCTCGATAGCATCGTTATTGTGGTCTGTAAGATCTGTTGCGGTCGCCATTGTTGCTATCCTCACCAGTCACCCACCGGTGTACAGCTTGACATCAGCGTGGCGCTGATTGGCTAATCGCTAGACCCCCGGCGTTCATTGGTCCGTCCATCGTTTGGACGAGATAAATCGCAAATTCATTGCAGTATGCCAGACCAGAGATGCAAGCGTACTCAGTTGAGTGGGCAGGGTCTATGGTCTGGAACCAGGCTAATGATGCACTCTAAATCCTGACTGAAATTCCTCAAATAAATTATTATCATGGAGAAAATCACACAGCTGGTCTGCGACTACTTTTTCCAAGGATCTTTGACATAAAGGGAAGATTAGATATTGGTCTATAGTTGGCTAACACCTCTGGATCCAGGGTGGGCTTTTTTAGGAGAGAGCTACCTTAAACGACTGTGGTACATAGCCTGTTAATAGAGATATTTTGATCATGTCTAATAGTGCTGCCACGATTTAATAAAAATGTGCGATTGCGATTTGAGTGGACAATATCGCGATTTGCGATTGCAGTTACATTATAATACATAAATGGTATCATTAGTCTTCTTGCTTGATTCAGTGTTTCCCCTACATAATATTAGGGGGGCACTGACCTGACCTAACATAGTTATTGTTACGGACAGTGTCTAAAAGACCATCAACAGACTGAGCACAGTCAAACACATTGCTCACACAGCAGCGCAGCACGGCACTGTACCTACAGTGGAGCAAAGCCTGTGTTGTGTTCAGGCGTTGTCACGTAAATGACAAATTCCAGCACCTGAACAGGCCATTGCACAACACAGCAGCATATCAAGTGGGCTGAACCCGAGCAAAATTGCTCAGTTTTTAATTTGTTATTATATAGATTGTTATGGAGTCTGTGATTTCCCCTTGACACTTACACATGTATGTGTAATTGTGCTTGGATGTTGTTTTGTGAGGCTCTGGCAGCTTTTAGTTTTCCCTTTGTCTTTAACGTTACACGGCTTGGCTTACGCTCGTATGCATTCTTCCTACTATTCTCTGTGCTGTCAGTGTTGATATAGACTGGTCGTGTTCCCGTGGGACGTGGCGACTTTAACTTTTAAACTTTTACACAGCATGTCTTTCTGTTCAACGTCGCCGTACCTGAATCCAAAGTATTGCCATTTAATAGATGTTGCGTTTTTTTCGCCACCAACTCAGCCTGTTCATGGTCGTGTTCATGCTCTTCTTCAGCGTCTATGTTGGTCACTGCTGCAGGCCGGGTGGTCACCTGACCATACATGCTGTACACACCAGGATAGCTTGTGGGCGTAATGTCAACAAACTCCAGATACTACAGCAGAGCAGAGGCAGTCACGTTCACAGGCACACACGTTAACATTTATTTACATTAAATCGCAAATCACAGCCTTTTATGCGGTTATGTAATTGCATAGCCTGACATCGCGATTGCGCACTAATAATTTGTAAGTGTTAACTAAAGGTAAGACTTCCTTAGCCTAGTTGGGATGGGGTCTAAAAGACACATTGATGACTTGGATGAAGAAATCATTAAGGGTCAGTTGTTAAAGAGTAATGTGGGAGAAGCAATCTAAATATATATCAGGTCGTACAGCTGTGTTTGAGGGCAGATATGTACTGTCTGAGGACAAGAGGTCATGAATTTTGCCTCTAATAGTTAGAATTTTGTCATTAAAAAAGCTCATAAAATCATTACTGCTAAGGGCTAAAGGAATACAAGGCTCAGTAGAGCTCTGACTCTCAGTCAGCCTAGCTACAATGCTGAAAAGAAACCTGGGGTTGTTCTTATTGTCTTCTATTAAAGCTGAGTAATAGTTTGCTCTGGCATTGCGGAGGCCCCTCTTATAAGTTTTGAGACTGTCCTCCCAGACCAAACAAGATTCTTCCAGTTTGGTTAATCACCAGTTCCTTTCAAATGTTCGCGATATTTGTTTTAATTTTTGGGTTTGGGAGCGAACTTTCTTTGCTTCGTTAACTTATTTTTAAGATGTGCAACCGAGTCGAGTGTTGTTTGCAGCGAGCCTGCAGTGCTATCAACAAGAGTATTAAAGTATTAAATTTAAAGCCGATGGAATCATTGCCTTAAATTTTGCTACAGCACTATCTGACAAACACATAATATAGTAACTGTTGCTGAGTGGCATGTAATCATATAGAAAGAAAGCAATAGTTATAAAGTAGTGATCTGATAGAGAGGGAAAGACTAGTAAGTTTTCAATTTCAATTCCATACGTCAGGACTAGATCGAGGGTGTGGTTAAAACAGTGAGTGGGTTTATGTACACCCTGACTGAAGCCAGTGGAGTCTAATAATGAGATAAACGCGGTGGCCAGGGAGTCATTATCAACGTCAACATGAATATTGAAATCACAGACAATAATAACTTTATCTGATTTAAGAACTAAACTGGATAAAACTGAGACTTCAGATACAACTTTGTTTCAACAACACTGTAGTTAAAGTGTGTTTATGTTTAGTCACAAAAAAACACCTCAAAACAACCGCTTTCCGGCCAGTATTACAGCAGGGAACACAGCGATATCTCTGTAAAAAACAACTGCTTCTCGTGCCGCTATCTCAGCAAGAAACGTAGTGATGTCTCAGGAAAAACAGTTGTTTATCATCCTGGCCAGAAAGAGCAGCGATGACTCAGTAGAAACAACCACTTTTTTTTGCTACTATCCCTGCAAGAAATGCAACCATGGCTTTTGTTGCACTATTCCTGCTGGAAAAACAACGACAAGTTCCTACAAAACACCTAGATTTGGAGCCTAAAAAGCAGCTGGAAACACAGCAATGACTTGCTAAATCCAAACTGTTGTGTTGCCAGTTTCTCTTGAAACATAGTCTGCAGTTTGGCAGGCGTCTTGCTGTCCACAACCCCCTTCACCTCCAGATGATTAAGTCAGCTCATATATTAGACTACTTTAGAAACATCGATATGAAACATTCAAATGTAACATATTCATGGTTTGCTGAAACATCCACTGCTAAGATTTCCTCTGGCAACTGGGCTGACTTGTAGTCTAAAAGCATGCCATTTTTTCTATATTTCTATTTATGGTGTTTTGGGTTAAATGAAATAAAAAGAGTCACTTTTCTCTCAGTGAAACTAAATGTAATCATCAGTCTCTACTGCAGCATTTTCCCAACATATAGTACTCTACAGGTATATTTATTTATCCTTTGTCTTTTCTTCCCAGACCTCAAGACTGCTGTCGTAGAGAGAAGCGATTTCTCTTCAGGTACAAGCAGTCGGAGTACCAAGCTAATCCATGGTGGGGTGCGATACCTCCAAAAGGCCATCATGCAGTTAGACTACGAACAGGTTCTCCTTCATCCTCTTATATTTTATTTTCATGTTGATTCGTTGCCCTTTTTTGTCATTAACTTCCTCTTTCTTTTACCTTAACAGTACATGATGGTGAAAGAGGCCCTGCACGAGCGAGCCAACCTCCTGGAGATTGCACCTCATCTATCTGCGCCGCTACCCATCATGCTTCCTGTTTACAAGTGAGTGTCAGGATTCTTACATGACAAAAAATGCATAAGACATGTAGTAATTAACATCAGCATCTGAATGTTTGCTGTGGCATATGATGATGTAAAATGAACGGAAAAAATGTAGTTCCCATCTAACTTTAATCACTATGTTAATGTCCAAGATGGTGGCAGTTGCCTTACTACTGGGCAGGGATCAAGATGTACGACCTGGTGGCTGGGATCGAGAATCTGAAGAGCAGCTATGTCCTCAGTAAGACCAAGGCTTTGGAGCTTTTCCCCATGCTGAAAAAGGACAAGCTGGTAGGGGCCATCGTCTACTATGACGGTGAGTCAGAACTCCACAGTACTTCGTCTCAGGCCAGCAGAGACTTTATGTATTATATTTTCACATCGACACTGGTGTTTGTGGACAGTAACCTAAAAACATGCTCCGTTTGTTGATTCATTTCTCAGGTTTTTATTTTCTGTAAACACAAACAAAGCAGCTGAGTCAGTCTTGTTGCTTTTGCCCTTTTACACAGTTTTTCTTGTTCTTTTCCAGTGGTGATAAATTGGATCAGTTAGCTGATGAAAAATAGTATGAAATAACACCATAATTTAGGTACAGCTGGTTCTTAAACACCTGACAGTATGCAGACTTCTGTGTCGGACTCTTTGTTTGCTTTGTTTTAACCCTTAGGGCCTGTTTGACTTTTCCTCTCAGAGTCGTAAATCAGTCAATCTGAACACACAGAAATGATACACACATTTTAATTCACTGTTACTTTCCAAGAATATAATCTGTCTGATGGATTAACTCCATAAATCCACTCCTAAATGTCAGATTTTCCCCAAGAATCATCATGTTCCTAGGTTTTCTTTAGTGTCAAAGTAATCCAGTGATAATTGTCTGTACATCAGCAGTAAAATTTCAAACAGAAACTACTAATAGCTAATCCAGCACACTTTAAAAAGGTGCCCGAATATAAATGGCTAAAAAACAATGTGCCCATGTTGTATCTGTGAATCTGTGGAAACATTATACTCACTGCTGGCTTTCCTGAAATCATTTTGGGTGCTGTAGTTCCAAATCATGATTACCCTCCAAATATAAATCATAAAAAAGGTAATGATATAAGTGACAAAAACATTTATGTTGGCTTACATTTTTATGTCTCAGCATCCAGTCTGTCTGCTCACGCTCAGGAACGAGATATCTCAACAAGATCTTGAGGAAATTTCTATAAATTTGGCACAAGCGTTCACATAGACTTGGACAATGACCTGATTAGAATTTGTGGTCATAGGTCAAAGCAAAACATGTTTTTGGCCATAACTTCATACACTAATTATGACATAATTTCATACAAATGTCTCAAAGTGAGTGATGACATTTTATAACCAAAAGGTCAAAGTTTAACTTTACTGTGACATCATAATTTTCGGTAAAAACACTTTTCTGGCCATGATTCAACATTGTATCTACAAAAAGGGAGATATGTGGTCAGATATTTAATTGGGGACTCTAGTCTTGGGTGTCCACCTTGAAACTGTGCTGGGTTGAAGATGTGTGTGAAGCATCAACATTTTAGAATTTGTAGCTTCTTTGCAGCAGCATCCATATTTAAAGCATTGTTTACTGTCTTTGCTACATATAAGTCTGGACAGACATGGAAATATACTGTGACTTCACTGGTTGGCAGGGGCATACAACTGCGGGTTTAACAATTCTAAGCTCTAACCCTAACCCTAATGACAATTTTGTCATAAAAAACAAAACAAAAAAACAACAGCATTCTGAGTTGTCAAATAGGATACCGCATAGATGGTTAAGGTTTACAGCAACTCTGCCGAAGAAATGAAAACTGTGCAAAAAAAACAAACAAGGATTCAAAGATTATAGTATTGATTTATGACATATTCATAAAAATCATTTCCTGTTTTATGAAACCAGTACCCAGTTTATTAAAGCTTTTAGTATAGTCTCCCCTGACATTCAGTCTCACTTACAACTGCAGCATCAACACCAATGAGCACAATATGCAATATTTAAAAAAAGGAAAGAATTTTAACTTGTTTAAGGAAATTCTGCCTCTGAATGGATTGTAATATTAAGGAAATAGTGTAGAATTTATATGATTAAGCCAAACAGGAGATGAAAAAGGGCCTCAGATGTAAATCTTTCCCTGTGGCCTTCATCTCTACTGGTGCCGAACAAAAAGTGTTGACACGCTGGTCAGATGCCCTCACTTCCCTGTGACAGTGAAGGCATTTTGAAGAACATTTTAAGTATTGGCTTGTCATTTCTGATGACAACAGGCTGCTAATCTTTATTTTTTAAATTTCTCATGCGGTATCAACTTGGCGTAAATATGAAAAGCTACATAACTGGGACATTAAGTGGCACGCCCAAACTCCTTTATTTCATAATCCCACATTACGTAAGGGTGCTTCCTGTTTTGTATCTTACCAGTGGTCCAACTCAGGTTTACATACTTTAGGGGATGTCATGGATACTAATGGTCTCAGACCCTTTTTTCCAGATCTGAAAGATTATTATAATTTGCCTGGCTCCTCTTTCTTTTTACACTTACAACTTTGCTCAGCTATGCGGGCCTATGGCGTTCCCTGGTCTCAACCACCCAACCATACTTTATTTATTTTTGTTAAAAAGATATCTAGTTTTCCTAAAAGATATGTTTCTGTAATATATAAAGATATGTCAAATAGAACAGCATCTTCACCACCTGCCATCCAAGCTTGGAATTTCGATCCAAAAAATCCCATAGAATGAAATTATTACAACACCAAATTGTTTACTTTGCCCTTTAAATGTAACCGGTACTTTCTTACATATGATGTGGGAGTGTCCCATGGTTAAATCTTTTTGGGAGCAAGTTTCTAACTATCTTTCTACAGTATTACAAATAAATATACATTGCTCCCTGAAAATTATGCTCCTTAATGATAACGATGTATTAATGCTAAATTCATTTCAAAGACGTTTTTGGCTAACAGGAAGCACAGCAGCAAAAAAAATGTTAGCACTCAGATGGCAACCTCCTCATACTCCGTCCCTTAACCAATGGAAACAATCACTTGCAGACATTGTTTTATTAGAATTATCCACAGCAAGATTAAAAGGTGCTAGTCAGCAAACAATAGAGAGTTGGAATTCCATTTTAGATCAAGAAGAAGTTAAGACCTCTATCTCATAAAGTTAGATTCTTTGCTATGTAAACAAGACGCCCAATTTACTGTACTTTACTTCTCGTTATAGGTCCATATATTTAAGTTTTTTTTATTATTATTATTATTTTATTTATTTGTTTTCATTATTATAATTAGTATTATTATTTTTTTCCCCCTAAATTATTTATTAATTTTCCTGTGTTTTTTTTATTTTTTATTTTTTATTTATACATTGGTGGTTGGCTGTGGGAGGGAAAGGATGGGAGGTTGGGGATTTCAATGTGGTGAGTTTTTTCGGGGTGATCTTGATCTTTACCTTGACATAATCATCTTGTTGAGCTGGTTGTATATGCAATATGTATGTTGGTACTGTTTGCATATTAAGAGAGGCAGGATTGTTTTGTCTGCTCTGTCTTTGTTTCCTAATTGGATGTTATCAATTTTCTTTTCTTTTTTTTCTTTAGTTTAAGAATACCAGTGAACATTTCTTCCAGTGTGACAAATGTATAGAATGTGAATGCTCTGAGTGTAAAATATGGTATTGTTTTGTTCTTTTCTTTCATTATTGTTTATCTACCTCCCTGGGGAAAAAAAACAACTAAAAAATAATAAAAAGTAAAAAAAAAAAAAATTCCGATGCCGCTTAAAGAGGCTTTTAACGTCTCTTATTTATGGTATTCAACAGTTAGACACAAAGATACCCTTCAAAATCTGTGTCATTAATAGCAAAAAAATACGTATGCTGCTTTTTAAAGATTGTAACAAAATGAACCATGGAAATGTGGCTTTTGTTGATTTTATGAAAGAAAAAAAATCCACCAAATTCCATGTTTTGGAAGCAATTAGCAAACTTTAGAATTAATTAACATGTTATTATTTATACTTGCACACTAAATATTGAGTTTGATTTTTAAAATCAAAACAAACAGCCTTTGTACTCTCTAAATATAAAATATAAGAGGCCAGATATGACTGGATTGACTGCAGGCTGGAAAAAGTAAGAGCATTTTCTTGGTGCAAAGCAGCATATGTTTGATTTCCTCCCCCAACCCCCACCCGCCGCCATCATCTGCTCTGAGGGGGGACAGGGCCGAGATGGTGATGGTGGAGGGGTGGGGTGTCTTTTCTCCAATTATGCCGTCTGGAACAATCACGCCGGTGACATTTCGAAATCTGACCTTCTCTCCCGGCGGTGTAGAGCGCAGAGGAGCGTCGTAGACGGTCAGACCGGCTGAGCAACAGCTATTTCCTCCGCTGTCTTGGTTACTGCAGCTCCTGCTGCCACCAACTACAGCAGAAGCTTTTTTATTCTGCAGCAAATGTGTAGGCCTAATGCTCCTGTTTTCATTTGGCTGGGTGGTATATTTGTTTAAATGGCCCGAATGCTCTGGAAAATTAAACTACAGTGTGTTAATGCTGCTGTAGGTACAACAGACATGTCTCTTCTTACAGGGACCAGTACTGTGAGTGTTCACTGGTGAAAATATTGATATTGCAACCCATTTTTGTTAAAAACCAGACATAAAAGATCACATCCTCTTGAAATTTGAAACATTTTCATGCAACTGAATCTCTGTTTCTACAATAAAATGAGCTGTAGAGACAAAGAATAAAAAAGAAATTATATTTTTGTATGTATAATAACAGGATAAAATGGCTAATGAGCCTCTGTAGCAAATGTTTTGACAGTAGCAGATGTTGGTATGGTGACTTGCATTAGCTGTGGTAACCTGTGCACTGGGGAGTACACTGGAAACAGTCAGTGATGATACAAAGAGAAACAGGGGAGCCATCAAATGCAGAAACATGAGTAAAAGTATGCTAACATAATACAAAACAATAACGATCTGCTTACGCTATTTATAAAGAGTACTGAACATATGATCTTCTCATGTAATGACATATTTAAAAGACCAACAATATTTGCAAGGGTGGACATGTTGAGACATGATAATCTGGAGGTAGACCACTAAATGGGGTTGCAACAATATATTTTCACAGTACAATAACCGTCTCGTATCATGGTTTCACGGTATAACAGTGTTACACAATTATTATTATCAGTTTCAATGACTGGTAAATTTCCAGTAGGATTCCTGGAAAATGTCCTTGAAAATTTCTTAACGAGAAAAATAGATTTTTATTTTATTTTATTTTATTTTATTATTTTATCTTATATTTCCTGGAAATTTACATAAATTTCCTGGAAATTGACATGAATTTCTGGAAGATTTCTAGAAAATTTCAAAGGGCAGTTCAGATCAGGAATTTGGGATTTTATTTTATTTTTATTTTTTTGTTTGCAAAATTTCAATTTAGAAAGTATAGTGAACTTATTTTCAAACTTATTCCTGAAAAATTTCCAGTAAATTTCCCAGAATTATTCTGTAAACTTGGTTGAAAATATTCCATAAGTTTTCAGCATTTTTTCCCCCATTTTTCAAGAAATTCACAGTACATATCCTTGAAATTTCCTGAAAGATAAACTAGAAAAAATTTACCTGGAATTTCCAGAAAATTCTCAAGGAAGGTTCAACTCAGGAATTTTATTCATTTTTTTCTCTGCAAAATTTCAATTAAAAAAGCATACCTTTTAATAGTGAAGTTATTTTTAAGATTATTACTGGAAAATTTCCAGTTAATTTCCCAGATTTTTTCTGTAACCCTTGTTAACAATGTCCTGTAAATGTTTCAGCAAATTTTCTGTGACGTTTTTCTGAAAATTCCCAGTACACTTCCTTGAATTTTCCTAAAAGATATCCTAGAAGTTTAGCTTGGAAATTTAGGAGTTTTTGAGCAGTTTCAATTAAAAAAGTGTGTCTTTTAATAGTGAACTTATTTTGGGGGAACATACACATAAAAAACAAGTCAGATGTTCTTATGCTTTGGTTGTGGTATGCCCATTTAATTGAATTGCACTAAATAATCAAATGATTAAGCATCAATATCAAATGAAAATGTACAACATACAAAAATAAATGTCTTACAAGTGAGGTTTGCATTAAACTTTTTTTGTACTTTGTAGTCATCCAGAAGTGCGCAATGGTTTTATTGAAGTAATATAGTAAAATCCGGGCTGGATTATGAGTTTGATATAATTTCATCATTACTGGGACATCTTGATGTACATTTGTCTTTCTTTGTTGCAGGTACATTGCCAGCTAGTCAGCGTCCTGTAGCTTGCCTTTTGTCACTGCCAGTTTTCACACCAAAAGCCTTAAATGTCAAGTAAATACAGTACACATGAAATAGTGTGTAATTACTTCCTGTGTGAATCAGTCTGGGTAAATCTTCCTGGACCCCTCCATCTTTCTCCCTCTCTGTTATTTCAGGGCAGCACAATGACGCACGCATGAACCTGGCCATCACCCTGACTTCTGCCCGCTACGGCGCCACCGTCGCCAACTACACCGAAGTGGTCCACCTGCTGAAGACAAAGGACCCACAGACCGACAAGGAGAAGGTTTGTGGCGCCCGCTGCAGGGACATCCTCACAGGTGAGGCATGCAGGGATTGTATGGTTTTAAAGGGCTGCCAAACCAGTTAGATAATGTCGTGTGTTACGCTGAAAGCATGAACAGAATTCATTTTGAGTCTCACTGGAGCTACCTGCAAGTGTTTAGGGGCTATTCTTCTGTCTTTATAATGTTTAACAAATTATACTGCAAATAAAATGTCAGTTGATTTAAAAGTGATGGACTTATTATCCACTTAAAGTGATAAAAAGTAGACTCCGCAAACTGATTGTGCCCCTGTTTCGATCAGGACTGCAACCCTGGGACCACCAGTGATCTCATGCAAAATGACTGCCCTTCAGAGGCTGTAGCAGGCATAGTTTTGAAGCAAGTGAAGATACTGATGTCATATGAAACTATATCACCTAAGGCATCCATTGGTACCAACCATGTCATGCTAGCTTGTAGGGAAATGGGCTAAATAACGCTCCAAATGTAGGCTAAATTTAATTTTTTTTTATGGGTACCCACTAGGGTTGGGATCCAGATCCGGTTCTTTTTTGGAACCGGGTCCAAAGTTCCGGTTCTGGAACCGGTTCCATCACATTTGGCGTAACGGTTCCTGCAAATGATTCCTAGATTGTAAAAAACAAAACAAAACAAAAAAAAAGGTCACATGCATTTCCATTAGAGTGCAACACGGGTCGCATATTTCTGTCTGAACCCGACCGAGCCCGACAAAAAAACAAAAAACGTCACGTGTATTTCTGTCCGAACCCGACCGAGCCCGACATTATCTAATCACTAAAGGCTATTTAACAGGCCAGGCGTGCGCCGGGTGCTCAGTGGAGAGGGAGACCTCTGTGTTTGAGATGGGAGCGGGCGGTGGGAGGTCCGACGCTTCCAGCGCGGGGAGCGGTAGAAATATAACAAAATAAGATAAAATATGAGACACCTGTCTCCCTCTTTTATTTAATTTTCAGCGTTTAATAAAGGCGGAGACTGGCGGCGGGAGGTTCGCTTCCAGCGAAGGGAGAGATAGAAACAAACAGCCAATGTGTCTGTGTGTGTGTTATGTTCAGGTGTTGTTACATAAATAACAGTGCCCAAGCGTGAATGCATTTCAGTATTTTTTATTACATTGTTGTGGTTAATTTTAATAGTGTAGAAATCAGAGAATCACTTTTTGTTGTTATATATTCTCAGGGAGATGATACAAGCTCTAAATCTGAAATACACACCACACACAAATGTGTATTTTCATCTAATTGTACTGTGCAACAGTTAGAATAAAGTTTTTGTATTTGTATGATTGCATTTGTGTTTAGTATATACTTGTTTAAGTATAGCCAGTATAATGAACATAATGTAGGACTGTTAAGGAATCGGTATGTCTTCCTGGTCTTTGCAGTGCTTCCTGTACTGTCGACCCCTATGAGCTTTTTTGTCCCCCAATTCAGCATTTTGAATCGGCGTCAGAGAAGGCGGAGTCCACTAGTGAATGAAATCACTCTGATTGGCAGTTCAGCTCAGTCTATAAGAAGAGAAACAAAAACAAACAGCTTAAGTCAAGAGGGAGTGAGACCAAAACAATCTTGTTATATAAAGTGAGATTGTTTTTCTTTATCCATTGAGCTTTTAAGCAGAAACATTTTGTGATGGTTTATGTTATTGTTTATTGGTGCACGGTAAATTTGCTTTGTTCATTCAATGTTGGATTGGATTGTCAACTACCGTCGAGACAGTTTTCCGGTTCCCCTTTTTAAATGACGAACACAGACTATCACCGCCTGCTGGTATGGAGAGTTATTCCCTCTTACACAGGAGCAGAACGTATGGTACTCATGTGCAACTTTTTGGCCGAGACACAGTCAACATGAGGCAACACAACAGTCAGCTTTCAATGGCGCTAGTTCTCTGAGGGTTTGGTTTTGGTGTGTTTGGGCCTTTGATGTGGTATTTTATTCCTGACCAGTCATAAATTTTAAATTTAGCACAAAATCTGCGTAACAAATGGTATCAATCCTGATGAGACACAGTTAAGCATGGGAATGGCCATCATATATGTTCATCATAATGTTCTAAGCACTTATGCACTCTAAACTTTCCAGGTTTGAAGAGGCACCTAACCAAACACAGTGTTTATTACATATTTATGGCTAGAAGAATATGACACAATGCTGAGCTGCATCTTAAATTATTCATCAGGCTCTCAGCTTTCAGATGATGTATACCACTTCTGTGTGACATATACAGTTGATGTGTTATGTCCCCTATAAGATCCCCTGTCCCCAACTAAAAAACACAAAATGGCTCTAAATTATGTGATCAGAGAAAGGTGTGCACATTCTACTTTTTACAATAATACATACCTTTGTGTGAGATGCATTCAAGTTTAAGTCATGCCTGTTACTTTTACATTCTTTTCTTACATGAATAAAAAACAGAAGCTATTGACTTTTCTTTGTCTTTTGAATGCCATGGGTATTTTCTCCTCACAGGACAGGAATTTGATGTGAAGGCCAAGTGTGTGATCAACGCCACTGGACCGTTCACAGACTCACTAAGGAAGATGGACAACCAGGAAACCCAAAACATCTGCCAACCCAGCGCTGGTGTTCACATCGTCATCCCTGGTTACTACAGGTGTGACATATCACACTCTCAGTATATCCTTTAAGATGATTTTTATTTCAGTTGTGGAGATGTTTGATGTTTTTTTTGGTATTTCAGATGCTTAAACTCGTACATATTTCATTCTCAGTGTTTTCTCATTCTTATGTGTAAATACTAAACTACTATCTGACCTATACTTACATGCGTAGGACAGTCTTCTTTGGTTAAGATACAGCGGAGCAATAGAGTGGTTTTGTTGAAGTCGGGGGTTTTAAAGTTCAGCAAAGCTTATTGAGCGAAACCCAAGGGAGCGCGAGCCCTTTGAACAGCGCCAGAAATGCCAACCACCTAATTCTCCTCCTCCTGCTGCTATCTGCGCCCTCCCCTCCTCCTCTTTCTCCCCGATAACTGTGTTTTTCCATTTGTGTGCTACTCAATTTGTCCCTCTCTTCTTCTTACTCCCACATATTTGTACCTTTTCTTTTCTCTGTCTTTTCCTCTAAATACTTAAACTTTTCCACAAACTTGAGACAGTAAAGGTAACAAATTCGATGTAATACAATGCTCTTACTTCAGCTACCTCGCGTGATAATAATAATCCTTTTCCTATATTTTCTGTCCCACAGTCCTGACAACATGGGTCTGCTCGACCCGGCGACAAGTGACGGACGTGTCATCTTCTTCCTGCCCTGGGAAAAGATGACCATCGCTGGGACAACCGACTCACCCACCAGCGTGACGGCCCACCCAATCCCAGGGGAGGACGACATCAACTTCATCCTGAGGGAGGTCCGCAACTACCTCAGTCCTGATGTAGAAGGTATGGGTAGTCTGCAGGGAGTCTTTTCTTGTCAATTCTGAGGAGCATACAGTCAGATTATGTTTTTGGGTTGTCTGTCCATCCATCTGTTTGATGTTTGGTGGTCAAAGGTGACCTCACAAGAAAGTTTTTGGCCATGACTCAAGAATTCATACGCTAATTTTCACACAAATGTATAATAGGAGGTGGCACAGTGGTGCAGTGGTTAGCATTGTCACTTCACAGCAAGAGGGTTCCTGCGTGGGTTTTCTCCAGGTACTCCGGCTTCCTCCGCAGTCCAGAGACATGCAGGTTGGGCTAAATGGTGACTCTAAATTGTCCATAGGTGTGAATGTGTGTTTGAATGGTTGACTGTCTCTATGTGTCAGCCCTGTGTAGGGAATATAAATTCGGCATCACACTGAGGCACCAATTATGTAGGGATCAACATTTCTAGCCAACACACGGAGGCACCAATTATGTTGTGAACAAGGGGACACCATTAATGTTGTAAATTGGCTATCAGAAATAATTGATAATTATTAACAATAATTAATAATTATGTTAAATAATATGACTTAATTAACATTAAATCACCTCGTGGGGCACCATTCCCGGAAAGGGAAAATGATAGCTAGTTTTATCCACTGTGCGAGAGGCTCTGCATAAAGTGCAAGAAGCAATGGTGAAATTTGGCACCCCTTCCTCGATCCACATTCTAATACGATTGTATCTGAGAGGTTTCCGTTTATTTTTTATCCAGGCTGATAGCTTACTGTATAATGTACGTATGTCCTTAACAAAATGTTCATGCCTGCCAAATCTCTGGAGGACCATATATAAGAAAGGCCAGCTCACTGAATCAAAGGGCTTCTCGGCATCTAGACTGACCAAGGAGGCTTCAAGATTGCTCTGCTGAATATGGTTTGATATGTGTAATGTTCGCCTGATATTATCATGAGTTTGTCTTTATGGGGACAAAGCCAGTCTGGTCGTTATGTATAAGCTGGGGAAGGATATTTTAATCAACATTGAACCCAGAAATTGGCCTATATGATCCACATTCTAATTTGTGTTTTCCTTCTTAAGAGATCACTGCCTCACTCCATGATGGGGGCATTTTAGAATCTGTTAAGGCTGTATTGCACACTTTAAGAGGGCTTGGCATAAACTCAAAAGTATTATATGGGCTGGGTGATTTGTTCGCTTTAAGCCTAGAGATGGCACTGTTAAGCCCTTTCTCAGTTACCATAGCTGTTAATTTTTCAATTTTTTTCTTCTGTTATGACAGGTAAGTTGAGAGAATTGAGACCCTCTAAGTGTGGTTGTGTATTCAAAAGCTTGTAGTAGTTTGTAAATGTTCTTAGTATTTCATCTTGTTTATACTGTGTAGTTAGTGTTATCTGCTCTTTGTTTTTGTTGCTTTTGGGCTAGAGGTTTTATTGATTTTGAGCGTGACTTGTAGCATTTCCGCTTTGTAAACCGTTTTTTTTTTTTTTTTTTTACTGTTTCCTGTAAATATAACATATTTATTTATTTTCTGATATTTATTTTTGTCAAGAAGTCGGGTTTCTGTTCCCTTTTATGCTGCGACTCAAGATCTTTCAATTCTCTATTGAGGTCTGTTAGTCTTAATTGTTTTTCTTTCTTCTGATGGGCACAGAAAGATATAATTCTGCCCCTGATGACTGCTTTTAAGGTAGCCCATACTATAGCTGAATCAACCTCCTTCTCACAATTTTCTTCGAGAAATGTTTTTATTTCTTTTCTTATCTTAGTCTTAAATTGTGGGTTGTTTAAGATATTTGTATAAAGCCTCCACAATGTTCTTCCCAGTTGCCGTTAATATGTACAGTGCAAGAGACAGGTGCATGGTCAGATAAATCAATAGATCCAATATCACAGACCGAAATCTATGGCGCTCTCTCTTTAACACAAAGAAATAATATGTTCTTAAATATGTATCATTGGGAGGATGAATAAAAAATATAATAATGGCCAGAAGTGTAGAAGTCTCTTCAGAGCTCTGTCATTAAAACATTAATTTTCCTATGCAGTGGTGTAACAGTTTAATTTTTTTGATGAGTCTAATTTTGGATCAAGACGGATATTCCAATCTCCCCCACATATGACAGTTCCTGTGTTCCCTATCATAAAATCAAACATTTTTCTATAAAAGGCTAATCACTTCCAGGAGGAGCTGTGACAGCTGTGACAAAATTGCTATGCCTCTTCTCCGGCCTGATTTATACGATGAATAATATATTCTTGAAAACCCCATTCTCTGAAGTTTTTCGTGTTCTGATGGAGTAAGGTGTGTCTCTTGCAAGAATACAATCTGTGCATTTTCCCTTTTCATTTTTGACAGTATTTGGCTTCTCTTTGCTGTTTGAGATCTCTTTCACATTGAAAGAAGTAACTTTAAGTGCTTGCTTATTCATAAGCAGATCGTGGCCAAACCGGTTTAGAACAATTTCCAAGGCAGAGGCTCATTTCAAAAGAGCCTTTTGAGTCTTCGTAAGGTCATGGTCCTTGGAAGGGAAAAACCCACATTGCATCAGTGGTGGGGCCCTAAAATGTGGTTGCATATGGGTGTAAGTCCAAATAAAATTAAGATAAAACAAAACTGTGGATAACTTGCCAATTAACAAGTCCCGACTCATTTAACTGGATAGACATAACTGTACGAAACCTACGTACCAGTGTGTGAGAGCTCCATGTTGGTCTTTAAGACAAGAAAAATAAAGAAGAGGTGAGTCACTCAGGAATCATAACTTATCTGCATTTATAATACCACTATACACCATCAGTCTTTTATTGTGGGGATCGCCTTTTAAATTCCTGTAGTTTTTCCTTGTACTGAGAGCGATGGTTTTTCTTGGGTTGTGTGTAGTCACCCATTACGCCTGGTTCCTGATCTTCACCCCAGTTGCGCCATCTCCCGTCACCTGCCAGGTGGACAGGAGTCGGATCTCCTCTTCGTCTGGAGAAATGGAGGACCTCACCACCGTGACTGGGAATCCTCTGGAAGCCATATCCCTCATTGCCTCTGCAGCGTCTTGGAACTGTCGGGTGCCATCATTATAGGCCAAGATGACCCGCAGCCTTGCAGGATGCGGCGTTTGAAACTTTGTTTTTCTTTCAGCAATTTCTTGGCTTCGGTGTATCCACCGCTTGGTAATCATGGTCAACACAAAAGCGCACTTTATCACAGAACACCTCTTTTTTCTGCCGTGCTCTCCCGAGGACCTCTTCCTTCATCCGGTAACTCCCAAACTTGACCGTTATAGACCGGGGCTTTGCTTGCTTCTTCCTTTGTCCGGTAACTCCTGAACTTGACCATTATAGACTGGGGCTTTGCTTGCAGGCCGCTCGGCTTCGGTGCAAGTACTTGGTGTGCTCGCTCAATTCCGAGCTCCTTTTCATGAGGGAGGTCGAGCGCGGTTTGGAACAAGTTACCCAGAAATCCAACCATGTCGGTGCCCTCTTTTTCCTCAGGTATTACGTAAATCCTTAACTTTTCTCTCTGCGCTCGACCCTCCTGATCTTAGCCTGGCATCTAGATTAGTGTGGCACTGCGTTAGCCGCTTGATTAATGTTGATGCTGCTTGAAGCACGGTCTCCGTCTCATCAATTCTCCCCTCTGCCTCGTCCAGTCTTTCGTTTGCTCTCCTCAGCTCTCGTTTGATATCTGAGAGTTGTACTCTGTTATCTCCTCTAAACTCCCAAAGTTCATTGAGAATGTTCTACAGACTAGTTTCGGGGCCTTCCTCATCTTGTAGGTAGTGGTCTGGAGAGCTGCTTCAGCTAATATCTCCTTGCCTCTGTTCAGGATTGTTGTGCATCATGTTTATGGTTGTCCTACTCCTGGTAGTAACCCCTCTGTCCATTATTAAGCAGAATATACACTTTATAAGCAAACTCACCGGCCAATTTATAAGGTACACCTTGCTTGTAGCTGGTTGGACCCCCATTTCCCTTCAGAACTGCCTTAATTCATCATGTCTTTTTGTCATCTTGAACCAGTCTGGCCATTCTCCCCTGACCGCTGGCATCAACAAGGTATTTTCACCCAGAGAACTGCCGCTCACTGGGTATTTCCTCTTTTTCGGACCAGCTTCTGCAAACCCTAGAGATGGTTGTGTGTGAAAATCCCAGTAGATCAGCAGTTTCTGAAATACTCAGACCAGCCCATCTGGCACCAACAACCATACCACATTCAAAGTCACTTAAATCACCTTTCTTCCCCATTCTTATGCTCGGTTTGAACTTCAGGGGGTCGTCTTCACCGTGTCTACATGCCTAAATGCCCTGAGTTGCTGCCACATGATTGGCTGATTAGTTATTTGCCTTGACGAGCAGTTGAACAGGTGTACCTAATAAAGTGGCCGGTGAGTGTATATATCTTAATATATAATGATGAAAACTCTGTGTGTGTGTGTGTGTGTGTGTGTGTGTGTGTGTGTGTGTGTGTGTGTCTGTTCCATGTTTTTCTCCTCACTGACTTGGTCAATCCATGTGAAATTTGGCACAGTGGTAGAGGGTCATGGGAGGATACGAATGAAGCAATATTACATCAATTGGCCAAAGGAGGCGCTATAGCAACTGATTGAAATTGCAAACTTTGAATGGGCATATCTCATGCCCCATATGTCGTAGAGACATATGGGGCATGAGACATATGCACAGAGATGCCTCTTCTCATGAAGAACAAATTTGCCTCAAGAACCCATAACTTCCACTTATATAGATTTTCTGCCATTTTGAATTTTTTGAAAAACACTTCAAATGGATCTTTTCCTAGGAAGTTTGAGCGATCTGCATGAAACTGGTTGAACATAATCTAGGGACCAATATCTAAAGTTCCCTCTTGGCAAAAGTTGGAAAACTTACTAAAACTGAGCTTCTATAAGGCAATGAATATTGCAGAGGGTGTGGCTCATCACACCAAAGTGTATAACATCTCAAGGGTTTCACTGATCACCACACAACTTTGTAGGCATATGACCACACGTAATCTGAGGGGACCCCTCCATTATTGACCCTATCAAACAAAATGGGGGCGCTAGAGAGCTAATTTCTTATCTAGGCCTAACTGCCATATAAATTTTTACTAAACTTGGTTGATATGTAGAACAGGACACCTCAAGGTGACTGGAGAAATTTCAATCAATCAATCTGTTTTATTTATAAAGCCCAATATCACAAATCACAATTTGCCTAACAGAGCTTTACAGCATGCGACATCCCTCTGTCTGTCCCTCGCAGCGGATAAGGAAAAACTCCCCAGCAGAAAAATGCTTAAAAATGGCTAAAATGCGACCAATCCCTCTGGCTCCCCCTGTGGCCGAATGTGTTTTTTTTTTTTTCTTAATTTTTGGCTAAGTCATGGTATGGTATGCTGTACATAATCACGGAAACTGTCAATGTGTCATACTGTCAGTCATTCTACCAGTGCACCCCACTTTTAAGTCAATACACTTTAACTATCTGCCTTTCAACGTACTACCTCAACTACTAATATACAGTTTTAGCCCACTAACTATCCCACTATTGGCAATGGTACTATTGTACTTTCAGTAAAGCAATCATACTATCAAATTCACAAAAACTCTGTCTGAATACATTGCTATTCTTAATGGGTTCAATTTACTATTTAATCTGCAATTTCCTATGACCTGTATCCCAAACACACACCATGTCAAACTGTACGTGGGCAACTGGGCACTCAATGGGTATGGACTAGTATTGTTTTATTATGACTAATAAAACCAAAACCCTCACTACACACCAATAGGAGTGTAGGAATTGGGGGGGAGCAATTACAGTAAATGAATTAAAAGTTTTAACAATTAAAAACATATTATAAATCAATGAGTTTAGCCAGAAATATGGAGTTTCAGTAGGCTCACTGCTTATGATGTGTTCACATCGAATGTGATAGGAGTGTTTTGCGTGTCAAGATTACACATAAAGTCAAGATGTCAGATTATGCCTTGCAGTTGGTGTGAACACATCATTATGTATTCAAATTCAAGATACCAAAAAACACCATTGTTGTGGTTAAGTATAAATATATAGGTGTTAAAAGGGTCTACAGAGGTCCGTGGATATACGTAGACAGTTCAGTCCTGATCTTATTTTCTTATCTTATTAATGCCGCTCTCAGTCTCACATTTATCTGGTGTTCAAAGTTAAGTATCTTGGTTAAAACGTGACTGTATTCTGCAGTGCGCCGAGGAGATGTGCTGGCGGCATGGAGTGGCATCCGTCCCCTGGTGACTGACCCCACTTCCAAAGACACTCAGTCCATCTGCAGAAACCACATCGTCAGCATCAGTGACAGCGGACTGGTCACCATCGCTGGTCAGTTTTTGGATTATCTTGTAGAAATGCTCCACCAAAGCTTCTGCATATTAAGGTGAATATTTTGTGCGTCAGGTGGGAAGTGGACAACCTACAGGGCCATGGCTGAAGAGACTCTGGACGCAGCAGTCAAATCCCACGGCCTTTTAGCCGAGCCCTGCAAGACTGTGGGTCTGATGCTGGAGGGAGGCAAGGGCTGGACGCCTACCCTCTACATCCGCCTGGTGCAGGACTATGGACTGGAGAATGAGGTAAAACACATTTGTACATTACAAACCACTTAAGGTTGCTTTAGCACACTCACTGGGGTTTTATTATTATTATTATTATTAGTTATTTTAATTTGTACAGATATTTCTCACAGTTCCTATAAAGTCACAGTTTTCCTGGTTAAGTAACATTGAGATTATCAAAGTAGTAAAAACGGTTCAGTCAGTTTTTGGTGAGTTTCAGGCCTTTATAGCAACATGAATTTGTTTTTGTTTTTTGTGTCTGGATTTCATTAAAATCTCAATATTCACTGTTTATTTTTTCATATCAAACCTTACCAGATTTTTAAAACCCACACATATCTCGTCCCTGCTTACAATAATATCAAAGTTTTGCAGCTCCAACCTTCTATTTAGTGGGCAACAAATAAGTTCTAAGTTTACAGTATGTTTCTATTTTTAGCATCAAGTTCCTTTTTTGTTTTCAAGTTGGCCCTTTGCTAAGCCCTGCCCCTTTGTGATGGTCCGTCAAGCTGTCGGAGTAAGCATGGAGCCCACACCATAACTAACTGCACTCCCTGAAGAAATATTATCATATTTTTGGGAAAATGAAACAGTGATTCCAGAGAGAAGCAGACAGAGGAGTCTACAGTCTGTGTTTGAAGGATATATCCAGGAGGTCAAACTGACTCAGCAGCAACAACAGGTTAAAAAGACAAAGATAGTTAGAAGCAAAAGCCAAACTATAGGCTACAGATCACAGTGTAAAAGTGAACCACCACATCACTGATGATTGCGACAGAAGACAATGAATATAAAAGGAAACATCGCCGATATTGAACCAGTTGTGTGGCATTGCAGTGTGTGCAGATGAACAGTGTTTGGCTCCGTCCCCATGCTGCTGTCAGCACTGCTGGACGGGCAAGGATCTCTGGGGGAAGTCAAACAATGTTTATCTACGCACAGTGTGATGACACACAGCTGGTTGAATATCAGCAAAGTTTCTCTGCTTCCCTTCACTGGTTCGTGTACAGCAGGATCAGTGTTTTTTCACTGTTATAATCATTAAAGAGCAAAAGCAGCATGTGTATACATTCAGTAGGCTATGTCTTCAGTAGCTAGCTAGCTAACCCTACACTTTTCAGGGTTTGATTTTGGTTTTGGAACAGGGAAGAAACGTATATCTTTTTCCAACCTCAGGTAACGAGTATCATTACTACACAACATGCCCCAGGAACTGGGGCAGATCAATATTGTTAAAGTGAAAAACATCAGTTTATGATTTTGGTACGATCTCTGAGCAACTGCTGCAGAGCTGGAGAGTAACTAAGTATATTTACTGAAGTACTGTACTTTAGTATTTCCATTTGATGCTACTTTGTACTTCTGCTTTACATGTCAGAGAGGAAGTTTCATTTAAACATTTATTTCAGCGTAATAGTCACTTTTCAAATCAAGATTTTAAAAACAAAACATGATAAGTTTCTGAAATATGCCTTTCTGCAAATAAGGTGAAATTCACCAATGGCAGTGACAAATGTTTTTCTGGTGTGTCATGTCTATTTCAGTGCAGGCTAAAAAGCAGGTTCTGAGACTAGTGTCTTCCTGTCATCCCAGGGACAATAGAAAACATGTTCGGGATAAAGAGAGCTCTTCCCTTTGACACCTTCAGGACACAAGGACGCAGTAAAGTCAATATTGATGCATCAGAGGACACACCTTATTGTTTCCCTGATAATAATTCCCTGATGAGTTCAGGCCCATTTTCCACACAGGTCACCGTTGTAAAAGAGATGTCTGTAAAACTGTTGACAGGATACCTCAAACTGCAAACAAGGTCAATCATGACTATATCCATGGAGGTTTTATATCTCTAAAACGTTCCTTAAGCCAAGAAAAATTATTTTAAACTCTGTGACATCATCTCAGTAAAAAGATGTGATTCAAGTGGGAACTAGCAGTCAGGGCCAGTGGGAGAAACATTACTGTGCATATTCAGTGGGCTGCATACTGTGGAAGTAATCCTGGAAGCTAGAAACTTTTTGGCATATGCACCAGGCGATTTCAGGGTATTTTTGCAACAACAAAAATTTATTATTAATTTAAGAACATAGAATTGCAACAAAATAAGTGATTTAGTTTTACATGTCAATCTAACAGTTTGCCTTGATATATTTAGTAAAACTAAACAAAAATGATCTCTCATTTCTTTGGTTTGTGAACGACAGTAACTGATAGTGACATTTAGATCTGTGTACAATATTGATTTTCTTTTCACAACTCATATTAGAGGGAATTACGAAGTATACAATAGAAAGGCTTTTAAAGCAGTTTTTTAAAGTAGATGTTTTCTATGTGAAAGGACTGAATAAACATAAGACATTTCAGTCATTTTTGTTTCCCTACTTGTAATGGATTATTTTTGTACTGTTTTTAGTGAGGTAAATTATTTAATTTCTTCCTCCACCATTGCAAGTATACCAAACCCAGTGTGGCATTCAAGCTCACAGGTTGTAATTTTTATTTATTCATATACAGTATATTTTCTGTTAAATATATGATGTGTGAACTTTCGAGGTGCTTTTTTTTTTTTTTTTAGCTATGGGCAGAAGTGAAATGTATCTCCCAAAATGCTCTTTAACAGCAGCTCTGCCTCTAGAAACAATTTGACTTACTAAAACATTTTCAGCATGGCGAGGCGTAGAAGAAGAAAGTAGACCTTTAACTACCTGCAGATACAAACAAAGCTGTAAAAGCTCACACAGACACATTCACTGTCCTCTCCACCAGAAGCAGTGGAGCTGACATTAAAGCCGCTGCTGTAACAATGCTGACATTTCTGCTACACAAAAGACTGGACACGTGTTGAAATGCACTGTATGCTGTACGATTTATCAATGGCATTAAGTAAGGGCACATTGATTTACATCTGCTACATGCCATCTTTCCAATAATTAGGCTGTGCATTTTCATTAAACACAATAGAACGGTGTTTCATGAAGAAAAAGTACTCCTGAACTCTGCGCCTACAGTACACTTCCTCCTCATTAGAGGCATTGTGCAGCGGCCCCGGTCTTCTCTGGAATATTCCTTAAAGGTCACTGTTGATATTTGGACAGCGTTTGCCCTTTCACACGATTGGCAAGCCAACGATCTGAATAGCAAATAGCCCTCTTGTGTTCTGTAAACGTATGACACCTCATTGACAAAGTGGCGCTAACACTTATCGCTTAACTCCGAAGAGGTGAAATCAATCATGTGGATACCAGGAGCTGCCACAACCATCTGTATTGTTTAACCTGCAATTTTTATATTGTGAAAGCAGGAAAGTGAAACAATAACCCACATGGCGTGCTCAAGACCAAACACTAAAGCTCTTTCTTTCTTTATTTTTAATACATGATTAATAAAAAAAATTACACTGCTACTAATGTTACATTTGTTTATAATTTATCATTCAGGGAATGCAAGTACAGCAATCCAGTTTGAGAGTCAGTAAAAGTCCCACTAAGTTGATTAACTGATTAGTCAATTGATAGAAAATTATTTGTAAAGTAAAAATTGTAAACATTTTTTAGTTCCAGCTTCTCAAAATGTGTGGATTTGTGGAATTGAAGTTAAACAGGGTTTGGTTTTTGACTTTTGGCCAGACAAAAGATGCAATTTGAGGATGTCACAAAACTGTGAGAGACATTTTTCACTCTTTACTGACATTTTATATACCAAATGACTGATTATCGCTAGTTGCAGCTCTAGCTTACTCATGTTTGCACTGTAAATGTACATCCACATACTTGTTTTTGCCACGGTCTCAGATTATTATTCAAAGTGTCTGACAATTTAATGGAAAATCACCTACAGAGTTATACTTTTTTGTTAAAGAGTAAAATCCTTTTTGTTTAACCGGGAACAGCCCCAAAATCAGCATCACCCAACCCACCAGACTCCATTTAAATAAACAGTAATTTTAGCATGTATAGCGCCAGCATATTTTCACATCTAACTGGGTGAATTAAGGGTTAATTTCAACCAAACCAAAGTTGATGACTGTTGGAGCAGTGGAGAGATGAACCAAGACAGTTTTTGTGAGTTTTATTTTGTTTCTGTCAACCCTGAATAAAGTGTGCCTGTCAGTGACAAAAACAAATAGTTTTAGTGGACGTGTATTAACAGTGAAGCCCCTGATGTTGCAGCCTGTTTTGTGCTCTCGCTCAATTTGAACCAATTTCAAAACTTGTTCTTCCCATTGGTCACACATGAAAAAATAGTGTCCAGATCAAAAAATACCAAACTTACCCTTTAAGCACTGTCTAATCTCTTAAAACATGAAAAAATAACAACTACCTATTGAATCCTCAATCCACACACTGTGTGTGTCCAAAACAAATAACCTCCATTTCATCTTCAGTGATATGACTGGGGCTATTTTAACTTTAGCTGTCCTGCAGTTGCTGTCATGTGTGTAGGTGTGTAGCTGAATATAAAAATTATTTACAGCTATGCGTATCGGTTAAAATAGCGAGAAGTGTGTTGCCCAGTGTGAGAGTAGTAAACATATTTTATCACAGATGTTCTTGAGTAAGAGTAAAAAGTATTCTGCAGAATGACTACTCTTAGAAGTAAAATTTATTTTTAAAATACTCAAGTATATGTACAGTAATTAAGTAAATGTAGTGGGTTACTACCCATGGCTGATGGAAGACAATATGCATGGATCTTCATGCATCTTGTCTTATAATTATAGATGACACTGTAAACAGTAGTCATACTCACTAAAAATATGGGCTGTGTTATGTTAAATAGTGCCTCTACTATTTCTAAAGGTAAAAGATTTGTTTCATAAAAGTGTGTTTAATGTTATTGATATTAGCATAAAGAAGGTAGACTAGAAACCCTGTAAATACTGTGTTAAAATTTGTTGTTGTGTATTGAATAATGAAGATTCAACCTGTTTTTTACACATTGGTAGATGAGGAAAAGAGATTATATTTTAGAAAAAACTTGACAGTATAATTTAAGTTTTTCTTGTAAACCTTATTTTTCCACTATGAATTAATATTTTGTAAGATCAGAACTATTTTAGAAAAGATTATTTAGATCTTGTTTTGTGTCACTTGTATTGATGATTAATTTATATTTCTCTTGTAAGGTCATGTAACCATTTGAGCAAAGAACCTGAAACAACCTCAGATCACTTTTCAAAACAAAAGTTACACAATTTTCAAGTATTTTCCAACAGTAAATTTTGCTGTAGTACTGTCAACTACTTTACTGTACCTGACAATAAAAAAACATCCAAACAGCTGCTTGAAACTTTGCATACAGGGTTTTCTTGTCTTTCTCTTTCTTATTTTGTATATGGAATCTTTTTCTCTGCGCAAAGGTCGCTCAGCACCTGGCCTCGACGTATGGAGGAAAGGCTTACGATGTGGCCAAGATGGCCCAGGTCACTGGGCAAAGATGGCCAATAGTGGGGAAAAGATTGGTGTCTGAGTTTCCTTACATCGAGAGTGAGGTAAAGCGTGATTTCATGCTTAGTTTTGCCAGAACAGGCTCAAATACTCCAGCCTCATGCATGTCTTCTTTTTCAGGTGCTGTATGCGATCAAGGAATACGCCTGCACGGCCACTGACGTTATTGCCCGACGAACACGCCTGGGTTTCTTGAACGTGCAGGCGGCTGATGAAGCCCTCCCACGCATTGTAGAAATCATGGGGAAAGAGCTAGGCTGGAGTGAGGAGCACAAGACGGTATGATTTTACAACAAATTTTATAAAATGAGTTAAATATATGCCCTACCAAAGCAAGTATTTTGTAAAGTTTCACCTGATTGTTTCATTGGTTTGTGTAACAATGTTCCCTACCCCAGAAAGCCTGCTCTGTTTTACATAACGCTTTAAGCCCTGTTGGGCTATTTGAAGTTCTGGTTTCTTCTTCGATCTGTACACAATAGAAAAGGTCCACACCCTTCATCCCTTCAGAGGAAAAGCTCTGTGTGTCTATGAAAGAGATGAAAACTGAACTCTCAACTATTTTAAGCCCTTATTGTTACAGCACAGGGAAGCCACATGTAACGTAAACAGTGACAAACATTGTATGCAGGGGGACAGGTTAAGTAGCGGTGTTTTGTCAGGCTGTAACTCATGTGTTATATTACCTGTTTATTTTCCTTTTAAGAAGTGTGTTTACAACCATATATGTTTAAAGGAATACTTCAGCCCCCAAATGACCATTTGTATATCATTTACTAAACCTGTGTTACACTGAATTTGTAAAGAAAACTTTGTATTTCTTTCATGCCTCCATGGTGAATGAAGAATCCAAACGCTGAGAAAATTTTTGATGAGTTGAAGTCATAGGGGTCACCATTTAACAACAGCAAAAATATATCAAAACATCTGTTTACAGACTCTCACATTACATAATCCAAGTCTTATTTATCCAGTTGTATGCTCAGTACTTCCCAAACAAACAGGCTCTTTCTGAGAACAGAATGAAAAGTAAAACTTGACAAAGTTCTCCTCAGAGCCAGACTACATTGACAAAAACAGAAATTTTACATAGCTAAACAGGAAGCTGCTGGTCTGCCACTGCCTCAGTTAGTTAGTTTGTTAGTGTTATTGTTTGACTTTGGTGTTCTACAGGGTTATTTCAGATTCACCAAAGTCACACAATAACACTAACAATCAAACCAATCGAGGCAGTGGGAGACCAGCAGCTACTACGTTCAAGCAAGTTAACTGTATTTGTCAATCAAGTCTGGCTTTGAGGGGAGCATAGATAAGTTTCACTTTTAGTTCAGTTCCCCATTACAAAGCCTGTTTTTTGGGAAGTCCTAAGCATACGACTGGATAAATGAGACTTGGATTATATAGCACGAGTCATGTGAGAGTTTAGAAACGGATGTTTTGATATAGTTTTGCTATTGTTCAACGTGATTTCAATTCATCAAGAATTTTCTCTGTTTATGGGTTTCGTTCACCGTGGAGGCATGCAAGTAAAACAAAGTTTTCTTTACAAATTCGACATTACATGGGTTGAGTAATTGATATACAAATCAGGGCATGAAGTATTCCTTTAAGTATTTAAGTGCTCATTTAAGTATTCCTTTAGTGTTCTAGCAGATGAAGTGTAGCAGTATCACTACAAGCTGATTTCTGACTCCTTTTTTCTCTCTACTAATGTGAAATCCAGGCAGAGCTTGAAGCAGCCAGGAAGTTTCTGTACCATGAGATGGGCTACAGGTCACGCTCTGAACAGCTGACCAAGACATCTGAGATCAACCTGGACAACCAGGAGATAGCCAGGTCACTATTTTTTTAAATATTTTTTTTTTACTAAAACCTTTACCTAAAAGTTCTTTGAGGAGTGTCCTCTGTCTGTCCAGCCACCTTACAACAGATAAGATAACAATATCATCTGAGTCACCTTCAAGTGGTCCTGTGCACTCAGAGCAAAAGGCTTAATGCGCAGGAAGTGATGCTAAGGGTGCTGTGTGGGCATTTTTTGTGATTTTTGGGTTCAGTAATTACTGTTGTACATGAGTTAGCAACAATAAGGCACAAAATCGCATTCTTTTTTTAAAGACACAACAAAAACAAATTTAAAACCCTGTAACAAGCCAAGCATGATGGACTTTTCTAATTCTACAGAATCAAATGTAAAGAAGCGTCGAAATAAAGCTCTGAAATCTGTGTGACAGGTACAAGAAACGTTTCCACAACTTTGACAAAGAAAGCAAAGGATTCATCACCACTGTCGATGTCCAGCAAGTTTTAGAAGTGAGTCTCCTTTTATCCCTCCTTTCCCTTCCTTTTTCTTCTTGTCTGTCTCTCATTGTTACACACTTGTTTTCATTACCTGTTATCGATCCCTCGTCTTGTTTTTTTCTCTCTGCAGAGCATCAATGTCCAAATTGATGAAAATGCGCTCCATGAAATCCTTAATGAGGTGGATCTCAACAAGAATGGACAAGTGGAAATTGATGAATTCATGCAGGTACGTAACACATAGACAGTGAGGAGAGAGGGGGCATCTGATAGCCCATCATTTCCTGTATTTGTTTCAGCAGATATTTCACTATCTACTGCAATGCTGCTGTTACCATTCTTTGCTTTAACTATTAAACTGTGATGCTTGGTACAGAAGTGAAGGAAGCAGTCAGTATTTTTGAAATATCTGCAATATCTGATTTTACATTTTCTGTTAAAGCCACCTGTGAAATAAGTGTCACATTGTTACCTCAGGTTTTTGTCAATGCCACAGTGGTGAAATAGGCTTCCTGTAATCAAGGCTCATTAATGCATAAATGCATAGTAAAATAGAATTTCATATGTAAATATAAAAGAAGCAGTTTTAACATTTAATGCCCTCTAATGAAGAACCACATACAACAAAATAAAATGAGCTCAAAAGTGGAGTGATATTACACAATAAATAATACTGCCTCATTCCCAGTGTGTCTGCAGGTCTTTAAAAAGTCTTAAAATGTCTGAAATGTAATAAATATTGCATCTTAAAAGTCATTAAATTTGAATATGTGATGTCTTTATTGCCTCAATCATCTAATTTAATTTATCAATTTTTCAGTGTCTTTTTGTCAAAATGGGTTAAAGGGTAAGTTTAGTATTTTTCAGCCTGGAATCTATTTTCCCATTCTTTTGTGTCTAAGTGACTAATGGGAACAACGATTTTTGAAATTGGTCTAGTAATGAGCAAGAAGACTGCAGTCAACAGCAGCGAAACAGGCTGCAACGTAACCACTCAGGGCAATTGTGCAATGTTAATTTACATCCTCTAGTGTTTGTTTTAGACACTAACTTATGGAAAGGATCCCGACAGAGATAGAACTTTTTGTGAAAGAGTTAGAATCTTTTTTGTGTAACCAGAAACAGCCCCAAAATCGCCTTTGCCAAACCCACCAGACTCCATTTAGATAAACGGTAATTTTAACATGTATAGAGCCAACATATTGTCACATCTAAATGGGTGAATTCAAATCAATTCAATAAAACTTTATTTATCCCAAAGGAAATTCTTGTGCCAGAGAATGCCTCAAATTACAGTAACACTAAGTACAGTAACCACAATGTAATAATTCACAACCAGTACCAACCAGACAACCAGTTGGTTCCCACGGTCAGGGTCAATCACTGGGCCCAGTTGTATAATAATAGAGTATTAAATATCTGGCAAAATATACAAATATACAATGTAGAAGTGTTTTCAAAGAGCGGAAGCAAAAATTAGTGCCTAATAGAGAAACAACAGGAGTACGATAAGTACAAGAGCTACTGAGAATGAACAAAAATGGTGAAAAAAAAACAGACTGCTCCTGATAGTCAATGTTAAATTGAATTCTGTATAACAATGAGAAGTAGTATCGCCCATGACTGAGAAAAGGATATTGCACTACACTGACAAGTGATCATAATACTGAATAGAAATAATGCACATGATGTTGTGAAAAAATATTGCACAAGATATAAGTAGTAATGTGGATCATATGAAGTAATAGTGCACCTAATGTAGGTGAATATTGCTGTCAGTGTCCTTCGTTTTATTAAATTAAAGTTTATTTCAACCAAACCCGAGTTGGTAATTGTTAGAACAGTGGAAAGATGAACCAATATGGTCTTTGTGAGTTTTATTTCTGTCAGCTTTAAATGAAGTGTGTTTTGGGATGATAAAATTACTGTTTATTTAAATGGAGTCTGGTGGGTTTGACGATAGCAATTTTGAGACTGTTTCAAGCTAAACAAAAAGGATCTTACTCTTTCACAAAAAGGTCTGTCTCTGTAGGGATTCTTTCCATAATGTTTTCAGACAGAATAACATTCTGAACCTGTCAGTTTAAAAAACAAACACTTTTGGAGGACAGAAAGTGACAGTGCACAATTGCCCCTTAACTTTACATTGCTGCCTGTTTTGCTGCTGCCGGCTGCAGCTTTCTTGCTCAGTACTGGACCAGTTCCAGAAATTGCTGTTCCCATTAGTCACTTATGAACAAAAACACGAGGTTTGAAAAATACCAGACTTAATAGTCGTGATTTAAACGTATTGGCTATATTTAGCTCCTATTTAGTCTAGCTACATGTAACCCAAATCTAGCTAATTTAATTTTTAATTGATTAAATGTAATTTTCGCCATTGCAGATGGCGTGCGGTATGATATTCAGTCACGTATGGAGAGTCAACAGTAATATGTTTATCTCCATTTTTTGGACATGGTCTCTACATAGCCGTATAATTGATGACGTCTACACTTTGGCTATGGTTAGACGTCTACCAAATTTTCACTGACAGCCCAAATTCAGCTGTGATTTAGCCTAGACGTCAGGTCTTCATGTAGACGGCTATTAGATGTTTTTTAAACCAAAAAATGATTGCTGTGAACCTTTAAGCTCTCTAGCAAAACATTAATCCTTCCACTGAACCCAGTATTTAACTTCATGCACTTACCTGTTGACAAAATATGGATTTACCTTATTTACTCCAATAACTATCTTCCTACATAAAACCTACCTCTGCTCATGACTTCATATACTTTACTTACCTTTACATGT
The DNA here is from genome assembly GCF_011397635.1 of Epinephelus fuscoguttatus. Taxonomy (NCBI): domain Eukaryota; kingdom Metazoa; phylum Chordata; class Actinopteri; order Perciformes; family Serranidae; genus Epinephelus; species Epinephelus fuscoguttatus. The sequence goes on from NC_064775.1 coordinate 18,803,993, forward strand.
AGCTGCAAGAAAAAGAAGATTCATCCAAAAATCTTTCCTAAATTTGGTTAAAAAATTATCTTGAAAAGTTCTTAAAAAGCATTAAATTCAAGAGTCTGATACCTGCAGACACCATGTCTCCATCCTATACCACTGCATAAAATATATGTGTATAAGTGAACGTCACTTAGTTTGGAATTTAATCTCTGTTATCCTCTCTGAAAAAATCTCCTCAACAAATATTTTTTTGTCTTTAATTAAGCCCTAAAACCTTATTTTCCTCAAACAATTGGAAAATCTGCCTGTTTCAACCTGTTTGAAATATGAATAACTAAAGCAGTTTGCTGCATAGAATCAAAACGAAATTTTTATCAAAGCTTGAAATGAATGAATGTTAATTTGCACTGGAAACAAACAAATATTCTCACTGCACTGGCAAATTCTTTCACGTTTATAAGATAATTGGACTTTGGGGGTATTTATGTATCAAATGGAGATTTCTGCAGAAAGACTGAATCTAAAACCACCTGGAAATAAAGTTAAAAGTCATCTGAGTGCCTGTAAGCACTGTGGTGTGATAAACCATTAAAGCCTAACACCTCTGTCAGTTACAACAGAACAAACAGGACTGAGGAGATGGAGGCTGGATAATATAAGCCCAGGGGAACGCAATCCGTTACACACTTTTGTTTCCTTTATTTTACTGCTTTTTTACCTCTGAGATTATTATGCGTGCTGCCATATTGCTGCCTCATCATGCTTCAGAAATAGTGACAATCTTGACACATTTTGTCCTGAATTCATAACAGTGCATCACATTTTAAACAGTGGTTTATAGGTCTGTGTTTTCTTATTGTAGATACTCATTTACAATCTCAGGAAATCGTAGCAGTGAAAGCAGTTTCCTCCTGTCTGTAGTTTTCAGTGTTATCACCCAGATAAATACAGTGTATTCCTCCTCATATATGCTATAATATCACTAGTGCTGCAACACAAATTACCCCATCGTTAACAAAAGGCCATTGTCCACCTGAGATGTACGAGCGACGAACATTCGCTCCTGCAAACAGAAGGTGTGAAGTCCGACTACCTGGAGCTAATTAGAAAGGAGAATCTCTGTCAGTGACTTGTGTAATGAGGCCTGAAGTGTGTCCGGGCCTTCCGTGTCCGTCCATGGCTAAATAAATTACTTTCTCACTTGACAACGAAGTCCAGAAAAGAGTCATTATGGGGGAGCTTGATGACAGTTGAGGATTTAGTCTTCATTAGTGTGCCAGTTTCTCTTTCTGGCCGAGGAGACGAGATGATAAATCAGTAAGAGAAGCCTTTTTTTTGTTGTCCCTTCTGTGACAAGTAAACATAATGGAGTTAAGTATTTAATCATACATGTCATGTATATTTTTCATTCTGAATGTCTGTTTCTGCTTGTGTGTATGCTCGACCTGCACATGGATGACCTTAGGGGCAACATACAGGTAGTGTATATGCGCAGCACTGATGGGAAAACTGTAACCCCTGTGTCCTTCAAGGCTGACTTCAGTTCTCACATTAACAATTAAGTCACATAAAACTTTATGAAGTCTTCTGGTGGCTAAAGGGACAAAAAACACACTTAAAACATTCAAGATGTGTTAAAGCTACACTAGGAAACTTAATTTTCTCATTGTCACCAAATCCCATGAAAAGACCAAAACCAATAATGAATTTATCCTGCTAATCCTACTAGTGTTGGTCTGGTCTTAATGATATTTGTTGACAATAAAGAAAATATAGAACAATACCTTCCTTGTCCTTATAAATGTTGCAATATAAATATGCAGAAATTCTTCAATATGTTGTCTTAGGCTGCGTTCAGACTGCAGGCAAAACAAAAGATTTGTTTCTCAAATTAAAGACAGACTGTTTGTACTTTAATTTGTCAGCCCAGTCTCCAGAAGAAATGTTAGAATTGTACATTTCTGCAAACCATGAATACGTCATGTTTCATACATATCATATCAGAGTTTCTATAGTGGCATAGTGTATGAGTTAACTTTGTTTATGGGAGGTTGAGGGGATGGTGGCTAGGGCTGAGAGATATAATGACTATGTACGATATATTGACATATTTTCAAGTAAGATATAAATTTAGACAACACTGTCTAAATCAGTCTGCGAGATGAATGAAATGACCACAGCGCATGTGCAGTCCAGCACTGCCTCGCTAGTTTGTGTGTGAGGTGGATCATAGCACATCGCCGTGCTTCTTGGTAGTTGTAGTCTGTTGTGTGACACTAAGACAGCTCCTGGACGCAGGCAACAGAGCTGTGTAAAAAATGCAGCAACGACACAGATGTTTCATATAAAACACGTACATGACACAGACAGTGTCTCTCGCTCCTTCCCCCCCTTTGCCTCTCTGCTGATGCTATGTGCAGTAATACAATTAACAGCCTAATAAATAATACATATTTAAATAATTTTGCAGCACTAGATTCATTTCAAAAGCCATGGAAAACAACTTTTTAACTCCTCCCACAAAGATTTTTAATTGTTTCAAACCTACTTGACTCCATGTCTCTGCATTTTGTTTTGACCACAGTCTGTTTTTATAGAAGTGATTGTGATCTCTAATGTGGCTTTGACTTGCAGCTGTAAACATGTAACCCATGTCATAGAAAACACCGAGATATATTATGTATCGCCATTCAGCCTGAAAATACTGAGATATGAAGTTTTGTCCATATTGTCCAGCCCTAATGATGGATGGCATAACACCTAGGCGAGACACCTGCTGCACCACTGTTTGAGACCAACAGACAACAAAACCAGCTGTGTTTTAGCAAGTCAGTGCTGTGTCCATCAACTCTTTAGGCTCCAAACATGGGTGTTTTTCATCAACACAACGTTGTTTTCTAACTGAGGATAGTGCCACAAAAAGCATTTGTTTTTATTAAGCTATTTAAAGCCAAAACATGATCCTATCCTAACCATAACCAAGTAGTTTTTGTACATTAACCAAACCACACATTAACCACAACACTGCTGACACATAAAGTTTCAAAGTATCTGTTGCGTAACTTAGAGATGTTATGTATCCATGGTTTGCTGAAATTTACAATGCTAATATTGTTTCTGCCAATTAGGTTGTATTTTTAACTAATCTGATAAGATTTCTGTGTCCAGACAGAACCAACCTATCTGGGTTGGTAGCATTGTTACTGACACATATGTCAGTAAAAACAGTACCAACCCATACACTTGAGACAAAAGCCCCTCTCTTCTATGCTGCGAGATATCTCTTGATAAATGGTCTTGTCCAGGTAGGTTCCTGTCAGCTTTGCCTGTACAGATGCTTCCACCCAAAGTGCCAGCAGACAATTTGTTTCAGTATCTGTCAACAGACTGTTGTTCTTCATGTTGTTCTCCATAGTGCTCTTCTAGAGGCAGCATTGGTTCTGCTCAGCACTTCCGTCAGTCTGGTTTTAACATCATCATTGTGAGTCACATTCAACAACACTTGGAAATTTGTGTCCAGACTGAGACACATCTGTAGAAATCCAATTGGCATTTCAAATCACCTCAGATTTGCAAAAATTGAATTTCCCATTAATGTAATTTGCAAAGTCAGATTGGATGTGTGTGTCTAACTATCAGCAACCTATCTGCATTGGTTGCTGGTGTCACAACTTAGGCATCAGTAACAACGTAGATACCATGGTGACTACACTTTCAACGGAAGCATGAGAAATGGACATCTACATTTTGCCCTCCAAACAGTTGCCCTGTAGAGTCATGGTTATAAATTTGAATGTATTTTGGCATATGTCTGTGGACTGCTGTTGTCCTCTTTAGCGCCAAGCTAGCAGCAGCATGGATTCTGCTCTGCACTTCTTTCACTATGGATTTGACAGTGTCATCATGTGTTGCATTCAAAGATACGCTGAACTAATTTGAGCATACAGAGCATCAGAACTGAGAAGCATCTGTAAAAATTCAATTGGAATCGGATTTCAAATCACTTCCAATTTCCAAAATCACATTTTATGTGATGTATTTTTGATGTCCAGACTTTTCAAAGTCAATCTGGATATGTCCAAAAAAAAAAAAAAAAAAAAAAGGGATTTGGGTTGGCAGTGTGAACAAGGCCTTAGATGCTTTGTAATAAACTGGAGACAAGTATCTTGTGGTTCCAGGCTTCATTGAATCAGGCATATAAAGAATCTGTCTTTAAAAGGAAGGAAGGGATGCAGCTCTTTTAAAACTCCAGTCGCCCCTAAAACAGCTTCATTTCCCACCTGGTGCAGCTTTAATACAAAAAGAAGACAGTTGGTGTTTGGTGTCCAGGATGTGTGTAGGTGATCGGGCACACAACAGGATATTGTCGTTGTCATAGCAATAATTGTTAAAGCAGCTCTGCTTGACAAATTAACTTTTCCCGCTGTTCTCTGCAGCTGATGAGCGCGGTAAAGAAGGGACAAGTGTCGGACAGCCGCCTGGCCATACTGATGAAAACGGCAGAGGAGACTCTGAATAAAAGAGGGCCAGTGACGGTGGACCGGAGTGGGGGTGGAGTCTGAGCCCGAGGGTGCCAAGAAAAAAATCAGCTACTGGTCCTTTTTAAAGGTGGTGATGACAAAAGGGTTCTCATGCAAATGGTGTTATTTGAATGACAATAATGCAATCAAGCACACGGCAGGGTGAATTTGGCCAAATCAAGCCTCACTCCTGAGTGTGTTTTGAGGGAAATAGTATCTAATGAATGAGGCTGAGGTTTGTTTTCCATGAGGGTAGATCTGTCTGTTTTCTGAACATCTGGTGCCTCTGATATTACACAGCACATCTGTTTTATACTGTCTTTTAAACTTTGATATTTTAATCATGAACATTATCTTTGTACTTCTCCAACACTCCTTTTTAAACTCAATTTTTTTAATAGTATGGACACTGATTGTTGGTTAAGCACTGTCTTCAGTGCAATGCAGCTTTTTCATGTGGCAACTGAGCATTTGTTTATGCTTTATTTTATGGGTCTGCTATCATTTATAAATAATAATGCCCTGGAAATAATTTGTAACCTGGTGCCAATTATAGGAAAAATAGAGATGGTGTTCATAAATGTTTACAGGCATGCAACTTAATATAAATGAAGAATAAAGCTTCCATAAATTAATGATAAATAAGTATTACCATGACTGAACTTGACCCTATTTTACCTGTAATAAGTAACAAGTAACTAGTTATTTCCAGGAAACCTCCAAAAAAGTAACAGTGGACCCCTAATACAAAGTCGCACTGAGCATGTAAATGTGATCAAAGCACGTTACAAGCACTGGTCAGTTAATATTCAATGGGTTTTAAAGCACTCTGAGATGTTTCCGAAGTACTTCTACTCCTGCTGACCTGAAATAAGTGTGGGAGGAATCTTACATGTTCATGCCTACTGTGTTTTTCCATTTAGTGCACTACCAGCAAACAGCTACACTATGGAAGCCCATTTCTGCCAGTGTGATGACAAAAAAAGAGTTATTATAACAAAAAAATCTGAAAGTTTCTCAGAGTAATGAGTTAGTATAAATTAATTAATATTTCAAGCAGGTGGAGTTAGTATCTCATGTAATTGAGAAAGTTTCTACAAATCATGACTCAGAATCTTAAAATAATGAAAAACTTTTGCAAGATAGTGAGAGACTTTCTCAAATAATGAAATAATACCTTGAAATAATGAGAAACGTTATGAAAATAATGATTAGATATTTTTTATAAAACAGAAATTTCTCAAAATAAAGAGTTAGTATCTCAAAAATAAGAAACCTTCTCTGAATAATCTGAAAGTTTCTGAAAGTAGTGTATTAGTAGCTCAGAGTAATGGGTTACTGTCTGAAAATAATCACAAACTTTCTAAAAATAATGACCTAGTATCTCCAAATGAGAAACTTTTTTCAAGTTAGAATCAGAAACTTTCTGAAAATAATGACTTAGTACCTCAAAATGAGAAATGTTCTCAAGTTAGCATCACAAATTAATGAGAAACTGTCTCAAAATAATGAGAAACTTTCTGTAAATGATGACCTAGTATCTTGAAATGAAAGTTAGTCAAGTTATTATGTCACGTAAATGAGATAATGAGACAAATAATGACTTAGTATGTCAAAATAATGAGAATCTTACTTAAGAAGAATGAATATCTCAAAATGGAAATGGATTTTCCAAAATCATGACTTTATATCTCAAAATGAGCTTGTACCGCAAAATGATAAGAAACTGTCTGAAAATCATGACTTTATATTTCATAATAAGAAATTGAAATTACTTTTTTTATCTCAAAATAATGATTTATTATATTTTGAGATATTAAATGATTATTTTGAGAAAATTGAAATACTAAGCCATTACTTGAGAAATCTGTCATTATTTTTAAGAAACGTAAGATCTCAAAAATAATATGAAACAACGCTTATTTTGAAGAAGTTTCTCATAATTACTTACAGATTTTATTTATTTAATTTTATTTTTTGTCACATGCGGAAATGAGCTTCCATAACTACCAGAACTGAAGTTTACATTGCAAGGTTTTGAGCTTTAGTGTTTTTCTGAGACAGATGCTTTTTAATCTTTTCTTTCCATTCATATTTTTTATTATTTATTTCTTATGTCACTTCAGCAGTTTATAGACACTTACATTTACAGAGATTTAAATGAATTGCATGAGAAATCAGGATTTCAAATACATTTATTTTTTTGCATGCTACATGTTAACCATTTCTCTCAAATAATGTAAAGCCTAATCTTTATTTTTACAATGTATTTGAAGTTCTTTTATTTTTTTGTGCTTGTGGTCGAGAGCAGAGAGGAAGTATATATATATAATACTGCATGCGTGTTAGCTGATGTTGTAATTGTTTATGTGACAAAAATAGGACATTTTTAATCCAACAAGGACGTCATGTCGGAGCATATTGTACGTTTTTGTGATTTTGGGGAAAGGAAAAGGCAGCACACTGTGTGAATGTATATGTGCCTTGATGTGCCTAAGATATGACCCTCTTTTTCACAATGCCAGACTCCATGTTTAAGAAACACAGGAAATTATGGTAAAGAATGTAAAGATATTTAATAAGTTGTTACATAAAGAATAGTATATAAATTGTATTGTATGTTTTATTTTAGAATAGAGGTTTTGTTGGGAGGGGTGCCATGTTGGAGGGGTTAACAACCAGAATGTAACCCCGGTGATAATTTAGTAATTTGACCTGTGTAAGTCAAAAGCTACTTGTATTTTATTGGGCTGGATGTTGTTTATTTATTTTATGATGAGATAGTTCCTGTTTAAAATCCAAATGTTTTGAGTTTAATAGAATTTTATTCAGGTAAAGATCATATGCAGCTGCTTTTGTTTTGATATTTACCATTCAAACCCACGCCCTGAAAACGTATATAGAACTAAATGTTTTTGTTTTCACAGATTTAAAGTTACAGTATCTCACATAAGTGAGTACACCCCTCCCATTTTTGCAAATATTTCATTATATCTTGTCATGGGACAACACTATAGAAATGACGCTTTGATATAACTTAAAGTAGTCAGTGTACAGCTTGTATAGTAGTATAGATTTACCTTCCTCTGAACATTACTCAAAACACAGCCATCAACATCTAAACAGCTGGCAACATAAGTGAGTACATCCCACAGTGAACATGTCCAAATTGTGCCTAAAGTGTCAATAATTTGTGTGCCAACCATTATTATCTAGCACTGCCTTAACCCTTTTGGGCATGGAATTCACCAGAGCTCACAGGTTGCTTCAGGAATCCTCTCCCACTCCTCCATGATGACATCATGGAGCAGATGGATGTGAAGACATCTTGCGCTACCCCACCTTCAGCTTGAGGATGCCCCACAGGTGCACAGATGAGTTTAGGGCTGGATACATACTTGGCCAGTCCATCACCTTCACCTTCAGCTTCCTCAGCAAGGCAGTTGTCATCTACTAGGTGTGTTTTGGGTCATTATCATGTTGGAAAACTGCATTGCAGCTCAGTTTGAACCGAGCTCCCCAGAGCCGGCAGCACTCATGCAGCCCCAAACCATGATGCTGCCACCACTATACTTGACTGTAGGCAAGGCATTGGTTCATTTAGGGAAACATGAATTCCAAGCAGAGCATGATCACCCCTCTTCAGAAACTGAGCCGCAATGCAGTTTTCCAACATGATAATGACCCAAAACACACCTAGTAGATGAGGTGATGGACTGGCCAAGTATGTATCCAGCCCTAAACTCACCTGTGCACCTGTGAGCCATCCTCAAGCTGAAGGTGGGGTAGCGCAAGGTGTCTTCACATCCATCTGCTCCATGATGTCATCATGGAGGAGTGGGAGAGGATTCCTGAAGCAACCTGTGAGCTCTGGTGAATTCCATGCCCAAAAGGGTTAAGGCAGTGCTAGATAATAATGGTTGGCACACAAAATATTGACACTTTAGGCACAATTTGGACATGTTCACTGTGGGGTGTACTCACTTACGTTGCCAGCTGTTTAGATGTTGATGGCTGTGTTTTCAGTCATTTTCAGAGGAAGGTAAATCTATACTACTATACAAGATGTACACTGACTACTTTAAGTTATATCAAAGTGTCATTTCTATAGTGTTGTCCCATGACAAGATATAATGAAATATTTGCAAAAATGGGAGGGGTGTACTCACTTATGTGAGATACTGTAGGTGGGACTCATTTGGAAAAAAAGGTGATGTCATGTACTTCTCATCACTAATCAGGATTGAGGGCTTTAAAGGGTAACTTTTTCAACCTGGCTCCTTTTGTCCGACATTTTTGTGTGTAAGTGACTGATGGAGACAACAGTTGTTGACACTGGTCCAGCATTGAGTGAGAGCACTGCAGCTGGCAGCTGTGAAACAGGCTTCAGTGCACACACTTAGGGCATTTGTGCACCCTCAAAGTGCGTCCACAAAAAGTTTTTTTTTTTTTTGCCACTGACGGGTTCAGATTGTTACTTTAAGTGTCTGACAACATTACAGAAAGGATCCCTACAGAGATAGACCTTTTTTTTTTTTTTTTTTTTTTTTTTTTAAAGATTAAGATTTTTTTTTTTAAATAAACATTGATTTTAGCGTGGACAGAGGCAGCATATTTTCACATCCAAGTGGGTGAATTAAGGTTTCATTTAAACTAAACCAGAGTTGGGAAATGTTGGAACAGTGGACAAAGTGAACCAAGACAACTTTTGTGAGTTTTACTTTGTGTCTGTTGACTTCGAATGAAGTGTGTTATACGAGTATAAAATTACTGTTTATTTAAATGGAATCTGATGAGTTTGGTGATGGCAATTTGGGGCTGTTTTTGGTTAAACAAAAAGGATCTTTCTCTTTAACCAAAAGGTCTATCTCTGTAGGGATCCTTTAGATAATTTTGTCAGACACTAATAAAAGCCTGTCAGTGGCAAAAACAAACATTTTTAGTGGATGTACAGTACAGGCCAAAAGTTTGGACACACCTTCTCATTCAATGTGTTTTCTTTATTTTCATGACTATTTACATTGTAGATTCTCACTGAAGGCATCAAAACTATGAATGAACACATGTGGAGTTATGTACTTAACAAAAAAAGGTGAAATAACTGAAAACATGTTTTATATTCTAGTTTCTTCAAAATAGCCACCCTTTGCTCTGTTTACTGCTTTGCACACTCTTGGCATTCTCTCGATGAACTTCAAGAGGTAGTCACCTGAAATGGTTTTCCAACAGTCTTGAAGGAGTTCCCAGAGGTGTTTAGCACTTGTTGGCCCCTTTGCCTTCACTCTGCGGTCCAGCTCACCCCAAACCATCTCGATTGGGTTCAGGTCCGGTGACTGTGGAGGCCAGGTCATCTGCCGCAGCACTCCATCACTCTCCTTCTTGGTCAAATAGCCCTTACACAGCCTGGAGGTGTGTTTGGGGTCATTGTCCTGTTGAAAAATAAATGATCGTCCAACTAAACGCAAACCGGATGGGATGGCATGTCGCTGCAGGATGCTGTGGTAGCCATGCTGGTTCAGTGTGCCTTCAATTTTGAATAAATCCCCAACAGTGTCACCAGCAAAACACCCCCACACCATCACACCTCCTCCTCCTCCATGCTTCACAGTGGGAAAGCTCTATTCTGAGAAACGTGAAGTTAGCAACACCAGCGACCATAGTCAAATGTATCCCTGGGGCCAGAGCGGGCGACATTGAATCTAATTTAAAACTGCTGGCTAAAGCTAAACGTAGATTCAGTAAGATTGTTATTCACGTTGGCGTCAATGACACCCGGTTACGCCAATCGGAGGTCACTAAAATTAATATTGCCTCGGTGTGTGAATATGCAAAAACTATGTCGGACTCCGTAGTTTTCTCTGGACCCCTCCCAAATCTGACCAGTGATGACATGTTTAACCGCATGTCATCATTTAATCGCTGGCTGTCCAGGTGGTGTCCAGCAAACGATGTGGGTTTCGTTAATAATTGGCAAACTTTCTGGGGAAAACCTGGTCTTATTAGGAGAGACGGCATTCATCCCACTTTGGATGGAGCTGCTCTCATTTCTAGGAACCTGGCAAACTTTATTAGTAATTTAAATCCGTGACAACCCAGAGTTGAGACCAGGATTCAGAGTCGCAGTCCTATACGCCTCTCTGAGCTTCTAGTTCAGTTACCCAGCCATAGTTTTCATAGTTTTAGGCTATACAAACGGTGTCTGTCCCCCGACCACCTAAATTATTTAAATCTAAAATTAAACAAAGAGGAGTTGTGCATAACAACCTCATAAAAATTAAAACATCTTCTGTGACAGAAAGACAAAACAGGAGAATTAAATGCGGACTGTTAAATATCAGGTCTCTATTGTCTAAAGCAGTGTTAGTAAACGAATTAATATCAGATAATCATATTGATTTACTCAGTCTCACTGAAACCTGGCTGTGTCCAGATGAATATGTTGTCTAAATGAGTCCACTCCTCCCAGTCATAATAATACCCACATTCCTCGAGGCAGCGGCCGAGGAGGGGGAGTTGCAGCCATTTTTAACTCTAGTCTGTTAATCAGCCCTAAACCTAAACTAGATTATAATTCATTTGAAAGCCTCGTTCTTAGTCTTTTACATCCGACCTGGAAAACCTCGCAGCCACTTTTATTTGTTATAGTGTACCGTGCTCCTGGCCCGTATTCTGAATTTGTATCTGAATTCTCAGAGTTTTTATCCAGTTTAGTTCTTAAATCAGATAAAGTTATTATTGTAGGCGATTTTAACATTCATGTCAACGCTGATAATGACTCCCTGGCTACTGCGTTTATGTCATTATTAGACTCCATTGGCTTCAGTCAGGGTGTACATGAACCCACTCACTGTTTTAACCATACCCTCGATCTAGTTCTGACGTATGGAATTGAAATTGATAATCTAAAAGTCTTCCCACAGAATCCCTCGCTATCGGATCATTATCTGATTACTTTTGATTTCTTTTTACTGGATTACACGCCACTCAGCAACAGTTACTATACTAGATGTTTATCAGATAGTGCTGTCGCAAAATTTAAGGAAAAGATTACTCCGTCATTAAATTCAATACCAAGTCCCTCAGTAACAGAGGTTTCCTGTACCGACTTTGATCATTTTGTCGATAGCGCTGTAGGCTCGCTGCGAACAACACTTGACTCTGTAGCTCCTCTTAAAAAGAAGTTAAAAAAGCAAAGGAAGTTCGCTCCTTGGTATAACTCTCAAACCCGTAAGTTAAAACAAATATCGCAAAAATTTGAAAGGGATTGGCGATTAACCAAACTGGAAGAATCTCGTTTAATCTGGACAGACAGTCTCAAAACTTATAAGAGGGGCCTCCACAATGCCAGAGCAAACTATTACTCAGAATTAATAGAAGACAATAAGAACAACCCCAGGTTTCTTTTCAGCACTGTAGCCAGGCTGACTGAGAGTCAAAGCTCTATTGAGCCTTGTATTCCTTTAGCCCTTAGCAGTAATGATTTTATGAGCTTTTTTAATGACAAAATTCTAACTATTAGAGGCAAAATTCATGACCTCCTGTCCTCAGATAGTACCTATCTAACCTCAAACACAGCTGTAAAACCTAATATATATTTAGACTGCTTCTCCCCAATTTCTCTTCAAGAATTGACTGTAGTGATTTCTTCATCCAAATCATCAACGTGTCTCTTAGACCCCATCCCAACTAGGCTACTTAAGGAGGTCTTTCCTTTAGTTAACACTCATATATTAGATATGATCAATATATCCGTATTAACAGGCTATGTACCACAGTCTTTTAAGGTAGCTGTAATTAAACCTCTACTAAAAAAGCCCACCCTGGATCCAGAGGTGTTAGCCAACTATAGACCAATATCTAATCTTCCCTTTATGTCAAAGATCCTTGAGAAAGTAGTCGCAGACCAGCTGTGTGATTTTTTTCCATGATAATAATCTATTTGAGGAATTTCAGTCAGGATTTAGAGTGCATCATAGCACTGAGACAGCACTAGTTAAAATTACAAATGACCTTCTGATTGCTTCAGACAGGACTTGTCTCTGTACTTGTTTTATTAGATCTTAGTGCGGCGTTTGACACAATTGACCATCAAATTCTACTGCAGAGACTGGATCACTTAATTGGCCTAAAAGGTTCTGCACTGAGCTGGTTTAAATCTTATTTATCTGATCGTTTTCAGTTTGTTCACGTTCATAATGAATCGTCCTTACATACCAAAGTTTGTTTTGGAGTTCCGCAAGGTCCTGTGCTCGGACCAATCCTATTTACTCTATATATGCTTCCTTTAGGTAACATCATTAGAAATCACTCTATAAATTTCCATTGTTATGCGGATGATACACAGTTGTATTTATCGATGAAGCCAGAAGAAAGTAATCAATTAACTAAACTCCATAACTGCCTTAAAGACATAAAAACCTGGATGAGCACCAATTTCCTGATGTTAAATTCAGACAAAACTGAAGTTATTGTTCTTGGCCCCAAACAACTCAGAGACTCTTTATCTGATGACATAGTTTCTCTAGATGGCATTGCTCTGGCCTCTAGCACTACCGTAAGAAACCTCGGAGTAATATTTGATCAAGATTTGTCTTTTAATTCTCATTTAAAACAAACCTCACGGACTGCATTTTTTCATCTGCGTAATATTGCGAAAATTAGGCCTATCCTGACCCGAAAAGATGCAGAAAAATTGGTCCACGCTTTTGTTACCTCAAGGCTGGATTACTGTAACTCTCTGTTATCAGGTAGCTCTAGTAAGTCCTTAAAAACTCTCCAGCTAATTCAGAATGCAGCAGTACGTGTACTAACAGGAACTAAGAAACGAGATCATATTTCTCCTGTTTTAGCTTCTCTGCACTGGCTCCCTGTAAAATCCAGAATTAAATTTAAAATCCTACTGTTAACTTAGGTCTAAATGGTCAAGCTCCATCATATCTTAGAGAGCTCATCGTGCCTTATTATCCCACCAGAACTCTGCGCTCTGAGAACGCAGGGTTACTCGTGGTCCCTAAAGTCTCCAAAAGTAGATCAGGAGCCAGAGCCTTCAGCTATCAGGCTCCTCTCCTGTGGAATCATCTTCCTGTTACGGTCCGGGAGGCAGACACCGTCTCCACACTTAAGACTAGACTTAAGACTTTCCTCTTTGATAAAGCTTATAGTTAGGGCTGGCTCAGGCTTGCCCTGTACCAGCCCCTAGTTAGGCTGACTTAGGCCTAGTCTGCCGGAGGACCCCCCTATAATACACCGGGCACCTTCTCTCCTCTCTCTCGCTCTCGCTCTCGTATTCTATTACTGCATCTTGCTAACTCGGCCATTCTGGATGTCACTAACTCGGCTTCTTCTCCGGAGCCTTTGTGCTCCACTGTCTCTCAGATTAACTCATATCGCAGCGGTGCCTGGACAGCGTGACGTGTGTGGTTGTGCTGCTGTTGTAGTCCTGCCAGATGCCTCCTGCTGCTGCTGCTGCCGTTATTAGTCATTAGTCATACTTCTACTGTTATTATACACATATGACTATTGTCACACTTGTATACTGCCAGATATTAATACATACTTTCAACATATTGTACCGCAGTAGCCAGAACTATAACTATAATATTATTACTTTCAATAATGTTGTTGTAAACTACTGTCATTACCTGCATCTCTCTCTCTCTCTCTCTCTCTCTCTCTCTCTCTCTCTCTCTCTCTCTCTCTCTCTCTCTCTCTCTCTATTTCTCTGTCTCATTGTGTCATGAGGATTACTGTTAATTTGTTATGCTGATCTGTTCTGTACGACATCTATTGCACGTCTGTCCGTCCTGGAAGAGGGATCCCTCCTCAGTTGCTCTTCCTGAGGTTTCTACCGTTTTTTTTCCCCGTTAAAGGGTTTTTTTTGGGGAGTTTTTCCTTATCCGCTGCGAGGGTCATAAGGACAGAGGGATGTCATATGCTGTAAAGCCCTGTGAGGCAAATTGTGATTTGTGATATTGGGCTTTATAAATAAAATTGAATTGAAAAAGTGGAGTCGCAAAAACCATCAAGCGCTACAACGAAACTGGCACACATGAGGACCGACCCAGGAAAGGAAGACCAAGAGTCACCTCTGCTTCTGAGGATAAGTTCAGAGACCAGATGAATGCCACACAGAGTTCTAGCAGCAGACCCATCTCTAGAACAACTGTTAAAAGGAGACTGCGCGAATCAGGCCTTCATGGTCAAATAGCTGCTAGGAAACCACTGCTAAGGAGAGGCAACAAGCAGAAGAGATTTGTTTGGGCCAAGAAACACAAGGAATGGACATTAGACCAGTGGAAATCTGTGCTTTGGTCTGATGAGTCCAAATTTGAGATCTTTGGTTCCAACCACCGTGTCTTTGTGAGACGCAGAAAAGGTGAACGGATGGATTCCACATGCCTGGTTCCCACTGTGAAGCATGGAGGAGGAGGAGGTGTGATGGTGTGGGGGTGTTTTGCTGGTGACACTGTTGGGGATTTATTCAAAATTGAAGGCACACTGAACCAGCATGGCTACCACAGCATCCTGCAGCGACGTGCCATCCCATCCGGTTTGCGTTTAGTTGGACGATCATTTATTTTTCAACAGGACAATGACCCCAAACACACCTCCAGGCTGTGTAAGGGCTATTTGACCAAGAAGGAGAGTGATGGAGTGCTGCGGCAGATGACCTGGCCTCCACAGTCACCGGACCTGAACCCAATCGAGATGGTTTGGGGTGAGCTGGACCGCAGAGTGAAGGCAAAGGGGCCAACAAGTGCTAAACACCTCTGGGAACTCCTTCAAGACTGTTGGAAAACCATTTCAGGTGACTACCTCTTGAAGTTCATCGAGAGAATGCCAAGAGTGTGCAAAGCAGTAATCAGAGCAAAGGGTGGCTATTTTGAAGAAACTAGAATATAAAACATGTTTTCAGTTATTTCACCTTTTTTTGTTAAGTACATAACTCCACATGTGTTCATTCATAGTTTTGATGCCTTCAGTGAGAATCTACAATGTAAATAGTCATGAAAATAAAGAAAACGCATTGAATGAGAAGGTGTGTCCAAACTTTTGGCCTGTACTGTAAATTGACAGTGCACAACTGCCCTGAATTGTTACATCACAGGCTGTTTCACAGCTGCCAGCTGCAACGCTCTCGCTTAATAGTGGACCAATTTCAAAAGTCCTTGCATCCCTTATTCACTTAAACATAGAGTCAAGGACAAATTTCTCAAAGACCGTGTTCAAATGGATTCAAATTAATGATGCAAAACAATATCGGCATGTCATCAGAATCGGCCAACATGCTTTTTCTTATTTTGCACAATAAATGAATATTACATACATTGAAAACCATTATATGTCACGTCTCCATCTGCTGGTGGGCCATCACAAGAAAAGTATGCATGCATAATGTGATGTTAATTCCGCTACAGAAGAGACTTGATCATCACTAAAATTAGGTAGGGAAAAAAGTTGATATATTGTTATCAGTATCGGTTATTGGTTAAATGAGTTGTTATATATCGGCATATCGGATATTGGCAAAAAATTCAGTATCATGCATCCGTAATTTTAACCCTTTGGCAAAAACATTAAACCGTAACCTGTGCAACAATTTGACCCCTCTGTGAGTATTTCTGTTCTTTGGAGAAAGATAAAATATTTCCTGTCTTAAAGTATTGAGCAGTGTTTGAGCATTTGAGAAGCTTTTAGACTGTTAGATCTGTTGCTCAAACTGGACTTCCTGGATTGCAGTTTATTTTGCTTAGTTCAAAGGCCATCAAAAAAGTGACAAAATTGTTGTGGTAGCCATACCAGAGTTTTTGGTAATTAAAATCAGACATCACAATCAATATCAATAAATGAGGAAAACAGGTAACCTAGCCACATTCAGACCATCATTTGACTCTAAAACTAGTCCCAGCGTTGCAATTAATAAAATTATTTTACTGTTAGGATCTCCTGTGTCTTTTCAAAATGGTAAATAAAAGTGAGGTGGTTTCATTCCTCCAACATGGCAGTAAGTCCATCCTCACACCTCCTTTTTATAAACCTTCTGTTGAAGGTTTTTTTTTATTGTAAAAGAAGTGTCTGTGTGCTTCTTTATTGCTTTCATATTATGATTTATATAGATCACTAACTGAGATTTATCTATATGACCTTATTTTAATGCAGTAAACAGAATCATTCCATAATGTTTCCTCCCATGTACCATCACTGTAGCTGTTACTGAAGTGTATGTATGTATCAGTGTTTGGTCACATGGGAGGTTCAGCTACAATACCTCCACACTGAGGACCCTTCAAACTGCCAACAACCGCCCGTCAAGAATAGCTCATGGGCAGCACGACTTAAATCCACATCCCGATGTTTGATTGTCTTCTGTGGATGAAATTACAGCTTTATCCAGGCTCAAAGAGCATCATGTTCCATATACTGCAAGAATACTGTGAGCCAGTCTTCAGGTAAAAAATGCAATTATCTAATTAAATGTATCTGGTTGCTTGCAAAGCTTTGTTGGGTTTTTTGTGTTTCTTGTGTGAGCATCGTTTATAGCTGGCGTCATAACAGTGGAGAGAAGAGATGTGACAGCCTGTGAATGGGACAGAAAAGATGTGGACATGTTTTCTATAGGAAAATTTTAAGTTGTTTGAATTTGAGTTAAATGTTTTTTCTTGTCAAATTACTGAAAAATTAAGCTTTGAAATCAAGGGGAAAAAGGCGATGAGACTAAGTACAGTTTTTCTCTTAAACAACTTTACTTAAACATAAAATATGTAATCTCCTGCTGCAGAGTGTCTCTCAATCAGAACAAAAACAAAAGACGGAGCAAGTCCATCATTGCAGTCTTCCAGTTACTATTCCTTCAGTTTTCATTGTTAAGGAGGTTTTTACCGGGAGCCGTATTATCCACAAAGGGGTCTCGTCTCGTCTCGTCTCGTCTCGTCGTCCTCCTCCGCTTATCCGGGTCCGGGTCGCGGGGCCAGCAGCCTCAGCAAAGAAACCCAGACAGTCCTCTCCCCAGCCACCTCCGTCAGCTCTTCCGAGGGAACCCCGAGGCGTTCCCAGGCCAGCCGGGCGATGTAATCCCTCCAGCGTGTTCTGGGGCGGCCCCGAGGTCTCCTCCCGGTTGGACATGCCCGAAATACCTCCCAAGGGAGGTATCCTTACCAGATGTCCGAACGACTTCAACTGGCTCCTCTCGATGTGGAGGAGCAGCGGTTCTACTCTGAGTCCCTCCCGGATGTCCGAGCTCCTCACCCTATCTCTAAGGCTGAGCCCAGCCACCCTGCGGAGGAAACTCATTTCGGCCGCTTGTACTCGCGATCTCGTTCTTTCGGTCACTACCCTAAGCTTGTGATCATAGGTGAGGGTTGGAACGTAGATCGCCCGGTAAATCGAGAGCTTCGCTTTCTGGCTAAGCTCCCTTTTCACCACAACGGACCGGTTAAGCGTCCGCATCACTGCTGACGCCACCTGTCAATCTCGCGCTCCATCCTACCCTCACTCGTGAACAAGATCCCAAGATACTTAAACTCCTCCACCTGAGGCAGGACCTCCCCCCCGACCTGGAGTGGGCAATCCCTTTTCCGGCTGAGGACCATGGCCTCAGACTTGGAGGTGCTGATTCTCATCGCAGCCGCTTCACACTCGGCTGCGAACCGTCCCAGCGAGAGCTGGAGGTCACTGTTCGATGGAGCTAGGAGGACCACGTCATCCGCAAATAACAGGGACGAGATCCTCCCGTCACCGAACCTGACACCCTCCACCCCTCGGCTGCACCTAGAAATTCTGTCCATGAAAGTTATGAACAGAACTGGTGACAAAGGGCAGCCCTGGTGGAATCCAACCGTCACCGGGAACAGGTCCGACTTACTGCCAGCCACGCGAACCAGACTCGTGCTCCTTCGGTACAGGGACTGGATGGCCCTTAGCAGAGGGCCACCAACCCCATACTCCTGGAGCACCCCCCACAGGATGCCCCTGGGGACACGGTCGTAAGCCTTCTCCAAATCCACAAAACACATGTGGACTGGTTGGGCGAACTCCCATGCCCCCTCCAGCACTCTGGCGAGGGTAAAGAGCTGGTCCATGGTTCCGTGTCCGGGACGAAAACCACATTGCTCCTCCTCAATCCGAGGTTCAACTATCGACCGGACCCTCTTCTCCAGCACCCTGGCGTAGACCTTACCGGGTAGGCTGAGGAGTGTGATCCCCCTGTAGTTGTAACACACCCTCTGGTCCCCTTTCTTGAAAATGGGGACCACCACCCCGGTCTGCCACTCCAGAGGCACTGCCCCCGATGTCCACGCAATGTTGCAGAGGTGTGTCAGCCAGGACAGCCCTACAACATCCAGAGCGTTGAGATATCCAGGGCGAATCTCATCCGCCCCCGGGGCCCCGCCGCCGCATAGTTCCTTCAGTACCTCGGCAACTTCTGCCCCCGAAACTGGACAACCAGCCCCCGAGACCCCCGGCTCTGTTTCCTCACTGGAATACGTGTTGGTGGGATTGAGGAGCTCCTCAAAGTATTCCTTCCACCGCCCGACAATGTCCCCAGTTGACGTCACCAGCTCCCCGCCCCCACTGTAAACAGTGTGAGCAAGTTGCCGCCCCCCGAGGCACCGGACGGTTTGCCAGAACCTCTTTGAAGCCGATTGATAGTCTTTCTCCATGGCCTCACCGAACTCCTCCCACGCCCGAGTTTCTGCCTCTGCGACGCTCCGCTTGGCCCGCCAGTACCTGTTAGCTGCTTCTGGAGACCCACAGACCAACCATGCCCTGTAGGCCTCCTTCTTCAGCCTGATGGCTCACCTCACTTCTGGTGTCCACCAGCGGGTTTGGGGGTTACTGCCGCGACTGGCCCCCGTGGCCTTGCAGCCACAGCTTGCAACAGCCGCCTCGACAATGGCAGAGCGGAACAAGGCCCATTCGGACTCAATGTCCCCCTCCGCCCTCGGGACGCGGTCGACGCTCTCCCGGAGGTGGGAGTTGAAGATCATCTTGACAGGTTCTTCCGCCAGGCGTTCTCAGCAGACCCTCACTGCTCGTTTGGGCCTGCCAGGTCTGCGCGGCGTCCTCCCCTGCCACCTGATCCAACTCACCACCAGGCGGTGATCAGTTGACAGCTCTGCTCCTCTCTTCACCCGAGTGTCCAGAACATATGGTCGTAGGTCAAATGACATGACTACAAAGTCAATCATTGATCTGCGACCTAGGCTGTCCTGGTGCGACGTGCACCGATGGACATCCTCATGCTCGAACATGGTGTTAGTTATGGCCAAACTGCGACAGAGGGGTCTTCCTCTCTTAAACAAACGGACCAGGCAATTAAAACCGGTAAAAACACTCAATAAAGCAGTTTAACATTAAAAATAAGTGTTTCACTAATGCTGTGTAACACAGCAAGGGCTGAAGCTGGAACATTTGTTCACGTAGTCTTGAGATAAGTCTTAAGATCCAGATGTCCAATGACTAAATTTCTTCATCTGGTTAAAATATGTAGTTAAAAACAACCAAGACCGAAAAACTGCATGGTACAAAATGTGGTTTAAAGATATATTGGCAGAAACTGAATATGTTATATAAGTATGTTTTTTTTAATGTATAATCACCAGAAGATAAGATTCATTGTGTTTTCGTTATCTTAGAATCAACTGTTCATATCTACATAGGGAGCCTGTCTTCGTATTTGGAGATCTACAGTAGCCCAGAATGGACAAACCAAACACTGGTTCCAGATAGGGACATTTATGTTTTCATGTTGGCCACTGTAGTTAGCAGCCCATGCATGATGGAGTGTTGGAAAACACAGATTTTTAACATGAAACTGTTTGTACAATGTTCTTAGTGGTTTAAATAACTAAAGGCCTGTTTGTTTTGGAGAGGAGGAGACCTCTACGGATAATTCAGCTCCCAGTAAAAACCTCCTGAATGTCTGAATCTTAAGTTATCAGAGAAACAAGGTGAGTGCACATTAGCAGGTGCTGGGTTAGCAGCCCATCTCTGACAAGTGGAACAGCTTTGGAGAAACACAGAGTTTTAATGTGAAACTGCTTTAATTAGTGTTTGTACTGATTTAAATCACCTGATCCATTTGTTATACAGTATTGTTATATTTCAACCAGACGAAGAATTTTAGCCATTGGATATCTGGATGTTAAGTTATCAGAGAAACAAGCTGAGCAAATGTTTCAGCTTCAGCCCTTGCTGTGCCAAACAGCATCAGTAAAACATTGTTTGTTTCAGAGAGGAAGAGACCTCTGCGTATAATTCAGCTCCCAGTAAGCAATTGGTGGGCAAGCAGCCCCTTCACGATGGGCTGAACAGCCTCGGCCAAATGCTGGTTTTTAACATTAAACTGCTTTATTCTGTGTTTTTACCAGAGTAAATCACCTGGTCTGTTTGTTTTGGAAAGGTTTCGGCTCCCACTAAAAACCTCCTGAACAATGAATGCTGAAGGAAAGTTTCAGCTGGTTGCAATCTGCAATCATAGCCACTAGATGCCACTAAATCCCCCTAAATCTTAAACACTGCTCTAAGATCACCGTTTCAGGGGGCTTTTACCAGAAGCTGAATTATCAGCAGAGGTATCCTCCTCTCCAAAACAAACAGACCAGGTGAGTTAAACTGGCAAAAACACTGAATAAAGCAGTTTAATGTTACAAATCAGTGTTTCTCCTGTGCTGTTTGGCACAGCAGGGTCTGGAGCCAACCTGCCGACATTGTTTGCTCAGCTTATTTCTCTGATAACTTAAAATCCAGACGTCCAATGACTAAAATCGTATCTGGTTTAAACTTTATAGTTAAAAATGACCAAAATCTAAAAGGTGTATTTTAAACTGTGTAAAAAGTCCATTTATGACAGCTGTGGCAGACAATGCGAAGGGGATATGACTCCACTGACAGGCGACGGCAACCAAATGGCATGAACCAGGACCTTGATTCAAATGACATATTCTCTGGGTTTGTTGGAAACTTTTGGGATAATGTATGTACACAACGACAAAATAGAATACATTGGCTTTTTTTGGCATTCAGTGAGGAAAAGTTAGAAATTATATCTTGACGTTTAAACCTAGTGTTCTGCCCCTCTCCTGACCTCTTTTGTTTAGAGTGAAAAACAACTACTTACTTTACTTACTGTAAATTAAATTAGTGATGTAACAGTTTATTATCTGTAAAAAAGGATGCAGGTGGAGTTCAAAAGCATTTAGTGTCCTCTTAGGTGTTACCTATTGGCTCAAGTTGCACCTGGTAAAAAATATCCTCACTTACATTGGTTCTCACAAGGATAGAAGTACACACACACTCACACACTTTAGCTTTCTGCAAACTGGGTGAAAAACAGCCTTTTCTCCCGAAAGGTCACAATGAGATTTGAATGACAGCTTTAAGTCCTCCGCTCATATTACAATCTGCAGTGGAGGAGACGTCCGCAGTGCGCTGCCTTCCTGGGAAAGGCCGGGAGTACAGGGAAGCAATTAATTGTAATGAATAATGGGACAAATCTGGCTGGCATATGACCGCTAATGCTCCTTTTTTTTTTTCTCTGGAGGATTGAGGACGTTGAGGTGTCTGCCTGCACACTAATTGAAAACGGTGAGGATGATGGTACTGTCTTTCTCCAATGCTTATTTTTTCTTAATTCAAAGGGAGTTTCTGATTTTAGAATTGTGAGGCTCCAAATACCCCCAAAACATCTGTACGCCAAGAAGAAGACTTGACATTTGGTATTTATTAATTTCTACATATCATTATGATGCATTTCCTGTTATTACTTCTCCCTACATGATGCTGTCATGGTGACAAGTAAAAAAAACCAAACTTTTTTTTAGCTTATATTTAGAATATAAAGAATTTAGACTGAAAAAAATATGCGAATCAGCCTTAAAAGGTTAGTTTTAATTTCAATTTCAATTTTATTTATACAGCCCAATATCACAAATCACAATTTGCCTCACAGGGCTTTACAGCATATGACAAACCTCTGTCCTTATGACCCTCGCAGCGGATAAGGAAAAACTCCCCCCAAAAAAACCCCTTTAACGGGAAAAAAAAAAATGGTAGAAACCTCAGGAAGAGCAACTGAGGAGGGATCCCTCTTCCAGGATGGACAGACGTGCAATAGATGTCGTACAGAACAGATCAGCATAACAAATTAACAGTAATCCACATGACACAATGAGAGAGAGAGAGAGGCAGGTAATGACAGTAGCTTACAACAACATTATTGAAAGTAATAATATTATAGTTATAGTTCTGGCTACTGTGGTACAATATGTTGAAAGTATGTATTAATATCTGGCAGTATACATGTGTGACAATAGTCGTGTATAATAACAGTAGAAGTATGACTAATGACTAATGATGGCAGCAGCAGCAGCAGCAGGCATCTGGCAGGACCACGCCAGCAGCACAACCACACACGTCACGCTGTCCAGGCACCGCTGTGATATGAGTTAATCTGAGAGACAGTGGAGCACAAAGGCTCCGGAGAAGAAGCCGAGTTAGTGACATCCAGAATGGAGAGAGAGAGAGAGAGAGAGAGAAAGAAAGAAAGAAAGAAAGAAAGAAAGAAAGAAGAAGAAGGTGCCCGGTGTATTATAGGGGGGTCCTCCAGCAGACTAGGCCTAAGTCAGCCTAACTAGGGGCTGGTACAGGGCAAGCCTGAGCCAGCCCTAACTATAAGCTTTATCAAAGAGGAAAGTCTTAAGTCTAGTCTTAAATGTGAAGACGGTGTCTGCCTCCCGGACCGTAACAGGAAGATGATTCCACAGGAGAGGAGCCTGATAGCTAAAGGCTCTGGCTCCTGATCTACTTTTGGAGACTTTAGGGACCACGAGTAACCCTGCGTTCTCAGAGCGCAGTGTTCTGGTGGGATAATAAGGCACTATGAGCTCTCTAAGATATGACGGAGCTTGACCATTTAGAGCTTTATAAGTTAACAGTAGGATTTTAAATTCAATTCTGGATTTTACAGGGAGCCAGTGCAGAGAAGCTAAAACAGGAGAAATATGATCGTGTTTCTTAGTTCCTGTTAGTACACGTGCTGCTGCATTCTGAATTAGCTGGAGAGTTTTTAAGGACTTATTAGAGCTACCTGATAACAGAGAGTTACAGTAATCCAGCCTAGAGGTAACAAAAGCGTGGACCAATTTTTCTGCATCTTTTCGGGTCAGGATAGGCCTAATTTTCGCAATATTACGCAGATGAAAAAATGCAGTCCGTGAGGTTTGTTTTAAATGAGAATTAAAAGACAAATCTTGATCAAATATTACTCCGAGGTTTCTTACGGTAGTGCTAGAGGCCAGAGCAATGCCATCAAGAGAAACTATGTCATCAGATAAAGAGTCTCTGAGTTGTTTGGGGCCAAGAACAATAACTTCAGTTTTGTCTGAATTTAACATCAGGAAATTGGTGCTCATCCAAGTTTTTATGTCCTGGCAATTATGGAGTTTAGTTAATTGATTACTTTCTTCTGGCTTCATCGATAAATACAACTGAGTATCATCCGCATAACAATGGAAATTTATAGAGTGATTTCTAATGATGTTACCTAAAGGAAGTATATATAGAGTAAATAGGATTGGTCCGAGCACAGAACCTTGCGGAACTCCAAAACAAACTTTGGTACGTAATGACAATTCATTATGAACGTGAACAAACTGAAAACGATCAGATAAATAAGATTTAAACCAGCTTAGTGCAGAACCTTTTAGGCCAATTAAGAGATCCAGTCTCTGCAGTAGAATTTGATGGTCAATTGTGTCAAACGCCGCACTAAGATCTAATAAAACAAGTACAGAGACAAGTCCTTTGTCCGAAGCAATCAGAAGGTCATTTGTAATTTTAACTAGTGCTGTCTCAGTGCTATGATGCACTCTAAATCCTGACTGAAATTCCTCAAATAAATTATTATCATGGAGAAAATCACACAGCTGGTCTGTGACTACTTTCTCAAGGATCTTTGACATAAAGGGAAGATTAGATATTAGTCTATAGTTGGCTAACACCTCTGGATCCAGGGTGGGCTTTTTTAGTAGAGGTTTAATTACAGCTACCTTAAAAGACTGTGGTACATAGCCTGTTAATACGGATATATTGATCATATCTAATATATGAGTGTTAACTAAAGGAAAGACCTCCTTAAGTAGCCTAGTTGGGATGGGGTCTAAGAGACACGTTGATGATTTGGATGAAGAAATCACTACAGTTAATTCTTGAAGAGAAATTGGGGAGAAGCAATCTAAATATATATTAGGTTTTACAGCTGTGTTTGAGGTTAGATAGGTACTATCTGAGGACAGGAGGTCATGAATTTTGCCTCTAATAGTTAGAATTTTGTCATTAAAAAAGCTCATAAAATCATTACTGCTAAGGGCTAAAGGAATACAAGGCTCAATAGAGCTTTGACTCTCAGTCAGCCTGGCTACAGTGCTGAAAAGAAACCTGGGGTTGTTCTTATTGTCTTCTATTAATGCTGAGTAATAGTTTGCTCTGGCATTGCGGAGGCCCCTCTTATAAGTTTTGAGACTGTCTGTCCAGATTAAACGAGATTCTTCCAGTTTGGTTAATTGCCAATTCCTTTCAAATTTTCGCGATATTTGTTTTAACTTACGGGTTTGACAGTTATACCAAGGAGCGAACTTTCTTTGTTTTTTTAACTTCTTTTTAAGAGGAGCTACAGAGTTGAGCGTTGTTCGTAGCGAGCCTACGGCGCTATCGACAAAATGATCAAAGTCGGTACGGGAAACCTCTGTTACTGAGGGACTTGGTATTGAATTTAATGACGGAGTAATCTTTTCCTTAAATTTTGCGACAGCACTATCTGATAAACATCTAGTATAGTAACTGTTGCTGAGTGGCGTGTGATCGAGTAAAAGGAATCAAAAGTAATCAGATAATGATCCGATAGCGAGGATTCTGTGGAAAGACTTTTAGGTTATCAATTTCAATTCCATACGTCAGAACTAGATCGAGGGTATGGTTAAAACAGTGAGTGGGTTCATGTACACCCTGACTGAAGCCAATGGAGTCTAATAATGAGATAAACGCGGTAGCCAGGGAGTCATTATCAATGTCGACATGAATGTTAAAATCGCCTACAATAATCACTTTATCTGATTTAAGAACTAAACTGGATAAAAACTCTGAGAATTCAGATACAAATTCAGAATACGGGCCAGGAGCACGGTACACTATAACAAATAAAAGTGGCTGCAAGGTTTTCCAGGTCGGATGTAAAAGACTAAGAACGAGGCTTTCAAATGAATTATAATCTAGTTTAGGTTTAGGGCTGATTAACAGACTAGAGTTAAAAATGGCTGCAACTCCCCCTCCTTGGCCACTGCCTCGAGGAATGTGGGTATTATTATGACTGGGAGGAGTGGACTCATTTAGACTGACATATTCATCTGGACACAGCCAGGTTTCAGTGAGACTGAGTAAATCAATATGATTATCTGATATTAATTCGTTTACTAACACTGCTTTAGACGATAGAGACCTGATATTTAACAGTCCGCATTTAATTCTCCTGTTTTGTCTTTCTGTCACAGAAGAGGTTTTAATTTTTATGAGGTTGTTATGCACAGCTCCTCTTTGTTTAATTTTAGATTTAAATAATTTAGGTGGTCGGGGGACAGACACCGTTTGTATAAAACTATGAAAACTATGGCTGGGTAACTGAACTAGAAGCTCAGAGAGGCGTATAGGACTGCGACTCTGAGTCCTGGTCTCAACTCTGGGTTGTCAGGGATTTAAATTACTAATAAAGTTTGTCAGGTTTCTAGAAATGAGAGCAGCTCCATCCAAAGTGGGATGAATGCCGTCTCTCCTCATAAGACCAGGTTTTCCCCAGAAAGTTTGCCAATTATTAACGAAACCCACATCGTTTGCTGGACACCACCTGGACAGCCAGCGATTAAATGATGACATGCGGCTAAACATGTCATCACTGGTCAGATTTGGGAGGGGTCCAGAGAAAACTACGGAGTCCGACATAGTTTTTGCATATTCACACACCGAGGCAATATTAATTTTAGTGACCTCCGATTGGCGTAACCGGGTGTCATTGACGCCGACGTGAATAACAGTCTTACTGAATCTACATTTAGCTTTAGCCAGCAGTTTTAAATTAGATTCAATGTCGCCCGCTCTGGCCCCAGGGATACATTTGACTATGGTCGCTGGTGTTGCTAACTTCACGTTTCTCAGAATAGAGCTGTCAATAACCAGAGTTTTATCCTCAGCGGGTGTGTCGCTGAGTGGGGAAAAGCGGTTGGAAACGTGAACAGGGTGGTGAGCCGTGGGCTTCGGCTTGGAGCTGTGCTTCTGGCGAACCGTAACCCAACCTCCCGGCTGAACGGGAGTTACCGGAGGACAGTTAGCAGAGGCTAAGGCTATGCTATGTGGCTCCGCACCGGCTACAGGGGGCTGGCTAACTACCGCAGCTACTGAATGGTTTTCCATGGTGCGGAGCCGCGCTTCTAATTCACTAAGCCTCGCCTCCAACGCAGCAAATAAGCTACACTTATTACAATTACCACTGTCGCTAAAGGAGGCAGAGGCATAACTGAACATTTGGCACACCGAGCAACAGAGAGCAGAGGGAGAAGCCATCGCTAACTGTAAAGCTAATGTAGCTACCAAGGCTGGTAACGTGCAAACAACAGCTAAAAGATTAGCGAGAAAGTCGTAGAAAGGAGGAGAGCTATAAGTGCTTAAACAGAACCAGTGTGGGTTAAGACTTGAAGTAGACGTTAAAGCAACGTTAAAGCAACTGAAGTGAGAAAGCAGGCTAGTAGAATCCACTAGAGCAGTACAGAGACGCTGTCACAGAAACACCGGAAATGACACAACTCGCTTACCGCAATACGTCAGCACAGGGTAGTTCAGACTTTTTGAAGCGAGGCTGTATGAGGTACTTATCTGTAGTCAGTGTAGTAGATGATTAGTTTTGAGGCACAGAGGCTAAGCAATGTACTGCTGTGGGAGGGGTCAGCAGCAAAATGTCTTTAAGCCACCTAAAAAAAAAACAATATCAGTTTTAGTGTTTGCTACTTTGCCATCAGAGAGAGATTTCTGATGAGGCCATTACATCGCTGTTGTCAAAGCCACCAGACTCCATTGA
Organism: Epinephelus fuscoguttatus; assembly: GCF_011397635.1. Taxonomy (NCBI): domain Eukaryota; kingdom Metazoa; phylum Chordata; class Actinopteri; order Perciformes; family Serranidae; genus Epinephelus; species Epinephelus fuscoguttatus. The sequence goes on from NC_064775.1 coordinate 18,831,608, forward strand.
CAGAAACTGTAATTTTACCTTGCTGAACACAGGAGCTGCTGTTCCCCAGCCAACATTTGTATATGGGACCCATGTATGTAGTAAACAGGCTGGAAAATGGGCCATATTTGGGACTGTTCATGCACAACATATTGGCCCCATAGCATTAGCCCACATGGGTGGGTTTACCCAAGTGGGCCACAGATAAGACACTCATTTTTGGCTCATACCCACGTGGTACCTAGTAGCCCTAGCATTACTGTGTGGGGCCCACTTGGGTAAAGTCATTGATGAAGGCAGTCGGCATGGGGCCAATATGGAATCCATGGACAATCCCATATAGGGCCAGTTTTTCAACCCATTTACTACCCACAATAACACAATAACAGTTGCTGGCTGGTCTACTGCTGCCTCCATCAGTTAGTTAGTTTGCGTTATTGTGTAACTTTGGCATTGCACAGGGTTAGTCCGGATTCACCAAAGTTACACAATAACATGAGCTGCTATCATTTCATTTGAATACACTGACATCACTCTTTATCTGTCATACTGCACCTTTAAGCCTCCTACAGACTGTGAGATTTTAGCGATCTTATAAGTTTAGTGCAGCTACACTGTGCGACATGGATTTAATAAACGTAGGTACGCCATCGAGTTTGATTTATGCAGACTGTACAATGACAGCACCTACCAAATTGCAGGCCAAGATTTAGGATAGCTTCCCATACTGAGTGCTCAAGGATGCTGCACTGGTTATTACATCTCCAACTGTGAAGCACAACATGTTGTGGCTGGTGGTTAGCAGCTTGTCTCTGACCCATTATCTGCACACAGTGCATGTGGAAACCCTGCTTTCCTGCCCATGAGTGATCCTGTCAGTGCCCTATATCCAATGTGGTTAACCTGCTGCCATTTTGCCTTTCATTGTTTTGTCAACCAACTGGGTTGTCTGTTTGTAATTCTTTTTGAACAAGTTCTTTTCTTTCAGTGAAGCAGAGCTCCATCTTGTTGGGAGTCTACGCACCTAGGGTGAGGTCTCTGCACTGAATGCATGCGAGTGAAAGCACCAGACAAGTGTGTAAATTGCACAATTTTGAGTATTGCTGCTGCACTTGAGGGGAATAGGTGGTGGAATGCCTGGGCACCCAGCCTCTGCTCACTTCCCCTGGTTTTGTTTAGTTTAGTTTTGTGTTGGACTGGATATTTGAACTAAAGTATTTTAATCCCCTTATACTGGTATTTGTGTTGATTTGACTGTTAATGTTTTTTTCTTTTCTCCCAGCAGTTCCAGTCCCTGCTTATTTGCTCATTTTTTCTAAAGTCAATAAAATGTGGTTCATTTTGGCTTCATGTCTCTGTCCTTGTTTCAGTAATGAGCCTGTGTGCCCTATCCCTCATTTTTTAACTCAATTTAAGGTTCTTGGAAAATGTATTTCCTGGGGTGTAATTACACCAGGTGGTGTTGTCTGCCCTCTTCCTACTCTTTCTACTTATTTAAATTTAAACCATATATAAGGTGTGCAGGATTTGGTGGGGACCCAGGGTTCATTTTTGCCCTGTGAGCTTGAGTGCCATTGTCATTAATTAGAAACTTTGTAAGTGGAAATGATCAGCCAGTTCTCCTGGTTTCCACAAACAAGTTGCTGCAGAAATAATAATGTTTTGATGAGATTTAATTAGAAGTGTGAGTAAGAGCAAAGGGACCAGACACTCCCACAACAGCTCGACAAACCCTCACTTATTCAGCTAATAATTATGGTAAATAAGATGATAATTAACTGAGAAATTAATCACATCGACCTGTTGCAAGCAGAGGTTCAAATATTGATATGGGAGAGGGCAGGTAATTTAATAGATCATTATTCTGTGTCATTTGTGCATTCAAGACTAATTGCAAGTGGAAGTCATTAAATAAGGAGGTTGTTTTTGAGATGTGAAGCACTAACATGACTTCTTAAAGTGTAAAATGTATTCTCTGGGGCACTGTGTCAGACTTTGAGAGGGAAACAAGTAACAAAATGCTCAGTGAACCCTGAAAACTCTTCACTCTATGGGGTGAAATAATGGTTCACACCTCTCTGGACTTCCTCTGGTGGAACAAAAAGCCATTTTGCTAGGTGTCCTGACATTTACCTGGGTCACTCACAGCTTTTGTGTCTGTCCGAGTGGATAGGAAGCTCTTTCAGCAGCGTTTCAATGGACTCCCACCAATCAATGCAAACAAGGAGAAAATCTAAAGTCCTTCAATTAAAAAAGAGAAATATTAACTTTAATAATGCACAGATTCATCTTTTCCTGTAAAACAAGAAGCTGTTTGTCTTAAAATGTGTCAAGCTGGTGCCACGTCACCAATTTTGTTTTGTTTTGTTTGTTTTTTGTCAATGTTTCCATTGTGTATTTGACTCTTGACTTTGTAACAGTTGTTTCTTGTTTCTTTTCTTCTTCCATTATTAAGATTTCACTTTGCTGTGCATAATATAATTTAAAGATTAATTTTAAAACATAGCAAACAAACTAAGTCTACAGGAATACGTAACGCATCATAGACAAAAGTAACAAGGAAATCAGTTGGACCCTAAGCAAAACATACAAACAACTAAACTAAACATACAAAGGACATAAACCAACAGCACTCTGAACATCAAAGTAGCCACATACCACTGAGCTGATCACTCAATCACTAACCAGATGATTTAAAAACATTTAACCAAGCAAAATAGCCTGGAAATCCAGACTCAAATCTAGAAAGATTTTGAGTCTGGCCTCACCGATACACCCTTCCTACCCAAGGGGCGGCACTAACTGAAGCATTTCAAATGCCACCGCATGCATGTATGGGGTGCCATTTGTAAAGTGTCTCACCCTGAAAATAACATCAACATTTTGCCACATTTAGCTTCAAACAATATTTAAAAAAGTATTGTGAATTTTTTAACATCACCTTTTACCACATTAACCGCAATATTTGTTAACTTAGAAATATATTAAATAGTTAAATCTAAATATTAAATGTGGCACCTAAATGTTAAATGTTAAATCTAAATATTAAATCTAAATCTAAAGCTAAATGTTAAATCTAAATGTTTTGGGTGAAACTAAATATTTAGCTAATACACAAATTCACTCTGCCGGTCACTGGAAGTACCAAAATAAAAGCTCGAGATGGTCAGACTGTGTTTATAGAATCAAATAACGAATTAAAACCAACTTATCGGGGGAAATGAACACTTGAACATACATTAGCGTGATAATAACTACCTAAAACAACAAGAAACATGTTTGGAGAAATTTTATTTGACGTGTACTTTGAGTTGTTAGCGTCCCTTTGTAGGGATTAACAACCTAAGCTAAGCTAACAACCGTCAGCTCTTAGCCCCGTTAGCAGTGTCTGTAATGACTCATTAACTCTTAAACGGTCCGTGAAAAAAATATTTTTTCCAGCGGATGTCTTAGTTACAACATGATTGAGCTAGCAAAGCAGTTTTGTGTTGCGATGTGTGGTATTTATTCAGTTTTGGGAAATCGCGATGTCTAGAAAGCATCAGTGGCTGCAGCAGCAGCAAAGCTAACATCAGGACGTCATCTGTTAAAAGCCTCCCGTTTTCGGATACGACATGAAACTACTCCAGTTAGCTCAATCATGTTGTAACTAAGACATCCGCTGGAAAAATATTTTTTTTCACGGATCATTTAGAGTTAGTGAGTCATTACAGACACCGCTAACGGGGCTAACAGCGGTTAGCCCTGCTAATCTACGACAACCATGTTATTAATTTCAGAACGTGATAGTAATGTTTGTTCAATCATTGTGTTTATAGACTTTACAAACACCAGATTAGTCTAAACGGTCATATAGTGACGTGAAAAATGTGAGATATGCATATATCAATCAATCAATCAATCAATTTTATTTATAAAGCCCAATATCACAAATCACAATTTGCCTCACAGGGCTTTACAGCATACGACATCCCTCTGTCCTTAAGACCCTCACAGCGGATAAGGAAAAACTCCCCAAAAAAACCCTTTAACGGGGAAAAAAAACGGTAGAAACCTCAGGAAGAGCAACTGAGGAGGGATCCCTCTTCCAGGACGGACAGACGTGCAATAGATGTCGTACAGAACAGATCAACATGATAAATTAACAGTAATCCATATGACACAGAGAGAGAGAGAGAGAGAGAGAGATGCAGGTAATGACAGTATCTTACAACAACATTATTGAAAGTAATAATATTATAGTTATAGTTCTGGTTACTGCGGTACAATATGTTGAAAGTATGTATTAATACCTGGCAGTATACATGTGTGACAATAATCATATGTGTATAATAACAGAAGAAGTATGACTAATGACTAATGATGGCAGCAGCAGGAGGCATCTGGCGGGACCACGGCAGCAGCACAACCACACACGTCACACTGTCCAGGCACCGCTGTGATATGAGTTAATCTGAGAGACAGTGGAGCACTAAGGCTCCGGAGAAGAAGCCGAGTTAGTGACATCCAGAACGGCCGGGTTAGCTAGATGCAGTAATAGGATACGAGAGAGAGAGAGAGAGAGAGAGAGAGAGAGAGAGAGAGAGAAGGAGAGAAGGGGCCCGGTGTATTATAGAGGGGTCCTCCGGCAGACTAGGCCTAAGTCAGCCTAACTAAGGGCTGGTACAGGACAAGCCTGAGCCAGCCCTAACTATAAGCTTTATCAAAGAGGAAAGTCTTAAGTCTAGTCTTAAATGTGGAGACGGTGTCTGCCTCCCGGACCGTAACAGGAAGATGATTCCACAGGAGAGGAGCCTGATAGCTAAAGGTTCTGGCTCCTGATCTACTTTTGGAGACATATATGCAGCTAAACTCCGCTGGTTTTCTACTCGGAAGTATTTGTAAACAACAAGGTGATTCCCTCCGAAGGGACACTAACAACTCAAAGTACACGTCAAATAAAATTTCTCCAAACATGTTTCTTGTTATTTTAGGTAGTTATTATCACGCTAATGTATGTTCAAGTGTCCATTTCCCCCGATAAGTTGGTTTTAATTCGTTATTTGATTCTATAAACACAGTCTGACCATCTCGAGCTTTTATTTTGGTACTTCCGGTGACTGGCAGTGTGAATTTGCACATTAGCTAAATATTTAGTTTCACCCAGAACATTTAGATTTAACATTTAGCATTTAGATTTATATTTAGCATTTAGATTTAATATTTAGATTTAACATTTAGGGCGGCACGGTGGTGTGGTGGTTAGCACTCTCGCCTCACAGCAAGAGGGTTGCCGGTTCGATCCTGGGCGTGGGAGCCCTTCTGTGCGGAGTTTGCATGTTCTCCCCATGTCAGCGTGGGTTCTCTCCGGGCACTCCGGCTTCCTCCCACAGTCCAAAGACATGCAGATTGGGGACTAGGTTAATTGGTAACTCTAAATTGTCCATAGGTGTGAATGTGCGCGTGAATGGTTGTTTGTCTCTATGTGTCAGCCCTGCGATAGTCTGGCGACCTGTCCAGGGTGTACCCTGCCTCTCGCCCGATGTCAGCTGGGATAGGCTCCAGCCCCCCCGTGACCCTCAAGAGGATGAAGCGGTTAGAAGATGAAGAAGAAGAAGAAGATTTAACATTTATATTTATATTTATATTTAGCATTTAGATTTAACATTTAGATTTAGATTTAGCATTTAGATTTAACATTTAGATTTAGATTTAATATTTAGATTTAGATTTAACATTTAGATTTAGATTTAATATTTAGATTTAGATTTAGCATTTAGATTTAACATTTAGATTTAGATTTAATATTTAAATTTAACATTTAACATTTAGGTGCCACATTTATTATTTAGATTTAACATTTAACATTTAGGTGCCATATTCAATATTTAGATTTAACTATTTAATATATTTCTAAGTTAACAAATATTGCTGTAAATGTGGTAAAAGGTGACGTTAAAAAATTCACAATACTTTTTTAAACATTGTTTGAAGCTAAATGTGGCAAAATGTTGATGTTATTTTCAGCGTGAGACACACACTACAAACGGCACCCCATACATGCAATTGGATAGCACGATGGCCAATCAGAGCAAAAAACAAGGTGACGTATTCTTTGCGCTAAGCCCCATTTGTTTGCTGACCAGTGGGGCTAACTGATATATTATGCTTTTGCCGTATCCCGTCGGCAAAACTGCAAAAATTACTTTCTTGGAAACGAAGGCTTCTAGGGCAGTCTTCCGTTCCTCTCTCAAGGAAATAGATAAGTGCAGTTGGCTTAGTGTTTCTTCCAAAGCTAAATTGAATGGATGCGGTCCTTCGGCAGCTGCCATCTTGGCTGTTTACTTTTAGACTCTTACGGCGCAGCGCTGTCGTCATCATGTTACGACCGCCCAGAGCCCGCCTCTGTCAGATAGACTGATCTGATTGGTCCGATGGCGATTCAGCGGGCTCTGGTCGTTGGAGCCAGATTCCCATGCAGAACAAATTCGAATTTGCTAGGTGTGGTGCACCTGGATTTCCAGGTTACAAGCAAAACATAGAAACAACAAAGTAGTCAAATAAAGTACATAGACACAATTACAAAGAACATCAGAGGCAACCTGAACAGGGTCAGGATAATAAATCAATTACATAACAAAACAATTTCTCGGGTTTGGTTCGGCCCACTTGACATGCTGCTGTGTTGTGCTATGGCCTATTAAAGTGCTGGAATTTGTTATTTATGTGACAACGCCTGAATGCAACACAGGCTCCACTCCACTGAGTGTGTGTACAGTGCCGTGCTGCAGGTTCAGACCAAGCTTGGTCATAATTGTCTCGGACTCGGGTCATGTTCGGTCAGGAAAATGCCGTGAGTGATGCAGAGAGCAGAGGAGAATTGTAATCGCGCGTCCATGTAGAGACCATGTACCCACACAGATCTCCGTTTCACTGTGCCCAACTAACTATTTGCTGACAGCCTCTCAACCCCAACCAGAGCTACAGCAAGTACCCTCTCGCCTGAACATTTTAGGAACTAGATACTAATTACTGTGAAAATAAATAAATAAACAGTAGATTGATTTCACAGGAAGGTTAGGGTCCGTAGATGTTGCCGTGGTTGCCTGTGGTAAAACGCTTTCTGTGTGACTAGGGCCTAAGCACTCCCAGTTAATGTCACCACTTCTGCATGGTGGTTTGGTGGATGTGTTTGGTGGAAAGAAAAGAGTTCCTAAATGGAAATGCTTACAGCAAGGTCTGTGAATTATCTTAAGTAACCAGGGTCATGATTTCTGCTAAGGCTGTGCAATTAATGGTCTGGTGATCGCGATTACGATTTTGAGGTCAAAGGATTTCAAAATTAATGAAATCGAGGGTAAACGATTTTTGGTCACGGACACCTGGAGATGTTATTTTTGTCTTCTACGGGTTAGGGTTGAAGTCCTGTCCATATCAAAATAAGGAGACACACGCACAGCAATGTGTTGTGTGCATGCGTGATTAACATAGTAAATTTTGGTACGCGTGCGTGTGCATGTGCGTTGTTACGTGCAGGTTGTATTTCACACGTAACAAGAAGATGCGTACTGTACTTACAGCGTGTGCACGTCTGTCTGTCACTGTTGGGGAAATGTTAAGTGTCCACACACGCGCGTTCACATTTGTTTGATACTACGCAACCGAGAGTTTATCTGTATCACGCGCACCAGTCCGCGTGCATGAACGCCTCACGTAGTTTCCTTTTCCATTTCATTCTATTTCTGTCTTCCATTTTCATCCAGTAGATGGTGCCATCGAGCCAATAATACACTCTATATAGACATATATAATTATAGTTTTTTTTTTTTTTTTTTTAGTATTATTATTAGATGTAATTGGAAAAACACGGACACAAAGTTAGTAGCCTAGATACAGTTTTTTTTTTTTTAATTGTGGAAGAAAGCATTTGGATGACATTTATTGTACCATTACCACAGAGAGCAGAGTTAGCTCACTGGGTGGGGTGCTAGGATTACAGTCTAAACATTATGCAGTCTGATAGCTGGTCTCCCCACAATGCGATGATCCCCCGGGCAACTATAATTCAATGACTTTTCAATCATCTCTCCCGGTCAACTATAATTCAATGACTAAATAATAAAATGAAAAAGAAAACTACATGAGGCGTTCTTGCACATGGACTGGTGTGCGCGATGCAGATAAACTTCCGGTTGTGTAGAATCAACAAGTGTGAACGCGCGTGTGTGTGGACACTTAAAAACATTTTTCCAACGGTGACAGACGGATGTGCACCCACTGTAAGTACAGTACGCATCTTCTTGCTAGGCGTGATGTAGTTTGTGCACGTCATAGTACACGTGCATGTGCGCGCGTGACAAAAATGTTCTATTATCTTCATGTGTGCGTTTATGCACGCGTTCGCAAAAAATGCATAAATATTACGTGTAGTCACTCCGCGTCGTGTGATTGCGAGGCGTGCAGCGTTATAAGTCAATGGGGAAACTACATGACACGTCAGGCGTTGCTTTGCTGCACAGGCATCAAAGCATGCACGTGTGACACGTTCAGTCAATAGCTGCGCACGTATATTTAAATGTATGGTACTCCATAGTATGTGTGTGTGTGTGTGTGTGTGTGTGTGTGTGTGTGTGTGTGTGTGCGTGCGTGTGCGCGTATCGGGGCCGAACGCCACTGTGCGTGATACAGAGAGCAGAGGAGAATTGTAAACGTGCGACCATGTAGAGACAAAAATGACATGCCGTCGTGTAAACAATATTTCAATCAGGAGAGACTCGTTTTTATGGTAAAAGAATATTTATTAACATGTGAACGAATGAATAAGAATGTGGAAAGTCTTTGGCGATTAGACCCCGAGGGAGATGGTTTGATTTAAGGAGGGTGATGAATCCATAGTCGAATAGGGAACCCCCTCGGGGTCTCGACACTGGTGGTGGTAGAGGTGGTGAAGATGAGATGAGAGGAAGATGGAGAAGTGCAGATGTTCTGGATGAGTAGAGGAATGGGTCTTTGAGAGCTTGTCCTGGACTCTGCCTAAAATGATGGCTGACAGCAGCAGAGGAGAGAGCAGATTTAAAATCATCAATCAATCAATTTTATTTATAAAGCCCAATATCACAAATCACAATTTGCCTCACAGGGCTTTACAGCATACGACATCCCTCTGTCCTTAAGACCCTCACAGCGGATAAAATGTTGCAGTGGCATCCTGATTGGCTGAGAGATCGTGGCAAAGTGTGATTGGATAACTAGAGGAGTGAACACCCAAAGTCAGCTGATTAGAGGGAGTAGTGAGAGTGGGATGGAGAGAAATGTGAAAGGGTGAGCATGAGAAAGGTCCTCCTGATTGAACTTACGCTGAGCTTCATAAGTCATCATGTGCGCTGCAGAATCGTTTGCATAATCGCAATTATGTTTTTTTTCTCCATAATCAAGCAGCCCTAATTTCTGCAGAGACATTTTGGCATTTTGAGCACCACAAGCTGAATACTATCTAGCTATACTATATTTGAGAGAAGACAGACATCTCTATGGCCGACATCTCCAACACTCTGCAACTCATGCTGAAACAATCTAGACTGATAAATAGCACTACAGCTAAGGGGAAAAATATGTATTTTTGATTATGGGTTGAACTGTCCCTTTAAGTTTTTGTTTTTTGTGGATTTAAACCACAGCTTCATCCCCTTTTTATAGCCTCAGAGTGTTGGCCTTTGAGACAAATGGTAAATGGACCTGCATTTGTATAGCACCTTTCTAGTCATCCAACCACTCAAACTCTTTACACTACGAATCACATTCATCCATTCACACAGTCACAGTTCAAAAGGCTTAAGCTACATTAAATCATCAACATGGTCATCATGACGACGTTTTCCAAACTGAGAGGGTGTTGTCCTGAAGGGTGACATGAACACTGATATTAAATTTTATATGTCACATTACTGTGCAGTGCTTTGAGTAACAGTGTGCACCAAACTACAGTATTGCTGTACGTAACATTCAGACAAAAAGGACAGACACAATTTGCCACCCTGCTCTTTTTTAAAACCTCGTTTTCACCCATCACCACTTAATGACTTCTTTAAATGTCACCGCGGAAGGTGCTGCTGTTATATACGTCGGATTAAAATCTCATTAACTCTCAATGAGATACTCCACTGTTTCCCTACAGTCCCTTCAAAGGAAATCAGATGGTAAAGGCAGCATTAAAGAAGAGGATTTACCCACAGTCAATCGATCTGGTACCCCCAACTTGTCACAAACTCCTTCGCAGCATCAGAGACGATGACAAGCCCTGGGCATGCTGTGATATTTCAGTCTGTCAGTGTGGGTGACCTGCCCTTTCCATCACCTCCCTGTTAAGGATTCCTCCACTTCTCCATCCTGCCTTTTGTTTTTCCTGCTGAAAGAGGGAGCAGAGGAAAGGGACTGAGGCTGATGACAAAATACAGCAGGAACTTATTTTAAACTCTGAAGGTCAAGGAGCGCCTGCAGTGTTTGATCTGAGAGTCCTTCCTGTGACCTCTGAACCCTCAGGGCCCTAAAGCTGCATCTCATGTTCACTGTGGGGTGAACAGTGACATTTGCTTCTATTCAAATGAACCTGAAATTTATGCATTCATTTAAAAAATATGAATAACTCATCCACTGTTATGGAATTATTGCTCATCTGTTTTCAGGGGGAAGCTTGAGCTCTTTCATTGTGAACTATATAAAACAGTAAATCACTTAAAGATGATGGATATTATCCACAAAAGACTTATTTGGCTGAAAGTTTTATCTTTCTTTATCTTCTTCAATAGTATCCCTCAATTCGTACTTTTTTGTATTTAAAAAAATGGAATAGAAAAAATGTTTGATCAGAATTACCCTACAAAACCCTCAATGTTTAATTTGTGCAATTACTCTGGGCTGTAATTACGCAATGAGCAATAAAAGAAGAAATGACCCAAAAATTAGTTAGTAAGGAAAAAAAGAAGAAAGAAAATGTAAAACAAGAAAAAAGATGGTTAAAAAGAGGCAAAGAAATGCCCTGGAAAAAGTGCCTAAAAATTAAAATTATTGCGTATCATAATTTTAAAAATGCTTTTTTTCTTATTTATACTTGTGAAAGGCATATGAAAGCAGCACAAGAAAAGCAAAAGATATTACAGAAAAATACAAATATACATATATATACATATATATATATACATATATATATACATATATATATATATATATATACATATATATATACATATATATATATATATATACATATATATATACATATATATATATATATATATACATACATATATATATATATATATATATATATATACATACATATATATACACATATATATATGTGTGAAATAAATACGTCAACTTTATCAACAGGTAGGGCTAAAAGAATAAAAGCTCCTTAACATTGCACTGGCCCAGGAGATTATGCAATAAAAACTGTAGTATGAATAGTGCAAATAAAATACAGCAGCGCAAATTAAACTGTCGCAAATAAAAACTGAAGTGCGAGTTAAAGTAGTCAGTAGTAGTCAATAGTCACACACACACACACACACACACACACACACACACACACACACACACATATATATGCATGTATGTATATATGTATGCATATTTGATCAATAGTGAGAATAGCAGCCCTACTTGACTACTATTGACTACTTTAACTCACACTTCAGATTTATTTGCGACAGTTTAATTTGCACTACTGTATTTTATTTGCACTATTCATACTACTGTTTTTATTGCACATTTCATGATAATCTCCTGGGCCAGTGCAATGTTAAGGGGCTTTTATTCTTTTAGCCCTACCTGTTGATAAAGTTGACGTATTTATTTCATCCCGTAATCCTGATTGTACAATTATGTTATTCAAATCTGTGTCTTGCTGTACTACTTGGTTGTCTGCTGTGTGTTTTGTTTGTATATGATGGTTTATGCTATGCTGCTATGTTGCACTATGTGCCCAAAACAAATTTCCTGTTTGGGACAATGAAGTTAATTTTATCTTATCTTATCGAGATGAAAACCAAGAAAAGGAATATTCCTGACACAGAGATCAAGGTGCTTGTAGATAAGATGGAGGTTAGGAAGCACACAACAGATTGTTCAGTGGGCAGTGGGTTCACAAACTAAAGAAAAGGCAGAAAGTGGGAACATGTTGCTGCTTTTAATGCAGTGAGTTCATCAAACAAGACACTACCTGATTTTTCTCTCTTTTAAAGAAAAGGTCAGATCTAAAGGTGAATGTAAAAGAAAAATGTTGCTCATGTACACAATCCATATGTGCAGGTGGTGAAGATGTGCCAGTGAGATGCAGAATACAGTTTCCAGTTAAGCTCAATTCCTCATTTAGCTTTTCTTAATAAACCTGATTTATGGTTTGACAGTGGTGTACGCACATTTCAAGCAGTTTATCTGATACTAGCCTGCTACTCTTATTACTTATTTCTCTAATTTTACTGGGAGCCAAATTAGGGCTGTGCATTATGGACAAAAATTCATATCTCAGTTTTTTCAGGCTGACTGGCGATACACAATATATATCTCATTTTTTCTATGAAATGGGCTACATGTTCAGTTGCAAGTCAAACCACATTTGAGGTGCCACAAGCACTTTTATATAAACAGACTGTGATAAAAAGAAATGCAAAGACAAGGAATTTTCCCTGTTTGAAAATATACAGCTTCACAACATGGAAATGGAAACTGATATAAATACGTGATTGTTTTTGCACACAGCACTGGAGCTACAGAGGTTTAAAGGTTTTCAGCACAGGACACAAAACTATAACATGACTATAAAAGTATCAAGTAGGTCTAAATGCATCGGAGTTTAGAACAATTAAAAATCTTTGCAGGGGAATTAAAACGTTGTTTTCCATGGCCTTTCAAATCAATGTACTGCTGGAAAATGATTTAAATATTTTTATTTCTTTATTTCATTAGGCTATATGAACATTATTTATGCAGAGAGCATCAACACAGAGGCTGAGGGAGAGAAGGAGCCAGAGACACTTTGTCTGCATTATACATCTTGTATATGAAAGGTCTGTGTTGACGCTACATTTTTTAAAACACATCTGTCGCCTGCATCGAGGAGCTGTCTCAAAGTCACACAATAGACTACAACTACCAAGAAGAACAGCGACGCGCTGTGATCCACCTCTCACACAGACACAGACCGATGTAGCACTGTAGAATGACAGATACATTAAACAGAGGAGCAGCTCTGTCTCTCTTAGTGTTGCTGGAGATCTTGACAGTGAGTAAGTGGGTGGGACGGAGCTGTGCGTGTGAGAGAGGAGAGGTACACACTATTATGCTTTATATAACGCAACTTGATCCTATACCAATATAAATGGTCTTGTCTAAATGTATATCTTGCTTGAAAATATATAGATATATTGATTGTTATATCGGCCAGCCCTAAGCCGCGTTATTCTCGAAGATCTCTCCCTCTCCGCACCTAATGGACCAAGTGATTTAAACTGACAAAAACGCTGAATTAAACAGTTTCACATCCAAAAATGTGTTTTTTCACTGTCTTTAGAAATGTGTCATGAAAAATGTAATTAAACATTTTATGAAATGCCATGTTTATGGTTTCTCATTTAAAAATGTTATGAATTTAAAAAAAAAAAAAAGTCTAAGTGTGTGACTGGCTGACTCGTTGCCATGCAACATTACTTCCTGTTTAGAACCAAGGCTATTCAAGAGAAGGCTGGGACACGGGGTCAAACATGGGGGGATTGCACATGCGCAGTGTAACTTGAGCTACGATGCTGGAGGGTGACAGCAGGGGCGCTAGATAAAAAGCGCAGGATCCGCTCAGGCGATCAAGGAGTGGGCTTGGTGCGGTCTGCTTGGACTTTTGGACGGCGGCTGCCTGAAGTTGTCAGAATTGCATTTCTGTCATTCTCACCCACAACGCAGGCCATCAGTGACAGTGCAGTAATAAGCTGTGAAAATGACATGCATGCACATCCCCCTTATTCCACGGTCTCACGCCATCTACTGAGCCTTTGAGGAAGTGCAGACCAGATTTTACTGCGCATGTGCAATCCCCCCATGTTTGACCCTGTGTCTCAGCCTTCTCTTGAATAGCCTTGTTTAGAACCGCCCTGAATTATGGGAGTTGTAGTTTCGAGTCCTAGAAGCGCTATAATCAAGCCAGAAGGAAGTGTATTTTCCAAAATGCCAAAATATTCCCTCAAGATATGTGATATCCCTCCTAGAAGTTAACCACTTAAATCCTATTGATATTTTCATATTGTCTACAAAAGAAGAGCTGTAGCTTGACTGTACTTATAGGTGCACTTTTGTATTATTTTATTTTTAGTTTTCAAACCTGTTATTTCCTTTTACCCCTTTAGTCTCCATCAATCCAGTGTCTGACAGAGTGCAGGCGCCATCTATTGTCCAAACCACGTACTATCAAATGTCACATTAAGTTAAAAAATATCTGCATCTGTCCTTATAAATGTGTGGAAAATGATGGGGCATTCTACCGATTGTGTGCAAAGTGCTGTTCCTTAACAAAACAACAACAAAAATAATAAAACTGAGTATTCAGACATAGATATTTACAAAGATTATGTTATGACCTATTTAAACCCAGGACATTAAATGAAAAAGTGATAAGCTAAATATATACAAAATCACCATTTATAGGGTACTTTCTACTGGGAAGTAGCTGTCCCCAACCCTGACCTCTAAAATTCACTTCATGTAAATAACACTTAAAACATTTTTCATATTGTTTTCAAAAGTCTAATTTAAAACATCTTTGTGATTAAGTTTAAACAGAAGTTGAACGATTTAGATGTATTGCGGGATTAATTTTTAAATTAAGAAACTATGCTAAAAAAATAGTGTCCCTTGTTTTCATGTCACTACCGACACACGAGTTTTAATGCTCTGGTTGAGTCTGGATTTTAGCCACACCCCTGAATTTCTGAGACGGGGGGTAGTACTGCACCCCCGTCCCAGATGGCTGCATGGTAAGTCGCTGACTCCCATAATTTTTTAAATAAATGTCTTCCAAAGTCTGAAAATCAGTGTGTAACTTTTAAAACCGTCACTACCGAACACGTTCTCTTCAATTATGTATGTATTTGGGGGGTTTATGCAAAATATTATGTTTTTCTGCGTGAACAACTCTTCAAACGTGTGCTTGTTAGCCATGTGACTGCTAGCATTCTTTAGTTATCCTGAAAAATAGCTAGGAATGTCACTACCGAAACAGTCACTACCGAAACCTATGGTAAAGTTTCGGTAGTGACAAAATGGAATGGTCAGTAGTTCAACCCCATAATTTTGTGGTCCAAAGTCTTGCTCTTCTCTGCTCTACTGTGCTCTACTCTACCCTGGTCAACTCTACTCTGCTTTACTCTATACTCTGCTCTACTCTACTCTGTTCTGCTCTACTCTACTATACTCTGCTCTACTATACTCTACTTTGCTCTACTCTGCTCTATTCTGTTCTACTCTGCTCTGTTTACTCTACTATACTCTGCTCTACTATACTCTACTTTGCTCTGTTCTACTCTGCTCTATTCTAATTATACTCTGCTCTACTATTCTATTTTCTACTTTGCTCTACTCTACTATGCCCTGCTCTACTCTACTCTGCTCTGCTCTGCTCTGCTCTACTCTACTAAACTCTGCTCTACTCTGTACTCTGCCCTACTCTACTCTGGTCTACTCTATCATCTACTCTTCTGTACTCTACTCTTTATTCTACTCTACTATGCTCTGTTCTTCTCTACCCTGCTCTACTCTGCTCTGTTCTACTCTGCTCTACTATACTCTACTCTACTTTGCTCTACTCTATTCTGCTCTACTCTGTTCTATTCTGCTATACTCTGCTCTATTTTGCTCTACTCTACTATACTGTGCTCTACTATACTCTTCTCTACTCTGCTCTACTCTCCTATGCTCTGCTCTACTCTACTCTACTCCCCAGATAGCACACATACATCTGGCTGACGTCGGCCTGAGGACGCCACATTGGCTCTGAATTTATAACGTCTGACATGTGTTGGCCACATGGGCGGATATCTTTAAATTTAATACTCTTTTGTCCCAGCTCATCAAACGTCTCTGTTACGTCGGCTTTGGGTTGGCACAGTGCCGTAGAATGTCTGCCCACATACGGAAGTTGCCACAGAGGCGGAATTTCATCTCTGTGGTCTTTGTTTGGAACTGAGCTCGCAGGACACAGCATCTCATTGCAGTTGGTTTCAGGTAAGCAAACTGGAATAAATTGGCAGAAAATAGCTATGTTGTTTCTTCTGTGACCGTTAGGGTGACCATATTTTGATTTCCAAAAAAGGGGACACTCGGCCGGCCACGACATAGCCAACTTAAATGATACTCGCAGTTTACCCAAAGATGCCTTATAATTTTAATATATTTAAAATGTATATGTATGGATAGAAAATTCAGTTATATTACAAAATAATATCTCTCAAAGACAGAAATTTAGATAGGCCCCAATAGGGGACACATACACACACTAGAGTGTGGCCGGGTTTGGTCAAAAATGTAGCTATAAATTGTATTCGGGCTTGGGTCGGATTCGGTCAGCTTTCAGTGAAAATGTAGTGTAAAAATAAATAAAATCCTATTGTCTGTCCTGTTTATTGCTTGGGCATTGTTATTTACGTGACAACACCTGAACATAAGACACACAGACACATTGGCTGTTTGTTTCTACCTCTCCCCTCTCTGGAAGTCTCGGACCTCCAGCCGCCCGCCTCCATCTTGATTAAACGCTGAAAATAAAAAAAAAAAAGAGGGAGACAGGTTTTTCCTATTTTATCTTATTTTGTTTTATTTCTCCCTCTCCTCTCGCTAGAAGCTTCGGACCTCCTGCCTCCCGCTCCTGTCTCAAACATGGAGGTCTCCTTCTCCGCAGCTGAGCACCCACGGTGCACACCCGGCCTGTTAAATAGCCTGTAACCACTGTGTGACACAAACTCAGTGCTTTGGTCATTAAATAATTTCGGGCTCGGGTTCAGACAGAAATATGCTGCCCGTGCCGCACTCTAACACACACACATACAAACACACGGAAAACCGGACGTTATCATCAGTTTATAAAAACCCCCTGGACGCCCCGGACGGGACGTGAAAAGTGGACATGTACGGGCAAAAAAGGGTGTTTGGTCAGCCTAGTGACCGTTAAAAAAGGTTCCTGGTGAATGGTGAGGCACGACTGGGTGTATATAGCTATCAGCTAACGTTATCTTTCGTTAGCTGATAGCTAGTTAGCGGTTTAGGTCATGTTATGCTAACAGGCTACAACTGTGGTGTTTTCATTTTATTTTCCCTGGTTGACGTCATCTGCTCATCTGGTTATTGTGAGCACTTGTTTTGGGTTAAAGTGGAAGTGCCTGGAGCTGCCACCCGTGGTCCCATGGCCCCCTGGGCCCTGGACGTGTGCTCAAGTGTCTGGGAGAGGAGCGGAGAGGAGCGCGAAGGTAAGGCAGGGCAGGCCGACACTGTGTATCCCATAACAGGTGCTCAAGTGTTGGTGACAGGAGCGGAGTGGAGCGGAGAGGACAGAGGAGGTAAGGCGGGGCAGGCCAACACTGTGTATCCCAGAACGGGTGCTCAAGTTTGGGTGACAGGCGCAGAAAGGAGTGCGGAGGTCAAATAGTGAAGTTTAAGGATGCCTTTGGTATGTTGTTAATGTGATTTTATGGGCAATTTATCAGTCGAGGTCTCCTCCTCTGCAAAGCAAACTGACCTGGTGGCTACAGGAAATAGTGCAGTTTTGAAACCACTGTTTTTCCGAGATGAAGGACTGATTGTTGAGCTGCTGTTAACAGTTAATGGAGTTAATGCCAGATCCCGTTATTTAACAGTTTCAACACTAAATTAAGCAGAGTTATGCACCCAAAGCCTCGAATCTGGCTAAAAGACAGCTGAAATGCTAAAAAAAAATATAGTGGTTAAGTTGGGATTTGGTTGTTGAAGTTATGTGCTCATCATTTTTTCTGTGTCTGCCAGGAGAAGTGGACTGGCCATCAGATATTGTTTGTGGAAATTTGAAAATAAAGTTTCTCAAATTGACTTTTGTCTCTTCATTGTGCACACTTACACACACATTCTGCGCTCTGAGAACGCAGGGTTACTCGTGGTACCTAAAGTCTCCAAAAGTAGATCAGGAGCCAGAGCCTTTAGCTATCAGGCTCCTCTCCTGTGGAATCATCTTCCTGTTACGGTCCGGGAGGCAGACACCGTCTTCACATTTAAGACTAGACTTTCCTCTTTGATAAAGCTTATAGTTAGGGCTGGCTCAGGCTTGCCCTGTACCAGCCCCTAGTTAGGCTGACTTAGGCCTAGTCTGCCGGAGGACCCCCCTATAATACACCGGGCACCTTCTTCTTCTTCTTCTTCCTCTTCCTCTCTCTCTCTCTCTCTCTTTCTCTCTCTCTCTCTCTCTCTTCTGGATGTCACTAACACGGCTTCTTCTCCGGAGCGGTTGTGCTCCACTGTCTCTCAGATTAACTCATATCACAGCGGTGCCTGGACAGCGTGACGTGTGTGGTTGTGCTGCTGCCGTGGTCCTGCCAGATGCCTGCTGCTGCCATCATTAGTCATTAGTCATACTTCTGTTATTATACACATATGACTATTGTCACACTTGTATACTGCCAGATATTAATACATACTTTCAACATATTGTACCACAGTAGCCAGAACTATAACTATAATATTATTACTTTCAATAATGTTGTAAGCTACTGTCATTACCTGCATCTCTCTCTCTCTCTATTTCTCTGTCTCATTGTGTCATGAGGATTACTGTTAATTTGTTATGCTGATCTGTTCTGTACGACATCTATTGCATGTCTGTCCGTCCTGGAAGAGGGATCCCTCCTCAGTTGCTCTTCCTGAGGTTTCTACCATTTTTTCCCCGTTAAAGGGGTTTTTTTTGGGGAGTTTTTCCTTATCCGCTGCAAGGGTCATAAGGACAGAGGGATGTCGTATGCTGTAAAGCCCTGTGAGACAAATTGTGATTTGTGATATTGGGCTTTATAAATAAAATTGAATTGAATTGAATTACACATGAAATAGGGTAACAGTCAGCTATTTTTGAATGTTAGCATTAATTTCTCACATTGAATGGTGAAATATTTGTAGTTTGAAAGGTCCGACCTAAATGAATAAAGATCGTAGTTAACGAAGCATATAAATATTAATATAGAAGGAGCGCCTACTGAGCGCAGCTTTTTATTGATCGTTTGAATGTCGCGTGGTGGTCATTTTCGATTAAAGGCTGACGTCTCGGTGACGTCTTGACAATGAGCAAACGCTCTCCCTGCTACGTCTTAACGATCTAAACTTGATACATCGGGCCGACGTCGGCCAGATGTATGTGTGCTATCTGGGTCTACTCTGCTCTGCTCTACTGTACTCTGCTCTGCTCTACTCTAAAATCTGCTCTACTCTATTCTGCTCCGCTCTACTCAACTATACTCCGCTCTACTCAACTATGCTCTGCTCTACTCGATACTCTGGTCTACTCTGCTCTACTCTGCACTCTGGTCTACTCTGCTGTACTCTGCTCTACTCTATACTCTATTCTACTTTGCTCTTTTCTACTCTACTCTACCCTACTCTACGTTGCTCTACTCTATTCTGCTCTATTTTGCTCTACTCTACTCTATGTGGCAATGCTATGAGGGTTGGATTTATTTATTTCTGTTAATAAGTGTCCGACAACGCCACCAAGGGAATTTCACCCCCAGGAAATATATCAGAGGGGAAACGCCTCTCTAATACTGTAACCAAGGTCACACAGGTACGAGAGACACAGAGACTGACGGATTCCAAATAAAATATAAAAGAGAAAGTTTATTAACAATATTTCAAAGTTTAAAATGCTGACCAATCTCAGTGATGACGCAAGCAAGATTACAATAATAATAATAATAATAATAATAATAATAAGAGGCAAATTATTGCACAATCCTCTGGGGCCTCTTGACAGGTTGGTTAAGTTTGCCAAAAAAAATGCATGTGCTGTGTAAAGGGCTGAGGGCTCACCAGGCGGAGATGACTGAGGGGGAGGGAAGGGTCCTGATGAGGCACACCACACGTGAAGAAAAAAAGAAACCACACACCATCAACTGACACCCATGTGCACTACTGTACAGGGAGTGAGGGGACCGCCACCGCAGGGATCAGTCAGTCGCTCGCCACACCAGCCCAACAGCTCCTGTCCAACAAAAGAGGCAAGGGGCAAGAAAAAAAAACAGAACCAAGCCAGAAACTGCCCCAACACCACACTATGCTGGGCCCAGGAGGTCTCCACCAAGGTTGATTGTGCTTTTGTTGATATAACAAACAAATAATAAACGAAAAAAAATAGGAAACCAAAACCTATGCAAAAATAACTGGATAACTAAACACAAAAAAAAAAATCTACAGAAAACAACAACGGTCACAAAATCCACCAATGATCAAAATAATTATCTAATTACAATGCAAAGAAACAATAATCAACCAATACTTAATAGATTGCTGACGTGGATCAGTCCTCTTGGTGTAGCTTTAAGTCCTATGCTGCATTCATTTCCTCCACATGAGCAGCACTGCATACAGTTCAGCCAACACTTGAGTTTCATCCAGATTGACTTACTCCAGGCATGCGAAACTCGCGCACACACACAATGATGATGTCAAAAAAAAACCCAAAACAACGAAAAACAATAAACACAAATGTAAGAGAACAATAAGCTTGCTGAGGTGAACCCGAGACAGAACAGGTGGACAGAACAGGTGGACAGAACAGCAGCAGCGCAGCGGCCCACGTCAGAGGAGGAGCCACCTGCTGTGATACAGACTAAAATTAATACGTGACTTGCAATTAGATGGATTAAAACAATCACGCATACATACCCGTGAGTGAGGTCGCAGCGTCACAGGCAACAGGAGAGATAGCCACCAAACAACCACCTTTATAGCTGCTAACAGCAAACAGAGACCAGAGTCACATAATGTGCAGCCCGACAGAGCGCATGAGACACGCCAGACACAAACGAGCCAGCCTACCTGAGGGTTCCCAACGCGGTGCGCGGATTATTGCGCACGGCTCCGAGGCCACGCACTCCCAACCCCCGGCCAGAGTACAGGCCAACTCTGCCGGAGAGCAGAAAGCGCATCAGACACGGCACCAATACGAGCCAGAGACGCAATAATAGTGTCCGAGCCTACCTGGCAAAGTGAGCAGAGGAGACGCGCCGACCTGCGTCTCAAGACAGCCACGTGGATCAAACTCTGCCACGCCAAACCACACTGCCGACACACACGCTCAGGTTTCCGGATGAGGTGGGAGGACGCACATCTGAGAGGCGCAGCCCTCCCCCATATATAGGTTTGGCTGGCCTCGCCCAGTACGCTGGTGAAATTGGATAATTGCTCCCAGCCCAGTGTCACTCAATGGGCGGGGAGCAAAGGGGCGAGCCTACACAGCTATCCACCTGACCCAGCACACAACATGAGTGGAGATGGGCTGTGCCATCCTGCCACATCTACTCTACTCTACTCTGCTCTACTCTGCTCTGTTCTACTCTGCTCTATTTTGCTCTACTCTACTCTACTCTACTCTACTCTGCTCTACCCTGCTCTACTCTACTATACTCTACGTTGCTTTACTCTATTCTGCTCTACTCTGCTCTATTTTGCTCTACTCTACTCTGCTCTGCTCTGCTCCACTATACTCTTCTCAACTCTACTCTACTCTACTCTATGTTGCTCTACTCTATTCTGCTCTACTCTGCTCTGTTCTACTCTGCTCTATTTTGCTCTACTCTACTCTACTCTACTATGCTCTGCTCTATTCTGCTCTACTCTGCTCTATTCTGCTCTACTCTACTCTGCTCTACTCTGCTCTACTCTGCTCCACTATACTCTTCTCCATTCTACTCTACTCTACTCTGCTCCGCTCTACTCTACTGTACTCTGCTCTACTCTACTCTACTATTCTCTATTCTGCTCCGCTCTACTATACTCTGCTCTTCTCTGCTCTACTCTCTCAAAAATTACATTTTTTTTGCTGACCACATTTGTCTTTGTAATATTCCCACCATAAGGCATACATTTGAGGGAATGTGATGCAACCTTAAAAACAGTATAATGGTCACAGGACAGTCATTACTGAAACAGTGCAGTCACTACCGAAACACTGGGTGTTTTGTAAAAAATAAAGTATATTGAGTTATCAATTAAAGTATTATGATGCTAATCGGTTACATTTATGTTCTGTTTCATCAATTATTAACTCTGAAATCAATCTGATCAGCGTTATGCATTTTACAAAGAAAGATTGCATTTAGATTTTGAAGAATTCTATCATTTGAACTTCTAACTAACTTAATTTGTTAAAATATTAATTTTTATAGATTTAATTGTGAAAACCTTCAGTCAAAATTTGTAAAAATTTAAATCTTTAGACAAGGGAAGGAACAAGCATAACAGGTTGATTTTTTTTTTTTTTTGTATAATATAATATTATATGTTTCGGTAGTGACAAATTTTGGGAGAGGAAAAACGTTCCAAAATAGTCTGAAAATACAATATAAAAGTTTACAGTCATTTTACTAAATATGTGACCTTGACATATGGTACAATATATATAGGGACAAAGTTTTGGAAATAAAACATACAAAATTTCAAAATATTTCCAGCCTAACTTTGCACACATTTGGCACTGATTTTAAATTGGGAACATTCTTCTTTCATTTTTCCTCTGAATATATTCAAGATGGCAATGTGGAACACTTGCAAGGGTCTGCTCTCTCTATGGACCCCTTCTCCCCATGGGCCCCACTGCCTGCACTGTCTGTATTTACGTCCCTGATCACCTGTCTATACTTTTGCACTTTTTAATTTGTAAATCCCTGCTGTATTTTTTACCCTGTAAAGCAAATTAAACGTGGCATACAGCTAAAGTCGCCTTGCCTTTGTCCTCACTGAAATGTTAAAAAAGACTTCTCCTGTTGTATGTGTACGCAAATATTGACTCAAAACCAGTCAAGATTCATGCTATACACACAGATTGACTGTTTATCATCCTGCTGCACTGTTGCATGTGTGTGTGTGTGTAGTACTGCCACAGCATTTGTCATTTATTTTATATTTTTATTGAAACTGGAGAATAGAGAGTCAGAAATTATGGTCAGACATTTGATTTACAAACTAAATCCTTTTGCTTTGTTTTAGATTACAATCAAAACGGATTCAATATGACATTTAAGTATCTGACAAGTGAAAACAGAAACTGTATATTTTTTCAATATGTTGTATAATATTTTACACCAGAGAAATGAGACATTTTCTTCAGCATGAAAATTAACATAAATACACAAAATCATCTTTCAGCTGTTTCTAACCAAAGAACATCATTACAAATATCAGCTTTTTCCAATCACTTACTGTCATTAATTAGGTAGACTTTATATCTCATGTCTGTGCTGGCTTTCATTCTTGTGTGGTTTCACTGTGGTACATTCAATACAGAGCTGTCAGTAATAAATCCTGTCATCTATGTGAGCAAACTGCTCCCTCTTAAGGCCAACATTTTCTCTACATCCCATCCATTTACAGATAAAAGGGGGTGAGATGCTTCCTGTAGCAGGAGGAAGCTCGATGACCTCTGCACGACTGGAGTGAGGGGGTGGACATGACGTGTCATTCAGGAAGTATTGATTGTTGCAGTTTTAAGATTTCTTTAAAAATGTATGGTGAAAGGAGTCAGGCAGCGGAGAAGGAGAGATGCTTGTGTAGATGTCTCTTTCCAGCCAGGATTTAAAGGAAAATTCCGGGACCCAGTCGTTCAGAGACTGGATCAGAATTATGTTTTGCTTTTCAGGATAAAATAAACCATTGTACTTTTGTGCCGGTTTTTCAAAGCCGCATTGAACTGATCACCCTGATGCAGATACAAATTTTTCAAGATAACTAAATCTGGAAACCAGTGATTTAACTTAAATGTACGGACATATCACAAAAACAGCAACAGCTAGAATAGCCAGTAGTGGGTCTCTTTAAGTGATTTGAAGAGACAGAAAACAGCATTAGGAATGCATACAGTACAGGCCAAAAGTTTGGACACACCTTCTCATTCAATGCGTTTTCTTTATTTTCATGACTATTTACATTGTAGATTCTCACTGAAGGCATCAAAACTATGAATGAACACATGTGGAGTTATGTACTTAACAAAAAAAGGTGAAATAACTGAAAACATGTTTTATATTCTAGTTTCTTCAAAATAGCCACCCTTTGCTCTGATTACTGCTTTGCACACTCTTGGCATTCTTTCCATGAGCTTCAAGAGGTTGATGTGAGAATCTACAATGTAAATAGTCATGAAAATAAAGAAAACGCATTGAATGAGAAGGTGTGTCCAAACTTTGGCCTGTACTGTATGTTAGAAACTGCTTAAACTGTGTCATTGTAATTGTAATTTTGTTTGACATTGACAGCTATTTGGATGATTACTTTATGGGGACAAAATAGTTTTTTTTTTAAACTTTACTGTACTGACAGTCTGTTACGATGTGAGTCAAAATACAACTAGGCAGGTGGACCCAAAAGCAGACTTAACACAGCGGGGCAGAGTTCAAACGGTGATTTAATAACAAAATAAAAAGTAACAGGCACAGGCTTACTTCAAAGCACAAAAACAACAAGTCAAATCACAGGCACACAGCCTGGTGACAAGATAAAGCAGGCACCATAAGTCTGTTGACCCAGGGACGGGCAGAGGCCAGGTGGAAGCCTCAGGCAGACGGCCTAAGGGCAGACCAGGGGCTGAGGCAGATACCTCAGGCGGACAGCCTGAGGGTGGACCAGGGGCAGAGACGGAGACCTCAGGCGAACGGCCTGAGGGTGGACCAGGGGCAGAGGTGGAGACCTCAGGCGGACAACCAGGAGGCAGAGCAGAGGCGGAGCCGGAGACCTCGGGCGGACGGCCTGGAGGCAGAGCAGAGGCGGAGCCAGAGACCTCGGGCGGACGACCAGGAGGCCGGCGGCGCTGGCGAAGGCGGGACCCTTCTCTTGGCCGGCGGCACAGGCGAAGGAACAGGTGATGGCGGCGATGACCCCACCGGGACAGGTGATGGCGGTGGCAGCCCAGCCGGAACAGGTGATGGCGGTGGCAGCCCAGCCGGAACAGGTGATGGAAGTGGGAGCGGTGGCCCCACCGGGACAGGAAATGGCTGCGGCCCAGCCAGAACAGGAGACGATGGCGATGACCCAGCCAGAACAGGAGACGATGGCGGCGGCCCAGCTGGAACAGAAGGTAGCTGCGGCGGCCCCATCAGAACAGGGAATGGCTGCGGCCCAGCCGGAACAGATGATAGCTGCAGCCCAACCAGGACAGGAGATGGTGGCGGTGACCCAGCCGAAGAAGTGATGGCTGCGGCGACCCCACCAGGGCTGGAAATGATGGCGACGGCCCCACCGGAAGAGGAGATGGTGGCGACGGTCCCACTGGGACAGGAGAGACGAAGACTGGGTTGCTGGGCAGCAGAACCTCCGTGGCGCTGGGCAGCAGAATCTCCGTGGCGCTGGGCAGCTGAGGTTCGGGGACGCTGGGCAGCTGAGAGGCATGACGTCGGCGAGAGCCACATTTCCGTCTGGGAAGCTTCTCAGTCACTGGCGTAGGGGCAGGATCAGGCAGAGGACTGGTAGAAGCAGGCTGAGGAGAAGCAGGCTGAGCTGAGGCAGGTGGCTGGTGGGTTAGCAAGTCCTTGCTGAGCTCAGAATTGCAGGTAGAATCCAATTCAGCTTGTAATTCTCGCTTCAGGTCTGCGATCACTGTCAGGTTATGAGTTATTTGCGAAAAACACAAAATCTTGGGCCTTGATAAAAAAGTCTTTTCCATCAAGGAATAAACAAAAATCCTCCGCTTAAAATCTGTGCAACCTGTAATGGCTGAGTTAAGTTGGTCAAATTCTGAGCAGGCCTTTTTTAGCTCCTCAACAAGTGACAAGTCTGCTGGGTCCATAGTGGTCAGTTCGTACTGTTACGATGTGAGTCAAAATACAACTAGGCAGGTAGACCCAAAAGCAGACTTAACACAGCGGGGCAGAGTTCAAACGGTGATTTAATAACAAAATAAAAAGTAACAGGCACAGGCTTACTTCAAAGCACAAAAGGTCCAGAAAACAAGGTGGAAATCCAAACAGCAAACACGAAGGAGTCCAAAAACACTGGAAAGGCTCAGGAACTCACGAACTGACAAAGACACAGAGAAACACAGGGACTAAATAGACAAACTAATCAGACACAGGTGGGTCAGCAAACAGGTGAACAGAATCAGTGATCAAAAAAGAGCGGGAAAAAGACAAAGACAGGAAGTAAAGACAACAAAGACACACAAGAGGAAACAAGACTACAAAATAAAACAGGAAGTGCCCAACAGAAACTCAAACCATGACACAGTCTTTACATATAGCCTATCTACTTTTTCTGCTTTATCACTGTAACATCTAAACACACCAAATGCAAAATATAGAAAGTGTTTGTCTTATCATTACAAAACTTGCAGGATATGTTTCAAAGTTGAACATTTGTAGAATTATTTTGAAACTGCTCAATATGGGGCGCCACCACTTCCAATAAACTGCATTGGCCTTTTGCAAAATTCTGGCCATAAATCAACGCGTTTCAACGTTTGTACAAATATCACCAAACTTGGTAGATATTGTTAATGAAATTATTGAAGCATGATACCAAAATGTTCCTGCATTTGATCAGGAGGGGGCCATGGTATTGCCAAAGAAGAGCGAGGCCTGGAACAAATTTGGACTTAAATGATTGAGTGTCTGTCTGTTCATCATAACACCTGTTAGTCATCTTCATTGCAGGTATTATAAACTGTCTGAACCCTTCATCCTTCACAGTTTTCCAACACATTCTCACTTCGATCTTGTCACATATTGACGTTTGATCAGGGACTTTCCACGTCCAGATGTGACATGCAAAGTACCCTGGGTGTGTTGGTTTTAGATGTTCTGGGATACTGTGTCAACCTCAGCCTGTTACTTGCATTATCTTCTTTTAAAATACACTTCCATTTTCACAAGAAATTTACTATTTACATACTTACTTCCTGTAAGATTATAAAGCCAAAACCCTGTTCTTTTTTTCCTAAACCCAACCACATGCTTATGTTGTTGAAGAAAAAAAAAAACGTAAATTCACAGTGCTGTACCAACATATTGCGTTTATTTTGAAAGAGACTGTATGCAAACGGTACATTTCCTGTGAAAACTGAAGTGTATTTTGACAACAAACAATGCATGAAACAGACAGAAGTTGACACGGCGTCCAAGAACATTAACAACCAATGCACCCAGGGTACCTTGCACGTCATATCTTGACATGAAAAGTCCATGACTAAATGTCAATATGTGACGAGGTCAGAGTGAGACTGCTTTGCTTGTGTCTATATTTGCATTTTGTTCCTGCTTAAATCTTCTGCTGGGATCAGAATAATCCAGATTCTTTGGATGAAAAAGTTACTAAAAAGTTTTGAACAACACATGCTAAAGGCTGGATCCAGATTAAAAGTCTTTAAAAAGCCAGCAGCACTCAAGTGTCCATCAAACGTTTTCGTTTATTTTACTCACAGGCAGTTTGCAGGTAGCACAGACGCGTTTCGACACTAGGTCTTCATCAGTGTGTGAGGATGGAACAGGAAGTGACATGTATAAATACTCGACACAGGTGTATAGTAATTATTAATTAGCCTGACTGCTCACTTAACTGACAGATGATGAATATAGAATAAAACAAGCATTGTAAAAATACATAGACATTTTCACAGTGCTGGACATGAGGTTTGTACCCTCAGATTTCAGGGGATAGAAGAGATCAAACCTTTAAAACGCAGTGGCAACAGAGAAAGATTTTTATTACAACGTGAAGCATTCTGGATACACACACTTCAGACTGAGCATCCTAGAGGCATGAATGAGGAACTTTTATTGAGTTGTTTACTTTGATCTTTTGTGTACTTTTTGCATTTTTGTATATTCTGCTGCAGATGTGTTCTATATAAGATTTACTGTACCTCAGCAGCAGTAACATGGTACTTTATGTTTTTGACTGTGCCTGTTAGAGTTTTTCACACAGCCAATAGTATACTGAGCACTTTAGCACTTTATCTATTTTTACTGTGCTGACCCTCTTGTAATATTATGCGGTCTAGGTACTTTACTTATCCTTACTGTGCCTGTACGTCATTGTTGTGTCCAGTGTAATATTTATGTCTAGTACTAGACGACTAAGATTGTTGCGTGTTATAGGGGAATCAACTACTCATATGTGGCACATTCTATTCAGTGCCTCGATGGCTCCCTTTTTCGCCTATTATGCCTGTTCACAATTTCTATTTTTTCTATGTATTTTTACAATGCTTGTTTTATTCTATATTGACTATCTGTCAGTTAAGTGAGCAGTCAGGCTAATTAATAATTACTATACACCTGTGTCGAGTATTTATACATGTCACTTCCTGTTCCATCCTCACACACTGATGAAGACCTAGTGTCGAAACGCGTCTGTGCTACCTGCAAACTGCCTGTGAGTAAAATAAACGAAAACGTTTGATGGACACTTGAGTGCTGCTGGCTTTTTAAAGACTTGTATATCGTTAACTGAGCCGTGCACCTCCACAGTTCTGTATCTCTGAGAGTGCTTGTATTTTCCACTGTCTGGATCCAGATTAAAACTAAAACTGGAAAGAATGATCTAATCTGACTTCAGAATCTTTTTTATCTTTTGAAAAAAATATTATTTTTAGGGTCCGGGCAGCTAAGCTGTCAGGACACTATTGTAATCCTAGTTCTTCTTCTTTCTTCTTCTTACGAGGAATTCATACTTCCCATGGATGAAAACTCACCAAACTTTGTACAAAGGTCCAATCTCATGCCAGATATCCTCAGCTGTAAACTCAAGCCAATAGTCCTGATGGTGGTGCTACAGCAAGCGTCTAAAGTTCAAAACTTTGAAAATTCATAACAAATCAACCATACGTGCTACAACTTCACAACTTTCATCAACTGTAGCCCCAATACTGAAGAAACTTTAGTTCATTTAAACCTATTAAAAATTATGAAGTTCATCACTCTGTTTTTTTCAAAAACTGTAAAACTTCTTAAACCTATCTCCTCCCACAATTTTTGCTCAATTGACACCAAACTTGCTGCAGAGCATCTTCAGACTGCCCTACACAAACTATGTTTCTCAGATTTTTGATTTATCAAAAATTGAGCCTACAGTGCATCAAAATGTTTGACTGTAAACAGTACTGTAAACATATACATGCAAATTCTTGCTAAATAAATCTTCAATGTTCATGAAAAAATGACAAAATTCTCGAGTCATGGTAGATGATGTGTGGCAAATTTTGAGAATTTTATCTCAAAAACTGAATTTTTGACAGCATTTTGAATTTTGCTCTAATGTGAACAATTGGAGTCAATGTAAAAATGGTAATTTTAAACATCAGTTTTTCACTTCTGGAGCAAATCAATCATTGTTACAAACAAATTACCAACATCTCCATGCTGTCTAGATGCAATATATGTATTTTCAGATTTTTTTCTTAATAACTGAATTTTTTACAGTGGTTTCAAATCTGCCTTTCCATGCTGGCTGCTTTCCTACACAACAGTGACTGGCTTACTCAATTTGTGAAGCCACTGTTGAGTTGCTACTTGCCAATTAGCTCAGAGCGGTAGATGACTGTCTTAGGTTCCAGAGGTTGCGGGTTCAAGCCTTAACTGGTGCAGAATCCATACTATAATGTAATCATCTCCTTGTGCTCCAGTTTATTGCTTAAAATTGCCTGAGTGTGACTGATCACTGTGCAGCATCTTCAAGTCTTTTTTCTGCTAGAAAATCTGCCTTCTCATGCTTGAAAATAAACCACACTTTGAACAAAGATCCGGTGTCAATACTTCAGTGTGAAACCATCTGAGGCTTCTCACTTTGCACATAGCTCAACTAGTTAAACATCAGTTTTTCACTTATGAAGCAGATCAATCATTGTTAAAATAAATTACCAACATCTCCATGCTGTCTAGATGCGATATGTGTATTGTCAGATTTTTGTTTCGATAACTGAATTTTTTACAGTGGTTTGAAATCTGCTTTTCCATGCACGGACGACTGCTAAACCTGCACTTCTGGCTTAGTCAGTTTGTGAAGCTACACATGAATTGTCACTGACTAATTAGCTCAGTGAGACAGAAATTGATCCTTAGTCTCAGAGGTTGCCTCAGCTGATGCAAAAGGCAGATTGTCTTGCTGAATTCCTAAATGTCTTCCAATTCTTCTGCTTGTTGCTCAGAATTGCCTAAAAATGCCCGATTTGATCCAGTACAATGAAAGAAACATGATCAGAATAGGTCTGCACAACTGGGTCCAGTTTATTATTAGTTTTACAAACTTTATTTGTGTGGCCAGACATCCTGCAGCAACATTGCTAAAACTAAATGTGTCAGGACAAGAAACAATAAGTAGGCCTGAATATGTGGCATTTAAAATGGGTATGGGAGAAGAATGTTGCCTAGTGCAGCTTTAATTACTACAGTATGACATGGATTGTATCCGGATGTGACTCTTGTTAAAGGAATACTGTACACATGCAAAATTTGTATAGCACTTGTTCACCCTGAGTTACGTTGAATTCATCAAGTAAGCATTTTTTTTTCTCTCGCATGCCAGTGAACAAAGAATCCAAAATAAATGAACATTTTGATAACTTGAACAAAGGTTCTCCTTAAACTGCAAAACTGTTTCAAAAGATTAATTAATAAACTCTCACAGAACTTGTGCAGTGTACACTACTCCAAGTAGGAAGCCTGGGCACATGCTTGCATCTGTACTCTGCTCATACATAGGCACATGCTCAGGGCGTGCTTCTTGTAGGTGTTCATATGTTTAGGAAGTTCTGAGCATACGAATGGATAAATGAGAATTGGATTTCACTGCATGAGTTGTGTGAGAGTTTGTAAACAGATGTTTTGATATAGTTTTGCTGTTGTTAAATCTGGTCCCTGTTTACTTCAATTCATGAAGTAGGTTTGCCTTTTGTGGATTCTTCGTACACTGTGGAGGCACGTGATAAAAACAAAGCTTTCCTCACAATTTCCAGTTAACACTGGGTGAGTAATTAATATACAAATTGTCATTTTGCAGGTGAAGCATTCCTTTAAACTACATTTACACATGTATTCCATGTAATTTACAATCCAACAATACCAAAAATAAAAACATTTAATCAATAATCTCTATCACCAAAATAAGTTAAACAGGACTGATTTGCTGTTGCATTCTGGAAAGTTGTAACTTCAAAACAATGCAGGCTGGGAAGTATGCTAATGAGATGATTTGTTTCTAAACAACTTAATTTAATGAGTGAACAATCAGACTGACTTTTAGTCTTAATTTTAAGACGTGATAACAATATAGAGTGATTATCTGAACATTTAAATGATGAGATGATTTAATTAAACAGATTACGAAAGTTTACAGTGTAAATTCAGCATCCCATATATTCAAATATCTGTTTGAATTATACTTAGATTGCAACCCCATCTCATTCCCAGGTCATCAAATACTGACATTTTGTCATGCCCCTCAGCGTCTCATAGCAATGCACAGGACACACTTTATTGTCTCTATGTGACAGACAGTGATGCAACAAGTGGATAATGTTGTGAAAAGGTCACGGCTATGTTTAGGCCACAAAACTACTTCAGGGTTACTGCATCGTAAGGCAAGTGGGATTAAGACTGTAGTGACTTGTGGTCACTACAGTAGACAGTTATTTAAAAAACATTTCCTTTTATATGCATGGACACTGATGCTATAGTTGCATAAAAACTTCTACCATGGACCCCCATGCGTCTTGCCATACACTACCACCCACTGGCCAGGTGTTATAAGTGCAACACAAATCTCTGAAAACCAAGATGGCCCACTAAACTGAACGTCATGCAGCACTGGCTGTATTTCAACTACAGTTAACTTTGT
This sequence comes from Epinephelus fuscoguttatus, assembly GCF_011397635.1. Classification (NCBI taxonomy): domain Eukaryota; kingdom Metazoa; phylum Chordata; class Actinopteri; order Perciformes; family Serranidae; genus Epinephelus; species Epinephelus fuscoguttatus. The sequence continues at coordinate 18,863,654 of NC_064775.1, forward strand.
ATTTCATCTGCAGTGACTTTTGAGCTGTAAATAAATTAATTAATGTTATCAAAATGTAACATGCAATTTTTTTGACAAAAACAATTTTTTGACAAGATTTTGGTATTTTTTAGAAAACGTTCATTGAAAGAATATACATAGTTTTAAAAGGGAAGGTGTGTGGGGGGCTGGGGAGTCAAGAGGAAGGAGCTGAATGAGGGAAGATGGATCCAAGAGGGAGGTGAGAAAGAGAGGGGAGTGGGTGAGGAGACAGGAGCAAGGTTCAACGCTTTGAATAAAATTGGAGTATGTTAAAATATGTGAACACTCTAGTTTGACAGCATTAAAAATATATATTTTTATACTTTCACATTGTACATCAATTTGTTCCAAATTTTTGTTTTTCATGATCAAAGAAGGATATTAACACTTAGGAAAATAATCATGAATGAAGTAGTCATACTTCATGCCTGAAAGGCATGAAGACCAATTCAAGAAAAAAAAAAAAACATGAACTGACATCATTACCTGTAGGTGAGGGAGCAGTACCGGGCACAGACATTTTGCAGGGCACGGGCTCAAGTGGTAATAAAAAGGGCAAAAGGTGCAAAAAACCCAAAAAGCGCACTCTGCTGGGAGTTTTCTATCTGCCAGCACCAGAAGGTTTCTTGAGCTTGAGGCCTAAGTACACAAAGAACATTTGTGCAGAGAAACAAGCAGGGGAAATGTCTAAGTGCATTCTCCTCTCCTCTCCTCTCCTCTCCTCATTCTGTAGTCCTTTCCTTTGCTTTCTTTAGTTTGCTCTCTTCCTCCCCTCATTCTCTTCTCCTCCTTTCTTTTTGAAATAGTAATGCGCTAATTCTTATAATTATCTCCCAAATATTGTTCATGAATCCCAGAGAACAGATGCATGTTGTTTTGTGCCCCTACTATCCTCTGTGCTCTTTATGCGGCGCAGGCCCAAACTGCAGGTCATTTTTGTTTAAATTAATTAACAGAAATGTAACGTGGTTGACATAAACTTCAATTCAAATTGAGTTTTTGGTTTAAAAAGACATATTTGCAAAGCAATTTTGCGTTTGTCTCTGCTCACACCAGGCAGTCAGTGAACTGGTGAACCCGAATCTGGTGTGGTTTTACACCAGGTACCTTACTTGTTGTTATGCTTAATGGTGCGTTATTGCCGAAGTTTGACTGGTTGTATTGAGATGTTTTAATAGTTGTGTAATTTCACAACAGTGACAAACAATGTGGAGGCTTAGGACAAACACTGTTGTTACCTGGCTGTCAAGGAGACGTGTTCTGCAGGGTGCTCGTTTTTTTTTGCGGCAGAGTCTCAACTGAAATACAGTTGTTGAGCATACAACATACATTTAAAAACTAAAATAGAAAATTATTCAAAGAAATGGAGAAAAAAAACATGCCTTACAAAAAGGGTACTTAAAGCTACTCTTACCTTTCTTGCATTTTACACAGCAAAAAATTTGAACATCCACAACTCCCGCCTCCCTCTAAAGTCCCATCCCCCTCCTCCTGCAACTTCACCTCCCTCCAAAGACCTACTCCTCATTACATCTACGATAAACGTAGGCGTTGGCAAGATAACGTGAGATACACGGAAGAGGAGAGCGAGTGTAACACGCCAAGAGAAGAGTAGAAGAGAAGAGGAGTCATATATAACGTTATAGCCTATGTTACATTAGAGGCAAACTAAAAATACCTGTCCAGCAGAAAATCTGCGACCATCTCGTCCCTTTTTAGCTTAGGATGAAGCGGAGGCCTCCACGTGAGGAAGACAGGCAGGACGCTCAGCCAATCATTGCATTCGGTCCAAATGCAATGATTGGTCAGAGTTTTCTTTGAACCGTATGAGAATGGTACAATTATGAGTTTTTATCTCTGGCGGAATTCACTTACATTTTAGTGTGCCATCAGCTTATCAATAGCATTTTAACCTAAACAAAGAAAAGCATAAAATTTCCAGAAAGGTAAGTGTCGCTTTAAGTCAAAGGGCAAAGGGGCAGGTGCTTGAGCACCACCTGGGGTCTATATGTGCACGTGCCTGTGAGTAAGACTTTTGGCAAAATGTTTATTGTAATATACTCTCTTTGGTGATATTACAGGCATTGAGTAAATTATTATTATTACTTTTTTGTATGTCTTTTGAGAGATTGATTTAAGACATTTTAAAATCAAGGCTTTTTTTTTAGATAATGACTTCAATGCCTTTTAACATTTTTAAGGATGTACAGGAACCCTGTACTTGGTCAGGTTGAGTAAAAACATCATGTTGTGAGTTAAAATAAGTACATCTGTAACCTAATGTGATGTAATTTCCTCATGTGAGTGTTGTCAGTATGTGATGACCATTCTTAAATTACTTAACATTAAAACAAGATTTACTTTGGTTTGACACAGGACAAGTTCTGTGGTCTTCTGGGTGCAAGTTCATCCCCCCTGCCTTCCTCCCACCCTTTCTCGCTCTTTATAATACGTCAGTTTCTCTCAGCGTCAAGTATTGCAGCAGATGGGTTTACATTAGGGTTAGTTTAAAGACATATACCTTCAGTAATGAGCAGATTTCAAGTGTTTAACCCTTTAAAACCTGAACAAATTGGCTTGATTTCTTTTGAAAACACGGGAAGCGGACAATGCACAACAAACGAAAAATGACCTCAAAAATTTGCAAGAAATTAGTAAAATAGAAAATGAAACGCAGAAATACAAACAAGGAAATGACCTGGAAATAGTGCTTAAAAATAGTAATCATTCTGTAACATAATTTTGTGATAATAATAATAATAATAACAATAATAATAATAATAACTGTTAAGACAGTTTTCCCTAGCTTTTTTCTTTTTTCCCATTTTTGGGTTAAGAAAATATATTAAAGTCTTCCGGATTATGTGAATTGCATATATACCAATTCTCACTTGGAGATAAAAAAAAAATATATTACAGAGTGTTGTTCCTGTGGGCTCCTGCCACACTGAAACCAAGTGTTTGCCTGACAAGGACTAAATGCACAAACCTGCTATTTTAGAATATTACACGGAGAGAGACTCTCACTGCAGCCTGTTCTATTGTGTTTTTACACTCATTCTGTGGATGATGAACAAACCCGCCCACATTTAAGAGTACTGTTTGCGGTGGAAACGCTAAAGGAATCTAGGGTCTGGGTACCATGTCTGAAGGGTTACTTTTGGTTCCAAAGGTATAATAACGCAGTTGGTTGATGAAATGGGGCTGTAAGGGATGCTAAATGGTGGTATCGAAGGTGGCCATGCTGAGGGACGTGACAGAGCGTTGGTATTTCATGACCTGGGAATGAGAACATGTTGTAAATTACTCAACATTTTCAATTTGACCTATGTACATATTCTAATTACATATAATACACAGTTTCTGATGTTAGTACTGTACAACTAATTACTGATTAGGAGATGAAAAATACAGAAGAGGTAAAGTTAAATGTAGAAATGACAGAAAATAGTGAGAAACAAATGTACACACACTCTCTTTCACTCTTATTTTAAACCAAAACACTCAAACTTGACACACAGAGCTGTTCAATTAATCTGAGGCTGACATGCTGGCAAATATTCACAGTTAGTTTTTGAAATCAGAGAGAAGACGTAACAGAAATAAAACTTTTTTTTGTACAACAGGAAATGAGTTTGGCTGCAGGTCAGAATTTGTCCTCTTGCGCTGAAGTTCACCTGGAAAAGCTCCTAAAAAAGCTGCAGTGTGCATCCCAGTAATGCTGCAGTCTTCTGCCACTAGAGGGCAGTATTCCTCCATTTCCTCCCCAGTTTGATTTTCACAAAGTGTTTCTGACTTTCCCCATATTTTTCAACACATAAGACTCTAGTCAGGTCCGTAAATTCTCTATCTGTCATGATAATCCCACTGAAGTTCCTCAGGCAAATGTTGCACATGACTGAGTCCACCCGTCCTGCGCTGTACAGTAAGTCTCAGAACCAAAACTCAGACTCTAATGATGCTGATGGAGGAGGAGGCTCTGTGGAGCTGAGAGAAAGAGAGGAGTGAGAGGCAGCTGTATTCATAAACACATGAGTCATAAACAGAGATAGTCACATATATGAACATGACTCATAAATCTCAGGAAGGCTGTGTGTGGGCCACACTCACATGCACCGCCACGTGCCTTCATGCACTTTATATATGAAGTCTGTTAGAGATTTATAGCTAATCAATGACCTGTGTGAGCTTGACATTTCAGACAGTTTACTTAATTGCGCTCAGGTTTGGCTGAAAAATAAGAAATAATTCTGACTGTGGGGAGGATGAGGAGTTCCTTGTTATCGAGGCACCCAGACATAAAATGAATCACATTTGGCACATCTTGTTTTCAACTTATCTCTGCCCTGAGGCCACTTGTGCCAAGACAACAACTGTCATTGACATGCATCCTCAGCACACAGTTTAAACATTCATACCATTTCAAAGCCATTATAATTATTAATTATTAATCTAATTTAATTTTTAACCTCTTAAGTCATTATAAATTCATGCTGTGCTGCCAAATTATGTTCAGACATACAAAAGTGTATTTGGAATTCAAGTCAAGATGCCCAAGTTTAAAAAAAATACCAAATATTTCAGGTTGAATTTAGGGACAATGTGTGTAAAATCATCATGCACAAAACACTGAGAATCATCTATCTGATTTGAGTCACATAATGTAGCTGCAATGAAATGTTAGAACAAGCGTATATAGATAGCTGATGATAATTTATCCAATCTTAAAGCTGCTTCAGGAGAAACCAAGGACATTGAAGGGTTAATAATCAATGTCTTAATGACGCTGACTACATTACAGCTCAAGTGATTAGAGAAGTATTTGATTAGAGGATCGACCAGCAAAAGTTTGGATAATTGATGAATTCTGTATGTCATTTTTCCAAACAAAATCTTCAGCTCCTCAAATGTTAATATTTTCTTATTTTGGATGGATATTTTACAGCATTTTCTGACATTTCACGGACAAAAACAATGAATTGAATGACCAAGAAAACAATCCATAGATTCAGCTGACTGATAATAAAAATTAGCCTTAGTTGTTATGGCTGGCTATTAAGCTATGCTTTAAGTTTTACATTTTTCAGTGCAGGCTTTTCAAGATTGCAACCAAACACAATATAAGATGTAGACATCCACTATCAGTGCAAAAAAAAAAAAAAAAAAAAAATACATCTGCCTCATCAGCAAACATAACATCATGGAGAATAATACCTTCCTGAGGTTCTGTATGTAACTTTTAGAAAATCCTAGGAACCCACTAACGTTGCTCAGCCTTGCTTTAAATTTTTCCCAGTGGCTACTGGCAGCAATGCAGTGAAAAGATCCCATCCCATAGACCACCATAATAAAAGAGTCTTCTGTATAGTTGTTGAGAGGACTTGACTTGAACTTGAACTGCAAATAAGTTCAAGTATAGCTCTTTCTATTCTGATTGATATTTGTGAACTTTCCTCAAGTTGAGAAAAGCGATTTAAAAATCTCTGATGTCATCACAGTCCATGAGCTGAGCGAAAACTTGAGGGTGCAACACATTCTCAAATTCGACCTTGTCACATATTGACATTTGGTCATGGACTTGTCACGTCGAGATACAACCTGCAAGGTACCCTGGGTGAGTTGGTTGATGACATCCAGGGAGGCCGTGTTACTTCTGCCTTAAGCCTGTTACATGCATTGTTTTCTTTCAATTTCAATTCAATTTTCAATTTTATTTATAAAGCCCAATATCACAAATCACAATTTGCCTCACAGGGCTTTACAGCATACGACATCCCTCTGTCCTTAGGACCCTCGCAGCAGATAAAGAAAAACCCCCCAACAATACACAGTCTGTTTTCACAGGCAATGTACAGTTTACATTCAGTCTCTTTCAAAATAAATGCACTACACTGATACAACACCACATATAACCTCTGTGGACCAAGAATTCATAATAGAAAGAGTCATAACTGACCTTGTTTGCAGTTCGAGGAGTTCTGTCAACAGTTTTACAGACATCTCTTCTATAGTGGTAGTCTATGGGGAAAATGCCTTTCAGGCTGCAGCAACTTGGTGTCACTCCAAAAGTTGTCAAAATCTGGCGCTTGGGCAATAATTTCTGGCATCGGACACATCCATCCATCCTTTCTGTCATTTGCAGTGTTGTACCGACGTAGTGCAATTAAGAGTCTGTATGCAAACTTTACATTTCCTGTGAAACCAAAAGTGTATTTGAAAAAAGACAATGCATGTAACAGGCTGAAGTTGACATAGTGTCCCAGAACGTCAACAACCAATGCACTCGGGGTACCTTGCATGTTGTATCTGGGTGTAGAAAGTCCATGACTAAATGTCGATATGTGACAAGGTCGGAGTGTGAATGTGTTGGCTGCAGGGGATTTTTTTTCTTCAACACCATGAATGACCACTGGGAAAAATTTGCTACAAGGCTGAGCAGTGTCTGGGGGCCTGACTAGGAGTCCAGATCAGGCGCCCAGGCTTTTAAGTCAATTTCTGTAATGGCCAAACAGTAGAATAAAAACTCCCGAGCCAGTCACATGATGCCATACAGCCCAAAAAAACTTTCTTCCCATTGACTTACATTGGGAAAGTGATGTCTTTAAATCAGTGAATACATTTTTTTTTTTGAGTGTGACTTGACTTGTTTTACTATCAGGACTTAATCAGTTTGGTCTGATAACATTTAGAACATCTAGAAAGGCTGCAAGATTAAATCTTTGTTATCCCCATTCAAGGTACTGGAGTGCTAAACTGGAAGTAGCTGGCATGCTTGGTGAAAGTCTCTACTGCGCCTGCTCTTTGGGCCCAATGATGCTGAATCAGCACAGATCATCCAAGTAATTTCATACAGCGTAAATCAAGATTTTATGGCTATCTGTGCCACTAAGCACCTCTCATTGGAATGAACAGGGTCTGGCCTCTAATGCTGTATCCAGGTCTCTTAATACATCCACTTAACAGCTCCGGAGACAGACCCTCAGTTGGCTGTAGCAGCTTGAAATCAGCTTGCGCATGTCAAAAACTACATACAGAAATGTCCAGTGTGATTCTGGCCTTTGTTTTAAGTGTCGCATTATAGAACACATTCTGACACATCATTCATTCACCACCAATTGATCTTTCAAAATGACACCATGTCATCTTAAGAGAACTGAGTGATCACTTTGCAGTGACAGCCAGCGCTGACTGATCTGACTCGCCTCAAACTCCACTTTTTTGTCTTATATTTGGAAACAAATCCACCTCGTCAGACTGCTCACTTTTTCTGTCGCTGATTAGATCCACAGCAACAACCCAACAAGCTCTCTCTGTCTTCAGCCTGGTTGTTTTATATTTAGCCATGATGGCAGCAGCCTTGGTTGCTAGGAGATCTCTGATGCAACTACAAAGGCTCTTTAGAGAGGAAACAAAATACTCCTGGCAGCCAAGAATGATCATACATTATAGAGAGGTGCTGCAACAAAATGAAAGCGACGGAGGAGAAGTTTGAGAAGATGAAGTTTTCTTAATGAAGTTCGGGTAGCAGAAAATGAGTCACCCTGCTGCTGCGCACGGCTCCGTTGTGGTAAATGGGTGAGCTGCCGGCTGAAGCGTTGTAGTAGGAGGAAGTGGCGCGGACCAGCGGCCTCTTGGCTTTCTCTTTGCTGCCGTTGGAGTCATTGTCTTTGATGATGTCATACTGTCGGCAGAAGAGGGCGATGACAGCTGGGGAGGAAGGTGACAAAGTAAAACATCAAAAACAAGTGAAGAAGCAAACACATTCATTTTTAATAATACTGAGATTTAGACAAAACAAAGCATTGTGAAGGTGTCACTGTGGGTAACTGTGATGATATTCCAACAACTAATCAGCAGATTTATGCAGAATAATATTAATAATTAAAGCTGGGCTAGGCAGAAAAGAAAAAGAAAGACTTTCATAATGCACCCAGTAATGCCAGAATTACAGTGTCAAGCAACATTTTCAATACTTTCACTTGTACCAAAGTACTTTTACTAATGTAAAGGATGTGAATATTTCCTCCACCTCTGACAAACACCCACACACGTTGAGGCTACCTGCCCACAGCAGCAGTACAGTGGTGATAATGAGCAGCTCTCCTGTCTGTAAGTGAGGAGTCATGCCAAGACCTTCCATCGCCGGTTCGTCTGAGGACAAATAAAGACTCAGTGTTGGCAAACTTTATCAACAAGGACAAAAAAAACATCCTCAAAGAGGACAGTAGTATAGTTTCAGAGCTCCACTAGCTGCTAAATAAACTACTGTATTAACTACTAAAAAAGACATAAATACAAATGACAGTTAATAAGAGGTGCTGTAAGTAGTGCAAATAAAAACAGGCAATACATATGGGAAAATAAATAAATCATGTCAAAAATATCTGTGGATTTTGTACAGTTGGACAGGGCCAGGCTAGCTGTTTCTCCTTGTTTTTAGCTAAGCTAACTGGCTGTAGCTCCAACTTAAGCATACAGATATGAAAGTTGTATCTACAGAAGCTGAGAATGGCTGTGCTTCTGATTATTTCTTAAAAGCCGTTATCTTGAGAAATTAGTTAATTGATTTTGTTATCTGGAGAAAATGCATTCATTATCTTATTATCTCGAAACAAAAATTTTTGTTCCTTGAGATAACGAGTTAATAAATTCATTATCTCAAGAAAAACATTTGAGTTACCTGACAAAACAAGTTTATTATTTCATTAACATTTCATTTTAGATCTTAAAGATAATGAGTTAGTTATTTCACTACCTTAAGAAAAGAATTTGTGTTCCCTGAGATAACAAAATAATTATTTCATTATCTTGAGGAAAAGGGTTTTGTTTCTGAGATAATGAATTAAAAATTATTGCGTTATCTTAAGAAAAACCTTTTTATTCCCTGGGATAACTTGATAACTTGATGATTGTCTCATTATCTTGATAAAAAATGTTTTTGTAAAATAACCATTTAATTATTTTATTATCTGGAATAAAAGATTTTTATTTCCTGAGATAACAATTATTTCATAACCTTGAGAGAAAAATTTATGTTCTCTGAGATAAAAAGTCAATTATTTAATTATCTTGAGAAAAAGACTTTAATTCTTTGAGATTCTCTGACATAACTGTAATTTCATTATCTCAAGAACACAAGCTTTATTGTTTTGAGATACCAAGTTTATCATTTAATTATCTCTAGATAACGAAGCTTGTTTTCTCATGAGATAACAAAGTAATCAACTTGAGATTATGGCATAAGAAAACATAATTGGAAGCATGGCTGTTCCTGGCTTCTCACACTTTTACTTTAATAATTTGTTAACGTAATTAGCAAGGTCAAGAAGATGATTGCAGTAATATACAAAGTATTTTTTGGTTCAAATTCAGGTAGTATTGGATTGATGGAAGGAGGTTTTTGGTGGTTTAACTTGCACCCTACCCTTACCCTTGTTCTTACTCCTAAAAGTGTACATTTCTGAGTGAAAAACTGAGTCAAGGTGTTGGAAAATCTGCTTTTAAAAAAGTAATAAGTTAAATAAAATATATGTGTAATGTGCGTGTGTTTATTTACGGTGATCCAGGACTCCAGCTGGATAATGGTCACTCCTCTCCAAAGTCCTGAAGTGGATGGCACGGCTGGGCTGGCTGTCACCATGTGGCCCAACAGACTGCACCTAAACCCCCCCAGCAAAAAAAGAGATTTAAAGTTTATTTAAGTGAAACTATGAAGTACTCTTCATATGCTTAAGGAAGGTTGGACGCAGCCGTAGTTCTGCACAGCTGAATGCCCAGATGACATTAACGGAGGATGACATTATGTAACGATGACAAGAAACTGGCTGGCGAGGGTATATTTAGCGAGCAAATGGTGCTTTGGTTTTTGGCTGGGATCCTGAATGATTGTTGGAGGACGAGTGCGGTGCTATAGATGTAGAAGCAGCGTGAAAGCTTGGAAAACAAAGGAGGGAGTATAGATTTCGGCTAAAGACTCATCTGGGGACATTTTCAGCAAACAAGCAAAGAATCCAAAAATGAAGAGAGAAATAAACAAATTTGTTGTTGTGTTTCTCACTCAAATACAAGATGTTTCTCACAGCTACAGCGGATAGCAGAAAGTGTTAAGTTCAAGCATTATACAGGGAGAGAAATCCATCACCAGCACAATTAGATACAAGAGGTCTAGCTGTGCCTCCGCCTACACACTAAACCCCAAGGTTAAATGCAACGAGTTTTCTGCAGAGGTTGCTGCAAGTCATTCTAGGAAAATGACTGACTGAGGCAGAAGTGGGTACAAAACAAAAGTCAATTACAACACTTCACAAAATACTTTTACACAAAATACGTCCCTACATTAATGTGAAAGTATCCTAAAGTTTGAGCTCTGCAAATCCCTTCACCAAACTCCACAGACAAATTATCTTATTTTCCCATCCTTTGTTCTACAGGAAGGTCAGAGGTGAAAAGATCAAATCTCCACCCTCCGGGTGCTGGCGAGGCTTCAATGCATTGCTCAATGAGACTTCTGCAGGACACCCGCCTGCTGACAAGCATATTTAACCGGGTCTGCCAGCTGAAGGACAATCTATATCAGTCTATTAAGCTATAATGGATTATAAAAAGTTTAATAGAGTCATGATAATGAAGTCACATTAGACGTTCCTCCTTCAGAGGGAAGCTGGAGTTTGTGCTGGCATTTGATTTGAGACACTTTGAGCTGTAATAACATCATAAAAAAGTGTGTCCATTATATACTGAGAGGAAGCTAATAAGAATAAAAATGAATTTTCAAAATGAAGTTCATCATCAGTGAAGTTCCTCAATTAAAGCTGCACTTCATATCTTTTTCTCATCACCAAATCTCCAGAAAAAAAAATGTTGGTGTTGTATGTTAATGCAAACCACTGATACATTAAAACTTTACCTTTAAACAGAACACTGTGATTACTGTGCTTAGGTTAAGGCACAAAAACCACTTAGTTATGGTTCGGAAAAGATCATGTTTTTACTTTTTGGCTTTAAAGGGCACAATGCCCGCTGGAAACACAGTGATGTCTCTTTAAAAAAACAACTGCTTTTCGTGGTACTTTCCTTGGTGTAAAAATGTCTTGGTGTAAAAACAACCCTTTTTTGTGGCACTATCCCAACAGGAAATGCAGCAATGTCTTAACTTAAATATAAGCACTTTAGGTGGCACTACCCCGGCAGGAAATGCAGCGATGTCATGGTATAAAATAAGGATGCCGCCATCCTGGCAGGAAATGCAGTGATGTCTTGAGAAAAAAAACAATAACTTTTTGGGTCATTATCTGGCAGGAAATGCAATGATGTCTCTGTAAAACACAACCACTTTTCATGGCACTATCTTGGCAGGAAAGCAGCGATGTCTGGAGAAAGAACAACTGCTTTTCAGGTCATTTTTCCAGCAAAAAAACGCAGTGATGTCTCAGTAAAAAACAATGGCTTTTAGTGTCTAAAAAGCTGCCGGAGCAACAGCAATGACACACTAAATCACAACCAGTTTTATTGTTTGTTAGTTTCAAACAGTGGTATCAATGGTGTCCATGCCATCCAACATCCCCTCCACTTCCAGATGACAAACTCAGGTCATGTCAATTTAGAGGCGTTGCTATGATACGAATGAAATATACAAATGTAATGTAATGGTTTGCAGAGACTTACAATGCCAAAACTTTCTTCTGGAGACTGACCTGCTCACTGCAATGTTTTTACAAGTTCAACAAACAATTCTTACCTGAAGTGCCCCTGCTAGAAAGGTTTCATTGGCACCTCACAGTCATCCTCAGAGTGTGTGTGTGTGTGTGTTTGTGTGTGTGTGTGTGTGCCTCACCTGGACGCTGTAGTGTGTGTCCTCGTCCAGGTCCCACAGCACGCACCAGCGGCTGGACGTGTTCACTTCGCGGATGGAGCGCTGCATCAGGCCATCCTGCCTCTGGAGAGGAGACACATGCAAACACAGGACATATGTTATAAACCCGCTTCACCATCGTGGCTAATTTAACAATTTTATTTCACAATTTCAAGACAGACATTATGAATGCAAATAAAATCCCCCCTCTGTAATGAGCAGCTTCGCTCCACTCATATAAATTCAGCTCAAACACTGACTGTCCCACGGGGGGGAATAAGGTCTGCAGGCAAGGTAACACCAGCAATCATCCTGTGGAGGAAACAGAGCAAGAGATACTCTGCTCTGTGCAAAAAGCAGTCTTTATGACAGAATACATGACCATCACCTCCCCATAGTTCATGGATAAACTGACTTTGACCTGGTGAAAAAATGTCTTTAAACTTCTGGCAAAAGCATGAGCTTATTTTCTTATTTTGCAAACCGTACCATACACGGCAAATGGAAAAACAATGAGACAGATTCATTAAAATCCACTTACTATCACCTTTATCAGTAGAACTGGGGGAATGTCTTCTCGTAAATGCTCCAGCATGTTCACCAGCTTGTCTCTAACTGTGTCTGTCTGCTGTTTGATGCTGAGCAGGAAGTGAACAGTGGATTTTAAGAGCTTTTTCACTGATAACAGCTGCCTGCTGTGGCTGAAAAAGGGTGCTATGGGAGCAGTGAGAGTGAACCAAAACAGTAAAACCAAAGTAATGAGACAACAATGCTATAAAGCTTTGTGGAGCTGAGGATGATTTTCTCAGTGGGTTTGTCTCTAAGAGCGACACAATCACATACAAGTAGACATGTTTACATATAAAAATATTAATCATCGCTGCTTTAAGACTTATCTCTGGACAAAACAACTGAAATAATTTAGCTGTAATCTTATTTTAGAGATAATTCCAGTAGGTACTGTACAAGGGATTTACCTGAATCCCAATATTCAGAAAAGCACTAATAATGAGATGGAAACAGATATTTATTCTACCTGGAGGTTGTTGTTAATCAAGGAAAAAGTCATGAATGACATGTCTGTCTGAATCGATTCATATCAGCTGGAGTTATTATTATACATTATACATCAAAATAAATATGTACATATTCTCTTTATTAACAAAAAAATAAAATAAAATTTGACTTTGTATTTCAGTCAATTTTATCAGCCACAGGTTTCAAAGACTTTTGACTTAGCATCCACAAACACCCTACCAAGTACTCCATGGCGATAGATGGAAATCAAAAGAACTGGGACATAAATGTGGCATTAGGACAGAAAGAGTCCCCAGAAATAAATAAAAGTAGTCATTTGAAAAAAACATCCTTTAAAAAAAAAAAAACTATCTCTGTCTCTCTCTCTCTCTCTGTCTCTCTCTCTCTCTATTTTTCTATTCCATGAGCATATTTATTTATTATTTTTTAATGAACTATAATGCCATATTTATGCATTTCTATTTGTATTTATTAATGTGTTACATAGGCTTATTTAAGCATATTTATTTACTTTTTATTTATTCCATAGCCATACTTATGTATTCATATATTTATTGGACTAATGACTAATTTATATGTTCATATTAACATTTATATTTATTTCCTAAATTATTTATTTTAGGATTATTTCATAGCCATATTCATTTATCTATTTATTCCAAAGGCTTATTTATTTTATTTTATTTTTTATTTGTTACATAGGCATATTAATTGCTTTAATATTGACTCAAATGTCATTCCATAGTGGTGGAGTTTCAGACAGTTAGACAGTTAAACTAAGTTAAGTTAAAAATAAAAACTGAAAGATAAAGAGAGAGGTATGTGAATACTTCAGTAAGAGGGTGTACAAATATATTTCATTACAATTATATGCTGTTAATAAAACAATTTGATGCTTTGGAGGCACAATTTCATTGCAAATGAATATTTTCCTTGGAGATACAATATAATACAATACAATACATTTGCCTGATTTAACGTGATTTTGTGTATAAACCACACCCACTTCTGGTTGTCTGTCTGAAAACAGAGACAGATCATTTTGTTGGCTGAACAGATACAGATAATGACGTCTCTGTACTATGTACCTCTACTAGGTACTAAGGCTAAATGCTTTATTAAAACTTGCTTATTTCAAAGATTAAGATTCAATTATTCTAGACTAATTACACAATGGTATAATGATACATTCAGATAACATTTTGTTTTTTGTTTTGTTTTGTTTTGTTTTGTTTTGTTTTGTTTTGTTACTCTTGTTACCCACCAGCTTAGCATCAGAACAACTGCTGTAGGGAAGACTTTCTAAAAATCCAAATTATGGTAGGCAAAACATTTATCTGAACAACCTGTTGTGTTCCACTAGATAAAGGTCTTCGATCCAGCCAGTAGTGGGTGTTAAAGTCCAGTTCAGAATGAGACACAAGTTTCCCAGTAAGTAAAAGTGGCTGTAAAGTACTGAAAGCTGAGAAAGAGTCAATAAATAAGAAGTCTGGCAGAACGCTCGAGGCTCTCCAGATGTCTGAATCACCAGAGACTCAGCAGAGTCAGAGTGTCTCCAGCTCTTCTGGCAGATGGTTTTATTGTCCCTCAGCACTAAAAGACATTAATATATAATAAATCTTTATGGAGGCTAAAAGGATTGTTAATCAATAACTGTGACTCAGCTGCATCATTCTCTGATTTCAAACTAAAAATCCTTTAAATTAAAACTGCCAGAGCCTTAAAACTGTGTATCTGTCAGAGCTCCAACTGAAAAAAGTAAATGCTGCGTTATTGGTGTACTAAATCTACATGTATATTTTACCTTAAGTAGGCCTGATACTGGGCTTCACTGGTTTATCTTTGGCTGTTTCTAATGTATTTTTAGGAGTGTAATAACAGTAAGTATTAACATTAAATGTTTTTCAGCAGTGAGCAGTCCACAGTCTACAGGGAAGGACAACCTATATACATAAAAAGACTATTAAATCCTTGCTGCTGCTCTGTCAGCTTAATTTCTGCAGGCGCCTGGAAAAACAGAATTTTTACCTCAGTTTCATGAGTATTTTTGTTAATAAATTGCACATTTTTTGCATTTCCGCCAACCAAACTTGCTTCTTTAATGTTCCCCTTAAAGGGTAACTTTGGTATTTGTCTTAAAACATTATTGGAAGGATCCCTACAGGGATAGACCTTTTTATTAAAGAGTAAGATCATTTTTGTTTAACCAGAAACAGCCCCAATATTGCCATCACCATACCAACCAGACTCCATTTAAATATCAATAATTTTAGAGTGCAAAGAGGCAGCATATATATTTCACATCTAACTGGATGAATGAAGGGTTTATTTCAACCAAACCAGACTTAGTGATTGTTGGAACAGTGCAAAGACAATACGGTTTCTGTGAGTTTTATTTTGTTTCTGTCGACTTTGAATGAAGTGCGTTTTATAATGATAAAATTATTGTTTATTTAAATGGAGTTTGGTGGGTTTGGCAATGGCAATTTCAGGGCTGTTTCCAGTTGAACAAAAATTATGCTCAATTGCTTATAAAAGTTACATTGCAGCCTGTTTCGCCGCTGCCAGCTGTAGCACTCTCGCACAATACTGGACCTCTTTCAAAAATGGTTGTCCCCATTACTCAATTAGAACCAAAGCATGGGAATATAGGGTCAATGTTGAAAAATACCAAAGTTACCCTTTAAAATTTCCATTCCCAAACAACATCTGACCTTTATACACCAATTAGCCAAAACTTAAAACCACTGACAGTTAACGTGATCAATGATCATCTTGTTACAATGCAGTCCTGCTGGGAGACCTTGACCTTGTGGATGACACTTGGTAGCCTACACACCATCCACCTAAACACCATTTAAGACCAAGTACACCCCCTCGTGGCAACAGCTCTTCCTGATGGCAGTGCCCTCCGCAGCAGGACAATGCACCATGCCACATCGCAAAAAATGTCAAGGAATGGCCAGAGGAACATGACAAAGAGCTCAAGGCAAAGACCCGGCCTCCAAACTCCCCAGATCCCAGTCTAGCTAACATCCATCGGATGTGCTGGTACGTACTTGGATTGGACTTGGCTCTGACCCCTGGAGGAATGTACACAGGACCTCTAGGGTCGTCCCGTGGTGTCTGGAATCTGAGTGTTGGCGCCAGATCTTTTGAGTCCTGTTGGTTGTGAGGTGGGGTACTGGCACCGCTTTGTCACATTCCTCGAGCAATTCCTGAGCAGGTTTTGTGGCATGGCATGGTGCATTGTCCTGCTGGGAAGGGGGGCACTGGCATCAGGGAGTGCTGTTGCCATGAAGGGGTGGAGCATGCCAGGTGGCATCCATATGACTGCAGGACCTCAGGTTTCCCAGCAGAACATTGTATTGTAATGAGACGATCAATGTTATTCACCTGTCAGTGGTTTTAATGTTATGGCTGATTGGTGTAAGCCTTAGAAACAGTAAGACAAATACGTTATGTAATTGTCATCAAACTGAAAGTAGGGGAGGTGTGTCCTTATCATCTCTAGTGGAAACTATGCTATCTACATTTGCTGTCAGTACTAAAAAGTCTCCTAGAAAGATGAATTGTAATAAAACCAATAAAGTACTTTACTATTGTAGCTGGGTGAATTAGAGACTGTTTATAGGGTGTTTTTTAGCATGATATGATAAAAATTGAGGAATAAATAGTGTAGAAGTTGTTTGTTCCAACTAAGGTAACACTGTCCCTTTAAGAGCGGCGCAGGGCTAAATCCGCGAGAGCACGGAGTTCCGGGGAGACTTTAGACACACGAAACTGAAAGTAAACAAAACCGCCACGAAACATTGGACCACAAGGTGTGTATCTTCGTCTGTATAGAGGAAAATATCCCTGTAACCATTAATTTAACACAAAAATAGTCAATGGCACCAGCAGATGAGGTGATGATTAAGTTTTCTGAGCAAGGCTGATGAGTGATGATTCTGTATTCTTGATGATTTTTGTAGACTGTTAAAACGTGTTAAGTGTGTCATCTCTCCACCACGCTGAGGGAAAGACTGAACAGCGGAGCAGCGTAACTGGTGATTTATTACACTTACGGGTGAAAACAAAGTTTATGGTGCTTTATGCTAGTCGTTAAACTGAAATATCTGAGTTTTGTATGCTTTTGCCTAATTTTAGAGGGGAGATATGCCGTGTTGAGTTCCTGGTGTGTGCGTCCTCGTGTGCAGGCTACACACTGAAGTGAGAGTGAGTTTTTTTATTATTTTCCTGTGAACTTTAATTTTGACTTCTGTGAAAATGTTGGCAGTATTTTGTTCATAAATACACAGTACATTTCCACTAAGGTAATACACTATTGAAGTTACTGAAGTACTTGAACAATTTTGTGGCTTAAGAAAATGTATTTATTTGTACTGTGTTTTTTGTTTTGTTGCCAGGAAAGGGCCACTACTGTTGTCTATATTCTGTAGCAACCTGTTTATTGTTCTGTAGTCGGTGAACCTGGTGTATTTAGAGGGTAAACCAGAGATTACACTTTGGAGGTAAAGATGTATTAATGGGGTTTTTTTGGCATCAATGCTATCAGAGTACGAGAGTTAATAGTTAAAGTACCAGTTTTGTATACAGAAAAGCGAGGTAGCCATCCTTTACAGTTACCACTGTAATTATCTACGATCCTCACTCAACAGTATTAACGCTGTTCTTATGTTTTTGTAAGTTCAGTCGGGGAATAAAGACCCACATAAAATTTTATTCTGTGTCCGGTCCCATCATTTTATGACCAGGCCACACTATAGTGGCAAATGTTTTTCTCATTCTCTAAAAGAGAACATAAAACCAAACATGAAAGGATAAACTTGCTGGAACAAAGGTCTTTGATTCTTGTGGCTGTGCAGGTGGTGAGGACCCTGACCCTGAAATCTACAGGTGAAGACAAAGTTTGGTTACACAGCTATTTTTACGTGAATGAAGTAGCTTAACACCCTTTCACCAGTGAAAAGCCACAGATAAACAAACCTCTTCTTGTCACAGGCTGTCAGTTTCCTTCTTGTAGCAGGTTAAGAAACACGCCTACAGTCGAAAACAGACAGTATCTACAGGCGCAGCATGGATTTATTTGATCAACGTTCGCCCACACATACACATTAATCATCAATTGACCTTGTGATAGTTTGGGATTCATGAATCAGAATGAGGATTATTGTGCATCTCGCATATACAATCTGAAAGTGTGTTACTTCCTCCGAATGTTTGAAAGCGCTGTTCTGTTGCGTAATGTGTGAATCTCAGCAGCCGGGGCTTCTGGGATTTGGAACAACTTCAGATGAGTGAAACAACTCTTTGTCTGAGCAGATTCACTCGTCCTGCTTCTCCTTCACAAACAGAAGGCTCTGCTTGTTACTGAGAGATAGTGTATATGAAATAATCTACTGAAACAAGCCAGTGCACAGTATGTGGGTCCAAACGGAGCCCAAAGCTTGACATAGAATCAGTGTTGCTTGTTTTGTTTTTTACACCTTAAAAGGAGAAACGATGTCCAAGAAAAATGATTGACTGCAGCCTTTTACATAACTGCATTTCTTTCCCTTTTGTACTTGTTCACCCTCATCCAGAGCCACTTTTGATGACTAACAGCAGAAAAAAAGGAGCTCAGTAGATAAAACCTCCTGCATGGATACCCGCCACCTGCTCCCATCACCTCCCCTATTAATATTTGAGCAAGGTTTTTACATAAGAGCTTCCTGAGGTTATGGCAGGAGATGTTTTACATTCTCATCCTCTGTTTTCTTGAAAATGCCATGAGGTTGATGGATTCTAAGTCAGACATGAGGCAACTTTACAAAAAAAAACCAACAAAAAAAGAGCTATTTGGCATCACTGCTGCCGCTGCCGCTGCAGTGGATGTTCCTTCAGTGAGGCGAGTCCCAGCCAAATCATTTCCACTAATGGAGACAACTCCCACTCAGAGGTCAGCTAATGTCTGATTCTCCTATTGCCAAACTGTGGGTGGTAAAAACTGATTAGAATGAAGCACGCTGAGTTAGCAGCCCAAGCGTCAGAAGATGTGAGACGAAGAAAATGTGGTGATATATGAGGACTATAAATGTCGAGTGATTGCAAACCAGGTGTGTTTGTAACCCCAGGGGACGTCTTCTGGGGGGAGGGGAGGGCTACAAATCCCTCCTCCCCCAGCCAAAAGAGTTTAGCTGGCTCTCGGGCTGTTGAACAGGCTGGAGTGAGTCTCTCTCAATTGCATATTTAAAAATAGCGGGGTTAGTCCTTCTCAGGCAAGAGCAGAGGTTTGGTGCTGCCAGAATGCACCGGAGAAACCAATTTTTTTTCTTTAAGCAGGAATAGAAAACACTCATCGGCTGCTTTAGAAGGTACAACTCTTAAACTGCTCATTAATGTAAATAAGCTTATCAGCCAATCAAGTGGCAGCATCTCGATACATTAAGGCATGTAGACACTGTCAAGACGACCTGCTGAAGTTCAAACTGAGCATCAGAATGGGGAAGAAAGGTGATTTAAGTGACTTTGAATGTGGCATGGTTGTTGGTGCCAGACAGGCTGGTCTGAGTATTTTAGAAACTGCTGATCTACTGGGATTTTCACACAGAACCATCTCTAGGGTTTGCAGAGGATGCCTTGTTAATGCCAGAGGTCAGAGGAGAAAAATCAAGTGACAATGAGTTCACTGTACTCCAATGGCCTCCACAGTCACCAGATCTCGATCCAACAGAGCACCTTTGGGATGTGGTGGAACAGGAGATTCACATCATGGATGGGCAGCTGACAAATCTGCAGCAAGTGTGTGATGCTATCTTGTCAATATACACCAAAATCTCTGAGGAATGTTTCCAGCACCTTGTTGAATCTATGCCACCAATAATTAAGGCAGTTCTGAAGGCAAAAGGTGATCCAACCTGGTACTAGCAAGGTGTACCTAATAAAGCCCCAACCATGGCACTAAAATATCAGTAGCCAAAAGCCAGGTTTTCACCAAAAACTTTCAGCAGTACCTGTACAACCAAAAGTAACCCCTACAGATGTGCACCTGTACCTGTAATATCGAGTCTATATTTTTAAACGCTCATTACTAAGAGTATATGTCATCGAAGAGAGACAGTAAAAACTAAAGTAAATGGTCAAAGTTGTCATATTGAAATTTAAGGTGTGTTGATGTATTCACGTCATCAACTCATGTGTCAAGTAACATTACAAGTAAATGTTCCACCTTAAAAGTTGCAAGCAGTTGGCCCAGTGAATTAAATTATTTATTCTCAGACTACAGCTGCTGTGAGAGGCAGCAAAACATCTGTTCACTTTATAGTTATAGTTTACTAATAAATGTAAGCTTTGCCAAGGTATGAACAATGGTTACATGAGCTGCGTGACAGCTTTCTATTGACCAATCAGAGGATTGTGGTGTTTCTAGCGCCACCTTTAAGTACCAGATCTGTGTTCTAGGTAACTCAATAGAGGGGTGATGAAAGATGGAAACAGTAAGAAATGGTTCTATTAGTACCATCCACAACTTTTCACAATGGAAACTGAAAACGTGTAATGAACTGAACTGAACTGGGGAGCTGGTAGAAATGGGGCTTAAAGAAGTATTTCACAGTTTTTTCGGCCTCTGTTTTCACTTTGCAGGAAACAGCATGGTGCCCACTTGCTGTTCACAAAGTCTTGCTATTACAGCTAAACATGGCCCTACACTATATTTTAAAAACATTTTAGGCAAGAAATAAGTAATACAGTAACACAGTCTTGATATATATCTGTTTAAGAGTACTGTCCGTTAAAGGGGTTTTTTTGGGGGAGTTTTTCCTTATCCGCTGCAAGGGTCATAAGGACAGAGGGATGTCGTATGCTGTAAAGCCCTGTGAGGCAAATTGTGATTTGTGATATTGGGCTTTATAAATAAAATTGAAATTGAATTGAATTTAATTGAAATGCTAAACAGACCCAGGGTCTAGGTACATGTCTGTAGGGGTTACTTTTGGTTCTAAAGGTACTATACCAAAAGTTTGTGGTGGAAACGGGGCTTTAGGCTACTGATATTTCAGTGCCATGGTTGGGCCCACAGTTTCTAACTTGCACAAACTCCAGTCAGACAAATAATAAGTCAGGCAGACTAAACACCCTCTGCCCCTGTACTCTCTGTGCCACTAGGGGATAGAGAGCAGGTAGGGCAGGTTAACAAAGGAGGTGGCATCCACCCTTACCAACCCCTGAAATGAGACATGAGACATACTGGTTCTGAACAGCCTGTGGGAAGAATGAACATGTAATAGTGTGTCCATTCTTTTAAAGATATTTTTTGCCTTTAATGGACAAGACAGTTAAGTATGAAAGGGAGAGAGAGAGGGGATGACATGCAGCAAAGGGCCACAGGCTGGATTCGAACTCGGGCCACTGCGGTAACAGCCTTGTACATGGGGCGCCTGCTCTACCACTAAGCCACCAACGCCCCTAGTGTGTCCATTCTTGATTAAAAGCTCTGTCTTCATTGTCTGCTTTTCTTTCTCTTTAGAGCATGCCATGTTTCTTTCCTCTGACTCACTTATTTCTCAGACTGTTGTCTCTTGTCTTATCTCTCCCGTGTGTCTGTCACTCACCAGGTGCTTTTCATGATGCTAAGGTATGCCTCCTCACATCCTCTCTCCTACTGTGACCCAGATATCATTCCCCCTTCATGCATGTTCTTCCAGTTTCTCTAAATGCACCTTGAGGAGCAAGGAGGGAGGAGGGTTCTGGAGGAGCTTAGAGCAAGGAAACACAAGTGTATCCTACTGTACATGGAAGTCTTTTATCGAGTGGTATGAGGTATACATTTTGCACTTCCACATGCGGCACAGTAACTGATGTTACATAAAGGCCTTGGCACACCAATCTGACATGAGTGTTGACCAGGGCTGACTGTTGGGTATCTCACATTGCCTATTTCTTGGCCAAAAAGTTGCCCTTGAACACATCGCCACGGGCATCAAACTCGCACGTTCTGTGCCTATGTGAGAGAAAATAATTCTGTATCTGTCATTCAAAAAGGGAAGCTGGAAGACTGACAGGATGGACTCTAGATGCTAGTTAGCCAGTTAGCACATTAACAACACAACCCATTGTTGACAGAACAAAGGATATTTACTGTGTGCCAGTAAACAAAACCACGTTTCCGCTTAAGAGCTCAATGACTATTAAAAAATTGTACCTAATATAACAAGTTAGTTGACTTTTTTTGTCACATCCTCTGATTTACCTCTTGAATGGGCACTGCCATCTCTGACACCAATTCAAAATGCTGAATCGGCAGCTGACATTGTTTATATTGTAATTTCTACTACTCCAACCCAGTTTCACTCAGAAGCCGTCAAAATCTGGCGCTTGGTCAGTGACTTCTGGCATCAGTTACCGACAAAAAAAGCCGTCCTTTTACGTCGGCATGATAAGCAGCCAGTTGCTGTTACTCATTAATGGTGTGCAGCAGTGTCAGGGGGGACAGGTAGTGGTATAACAACAAAAGTTAAGAACTGCAGAAATCTGTACAGGGCTGGCGGGAGGGGCAGTGGATGGATCCAACAACCACCGACTTTCACCTCGGGAGGCTGGTGTTTGCCCCCTGAAAGATTGCAAAGCCAAACTGTGTTCTTTTTTTCCTAAACCCAACCACATGCATGTGTTGACTAAACATAACTACATGCAATTGTTGCTGAAGGAAAAAATGCCAATTTGTAATGTTGTGCTGACACAGTGTGTTTATTTTGAAAGAGACTGTTGGGAACAACATTTTGGATGTCATGCAGAGGCACCATTTATGTTGGGAACAACAATATTAGCCCTCACCAAGCGGCACCATTAACATAGGGAACAATGTTAAAAAGTTAATAATTATTAATAATAATTACTGATTATGTTAAATAATATGACTTAATTTACATTAAATCACCTCGTGGGACACCATTCCTGAAATGTTAAAATCATTTAAAGATACCAGTCTCATAAAATTCAGTAAAGGCTGTAGTATTTCAGAGTTCTTGACGTAGCAGAGGTTGGCTATTCATTCACCCTTGTGCAACATTAAACAGACATCAGATATGATTCCAAAAATTATATTTATTCATAAAGTGAGCAAAGCAAAACCAAAACACACAAATTCTAACTAACTAACTAACTAACTAACTAACTATATACAAGCTTGGTGAGTATATGTGTGTGTCTGTGTGTGTGTGTGTGTGTGTGTGTGTGTGCGTGTGCATGTGCGAGAGAGATAGAGAGAGAGAGAAAGACAAAGGCGGGTGTAGTAATCAAAGTGGTGTTTGGCCTACAAACCAAAATGGCAGGCAACAAAGAACTACAAGACGGCCGAATCAAAGCTGGCTTCCGATCAGGGGACATGATTGTCTGATGGTGTGGTGTGGTCAGGAAAAAGACAAAGGAAGAGAAGCTGGAACTTTGAGTTGCCTGTTTGAGTACAGCTCTGTTGAAAGCCTATTTGTAAATGAGTCTATGTGAAGGTGATATGTGTTGCAAAGGCTCTGGATTAGTACAGAGGATGTTTAGCTGCATGCAAAACGTTGTCTGTGAACAGCATTAGCAAACTTACGTCACCTAGCTTAACTAACCAATGACCTAACTGCAACCAATCACAACAATAACTCACTAACAGCGTTAAATCACAATCAACAAGTTAAAAGTCTTGTTTACCCTGTACAGCTGTGATAAAGCTATGCCCAGTTGTTACATTACCGATCCTTGAATGGATGGAAGAAAGAGTCACATGGTGGTGTGCTGCTTTTGTTAGCTGGCAGAGGAAGGCTGGAAAGAGCTGTGGTTCCAGATGCAGATCCGAGGAAGGTGGTCACTCGGGGTCTTTGCAGAGTTAGACGCTGGGGTTCTCCTTGTCGCTGGAAAGTTAGTTGCAAACCTTGTGCTTGCATACTAATTTCTCTGGTTCAGGTTTGAGAGTCCAGAAGGCTCTGTCTGGGCCGGCCAAAGGCCCTGGAGCCAGAGGTGGTGTGAGCTGGTCGACAGCTCACGAGCAAGACAAAGACTGTCTGAAGGGAGCAGACCTTCTACAGTTGGCTGGTGACATCACAGAGTCAGATGTCACTGTAAAAGTCCTGTCCAATGAAGTTTTAGACTTGTCTCTCAGAGAGGTGTGAGTTGGGGACCCCCTGTGGAGAAGGGTTTCAAATAACTGTCCTCTGTGAAGAACAAAGACCATCTCTCACCATATCAGATGGCAAGAGGAGAAACCTTCACAGGTCCAGTTAAGATGTTAACCTTTGACAAATCATCTGTGGTCCAGTGAATCCCAACAAGACTGTATGTAAACCTTACATTTCCTTTGAAAACAGAAGTGTATTTTGAAAACCAACAATGCGTGTAACAGGCAGAACTTGAAAGTCAACAACCAACACACCCAGGGTACCTTACATGTCATATCAACGTGAAAAGGTCCATGACCAAACATCAATATATGATGAGGCTGGAGTGAGAATGTGTTGTACAAATGCAGTCTTGACCAAACCAACCTAAATGAGGGTTCAAGTATGTGAAAACATTGTTTCATATAATTAAGTGTTCAATAACATCTAATGTAAAGTTGGAGCAGGGAAAAGTTGGAGACAACTGGTCTATTACCCCGTTTCTGCTTATTTTCTAAGAACTCCATATCTCATTTCCATTACCAAATATCTGTCAGCTCTTTCCTACTAATTGGATACTTAGAAAGTTCCAGATCTTCTTTTGGCTGCAAACTTTTCTAATCAGGAGATTTTTTTAAAAAAATCATTACTTTAAAAAGGACTTACGTTAACCAGCAGCCAGCCTTGACATTAACAAGCTTAATGTTTATGAGTGAATTCCCCTGACATTTCCAAACTTTTAAAGGAGACTATCTCTTGTGACTCAAAGCTTCTGGCCCCATGAATGACACAGCATTTTAAAAACCTCCTGTGAAAAGAAGCCGCTCCTCGCGAGATAAAGGCAATCAGAAAAAAAATGGATAATTCAACTTTGGGAATGCTGTTTTGTAGCCCCAAGCATGGCAGCCATCCAAGTTTTCTGGGCATTCAATCCATAATTTATATCCCTTCAATTTGTATCTCTGCAAAATTAATTGGCCACAAACCAAATGAGAGCACAGAGGGGGAAAGGGGTTAGATCAGGGTGAATTTGATGTGAGACAGATTGATTTATTATTTTCCAAGCTTTTTGAGGATTAAAGCAATTAAGAAAAATCAAAATTTGAGCTCCGTTGCCATGAACACTGGAGTAAACACACACACACACACACACACACACACACACACACACACACACACACACACACAGTGATGATAATGTGCTACTGTACCTGCTGTGAGATGGAGTATCCAATGACGGTGTCTCCCTGAGGGACGTTCCAGGTCACCATGGCCGAGTGCGCCCTCAGCTGGGTCACTGAGACATTCACCGGAGCTGCTGGCACAGCTGTAATCACAGTACAGACATTTGTATTCTTAGTTGTTAGGGATGGTCAGTAAGACACTTTGGAGTCTCGCATCTAGTTTGAGCACTCGTGTCATGGTGCAGCAAAAAATAATTAACTCAAACTCTACTACAGTTCATGGAAAATACACAATATGTGTAATTATTAAGTGCAAAAGTATGTGGACATGCCAACATTACACCCTAATAAGCATCTGCTGCTAAAACAGCTTCCACTATTCTGGTCCCAGGCTTTCCACCAGATGTTGGGACTGCTAACAGTTTTACATATATTCCTCTAATATAATGACTTTGTTTTGGATTAAAGGAAAAGTTTGACATTTTGGGGAGAGTAGCTGCCCCAACACATAACCCCCTCTGAAAACCGTAAACAATATTTTTTAACATTTCTGTTCTTGTGCAGATAAACAAACCCCTGATTCCAGTCTTTATGCTAAACTAAGCTAACCGGCTGCTAGCTCCAGCTATATATTTACCACCAGGGTTATGGAACAACGAAATACAAGAAATATCAGTACATATTTATAATACAACCTATTACTAACTTTATGTTGTTAAAGTTACAGTTTAAATTGGTGGTATTTTGAATACAGTTACTGTCTTTAAAAAATAGATTATGTGAAGGGATTACTTTTTTGTTTTTGTTTTATTTGCTCTAATGCTGTGTCCTATCTTAATTTGATGCACGTGAGCTGAACTTTTGTTGGACACCCTGTTTCTTTTCTTTTCTTTTTTTTTTGTAATATATTTTATTCAGGAACATTACTTGAGTACATACAGGTAAACTCTTCGACAAAATATAAATTAGCTATTAATGCTCCTTTTTTCATAAACAAGACAAACACAACCAACAACAACAAAGAAACACACATCAGACAAATACACAAAACAAAAAACAAATAAAAAAAGACCCAAACAAAACAAAAACATTCTTCCTGTTCCCCCAACCTGTCCCATCCATCAGGTCACCTCTCACAATATACACAACATCACTTCTGCACAGTATACATCAATTATACAATCAAAAGATAAGTTACAAAAAGACTATAAGTTTGGGTGAATTCATACTAAACATTAATACAATGGCCCTTTCAATTCATTCTATTTGAAGTTACAAAGAGAGAAAAAAGAAAATTAAACAAGAAAAGGGGAAAAAAAGAGTAAACAATTACTCACAGTTTGTCATCAGGCAGATAAATCCCCCCGTGAGAGGGTAACCAGATCATCTGGAAGGTAGCTAAATAGAGGTTTCCATAACTCATGGAAAATGTCTTGACTACCCTTGGCTCTAGCACAGAGTCTCTCCACTGGTAATACCCTAAATATTTCCCAGTACCACTGAGAAATTGTAGGAGGATAATCCATAATCCAATTAAAAAGTATACATTTTCTGGCCAAAAAACCCCCATTTTTTAAGAAGCAAATAATAAGAAGTATTAAGAGACAGATTCTTATCAGGCAGATTAAGGAGAAACAGACCAGGGGCCTCATTTATAAAAGAGTGCTTAGGATTCATACTAAAAGTTGACGTGTGCCCAAAAGCTGAAAATGGCGTGCGCCAAAAAAATAACCTGATTTATAAAACCGTGCGCATGCACACTTCTACGCAATGTTCTCTTTATAAATCACAGACCTCCTGGAGTTGTGCGCACCCAGATCTGCCTCATATTCTGCCCTCAAACACGCCCTAGTTCAACCATAAATGGTCATGCAAATCACCTCATGAATGCAATCTGCATATAAATAAGCCAGCATGCGAGTGTTCTCTTGTTGTGTGAGTCACGGCGACAGGTGTGAGAAACTAACCAAAAAACAGAATTTCTCCGAGACTGAGCTAGAGACCCTTTAACGGGATGTGGAGAACTGAAGAAAGATTTTATTTGGTGGCCACAGCAGCGGGATCACTAATAAAAGACAGCGAAAAAAAGTGGCAACACATCAACGCTGCTGATGCTGTCAGCTGTGTCTGTGGGACTGCATGGACAGTGACAGAAAAAAAAAGTGGTCTGATCTAAAGGTAGACCAAATATTTCTACTCCTTTACCAACATGTAGTTAATGTGTTGCTTTTAAATTTGAGGATGTTTGACATTGATGTGCGACATAAAGAATCACATTTATTAAAGGCGGAGGCAAAAAGGAGTATGTGCCAGTGCCATCTTGAGCAATTACGCACGAGGGTCACCGCAGTATTTATATGTATTTATAGTCTGATCAGACACCTGGCCTGAATTACAGCATGAACCAGTGGTATCCCTGTCCCAAAATACAACGTGTAATCTGAAATAAAATTCAAAGATGAAAGTGTAATAGGCGAACACGTTTCTTCATGCTGGTTTTGTCATGAACAGCACATGTCTAAGTAGGGCTGATGAAATGAGTGTAACGGTTGTGCTTAATGGCTGGATTTTGAGACATGATAAATGCACTGGAAATATTTAGCTAATTAAATAAATATATTCCACGCTGTCGCGCCATCCTCTCCCCCTCCTGTGCTCACAGAGTGGACAATGAGACATTAGAGGCAGTGCAGTGCAAATACGTATTTAGAAAGAATTTCAATTCAGGATTTGAGTTGGATTTTACAGCGTTTTTATGAAACAATTATCATTCACTCCAAGCGCAAAATAAGGCTGCTGGATTTAATTCCAATGATAACGTGGATCTAAGGTGGATATAGCATGACATTAAATTTGTGTGAGATATCAAAAAATTCTGACTCCACTTCTCCACCTCGCCGTCTGCGTCGCCACTTCCCAGTGTCTTCCAAAATGTGCTCATGCATGAATCAGAGTTTGCTTACAGGTGCGCACATTCTCCTGCCAAGTTTATTTTTATAAATCACAACCTTTGCGTGGTAAGTGGCGTACGCCACTTTCAAGCCCTGTTTTGTGCTTAAGCAAGCTTTATAAATGAGGCCCCTGGTGTTTTTTCAATCCTGGTTTCTAAAATCAAATTTAATTCTTTGGTCAGTGATGACCAGAATTCAGAAATAATGGGACATTGCCACAGACAGTGTATGTAAGTACCAGTCTCTATTTTGCATTTCTGACAAAAAGGGGAACGACTGGAATCAAATTTATTAAGAATGTAGGGTTTTCTATGTTGTCTATACAAAATTTTATATTGAGTTTCCTTAAATTTGTTGCAGCCATATGTATCATGACATGCAAGGATGCACTCAGTCCAGTCGTCTGCTTCATACTTAATCCCTAGATCTCTCTCCTAAACTGTCTGAATGTGAGTAATATTATGTTCATTCCAGGAATCAAGTGTGTGACAAAAATATGAAATGAACCCTTTAGTTTTAGTGAACTCTCTAAGACACTTATCAAGGAGACTGACCACTGGACCACCAGGAGGTAACAAAATATCTGTTTGAATAAAATGACGGATCTGTAAAAAAACAAAAAAGTGTGCATGGTATACCAAACTGAGCTTGAATCTGTGTAAAAGACATTAACGAGTTCTCAGAGTATAGGTCACCAATAACTCTAATGCCCTTACTGTGCCAAAGAGAAAAAATCTTGCTATTAATGCCTGGGGGAAAAGCTTTATTCCCAATTATAGGAGTTAGGGAAGATGAAAACCCCTTCCTACCTATATAAGCCACCATCTCTCTCCATACCCTTACAGTATTATATATAACTGGGTTATTTCTGAGGTTGGTTGTTATCTGCTTTTTTTCCACATGTTAACAAACTTTTACCATGCCAAATAAATTTACTGAGATCTTTCTGTATACTCTTGACTATATGTTTCGTGATCCATAAAGGTAGCATTTGCATTGGATGAAGTAGGAGTGGAAGAACGTTCATCTTGATTAAATTTACTCTTCCAATCACACGAAACAGGAAGATCCATCCACCTGTTAATATCACTCAATTAAGCTTGAACAGATCTTTCAGATTAGTTATTCCTAGATAAGTAAGTCCTGATGTAGACCATCTGAAAGGGAAGTTTATAATACAGGGTGGATCAGTAACACCCCCTAGTGGCATTGCAACTGACTTGTCTAAATTAACCTTATAACCTGACTCCAGCCCGAATGACTCAATTATCGACAAAATGGCAGGGATCAATCTTCCTGGATTCAAAACAAAAACTAAAACATCATCAGCATATAATGCTATTTTAAGACTATTCTGCCCCAACTTAATACCAGATATATCAGGGCTGTTTCTAATTGCCTCTGCAAACGGTTCAGTGGCTGCAAAAAATAGCAAAGGTGAGAGGGGATCCCCTTGGCGTATGGATCTACTCAACCAAAAAGATTGAGATAGGGTACCATTAACCATTACCTTAGCACTAGGGGAATAATATGTAAGTTTGATCCATTTAATAAAAACTTCACCCATACCAAGTTTTTCCAGGACTTTGTAAAGATAGGGCCATTCTATCCTGTCCGATGCCTTTTCGGCATCGAGTGAGATAACTAGTCCTTCACTCTGTGTTTCATTTGCATGCTGGATAACATTTAGTAATTTACGCATATTTGTATATGATAATCTATTTTTTATGAATCCGGTCTGATCTGTATTAATTATTTTAGGCAACAGCATCTCCAATCTTCTTGCTAGAAGTTTGGAGAGCAGTTTACTGTCCACATTTATTAAGCTGATCGGCCTGTATGAACCGCATTGATCAACGGGCCTATCTTTCTTAAGAATGAGGGTAATATTAGCTGTATATAAAGCTGGAGGGAGATATCCTCTTTCAAAAGATTCTGTATACATGCGTAGAAGTGGATCTGTTACCAGTTTAGCAAATTTCTTATAAAATTCTGGTCCATAGCCATCGGGTCCTGGAGCTTTATTATTTTGTAGGGATTGAATAGTTTCAAATAGTTCTTCTTTAGTTACTGGTCTACTTAACACATCTCTATCATCCTGTTTCAATGAAACCAAATTCACCTGTTCTAAAAAACTACCTACCTCTTCTGAAGTACTATCAAACGCTGATGTATATATTTTTTTTGTAGAATTCCAACATAATATTACATAATTTTTTGGTTTCAAATTGTTTACAGCCAGGACACCCTGTTTCTAGTTAATCCTGTCCCCTGCTTTAAAAGCTTGCAATGGACATTGGAATGGAACAGCAGAATGGCTGATTCACAAAGTTGAAATGTGGAGAGATCTATACAATGTCTCCTCATTTAATTACAAAAACGTAAAGTCAGTCAAGACCACTTCAGTCAATGAAAACTTTATTTACATTTGCAGTTTTATAAATGGCAGTATGTCCTGCGGCCTCTCTGCCTTTCCTTGGGCCTACACAGAAAGACTAAGGCGGAGAGAGCACACCTCTCTGCCCTTCCACATGCATACAAGGAATGCCCAAGGATCCGTACACATGCTATGTTTTTTGTGCCCTCAAATTCATTGTTTTCAATGTAGATGCACGGCAGGCATGCTCAAACACCAGAGTGATGCCGTCGCAGTACATATGTGTTCCCGAATGCCTACTTTTCAGGGCGTAATGGCTGCACTCAGAGATAAACTGAGTTCAACTTTTGGAACACTACAGCCCGCACTGCATATAATGTGACGAGGACCAGAAAAATCAAAGCCAATGTGTACAACCTTTGAAGCAGAGAGAGTAGCAGCAAAGACCCCACCCCAGGAAAAGAGCAGACTAAGCAAAAATGACAAACAGAAATGACATGATAAGTCAGACACAGCATGAAAAGGAGGAGCTGGGGTGGAGGTGAAAACAGAAATGACATTGATAAGTCAGACACAGCATGAAAAGGAGGAGCTGGGGTGGAGGTGAGTTGCAAAGTGACTTGAAGAGGAAGCAGCAACAGTAGGCTGGTCAAAGCATTTAAATAAGGTGCCCTGAATGAGATTCGCCAATTGGTTGCATGGAAAGGAATCATGTGATCTATCAGCTGCTCCATCAGTTGATTGGGCTGCTTAAGATCAGCTGATGTAGCTGGGATGTGAGCTGAGCTTGACTTGTGTCCTGCCTTGGTTAATGCTATGCTCAGTTAAGGTGGCAGCTGGCTGCGGGGAAATCACCAGGGAGCTGAAAGTTTCTGACTATCACTAATAACCTCCTTGCTGTTGGCTATACTGTCTGTCATTTCCACTATATATCACAATATAAAAATTGTGTTTTCTGTTTAAAAAGCACAAAAGTAGGAAGATAGAAAGTACTCGCCCATCTTTTAAGTGCTTAAGTCTCCAGTTGAGGACACAGCTCTTAGTTAGCATACAGGGTTTGTTTACATGGCATACCTGAAGTACATATTCATCAGATTCAGTATGAACAGACAGTGATGTTCACTTGCTGTTAGGACACGGTGTAAAATTCATATGAGGAATAGACAGAGTTTTCAAAAAAACATGTGCAGTGCACGAGACACACTGCCAGGACACTGGTGTTTTTGACAGAGGACCCAGACAAATGAGCTCAGCAAGCAGCAGACAATTTTAAAGTCTTCCAAAAGTAATCCTAAGTATTTACAATATGTAACTTAGATTGAGTAATCTAATAGAATACATTACAAATTACATTTCAGGGCATGCATTCAGTGATCTGTAATGTAATACATTTTAAGAATAACCTTCCCAACACTGTGTACGGTACAGACATGAGAATGGCATCCATCTTCTAATCTAACTCTATTACAAGAGAGTGAATAAATATATTTTCCCGAATGCCAACAGAAAAATCTGAAAAAGATTTAGGCTCCTGTGACCAGTGCGTTCACTCCCTGGCTAGCATAAAAGTCTTCCCCCAGTTCTTACAGTGTCCTGGTCTCGAGCTGGCCCTCATGAACACACACAGATAGCCATTCTGATCCTCCATCATGCCCACGTGCTTTTTTTTTGTCAGTGTTTCCATCAGTCCAAGTGTCCTTGAGCAAGACACTTGTGAGGATGACTTTCCTATCTCCTCTGTCACTGTGGATTAAAGTGTCCGCCCAATGGCTGAAATGTAAATGTATGATCATGTGCACACACACATACTGTACTTCCTCATATAAATGATTCTCTGGGGGCTGGTTAGAATTGATGGGGAATCTGCAGTGTTGGCTAAGAGAGTGTGAGAGATTTTTTTTATATCATTAAATCATCAGTAAAAGCTGTGACCTCCGCTGAGAGGGAGGGAGAGACGGTAAATAAGTATTAGATAGTTGTAAATTAATTCTCTTGTTTGTTTTTTTTTTGTTTTGTTTTTTCGTGAGGAAAACAGATTTTAACGATGAGCAAAGAAAAGACAAGTAAAGTGAAAAGGAGGAGGAATAAAGGGATATATATATGGAGAAAGAAATTGACTGTCTGAAAAAGATTAAAAAAAAACAGGACAGAAAAGAAAATTAGGCAAGAAAAAGGAAAAAGAAATAACAACCCGGCCTCCACATGGGGCAGGTGGGAGAAGGTCAAACAAACTCCAGACTTTCACCCATGAAAGTATTTTAATTACAGCGTAGTGTGCTAATATGTATGACATACTACACCAGTGATGTATGCGAGGTGATGTTACATTATGTTAGTAACAAATAAGCCAAAATATGTTTTCTTTTTCTGAACCTAACCCAGTGTACAATGTCAACTACCTTATAGTAGGTAGGACCATAGGTAGTTGACATTGTACAGTATAACACCAGCATACATATTACCCAGAAAAATCATTGCATAGATGTATATGACAAAAATAGAAGAAGAAAATTAGATTAGGAATTGTTCATTTAATTGAATAGTTTTTATAGCTTATTTATAGTTTTATGCAGAAGAAGCATATATTTATAACATATTTCCTACTGACTGTTTTATAGCCTTGAAAATGGAACTATTTTTTATTGAATGTGCTAGAAAAGAACCAAATTGTCATAGTTTGATGTGTAGGGTCACTAATTAAGCATCAGAATTGGACGAAGTAATAGAGTGGAGTAATCAACTCGAGGGCCAAGGAAGGAAGATGGCCGCTTGAGCTCAGAGCTCCACATTTCCTCAGTGCCTAAACTGAAGTTTTAGATCTTCACCCAGTAATTTATAGAGCTGATTTCTGTGACCCTGTGACTATAAACTATAAGGATCATGCCGGAGGAAGGAAAAAGCAGAAGAGACCTAAGGAGTGTTAAATCAAAGAACAAAGAAGAGGGTGAGCACCAAGACGGAGACAACGGGTATGACCTGGCTGATATTATGGCAGAATTAAAATCTCAGCGCCGTGATATAGTAAATCGGCTGGATGGTATTGACAGTCGTTTGGAAAATGTTACTTCTGAAGTGACAACAATGAAGAGTGCACTGTCTGAGACAAATGAGGCACTCAACAAACAATTTCAGCGTTTGGACGCAGCAGAACAAAGGATCTCAGACCTGGAGGACACTCTGCATACTACCAAACGGGACCTACACCGAGCCCAAAAGCTGATTAAAAATCTCGAAGCTAAGACGGACGACTTGGAAAACAGAGGAAGGGGGAAAAACTTGGTTTTGATGGGACTCCCTGAGCAATCTGAAGGCCAATACCTATTCAAGTACATCCAACAGAAGATACCGGAATGGCTTAATTTAATGTTGGATCAACCGCTCGAAATTGAACGAGCACATCGCTCCCTGCAACCTCGCCCAGAACCGGGTAAACCACCGAGGCCAATTCTGATCCGCTTTCTGCGGTTCAGAGACAGGGAAATGATATTCCAAGCTGCGAAAAAGAAGACTGCTCTTTGCGAGGGGGAGGCAAAACTCACCTTCCGCCAGGATCTATCTGCAGAAGTCCGCCGTAAACGCAAGGAATTCTCTGGGGTGATTGAATATTTCCTCGCGAGGGGTATGTTCAGAGGCTTCGCATACCCACATCGGCTCCGGGTACTCCATAAAGGTAATATTGAACTCTTTGATAACCCCTCCGAAGCGAAAGCTCTCATCAACAAGTTGGAAAGGCGTCTGACTGAAACAGACTCCGCGGAGTCTGATCATTAAAAGTCCATTAACTGAGCGGAGGTAAGACACGCTCTTTTCCCCACTTATGATGAGTGATGTCATACATGATCAAGAAGAGAGAGATTTTTCTTTTGACTATGTTGAGTGGTGAACCCTCTATTTTTGTTAGTTGCTAGTTTCATAAATCTCCGACGCTCATGCCGGTACCGGGTGCTTCCGGAAACAAAGTGTGATGTCACAGCGGACAGTACCACTTGCAGTAACCGGGGGGGTCTCCATGAGAGGAACTTAATAGACTGTTTTGGGAAGAATCCCCTAGGAAGTACTTGACTCCTCTTTTGTTTTCTATTAATAAGATCGATCATGACTCATTATTTAAAAGTAAAAACTCTTAAGACCTCTGGGGAATATTGTGCTCCTGCTTTTTTTG
Source organism: Epinephelus fuscoguttatus (assembly GCF_011397635.1). NCBI lineage: Eukaryota > Metazoa > Chordata > Actinopteri > Perciformes > Serranidae > Epinephelus > Epinephelus fuscoguttatus. Next base: position 18,898,358 of record NC_064775.1, read on the forward strand.
CATTAAACATAGGCCCAAATGGGTGAAAAACAGATGGATCATTCTACGAACACAAGTGTGTAGGTGTATGCGTGGGGGAACAGAAACATAAGACTATTTTTTTTCTCTTTATTCTGTCATGGCGCTCTCTCTTTTTTTAGAGCTACTAAAGGAATTTATTCCATTCCACCCTCACCTATCACCTATTACTTGCATTATATTTGAAGAAAACTTGATGAACACTTTTTTTCTCTCTCTTTTTTTTGGTCCCCTACTTACTGGAAAGCACTGAGGAAGGGTGCTCCAAGCTGCCAGAGCTATAGGGAGGACTCATGTTTATTTTTTCTTTTTTGTCTAGTCTAATTTTCATGGTTATGTTTTCATGTGATCTTTACTTTCTTAGGCCTATTAGGAAATTTTTGTTGTGGTTTTCACAACGTGGGGGGGGTTAGGGCATTTCTTATAATTGTTTTCTTTTTTTATAGTGTATCTTATGTTTGTTACTTTTGGGCAACAATCTATAATAAAAGCAGTAAAATAGTCATTGTTCAGCAGTATGCATTGACAGCTGCACTAGTGTTGATCTGTAGTTATGTATGATTTGAATATTATTTCATGGAATGTTAAAGGTTTAGGTAACCCCTCTAAAAGGAAGAAAATACTATCTGTTTTGAAGGAGGATAAAGCAGACGTCGTCTTCCTACAAGAAACTTATCTTTCTGACAATGAACACAATAAACTTAAAACAGAGTGGGTAGGTCAAGTTTATTTTTCCTCATATAAATCTCACAGTAGAGGAACATGTATTTTAATAAATAGGGAGGTACCTTTTATTTTAGGAAATTTAGCTACAGATCCAAATGGTAGGTTTGTTATGATTTCAGGCACCATTAACGGCACCTCAATTACTTTTTTAAACATTTATGCTCCTAATTCAGATGAGCTGACATTTATATCAGACATGGTACTAATGTTCAATGAAAACTGTAAAGGGCTGGGTGTCTTGGGGGGAGATTTCAACGTAACACTATGCTCAAACGATAAATCCAATCAAGCAAAGGCATCCAACCTTAAATCTGCTAAGGTTCTTTACAATTTATGTGCGGACTGTGGTCTTACTGATGTTTGGCGGGAGTTAAATCCAGGTGTTAGAGATTATACTTTTTTCTCAAACGTCCATAATTCCTACTCCCGATTAGATTACTTTTTCATTCCCTCTAATTACATGTACACAATATCTAAGTGTAGAATAAATCCAATCGTCCTTTCAGATCATTCCAGAGTCCATCTAACGATCCAAGTTGATCAGAAAAGTTTTATTTGTAAACGATGGAAATTCAACTCTTCTCTTCTTAAAGATAATGAATTTAAATCAAATATGCGTGTGTGGATAACAAACTATATTAAAGAAAATAATAATTCCTCCTTAGAGCCCAGCGTTATTTGGGAAGCAGCAAAAGCTACATTAAGAGGACTTCTTATCTCATATGCTTCTTTTAAAAATCATGAAAAATGTATCAAAAGAAAAGAACTAGAGAGAGAAGTAGCACATTGTGAAAACCTTCATAAAAATGCATCTACAGAGGACAACTGGAGACAACTAACTGCTGCCAGAGCAAAACTAAATATTATGATATCAGATGAAATCACCCAAAAAATGAATTATATTCGACAAAAGGAATACGAATTTGGAATTAAACCAGGTAAACTATTAGCTCACCAAATTAAGAAGGAGCAAGCTGAAAAGACTATTAAAGCAATTCACCTCAGGGAAAATAAGATTTCCTACCATCCAAAAGACATAAACCAAACCTTTTTCGACTTCTATAATAATCTTTATAAATCGCAAGGGGGATACTCACAGGAAGAATTGGATAATTACCTCAGTAACATCAAGTTACCTGAAGTTTCTGCTCAGGACCAACAATTTTAAATTCACCATTTACAGAAACAGAAATCTTGGCCACAATTAATTCAATGCCTTTAAATAAAAGTCCGGGACCAGACGGTTTCTCAGTTGAATTTTATAAAGAATTTTGGCCTGAGATTCAACCTATTTTCATGGTGAACAATTTTTGCAAGAAAAAACTACTTCCTCAGACAATGAACTTGGCTCATATTAGTGTTTTACATAAAAGTGGTAAAGACCCTTTGCAGTGCTCTTCATACAGGCCTATAAGTCTCTTGGATCATGACTATAAGATTATTACAAAACTGTTAGCAAGAAGGCTGGAGGCCATCCTACCTAAGCTGATCAATCCAGACCAGTCAGGTTTTATAAAGGGGAGATATGCAGCTGATAATATAAGGAGAGCCCTGAATGTAATAAATTGTATCAATAACCAGCTGAAGCCTTCTCTCTTGTTATCATTAGATGCAGAGAAAGCTTTTGACAGGGTTGAGTGGAGTTTTCTTTTTTCTGTTCTCCATAAATTTAACCTGGGTGGTAATTTTATTGATTGGATTAAAACTATATATAACAGCCCTAAAGCTGCAGTAATAACTAATGGCCATTGCTCTGAGTTTTTCTTTAACTAGAGGGACAAGGCAGGGATGCCCCTGTCACCATTACTTTTGCTATGGTGATCGAACCACTGGCAGCATGTGTAAGAGACAGCACTAACATCCAAGGCTTAAAACTTGATAACAATGAACACAAAATTTCCCTATATGCTGATGACATCCTTTATATATCACTGATCCTGAGAAATCTATATCTCACTTGCAAAATGCAATCAAACAATTTGGAAGCTATTCAGGATATAGGATAAATTTTAACAAGTCCAATGCTATCTTCTTACACATGACACCAACAGAAAAAATGCTTACATCTTGTGGTTTTAATTGTACACCAAAGGGATTTAAGTATTTGGGTATATTTATTACTCCAACTCTGGATAAATTGTTAACAGAAAATTATACCCCCCTCACATTTAAGATAAAATCAGACCTGTTAAAATGGTCTTCCCTGCCATTGTCACTTTTGGGGAGGATAAATGTAATTAAATTGAATGTTCTTCCTAGGTTTAATTTTTTTTTTCCAGATGCTTCCATGTTTTTTATCTGTGGAGTTTTTCAAATCAATAAACAGTTCCCTCTCAAGATTCATTTGGAATAATAAAAAACCTCGGATCGGTTTAAAGACTCTCATGAAGCCAGAATCTATGGGAGGTCTTGGTTTGCCTAACTTTCAATATTATTTTTGGGCAGCTCAATTAAGGAACTTGATATCATGGTCAATGGAACGATATGAGTCCCTGTGGGTTCAGATGGAAGCAAAACCATTTGAACCTCTGCCTCTCATCTCCCTACTATTTATTAACCGCTTCGAAAAGATAAAAAACATGGACAAATGCTTCTCTGTTTTTAATACCTTGCAAACTTGGAGAGACTGTAGAAAAAAAAGTGGAATCACATCATGTACCTCTATTTATTCTCCGATTTTTCAGAATCCAGACTTGAACACTCAAATTACAATGGTTAATATAGGTCAATGGATAAACTCGGGTGTAACACAATTCAAAGACTTGTTAAATTTGAACATGCAGTTGAAATCTTTCATTGATTTAAGATCAGAATATAACATTCCTAACAAGCACTTTTTTTTAAAATATTTACAAATTCGGACTATTACTCATTCACTTATTAAAGAAAAGAAATTACGGCTTGGATTATCTGAAGTTGAGGACAATCTGTTATCTTCAAACACAATTAAAGGAAAGATAAGCAATTTTTATAATATCTTATCAAGAGAAGGCCAATCCTCTTTCCTATTGTTAAAAAATATTTGGGAGAAGGAGTTGGGGAGAAATTTAGAAGACAATGCCTGGTTAAATATCTGTGAAAGAATACATTTTCCATTCACAAGTAATAAAATTAAGGAAGCTAATTTCAAATTCATCCATAAATACTACTTAACTCCAACAAAAATGCATAAAATATCAAAAGATATTTCACCAAAGTGTCACAGATGTAAAAATATGGAGGGATCATTCATGCACATGTTCTGGGAATGTGATCTTTTAAAAAGTTATTGGAACTCAATCCATTCCCTCACACAATCAGTTTTGAACATAAAATTTGAGTTAAACAGGAGTTTATATTTACTAAATGACACATATAATGACACATACAGTTAGATAACAAAAAATCCAGGATATTAATTCTGGTCACTTATTTTGCAAAGAAATGTATACTTTTATTTTGGAAGAATGATTCCCCTCCATCTTTTAAGATTTTCCTTGATCAATTGTCAGCATTCTTACCCTTAGAAAAACTAACCTTGGAAAAATACAATCGTGGTCATCTATTCCATGAATTTTGGTTCCCTCTGTTCTCTTGTTTGGAGAAATGCTGAAGGCTGCATGTTGCCCTACTGCTGTCATTTATTTATTCATTTATTTTTTTTTATGCATTTATTTGTCTTTGAGTTTTGTTGCCCCTATTTTTATTATTATTATTATTATTATTATTTTATTTTTATTTTTTTCTGTTTTGGTTTGTTTCCTGGTTTGTTCTTTTTCTTTGGGGGGGGGGGTTGCACAAAGGAAAACTGTAGGACTTACCATCAGATTGTATCTGGATTATTTTCTTTTGTGAAATAAAAAGACTTATAAAAAAAAAAAAAAGAATTGGACGAAGTAGGAGTGAGAAGATTTTGGAAATATAACAAGACAACAAAACAGAAACAGAGACAGAAACAAGAAAAAGAGACTAGAAAAAACACAAAAATTGATAGACATATTAAGAAAGAAAAAAGGAAGATTAAAAGAAAAAAATAGAATGGAACAAAAACACAAAATATAAAAAGGAAAACAGCAAGAAATAAAGGAAACATCAAAAAGAGCCAAACAATGACAAGACAAACAAAAAAGACAGAACTACACAGAAATTAGGAGACCGAAACAAAGACAAAATGAGACAGAAACACTATTTAAAATACAGAAAAAACAGAGACATGCAAAAAAGAGAAAACAGAGAGAAAAAAAAGAAAAACAATCAAGGAGTGAGAACAGAGAGGGAGGCAGAAAGAAAGACAAAAAATGAAGACAAAGTGAGACATAATACCAAGCGAAAAAGACAGAAATGAGCAGGAAAGAGATGAGCGGGCATCTGTCCATGTCTTCCCTCTTGGTGATGATATAACATCTAATGCATTCAATAACTGGATTTTTACTTCAAGTCAGGAGGTACTGATGACTTCACTTCATCCACTCCAAATTCTTCTTTTTATTTCTTTTAGTGCAGGACAAGAATAACAGCTCCATATTTCTCATCCATTTCTCTGGCTGCAGAAAGCAATTAATACATGCCCACTGGAGGAGCGTGTGTTTGTGTGTTTCCATGTCTGTGTGGTTTAACAACACACACACACACACACACACACACACACACACACCATTAGAAGGGAAAAGGCGCCGGCACAGCAGCCAATTAGGGCATCAAGGCTAAAAGAGGACATTATAATACTTAGGTTTTGCATTTTGTATTAACGTCAAACTGAAATCTGAATTCTTGTCACATTCTGCTAGAAAATAGAAACAATAATGAAACAGCAGCTGTTGTGCATGCACATTTTACAAAAGAGGACATAAGTACGGTGGCCCTGAGACCTTAATAGAATGCACATTAACAAAACATCTTCACTAATTAGACAACACAGCTGCAAACACAAGCAAGTACAGAAACAAGCCGCTCAGGGCTATAGAAACTGTTTCCAGGGGACACTAAGAAGTGATGCACATGGCTTGCACATACTTGTTGTTGCCATGGCTTTGGCTCATGAAGTTTATAACTCGGTTATCCATCAGTGGTGTTGCAAAAAAAATTATATCTTACACCCAGCACCTGGAACACAGCTGTCATGCGTTCAAATGGGGTTGTGTTTACCATGTTCACAAGCTTATGTTTGTGACTTCAAAACGTCAAATGTTTTTAATGTCATTGCTCTCATAATTGCATCTTTCATACTGGCATAGATACAGTCAATAGATGGCACCATAGAGGGCAGAGTCAAAATTTTCACACAACAAACAAGGCGACTGTGTAGGAGGTCAAAATATTGTGTGTTTAAATGGAGGCAGCACTGCAAACAGCGGTGGTCTGTGGGGCATTACATACGTACATTCTAACATGTTCACAGATTTTTTTTCAATATATTACCAATTTGATTATGTTCCAACATTTTTTAAAATTTCTTTATCATCTCCTATGGTCGTCATATCTCTCTAAAACCCCACTACACCGCCATGATCTCCAGTGGTACTGCTGTTTCATCTGTATCTGTAAGCGTTCAGAATACGAGCACAAACATGTACAAAATGAATGCAAAATACACAGAGAAGGCTCCATCTGTGTCCATATCGAACACTGTGGACCCTATAGATGCTCTTTATTCTACAAAAGACAGTGGGTAGAATATTCATACATTGGTAATGTTTGCTTTAAAGTTTTACAATACAGCAATTTTCTAAACATATAGACTCATACATAAGTAACTGCTCTCAATCATCACTTATGATCCACTCTCAGTGTGTGGCAATTTATTTTCCTGCAGACACTCTGCTCTCTGACTTTATTTACTTAAGCTGAAATCACACTGGTGCAGCAGCCGCGCAGTGCATCATGTGACACGGGTCAAGTGCTGCTCCTAGCACACACTGGACATGTCGCACTACAGCTCACCAACAGACAACAACACAAAGTTATTATTACTTTTTTATAAGCAGAGGAAATATTAATTTTATTCTGGGGGCAGCGAGGCTGGAATAGGACAGTGGTGTGAAGTGCCATGAGGCTGTGCGTCCAGAAGCACAGACACACATCAGCTGCTGGTGTGGGGTTGTACATCAAAAATAATAGGAGTATGTTTGGATGCACATTGTTCGCCGTCAGTGTGTGTCGGACATATTTGTCTTATTTTCTGTGTGTAGGACATTTAATAAAATACATAGAAATTTTTTTTTTTAAAAATCCAATGTCTTATTTTCTGTGTGTAGGACATTTAATAAAATACATAGAAATTTTTTTTTAAAAAAATCCAACACCCCTCCTTCCCTCCCTACTCAGACTTTCACCCCCTTAACTTACGTTGTTGTCCCGCTGCTTTTCCCCCGACAACACTGGGAGCCATTACACAGTAACAACTCCCATAACATGTGTCATGCTGACGTCAGAAGGATGGCTTAATTCGTCAGTGTCTGATGCCAGAAGTCACTGCCCAAGCGATGACCTCAGAGTGAGACTGGGTTGGCAGTACACTGTGCCAACAAAAAAGCAAATATACGCGAGGCGAAATGTTAAACAAGACTAAATATGGGTTTGGCTTTTAGTTTCACTTTTGCTTGTGAGCTTGTTTACAAACAATAACAATCGTGCATAGTATATCTACAGTTTTGGAGATTTGTAATTCCACTTCTGATGTCTGTCTTTGTGTTGCAAACAATAGATTACATTGCAAAGTCTGAAATTTTTTATGGTTAGCAGATTTTAGTTATGAGTAATGAGACATATTGCACCACCTCAGTACTATATTTTGACTTACAGATTTTTCTTCTCAAGCAATATCAAACAATGCTAACAAATGTTAAAAAAAAATCAAATAAGCTTCTCTGCAATCTTTCATTCAGTTTTCTGTCTTCTAATTTTGTCTTTTTATGTAATTATAACTGACAGGTTCATAGTATTGTTTTGGCTTTTGTTTTACTGACTGTCTCTGAAGTATTCCTAAATCCAGTAGCAACAGAAGCAGAAATGACAGCAACATCACCTCCCCTTTGCTGTAAAAAACAAAGAAAACTGCTCATTTCCAGGCTGCTGGAGGTGGCAGAACTGACACCAAGTCTCCAAACATTCGGTGACAGACAAGATGCTGTGATGGAGTGCATCAAGTTCCTTCAGTCTGATTTCCTACATTTCCCAGAATACCTTTTGACACTGCACATGGAAAGTTATTGAACCTGTTGCACCCAGAATGTGTAGGTGGAGTGAATGAAAGCACAGCAAGAGCAAGAAAGTGGGAGGTTTTTTCAGTTAAGAAGGAAAAGAAACAACATTGTGGTCTATTTCCTGGTTCTGTGGGCGTAGAAATTGGCCACTGTGCTGATAAATTCCTCTCTGTATAATTACTGAATGTGTGTGTTAAATGCAGGCTGCAGGAACATGCTCTTAATTTCTTCATTTATGGATCATTTCCTGAGATTTAACACTGCACTATATGGCCAAAAATATGTGGTCACTTACACACTACACTCATATGTGATTATTTATAAACACCATTTTCTAAAAGCATACATGATTTTGGAGGCTGGCTGCAGGGATTCGCTCCCATTCAGCTGTAGAAGCAATCGAGGTACATTAAGATGAAGCAAACAGTTGTTCATGGAAGATGGAAACAAAGCATGCTCAGTGTATTTGCAAACTTTCTGCTTATTCTGGGCTTCAGGGCTCAATTCCCAGCAAACACCTGTACAGTGTGTACATAGGCAAATAAACACAGACTGTGAATAGAGCTATGTTAGGACCGACTTTAGCTCTATGTTAAAAACGCAGTATTCCTACTCATTTGAATCTCAGGGTCGTCATGCAAAAACATATTAACCTTGCTCAACTTTTGCAGCAATTAAATGTGGTGTCACCTCACAAAATTTCGTAACCCTCGGTCCAGTCTGTTTACCACTTACGTCTGAACATGTACAAGGTCTTCATCTTACAGAATCCCAACCTTCAGACATCCTAGAGCCTCTTCACGTGTCTGCATGCAGACAATAAAGGACTCTGAGGCCTTTCAAATACCAAACCATGACCATGGATGAGTCATACATTCATAGTGTTATAATTTGTTATTCATGTTGACATTAACACACCTTAATATTTAATAAATGTTCCACAACACATACAAATGTAATTTCTGGGAAGCGGATATTTTTTAAACTGCTGTGCAGAGTTTTGCCTACTGATTCACAAATATGTAACTCAACAACCATCCTCTGTCCTTAAACCCTTGAGTCGTCGGATGAGGAACTAGAATTATTGCCTTGCAATTGTAAACCTCTGCCAACCAGTCAAACCGAAGTTGCAGTTTACATCCATGTCTGTCCAGACTCATATTAAATCATGATAGCTGACAATGCTTCAAATATTGCTAAAAAAGCTATGTAGTCTAAAACATGGATGCTTCACACACATAAGATTTATACAATCAACACAGTTTCAAGGTGGACACCCAAGTTTAGAGTCACCAATTCAGTATCTGACCAAATGTCTCCCCTTCTGTTCCTGAGATATGGCCAGAAAGTGTTTTTGCAGAACATTATGATGTCACAGTGAAGTTGACCTTTGAACTTTTGAGAAAAAAAAGTCATCATTTTATTTTATTTTTTTTGTGGAATTTTGACATAATTAAGTCTTGAGTTATAGTCACAGTGACCTTGACCTTTGACCACTAAAATCTAATCAGTTCATTTGTGAATATAAGTGGACATTTTTGCCAAATTCAAGGAAATTTCCTAAAGCCTTCTTGAGATATGGAGTTCGTGAGAATGAGATGAACAGAGGGTCACAGTGACCTTGACCTTTGACCACCAAAATCTAATCAGTTCACTGTTAAATCTAAGTCAATACTTGTGCCAAATTTGAAGAAATTCCCTCAAGGTGTAGGTTGTAGTGACCTTGACCCTTGACTACCAAAATCTAATCAGTCGTTTAGTCCAAGTGGATGTCTGTGCCAAATTAAAGGAAACTACCTCAAGGCCTTCTTGAAATTTTGTGTTCATGAAAATAAGAAGGATGCAGGGTCACAGTGACCTTTACCTCTGACCACCAAATCTAATTAGTTCACAGCTGAGTCCAAGTGAAAGTTTGTGCCAAGTTTGAAAGAGAATGAGATGGACACAAGGTTACAGTGACCTTGACTTATGACCACCAAACTCAGTTCATTAATAAGTTCAAATAGATGGTTGTGCCAACTTTGAGGAAATCCTGTCACCGCCTTCTTGACATATGGCATTCACCAGAATGAGTTCACAAAGACCTTGACCTTTGACCACCAAAATCTTCCCTCACTGATTTTTGAGATATCGCTTTTACAAGAACGGGATGGACTGACGGACTGAAAAATATAATGCTCTGGCCACTACTATACCTAGCGTGGAGGCATAAAACCCCTGATGGTATTCAGGTCATGTCAGGTCAGGTCAAGTTCTTCCACACCAAACTGAGAAACTATTAATCTCTGCATGAACATTAGTCAAGTTTAAAGAAGAAATGGTCTTCTCCAAACTGTTCCTACACAGCTGAAATATGCATATCCACATACTTTTGGCAATATAGTGCATCCAGTCACTGAAGGATTTTGTAGGAGGATTTCTCCTTTTTTGGAAAGAATAGAGGACATGAAAAAACAAATATTAAAACATAGAGAAAAATCCCATCCTCCACCTACACACACACTCCACAGAGACAAACACATTCAACACCATGTTCCCTTGTCTCTGCCAATGACAGCCAAGATCACCCCTCGAACTCCCATCACGCTATGGCTGCTAAATCCCAACCGCTTTCATCTGCCAGGGCTGCAATGGACTGCACACACACAGTGAATAGGCTTCTGCAATTACATTATACACACCAGGAGAGGAGATGAGAGGGGAGGCTTAGATGGAGTCAGGAAGACAGAGGGAAAAGAGATGGAGATGAGAGAGGAAAAACAGAGGAGGGAAAGACGACAGGAATATGACAGAGCAGCAGATGAATGAGTCAGAGGGAGAAGAAGGATGAAGAGAGAGCAATTATCTCGGGCAGATATCAAGAGATGGCGAGTGAATTTTCAATCTTTTGGTTTTGAGAGAAAAGACGGACGAAGGGCGAAGTGAGATGGATGGACGGAGCGGGAGGGATAAAAGATCAATGATGGAGGGAATGGTTGGAGATGGAGAGAGGGTGGAGGGAGAACAGGGAGTAGGAGGGAGGAGGAGAATGTGAGTATTGATTAAATGATGAAATATAGCAGTTCAGGTGGATGTAAGAGCACACATGCACGCACACACACCATCCTCCCATGTCCTTGTTTGTCTTTCATGTTTCTGGCTGGTTTGTCCAAATTAGTTATTTATGCCCATTCATCATTTTTTAAACATTTCAGGATGCATTTAGCCACTTTTCCACTCCGTGATTGTTCTATATTAAGATTAATTTGGGATTCTAGTGTTTCTCCTCATAGCTGAAATCCTCTTAAAGGATAACTTCGGTATTTTTCAACCTGGGCTCTATTTCCCCATGTGTATGTGTGCGTATGATTCATAGGTACAACTCGTTCTAAAATTGGTTCAGCATTGAGGGAGGCGGATGCAGCCGGCAGCCGCGAGGTAGATATGGGGGCAAATGTGCCCTGTATAAGTTTACGCATTAAGAGTGCTTTTTTTTTTGCCACTGACCGGTTCAGATCGCCAGTGCTATCTCTGTAAATAGCATAAGCGTTTCTCTGACCCTTCACCTCCTCCCGGCTGTGACGTCATCTCGCGAGAGCTTTGCTTGTTGCTAGAAGAAAACAGGGTACGATACGAGGGCCAAGTATGCAACAGTAAATGTGTGTCTCAGAGACAATTCTAGGTATCAGTATTACATGCATAAAGACATATTAGTTATAGTTACTTGATGGATAGTTGACTATTTGGTCCCTGTGGTTTTGGCCGCCTCCTCCAATTTATTTTGGGCACATGAATAAAGGTATCCAGCACTGCCCTGTTGATCAGAGGGGGGAAATCCTCCAACGTAGTTACACAGTGTTTGGTAGTTTCTGTATCATCCCAGGCCACATCGAGACCTTGAATATTGGGCAGCAGGTCCCACTCGTTGCAACACAGACATTCTTCCTCTGTGGGCATGGAGTCACAGCAACCACAGGAGCACCACCAGTCCTCAGAGATTCGCTTTCGTGCAGCCGCTGCTTCACCCTTGTCTGCTTGTTGGCCCTCTCTATCCTCTCTCTCTATCCTACAAATTGAAGAGCAGACGAGGATAGAGAGAGAGGGCCAACAAGCAGACAAGGGTGCAGCCACTGCTTCTGTGTGGACGGCATTGTCCCAGCAAGGACTGTGCGGTGTTACCCAAATAACAAGCCTTGGGTAACAAAGGACATCAAAGCCATACTCAACCTGAAGAAAAGGGCTTTCAGAGGTGGCAACAGGGAGGAGCTGAGGGACATTCAGAGGGAGCTGAGTGCAAAGATCAATGAGGCTAAGGACGGCTACAGGAGGAAGCTGGAGAGGAAACTCCAGCAGAATAACATAAGCGAGGTCTGGAGTGGTTTGAGGACCATCACTGGTTACAGACCAACTAGCAGTGGAGCTGATGGTAGTGTGGCTAGGGCCAATGAGTTAAATCTGTTCTTCAATAGGTTTGACACTGCAGCCCCGGCCCCTGTTGGCTCTCCTGCTGACTGTTTCCAGCCACCACCACTTCTGACCCCCCCTCTTCCTCCTCCTGATAGCACCTCATCCAACTTGGTGAGCCCCTCACACCCATCCCCCACTCCTCACACCTCCTCTGGCTCCCATGCTACCTGCCCTCCTCTCACTTTGGACTTCAACTCTCCCCCTCCTCAACCTGCACTCTTTACACCTCTATATGTTAGGAGACAGCTGAGCAAACTCCCCGCTGGTAAGGCTGCAGGCCCTGATGGTGTCAGCCCACGGGTTCTCAGAGCCTGCGCCGAACAACTCTGTGGAGTGCTTCATCGTGTCTTCAAAATGAGCCTGAGCCTCCAGAGGGTCCCTGTGATATGGAAGACGTCCTGCCTCGTTCCAGTGCCAAAGACGCCGCAGCCCAGCGGTCTCTCGGACTACCGACCGGTGGCACTGACGTCACATATCATGAAGACCCTGGAGAGACTCGTCCTGAGCAGCTCAGGCCTATGGTCAGGCTGCACCTGGATCCTCCAGTTCGCCTACCAGCCCCGGATTGGAGTTGAGGATGCCCTCATTTACCTGCTGAACCGCATCTACGCCCACCTGGACAAGCCGGGGAGCACTGTCAGGGTCACGTTCTTTGACTTCTCCAGTGCTTTCAATACCATCAGGCCTGCTCTACTGGGTGACAAGCTGACGGCGATGCTGGTGAATCCCCCCCTTGTGTCCTGGATTGTGGATTACCTCGCTGGCCGACCACAGTACGTGCGCTTACGGCACTGTGTGTCAGACACAGTGGTCAGCAATACTGGGGCTCCACAAGGTACTGTCCTCTCTCCTTTCCTCTTCACCCTTTACACCACGGACTTCAGCTACCAGACAGAGTCTTGCCATCTTCAGAAGTTTTCTGATGACTCTGCTATAGTTGGATGTATCAGCAAGGGTGAGGAGGCTGAATACAGGGCTGTGGTGAATAACTTTGTCTCATGGTGTGAGCTGAACCACCTGCAGCTCAACACAACAAAGACAAAAGAGCTGGTGGTGGATCTGAGGAGAACGAGGACACCAGTGACCCCAGTTTCCATCCTGGGGCATAACGTGGACATTGTAGAACACTACAAGTACCTGGGTGTGTTCATAGACAATAATCTGGACTGGACTAAGAACACTGAAGTCCTTTACAAGAAGGGACAAAGCCGCCTCTATTTTCTGAGGAGGCTCCGCTCCTTTAACATCTGCCGGACTATGCTGAGGATGTTTTATGAGTCTGTGGTGGCCAGTGCTATTCTGTTTGCTGTGGTGTGCTGGGGCAGCAGACTGAGAGTAGCCGATGCCAACAGACTCAACAAGCTGATCAGAAAGGCCAGTGACGTTGTGGGGGTGCAGCTGGACCCTTTGACAGCAGTGTCAGACAGGAGGATGCTGTCAAGGTGCGGGCGATACTTCAGCATGGCTCTCACCCTCTCCACAACGCTCTGGTCGAACTGAGGAGCACCTTCAGCCAGAGACTGATTGCTCCTAAATGCACCACTGAGCGCCACAGGAAGTCATTCTTACCTGTGGCCATTAAACTATACAACTCCTCCCTTTGATTATCGGACTCATTTGGCTATTTATAAAACAAAACACACAATATAATTACTCATTCTTATTTCATTTATAACGCTACAACCTTTTCATTGTATATTGTATATATTTCAGATTGTCTACTTTACTATTTTTATTATTTATTTCACTTTATTGTCTACTTTAATATTTTATTTTATGTTAATGTCTACTTTAATATTTTATCTTATTCTATTTTATTCTAATGTCTACTTTAATATTTTATTTTATGTTAATGTCTACTTTAATATTTATTTTATTTATTTCATTGGCTATTTTAGTATCTTATTTATATCTTCATCTTTATCTCTGGTTTCCTTTCATACTGTATTTCTATTTCTACTTTGCACGGAGCATTGGAACAAAAACAATTTCCCCCCGGGGATTAATAAAGTATTCTGAATCTGAATCTGAAATCTGAACTACTGCAACATTCTAAAAACTTGCCAGTTCACACCAGTGCAACTAGATGAGATGGTGCATCATCTCTATGCAACAACTCTCTCTACCTCTGTTCTGATTTGCAGCTTAATAGCAGCTTAATTTGTGGCTGGATATAATATGTAGCTTCTAAAAATATGAATGAGGACAGTGATAGTGAGATACTGGCTACAGCTGCATTTGTAGTAGTGATGAAACCATAAGGCATACGCACATACAGCAAGCAGCAGCAGCGTCCCACTGTCCAACACTGTGAGGATGGAAACAGAGGGCTCAGCAGGGACAGAGCACCTGCAGCAGCAAACGAACACGCCGCCTGCGGTCACTTTGACTTGACCAGCAGACTTGACTACAAGCTGATTGGCTATAGAAACAGGTCATGTGCTTTACATTCTAAAACCAGCTGCCGGCTATTTGACCAGAGGAACTGCAGGTGACACCATCAGCCGGCTTGAGTCAAGCTCAGAACGGCCAGTTCACTCTGCTGCAACTTTTCCCTGCAACGTTCTGAAACGGTTTAATCTCATCACAAATCTTTGGTCTGAACTGGGCTTTGTAGTCAATATGGTGAAGAAAATAGCAAAAATGTGGATGAATTCATCTTATAATCTGCCTTACTTTAGTGGACCATAACATAGTGGGTATGGAATTAATCTTAAAATGCTCTGGTTCAAAATTTGACCAAACTTTTCTATGGATGTCAGTTTTTGAGCTGTGACAAAGGCCAAAATGTGGCCAACAACCGATAGTAAGGCTTGTTGTTTTTTTAAGCTGAGATGACTTTCGAAAACTTGCAGCTCCTACCGGATTGTTAAGATGACTGAGGAGTCAGCATTCAGTGATGGTATATAACAGTCACTAAAACAGGTTTTCCAACAATTGCTGAACCTCAACCATGAGCAGTTCTAGATCATACAGTCATAAATGTGATCACAACATATTAGGTTGATTAGTCCAGTAGTTTGTGAGATTAGCTGTAGACAGATAGATATACAGAATCACTCATGCACACACACTGATCATCAAAAACATGAACCGGGTGAGCGGCTGAGGAAGGGGGCGGAAGAAGATGAAGATTGTCCCTTGCTGCGGGGAGAGAGGAAAGGGCTTCCCCGGAGGTTGGTCTCTTTACCCAGTCCCTCTCCTCCACACTTCGACTGGAGCTTGGCCTCTTTCCTCCTGTTCACCCTTCTCCCCATCTCTACACTTAGACTTTTTTTCACCCTGCCGACAGTGGAGCTTATATCCATTGTGCCAATGGTGGCTTGGAAAACCACCCCTAACTGTGTCACTCGGGCAGAAGGGAAGGCGGCCGGAGCTCAGCCGGTCCCCTTCTCCACACTTTGACTTATTTTATCCTACTTGGTTCCAGTGGCGATTGCTCTAAGACTGCAAGGGAAGCTCAGCTTCCCCTAAAATGTCAAAAAATAAGTGGTCAAATATGTACTGTTGTGTTTACATTTCATTGACTAAATATGTGCTAGAATGCGTTCAACTTTTGTTCAGAATCAGCTACTTATCACAGGTCACTGACGCGACTTTCTTCTCATTCATTCCCGTAGCGTCACAGTGCATTAAACAGTGGAAGCTCAGCGTCCAAAGACTTCAGTGGGGAAACATAGAGTGGGTTGTTCCACTTCAGCGAAACTAGACAGTCATTGGATAAATGTTCAGTTTTGTCCCGCTCATCGGACGTTCAGCGTCTCTGGGGGTCTATGGGGCAGTGGGCTGGCCTTGGCCGGCCTGGACGCTGGGCTTCTGCGTGATGATTGGATGATCTGTCTGAGAGGCCGTTTACACGTGGCCGGCTATTTTCATAAACGGACATTTCACCGTCTCCGTTTTCAAAAAGATCTTTGTTTACACTTACCCGTGTATATATACACAAGAGCATGCCAAACCTGTAGGTGGCAGTGTAACGAGAAGCTCAAACCTTCCATGTATCCATTGTCACCATAGCAACATAGGTCGCACTTTTGACACAGGCGCAAGTTCCGGTGCATACTGTGACGTCGGCTGCCTATAACTCCGTTTATCTCCGTTTATCTCAGTTTACATGCAAATGCACAACCGGAGTTTTCCAAAATCTCCACTCTGGCCAGAGTTTTTAGAAAGACTCGTTTTCAGAGGAGAAATCTCCGTTTACGTGTAAACGAAGGGCATAGACGAAACAAGATGTCTTCGTTTATCAAAATCACCGTGCACGTGTGAATAGCCTCTGAGGCTTAATCCCTTTTTGATTGACAGCGAAATGAGCGAATCAGCGATCTTGAAATATAAACCACCACCAGAGCGTTTTTCAAGTTTCATTCCGTTGTTCTGAGTTGATCTGGAGACTTTTCCAATCCTCTTAGTGACTTTTTCTTTGTTAAAAACGACTAGCGACAAATCTAGCATCTTTTCCTGGTGTTATTGGAGACTGTACTCGTGTTTGGAGACTCTGACTTCTGTCGCTCTGCAGTTACTGTCCCCAACGAGCAGTGGGTGCTGCTATGAGCCGCTCCACCGTCCCAAAGCACTCACAGGCGGTCACACTAGTCTCACGCAGCAGCCCCAGAGGGTAGAATTTACGTATAAATAAACGGACACATTTTATGATGTAGGCCGAAAATGAGCTTCCCCTCCTTGAAAGACCAGCAGCTGCCACTGCTTGGTTCTATTTCTCCCTCTCTGGGAGCCTGGGCTCACCGCACAGCAGCCCACCGTATCCATCCATCCATACACCCCTCCCTCCCTCCCTCACGGCCCCGCACATACACCCCCGAGGCTTGGCTCTCTCTCACCGCACAGCAGCCCTCCACATCCCTCCCTCGTGGCCCCGCACATATACCCCCGAGGCTCGGCTCTCTCTCACCGCACAGCAGCCCTCCACATCCCTCCCTCGCCGCCCCGCACACATACTCCCGAGGTTTGGCGCCTCTCCTCGACCAACTAACCTAAATACTATTAACACACTACTAACTGTAAACCTACACTAAAATACAATATGCTAACAATACAAATTGACAAATTACTAACTATTCTCTCTGTTCTACTATTCTCTCTGCTCTGATCCAACCTACTCGCTATCAGTTTGATAACTGCGGACAGAATGGTTTTATAGTAAGGGGAGGAGTAAAGGGAGGAGGGCAGGCCTTAGCGTGGACGGTTAGTGATGTCATTCGCCCCGAAAAAGAGTCATTGCCTCCAATGTAATGTAATATAAATTCAAATGTAGTAACCAGGTTTCAAGCTGTAGAGAGCACTCCATACCACATTTTTAAAATAAAATGTAGATTTTCAACAGTTTGCACTACACTGTTTTGAACAGGATCAGTCAGTAACACTACTATACAACCAGAAACAATGATTATCAGCTGAAAAAAATGGTTTTAGGGTTTAGTTACTCTTTAAGTTCAGTGACTGGCCACTTTGTTAGGTACACCTTGCTAGTACAGAGTTGGACCCCATTTTGCCTTCAGAACTGCATTAATTCTTCGTGGTATAGATTTAACAAGGTGTCAGAAACATTCCTCAGAGCTTTTGGTCCATATTGACATGATAGCATCACACAGTTGCTGCAGATCTGTCGGCTGCACATCCATGATGTAAATCTCCCGTTCCACCACATCCTAAAGGTGCTCTATTGATTGAGATCTGGTGACTATGGAGGCCATTGGAGTACAGTGAACTCCTTGTCATGTTCAAGAAACCAGTTTGAGATGATTTGAGCTTTGTGACATGGTGCGTTATCCTGTTGGAAGTAGCCATCAGAAGGTGGGTACACTGTGGTCATAAAGGGATGGACACGGTCAGCAACAATACTCAGGTAGGCTGTGGTGTTTAAACAATGCTCAGTTGGTACTAAGGGGCCCAAAGTGTGCCACCACTAGCCTGAACCGTTGATACAAGGCAGGATGGATCCATGCTTTCATGTTGTTTTCACCAGATTCTGACCCTACCATCTCAATTTTGCAGCAGAAATCCAGACTCATCAGACCAGGCAACCTTTTTCCAACCTTTATCTTCTGCATAGCTGGCAGCAAATAACAGTAAAGTGCAGTGGCATATACTGTATATATAAATTGCATATAGTGAATCAGGTGCTGGCAGCTTATAAAAATAAGAATAAGAGTGCAGGTCCATGTTAAAAAGTGCAGTTCAGGGGGGTAGGTGACATAGTCAGTGGCTTATTGCAGGTAGGGAGGATAGGGAGTTCAACAGCCTCACCACCTCGGGGAAGAAGCTGGATTTCAGGCTTGTAGTTTTTAATTCTAGGATTCTCAGCCTCCTGCCAGAGGGGAGGAGGGCAAACAATCCATTAGCAGGAATGGGTGGGGTCCGTCATAATGCTGGAGAGAGCCCTCCTGTCTGTAGCCTGAAGTTCCCGTTCTAGACTGTGATGCAGGATGTGAGGATGCTCGCCACTGCACATCTGTGTGATTGGTCCAGGTGAGGTTGTGTGAAATGTGCACTCCCAAGTATTTAAAACATGAGACCACTTCCACAGCTGCCCTTTGTTTTTGCCACATTGAGGAACAGGTCGTTTGCTCTGCACCTTTCCTCGAGCAGTACCACCTCCTGTCTGTACTCAGACTCACCATTGTGGGAGATTAGTCCCACCACGACCGTGTCGTCTGCAAACTTCACAATATGATTGCTGGCCGAGCAGTCATACATGAGGAGGGTGTACAGCAGGGGGCTCAGGACGCATCCCTGCGGGGAGCCGGTGTTGAGGATGATGGAGGCGGATGTTACATCATGGATCTTGGCGGGTCTGCGGGCTGTTGGTCAGAAAATCCAGTATCCAGTTACAGAGGGAGGGTTTGGTTCCGAGCAGCTGCAATTTGTTGATCAAGGTCTGCGGGATGATGGTATTAAATGCAGAACTGAAATCCAAAAAGAGCAGTCTGACGTAGGAACCCTTGGTCTCCAGATGTGTAAGGGCTGAGTGGAGGACAAATGAGATGGCATCAGAAGTGAACTGGTTCTCTCTGTTGGCATACTGGTGGAGGTCTGCGTTGATGTTAATACTGGCCTTTATGTGGACCATGACCAGACGCTCAAAGCACTTCATGATCACCGGAGTGAGAGCCACGGAACGATAATCATTCATGCCTGTCACTGTGGGTTTTTTTGGGACAGGTATGATGATTGCAGTCTTGAGGCATGTTGGTGCCAGGGCCTGGGAGAGGGAGGTATTAAAAATGTCTGTCAGGATGTCAGTGAGCTCATGTGCACAGTCCTTCAGAACCTGTCCCAGGATGTTGTCTGGGCCTGCCGCTTTACGAGGGTTTATTCTAAGCAGGGACTTCCTCACATCCTCTGCACCCACTCTAAGTGGCAGTTCCTCAGGTGGGAGAGTGAGCCTGAAACTGGGGGAGGTGTTGGAAGCCTCAGACCGCGCATAAAAGTTGTTCAGGGCATCAGGGAGAGATGGGTCCCGGGGGCACACTGCACCTTTCCTGCTGTACTCAGTGATGGTCTTAATGCCCTTCCACATACTGCGAGGGTCATTGTTGGAGAAGTGACCTTGAATTTTTTGAGCATAGTTGGCTTTCGCTCTTTTAATTCCAGCCCCCAGCTCCTTCCTTGCTGCTCTCAATGCAGGAGCATCTCCCAGCCTGTATGCAGAGTCCCGTGCCTTCAGAAGGGAACATACTTCACTGTTCAGCCAGGGCTTCTGATTGGGGTGGATGGTGATGGTCCTGGTGGTGGTGACATCATTGGTACACTTGCTAATGTAGACGGTGACATATGACACGTATTCCTCCAGGTCCACTGCGCCTCTGACTGTTGCTGTTTCCCTTAAAGACCTGCCAGCTGGTGCGTTCAAAACAGTCTTGTAGGATGGAGGCAGCATCAGTGGGCCACACAGTGATGGTTTTCCATGTGGGCTTGCAGTCTTTGAGCACGGGGTGGTGAGAAGGAACCAGCATGATGGAATCATGATCGGAGAAGCCGAGGTGGGGGTGGGGCGCCGCTCTGTATGAGTCCCTTCTATTGATGTACACCTGGTCAAGCATGTTGGTTTTTGGTTGATCGGGCTGGTACACAGAGTCCGGCACGTTGTCATGTAACCATGTCTCGGTTAGAATATGCACACAGCAGTTCCTCATGTCCGTGTAGGTGTTCATACGGAGTCGCAACAATCAATTTCAATTCAATTTCAATTTTATTTATACAGCCCAATATCACAAATCACAATTTGCCTCACAGGGCTTTACAGCATACGACATCCCTCTGTCCTTATGACCCTCGCAGCGGATAAGGAAAAACTCCCCAAAAAAACCCCCTTTAACGGGGAAAAAAAACCAAGTCCATCTTATTGTCCAGAGAGCGTACATTAGCCAAGAAGAGTGTGGGGAATGCAGGTCTGCTGTTAGCCCTTAGCCTAGCCTCGCTTACCCCTCTTCTGCCTCCGAGTGCACTGCTTCCTGCTTCCCCTCAGTCGGTATAATTTTCCATACAGATCGGTTGTCCTCAGAAGCCCCAATCTGCCCAGTGCAGCTTTCAGATCTTGATGGATCTCTGTCGCTGGGTCAGCAAGTTCCAGAATTTCACTTGCACTGTATTTCTCCGTGTTAGTAGATGAGAAAAGAGTAAAACACACACTTGTCACCGGGAGCTGAGAAGCCGCTGCACTGCTGCGCGCCGCTATCATAGCCATGAGCGGTCATGGAGCTTTTAATAAGAAATTAGAGCTGAAGTCCAACCAAAGTCTCCATTAAGACACCCAGTCTCCACTTCTTTTTCTGACTCTGGATACAGTCCAAGAACCCATAACTATGGTCACAGAGGCATTCATGACAAAAATGTTCAGTATGCTTATTACTTTGTATTTGTGTACCCTCCCTTTGTTATAATTGACTTAGGTTGCAGTGTGGCTCTGTCTATTTCCTGAAAAACCCCCATTTCAAATGCACGCTTGGATAAAAGTAATACTCAAAAATGCACACAAGATGCTTCTCTTAAAAAATGCTAATTATCAAATATCCCACAATGAACCTATAGACCGAGTTAACATTTACAAATTAAATAACAGACAAGATCACATGAGAATATTTTGCTATTGTTACTGGAACAGACTGACTAGTTTTGCTACAGCAGAATGAAAACATTAATCTCCTCAATCCTGGTTTTAGCACAAGAGTAAATAATTTCTTCAAAGAAGAAAGGAACAGCCGGGACATGTTTACTTTTAAGGATATCCCTCATCTCTCTGTCCTCATTTGGTCCCCAGAAGTTTAGAAAAACACATCTACAAACAACCAGTGCTGTGATCTTTCCACACAATGCTCAATTCATTTATTGTACTACGAGATGGACAAAGGCTTCCACCAAACATATATTTCCTTGTCAAATCCAACCTCTGCAGCCCCTAGCAACACAACAATGTCTGTGTCTCTACCGGCGACAAAAACAACAGCCCCATGACAGCCGTTGTTTACATCTTTGCTTCTGGAGTAGAGTAGTCTCTGACGTTTGACTTGGACTGTAAATCACAGCAAAGTAATAGTTTGCTGATAGACTCAGACAGTCTAATCTGGCTAATGGCTCCCCGCCCTCTCTGGGACAGATGGATGATAGTGTATATATTGTGTATACTGTGTGTGTGTGTGTGTGTGTGTGTGTGTGTGTGTGTGTGTGTGAGTGACTGTGAGAGCACTCCAGATACAGTACAGTTACAACCTGCGCATGCTGATTAAGATACAGTATGATCATGGGCAGATTTTGAGACTATGGGTGCCTGAGCACAGACATGGCAAAGGCCCCTGACTCCTTTGAAGACTCAACAGCTGAAAGAGACACAAAACACAAAACTTGTTTGAAAAATAATACTAATACTAATAATAAAATGATCCCTGTCTCTGTATGATCGATTTTGTTTATCTTTCGCATTTTGTGTCTGATGTAGTTGTTTTTTCTCTCTGTATGAACCTTTTTGCATTTTGTGGTTGTTTTGTGTCTCTGTATGGCTGTTTTCCATCTCTGATGTGTTGTGTTTCTTTGTGATTGTTTTCTCTGTCTTTTTTGTTATTTTGCATCCCTTTGTGCTCTTTTATTCATCTCTGTATCATTTTGTTGTCTCTTTATGGTTGATTTGTCTCTGCATAGTTATTTGCATGTCTGTTGTTTTGTGTCCCTTTGTTGTCATTTTGCATCTTTGTGTCATTGTTTTGTCATCCCTTTGTGGTTGCTTTCTTTCTTTGTGTCGTTTTGTTGTCTCTGTATTCTTTGTTGTTTTGTGTCCCTTTGTGGTTGCTTTGTCTGTGTGGTTGCTTGTTTGTTTTTTTGTCTCTCTGTATGGTCCACCTCTGATGTTTTGTGTCATTTTGTGGTTGCTTTCTCTGTCTTTGTTGTCATTTTGCATCCCTTTGTGGTTGCATTGTCTCTCTGTATGGCAGTTTTGCATCTTTGTTGTTTTGTGGTTGTTTTGTCTCTCTTGTTGTTTTTCTGTGTCGCTGTTTTGCCTCTTTGTGGTTGAGTTATGCTCTGCATAGTTGTTTTGCATGTCTGACATTTTGTCTCTCTTTGCGGTTGTTTTGTATCTTTGATACAGAAAGACAAAACAACCACAACAAGACGCAATGTGACAGACATCTAAAACTATTATACAGAGACAGATCAACCACAAAGAGAAGAAAAATGACACATTGTTTCTTTACTCCTCTAAATGTTTTGTGTTTGTGTTTTGTGTGTGATTTGGTCATTTTACATCTGTTTGTGGTGTGCTGTGTGTGTATAGTTGTTTTCCATCTCAGTTGTTTGTGTGTCTTTGTTGTTGTTTCCTCTCTCCTTGTTGTCATTTTGCATCCCTGTGTAGTTTGTGTTTCTTTGTAGTTGTTTTGTATTGCTGCATGATTGTTTTGCATCTCTTTCTGGTCATTCTATCTCAGTTTGTTGTAGTTTTGCATCTGTGTCATTGTTTTGCATCTCTTTTTGGTCTTTTTGTTTGTTTGCAGCTTATTTGTCTGTCTTCAAAGGTCACTTCGCATCTCTTAGTGATCATTGTATTGTATTGGTTTTTGTGTCTCTTTATGGTAGATTTGCATGTTTTTGTTGTGATATTGAATTTTTTTGTTGTTGTTGTTTTGTGTCTTTTGTTTGATTGACTTTCTAACAGAGATTCTGGGGTCCCCTCACCCCTTGGGTCCCTGCCTCGATAAGCCTGTTCAATATTCCCTCCATGACTATGATAATGTAAAGGTATGACATACCATGATAGGATTTCTAATTGTCGTTTACCTGTCTGTGAGTCAACTGAAAGTTGCTAATCATTTCCTGATTAATATCCACATTATGCAACAGTATTTTTGAACCGGAGCCAAGTGTCAGCATATACCTGAGAATTTTAATCAAAGTGACGCTGAAAAAGTGGAACAACCCAGGGAGAAGAAATCCCAGAAAAGGAGACACAGGGATCATTCAAATGTTCAGGTTTCCAGGGAAGATCAGAGTGAGCAAAGAGAATAAATAACGACAATCAACAATGAGAGACGCAGCGATGTGGAGCTGAGTGGAGCAGAACGAAAGCCCTCCCTGCATGAATAAAGAAGCTCTTTGCCCTTCTTCTTTCAATAAAAACCTGCCTGCGGTCGCAGCTGGTGCATTTTTATGCTCCCCTTCGTGATGCACATGTTCAGCCTTACTCTTTGAGTGCTGTTTCCAAAAACCATTGTAAAATTTTTGGTCTAAAAATGAACAGCTTTTCTTCTCAGTCCAAGGTTTTCAGCTGGGAAAAACCATGATATGATATTTACTGTTGTTTGGGTTGTCCTTATCTGAATATTTTTGACAGAAAAGAAAAGAAAAGAAAAGTAATGGTGGCATGGTGGAGCAGTGGTTAGCATTGTCACCTCACAGCAAGAAGGTTGCTGGTGGAAACTGAGGTTGGGGGGTTTGAACCCTGCTGTGCTATTGATATATATTTCATATTAGTTGATCAACAGTTCTTACTCATCTGTTCCTGCAGATGAGTAACCTTTTTTTGTGAATGAACAAAAATGTATTAGTACATCTATATAACAAGCTACACATGTTCCAAAACAAAAATGTTTGTAATGAGGACATGGCTATAAATCAATAAATTGGGCATTACTGACATTAGATCTTCTTCCTTAGTTTGCTGCTGTTGCTTTTATTTGTCATTTTTTCAAGCCTATTACACTGCACAGCCTGATAGACTGCAATAATAAAATGCATTTTCATTCCCTTTACAGCCTATACTTATACCTATACATGTCTCTGTATCATGATGTGATGATATAGCTGCTGCCTTTCTGCAGGGCTGTCTTTATCATAACAGTAACATTGCCTTTATTGCATCTCTGTCCTCTTTTCCTGTCGTGACAGTATAAAATGCCCTCTCAAATAATAATTTGTAATAATAATAATAATAATAATAATAATAATAATAATAATTGTATTTATTTAGCCTAAAAGCTGAAAGTGACAGTCCATTCCTGAGCTTGTACATGTTTGGCATCAGCACTTTAGAGATAAGTGGGCAAACTTGTGTGGTACAACCAAAAGATCCAAAATCATCTGCTAAATGGACCTCAGTGTCAATGACAGTACTGTTTTCACAGTCAAGAATTACTTCTCTATTCATTCATTCATTTTCCATAACCACTTATCTTTTTGGGATTCGTGGGGGGGCTGGAGCCTATCCCAGCTGACACTGGGTGAGACGTGGGGTACACCCTGGACAGGTTGCTAGACTATTGCAGGGCTGACGCATAGAGACAGACAACCATTCACACTCACATTCACACCTACGGACAATTCAGAGTGGGGGGGTTCACCCCAGGGTTCAAACCCCCCACCCCAGGTTCCACCAGCAATGGTCTTGCTGTGAGGTGACAATGCAAACCATTGCCCCACCATGCCACCATTACTTTTCTTTGTCAAAAATATTCAGATGAGTACAACTCAAACAACAGTAAACGTCATATCATGGATCATAATGCAGCTTGTTCATTATAGTTCCCCACATTCAGTAAATACTGTTATTATTAGGAGCTTGGAAAGGCTGAGCTTCAGTTTTGTCCTGCAATAATTTGAGTGGCAAAGCTTAGTGAGGCTGGCCAAAGTCCTTGTTGGAAAAGCAATATTTCTAGGTTAATAAAGATCTTTTAAAATCAGTCATGACTGCCTCCTGATATATTGTGTTAATAAATCTATTCATCCTGCCTTTGGAAGCATTTTTTAATCAAGAAAAAGCTTTTCCCCGCTGTTTTTCATAAATGAAAATCTACATTAAAAGAAAAAAAAAACTGTATTTCAATATTCATCCTGTGTTACTGTGAATTCAAGAAGACAAATCTGTTGACAGCCCTTTCTGACAAGGAACTGAACTAAAAGCCATTGCTAACTATGATCTCTTTAAACCCAGACAACCTTGACAAAAAAAGTAATTTTCCTCACCAAACAGAAGAGCTGCTGGTCTACTGCTACCTCCAACAGTAAGTTTGTTTGCACTATTGTGTGACTTTGGTAACTTCAAACTGATGCTTTCAAACACCAAGGTCACACAAAAACATTAACAAACTAATTGATCGAGGTAGCAGTAGACCAGCAACTCCTGTGTTCAACTAGGTAAAATTACAGTTTTTATCAATGGAGTCTGGCTTTGATGGGATCATAGTTAATGCCAGATTAACACTTCAGGATATCAGCCCGATTATAACCCGACACAGTGTCGTACAGTGTCAGCTGGGATCATGAACGACAATGAGTGTGATATGCGATTATCCATCGTTTCATCTTGTGTAATGTGTCACAGTAGACGACGAGTGACGCCATGTCTGGGACACCTCACGATGTCCCCAAAAAAGTCTGGTATATGTGATTTTCTTTTTGTCATGCACGACTTCTCTTGTCACAGCCGTCAATTTGACCAGTAGAAACACAGAGCAATCTGGTGCCGTGGACAACTGTATGACAACTTCGGTTGAGAGAATCCCTTCATTTTCTATAAAGGCTTTTATTGTGAAACATTTGCAGGAAATTGCGGAGGATTCAGTGACTTGCATAGCATGCATGTGGTGCTTCAAATGTAGCTGCAGACATCTGTTGGCACTTCTTACATCACTAATTGTAATGCAGAGCTCTCTGAAATTCCCACCAAACTCATTAACAAGCTTCAAATCATTCAAAACTCGGCTGCTGGATCAATTACAACAACCTTCTGCTCACCTTCAAAGCCCTCCACAGCTTAGCCCCTGTCTCTCTGACCTCCTGCTCCCTGCACTCTTCCTCGGCTGGTCCCCTGACCATCTCCACCTCACGCCTCAGCACCATGGGTGCCAGGGCCTTCAGCTGCAATGCCTCCAGGCTCTGGAACTCCCTACCTCCACACATTTGCCAGTCCGACAGCATAACGTCCTTCAAATCCCATCTCATAACCCACCTGTTCAAACTGACTTATGGACTTTAACACTGACTGTACCCTCTGCCAGCTGCCAATTCATGTACCTTGCTCTGTACAGTATGTTATTTTATGTACTGGGCGGTGACCTTGGGTGTTTTGAAAGGCGCCTCTTCAGATAAAATGTATTATTATCAAACATTTCAGCTGGGACATGAGCAACCACAGTGACTGAAATAATAGTAATAATAATAAGAATAGGACAAGAATAACCTGATGACAACATGCACGTTGATGAAAGATGAACTGCAATGATTGGTCATGGATCCCCATGTAGTCTTTCATGTCTGTTGGCCAAGTCTTATAGTTCAGTACCCTGTCAGAGGGAACTTTCTGTTTGGGAAGTACCAAGCATATGACTAGATACATGAGACTTGGATTATACTGCATGAGTTGTGTGAGAGGCAGCACGGTGGTGTGGTGGTTAGCACTCTCGCCTCACAGCAAGAGGGTTGCCGGTTCAATCCCGGGCGTGGGAGCCCTTCTGTGTGGAGTTTGCATGTTCTCCCCGTGTCAGCGTGGGTTCTCTCCGGGCACTCCGGCTTCCTCCCACAGTCCAAAGACATGCAGATTGGGGACTAGGTTAATTGGTGACTCTAAATTGTCCGTAGGTGTGAATGTGAGAGTGAATGGTTGTTTGTCTCTATGTGTCAGCCCTGCGATAGTCTGGCGACCTGTCCAGGGTGTACCCTGCCTCTCGCCCGATGTAGCTGGGATAGGCTCCAGCCCCCCCGCGACCCTCAAGAGGATGAAGCGGTTAGAAGATGAATGAATGAATGAATGAGTTGTGTGAGAGATTTTAAAGGGATGTTTTCATATCATTTTGCTGTTAAACGTGGACCTCCATGACTTCAATTCATCAAGAACTTTGGAGTCTTTCTTCACTGGAGGCAAGTGAGAAAAAAAATCTCTTCACAAATTCAAATAACACAGCGTGAGTTATTATTGATATTCAAATGGTTGTTTGGGGGCATAGTGTTCCTTTAAACCTGAGGCCAAGAGCAGCAGGATGATGAGCTCCTGTAAAGCTACGGTATTTATGTCATGAGCGGGAAGGTGAAGGCCATGTGGGGGAATATAAAAGGCACACTTCATTGAATAAATCAATACAGAGCCTCGTAAGCACAGATTAACCACCTCTTGGTAATCAGCCAAGGAGAAGCACGTTGATTCGGGTTCATTTGCCAAAGGTTGCTTTTCATAACACCTTGTATAAAGATAGAGAGCACAGGAATCTCGGCGGTGGTTTGGATGATTTAAGTGCATTCCTGCTACAGTTAATTAAACAGGCCAGAGAGTGAGAGGGAGATTGCTTTGAAATTCTAATCCCCTGATAGACATTCAATTAAGGTTTTGACAGTTTTACAACAGCTGTTTGTCTTGTTGAAATACACGCCGTAAATACGGTACAGCAAACCCCCTACTCATCTCAAATCACACAGATGAAGAGGAAGCAACACGTTCATGTAAAGGTGTGCATCGAGTTTGATCCCCTTTGGTTGCTTTAAGCTTGTTAAAATGATCTTATTCCACACTGTCTGACTTATTTATTCTGTATCAGTTTATTCCAACTCTTTACTGAAACTATATGGTGTTTACATTGAGTGAAATATGTTTTTACAGCTGTGTTTTTTATTGATTTCCCCCAAATTCAGACTGGAATATTTATCTCCCAGACTCTGGGATCTGCACCAGAATCTTAAATAAAGTGATTTTGGTTTGGACTGACTTTACCATCAACCGATTCAATCAATCAATCAATCAATCAATTTTATTTATAAAGCCCAATATCACAAATCACAATTTGCCTCACAGGGCTTTACAGCATACGACATCCCTCTGTCCTTAAGACCCTCACAGCGGATAAGGAAAAACTCCCCAAAAAAACCCCTTTGACGGGGAAAAAAAACGGTAGAAACCTCAGGAAGAGCAACTGAGGAGGGATCCCTCTTCCAGGACGGACAGACGTGCAATAGATGTCGTACAGAACAGATCAGCATAATAAATTAACAGTAATCCATATGACACAGAGAGAGAGAGAGAGAGAGAGAGAGAGAGAGAGAGAGAGAGAGAGAGATGCAGGTAATGACAGTAGCTTACAACAACATTAATGAAAGTAATAATATTATAGTTATGGTTCTGGTTACTGCGGTACAATATGTTGAAAGTATGTATTAATACCTGGCAGTATACATGTGTGACAATAATCATATGTGTATAATAACAGAAGAAGTATGACTAATGACTAATGATGGCAGCAGCAGCAGGAGGCATCTGGCAGGACCACGGCAGCAGCACAACCACACACGTCACGCTGTCCAGGCACCGCTGTGATATGAGTTAATCTGAGAGACAGTGGAGCACAAAGGCTCCGGAGAAGAAGCCGAGTTAGTGACATCCAGAATGGCCGAGTTAGCAAGATGCAGTAATAGAATACGAGAGAGAGAGTGAGAGAGACAGAGAGAGAGAGAGAGAGAGAGAGAGAGAGAGAGAGAGAAGGAGAGAAGGGGCCCGGTGTATTATAGGGGGGTCCTCCGGCAGACTAGGCCTAAGTCAGCCTAACTAGGGGCTGGTACAGGGCAAGCCAGAGCCAGCCCTAACTATAAGCTTTATCAAAGAGGAAAGTCTTAAGTCTAGTCTTAAATGTGGAGACGGTGTCTGCCTCCCGGACCGTAACAGGAAGATGATTCCACAGGAGTGGAGCCTGATAGCTAAAGGCTCTGGCTCCTGATCTACTTTTGGAGACTTTAGGGACCACGAGTAACCCTGCGTTCTCAGAGCGCAGTGTTCTGGTGGGATAATATGGCACTATGAGCTCTCTAAGATATGATGGAGCTTGACCATTTAGAGCTTTATAAGTTAATAGTAGGATTTTAAATTCAATTCTGGATTTTACAGGGAGCCAGTGCAGAGAAGCTAAAACAGGAGAGATATGATCGCTAATAATAGTTCCTGTTAGTACACGCGCTCATGCATTCTGAATTACCTTGAGAGTTATTAAGTAATTACTAGGGCTACCTGATAATAGAGAGTTACAGTAATCCAGCCTTGAGGTAACAAAAGCGTGGACCAATTTTTCTGCATCTTTCTGGGTCAGGATAGGCCTAATTTTCGCAATATTACGCAGATGAAAAAATGCAGTCCGTGAGGTTTGCTTTAAATGAGAATTAAAAGACAAATCTTGATCAAATATTACTCCGAGGTTTCTTACGGTAGTGGCAGGGGCCAGAGCAATGCCATCTAGAGAAACTATGTCATCAGATAAAGAGTCTCTGAGTTGTTTGGGGCCAAGAACAATAACTTCAGTTTTGTCTGAATTTAACATCAGGAAATTGGTGCTCATCCAAGTTTTTATGTCTTTAAGGCAATTATGGAGTTTAGTTAATTGATTGCTTTCTTCTGGCTTCATTGATAAATACAACTGAGTATCATCCGCATAACAATGGAAATTTATAGAGTGATTTCTAATGATGTTACCTAAAGGAAGCATATATAGAGTAAACAGGATTGGTCCGAGCACAGAACTCATGGAACTCCAAAACAAACTTTAGTACGTAAGGATGGTTCATTGCGAACGCCAACAAATTGAAAACGATCAGATAAATAAGATTTAAACCAGCTTAGTGCTGAACCTTTTAAGCCAATTAAGTGATCCAGTCTCTGCAGTAGAATTTGATGGTCAATTGTGTCAAACGCACTAAGATCTAATAAAACAAGTACAGAGACGAGTCCTTTGTCTGAAGCAATCAGAAGGTCATTTGTAATTTTAACTAGAGCTGTCTCAGTGCTATGATGCACTCTAAATCCTGACTGAAATTCCTCAAATAAATTATTATCCTGGAGAAAATCACACAGCTGGTCTGCGACTACTTTCTCAAGGATCTTTGACATAAAGGGAAGATTAGATATTGGTCTATAATTGGCTAACACCTCTGGATCCAGGGTGGGCTTTTTAGTAGAGGTTTAATTACAGCTACCTTAAAAGACTGTGGTACATAGCCTGTTAATAAGGATATATTGATCATATCTAATATATGAGTGTTAACTAAAGGAAAGACCTCCTTAAGTAGCCTAGTTGGGATGGGGTCTAAGAGACACGTTGATGATTTGGATGAAGAAATCACTGCAGTCAATTCTTGAAGAGAAATTGGAGAGAAGCAATCTAAATATATATTAGATTTTACAGCTGTGTTTGAGGTTAGATAGGTACTATCTGAGGGCAAGAGGTCATGAATTTTGCCTCTAATAGTTAGAATTTTGTCATTAAAAAAGCTCATAAAATCATTACTGCTAAGGGCTAAGGGAATACGAGGCTCAATAGAGCTTTGACTCTCAGTCAGCCTGGCTACAGTGCTGAAAAGAAACCTGGGGTTGTTCTTATTGTCTTCTATTAATGCTGAGTAATAGTTTTCTCTGGCATTGTGTAGGCCCCTCTTATAAGTTTTGAGACTGTCTGTCCAGATTAAACGAGATTCTTCCAGTTTGGTTAATCGCCAATTCCTTTCAAATTTTCGCGATATTTGTTTTAACTTACGGGTTTGACAGTTATACCAAGGAGCGAACTTTCTTTGTTTTTTTAACTTCTACAGCTACAGAGTTGAGCGTTGTTCGTAGCGAGCCTACGGTGCTATCAACAAAATGATCAATTCGGGAGAGGTTAAAGTCGGCACGGGAAACCTCTGTTACTGAAGGTATTGGTATTGAATTTAACGACGAAGTAATCTTTTCCTTAAGTTTTGCGACAGCACTATCTGATAAACATCTAGTATAGTAACTGTTGCTGAGTGGCGTGTAATCAAGTAAAAAGAAATCAAAAGTAATCAGATAATGATCCGATAGCGAGGGATTCTGTGGAAAGACTTTTAGGTTATCAATTTCAATTCCATACGTCAGAACTAGATCGAGGGTAGGGTTAAAACAGTGAGTGGGTTCATGTACACCCTGACTGAAGCCAATGGAGTCTAATAATGAGATAAACGCGTAGCCAGGAGTCATTATCAACGTCGACATGAATGTTAAAATCGCCTACAATAATAACTTTATCTGATTTAAGAACTAAACTGGATAAAAACTCTGAGAATTCAGATAAAAATTCAGAATACGGGCCAGGAGCACGGTACACTATAACAAATAATAGTGGCTGCGAGGTTTTCCAGGTCGGATGTAAAAGACTAAGAACGAGGCTTTCAAATGAATTATAATCTAGTTTAGGTTTAGGATTGATTAACAGGCTAGAGTTAAAAATGGCTGCAACTCCCCCTCCTCGGCCGCTGCCTCGAGGAATGTGGGTATTATTATGACTGGGAGGAGTGGACTCATTTAGACTGACATATTCATCTTGACACAGCCAGGTTTCAGTGAGACTGAGTAAATCAATATGATTATCTGATATTAATTTGTTTACTAACACTGCTTTAGACGATAGAGACCTGATATTCAACAGTCCGCATTTAATTCTCCTGTTTTGTCTTTCTGTCACAGAAGAGGTTTTAATTTTTATGAGGTTGTTATGCACAACTCCTCTTTGTTTAATTTTAGATTTAGATAATTTAGGCAGTCGGGGGACAGACACCGATTGTATAAAACTATTAAAACTATGGCTGGGTAACTGAACTAGAAGCTCAGAGAGGCGTTAGGACTGCAACTCTGAGTCCTGGTCTCAACTCTGGGTTGTCAGGATTTAAATTACTAATAAAGTTTGCTAGGTTCTAGAAATGAGAGCAGCTCCATCCAAAGTGGGATGAATGCCGTCTCTCCTAATAAGACCAGGTTTTCCCCAGAAAGTTTGCCAATTATTAACAAAACCCACATCGTTTGCTGGACACCACCTGGACAGCCAGCGGTTAAATGATGACATGCGGCTAAACATGTCATCACTGGTCAGATTTGGGAGGGGTCCAGAGAACACTACGGAGTCCGACATCCGTTTTTGCGTATTCACACACGAAGCAATATTAATTTTAGTGACCTCCGATTGGCGTAACCGGGTGTCATTGCGCCGGCGTGAATAACAATCTTACTGAATCTACGTTTAGCTTTAGCCAGCAGCTTTAAATTTGATTCAATGTCGCCTGCTCTGGCCCCAGGGATACATTTGACTATGGCCGCTGGTGTTGCTAACTTCACGTTTCTCAGAATAGAGCTGCCAATAACCAGAGTTTTATCCTCAGCGGGTGTGTCGCTGAGTGGGGAAAAGCGGTTGGAAACGTGAACAGGCTGGTGGTGAGCCGTGGGCTTCGGCTTGGAGCTGTGCTTCTGGCGGACCGTGACCCAACCTCCCGGCTGAACGGGAGTTACCGGAGGACAGTTAGCAGAGGCTAAGGCTATGCTATGTGGCTCCGCACCGGCTACAGGGGGCTGGCTAACTACCGCAGCTGCTGAATGGTTTTCCATGGTGCGGAGCCGCGCTACTAATTCACTAAGCCTCGCCTCCAACGCAGCAAATAAGCTACACTTGTTACAATTACCACTGTCGCTAAAGGAGGCAGAGGCATAACTGAACATTTGACACACCGAGCAAGAAAGAGCAGGAGAAGGAGAAGCCATGGCTAAGCTAATGTAGCTAACAAGGCTAAGAGCGTGCAAACAACAGCTAAGAGATTAGCGAGAAAGTCGTAGAAAGGAGGAGAGCTATAGGTGCTTAAACAGAACCAGTGTGGGTTATGACTTGAAGTAGACGTAAAAGCAGCGTTAAAGCAACTGAGGTGAGAAAGCAGGCAAGTGGAATTCACCAGAGCAGTACAGAGACGCTGTCACAGAAACACCGGAAATGACACAACTCGCTTACCGCAATACGTCAGCACGACCGAACGTCAGCACGATTGAAGGGTAAAATGAATCAGTGCAGAGAAAATGAAGCAGATAAGCAAGGGCGCAGATTTCAGGGGAACATATGAAACAGGGGAGACTGGGGGACCTCATCAGGGAATTTTGAGCATCAAACACTTAATGTCCTGTACTCTGGTGTACTTTTATGCACCATGTTGTGGCTTTCCTGCATCACTTTAAGTGGAAATGTCCTTAACTTTGCCAAAGTAAAAGTACTTTCATGTTTTTAGCGGGGGTGGGGCAAAGGTAAAATGGTAAATGGACAGCACTTGTATAGTGCTTTTATAGTCTTCTGACCACTCAAGGCGCTTTTTACACTACATGTCACATTCACCCATTCACACGCAGTCACACACTGGTGGCTGGGACTACCATACAAGGTGCCATCTGCTCCTTAGTAACCATTCACTTGCACTCACACACCAATAGAAAAGCCATCAGAAGCAGTTTGAGTTTCAGTTTCTTACTCAAGGATTCTTCGACATGCAGACTGGAGGAGCCAGGGATAAAACCACTGATTTTCTAAATTATATTTGTCTTTTCTATCAGTGAAAGTTGACAGTTGAGCTGTATCTGTTATCTGCATTTTCTGTGCTCGCCTCTTCAATTGCAAATGTTCCACCAAATCAAGTTTTCCCTCTAAGACACTAGTGTGCAAGGGCACAGCCTCCTCATCCAGAGCTCAACAAATAAACCAGAGCAGAAACCACAAGGAGTACAGCATCAGTAAGTTATACTTTCCTTGAGAAACACACAGTCAACATAAAAGTCCTCTGCTACTTTTATGTTTTTATTAGGGGTAGGGTAAATGGACTGCACTTGTATGGCACTTTTCTAGTTTTCCTACCAATCAAAGCGCTTTCTACACTACATGTCACATTCACCCATGGTAGCCGAGGCTACCATACAAGCTGCCATCTGCTACTCAGTAAGTATTTACACATACTCACACAGATGGAACAGCCATCAAGAGTAATTTGGGTCTCAGTATCTTACCCAAGGACACTTCCACATGCGGGCTGGAGGAGCCAGGGATCAAACATATGCACATGTTCTAAATTTTGACGGGGACATTTCCTCTGTGTCCCCCCAAAATCTTTACCATTGTCTGAACCTCATTCCCAGCCATTCCTGTTTGCTGAATACCATAACACACCTGTTTTTAAGGGTTCTTTGGTTACACTGTACATGAAACATTACCGACCCAAACGGATTGTGTTGTCATGTTATATTTTCACATTTCTGAAATTCTAAATTAGTTGTAAATGCTCTGTTATAAAACCTCTCTAGATATTCTCCCCTTTAAGACAAATTGAAATGACACCACAAATTACACACAAGAGCATGTGCATTTTCGGATACTTTCTTTAGTGCACTTTGACACCCGTTTCAAGGGCATCTTCAAGGAGCATTAAAGCACCCTATTTTCTATGTTGAATCGATATCATCATGTAGAACTGCACTCAAAAAGTTCACTATATGGCAGCAAAGTGGACTTTCACATGCATATGCGAGATGATCTAATCTGGTGGAGAACCTTTTTGGAACAGTCTTTTGGAAATGTTTCAACATATACAACCTTTTTGGTGGCTCCTTTTTTTGAGACTATGCCTGAAATCTATGCCTCTGCAGAAAAGACATGTTTGCACTGAGAACAGGGAAAACAATCAAAATGTTGTCCTGTTTTTGTCCAAAATATGGTGCTCATTTTGTTATTTTTCATCAAGGGCCGGATGAAAACCACAGAAAAAGTCTATGTGAAGAAGAAGACACAGCAGTTTGCACTGTGAACACTGAAAATGACATTAATGTCCTTGCTTTTTGGTCCAAAATCCAGCCTTAAGATTTGCATATTTTAATGTCCATTTTATTTACTGAAAAAATAACAACAAGCTGGACTACAGCAAGAAGAAAATGTTGAACAAAGAGCGAGCAGCTTGAAGTGGGTGACAGGGTCGCCTAAAAAACACCTGCAGGATTGATTCTACTCACACTTACTGCTTCTCCTACCAGCATAATGGCATTACAGCCTATTTATTGCTGTTAAACATAAAATGTCTGTTGAAATTATTATACAACCTTTTATGATATTTGGTCTTTGTTGAGAGAGGTGGTTGGAGAGGCAAACAAAAACAGATCTATGATGCATTTCAGTAAATTTGTAGGTCGATTTGTAGTAGTATGTTAGATAAATATTGTGTTTTTATAATGTATTATTGCACATGAACACCTTTGAAAAACACATGCATCACATCCTGCTGCAAAATTATCTGAATTCTGCCAGATGTTTGCAGCTGGCCACGCTGTTTTCCTGCACTTCACTTTGATGCAAGATCATTACATCGATATAGAAAACGAAAAACACACTGAAATGGAAAATGTCTCACTTGCTCCGACCATCCCCGGTGTTCGCCAGCAGGCCAGCAGCAGCAGCAGCAGCAGCCCGAGGTCCAGGTGGAGAGACGCGGTCATAACCTTCTCTGTCTCCGCGCACGCACCTCTGGCTCTTCTGCACGCCTTCTCCTCTTCCTCTCTCCCCTCTTTTTAACTCTCCTGCGTTTCACTAGAAGTTTCCCCACGGGGTCACCACTGTTCCCACATCACCTTCACCTCTTACAACAACAGTCCGCACTGCTTCTTCTTCCTCCCCTGCGTCGGTTTGATTCCCCCAACTTGCACAAAGTAGGTCAGTAGGTATGCAGCTGCGATTTCAAAGATGCAGAATGAATATGAAACGACACTTCTCAGTCCCGTCGCGCAGCAGAGGCACCATAATCCCCGAGCCCGGTGAAGCTAACAGGTAGTTCGACCCTTTCCGCCACTTGTCCTCGGTTCTGCATGTATCTAGCGGGCTTGGTTTTGCGTCAAATGTCAGCCAGAGACGCATCAAACCCGCCTTTTCTTCGCGGCAGGTGGAAGGTCGCGGGAGTTTCAGCACCGCGGACAGCGCTCAGGCAGATCGGCTGTCATTTTCAGCGAGGAAGAAGACATCGGTTTATTGGATTTATATAAATAACAGAGAAGAAGAAGAAGAAAATGGGGTGGTGTTTCGGCTCACAGGAGGATGATGGAGACGCAGGAGCGCAAAGGGGGTCCGTCTCATCCAGCGCTGGTTTAATCTGACAGATTATGGAAAGCCCGGAGGATGAGAAAATGTCTGTCTGCAGGAGCTTCGGTGGTAACTCCTCCAGCCAACCACACACACATCCGAAAACACACAAACACAAGAGGCATGCACGAGACTGACGTTACAAATCCTGTCACTACAGGATGGAGGAGAAGGAGGAGGAGGAATAAGAAGGAGGGAGGGAGAGAGTGGTGGTGGTGCGCATTTCATCTCTCTGAAGTACCTGCTTGTTCCTAGGTGGGAACTGTTGATTATGTAATCAGATTACATTTGACATTTCACTGTATTGGATTAAGATAATCCAGTGGTTCATTTACTCAAACACTACTTAACTTGAGGATATTTGTAATTCATGCTGCTATATACTTTCATTTTGACCACATTTCAGATGGAAATATTTCACTTTCTTTAGTTCGATAGTTACTTTATAGATTAAGGTTTTAAATTAAACATATTTATGACCAACCCAATATTGAAAATTAATGTTGGCATTGTACCTTTCTTCAAACCAAAGATATGTAACATTTGGAGGTAGCGGATATGTTGAAACTGTGTTTCTTTACCTTTCAACAGTGCTGTGGTTGTTATGTGGTTATGCTAAAACACAAAAAACACTTGGTTATGGTAAGAAAAAGTGTTGGAATGGAACACCTGGTTTCGGTGGCAAAATCAAGGCTGGAAATGCCACAGATGTCCCACTAAAAACATCTGATTTGGTCGTAATATCATGGCTCTCAATGCCGTCACTGTCTCACTACAATCACAGCTGGAAATGCTGCTGATGTCTTGCTAAAAGCACCCAGTTTGGTGGCAAAATTGTGGCTAGAAATGCCATCGATGTCTGCTAAAAACACTTAATTTTAGTGGCACAATCTTGCTGGAAATAGCAATAATGTCTTGCCAAAAAACACCCAGTTTTGGTGGCAAAAATCATCTGGAAATGCTGCCAATGTCTCAGTACAAATACCCCCCGCCCCGGACGTTTGTATATATATATATATTAGGGATGTAACGATATGGAAAATTTGATATCTCGATTATAGTGACCAAATTATTACGGTAAATGATAATGCGATATTTTTTTTAAGCGCTGTAAAATGTCCAAAAAATAAATATATTGAAATAACTTCACTAAATCTTGAAAGCTTATTTGTCTGGTGCATTTTAACAGTAAGGAAAATATGTAAACAATTTATATATTAATTATTTATTAGCACGAGAGGAAAAATAAATATAAAACCAAACAATGCAAGAGTAGAACAAAAAATCTACAACGTAGAATAGATATCACAAATGTGCAGGAGAAACCATAAAAACCCTAAGGGCAATGATCATCATTACACAGAATAATTCACACATTAGAAGTATGCATGTGAGTAAGAGGATTACCTGTATGAGAAAAGGAGTGCATGCTCTCGGTCAAAGGTTAACACGACAGCGTTTTATGTTGTTTCCTTGAGCTGATGTCGAGAAAGTATAACTGGCCGTCTATATCGATTCTAGCTCGCCATACAATAACCATAATCACAGTAATTCAATCATAGTTGATCTCAATTAGCGTTACGTTACGTCGGTTTATATTCTGTTGGCTCTGCTCAGTGTTTTCAGCTTCGTTTCGTTTTGAAACACTTAACTTTAGCAACATAGCTGCTAATACGGCTATTAGCTACTCAGCTAGTATTAGCTCCTAAGTGTCTTAAACGAAAACGGAAAACCTAGTCACTGTTTAGGAGGACAGATACGGCTCAAATATCCCGTATACGTCGAGAGTTACACATTATGACAATCTTAGTAAAACCGAAGTCCCTCACACAATAACTGATGTTTGCATAGCATAACTTGCATTGGCTGTAAAGCTGTGGATGATGGTCACGGAGATGAGCCAGCAGGTTTGTAGTGTTGCTACTGTTCGCAGCAACTTTCTTTCTGCATGTTTTGCACACAGGATACTTGTCCTCAACCAGCTGTCCCTCGGCATTCTTCAGAAACCCAAAGGACGCCCAGACCTCAGACTTTGTGCGTTTAGTTGGGGGGGAAATGTCCCGAGTGCCGCTATTACCACCTTCAGCCATGTTTTCATTCTTTACACATGGTACGCATTCACGCAGCGCCTGCATCGCGAGACTTGAATGAGGCTGTTATTACATATCCTGATAATCCACCGCGATAATGCAATTAATTTAAACATAAACGGTCATTCTTACCATGTAAAAATTAACCGAGATTTACCGTAATATCGGTAATCGTTACATC
The DNA here is from genome assembly GCF_011397635.1 of Epinephelus fuscoguttatus. Taxonomy (NCBI): domain Eukaryota; kingdom Metazoa; phylum Chordata; class Actinopteri; order Perciformes; family Serranidae; genus Epinephelus; species Epinephelus fuscoguttatus. Next base: position 18,937,407 of record NC_064775.1, read on the forward strand.
TCTAATATATATATATATATAAATATATATATTGTAGAAAAGTCCCAAACCTTACATTTATCTTGTGACCCTTTAAAAAAAAGCCCAACCTGTACTACAGCAGTGAGGTCGAGGTTGGAAACCACCATGTGGAATATTAAATTTAGTACAAGAAGATCATTGTAAACTTTTTATTGATGCCATTATTATAGCACCATAAATCCACGTAGCATTGTTGTGCTGAAGTTTTCAGAGCTTAAAACCGTTATTGGAGCAAAAGCAGCAGCAAAACGGTCTAAATTAATCCCCCATGGTAACATCACGAGGTTGGGTTATAGATTTTCATTATAAAACATATGAAAAAATCAAATTATTTTCAGTTTGTTATATTCTCATAATATTAACTTCAGCTAGAGAAACCATGCATCTACTGTATAGAATAGGAAAAAGAGCATACTGACCTTGCTTGTAAAACCAACTGTACAAACAGAGGACATGCTCCCAACCTTCTGCAAAGCCTTTTCTATGGCATTAACTGGCACTTGTCCCAGATATGGTGTCAAAAAAACAACCTGTTTAATAAAGTCCTTATTTAAAAGCTGTGGGGTGGCAGATACTCAGTGACACTCTTCACACATCATTAATCTACACGCTGGAGCTTTTTCTATTCAGCCTCTGATTTATTTCAGCTATATCACTGCAAAGTCGTAGTTTGCCATTTCTGACATTACATATTGATTCGAGATGAAGGCACGGCAAGTTATTTATTTATTTATTTTTTTTGCTCTGATTTTCTGGGATCAAAATGGCACAGAAATGTCTTAACAACCTTCAGAAGGGGGTGAATGAGAAAGTATAGTAGAAATTACACTTGTTTTATTTAGTGAAAACTGGATCTAGAATGACTTGTCCTTGTCAAATTAAAGTTGGATGTCTGTGCGGACTTTCTCAGGAAATACAGTGTTGAAATTTAGGTAGTCAATATTCTTGTCAGCTGCCAATTAGTGCTCCATCCAGAGAAAACAAGTTAAATGATTTGCAGTCCTTATAACATCTGAAAACATTTGAAAATTTGAGTATATTTCAACGTGCAAAGCTGTGTCTCTATTCCATACCACATACTTATTCAATTCAGCTTTTAAAGGGGACCTATTTTGTTCATTTTCAGGTTCATACTGGTATTTTGGGTTTCTGCTAGAGCATGTTTGCATGCTTTAATATTCCAATAACACTTTATTTTTCTCATACGGTCTGTGCTGGAAGACCTGAATTCACCCTCTGTCTGAAATGTTAGATATAGCAGCTGTTTCTTTAAGCCCCCCTCCTGAAAAAGACTGGTCTGCTCTGAATGGTCAGTATTTCCGGGTCTTTTGTATCTTCTTGTTTCTGCATTGTCATTGCAGCTGAGAAATGATTCTACATACATCTCTTTATACTTTATACTGTGGAAAAAATACCAATAAAAGCTTCTGAACCAAAATCTTCACTTCAAGACATCAGTAACCAAGATCACACGTTTCCATGATGTTACCATGTAGCTACATGTAGCAGTGTACGTAATGTAAACACAACATAGTATAGGGGCACTTTGCATTGAGGAAAAATCCCCAAAAAAGCTCCTAAACCAAAATCTTCACAACCATTACAGCAGAAATACAGGAAAGCAAAGCAGGAAAATTCAGCATCTGCAACTAATTTTACATGTTTCACTGATGTTAGCATGGACATGTAGCAGTGTACTTGCAGCTGGGGCACACACACACACACACACACACATATATATATATATATATATATATATATATATGTGTGTGTGTGTGCACACATATATATATATATATATATATATATATATATGTGTGTGTGTGTGTGTGTGTGTGTGTGTGTGTGTGTGTACACACACACATGGGTAGTATATCCAGGGTACATGGGTAGTATATCCAGGGGTAGTATATCCAGGGGTATAATAGGTTCCTTTAAGTGTATTCACGCTAGTAAAAGGACACAAATAGTCAGTAAGCACAATTTAAAAAACATTTGATTTTTGAGTGCAATGTTTGTACTGTTCTCCCACAATGGAGGACAATTGATCACAGCTGCAAAAAAGTAAAAAAAGAAAAGAGAGAGAAAGCTCCAGGCACTCAAAAAACTGCACTGCAATGCAGCTTGCATTAAACTCAAGTACTGCTTCATTTCCTGTCAGAATAAAACAACTTACTGTTCTGATTTCTTGTACACTACCTTATTAGTAGTAGTAGTACATTCATACATATAAGAGTACATGCAATTAGTACGTAGTATGGCAAACATGTAACCCTGCTGCCACCTGGGGTCACCAAAATGTGACTGTTTTAAGTGCAACTATAGTAAAACTCCATACTATCAGCGGTGGATTCCTTTACTTAAGGAGAGTAGTTACACCAGTCTGTGAAAATACTCCGTTAGAAGTAAAAGTGCTGCATTGAAAATATGACTTCATGTAATTATTAAAAAAAAGAAAACTAAACAATAACAACAACAAAGAAACAATGTATAGACTCATACAGAAGTAATCCCTCTCAGTCATCACTTGTGACCCACAAGAGGTGTGTGACGATGTATTTATCTGTGGAGACTCTGCCCTTTGCCTGGACTTTTCTGGTGTAGTGGGGGCAATACGGTATACCCACCTCTTTATCTGATCATTTACAGTATACCCACCCATCAGTCAAAAAGCCATTGGTAGGCTATATATATGAGAGCATACCCACCTCCTCTCTGGTAACCTACCCATGGACCTGGTAGTACACCCACCTCATCAGCTACCACTACACCACACGGTCCAGACTTCATAAAAAGGTAGCAACCAAGTATCAGACTGTGAGTAGCACACATACAAAAGGAAGCTATGAAAATCGTGAACACAACACCGAAACCAGAATCACCACTTTGTGGTTGTATGCCATTTAAAAGCAAGCGGTTGTTCAGCCACTTCTCAAAAAGCCCAATCTGGACCCCGATGTTCTTAGTAACTACCGGCCCATTTCCAAGTTGCCCTTTGTATCTAAGATTCTAGAAAAAGTAGTTGCAAACCAGTTAGTTACAGCGTTGAACAGTTACAATATCTTAGATAAATTTCGGTCCGGTTATCGTCAGTTACATTCCACAGAAACTGCTCTTCTCAGGGACTCCAATGACATCATGATGGCCTCCAATGCCAGTAAATCCATTATCCTGGTTCTGCTTGATCTCAGTGCAGCCTTTGACACTGTTGATCACCACATCCTTTTAGACAGGCTGAGGGACAGGGTAGGAATCTCAGGGGCCACTCTTCATTGGTTTAAATCCTATCTGTCTGATTGATCCTTTTCTGTGGCTGTTGGCCCTCATAAATCAGAGTTTGCCCCCCTTTCTTGCAGGGTGCCCCAAGGTTCAGTGCTTGGGCCTATCCTCTTTATGCTATACATGCTCCCTCTCAGATATGTCATCAGCAATTTTGAAGGTATCTCATACCATATGTATGCAGATGACCTTTAGTTATATTTTTCTTTTAACCCTGATAGGACCGATGGAATTGACTCACTGTACGATTGTATGAATGTAACTAAGGACTGGATGTCTTCTAACTCCCTTCAGTTGAACGCAGCTAAAACTGAGATTTTAATTATTGCACCTGATGCCTCAGCATCTAAAGTGGCCAGCTGCTTAGGGTCCCTCAGTGCAAATGTGCGCCCCAAGTTGAGAAACCTTGGGGTCACATTTGATCAGGCCATGCTCTTCGATGACCACATCAAAACTGTCACTCGCTCCTGCTTTTTCCACCTCAAAAACATTTCCAAACTCAGATCCATGTTAACTTATTCCGAGCTAGAAATGATCATCCATGCTTTTATTTCCTCACGTCTGGATTACTGTCATTCTCTTTTCACCTGTCTCAATAAAACTTCATTAGACCACCTCCAGCTGGTCCAGAACGCTGCTGCCAGGCTTCTGTCCAGATCTCATAAGTTCACTCACATCACTCCAGTCCTGGCATCCCTGCACTGGCTCCCTGTTAATTTCAGGATCCAGCACAAGATTTTAACCATCACTTACAGAGCCCTCCATGGTCAAGCACCTGCATAGTTGATGGATCTGGTGTCCTTTCACTGTCCTGTCAGGTCACTGCGGTCCGCTGAAGGCCACCTACTTACTGTCCCTCACACAAGATTAAAGACGAAAGGTGATAGAGCCTTTAAGGCTGTTGCACCGAAATGGTGGAATGCACTACCTCATGAGCTGAGAGCAGCCTCTTCCGTGGACATTTTTAAAAAGCAGTTAAAAACACATCTGTTTAGGCTTGCATTCCATTAATTGTCCATTGTATCATCTCTGTATTTTGCTGCACTTTACTTTTTATTTGTTTTTGTGTATTTTGCCTTGTTTCTGTTATTGTATTTTTTGTATTTTATCTTGTGAAGCACTTTGTGAGTCCTCTCTGTGAGAAGTGCTATATAAATAAAATTTACTTACTCTGTGCACCAGTGAAGTTGCAGTTACTTTTAACATCCATGTCTGTGAAAACAAGGATGCTTCATACACACAGATGATCTATACAGTCAACACAGTTTCAAGGTGGACACCAATAATTAGCATCACCAATTCAGTACCTGACCAGACGTCTCCCCCTCTGTTCCTGAGAATGAGACATTGAATAATGGCCTCGAGATATGTTTTGATCATTGACTCTTTGGATATAAAATGTCATTAGGATGTTCAGCTGGCTCCTGTGTGCAGCTTTGTGGGCCCTTAGTTGGGCCCTCACTCTGCCTGCACAAGCTAGACCCCGACGCACAGAGGATGGTCTGTTCTGAGCACTTTGACATCTGCATTGCCTCCTTGCAGAGGAGTGCCTCCTCGCGGAGGAGTGCCACTCGTGTGTTTAGCCATATATTTGGTTTCCTCCTTCCTCTGGTTGTCAGGATAACAGGCTACAGCATCACTTTTGCAAGGCTGTTGCACACAAGGTTCCCAGAACAACCACGCCATGAAGGTGATCATAGCTGTGGTGGTTGCATTTGTGCTATGTCATCACTTCATCATTTTATCCTGTTAGACAACCGTATGAAATTTTGTCATAATCATCGTGTGAATTCTTGAGTTAAGGCCAAACACGTCTTGTGAGGTCACAGTGACCTTATCCTTTGACCTTCAACCATCAAATTCTAGTCAGTTCTTTCTTCAGTCCAAGTGGATGCTTGTGCCAAATCTGAAGAAATTTCCTTAAGGCCTTTTTGAGATGTGCATTCACGAGAATGACACAGATGCAAACTCACAGTGACCTTGACCTTTGACAACCACATTTTAATCAGTTTATTCTTTAGTCCAAGTGAGCGTTTGTGGCAAGTTTAAAGAAATTCATTCAAGGTGTTTTGAGATATCACATTTACAAGAATGGAATGGACGGACGTATGGCAGACTGTTCTCACAACTTGTTTGCATGTTTTCCGACAAAAAGCAATGTACTCAAATTTGTACATATACCATATATTTTGAAAGGCTGCAATCACATGACCCATGCCCTGATGGCAGTTAACAAGGAAGCAGTCCCAAGCACTTGTAAAGAGGCAGGTTGGGGTGGTGAATGGCAACTTTCCCCATTCATTAGTAACTTTACTTGTGTAAACCTAATCTCCATAACTTTACATTAATTACATAATGTACATCAGGGATGTAACATCATTCGTGGGGCGCTAATTTGTAGGATATCATACAAACCGTTGAGAATACACTGACATACAGACAACATGAAAACATAATGACTCCAGCAACAGCAGAGGCATAAACATGCAAATATAGCAAACAAAATGTCAAGCAGACAAAGCTGGGGTTCTTTTTCACTTTCACTTTGCTGGCGAGCGTGTTTACAAACAGTAGCTGACAATTCCTGGTGGGTCACAGTCCAAAAGTGGGTCATGGGTCCATTCTTAATGGACCACAAGTGACTCACCAATGTGTCAAGTTTATAAAATAACACATTTTATTTTGAAATATAGTGAATTCCCAGCGCATAGAGCTTTCATGTTGAAGTGCTGTTTCCTGCTGTAAAGTGAGTGACCAATAGACAACTACTTGACAGAGACAGCAAACAAACTCAACAACATGGCCGAATGCAAGTATGATGCTGAATAGGTTAAACTGTGTGGACCTTGAACTAATGACTAAGGAGAAAACTGGACTCCGTGGCTGGACCAGCTGGGAACCACTGCCTTAAAGTAGTATGGCCCCTGTGGATGTTTAACCTGTTATATACTGGATTAATATCACTGACGCATTCATGCATAAGTAGCCTTTTACTGTTGTAGTTGGTCCAGGTGGAGCTGATGTTATACATTTTTGAACAGTTTCATTTATTTCAAGTGTAAAAACACATGATAAACTCATGAAACATGATTCTGACAGCTTTAGTTACTTTGCAGGCTGCAAAGTAACTAAAACTGTCAGATAAATATAGTGCAGTAAAAGTACAATATTTCCCTCTGAGATTAAGTGAAGTAGAAGTATAAAGTTGCATAAATGTGAAATACTCAAGTGCAGTACCTCATTGAGTACAGTACCTGAGTAAATGTCCATAGCTGCATTCCACTACTGCATAATAGATACTATCTGTGTGCAGTGTGCCAGATTTTATACTGCTCTTACAGTTAGTGTTTATAGTTAGTGTCCAAGAAATCAAACATACTTTACAATGGTGTACATCCAGAAAAAGTCGCAGAATGTCAAACTACAACTTTGGAGCATGATCGTCAATAAGACGTAATAAATACTGAATCTTTCTTTTGTTTGTTTTTCTGTTTTTGTTTTCCCTAATCTGCTGCTGTCTTTCTAACACCTATAATTAGTTTTGATTGTTTGCAGCTGTGAGCAGCTTCTCCTGTTCTATGTCACCATCGACAGCACACTCTAAAAATCAAGTGCTTGTTAGTGTGCGCACAGATGCAGATTGTTGAGCTGCTTTCATAATTTTGTCACTTTTACAGTGTTTTCCACACACTGTACTGTATGCTTTTAAACCTGCTCAGCTGTCTGTGCTGAGGAGTTATCATGCTTTAGTATAGTATTTAATGTGGCTTTCTGACACACCTTAAATCACCTTGACATTAAACTGATGTTAAAGAGCCTTATATATGTTACTGGTGTCAGAAAAGCCACATTAAATCTGCTTTTAATATATCAATACTAATAAGGCAGTTGAGAAACTTTTATAGCTTTGTTTGAAGGACTATGGGGTCACAGATCTGTGAGATAAATTATCCATCCTGAGTATTTTCTTTTGTTGACAGCTGACTTCAGACATCTGCTTAGGACGCCTCCCTGTGGCGGTTATTTTAAGCAACTGGGAGAAGAAACGGAAAGCAGGGAAGATCAAGAACATGCTGCAGGGTTTAAATATCCCATCTGGTCTGGGAACGCCTCGGGATCCCCCACAAAAAGCTGAATCATCCACAGGAGGAAAGGACTTTTGTGCTCCATAAAGGAAAGAAAGAGGCATCGATAGAAACAGTGAAGTTCAGAAAAGGAAGTTTAAAGTTTTCAAGCTTTCTAGCAACCTGCAAAACAGACACAAAGGTTGTAACACCTTCATTTTATGTCTTTATAGGCTGATTATTTTACCCCGAAAAATCACTGCTGCAAAACCTAAATTTATTTATGCTAGCACACAGTTTTATTTCCAACATATCACATCTGTTTTATTACTGTTTTTATCTTATATTATTGTTGGGTATTTCAATGAAGTCCTGAAATGTTTTATTCCTGCTTCAACCATGTAGAGCATTTTGTAACTTTGGTTTGGATAAATAAAGTTTATTATTATCTATACATGTTCTGTCAGCTATTTTGTCCATTTTAACCAAGCACGTTTAAGAGATTTTATGTATGTCTGTGTCGCTACAATAAAGATTTATATTTAAGTTAAAGGGTTAGAGACCCACGGGACCACTGGTGATTTCAGTTGACATTACTGTCTTTCAGAGGCTGTAGAGGGCTGAAGCTAAAGTGAAGACTGCCAAATTAAGTTAGATGATTTAAGGAATACATTTGTACTAGTCATCAACCACAACCACCATCTCATAGCTTGTCAGGAAGGAGCTAAAAGCCCTCCAGGGTTAGGCTAAATGTTGGTGAGGAAACAACTGGCCTGGCCAAAGATATCTGAATGAAAATGGGTTCTCCCCACATGTCTCCCTTTACAGATATGTCCCCTTTATGCCAATAGAGCCATGCAGTTTTTCTCATGCAGTCCAAATGTGGGATGTCTTTGTATTTGAATATTTCTTCATGCTGGGGTCCCTAAACAGACTTGGAATGGCATAAATCAGGTACGACTGGGAAGATGAGACTTGTAGATTCAATGAGCCCAGTTTTATTCATGTAAGATGGTGTTACCCCCATAGTAGCCATTTTACTGTCGTGAGATCATATTTTTAAACTTGGCTTCACTGTATAAAATAACTGAAAGTGACCTCAAGGACAGCAGTTCCCAACTGGTCTAGCCACAGGGTCCAGATTTCTCCTTCATCATTAACTCAAGGTCCACACAGTTTAATATATTTTGCATAACACTTGCATTTAGCCATGTTGTCAAGCTAGTTTGCTGTCTCTGTCAAGTAACTGTCCCTTAGTCACTCACTCTATGACGAGAAACAGCACTTCAAAATGAAAACTCTGTACTGGAAATTCACTGTACTTCAAAATAAAGTGTGTTTGTGAGTCACTTGCGGTCCATTCAGAATGAACCTGCGACCCACTTTTGGACCGCAGCCCACCAGCTGGGAACCAGTGCTCTAGGATAACCACAGCTTCATGACCACAGCCCACCAGCTGGAAACCACTGCTCTAAGATAACCACAGCTTCATGAAACTTTACAACCACAACCTGGAGACCTCAGGCACTCAGAGTGTGTTTGGCTTTTTTTTTAATTCAATTTAATTACGATTTTTAATTTCATATACTTTATTAATCCCCAAGGGGAAATTCAATCTTCTCACTCCATTGTCATATACATATACACACAGGCCCAAAATACACACACATGCAGAAACGGAGAGATGTCAGAGTGAGGGGGCTGCCCATGACAGGCGCCCCAAGCAGTTGGGGGGTTCGGTGCCTTGCTCAAGGGTACCTCACCAGTGCCCAAGAGGGGTTTCTTTTGCCACCTGTGCCTCTGAAAAATATATATTATAATAATACCCAAGATCAGGGGTCAGAAAAAATTATATGGTAATGAATGACCTTTTTCTTTTCTTTCTTTTTTTTTAACATTTTAATTTTCATTTATTGTTATAAGCCTAAAGTGATTCTTATATTCTTCAGCTGTAAAATTGTGTAGTCTATACACAGATTTTTAAAAAATGTTTTAACATTTTGTCAACAAAAATGAGAGTCATATGTCTGGCCTGGCGCCTTTTCCCCCCAAAAACATAACTAGAGATGCCCACAGTAGTCTTGGGTCTTCCTAGCTAGGCTAGCTGTGGTTTCCAAATCCAAAAAAAGGAAAATAGAGAATTTAATAATGTGTTGACAAATATGTTTTCTTTAAAGTACTAAATAATTAAAAATAGCCCACTGCAGAGTAGCCACCTTGTGCTAAAATATATTGACTGTTCTTTTAGATCTATTAGTAATGTTTATTCAACTTAAAAGGCTGTGTTACCTTGATAGTAGACGCTGCAGACGCCTGCCCTACATACTGAATGCAAAGATGGTGCCTATTCAGTTGAATGGAGGTGCTTGCTTGGCACATACACTAAAAAAAGTTTCCAGCTTCCAAGTTTACTACTGCAGTATACAGCCCACTGAGTATAGGCAGTAGTGTTTCTCCCACTGGCCCCGCCCAAAAGTTTCCACTCGGCTCATGGACTATTTGATGTCTGACATTTTTGAATAGTTTTTTCTAAAAGTCTCACAATTATACAACATCCATGAATCAAAAATTCATGATAAAAAGATTCATAGTTGACTTTGTTTGCACTTTAATGTGTTGTGTCAACAGTTTTACAGATGTCTCCTTTAAAATGGTGGACTGTGGGAAAAAGGATTGGGGGGGCCTGGGGGCCATGTAGCCCCCAACACTTCGTCCCACCCCTTTATCCTAACAGGACACCATACCCTAAGACGTGAATGTGCAAACTGGAGGGGTTTTAACGTCATCTGCTTACTACCATTTAAAAACATTGCTACCTTGACCTTGAAATGTTTACCCACGCCTATATTTCCAGTAGACTAGATTACTATTAACAAGCTGTTCAGCAAGTTCACCTTATTCAGAACTCTGCTGCCAGTTCTAAAATCCTTAACCTAGTTACCTCCCACTCAGAGAACTGATTTCAAAATCACTCTGTGGATCAGTGCCCAAAATATATCTCTGACATGCTTGTGACCTTGCCTTGCCTACTTGACCTGGGACTTGAATGCAAAGACTTGAGACTCACTTGACATGACATGCAAAGCAATAACTTGGTCCCACCTCTGGAGGTCAAACATTGTGCTCATGTTAAGTTTCTCACTCTCACCAAGATTAGAGAGCATTACTGTAGCTCTGAAACACCAGTTTATTACAGCTGTAGTTTGTTTATTGTTAAAGTTCCACTTTACTGCTTTCAGTCTCTGCGCTCCCAGGAGAGATCAACTTTTACTCCCTTGTTTATTGCAGTATGCTAATGTGTTTCTGTTGTTTAACACAGAAAAAAACCCTTAAGTCAAGATACGGACTAAGCTTAGCCTCTGCTTGAAATAAGGATAAAATATGATGGGAACTTTTTTGTTTCTGTCTGACATTTTGTCTTTGATGTTTAAGAGTTAATTTTGAGCTGATCATTTGCATGTTTTATTATCTGTAAATGTGATTAAATTCATGGTCCTGCTCAATGTCACATCTCTGTCTCCACCTCTGAATGAAGACATACACCACACACTGAACATGAATCCTGTTTTCTTCTAAATCTCTCCACCAAGGGGAGCTAGCAGCCTGCAAAACATTATTTGTCCTTTGGGCAATACCAAGATTATGAGTCAACCAACTTCAGCGCACGTCCTCCTCCAACAGAGCACACATATCCAGTACAGGCCCAATGAAACGAGGCCAAACCACATCACTGTGCAGATATACAGTATGATTGGTCTGTGAAATGTGAGCAATCAACATTCAGGGGTTGTGAAGCATCAGTGTGTTAAGGTTGAACTGATTGGACTCAAGAGCAGGACTCAACTCAGGTACAGTTCACAACAGAAGTCTTTAATGAAAAAGGCTGGTTCGGTACACAGGCAGGCAGTCAGACAAGGCAGAGGTATCCAAAAAACACTAAGGCAGAGGCAGGGTCCAAAAAACAGAACTAGATCATACACTCACAAGACTCACACTGGGAAAAAGGCTGGGACGCTTACAGGGAACTGAAAAGATGAACTGGCAGACAAAGGGAAGCACACAGACTAAATACACAAGGGAAGGTGGGATAATGAGACACAGGTGACACTAATCAGGGCGGGGCAGGTAATCACACAAGGCGGGAAACACAGGAGGACAGGAGGTGAGGATCTGGAATGACAGGAAAATACAAAAATAAAACAGGAAGTAATCAAAATGCACAAAGACAGAAAAAACATAACTATACTCAGGGACTAGATGTTACACAGTGGTGTTAACTGCATCCAGCTGGAGTCAAAATATTTAACACTGAAAGCAGAACTAGTATATATCACACAACATGATAGGAAATGAACAGCATTCATTCATAGGATAAATTTACTGCTCACAATCTCCTATCTCTCCCATGGTTTTTATGACCAGGTTTTACTATTCATTTTAATACATTATTTATTTTTAAAGGACCTATTGTCAAACAACATGGGGTTTTAAAGGCTAATACTGATGTCTATATTTTTCCTACATGCAGAGTATTTATCACATCCATGCCAACATCTAACACACCACAACATCTCACATGAATGTCTGTTTTATATGCATCAGCAGCTTCTTAACCGGAGTCCACCCCCTCAAAGCACAGGATGTATTCAATGAGAATGGAAAGTGGAGGACATTACAGACTCCACATCAAAACTCAAAAAAATACACATGATTTAAAGGTATACCGCATGCAGCATTTTCATAAAACAATATCTGGACTCATTCAAAGGTTATCTCTCTCAATCATCACTTATGGCCCACTAGAAGTGTGGCAGCTTTATTTACCTGCTGAGAGACTCTGCCCTCTGCCTGTATTCCTCATTTTTTCTTATTTTGCTGTATTTGGGACATTTATGGGCACGACTTTTACGCAGCAATGCCCGTGCAAGTGAAACCAGGACTTTAGGAAAAGGTAGCGACTAGGTGGCAGACCATAAGCCGCATGAATCCAAGGAGAGGATACAAAAATTGTAGATAGAACACTAAAAAAAAAAAAAAAAAAAAAAAAAAAAAAGCAAATATAGTGAGGTGTAACTCGAAGTGGACAAAGCTCCTTCCAGAACAAGAGTGAATCTGGAGTGGGTATTCACTTTCAATTCTGAGCACTAAACAAACAACACATTCTCAGTCACATATCGATGTCTGGTTGGTTGTTGATGTTCTGGGATGCTGTGTCAACTTCAACCTGTTACATGCATTGTCTGTTTTCAAAATACACTCCCGTTTTGACAGGAAATTTACTGTTTGCATACAGTCTCTTTCAAAATAAATGCACTATGTTGGTACAACACCACATATTAATAACGTTTTTTTTCCTTCAACAACAAATGCACGTGGTTGGGTTTAGGAAAAAAGAACAGGGTTTGGCTTTACAATCTTACGGGAAGCAAACACCTCTCTGGTGAGAGGCTGGTTGCTGGACCCATCCACCACCCCTCCTGCTCGCCCTACTTGGACTTCCTCCGCTGTAACCCTTGTTGTTGTCCTGCTGCGTTTCCCCCTTAAGCAGCCAAGAACCATTAAAAAAATGCCTGGGTATCAACATGAAAGGACAACTTTTTTCCCTTGTGTCTAATGCCGAAAGTCACTGACCAAGCACCGCTGTTTGATGACTTTGGAGTGAGACCGAGTTGGGGCAGGAGTAGAGGAAGACGGGTCCAACAAACCCCAGACTTCCACCCAAGAACCTGCTGTTCACTTCCCATTGGAGTTTTGATCCAAACCATGATGTTTTTTTCTAAACCAGGTGCTTTTGTTGCACAAGGACCAGCGACTGGCCGCATATAATGCAAATGTGAAAGGATGTTTTTTTCATCCGTGTCTGATACCTGACCAATCGTTGGTTTTTGACAACTACGGAGTGAGACAGGGTTGGGTGTACATGTAGTTGCTGACACTTAGAATGAAATACTGAAGTATTTGCTTTTCCATTACAATGAATGTAACGTTCCTTCTGTAGTAGCTTGCAGTGTATGTACAAGCAGTGAAGGGAGGAGGGGCCAAGTTTGAATGCTGTAATAATAATGTTACATATAGTAAATGACTATTCTTGTATAGTACTGTATATCCAGAGGCCATCAATAACGAGATGGCTCACTTTAAAAATCTCCTGGGTGGGTTTCACCACTGTCCCGCCATTTAGGAGACTGGAGGCCTTTAAGAAACCACCCCCCTGCACCCTTACCCTACCCAATATCACTCTGTTTCCTCTCTGCACACATAGAGGGTCCACCACATCAAGTGCTGTCCCAAATCAACTAACAAGGAGTGTCGTATTACTTTGTCATGCAAGGTGCCTTTGTGCATGGGTATGTGACGCCAAAATTATAGTAAATTACAGTATTTAACAAGTTTCAAAAAAAAAGAAAGAAAGAAAAGAAATGCAACCAAAGAAGATAAGGAGTGATTTTCATTTCTATTCATCAATTAATTTTTATTCATTTATTTAAATATTGATCATTTCATGAGGTTATATATGAAGTACATAAAATGAGTGTAAGTTTTATTTTTCTGATGGTTACGAAAATTATGACAGTTCCTTTTTTTGTCCCAAAGCTTGCCGCTGTATTTGCACCCTACACCTTAATAAAGGGTGCTTTGTTCAGCTGTGAAGCTGACTACAAACTGAGTTACCCACCGGAGTGGGAGTGGGTAGGGTCCAGTTTGGGAAAAGCCCTAGTGGAGATCCTGAGTCTTTTCATTCCAATGAGAGAAGTAAACATGTGTACAGATTATGTCTGATTCTTTTGCCACAAAGTCACTTCAGTAAATATTAGATGCATTTTTCACAAGCCACATAACTCCTGGACATTCTGCACCAAAATGGCATTTTTCAGGGAGACACATCAGGAGAAAATTAACTGTGTTAAAGACCTGTCTCTGTCTCTGTCTCTGTTGCGGAGACAGAGACAGAGACCTGTCTCTGTCTCCGCAACACACTCTCATAAGATCTGGCAACAATGGTACCCAGCAGCATCAGGGGGAAATGTGGTGGGACAAGAACAAAAGTTAAGGTGGCAAAAGTCTGAGTGGGGTGGATGACCTGGATTCACCTGGGAGGCCGGTGTTCATCTCCCATAAGATTATAAAGCCAAACCCTGTCCATGTGCGTGTGTTGTTAAAGTAAAAAAAGTCAATTCACGTTGTTGTACCAAATTAGTGCATTTGTTTCGAAAGAGACTGCATGCAAACTGTACATTTCCTGTAAAAACAGAAGTGTATTGTGAAAACAGACACTGCATGTAACAGGGTGAGGTTGACACGGTGTCCCAGAACATCAACAACCAACGCACCCAGGGTATCTTGCATGTCATATCTTGACGTGAAAAGTCCAGTCGATATGTGATGAGGTCAGAGTGAAAATGTGTTGCTGTTCTGGGTAGATTAAGTTAGCAGATAAAAAGCAAGTGACAAAATAAGGTACAAACATTACTTAACTGTACGGGGTGGGCTCCAGCCCGGCTGCTTGCACTGGGGTCGGGGGGGGTTTTACGCTAGGGGCACGCCTGCCTGTGGATGGGGCGGGCAGTTTCTGCTTTCATCCATCCACAGGACATTCACTATGCTTCAGAATAAGGTGGGGGTATGTGGGGGTGAGATGACTGTGGCCACAGAGGAGACCAGACATAAACACCATTTCATACCACTGGCATAGCTCCTGATGCATTTGGTGTAAAGCATCTTTTGTATACCTTTAAGAACAAATGTTGTGTTAAATGCTAATGATAGCATGTTCATTATGACAATGCTAACATGCTGATGTCAATCTTCACCATCTTAGGCATGCTAATTGGCACTAAACAAACCTCAAACCTTTTGGTCATGAATTTTTTTTTTTTTGGGACAAATACAGTTTTTAACCTGCAGAAAGCCTGAGAGGAACAGTTAAGGGATGGGCACAGTTATTACATGAAGTTCATGGCAATCCACTAAATAGACAAAGGTTCCACTTTCACAGGAAATGCACAGTTTGCATACAGTGTCTTTCAAAATAAATGCACTACGTCAGTACAACACCCCAAATTGACGTTTTTTTCCTTCAACAACAAAAGCACATAATTACGTTTTGCCAACACAGAAACGCGGTTAATGTTTAGGAGAAAAGACCAGGATTTGATCTTACAATCTTACAGGGAGGGAACACCAGCCTCCCGGGTGAAAATCAGTGGTTGCTGGACCCATCCACCACCCCTCCTATCCGCCCCACTTAAAATTCTACTTTTGTTGTTATCCCACTGCGTTTCCTTCTGACACCAGTTAAGGGATGGGCACAGTTATTACATGAAGTTCATGGCAATCCACTAAATAGACAAAGGTTCCTCACAATCACAAATGTCAATCTCATGGTGGCACAGAAGGAAGAGTCAAGGCATCACCAAAACCAGTAGGTTTTGTCCTCTGAGGAGCATGAATACAAAATAGCATACCAGATTTGATGGACATGCCTAAAGCCATGCTGCTTACATAAAAAAAAATCTCTCAAACACTATATTGACATGAGAGTTCTCAACTGTTCCTAAAATCCACCAAATCATCTTTATTCAACAAACTTTGTGAGTCATCTTGAAACAGTACTTTTAAAAACAAATTAATGAAAATATGTCCCTGATATAAAAAGCACTGAGCTGCAGGGTTCATTCCAATCTTCCACAGCTGACTGCTTTATGCTACCTTACAGTATCCCTCTAGAATGTGAATGCAAATTACAGCACACAATAATGATGATGGCAAGAATTATAAATCACAAACACTCCCTGCTGAGGCTGAACGGTTTAATTTATGATGTTTTAATTCAAAGACTGTCCTGACATGTCTTAAGTTTTTTGATTTGTGGGTTCCTTCTTTAATTTTTCTAGTATTTCACACATGCAGCCGTGAAAACCGCTGGATCTTTACTGGAGGGGAGGTGGGGAGGAAATGCTTGAAATTACGAGGCCTAATTAGATTTATTTTTTAAATTCTCTGCTAATGATGAAAGCCAGCCATGCATAGGCTAAGTGAGCAGCTCCACATATGGTGCTGCAGCCATGAGGAATGTCTGTGTGACCAAGTCCATTCTGCTGGACACATTAGGCTTTTACATAACGGGGTTGGTAGTTTGACACCTGACAAGAGGAAGAGACATTAATAAGAGTGTGCAGAACAGCATGTGCACAGATACAAACAAACGAGTCTTTTCATTAATGCATGGAGCAGCCCATTATAATTTCATACAGACATGAGCACTAAAAGGCTCAGCCTCATTCATAGAAACGTCTGGCTGCATCTCAGATACATCTTTATGTTTGTGATTAAGACACATTTCAGACATTTAGTGGGTGTGGTTCTTCAGCCTGTTACATGCATTATCTGTTGTGTTCAAAATACATTTCCATTTTCGCAGGAAATGCACAGTTTGCATACAGTCTCTTTCAAAATAAATGCACTACGTCAGTACAACACCCCAAATTGACGTTTTTTTCCTTCAACAGCAAAAGCACATAATTATGTTTTGTCACTCACTAAGTGGTGGTTTTCAGTGGTGGCGGTCAGAGTGAGAACAGGTTGCTCTACCAGCCTCTGTTGGTTAATTGAACTGTTTTAGTGGGAGGAGACTGTGGGAATGAGAAGCGAACCATTTAAAAAAAAAAAAAAGATTTCTCACTAAGATAAGTGGTGGTCGGTGCATCATATACACACCAAATCTAACAGACTCTTGTTCACTTGACAGCTCCACCAGTTTCTCCTCTTTTCCTACAGTACAAGAATCCCCTCCATGTTTACTTTCTACCCGGTTTGCTGCTGGACAGGGTGCAGCTATTGGTTGTTGATGTTTCGTCACTGAACTTCACTATTTGCATGAGCCGAGACTTAAAATTTACGATAATATTAAACATGTTTAATTTTGTCAGAACATCAAGATGAGAAAAAGACTGAGTTAAAACAGCTCAGACTGAGGGCTAAGGCTGCACCAGCTGAGGTAAAACTGTCAAGATTTTATTAGACACTGGAAATTTGTCTGCGACAGTGAAACCATCTGAAAAGTCAGCATAAAGTGTTGCTGCGAGAGTCTTGTGGAGAGGCACTGACAGAAGTACTGTAGTTAAAATAAATCCTTGACATCCTGAAATTTCAAAGCCATTCACATCATGATCCCACCACTCCTGGCTCTGACTCCACACACACCTCTGTACAGAGGTACAGAGGTGCAGCCATTCCACAAAAAGCCATAATTAATTAATATAATAAAAAAATTGTCTCTCTTTCACCTCAGCCTTGTCCTTGTTATCGTTTGCGAACAACTCACTGGTTTACGCTGCATATCAGCTTTTACCTGAAACTTTGATTTCAGTGGCTTGCACACACATTCTTTCATTAGTATTCCCAAATCTGTTTATATCTGTGTTTAATACCTCAATCCAAGATTTCCTCATTCTGTTTTGCTCATATAAATTTTGATTGAAAAACCCTTAAATCTGCCTGAACATGCTGTTAAAGTCCCAGCTGAACATGCGCATATGATTCCTTGTCTTACACTCATTTAACTGTACTGTAACCTGAAGCTCTGAACCCTAAATTTACCATTTATTCATGCCACTGCCTTTCTGTGCTTGTGAGCACATTTGGTCCTCACAAGTATAGACTAAGGAGATCTCACAGGCCCTTTGCATCCACTATGCAGACACTCAAACACGCAGCCACATGCAAACAGTGACACTTCCAGTATATTCAGGGCATCAAGGCTTCAGTCCTACTGACACCCAGGGGAACTTGTGTCCTTTGTCAAAGCAACTGGTTCTGCCACACTGGCAGCTTCAGCTAGGAGGCAGCCGGGGCTGTGTGTGTGTGTGTGTGTGTGTGTGAGAAAGACAGAGTATGAAAGCAAGAGAGAGAGAAATCACTGTAAATGAATGTTGTGTTTGATCATTAAGCACAGTGGGCGGCCAGGTGGCAGCAACACCGTAAAAAAACCCCATCTACATAAAATCTTAAAGTACTTACAGTCACACTCAAACGTTTGATTGACAGGTAATCGCTAGCAACAACACGGCAATGAGTGCTTAGCAACAAGGACGGAGATGAGATCTATCGGCTGTTAATCCATCATCTTGAAAAAAGGCATATTTTCCCAGCATGAGCTGCAGCCAAAAAACTACCCCTTTATGTTTGAAATATTCTCCCCTTTCCAGCTCATTAAAATTATCTTAACTATGCTTTTATTTATTTATTTTTACATTATTATCATATATTCATGAATTATATCCTTTAGATTTTAAGAGATCCTAGATAGAGATCATGGAAGGGGTACTGGAGGATGGGAATCATTCAGTGCTTAATTTGTAAAATTAGCAGTAGGGGAACACTTTGGGCCTCTGAGAGAGCAGTGTTCCCCCACTCCCAAAAGTGGGGGAACACTTTTTTAAGCGGCACCCGAGCAGCCTCACTGCGCGACCCCAAATGGAATGGTTGTGACATCTAGTGTTGTCACAGTACCAAAACTGGGACCCACGGTACGATACCAGTGAAAGTATCATGGTTCTGAGTAGTATCACGATACCACAGCAAAAATGAGGCAGATGTGCCTTTTGTCATTTATAAAAAGATAAATCACTTTTCTATAATACATCAATGATATTTCAATGGAATAAATTACTTACTGACTTATTCATACTTCAAAAACAGCATCAATAAGTGATTAACATAGGGGGGATCAAAATAAAATAAATTAATAAAATAAAAATCAACCAGCCACCCTCCTCCCCTGACAAGTAAAGAACAGTCCCTAAAGTGCGGTGAGGTTTGTGGAGCGTTACCTGCCACAAAGAGAGAAATATGAACGGCTCATTTCTCCTCTGACATGTCACATACCTGTGTGCCGCCACAGCTTGGTTGTCCAGGTACTACTCGGCAGTCATGACACGAATGAAAGAGGAAATTAGGCTACTGGACCTGGAGTCGGACTTCTCTGTCGCCAGTAAGCTGCAGGCTATTTGACCGCCGTATTCCTGTCTGTGACCCCCTGTTCAACCCACAACTGGCAGGAATCGCCTTTCGTTTCTGCTGCTGGTTGAAATCTGTACTCGCACAGCATGCTGAATGATTAATTTTGCTCGCAAAACTATTTTTAGTCGTAAATGCCGGTAAAATGCTGGCACGTAGAGCTCTGTGGAAAACAAATCACTGCCGACAAGTAAAAAGAAATAAATAATAACTTTGACTGCTCAAAGATACTCACATGTCTGGAAAACAAACCACTACAGCAGCATATTGAGTGCCAGGTGGCCAGCGCGCGCTGTTACTGACAAGCGCGCGCCGTTATTGGACGGCGCATGGACACTCACCCTCTTGTGATTGGATTTTGAGCTTATCCCACAGTAGTGGTATGTGAGGCACCGTAGTACTACGGTACTCCACCCTGCAACACTAGTGACATCAGCCAAAACTGTATGTAGGTTTTAGATGTGAAAAGTTCTAGACCCATACAAATTAGGTCCGGAACGCACCAGGGCCTTTACTGAAAAGATCCTGGTATGTGTTCCAGTACGTTCCGGCTCAAATTAAGGGGCAATTATTGTTGCTGGGATTTTTTGGTATACTTATGCAATACCTATTTTTTTCCTATAAAATGAAATTACTAAGAAGGCAGGACAAAACATTATAATATCTAAAGGTACTAAGAGAGCAGCAGGGAGGGGGAGGTACATGTGGCTGCAGAAGTCTCTATCAAAGTGTTTGAGAGAACCTGCTGATCTCTGCATGTTTAACAGATAATCATCTATTTATTGCAAACTAAGATGATTTACACTCTGCCCAGTTCATGATTATTCTTGCTGAGAGACAGACAGAAAATGGGCTGGTAGATAATGAGAATACAGTTTTATATCAGTGTTTGATAATGGACACAAAGCCAACCGAGTTCACACAAGAAACAATTTTAAAATGTATCCTGATTGTGATATCTATGGGCCTGATGCTTTACAGATAATACTGGAGACATGCTGATGACAGCAGACTGCAAACAGCTTCAACTTATGAATATGTTTGTGGACTCAAATCTCAACCATTTACTTCTGTCTGGCAGTAGTCTTGTCATCTAAACTAAATGACATTAGGCTACAGGTTAGGCTACAGTTTGGTTAAATTTAGGATCTAAAAGTACATGGTTATGGTTGGGGAAAAATCTTGGTGAAAATCAAACATTGTTGACTGATGATGAAAATGGAAATGGAAAATGACACATGAACAGCTGTTTCTCATGTCAGAACTCACACACTTTGTCTATTTTGGTTTGTTTTTTGAACACGGAAAGTAACTTTGAAGTCATTGGTAATCATTTATCTACTGTAGGACATATTGTCATTGTGCCAAACTAACTTTTGATAAACTTCATTAAAAATATACTAGGCAGGTGTATTTATCTGCAGAGACCCATCTGAAGTAAGTCACAAAGATTGTGGACACTGCACAGCATAAACGCAAATATAGAGAAGTCAAACTTCAAGCAGACAAAGCTGGTTTCAGGACAAGAGTGAAACTGGGATTTTCTTTAGCTTTCACTTTAGCTGGCAGTTCCATTTACAAACAGTAACAATCAACTTTTGCATAATATATAATTCAAGTAATTAATATTGGGGCTGAATTATTACTGGAACAGCAAAAAAACCTGCAGCAATGATGATAATTAATAAATAGTTTCAATTATTTAAGCTTCACAAATTTGAGTTGAATTCAGATAAATTGAAAATTGATAAATAAATATTTTGGGACTATTATGATTAAAAGACCAAACAATTGAGTGTGTACACAATCAGAGATGGGTAAGGGTTACTTTAAAAGTAATCAAAGTACTTTACTGCGTTACTTTTTTTTTTAAAGTAACCAGTTACTTTACTGCATTACTCCCTGAGTAAAGTAACTCAAGTACTCTTAAAGTACTTCCAACGTTACTCCCTGAGAAAAGTAACTCGCACTCGCACTTTTAAAGTACTTTTGAGTATTCTACATTTCCTACTGGGCAATGGACCACAGGGCGCAAAGCCTACATTTTTTTGTCTCCAAAATTAAAGTTATGGACCACTTGCCCTTCACTGAGATCCAATTCTCCCATCACAGCCGTCACTTTGACCAGTAGAAACACAGAACGATCTGCTGCCGTAGACAACTGTATGACAACAACACCCCAGCGTTTTTAATATTTCCTCTAGGGATGTTACCACACAGAGTAAAAGGGGGAAATGATGGTGTGAAACAGCAGAGGCACTTTGTCAAGCCGCTGAGTTAACGTTACTGTCATTAGCATCAAGCTAGCAAACAATGGTACATCCTCACGGCCGGACATAAAGTAATAACATTAACAAATAGCGGCGGGGCTTTTACTCACCACAACTGCACAGGCTCCCAGCTTCATTTGAAACAAACTACATTATAGACGGTCCGTTATTTATTAATCCCTCTGTGTGTTTATATATTTACTTTTTATCCGCTCCGTTGTCTTTGTAAAGTTAACATATCATGCCGTCATTTTAAACTCTTTTAAACTTTTAAAATACTTCCTGAATTTCTTTCAGATTAAAAGCCCTTTATAACCTCGGCTGAGAGAATCCCTCCATTTTCTAAATAGGCTTTTATTGTGAAACATTTCTAGGAACTTGGTTGTGGAGGATTCAGTAACTTGAATGTTTATGAATGGCACTTCAAATGTAGCTCCTGCCATCTGCTGACGCTTTTAGATGACTACATAATTGGTGAGTACCATCGTGTAGTATGTCATGTCTGTCGGCCAAGTCACGGCACGATTTTATGACTCCACAATCATGCTGTGACATACTGACTTTCAGAACGGGCAGAAAAGTCATGTAGTACTAGTGTGTACCAGGCATAATTCAAGTCCTGAGTCTGACCTGTCTATCAGCGAGTCCTCCTCCACCATTTTTTAGACTCCACCGTAGACAATAGCAGCATTTCTTCTGCCACAAGCTTCATGACCTCTTTCGGACTGATAGGTTTAAGGTTATCTCTGTTATTAGAACCAAAAGACAACCGTTGCTGTTTCGGAGCTGAAGGACCAGCATTCTAAAAGTAACAGAAGTAACTGATGGCTTGTTTGAAAATGTACTTAAGTATTTGATTACTCAGACAGCAAACTAACACGTTAGCTTACTCGTTACTGCAACAAGTAATCAAACTACTACCCAACTCTGTACACAATCAGCACAATGATAGATCATTAAAAAAACAAAAAAAAAAAAACAATGATTAGTTGCAGCCCAACCCCATCAGTGTGATAAATGCATGGTTAGATGTAGGCACAAAAAACACAGGAGAAGATCATTTTTTGGTTTAAAACACCCAAAAAAAGTAGGGACAGGTCACACATTTGGTGGCAAAGAAATTACTGTAAAAGCTGTTAAAAAAACTGTAAAAAACTACCCAGTTCAGTCGCTCAAATGCTGCTAAGAAATGCCACAATGTTTTGGTCAAAAATAACCAGATTCAAACGCCACTGGGAAACGCTGCGATGGGTTAGTGAGAAACACCCATGTTCTGTGGCTCAAACATCAATGGAAAATGCTGTCATGTCAGTGAAAAATACACAGCTTCTGTAGCTCAAATGCTTCTGGAAATGTTGAGATGTGTCAGTGAAAAACACCCAGGTTCAGAGGCTCAAATGCTGCTGGAAACACCTCAATGTGTCAGTCAAAAACACCCAGATTCTATGGCTCAAACATCAGTGGGAATTGCTGTGATGTGTCGCTAAAAAACACCCAGGTCTGGTGCGATAAAGACCACCAAGGGTCGACAAAAGTTATTGGTATTGGTATTGTTGTCTTGAACAGTGGTCTGCAGCGTGGCAGGTGTCTTGTCTCTGTGTCACACTAACCACCATCCCTTCACCTCCTAATGATAAAGTCAGCTTATATACTTCTAAAATTTACGAATGTCGGGAAAATCAATGCCAGCATTTTCTTGACTGGGCTTCTGGCTGGGCTTTGCAGCCCTAAAGCCTACATTTGTTAAACTGAAAAAATGTCTTATTATGCCCAACAAACTACCAATAATCCTTCATTCATTTCCTGCACTAAATTTTTCCTATTCATGTTCTGTAAAACCTGGTAAACTAACATCATTTCTTCCTTTCAGATCATCTATATGTCTAATGTATGAATTTATGTTATATCTGCAGCTTTAAACATGTAATAAACTCAGTCTGGCTGTTTCAGTCGACTCCACTTCGTACTTGAGGCCCCTGAGGTCATCTCAAGTGTTTGTGTGTTACGGGGCCCTCTAACTTTGCTAGCGTCAAACACTGTCCTTCTGAGGTTCAGCGCTGTTACTCCATGTGCGCACGAGTGTGTCTCGTCTCCAGCCTCTGGCATGGTCAGGTCTGATTTCTATCACTGCACTCTTTGGACGAGCTAAGAAAATGGTTTGCTCTGCCACTGCAATGCACCAGTCAGCCATGACTTTTTATATCCTCCCATTCTTTGGTTTACACATCCATCTGTCCTTTGATTTATCCATCATCAGACCTCTTTGTTTGAATCATCTCCATCCCAGATGTGTATTCTTGCACTGCCTGCCCTGCAGTTACCGTACCCATAATCCCCTGGCTCATATCACTGTAGTTCAGCACATGGTTGCCCTGCTCATCATCCTCATCTGATTTCACAGCTGTATGTGCCCGGCATCTTAACATGTCAGATCTCATCGGATAGTACGAGTCTAAATCCTATCGGGATTGTTCCAGGGGAGCCCACGTGTCGATGCATTGTGTTGATTAAAATAGATTTCAGTCTTACAGTATTTGTTATGACTCAATAGCAACGTTCTGTCCTGTATTACCACCAAGGTAATCCTGGGATTGAAGCAGACACTCTGAGAAAGACTGTCACTTTCAACACCTCTGAGCATCGATGTAGGGCCAAAACATACTGAAAATGTAATCCACAAAAACTTAGCTAGTGAACTGCAACATTTTTATCTACATAAATATTAAAGCAGGGCTGTGAATAAAAAGAAAAAAATCCACACCATTTTGCTTGATTTGTCAATTAGAAATGACCAATTTGAAACTATTGCCCTTTTTACGAAGAGATTCCACAATATTGCCGCAACAAAGATCCTACATTACACTGCCTTTGCTTTTGACAGTATTCCAGCAAAAGCAAAGGCAGGGTAATGAAGCAAAAGAGGCGTGACATGTAACAAAACAGTGTCTGCATAGGCATTGTCAGCACTTTATGAACAATAACAATGGCATAATATAATAATGACAATAATTTAAGGGGTGGTTGATCTTGTCCTCTGCTCGGAGGGTAAGGAGCTTCTGGACAACACATTCTCACTCCGACCTCACCACATATCAACATCTGGTCATGGACTTTCCATGTCGAGATATGACGTGCAAGGTACCCTGAGTACATAGTGACCTTGATTTCTGACCATCAAATACCTTAGTTCAGTTCATTGTTGAGTCCAATTTGACATTTGTGCCAAATATGAAGAAATCATCTTGAGGCGTTCTTGAGACATTGTGTTCACTAGGATGAGATGGACGGATGGACAGACAGACAACCCGAACACATAATACCTCTGGCCATGGCTGTCCCGGCAAGGAGGCATAAAAATAAACAAGGTAAATTGCAAGATATTCCTTTGAACTTTTTAGGTGCACTGAGGCATTTCAAGTACTGTGATTTAGAGTTGTCATATCTAATTTTAAGGGAGAATCAATAGCGATTAACAAAATCACTGCAGGAAGAGGCCAAAAAGATACATCAGCAACAACATCAGAATCAAGAAAGGACTGTTTTGAGGTACAAAAGGTGGAACTAATTACTAACTAATTCAGATATAAAAAAATATGTTTCTGTACAAGCCAGTGCTCATTTCCAAAATCTCTGCAGATAATCAAGGTTAATATTTCATTGATTCCCCCCTCAGACAACAGCTTGTTGGATTAATATGGGAATACAACATCCCTACATGACTCAGTGTTGTCTGCTCTTCAATGTTTATGTCATCCCTCGTGTGTGATGTGTTTTCTTTGGTGGCCCTGCACAAATTAAACTTCCTCACAAATAAATGTTGTATGTTGCATCTGCATGGTACAGTATCTTGTTTCTTTTGTACACCAACAAAGCAAGAACACAGTGTTTGAGCCCACAGGAGTCAGACACAGTCAAAGTTCCTCACCACACAAAAGTCTATTCATCATCGGTTTTTGCCTGGAGGCAATGTGTACCCATTACTGGCTGCATTGACCACATCAGGGGATAGGATCAGGCGATATTTTCCATTAGGAACATGGAGTTGCTTTGTGTAGAGGAGCTTTAGAGTTAAGGGCGAGGGCTTTTAGAGCACGGTGAACACTTACTGGAAGTTTATTGTTCCCACGACACAAGAGTGCTGCAGTTATGGCTATCGGGGATAAACTCTCAACATAAAAGAAGATGGTTAGACATTATCAAACGGAAAAGGGTTCAAAAGGGCTCCTATATTTCTTTTTAAATTACATTTATTGATGGTTAAGTACAGCTGCTTTTCTGTGTGTTTACTGCCTTTTACATCTATACTCCACAGTATATCTGAATTATCTTTAATGCACAGCCTTTCCACTTTCACATCTTCATAGTTTAGTTTAGCAAAGATCATGCACTTACAGACAAGTTCCTGGGTTTTTCAAAGACCTAAATAGTACCAACAAAGAGTGAAGAGTACTGAAAGGTTCACCCAAGAAATACTTATGAAATCATGGAATCACTATAAGGCATCTATAACTCTTTAAACCCATGTAGCATGTTTGTAGTACGCATGCAAGTGAGAAGTATTTCTGTCACTTTTATGACTGAGTGTAAAACTCAACCAAATCACTAATATTCACATTGTATGTTTTTGCAAACTACAGTTATAGTACATTGTCAACGTGTCCGGTCCGAAGAACAGTCTGCATGATATCTTATGAATTAGCACCCCACAAATGACATTACATCCTTAAGGTACAGTTATAGTTAACACAAAGTTACTCTGGTTAGGTTTAGGAAAAGAAACATAGTTGGGTGTCTTTAGGGTTAGACAAGTAGAGTTACCGATTAGGTTTAGGATAAGATTCATTATGATGATGAGGTACCTTGAAATTACTCAAAGTTCACACAGTTCCAAACATGCATTTCCAAGGGAAAGACCCGTGGAAAAGTCTACCTTTTAGTGACCACCCCAATCTACCTAACCAGACAGCCTGGGACTGCTTCCTTGTTTACTCCACTGAGCGCATTTGTCACGTGATCACAGCCTTTCAAAATATGTGGGATATGTACAAATTTGAGTGCCTCTCTATGATGGCCAGCTTTTCACTTTACCTTCAAGTGTGAAAGTTCATAACAGCTGTTAACACTTTTGTCTTCCAACATGGTTTGATGACCATGCCGTACACACTACTGGGTCTAAGTTAAGGTTGTTATGACCTTCTTCTTGGGATTTCCAAGTTTTCCCTTTGAGCTGCAGTATGCTGAGCCCATAGAGCTTGAGGGGGCCAATGTTGAATAGCAGCTTCCGAATGCATACCATGCTTTTCCAGATTTAAGCAGCAAGGCTACAGTAATAAATTCACCGGGGATACAAGATTAAACTTTCTGACATTTTAAACAAAAGAAACTTTAAAGCAGTCTTATCTTGTCTGTTACAGGTTTTACTTCTCTGCCTGCTCCTTCTAATCATTTATTTAATCACTTATCTGCTGAATATGGAATGACGAGTAGTGGCGGTGAGATAACAGAGGCAAGCTTGTGTGTCCAAGGCATTATGGGTTTGAATCTCAGAATTAACAATGGGGCAAAGAGACATAGACAAGATCAAAAGTCAAAATGATGGAAAACTACAACATAACTAATGTGATAAAGTCTACTGCTAAAACATGTTGATGTTCATGAAATCTTCATTGGGTAAAAGATCGAAAGGAAGTTCTAAACAAAATCTATTACTGTTGTTTTTAAGAGTAAGAAACCAATAACTCTCATCCTTTTTTTTTTTTTACGTATGTATCTACATATGCTAAGCGAAAGCATTTTTCAGTCTGAATGCCAATATCAAATGGTTAACTTTACTGTTTCTTTTCACACACAAAAAAAAATAGGTTATGATACAGCAGAGTGGGAAAAATGCTTAAATGTTTTATGTATTACAGTTCTTGGCATGGTGCTCATAAAGAGGACAGCTCTGCAAAGTAAGAATGATTGTTTTCTGTGGTCCAAGTCGAGTGTATTTAAACAGCCCTTAATCACATTTATAGCCTAAAAAGGCAAGGGAACATTAAATAATGATAGTGTAAAGAGGAACTAAAACATTAATTAAGGTCACCAATTTGATCAAAATGTTCATAAATACAGAAATGAGGGTGTGGGAATGATCACTCCCTTTATTAGAAATATATTGTTGAGTATCATCCACGCAGAAGTGATGTTTCATGCCACAACCCTGTCTCCTAGAAATTATGTTTATGTACAACCAATTTGAAACAGCAAATATGTTTTGAGGGAAACTTAATGCAGACCAAATTGTATTTTCTATTAACATAATGACGAAATGGTGCTTATTAATGTCCCTGGCAGAAATGTTGATACTGCATGTATCAGCAAAATGTTCACCAACAACATATTTCAGCTAAGATCAAAACATTTCCCCAACCTTAACCAAGTGCTTTTGTTGCTTAAACCTAGGAAAGTGTTTTATGACTTGAACAAAATGTATCTGAACACAATCCAGCTAGTGATCACATTGCTACTACAGCATAACTAAAAAGCAGTTTAGTCATTTCTAGGAGACAGGGCTGCATGCTAACAGATGGATATATAAAAGCAGCAAGCCTACAATAATGCCTTGTGGCACACCAAAGTTTAAATAAACACGACGAAAACACATTTGCAGACATCCTTAAATATTAGTCTAAACTTGTAGATGATAAAAGTTAAGCAGTTAAGTTAGGCAAGGATCCACATTTTCAAAAGCTCCAGGCTGATTTGTCAAATAGTAACCAGGATACTACTGAGCCATCTTTCATTTAAACAGAATGAAAAGGATCAGAAACCCAATAAAAGCAATTTATATTAATTGTTTTTTGGACTGATACCCACTTAGTTGGCTGGCCATTATCCAGTACTTTGACAGTCTGTGGCTGCATGTTGATGGTTACTCATGGAAAATCAATATTGATTGTAGAGGAAAGTCTGGCAGGAATAGCTCAAAACCAATACGACCCATCACCCAACACTCTCCTGTTCTCCTTCGCTGACTTTTTCCATATCAACAACTAGTTCTAATCTTACTTTTCTGTTGTTTTTTTTTTAACCCTTTGAAATCTGGATCTACATCAGTTTTCTCGTTCTGCAATCAGACGCCTTTCACAAGCATTTAAACCTTTAAAACCTAAACAAACTAGTTTTATTTCTTTGGAAAACACAGGAAAAAAGCAATGAGCATCTTAAATGAAATGTCGGGCAAATTGCAATAAATAAGTAAAAGGTGTTAAGAAAATATTGGATTACTAAGGGAGATTACTAGAATATTATCAAAAAAAGAGGGAAACTGTCAATAAAACTATGTAACTATTTAAATTACATATTTACAATAAACATACATAGCCTATTTTTTATTTTTGAGAAAGAAAAACATCATGTCATTTGCTTGTTTGAATGTTTTTTACTTTTTATTTTGGCTTATTTTCAAGTAATTTTCTTGCAATTTTTTACTAATTTCTTCTTATTTTGGGGAAATTTTCTGTTCAGTAATTTGCCTTCTTCCTTCTTCCTATGATTTCTTTAGTATAAAGAGAAAATTAATTATTTACAATAATTCTTTACCATAATATTAAATATGTAATACTGTTAATTATAAATGTAATTTTCCCCCAGCTTTTCTTTTTTTTTTTACTTTTTTCTCTACTTTAAAAAAAAACATGTTTTTTTTTTTTTTTAAATTCTATTAATTTTTGCAATCTGTGGAATATTTCTTACTAAGTTGCTCGTTGCCTTTTCTCCCATATTTTGAAAAAAATCGCACCAATTTGCTCAGAGTTCAAAGGTTTAAATACTTGTACAAAGGCGTCTGAAAGCAGTGCAAGAAAAGTGATGTTGCTCCAGGTTTCAAGGGGTTAAAGGGTAAAGACAAATGTAGGAAACAACTTCTTCCTGTAAAATGCCCCATTGGTATAATGTGTTGAAATTGCTTGACTTCCAAAAAGGTTATGAGAGTGTTGGTCAATGGAATACCAATAGTGCAAAAATCATTTTAAAAAGTGGGAATTATAAGACACTTTCACACTTCTTTCACACTACATTTGTACCAGTGGGGTCAACTCAGCCCTCTTTTGTCACCAGTCTTCTACAACCAACAATCAGTTGGACTGACTGTCACTATGATCTACCTCCCTCTCTCCTTCACGCTCTTCTGCCTCCATTAGGACCCTGGCACCCTGACAGGACACATGGATGCTTATGTGGACAAGCTCAGCACTGGTAGGGGTGGGGGGGTTCATCACCTTGCTGGAGGCCATGGGCGGGGGGTTAGTCAACTTATAGGGCCCTGGGAGCTGCCCCAGCCCTTAGTGTGCCCACAATCTGCCATCTTGGTCCTAAACTCCCAGACTGCACCTCCTTTCTCCTGATAAGGAGCTTCCCCACATCTTAACCGGTAAGCAGTTTGACCTTTGACCTAAAGAAGTGCTTCGTTTAAAAGGACTTTATGAAAATGCTTCAGACAAGATATAATTTTAGCCTTTAGCCTGAAAGATGAAGATAAAGATCTTTTGTTCTTTTCATTTTTAATTTAGATGGCTTATTATGGTGCTCTAATCCATTAATACTACTCCATCAAACAACTTTTGACAGATTATATGTAATTTCTCAAAGACTGAGGACAGAGCACATTTAGCACTAATAAGGATTAGACTTTACTCAATTATACAAGGATGTTATATAAAGTAGTCATTTTCCCAGTGCTGCCACCAGTCTTGGTTTTGGGTTTTGAAGGTGAGCCAACAGTGTCGTTCGAATATAAAGCAGATTTCCTCTGACGTGGTACTCCATTTTACTACTCTTTCTTTGCCTCTTACGATTCAATGTGGAGCAAATTTAATGCTCTATTTGTACTTTATCCCATGGGCCATTTTACAGTCGGGTGGGTAGGTAAGACATGGTTACCATTTTCTTTTGTATAGGTACAACAAATTAAGAGCACATGCATACTGGGAGCCTCATTACAGAGCTTTTGTTTGATATAGGACTAAGACTGGATCTTGCATGAAGAGCATATGTACTAAATGAAAACATTTGAGGGGTGAAATGTTCTCCATTGTCTGCATTGCCCCTAATCCAGACAGTATAACCCCACTGTTTGCTTTTCCCTGGCAGCTCCCTTAAACGTTCTGCTGCTGTCCAACCCTAATAATGTCAGATTAAGTTCTGCACACAACTGTCCATCTGACATGAGGGCTGGATTTGTGCTGGATTGAAAAATCTGGATGGGATGCCTCCAAAGCTCTGTAATTCTGCACATACACACTTGGAGATAGAAGCAGATTAAAAAGCAGAGGAACAGAGAGACTGGGTAGGATATGCATGCTACAGCGGTGTGTTTGTGCACTGTGTCTGAGCGTGTCTGCATTTGATTTGACCTCTACTTCTTTGAAGTGGTTGGGTGCATCGAAAAGTTCCTCAACTGTCCTGACCGAGACTGTAGTGATACCTCAGTGTTTCAAATGTAAGGTTATCTGAAAGTGTCGCAGGGTTATTTTTGTGTCGATTGTTATTAGCAATGACAACAAATAGCTTGGTGGATTTCAGGGGTGCTCGACCCTCCCCTGGGATAGACGAGCACCCCGGAGGCTACACTTCTGATTCAGACCCACTCATCCCCAGACGTGCCCCCTTGATGCCCACGTGCCTCACTGGGCATGCCCCGCTTTTGTTGCAGCTGAGGGAAGGGGGGTGGATGGGGGGGGGGTGGGTGATGGTCACCCAGATTACGCCTCATCATACGGCCTATTTACACTTGACACCAAACAGTATAGCAAACAGACTATCGCACCGCAGCAACCAAAACTGTGCTCATTGAGGATGCCAGTCGGTTTGGTTTCATCACATAATTTTGAGAACTGTCACGTGTTCCTGGTTGTTCATGTGACCCTGCGGTACGGACCAATAGGGTGGCAGAGTTTGTCCTGGGCAGAGCGAAAGAAAGAGGGGAAAAAAAATCATTTTCCCTTTGCGATTTTTAATCTTGCAACGCCGAAAGTGGTCGTCATCTACTGTATCCTGCACTACATAAAGGTAAACCCTCTTTTTATGGCTCTTATGAAGAATCATTTGGTAAATCTTTGGTCAAGATGTGCTTTGGCATTTTTCCTAGAATGCTACATGCATAATTAATTTTTTTAATTTTCAGAAAAGATGGTTTCTGGACTTTACAAGCATCAAACTGTTGAAAACTTGCATGAAATACAGGTCCATGCTGAGCCGGTTAAAGCTGTTCAATAATTAATTAACTTGGTAACCTACCACAGTCAGGAACAATCATTATCCTGATAATGAGCTGTGACACAGTGCGACTTATTGACTCGTTATCTGATCTAGTTATTTGAAGTAGATCGAGTTAACATTTTCTAAAGTTATCCTCAGTGTGCGATGCGGTGTGGAAATATTTTGGTTTTCCCAAGAGAATAGTGAATTATACGGCCAGTCGATTTTACTTTCAGGTGTCTGTTGATGATCATTGTTTGGATGTTCATTCTCTTGGCTTAGATTCAAGCATGAGCAATTTTATTGTCTAAGAATTAGTGCCGAATGAGGAACATGAATGATAACTGGAAGAACTGCTGTTTATCTACTGCTAACTATGAAGCTACATTGACCATTTTCATTGTAGGATTGATGGTCAGTGGAATTGGTACATCATTTCTTCTCCAAGATCATTATTCCAATTATCGTCACACTGATATTAGCACAGCTGATGGCCTTATTCTCGGCCAGTCATACACCAAAAATGTCATTCGTCATTACCTCATCGTCAGATCGAACACTGCGTTTGAATAACTCCTTTGTTTGGGTAAAAAGCAGTGAAAGTGGTGCGCTGACAAATGTTCCTGCTGGAGGTGACAATGCTAAAATAGAGCAACGGCTGAAAGGGGTTTGGTAGGAATAGCGATAAATCCAAGTAACGGGGACGTGCTTTGGACCCGTTCTGCATGACTGCTCGGCGAAAAGCTTGGCGTATGGAAGCCATGACTTTGTGACAAGCAGTGATCTCACATTACAAATTGTGCCAAATCTAAAATGGCCGACTTAACGCTCAGCTCTTAGCACCGCATTCACAGCACAACATGGTGTGCCTGCATTGTAAAGCCCTTTACACTGTGCTGCTGCCAGCGCTGACTCACTGGAACCCCCTCACCCTTGGACTGTTTCAAGCCAACACGTACTGTAGTACTCTGTGAGGTACTTTTAAAGCCACTTGACGATAGTTGATCCCCATGTCTTCTTTGCTCGTTGCGTTCTCTGATTTGACTGGCTGTAGTTAGGATGTGGTGGCCACAGTTTTGATTGTGATTTAGGTTGAGCTATCAGGATGCTGTGCTGCTGA
This sequence comes from Epinephelus fuscoguttatus, assembly GCF_011397635.1. Classification (NCBI taxonomy): domain Eukaryota; kingdom Metazoa; phylum Chordata; class Actinopteri; order Perciformes; family Serranidae; genus Epinephelus; species Epinephelus fuscoguttatus. The sequence goes on from NC_064775.1 coordinate 18,970,418, forward strand.
TGTGGGCTGACAGCTCTTGAGAGCACTGTCATAGTGGCGTATAGGAAGGCCGATAGGGTAGACGCCCCCCCCCCACTCCGCCGTACAACACCACACCACAAACAACAAAAGACTGCGCCAGACGAGACAAGAGCTGCTCATATACCAGTAAACTGAGGGCCAAATCCTCAGTGTAACTTGTCTGCTCGATCTGCCTACAGTTACTATATCTGACAGGAGTGAGCATCGCCACCAATTATTTATCATCCTTTTTTTTTTTTTTATCCCTGCTCCTCAGAGTCGTCATCCCTGTTGCTTTCCCTGTGACAAACTTTGTCTCCATGATGTTTTTGCTCTCTAAACGTGTTAAAAAATGCAATGAAAGTGAGAAGTTCCCTCATGCGGAACTGCTTTGAACAGATCTTGTGAAAACATATGGATCAACGAGGTCACCCTCTGTGCTCCCCCTCCGCTGCCCTACATGCACGCTAATTTTCCTTTTGTTCGCCTTTAATTGGAGCACAAACATGTGCGCTAGGACATTTCGCTGGTCGTGGGTTGAACATATTGACTACATTACAAGTAAAACTCCTCTTTTGGTCCAGTTCATTAACTGCCTGACTTGCAGCTGCATACATCTGCCTTTCATTTATGCTGTATTGCGTGCAATCTTCTGTTACACTGTTACACTTATGGTAACTCTTCTAGATATTCTAACACCATTATTTTCTTCCTGATACCAATACCAAAACTTGCGTATCGGCCAAAAGAAAGTTAGAAGCTGTTTACTACTATTCCAGTGTGGATGCAAAATGATTGCTATCATTGTTTTATGGTATGAATCAGGTTATATCCTTTACAAAACATAAACATACTTAGAGTAAATACCATACAGTAGAACATTCATCTATCCAGTGTGAAATGTTGCCAAATCGCTGAAATTCTGCTTACAGCTAATGTTCCAGTACTTAACAGAAATCAGATCTTCAGTAGTTGCCATTAGCCGCACAGTGCCTTGATGGAACAGCAAAGAAGAATTCCTTTCCATGAAAACTGCTGTTTTATCCAGGTGTGAAACTACTTAAATGTTTATCAGTAAATCATATGGTATTGGATCAGTGCATTGACTCACAAACTTGCCGATACCTGATCCAGAATTTTTAGTAATATAGGAGGCATGTCTGAAAGTGGTATTGGTATCAGAACAACCAAAAAGCTTGCATGGAAACTGACAACATGGTAGAATCTATTTATTACCATATGTAAGCTTTGAACAGCATGGATAAGATATGGTGCTTAGAGCCACCCAAATTTAACAGCATGCCATGCATACAGTATAAACAGCAAATATAACCTAACTATGTTTTCCATTGGTTAGAAAGATAGTGCCTGTATTCGCCAAGAAACTAATAAAGATTAAAAAAGTCTGGAATGACAAATATAAAGGGAAACACTCAGAAAAGTGAATTGTGAATTAGCTGATAGCTAAATTTGGTGCAATTTTGCTGATTGTGCGATGTCCCTGTCAAATAAACAATAAACTAAACTAAACTAAAAGCAGAACCACAAAGACAAGGGCATAACTTTGGTTTGAGAAGTCAAGAGGGACACAATAAAATGGGGAGTCCTCCCTGAGGAAAAAAAAAAAACAATTTGAATCCTATTTCCTGTATTTTTACTTTCATTTAGGGACTATGGATGCCAAAACAAAATCTGGGATATTATTAAATTAGTTGTCATGCTAAATTCTGCCAGAATGTAAATATGCTGAATATGCTTCTCCTCTGTGGCATTTTAGTGAGTATACCAGAGTAAAATCAGCCACTAAATTCACATTTTAAACCAGGATCTGATGGCTGGAAAAATAGGAGCGTATTTTGTGCAATTCTTTGATGAAAAAGATAATACGATTTGAAAGTGCACGGGTGACAAACAGGATTTTGAAAGTGGAAATTGCACCTCAGCATAGAGCTATCCTTGGTTTCTCTTTAAAAAGAAGTTATTTGATAGTTGCATACAGTTTACCTTTAAAATTACCTTGCCACGCTCTGCACTTAACTAAAACATGTCCTCCTAAACTTTCTGACTCACCATCCTTTACTGACAAACCACCATTTGCCCACCTGGACTTAAACTCTTAAAGAAATTACTGCTTACATAAAAATATAGATCAAATTTACAGTATGATGTTACATTAAATGATTGAGAATGCAGCTGTACATCTACAACACAAGGCAAGAATGAATCCTTAAAAAAAAAGTTGCCTGTAAAAAGGTCACAGAGCTCAGAGCTGGATGCCTTCTTTCATAGCATGTGAACAGAACACATAAACTGAGTTTGGGATTCATTAGGACTATTTTTAAGGGCAAGTCTGCTTAGCAGTGGCACGGACTGAATCTCTGTACTGGCTTTTCTCCAAATGCAAAACATCACACACAAGAACTTCGACCATAAACAGTGACAAATTGTTTCACTTAAAATACCACGTTCACAGGAAAGGAAAACTCCCTGATACTTTGCAATAAAATGCATTATGTCACAGCTTTTAATCAACGAGATAAAGAGGCATAAAACTCTTTTTTTTTGCTGTTTTTTTTTTCCTTTAAAAACAGTGTCATAGGCAGAGATTCCAGGAGGGATGATGGGGACACTAACCCCTAAGATATTTTACTTTTGTTTGCCTTCATATTGTGACAAAATTAAAAACAATTTTACCTTAAATTGACACAGAAAAAGTACTATTTGATGCATAAAAGTTCACCAGAATGCAGGACATTAAGTGTTTGATGCTCACAATTTCCTACCCCCTGTTCTGTATGTACTCACCCTCTCCTAATGTTGAAATGAAACCAACGCCCTTGCACTGCCCATATATTAATACCAAAGACAAGAGACTCTCATTTAAAATCTTTTGTTCAATATTGCTTCCAATGAAAGATTTTGCTCTTCAGCTGCAGATTCATTTTGTCAGCCCTGCAGCTTGGGCTCAGACTCTGCTATACAGTCATGGAGGGTTTTATATCAAAACATCATAATGACATATCTGTAGATATGTGGATTAGGATGGAACAGATGACAGCGGCTTTGGCCTAGATTAGACTGCCAGTCGTCCATTTAATGATTTTCCTTACAGGATTTCAGATGTCTCTCTCTTTCTCTCTGTCTGTCTGTCAGCTATTATATTGACTGTGGAACTGTGTGATGCATTTATGGGAGCGTAATGATGTGAAAACGTATTTTAAGATGATGTTGCATACTTTACTCTTCTCATATGACTAGAAAACATTTTCAAACATGCACAGGATTTTAAATTCATTACTGCCTTTTTTCACTTTAGATTTTCTATTTTTAAAGTAGTTTTTTGGGCTTTCAGTGGATAATTTTAGTGTCATATAATCGTCTAAATTTACCCTGATAAATCTGATGGAGTCACTAAATCTGAGTAAATTATAAGTAATGATCATCAGCAGAAAGTATCCCATATTTGCAGTCCAAAATCCCAAAACACTACACCTAGCTTGAGGACTAAATACCTTACAAATGTCCCAAAATGTGAACTTATAAATTAAGTGCACAGTTCATGCGCATAGTGGAGATTGGGACAGAGACTCCATCCAATTATCTATTTAAATGCAAACAACAACAACTTTTACTGAACTGATAAATCTACATTTTACCTTATAAAAGTTGTTTCCTGTCCACATAAACATCTAAAATCTGTAAAAATGGCTGAATCTCTCTATAAAATTCCCAACAAACAAAGAAGAAAATGTGTCTCAAGCTACAAGAGAGACAAGTCTTGAAAACATTTTCATATTCTTGATATTCTGGGATACATGCTGCAGTTTTAAAACACTTTCCGACAGAGTGAAGTGCATCATGTCAAAAGGGGCCAGAGCAAGTTGATAGTCACTTAGCTGTGCAGCAGCTCTCGGCCCGCAGTGCACTGCAGAGTGAGAGGGGTGTCTTGTTTTATATGTAGTGAGTGCTGTAATGAGACACCGCCATAACTGCAGAAATCCTTGCCTTCTCTCTTTGAAAGCCAGCACAACAAACAGGCAGATAATCTATATTTTAAATATCTCACATTTCTATGCCTTTAAATCACCAATAACTTTGAATAGCATCAGTGTCCTTCACCAAAGCACCTTAAAAATGCACTTCCACACACCAAATATCTCCCCTTAACTTTGCTTTGAGTGTTTTTGCATCATTTACACCCCAGTGGCTCTGCATAAGAGCAGCATCGTCTCATTGTTTGGAGTCCATAAAGAGATAAAAAAGAGACCTTGAATTCAAGTTCTTCAAGAGCCATGCACAAGTCTTTTCTGTGGCAAGCACAGAGCAGACGCAGGGAAGAGATGGGAGGCGAGGGGAGGAGGGTGGTGGTGGGGGAGGGGGAGGGGGGCATTTTGTGCACTGCGTTGTCCAGCCGAGCGTAAAGCGTGATTAATTCAATAGCCGCCATAGAGGAGGAGGCTAGCAGCGCTGCAACACCGAGCATGACCCACTTTCCCCATCAGATGTCATGAAAAATTCCCTGCCATCCCTCTCTGTGTTTCTCATTTCCCCCCTCCAACTTCCTGCCTGATTAACAAAGACACAGGGGAGTGAAATTACAAAATCAATCCATGCACAATGTGTTTGATCAGAAAAACAAGGGAGCATGAAATATGGTCAAAAACATGGGCTTTTGGGTGGACGTTTGGTAGCTTTAAAAATGCAGCAAAAATTCAGACCTTAAAATAAAAAAAAAACTGGTGAATTGCTGGAAGGTTTTAGCCCATTGGGGCAAATGATTCACAGGGCCTTGACCTAATTCTATTATGCTACAGGATGTATGAGCAAAATACAGTCTGGGAGGACAACTATTCAAACGTAGCTCTTAACGCTGACCTCGTTCATCTCCATGGTCCAACAGACTCGTTTTTGTTGACCTAAATCTACAGCAGAGTTTCAGTGTTTTAATCACAGTGAAGAAGGGTCTTTTAAGATTTTCATTGTTAAAAAGTGGGGAGAGGATGTAGGTACAGGCCTCAAGCATGTACAAATTCCAAAACCTCAATTTGTAGCTGAATACTGTGCCATCTATCATCAATGTTGAATCCTGTCGTCAATCTTGGATCCAACCCCCCCCCCCCACACACACACACACACACACACATCGCTGGCTTGGGTCTTAAACCCGGATTAAGGCTTTTTATGTAATCTGGTCTCCTCTGGGAGATTGGAGAGACAGCTGGCAACAGAATCCCTGTCCTTATCTCGCGAACCTCCCCTGGCCTCCAACCAACACATCTCTCAGCTCTCAGCTCTGCATGCAGTGTAGATTAGAGGAGGAATCATTTCAGGAGCCAGTGGCTGATGCTGCAACCATACTTGTACAAAAAAAGAATGTCATTTTAAACAACTGACAATGTGTTGTCATGACAAAGCAACTATTTGATTAACCAGGTTCATATTCCTGACTTTCATACTTGGTTCAACACCTTTTAAACTGTCCTGACCCCATAGGTATGGTGTCGGTCTGAATAATCCTTTTGCCAATTTAACAATCAGTAAAGTGACTGGAAACCCAAAATACAGCTCTAAAAATTAAAAAAATCTTAGGCTTAATTACTTAAAATATCATTGTAAAACACTACAAGGTCGTAAAATTATTATTTTTCTATTTCTGCACATATATACAGCAGAAAAATGTAACAAATTAAACTATAATACAAAGTATTCACATGTAAAGTGATTTTATGAAGGTTCTTTTAAATAATGAATAATTCAATGTTTCAGACATAAAAAAAACTGTCTGTGTGATATTGAAATGAAATTATGCTACTATAAATGGAAAATTGTTTTTTGTAACCAATAAATACATTATTTTAAGCAAAAGATGCCAAAATTTTGTGTTGTTAGCCTTGTAAATATGAATATCTGGTGTTTTATTAGTCCTATATGACATTGAACTGCATATCTTTGGGTTTTGGACTACTAGTCAGACAAAAGAAAGCATGTGAATGCCTCATCTTGGGCTTTAAGAATTTGTGATTAGTATTCTTTCCAATATTTTCTGATATTCTAAAGATGAAACAATCAATCAATTGATCATTAAATAACATTATCTCTTTTCAACTATATTTTAATTTCTTTGTGGAACCACTATTTCTTTTATCTTTTACCACCATGCGTTCATTGCCTGCTTCTATATGGTTGACAATACACATTCGTTTTCTCTAAACTTCTCAGGATATTAGAGTGCTCCTACTGTACTTACCAAAGGCCTGACAGAAAATTAATCAGCAATTATATGTGTAGGTTTCTATTGGGGAATGCAGGGGACACATCCCCCTCAATATTTAGAAAATGTGCACTTGTACCCCCTGATAAAAACAACTTGGCGCCGCCCCCCCCCCCCCCATGTTGAAACGACACCTACGCTCTTGTCAGCATTGAAACAAAACCACAACTCACCCTGTGCTTGCACCTTCTATATATAGACAAAACAACTAATCCATTACTGGAGAAAACAAATGATTAACTGGTAAGGCAGGTCATCGTTAGTTGAAGCTGCATATTTGTTAAACTAAAACTTAGTTTCCTGGTCAGCTTTCTATATTTCCTGTATGAGAAACAGACATGACTCCTTTGGTATAAAAAAGCAATATTCTTAAATTTGTTTCATATTTTGTCCTGGAGGTTAAAAGTATTGAATGACCTTCAGTGGCTCAACACGTCTGGCATCTTGTTTTATATATTACAAAAGCATTTAATGGATGTTTTTTCTGCCATGTAACAAAGAAGCATTGCTTTCAAAGTATCATCACCTGTTTTATAGTCCCCTGACAGACCAACACAGTGCTGAGCCACCAATCTATAGATGTGATAGGTGTGTGTTAAACAAGTGGCAACCTCTGGGGCTGAAAAATGAAACGTAAGTGCCCAAAACTGCAGTTCCTCTAATGGCCACTTGAGGCTGGTTCCAGAAGAAAGCCAATCCCAGCAGACCCCCATGTTAAAATGCCCAACTTTATAGCAGAAATAAACATGTTTACAGCTTGGTACAAATAATGGTATTTGGTCTCAAGGGCAAATATCCCCATATATGACAACTGTACAGGGGTTCATTTTCATATAACACACCTGTTTACATTTTATTACACATTAATTAAGGGTGGGTGAGATCCACCCTCTTGTCCAAATATGGTCACTTCTGGCTCCAAAACAACAAAAAAAATGTCAAACATAAGTCCCCAAACCAATAGGGGGATGTCACATTGGATACATCCATTATTTTTTACATAGTTTATGGTATCAATCCAATCGCCAGACAAAAATATTTATACTGTATGCTTTTGTAAACCAAAGGTAAATAACATTCATTTGTTATTATGTAGCGGACACGTTGAAACTTTACATTTCTTTATGTTTCAACAACTGTGTTAACATGAGGTTATGTTGAGGCACCAAAACCACTTGGTACGATCAGACCAAGTTTGGGCTTTAAAAACCTGCTTTTGGTGGCATAATCAAGGCTAAAAAAGCCATCAATGTCTCTGTAATAAGAAATGTTTTTGATGCAACCATACCAGCATGAAATGCAGTGATGTTTTAATAACAGATAGGGCAGTCAAAATAACACGTTTATTTTGACTTATCATTCACAGATAAAAATATCGTGTTAGGACAATTAACACTGATTAACAAAAAAACAACTCTTTTAGCTGGCTGCAAAATACATGATTTAGTGCTGCAGATGTTTTCCTTCATATGTTTTATCATTTTATTAGACTCACACTGTAGAAAACTGTAGCTGGAGTACTTAATGTGAAGGTCCCTGCCTGCATTTTTATTTTCTTGGTACGAAAAATATTCATTTTAATTTAACATTGTCTTACTCCCAACAGTTAATTTAATCTGCCTCGTATTCCATTAATTTATTAATTATTTACATTAATTTTTTATCATTAAGATGTAAAGCGCATCATCTACAATCATTATCATCGACTTAAAAGTTGAGTGCCTGCAATTTCACATTCTAAATGTGTTTCCTTTTCCAGAGAAAAGGATATCTATTCAAATTTAGTGACAAATTTCGGTATTTTTGCTATCATTTAGAGCCATTAACTAAAGCAGGGTGACCTTAAATTCTCTAAAACCTCACAATATGAATACCTGAAGACATTTTGGATTGATCTTGCAGCACAGAAGTTTCAAATGTGCACCATATGAAAACCAGCCAGCCCTGACTGCAGTGAATGATAGCTCCACTGTCAGGACTGCAGCACCCTCCTGTGGCCGCTTTGCTAACTGAAGACTTGCTTGAGTCGTTACATCACTTGTCAGCCAGAATTAGATGGGTTCCAGCTGAAATGGGCTTGATAAAAATAAATATGGCGCTTAGCGTTCGATGGCTCATCTCGTGACTAAAGAGACATATGCTGACCTATATTTCGATGGCTTTTTGTTGCAAATTGTTGTGTGCTGCAGACAGGGACATGGTAACTTGTTTGTAACCAGGATTGTTGGAGCATTTTTACACCCTACAATGAATTTTATCATCTTGGGATTTCACCGTGGAGGCAAAAATCAGACACTAGGCCTGAGTTAACCCATTTTTATCCCTCTTCCTGTGCAGTTCGTACTGTATTAAAATAAGTACCACCCAGCCTGATTAAAATGCATCATATAAGCACAAAACGTAAGTTCCTAAAACTAGATTTTAAGACCATCTTTAAGACAGGGCTTCCAAGTTCATAACACAATCTGAAGATAAAGGATAGGTTTGCTCGTATTCTGTATATGTCTTAATGCAAGACTAAACCAAAACTGAATGATCTACTAACAAGTGTCTTGTGCCTATCAGAGCCTGATATAGTTTATTCCTCTGTGTCATAAAGCTCCATTGTTGTCTGGAAAAACAGCAAGAGTCACACTGATGCACTGACATCTTCCTTCATCACCATGAACTAACACAGAATGACTCAACCCTACATCAGCTGTCCTGCTGTTAAAAACACCCATTGGACCACCAAGTATTTATCAATCCACAGCTGGAAATAGTCCCCCCAAAAAATCTGCTTTTTACTCCAATTTGAGTAGTGTTTGCTAAAAAGTAAAAAGTGACCAGCTGTTTTAGGAAATTAGAGTCTCTTTTATTAATGAAACTGAATAATTGTAGCCTATTTCTATAGTTTTACATCTACCATAGGAACCAATAGGGTTTGGGCGGAGTGCCGCAGGCAGAGAAGGGACAGCCTGTTCTTATATTCAGGTTGTCAAGTAGAGACACTTTGTGATATCAACGCCAAATGCACCCTTTAGTGTCTTTATAAGATGCACAAGGGATTCAGCTAACTCCAGTGTGGACCCATCCAAAGCAATACTTGACGCTTCGAGTCACTAACATTGTATAAAGAGCGAGACAGTCTGCAAAGGGAGGGAGGGCATGGAGATGGCTGGTTCAAACAAACCAGTATTTCACCCAGGAGATCGAAGTTCATGTCCTGTGTCAAAGCAAAAGTCATTGTTGTTTTAACGTAATGTTAACTTTATGTAATTTACATAAGGTCGCATTTAATTACTTATTTTAAACTAAAACATGATCTTTGTTCTTCACCTAACCACGTAGTGTGGTTGTCTTAACCTAACCACAACCATTTCTCAACATAAGCAATGTGTTACAATGTGTATCAGCTGTGCATCACATAGAGATGCTAAATGGCGCCCTGTGTCGCTATCAAACGCAGAGGGTAATGACAAAGCGTCTGTTTTTGATGACCTGGGAATGAGAAGGGGATGATAGGGAAGTCAGAGAGTACTGAGAGAAGGAATAACACATTGCTTTTTTGGGGATTTGTTGACAAGAAATTATAGAATATTAGCATAATTATCCTTTCTTAAATTTAAGTATATATTGTGCATTAGTTCAATTCAATTCAATTTTATTTATAAAGCCCAATATCACAAATCACAATTTGCCTCACAGGGCTTTACAGCATACGACATCCCTCTGTCCTTATGACCCTTGCAGCGGATAAGGAAAAACTCCCCAAAAAAAACCCTTTAACAGGGAAAAAAAAAGGGTAGAAACCTCAGGAAGAGCGACTGACGAGGGATCCCTCTTCCAGGACGGACAGACGTGCAATAGATGTCGTACAGAACAGATCAGCATAACAAATTAACAGTAATCCACATGACACAATGAGACAGAGAAAGAGAGAGAGAGAGAGAGAGAGAGAGAGAGAGAGAGAGATACAGGTAATGGCAGTAGCTTACAACAACATTATTGAAAGTAATAATATTATAGTTATAGTTCTGGCTATCAATCAATCAATCAATCAATCAATCAATTTTATTTATAAAGCCCAATATCACAAATCACAATTTGCCTCACAGGGCTTTACAGCATACGACATCCCTCTGTCCTTAAGACCCTCACAGCGGATAAGGAAAAACTCCCCAAAAAAACCCCTTTGACGGGAAAAAAAAACGGTAGAAACCTCAGGAAGAGCAACTGAGGAGGGATCCCTCTTCCAGGACGGACAGACGTGCAATAGATGTCGTACAGAACAGATCAGCATAATAAATTAACAGTAATCCATATGACACAGAGAGAGAGAGAGAGAGAGAGAGAGAGAGAGAGAGAGAGAGAGAGAGAGAGAGAGAGATGCAGGTAATGACAGTAGCTTACAACAACATTAATGAAAGTAATAATATTATAGTTATAGTTCTGGTTACTGCGGTACAATATGTTGAAAGTATGTATTAATACCTGGCAGTATACATGTGTGACAATAATCATATGTGTATAATAACAGAAGAAGTATGACTAATGACTAATGATGGCAGCAGCAGCAGGAGGCATCTGGCAGGACCACGGCAGCAGCACAACCACACACGTCACGCTGTCCAGGCACCGCTGTGATATGAGTTAATCTGAGAGACAGTGGAGCACAAAGGCTCCGGAGAAGAAGCCGAGTTAGTGACATCCAGAATGGCCGAGTTAGCAAGATGCAGTAATAGAATACGAGAGAGAGAGTGAGAGAGTGAGAGAGACAGAGAGAGAGAGAGAGAGAGAGAGAGAGAGAGAGAGAGAGAAGGGGCCCGGTGTATTATAGGGGGGTCCTCCGGCAGACTAGGCCTAAGTCAGCCTAACTAGGGGCTGGTACAGGGCAAGCCAGAGCCAGCCCTAACTATAAGCTTTATCAAAGAGGAAAGTCTTAAGTCTAGTCTTAAATGTGGAGACGGTGTCTGCCTCCCGGACCGTAACAGGAAGATGATTCCACAGGAGAGGAGCCTGATAGCTAAAGGCTCTGGCTCCTGATCTACTTTTGGAGACTTTAGGGACCACGAGTAACCCTGCATTCTCAGAGCGCAGTGTTCTGGTGGGATAATATGGCACTATGAACTCTCTAAGATATGACGGAGCTTGACCATTTAGAGCTTTATAAGTTAACAGTAGGATTTTAAATTCAATTCTGGATTTTACAGGGAGCCAGTGCAGAGAAGCTAAAACAGGAGAGATATGATCGCGTTTCTTAGTTCCTGTTAGTACACGTGCTGCTGCATTCTGAATTAGCTGGAGAGTTTTTAAGGACTTACTAGAGCTACCTGATAATAGAGAGTTACAGTAATCCAGCCTTGAGGTAACAAAAGCGTGGACCAATTTTTCTGCATCATTCGTGTCAGGATAGGCCTAATTTTCGCAATATTACGCAGATGAAAAATGCAGTCCGTGAGGTTTGCTTTAAATGAGAATTAAAAGACAAATCTTGATCAAATATTACTCCGAGGTTTCTTACGGTAGTGGCAGGGGCCAGAGCAATGCCATCTAGAGAAACTATGTCATCAGATAAAGAGTCTCTGAGTTGTTTGGGGCCAAGAACAATAACTTCAGTTTTGTCTGAATTTAACATCAGGAAATTGGTGCTCATCCAAGTTTTTATGTCTTTAAGGCAATTATGGAGTTTAGTTAATTGATTGCTTTCTTCTGGCTTCATTGATAAATACAACTGAGTATCATCCGCATAACAATGGAAATTTATAGAGTGATTTCTAATGATGTTACCTAAAGGAAGCATATATAGAGTAAACAGGATTGGTCCGAGCACAGAACTCGGAACTCCAAAACAAACTTTAGTACATAAGGATGGTTCATTGCGAACGTCAACAAATTGAAAACGATCAGATAAATAAGATTTAAACCAGCTTAGTGCTGAACCTTTTAAGCCAATTAAGTGATCCAGTCTCTAATAGATCTAAGATCTATTTTTTTTTTAGATCTAAGATCTAATAAAACAAGTACAGAGACGAGTCCTTTGTCTGAAGCAATCAGAAGGTCATTTGTAATTTTAACTAGAGCTGTCTCAGTGCTATGATGCACTCTAAATCCTGACTGAAATTCCTCAAATAAATTATTATCCTGGAGAAAATCACACAGCTGGTCTGCGACTACTTTCTCAAGGATCTTTGACATAAAGGGAAGATTAGATATTGGTCTATAATTGGCTAACACCTCTGGATCCAGGGTGGGCTTTTTTAGTAGAGGTTTAATTACAGCTACCTTAAAAGACTGTGGTACATAGCCTGTTAATAAGGATATATTGATCATATCTAATATATGAGTGTTAACTAAAGGAAAGACCTCCTTAAGTAGCCTAGTTGGGATGGGGTCTAAGAGACACGTTGATGATTTGGATGAAGAAATCACTGCAGTCAATTCTTGAAGAGAAATTGGAGAGAAGCAATCTAAATATATATTAGATTTTACAGCTGTGTTTGAGGTTAGATAGGTACTATCTGAGGGCAAGAGGTCATGAATTTTGCCTCTAATAGTTAGAATTTTGTCATTAAAAAAGCTCATAAAATCATTACTGCTAAGGGCTAAGGGAATACGAGGCTCAATAGAGCTTTGACTCTCAGTCAGCCTGGCTACAGTGCTGAAAAGAAACCTGGGGTTGTTCTTATTGTCTTCTATTAATGCTGAGTAATAGTTTGCTCTGGCATGGAGGCCCTCTTATAAGTTTTGAGACTGTCTGTCCAGATTAAACGAGATTCTTCCAGTTTGGTTAATCGCCAATTCCTTTCAAATTTTCGCGATATTTGTTTTAACTTACGGGTTTGACAGTTATACCAAGGAGCGAACTTTCTTTGTTTTTTTAACTTCTTTTAAGAGGAGCTACAGAGTCGAGCGTTGTTCGAGCGAGCCTACGGTGCTATCAACAAAATGATCAATTCGGGAGAGGTTAAAGTCGGCACGGGAAACCTCTGTTACTGAAGGTATTGGTATTGAATTTAACGAAAGTAATCTTTTCCTTAAGTTTTGCGACAGCACTATCTGATAAACATCTAGAATAGTAAATGTTGCTGGGTGGCTTGTAATCGAGTAAAAAGAAATCAAAAGTAATCACATAATGATCCGATAGCTAGGGATTCTGTGGAAAGACTGTAAGGATATCAATTTCAATTACATACGTCAGAACTAGATCGATGGTAAGGTTAAAACAGTGAGTGGGTTCATGTACACACTGACTGAAGCCAATGGAGTCTAATAATGAGATAAACGGTAGCCAGGAGTCATTATCAACGCCGACATGAATGTTAAAATCGCCTACAATAATAACTTTATCTGATTTAAGAACTAAACTGGATAAAAACTCTGAGAATTCAGATAAAAATTCAGAATACGGGCCAGGAGCACGGTACACTATAACAAATAATAGTGGCTGCGAGGTTTTCCAGGTCGGATGTAAAAGACTAAGAACGAGGCTTTCAAATGAATTATAATCTAGTTTAGGTTTAGGATTGATTAACAGGCTAGAGTTAAAAATGGCTGCAACTCTCCTCGGCCGCTGCCTCGAGGAATGTGGGTATTATTATGACTGGGAGGAGTGGACTCATTTAGACTGACATATTCATCTTGACACAGCCAGGTTTCAGTGAGACTGAGTAAATCAATATGATTATCTGATATTAATTCGTTTACTAACACTGCTTTAGACGATAGAGACCTGATATTCAACAGTCCGCATTTAATTCTCCTGTTTTGTCTTTCTGTCACAGAAGAGGTTTTAATTTTTATGAGGTTGTTATGCACAACTCCTCTTTGTTTAATTTTAGATTTAGATAATTTAGGCAGTCGGGGGACAGACACCGTTTGTATAAAACTATTAAAACTATGGCTGGGTAACTGAACTAGAAGCTCAGAGAGGCGTTTAGGACTGCGCCTCCGAGTCCTGGTCTCAACTCTGGGTTGTCAGGGATTTAAATTACTAATAAAGTTTGCCAGGTTCCTAGAAATGAGAGCAGCTCCATCCAAAGTGGGATGAATGCCGCTCTCCTAATAAGACCAGGTTTTCCTAGAAAGTTTGCCAATTATTAACAAAACCCACATCGCTTTGCTGGACACCACCTGGACAGCCAGCGGTTAAATGATGACATGCGGCTAAACATGTCATCACTGGTCAGATTTGGGAGGGGTCCAGAGAAAACTACGGAGTCCGACATCGCTTTTGCGTATTCACACACCAAGCAATATTAATTTTAGTGACCTCCGATTGGCGTAACGGGTGTCATTGCCGCTGACGTGAATAACAATTTTACTGAATCTACGTTTAGCTTTAGCCAGCAGCTTTAAATTTGATTCAATGTCGCCCGCTCTGGCCCCAGGGATACATTTGACTATGGCCGCTGGTGTTGCTAACTTCACGTTTCTCAGAATAGAGCTGCCAATAACCAGAGTTTTATCCTCAGCGGTGTGTCGCTGAGTGGGGAAAAGCAGTTGGAAACGTGAACAGGCTGGTGGTGAGCCGTGGGCTTCGGCTTGGAGCTGTGCTTCTGGCGGATCCGTGACCCAACCTCCCGGCTGAACGGGAGTTACCGGAGGACAGTTAGCAGAGGCTAAGGCTATGCTATGTGGCTCCGCACCGGCTACAGGGGGCTGGCTAACTACCGCAGCTGCTGAATGGTTTTCCATGGTGCGGAGCCGCGCTTCTAATTCACTAAGCCTCGCCTCCAACGCAGCAAATAAGCTACACTTGTTACAATTACCACCGTCGCTAAAGGAGGCAGAGGCATAACTGAACATTTGGCACACCGAGCAAGAAAGAGCAGGAGAAGGAGAAGCCATGGCTAAGCTAATGTAGCTAACAAGGCTAAGAGCGTGCAAACAACAGCTAAGAGATTAGCGAGAAAGTCGTAGAAAGGAGGAGAGCTATAGGTGCTTAAACAGAACCAGTGTGGGTTATGACTTGAAGTAGACGTAAAAGCAGCGTTAAAGCAACTGAGGTGAGAAAGCAGGCAAGTGGAATTCACCAGAGCAGTACAGAGACGCTGTCACAGAAACACCGGAAATGACACAACTCGCTTACCGCAATACGTCAGCACGTCAGCACGACCGATGCACGATACCACCATCACTCCTGCACATGTTGTGGTCCTGCCATGTTGCACAAAAATTCTGGCCTGCCGTGATATCCATATGGTTCCATATTGTACCGCTACTGCGGTACAATATGGAACAATATAGTTGTGAATATTTAGCCCAAACTACATAGTAAACCAGGAGCTTTCAGGACCTCAGTTTCCTGGTTGGTAATCTTCACATTGTAAAACAAGTACCTCTGCAGTCACACTGTATTCCAGTTGTCCTATGTGCTTAAAGGCATTTGGAATTTTTTGGAATGGGGTTGTATGAAGTAATTACCCTTGGGGTGGTTGGCATACTCCCAGTTTGGAGAAGCAGGCAGGAGTTCAACATAGAAGCTAAGCAATATACTGCTGGGCAGCAGCAAAATGTATTTTAGCCAACAAAAAAAAAATTCAGTTAAAGTGTATGATATATTAAGAATATTTTCACCACTTTACCTTGCTGTCAGACAGCCTTTTCCAACGGGGGGCCGAGGCTGTTATATCACTCTCTTCAAAGCCAGACTCCAATAAGAAAAAAAGTATTTCAACATCGCTGAAAACAGGAGCTGCTGGTCTACTGTTGCCTCGTTCAGTTTGTTTATTTTGTGTTTATTTTATTTGTGACTTCAGTGTTTAAAGTGGTTAGTTTGGATTCACCAAAGTCACACAATAACACAAACTAACTGACTGATTACGGCAGCGGTACACCAGCAGCTCCTGTGTTAAATTGTTGTTTTTCTCAATGGAATCTGGTGGCTTTGACAAGAGTAGAAGGGGAACTGAAGCTATTAACGGCTTCTGCATTGAAAATTGCTGTCTGATGGTAAGGTAAAGTTGTAAGAATATTCTAAATATACTGTATACTTACACTGATATAGGTTTTTTATGTGGCTTAAATGCATTTTGCTCCTGTAAACTCAAGCCTGCTTCTCCAACTGGGGGCATGGCAACCGCCATCTACTATAAGTGATACACTGACTTTGGATGAATAACAAATACAACCCCACTTCAAAAAATACCCACTATCCCCTTAAACTTCTAAACTTGCTATCCAGCAATAAGCTTTGAGTGAATTTAAGAAGTGTTAAACAGTAACAGTCGTGTTAGATTTGCATGGTTTGTATCCTGCTTTTTGTCATTTGATGGACGACAATCAACATAAAACTATCTGAATAATGTACCAGTTTATATTTTCATTTCTGATTTGCAAATTCACATTGACTTAACTAACTAGAGTACCTCGGTGTCCATACACATCCACAGCCAGGAGACACAGCAAGAAGAAAATTAAAACCAGTCTAATCTTAGCAGGTGTTTCTATATCTTTTTCAGGTGACCGGTTGGCTGACTCCACCATCACACTCGCGTTGGCCCTTGAACTCCTCTCTCACGTGACCACGCCCCTTCCTTCACATCCAATCCCAACATGGAGCCCATCAAGGTCCAGTCAGAAGGTGGACTGAATGTGACCCTCACCATCAGGCTGCTGATGCACGGCAAGGTATGAAAACAAAATAAAAACTTCTAAACTATTCTGTAACTTTTTTCTTGCACTGCCTTTATATCTAATTATCTGTCAGAAGAAAATAGATCATTTCAAGGCCCCCTGTGGCACAAATACACCTAACATTTTTTGTGTTTCTGCAGGAGGTTGGGAGCATCATAGGAAAGGTATTTATCACAGACAAAACAATCAGACCATGTAAAGCATCAGAACTCCTGGGAGAAATACATCTTAATAACGTCTCTTTTCCTTTACTTCCAGAAAGGAGAAACAGTGAAGAAAATGCGCGAAGATGTATGTAGAACTTTTCTGCAAATGATCAGTTGTTTTTAACACTCCCAGTATGAGGTTTTGTCCCATAATCGTGCATCTTTTTTACCTTATAGAGTGGTGCCCGCATCAACATCTCAGAGGGGAACTGCCCTGAAAGGATAGTCACCATCACCGGGCCAACAGATGCTATTTTCAAGGCCTTTGCCATGATAGCCTACAAGTTCGAGGAGGTATAACATCCATCATATAAACACCACAAGTCTCAGTCAATAACACTGGGTATGCTACAGTTGTGGAGGAAGTATTCATTCATTAACACCACACTGTAAAAATACAATTCCTGCACTGAAAATCTTGCTTCATACTTGTATTTGGTGTTTCTACTAGAACAGGGGATAGTTGGGTGAAGTGCAGTGGGGCGGCCCGTTCAGGAGCGCCAACACACATCTAGCAGCTGCTGGCGTGGGGCTGTACATTGAAATTAATAGGGGCGTGTTTTTTGGGGCACAGCATTTGCCGCCAGTGTTTTTGGGCCTTAAGTCTCTCTCCCAAAAAAGCCCAGTCTGCTCTGATTGGTCAGCATTTCCGTTCTTGCATATCTCGGCATCTTTTTGCCATTATTGCAGGCAGGGAATGAGTGTAACAGGGAATAGCAGCACTTTCTACCATAAAAAAGCTATAAATAAAAGCTTCTAAACAAAAGTCTTCACAATTGGACATGTTCTAGCAGGAATATGATTCAAAATTGGGGAGAAATGAGCAAGAGCAGCAACTAAGATTAGGCTACATGTTTCTCTGACACTAGCATGTAGCTACATGTAGCAGTGTACTTGCAGCTGAGGAATGACTATAATAAACTATCGCGGCACATTCAGACGTGAAAAGACATGAATAAAAGTTTCTAAATAAAAATTTTCACCACCAGACATGTTGCGGCAGGAATATGATTCAAAATCTGGCTGAAATTCAAAACATCAGCAACCAAGACTACTGTAGCAGTGTAGGCTACTAGCACTCACGGAATGACATTCTACTGTGAAAATTAGGCCTACCTGTAATAGCTTCTAAACCAAAATCTCCACAACATTTTTCCCTGATGTTAGCATGTAGCCTCAAGTAACATTGTAGCTACATAATGTAAACATCTGCAGCAGGGCATGGAGCTGGTGATTATACAGAAAAATCCCTAACGAGCTGATGTCATCTCGTCGCCAAAGTAGAAAAAAATTTGTAAACAGGGTATTCAGAAAAGTCTAAATCTATCTATCTATCTATGTATATAACAGAAAATAAGGATAAGCATTATATGTCCTCTTTAAGTGAAAGTGTGAAAGTATAATGAGGACATTGTACATAAAGAATTAAAAGTAAAAGTACTCATTGCAGAGAAATGTCCCATGTGACTGTATATTTACATGCACAGTTAAGTTGAGCTACAGTTGTGGCTCAACTAGGCCATTTAATTGGACTACTGTCCTTGTCCCAGTATACAAGCACAAGGAGAGAATCCATTTATTGACTGAAGTATGTCTGACTCTGCTACAACAGGTAGTGATATGCCCCCTTTCAGCTTGTCAGTATTGGACCTTTTTGTGGTT
The DNA here is from genome assembly GCF_011397635.1 of Epinephelus fuscoguttatus. NCBI lineage: Eukaryota > Metazoa > Chordata > Actinopteri > Perciformes > Serranidae > Epinephelus > Epinephelus fuscoguttatus. Next base: position 18,989,174 of record NC_064775.1, read on the forward strand.
CACCTTCTACATCACTGACCAAACAATCGAGCATCGTCCAGCTGTTTCGCCACTTTTCTGAACAGGTCACCATTCCTCGTTTTCCTCCCATCCTTGTATTTCAAAATATTTAACTCTTTCAGCTTACAGACCATCAATCAATCAACCAATAATGTAGTTAGCTACAGAGAGCTAACGTTAGCCAGATAGCTCGCTAAGCTAATACAGCAATTCATAACGTTACGTTTCATATTACGTACCAGGTACTCCACCCAGCTCTGCGCTAATCGTGTCCCATATGTACACCTTCTTGGAAGCATCATGGTAGGCTTTTAAAGTTTGGTCATATAATTCTGGGTGCTGCTCATAGACTGTATAAAATAGGTGCTGCTGCACCAAAGGTACTAGCTTTTCGTTGTCAACTTCTGCCATGTTTTTTTTCTGTTTTGGAACTACGTCACATCCGGTTGAGTATTCCGTGGCCGGTGAACAGTAAAAGTTAAAATTTTTTTAACTTTGGACGGCATTGCCATCTACCGTTGCCGTAGACGGTATTCTCTGCCGTCTTCGACCAAGTTTTACCGTCCTTCTCTCGTCCACTAACATTACATCTGGTTTGCCATCTGCCATTTGCCTGATTCCATGTGAATGCAGCATAAGTCAGCCTAACAAGGGACTGGTACAAGGCAAGCCTGAACCAGCCCTAACTATAAGCTTTATCAAAGAGGAAAGTCTTAAGGCTAGTCGTAAATGTGGAGACAGTGTCTGCCTCCCGGACCGCAACAGGAAGATGATTCCACAGGAGAGGAGCCTGATAGCTGAAGGCTCTGGCTCCTTTGGACACTTTAGGGACCATGAACTGTGTCTCCTCGTCCGTCCAAAAATACACACCTCTGGATGTAGATTTCACTGAGTTGTTATCGGCTTCTTCGTCTGTTACGCATTTAATGCAACTCGACTTCTGGGTCAAAGCTTGGGGCAGACACTGTGGAGCTTGCACAGAGAGCCAAGGCCAGTTTGGGTCCGACTGACTATATACATGCAGGAGTAATTCAACTCCCAATCTAATTATCTGGGTGTTAGTCCAACTTTGAGAAATTTGATGTTGGACTTACAAGTTTACATGTATTTAAAATGTAGTCTGACTGATACAATAAATTGATTTTCTCTAACGTCATGTAAAGGCACTGATTGTTATAGTATTATCTATGATATTATTATACTTATGGATTCATGTAGAAGCAGGATGTTTTATAACTATTTTGTATAAGACTGCAACAAACTATTTTCCTTATTGATTAATCTCCTGATTATTTTCTCAATAAGAAAATTTCAGAAAACAGTGATGTCTTCACATTTGTTTTTTTCAACTAAAGTCCAACCTCAAAATTATTTAAAAGAATTAAAATCCTGACATATGAGGAGCTGGATCCATGAAATATTTGGCATTTATGCATTAAAGTATATTAAAGTATATAGAAAAATATAAAGTGGCATGAAAGAAAAATATATATTACAAGTACGTACAAGTACCTTAAATTTTTACTTAAGTACATCCCAACACTGTTATGCTTCAGTGTCTGTATACTGTCTGGTTTCCAAATGGAATGCAAAGCAGGCTTCACCGTGTTATGTAGGACAGAAATGTGCTGATCTAACCTTGCAGCACCCTTTGAAAGTGGGCCAGTACTGTGTTTTGATTTGGGCGCCGTATCATTACGCTTCCAGCCTGCTGGACCAAACCAAAGAGTCTCCAAAACACTACACATAAACCTCTGCTAGGAATAAAAGTGTACTTGCCAATTTGGAGAGGAGGGCAATACTAGTAATTTCCACATGCACACATTTAGATGAACCATACTTTAATCCCACTATTTATAATTTAGAAGCAGTTTATAAAGACATGATCAAGTGTATATATACTATAACACATTATATGTTTATCAAAGTCCAGTATGTGTTACTGTAAGACATTACTGTATGTTTGGATAATAAAACACTTGAATATTAAAGTCAGAATTATTATTACTCAAGTAAAAGTTATACCACAACACTGCACAAACACATATCCAAGAGAGAGTTTTCCACACTTTCTACTGCTGCAGGATAAGCGCATGAAGGTTGATTTCAATTCAATTCAATTCAATTTTTATTTATAAAGCCGAATATCACAAATCACAATTTGCCTCACAGGGCTTTACAGCATACGACATCCCTCTGTTCTTATGACCCTCGCAGCGGATAAGGAAAAATTCCCCCAAAAAAACCCTTTAACGGGGAAAAAAAAAACGGTAGAAACCTCAGGAAGAGCAACTGAGGAGGGATCCCTCTTCCAGGACGGACAGATGTGCAATAGATGTCGTACAGAACAGATCAGCATAACAAATTAACAGTAATCCACATGACACAATGAGACAGAGAAAGAGAGAGAGAGAGAGAGAGAGAGAGAGAGAGAGAGAGAGAGAGATGCAGGTAATGACAGTAGCTTACAACAACATTATTGAAAGTAATAATATTATAGTTATAGTTCTGGCTACTGCGTTACAATATGTTGAAAGTATGTATTAATATCTGGCAGTATACAAGTGTGACAATAGTCATATTTGTATAATAACAGTAGAAGTATGACTAATGACTAATGATGGCAGCAGCAGCAGGAGGCATCTGGCAGGGCCACGGCAGCAGCACAACCACACACGTCACGCTGTCCAGGCACCGCTGCGATATGAGTTAATCTGAGAGACAGTGGAGCACAAAGGCTCCGGATTTCTCCGAAGTCACCACTGCACATACAGTAACTGATGCATTTAACTGATAACACCTGGTCTTTCCTCCCCTCAGGATATCATCAACTCTATGAGCAACAGTCCAGCCACCAGTAAACCACCTGTAACCCTGAGGCTCGTTGTCCCGGCCAGCCAGTGTGGCTCTCTTATTGGCAAGGGAGGCTCTAAAATCAAAGAAATGAGAGAGGTAGAGTACAAAGAATATTTCCCTCTATATTAGTGTTCTCTACAAAGATCAGAGGATTTCATCAGCCATAAATCTCGTATTGGTTCATGTAGTTCCCATTTAAGCTTTAAATCCTGCATAATCCTCTATGTATTACGTACATTTCGTCATATAAATTCAGATTTAATAAATATTCTTCCTACCTTTAGTCCACAGGAGCTCAGGTCCAGGTTGCAGGTGACATGCTCCCCAACTCCACCGAGAGAGCAGTGACCATTTCAGGGGCCCCAGAAGCCATCATCCAGTGTGTCAAACAGATATGTGTGGTGATGCTTGAGGTACAGTATGGAGGGGAGGGGGAAAAAGAAATTTTATTTACATTTCAACAAACAGTATGTTGTTTCTAAAATGCCTGATATGAAAGATACAGTAGTTTACAGTTATAATCCTTAAGTTTACAGCCAGCTGGGCATCACTATCTGTGAATCTGAATGGTGGACTGCGCCACTAACGATGAGCATGCAACTACAAATACAAGCAAAACCTTAAAAATCTTAAAGGGTCGGTCCATCCCAAAATCAAAAATACATACTTTTCCTCTTACCTGTTGTTCTATTCATCAGGTAGATTGTTTTGGCGTGAGTTGCCGAATGTTGGAGATATAGGCTGCAGAGATGTCTGCCTTCTCTCCAATATTATCAAACTATGTGGCACTCAGTTTGTGGTGCTGCAAAAAAAAAAAAAAATCCATTTGAAAAACTCAACAGCAAAGTCTCTTTCCAGAAATCATGACCCCATTACTCAAGGTAATCCACAGATCTTGCTGAGAGCAGTTTCGTTTAAGAACTTTCTACTGAACTACACCCTGTAATGTCATGAGAGCTCATTGAGGCAGGCTGAAGTGGGGCACTTCAGTACAACAGGCAAAAATAGAAGGTTCAGAAGAAGAGGCAGCTTTAATTTCCTTTCAGCAGGTCATTGACAGTTAACTCAGGTCGTTTCTTTTCTCCAAAATCAAAGTACAGTCTTAAAGCATCCCAAAGGAGAAGGAGATCCTGTAAAACTCAACATAATTAAAATAAAGTTCATCATTAGGGTGGCAGCAGGGAGGATGGCATTAATGTTTACATCTCACAATGTCATGAGTATAAGCCTCATCCATGAATAGGTGCACATTTCCTCTACCCGTGTAGTTCAGTAGAAAGACCTGAAACTGCTCACAACAAGGTCTGTGGATTATCTTGAGTAACCAGGTTATGATTTCTGGAAAGGGACACTGCTGTTGAATTATTCAAATGATTTTTATGTTTTAATATACTGGAGAAGGCAGACATCTCTTCAGACAATATCTCAAACAGTCGAAGAGGAAAAATATTTCTCTGGGTCCAAACTTTTGAGTCCATCCACACAAATGTGATTTGACTGATTCTTCTGGCATTGTCACATGAAACAGCAGTTTCACAGTAAAAAAAAATAAAGCAGAAACTCACAGTTGCTTGTCAAAATTGGCCTAAAACCAGCTGTTTGCTGCTGACTCTTCTCTACACACAAGTCATAATGCTTTGGATCAAAGGACTACACTCTTTCTAGTTGTCTCTCTTTTTCTTGCACCATTAATTTGAACTATCTGCACAGCCAGTTCTCCATTGGGCCTTCATGATGGCACCAGCCATGGATGCTAGGAGATATGTGACATGACTGTAAGTCTTTAAAATGTGGACTTTAAACGTTATTTAAAACACAGTAATCATCATTATCCAGTTGAAAGTGTTCCAGGTAAATACAAGTTTAGTTGTGCACTGAACCATGATTTGGACATTTGATGTCAGCATGAACACACAGTGAAGAGCACTTTTGTGTGGGTGTCACAGGTTGTCTTCCCTAAGGCACTGTCCCTCTTGGTTTTCACTTTATGCAACTTCTTTTCTTTCTCTCTTTGTTTCTTTTCTCTCTGCTCTAACACTCTCTCCACCTCTCACCCCTCCTTCTTCTTCCTCCCCCAACTCTCTCCTCCTCCTTTGCTCTCCTCAGTCCCCACCGAAAGGTGCCACCATCCCCTACCGCCCCAAGCCTGCCTCCACCCCTGTCATTTTTTCAGGTGGCCAGGTAAGAGCAGACCCACTGGGGGCATCCACAGCCAACCTCAGCCTCTTACTGCAGCACCAGCCACTGCCTGTTAGTGTCGCACCAGGTTTTACTCACTTTTCCTCCCTTCCTCACTGACCCCACCCGCCCCTGACGAGCATGAAACCATCACTGCTGTTTACTGTGCCCTCACTGTCATCCATCACCTGCAGCCACTCAAACCAGAACTGGGCAAAAATGGCAACACAGGGAATATAAATAACAAGATTACCTGATAATCGATGAGAGCAGAGGTGGTGAAAACATCCTTGTGCTCCCCTTTGCTGGTACTCCATAATAATCCTGAATGGACAGAGGTAAAAACAATTTATTTTACTCACAAAATAGCAAATCTGAATGCTTCTGTCTCACTGGGACAGAAATAATTAGGCTAACAGAGTTGGGGTAAAATATCTTTAATTTTAAACTTGGATCCAAAAGTAGACTTAACATCCTGCTCATGTTGAGATAAATTGATTTATTCAGCAAGAATATGAAAACTGACCCAGGTAGGAGAGTAAAAGGTAAAGGTGTAGACAGAGGACTAAATCAGGTGATCTGCAGAGCAAGGAAAACTCAATAGGGGCTAGTGGACTGGATGTGAATGACAGGAGATGAGGGTGAACAAGACAAACTTCAAAGGTAATATTTAAGGGACATCAAGACAGGTATAAATGTAACTCTACCATTAACAGCATCTCACATCAGGCAGCAACAACTTATTGTTTTCATTATCAGTTAATATGATGATTACATTATTAATCAAGTAATCTTATTGTCCACACATAGGTGTAGATTTCAGGGGTGGGCACAGGGGACAGGATATTTAAAACACATGCATTTGTCTTTCCCAGTTAAAACATTAAAGTAACCTGTGACTTTTAATTTGGTGAAATCAATTCAATTTAATTTTATTGTCTATATTCTCTATAAACAGTGTATAGTATACAGTGAATGAAGTGTCATTACTCACAAATGTAGGTGCAGTAAAGAACATTTTTCAAGACATTCAACATGGACATGATGACATAAAGTGCACAAAAAGTAAGTGCAGAGGAATAAATATTGCATAGTAATGAACAGATAAAACAATAAAATGATTAAATCAAGACATTTACACCATAAATTGATTCAGAAAATGCCTGGATTGGTGCATAAAATTCACAAAAAATGCAGGAAAATTGATTTTTTAATGCTCCTGTTTCACCATTATTTTAAATTTCCTTGTGGAGGACCAAACTCCCCCTTTCATATGTGTTCCCCTTAGTGTTAAAACAAAACCTTTGCCCCTGTATCTCAAAAAAAGAACCAAAAGACAGTTAAGCCCATTACGGTTTTCTAATATTTGTTTGACCAACTGAACAAAACTCAACAGTTTCCTATCATATAAAAAACTAAGAAATTCAGCATAAAAAAATGACTAAGACACTGAGGGCTCTAGTTTTGCAGACCGGGCGCGGCAGAGGCACAGCGCACCTGCGCTTCACCAACTGGGTGTGGCCAGGCGGATTTTGTAAGTTTGGCACACCGTGCACCCTGGCGCAGCTACTCCTCTATCCACCTCCATCCCTCCTACCGGCGCGAGTCGGAAAGAGGGAGGAGAGAAGGCGTGGAGTGGGTTTTACACATGCGCCGCGCAAAGGTGTAATGAGAGTTTACTCAATTCGCCATGGCAGAAGAGAGCGTCAGACAGCCAAACTTCTCCCAGGAGGAAACTGATGTTTTGGTCCGGGAGGTCCAAGCTCGCAGTGTCCGAATATATGGAACTGCGATCAGACCTCCACGGACTGATGATGCAAAGGTAGCCTGGGAGGAGGTCACCACAATTGTAAATCAATGTTGCGTTACTCTCATGCGTGCGCGCTCTCTCTCTTTCTCTCTCGCAGTCTCACTCTGTTTCTTTTCTTTTGACTTTTCTAAGATGACAGATGCTGAATATATACTCCCTATCTGATGCTGTGGCTGTCTGTGGTTGGCTGAGAGGGATGTGAACTCATTAGTTTGCAGCTGTGTTAATCAAATCAGGTTGGGTTTCCATTACGCGTGCCAAACGTGCCAAACGGTGCCAATCCCCTTTGATCTGACATCAGATGTGACGAGACAGTCGATATAGAGATACATTTATGTGCTGATTGCAGATAGTTGCATTGAGTAGTGTTTTTGGGGTATTTATTGCATTGTTAATGTGCCTGACATTCTGGAAACCTGCCTGTGAGGTTATGGTGACGTGTGCGCACTGTCCGCCGGTCAGCCAAACTTCGGCTTACACTGGCTACGCTGCCCCTGCGCTGACAGTAGACGTGGTTTCAGTTGGCAAGCTTTTAGCGCACCTTTGGTAAAGCCTTTTGCCACGAAACTGTCACTGCGCCAAGCTGGATCTGTCGACACCTCCCCCTGCTGTGCTGCCACACCCATCTCAGCACACCTCGGTCTGCCAAACTACCAAACTGAGCACGCCTCGGGTTGCGCTGCTCGAAACTAGCTCTGCGTGGGGTTCACCACCCTGTGCCACCTGCGCTGCACCGGGAAACTAGAGCCCTGAATCTCTTATCACATCATATCTTATCTTGTAGGCCTAAACTCTGACATTCTTCTATTGTAAAAATACGTGCTGTACAGTAATTACAACAGGCCCCAGTGCACGTTATTATGATGGGCCATGAGGCATGCTAGTTACTTTTTATGCACCTAAACTAGCTACTGTATAATGTTATTGTCACATGATCAAATAGAGACTTGACATTCAACACCAACATACATATCAGTCAGAAATCATCATTGCATACCAAAGAAAACAAGGAATTATTCATTGAATTGAACATTTTCTTATACTTCATTTATAATCTATGTAGAGTAAGCATATATATTATAAATTGCTACTGGCTATTTGACAATAAAATAAATAAAATAAAAAAGACAACCCTGATAGAGATGGGTTTAAAGGCATATTTCTATGGTGGCAATCTAAATTACTCACAAGGGCCCGTAGTCTGCCTAACAGTTGGAGGGCCCACTCTATATGGGCCCTCTCACCCCATGGGCCCCAGAACAACTGCCCTGCCTGCACTGTCTATACTTACACCCCTAGCCTACACATAAAAAAAGTTTTAACATTTCATCAACTAAAATGTGCATCACATTTACAGCCTGGCACCTTTTCCTCTAACTTTTGCTGAACCTTTATAGGTATAGCTGGTCTTTCATCTCCCTAGCTTGGTGTGGCAGGAAAATTAAGAATTTAAAAGCGCGTTGACAGACTTGTTTGCTTTTACTGCCAACACTACAAAGTTAAAGTACCACATCATCATAATAGCGCCCTGCAGAGTAGCCACCTTGTGGTAAAACACAATAATGAATGAATACTCATTTAGACCTATTACTGATGTTGAGAAGCTTTGGGCTTAATAGGCTGTAACGTTTATGAGGAAGCTCAAATTTAATTTACAGCTCCAGACAGATGATCTTATGGACCAAAAATGGCTTTTTTGATAGGAAAGGTTTCCAATGCCTGGACCAACAGAACTTTTCAGAGTTTACTATGATATGAAACTAAGACATTGAGCTAATCTTAAGTGCTGTACCGTAGGCAGCTAGACTTACTTGAGTTTCTTGAAGACGTTTCACCTCTCATCTAAGAGGCTTCTTCAGTTCTGATCTTTCGTACTGTATTCCCGCACCATTAGAAGGGCATTCTTCCCAAACGTTAAGTAACATATTGGTGAAGATTCTTAGTCATCCAGGTCACGGTAATCTTAAGAGCTATATCGTAGGCAGCTGGGCTTGCTTTAGTTTCCTGAAGGCGTTCTATGTTTCAGTTCTTCAGAACTGAAGAAGAGGTGAAGGTGAGAGGACCTGACCCGGATGATTGAGACTCTTCACCAACACATTCAGCTAATATTTATATGTGGAAAAACTAGAACCAATTACTCTTTTTTAGCATTTTTGCTTAAAAATGACTTACACATGACATTAAAAGCCTTATCAAAATTACAGTTGATTACTGTTAATCGACAAGTCAGTTTGTATTTGTATTTATTAGGATCCCCATGATGACTGATGCAGACACATCAGCTACTCTTTCTGTGCTAATACATGTGAAAATGCAACTAATCACTTAATCTCTTGATACCAGAAATTCCTACCCCTTAATATCCAGTTTTCTTAACATTTCAGTTTTTCTCTTAAGTAGCTTTAAGATTGGGGAAAATCTTCTTTAAATAATCCAAAACTTTGAAATATTTGACAAAAGACAAAGAAAAATGGCAAACCCTCACCATTAAGAAGTTGCAGATAGCGTATTCTTGGCATTCTGGTTGATACATTACTTGATAATCAACTAATTTATCATAAAAATCATTGATTAATTACTTCAGCTCTGTATTTGACCACCATTGGCATGCTTCTTATTACCTTGTAGCGCTTGGAAGACTATATGCGCGATCATGAGCAAACTGGTATTCTCATCAATTAACAAGCAAACAGTTAGCCAATAAACATTCAACATATTTCTATTAAATTCTAGTTTCTTTAAAATTTCTACATAGGGCATTATGGAGAAGCAGCCTGGAAGAGCTGACATGATATATCTCCTGGTTACAGTCGTGCTGTGGTTGCCGTCTTGACTGATGAAATGAAATTTAGCTCAGTTCTGACCTGTGTGGCCCCTATAAACTACACATCCAATAGGCTGAGTCACATTACTCCCCTCGCGGCCGCTCCTCTGGTTTCTCCCCACACTCTTCGTTGCCACCACCCCACTGTCTGAGCTGTCCTTTATTGATTTAGTTCAACTGGATCTGATTGATGAACAGTCAGGGAACTATATTGCATGACTTTCTTGGAAGATAAGGTTAAAAATATGAGTCTGTGGAGAGAGCTTGTGTTGTTAATCATTTTTCTTCTATTACATTTTGTTCCAGTCTCCATTTGTTGTAGAGTTAACAGATTTAAACGGATTAAATACAGTATATGTATTGTTTTGGTCAGCTTGTTGTGATGATGTAATGTGATAACAATAAGCTCTTCTCCTCATGTTTGCAGGCTTATACCATTCAAGGACAGTACGCCATCCCACATCCAGATGTGAGTGCTAACTCCACCAGGCAGTCAACACTGCACTCTCCAAAATTCTGTCTCGCTGCAGTCGCAGGCTCTTTACTCTCTTTCCGCCCATATTAATATTAATTGCTAATATTAATACAGCTTTTTTTCTGATATGTAATTCCTATATCTTTCTAACTTTTCTGACTCTTGCCTCCCTGCCCTTTGTTTGGCATTAAACCTCATGGGGCTTGGCCTGGTGGCTGGTGGTTCCACTTTATGTCAGCACAAAATAACAGTCAACCTGAGACGTAAAACCTGCTTTAAGTAAGTCATCCATCAGAATGTTACAGCCTTATAGAAACGCAGTTGGGACCATATTTTTGAAAGCTTTTTTTGTTCTGATATTCAACACTTAAATGTCAGTTGACAAAAAGCATTAATTCAAAATCAGAAGCAGAAGACAAACCGGAATAAAACAATGACTGATGTAGCTGTAAAAGGCAGCGCTGGTGGCTGATTTCAGATGATGGAGATGCCCTTTAATGTAAACTTTTAAAACTCCAGGTTCCTGACTCCTTCATAATGTTACTTTCACGAAATTAAAAGACTACATGCTTAAAACAGAAACATTACTGTGATGAATTAGCTTTTAAAAGGAAGCTCAACACATTCTCACTCCAGACTCATCAAATACCGATGCTTGGTCAGTTCCCTCCAGCATCATGTTTTGGATGTTCGGGGACGGCATGTCAATTTAAGCTTATTAAATGCATTGTGTCTTTTTTGTTTTTGCAGGAAATTTACAGGTTCTTTCCTTGGGTTTAGGCAACGAAAGTACGAGGTTAGGCATAGTTTGGCTTTACAAAAAGTACTTTTGCTATACTACTGTAATGTAAAGTCATGTGATATACATCATGGTATGCTACACCGACCCAGTCTCATTCCAAAGTCATCAAATACTGGCGCTCCTCAGTGACCTCCATGTCAGACACAGATGAAAAAGCTGTACTTTCACATTGACAAAATACGTGGCCAAGCACTGTTGGTCTGTAACAGTGCCTGACAGTATCAGGTGGAAATGTGGCCGTACAACAATGTAAGTTAAGGCAGCAAAAAAATCACCAACTTTCACCCCTGAGAAAATTCAAAAGCCCACTAGTCTGAAAGAGGTCCCATTGGGTCGAAAGCCCATTGCTCCAACAGCTTGTTATGCCAAAAACAAACACCCTTTTCACCGAAGTCAGATTTTTTCCAAAACTATACACTCCCTGCAGTTGGTGTCAGCTTCCCAGTGGCTTTTGAGCCAAATATCCCAAGTGTTTTCATAACTGCATTCCTGCTTTTCCAGCAACTTTCGTGCCAACAAACGTGGATGCTTTAAGCCAAAACGTGATCTTATCCTAATCATAACCAAGTGGCTTTTGTTCCTAAACCTTACCACACATTCATCATACCATTGTTGACAAATGTAACATATCCATGGTTTACAGAAACGTACAATGCAAACATTTTTTTTTTCTGGTGACGGGGTTGTCTAACTGAAGGGAATGTGTATTTTTGGAGAAATGGCGATTCAGAGCACTGGGCATTTGTTTTTGGGATAGCGGGCTATGGAAGAAATGGGCTTCGGTCCTATGGGATATTTTTCAGACTAACAGGGCTGCAAAATTTTGGGCCTTCGAAACAACAGGCAGTCCCACATATATTCAGCTGTCAAGTGCATATTTAAGCTACTTGAACAGTGACAGTTCTGACAGCTCTTGGTGTTAACTGGGGAGGAACCAAAGGTGGACACTATGCTTCCACCACCTTTCTGATATCAGCGGTAACCTTCGTATGAGAGCAGGGCAAAGCTGTCTGCCGTAACAGACCAGAGAGAAGCTCGTATTACAACACACACAGAGGTAGCGTAACTTCATTCTTTGCTCAGGACGCCATTACTCTAGCCTAGTGAAACCATCCTAATCTTGCGAGCTCATATTCTATTTCCCTCTGCAGATCGGTCTGGCCATGCAATCATAAAGGCGCATTCTGGCATCGGTTAAAACTTACTGGGCCAATCACAACCGTTTATTACTTTGGGGCGGGAACATCATCAAAATAGGAGGGACAAGGAGCGGAGTGAATGCATCTGGTAAACAACTAACATGGCTACTGATTTTGAAACTGCGATGGTAAATGCATTGAACGAGCTAGAATGTATATTTTCTTTAAAAGCAGAACAAACGACTACACTGAAAGTTTTTACTGAAAAAAAGGATGTGTTTGCCATCCTTCTTACAGGGTTTGGTAAAAGTTTAATTTACCAACTGGCTCCGTTGATCGGGAAAAAGATGGGACTCAGTGAAAACCCAGTGGCTATTGTTGTTTCTCCGCTAGTTGCTGTCATGGAGGAGCAGGTCAGGGAAGCGACCAAGCTGGGAATCACAGCCATGCAACTCTGAGTCCACAGTGAGGAGGAAATCTGAAAAGACGGCAACACTCTTTCCCAGACATCACAGCTCATCTCTGCTGCAGCTTGCTGGTCTGTTTACAGTGATGTTGTGCTAGCCTACTTCAGACGTTTCATTTACTCTTGATTGGTTTTCCATCTTTCCAACTGCGTGAAGGGGCGCTTTGAGTGACAGCTGTTGATACCGCCCCTTGGGAATAGAGGAAACATACACTCCGTGTCCAGACCCATTTGCGTTTTGTGAATTGGGTCTGGCAATGCCAGGCTACCATTACCCCACTATATCAATGTTCTGAATTTTGCATAGAGCTCCCTCAAGCAACTCATGCAGCTAATTTTTGAAATCAAGAACCTATTGTCCAAAAATTGGATTGAAAAAATTTCGTGGTGCTAGGTAGTGCAATAGTGCAAATGGATGTACATGTAACTCCAGTATTAAGGAACTGTGTATGTGTCGATCCAGACTGGATTAAAAGACATACAGTCAGTATTTAAGAGAACAGCAACAAAACATCAACTTTTTTACACCAAGGGGAAAAAACAAAGCATTCACCACCACGTTGAAGAGTTATTCTGTGGCTTTCTGCAAATCAAATAAACTTAAAAATCCAATCCAATCCAATTCAACCTGGACCCTATATTCCTATGTTTTTGTGTCTAAGTGACTGATGGGAACAACAATTTTTTAAGCTGGACCAGTACTGAGTGAGAGTGGAGCATAAACACTCAAGGCATGTGCCATATTGACATTTGGTCATGGACTTTCCATGTCCACATATGATGGGAAAGGTACCCTGGATGTGTTGGTTGTTGATGTTCTGGGACACTGTGTCAAGTTCTGCCTGTTACATGCATTGTCTTCTTTCAAAATACACTTCCGTTTTGACAAGAAATTTACAGTTTGAATACAGTCTCTTTGAAAATAAGCGTTTTTTGCTTCAACAACAAAAGCACATGGTTGCGTTTAGGCAACAAAAACACAATTCGGTTTGGGAACAAAGAACGGTTTGGCTTTAGAATCTTACAGGACGCAAACACTGCTCTCTTGGGTGAAAGGCAGTGTTTGTTGGACACATCCACCACCCCGCCCATCCTAGTCTGACTTTTCCTGCCTTAACTTTCGTCCTTGTCCCGCCACATTTCCTCCTGACGCCACCGAGTGCAGTAAACTGTGATGGCAACCGGCCATGTATCATGCCGACTTTTTCGTTGGTTTCTGACACTGCAAGTCACTGCCCAAGCGCTGGATTTCAACAACTTCGGAGTGAGACTGGCCTCTCCAAGGTAACTTTAGTTCCATGGTCCCTGCATGATAATGTAACAGCACATTGTCAAAACATTGGTGAATGACACTGAGTAACACTGGCGCTGCTATACTGTCTTGAAACATTCAAGAAATTCACTCAAAAAACTAGTCTGTTACATCAGAGCATTAATAGCTGTAGGATACTGATATTATAGTAAGTTTAATTAATCATATATATCGCAAATGTATCCATTTCTCATATGTGAGTTTATAAACTGTGCTTTCCCAGCATTCACAGACTGACTTAGCCCTCACCATGCCCCCTAACAATGACCAGACACGGACTGTATCTATGCTTGACTGGTAAAACAACAGTAACTAAAAGGGACGGGGCTTAGCAAACATTCTATTTGTCAGCCTCACTCCATCATCCCAGTCTCAGGCCAAGTCCTCTATGAGCTTCTTTTCTTTCTCTCTTCTCTATCTCAGTCTTTGTCCTTCACCTGTCTGTGTTGTAACTTCTCCTCAGATCCTCTCTCTACTCTTGTGCGTGTGTGTGTGTGTGTATCTGTGTGCGTGTGTGTGAGTGTGTTTTTTAACGATGACCTCATAGCTCTGCTGTCCTCCTCCTCCCCCCCTCAGCAGTTGAGCAAGCTCCACCAGTTGGCTATGCAGCAAACCCCCTTTACCCCCCTCGGACAGACCACCCCTGCCTTCCCCGGTACGTACCCACCTACACGACAACCCTCTTTACCAAAGCTCCTTCTCTCGTTTTTACCTGTAGAGACAAACACATTCTCTACCTCCTTTTTTCTCTTTCTCTTCCTTTCCTGTCTCTGTCCTGACTCTCTCTTCTTCTCGTCCTTCTCCTCCTAATGGTCTCTGTGGTGCACTGCCATTGACATGGCCTGCTGGTGGTCTGCTCTTGTTGATGTTGAGGTTTTTTTTGTTCTTTGGTTTTCCCTGAATTTTATTTCTTTAATGATACAGTCGCCTCAGAGTGTTTTTCTTTCCCATTCAGAGAGAACAATCCAGCTTGTCAGGTGATAGGAGTTTTATATAGTGTATGTAGGCTCTGCTCATGGTTGAGCCAGACTTTCCAGTGACAAAGAAATGCTACTGGTGAATAGCCAGGACAACCCATCAATGCTGTTCACTCCCCCATTGTGCCAAACTCTATTTTATGTCCTCTTCCTTCCCTCCTCTCTTTCTGTCTGATTCCTGTATTCAGCAGCAGGTCTGGATGCCAGTAACCAGGCCAGTACTCATGAACTCACCATTCCCAATGATGTGAGTATATTTGTCATAACTTTGTCTTATTATGAGTGTTTTTTTGTCATTTGTTGAATTAATTGTGACATCCTAAATAAAACTGCAAATAAGACTTTTATCTAAAATGAAAGATCTGTCATCAAAATGTAAATGAGCTTACATTTTTAAATGATAACAGTCTTCATTTTGCCTCCTGCACCACATTTATTTAAAGCTGGAGTGCAGGGATTTTGTCTCCCCCTTCTGGAAGTAGGAGTAATTACACAAACACTTTGAATGCATGCTTTTAATGTCTACCAGTATGGAAGCAAATCGTGACTAATATTTAAATTAAAATGTATTTGCAGAAATGCTTTTTCATTTTAAGAATGTGGCTACATTATTTGATTCATAAATAAAATTAATCATCAATCATCCTATTTGCATTTTAATTTTCTTCTGCAATACTGCTCATTCTTTTACTTAATTAAAATGAAAAGAAAAAGACATCTGAGATTTAATTTTCAAAATATGCCCCAGCAAATAGATACCAAAATTCAATTTGAAATGTAAAATTTGAAAATTAAAATGCATTTGCTTTTTTCATTTTAAGAATGTGGCTGCATTATTTCACTCATAAATAAAGTTAATAATCAATCAACCTATTTGCATTTGCATTTTCTTCTTCAAGACTGCACATTTTATGCCATAATCAAAAAGAAAACAAAGAGGACATTGCTATTTCGTTTTCGTGGTCTGCCCTGAAAAATAGTGCCCATAATTCAAAAATGATTTGGCAATCTGAGCGGCGCAGGAGAGTGACGTCAGTAGCCGGGTGAAACACGTTGCAACATGTAATGTCAAACAGTTGCGGTTAGGTTTCGTACTTGGTCCGAAAAAATAATCACGTTTTGGGTTAAAATAAGTTTGTAACCTGTTGTTACTTAGGTAATGTTACATCTTGTTTGGTTTGACCCATCCACCGTCCCACCCTATGACAACTTTCAGGCTCTGTACACTAAGTCAGTTGCTCTCAAGGTCAAGTAGTGCCGTGGATGAGGGGGTCTGCCCATTATTCCAACAGCCCATTGGTCCGACATCCCATTGTTCCGACCATATTAAACCCATTGTTCCGAAGTCCCGTTTTTCCGAAATCATCATGATGCCCTGTGGTTAAGGTCTGGTTAGGTTTAGGCATAAAAACCACTTGGTTAGGGTCAGGAAAAGATCATGGTGTGGGTTGAAATGAAAAAGAAAGTGGCAAACACATAAGCCATGAGCCTGCTTCGCCTCAAGCCTTTCCCAGCTGACCAAGAGCCGGTCGCGGCGCACCATCAAGGCAGAAATACGCCCGCCGGGAGCCATTCAGCACCACGGAGAGCTCCCCACACAACCCGAACCCCAGAGTTAATAACAGAAGGTTATGGTGTTTCATTCTCTCCTCTCTATGACACTTGTATCTCGACCAGTAGCCTACTTTTGTTGCGTTGCTGATCCTCTATGGTACACAAATACAGTAATAATCACATATCGGAACAATGGGACGTCGGACTAATGAGAGGTCGGAACAATGAGAGGTCGGAACAATGCTACGGCACCGTGGATGGGTTTACGTTGGTGTTAGTTGTAAGCCCAGTGCATCTCATAGAGATGCCAAATGCTGCCTTTAGTATCTGCATAAGATGCTGAGGGGTGTGACAAAGTGTTAGTATTTGCATTCTGTTCAAATCAACTCTTCAAGTATTACTGTTTTGTCAGTGGTCCTAAACATCTAATATGACATGCTAAGTATCCTCCTGCATCGGTTTTGGACATGCACAAACAGCGTCTTAACTGATGCATGTTACGTGCATTGTGCATTTTCAAAATATATTTCCATTTCCACAGGAAATGTACAATTTCTGCCCTATAGGTACATAGTCTTTTTTTAAAATAAACATACTACGTATGTAAAACACTATGTTTTTACATGTATTTTCTTAAGTTTTGGCAACAAAAGCACCTGTTTTAGGTTTTGAAAAAAACATCATGGTTTGGCTTAAAATAAGTATGGCTCATAACATAATGTTATGTCACGTGTTACATGTCATGTGACATACGTTACTAGTGCAGCATGCTACACATACTAGCACATTACACTGCTATTAAAATAAAGCCACTGACATTTGGTTTCACACAGAAAACAAGCAGCCAGCTCCTGGGTGAAAGTCCAGTGTTTATTTGACTCTCCTGACTTTCTCGCTCTTTATACCACAGTAGTTTCTCGCAGTGACAAAAATTGCCGCCTCCTGGTGTATATCATACTGTCCTCAAGAGCATCTCAGTGCGTAGGTGACTGATGGCAACATCCACTGACAAAGCAGCGGTATTTGGCGAGTTTGATTGTAGCCGGTCCAGTGCATATCGTAACCCCATGACAGGTGCGTCTGTACATAGGTACCTGACGCTGAAATCACTGACAAAGCAGTGGTATTTGATGAGTTGGGAGTGTGAACAGGCTGGTATTTGACAACCTGGGAATGAGAATGGGCTGGCCATTCTTCTCGCTGCTGCTCTGTTGCCATGGTCCCTTCCCTTTTCCTTTCCCCTTTAGCTCTGGCTGGTTGACATTAATCGCATATTTCCAAAGCACCAGTGTGGGAAAGTTGCTACAGACACCACTACCCTGGTATACTGACAAATACAGAGAGCTTTCCCTGGTGGCCATAGTCTTAATCAGCATTGTGTTAACTTGTTTAGTGAAGGCTTGAATATAATTGCTGTTCATTTATATGTAAAATGCATGCTCTCCACCTTTAAAGACAACATTGTCCACACTATTGCATAAAACTGTAACACTTATTCAGCAGTTTTGATCATTTGTGGCCACTTTGTGCCAGTTTGTCTCCACTACTGCCAATATGCTGAACCTTAAAGTAGAACATCTTTATTTAAATATCATGGCAGCAAACTTTTCAGAAAATCCATAAAGGTCAATGTGACACTGTGATCATATCCACTGACTCCTTCCTGAATATTTAAGATTTTACAGAGAGATTAGGATGATGAATTCTTAATTGTTTGGCTGAATTATAAATTAATTTCCCAAAATAGCTGCATGAAAGAGAAACACTGGTCAGGGGCTAACTGCTATCCAAGCAAAAATTCACAAATGTTGTTGGACCACAACGTCAAAAATGCTGGTTTATTATTTTTAAACCTGGCTTCCTCTTGAAGCCTCCACTGACATAATCTGACAGCAGATCAGCTACAACTATTGAGAGCTCCTTCTCCACAGCAGAGATATAGTACAGCCAAAGGCAGTCATCTTTGTAAAGTGAATGTCCTTAATGGAAAAGACTTGTTGGACCAAAAGAAGAAAAGTTACGGTTGAAAGGCGGACAATGCCTGGCCCATACACTTGTGCATCATATCGAGTCTATCCGAATATTTCATAAGATAAAAATGTGTGAATCTTCCATGTGTTCTAGCCATCCTAAGACCAGTCCACATTTTCTTCCCAGCTAATAGGCTGCATAATCGGACGCCAGGGAACCAAAATCAACGAGATTCGTCAGATGTCTGGGGCACAGATCAAAATTGCTAATGCCATGGAAGGGTCATCGGAGCGCCAGATCACCATCACAGGGACCCCCGCCAACATCAGCCTGGCCCAGTACCTCATCAATGCAAGGTCAGAGTCAATAGCTCTCATACAAACCATGGACAATGTCCAGAGAATCAGTTCAGGACATTGTCAGTGGAGTGGTTGGATTCAGAGGTCCCATCTTCTTTACCCTCGGATGTTTGTTTTCTACTGTTTTTGTGCAAGCTGCATGATAGAAACTTCATCAACAAGCCCACCCACTTGCTGTGAATTCTTCAGACAATTACCTACTCAATCATACATTGACTCAATTGAACAATACACAAACTTTTCACGAGGGAGCCAGTAAGGTAAAGTCTATGAAATGTCCGATCCAACTAATTTGTTTATGCTCTCACATACAGCTCCTCTGGGTAATGTCTATAATTCAAGGTTTGTGGTGCATGTGTGAAATGGGCTAGTTGCTGCTAAAGTGGTCTGATGTGAAGTGATCACATGGAATCATCAATGGTAGTAGTCTTCTTGTACAGGTGTAGGAAAATTACTAATTTCTTACTTTCCAATTACCCTCCCTCAGGTTTAGAGACGTGGCGGCCATGTGGAATGACCCATCTTCCATGACCACATCCTGAGATCCCTGACTGACTCCTCCGTTTGGCCCTTTCCAATGACTGACTACCGCAGACAATCCTGATGAAGCCCTTCGGACTCTGGCTCTGGCTCTCCGAAAACCCTGACCGCCTTCCCGCTCTGATTCAAAGTTGTTTATACATCAGGGAGGGTTGGGTGCTCATTTTGATTTCAGAGAGCCAAATTAAATTAACAAAAAAGAAAAAAAGAAATACAAAAAAGAAATTCTCTGTTGATTAGGTTTTTTAGAGAACTGTTGAAGCATGTTGAATGTTTACTAGGAACAACTTGTGTTAATCTTTCTCTTCTTTTTCTCTCTATCTATTGCTTTCTCTTTCTCTCTGTCAGTGCTGCGTCATAGAACATCATTTAAAAGTATACACTTGTAAAAGATTGAGAATTTTTGTAGAACATAGTTATCTGCATATTACAGCTGCGCAGTGATGCTATCGGCAGAGTGTGTGGTGGGATGTAGCCAAATTATCAAATTTTGATAATATATTTCAAAAACAAAAAAAAATTGGACTGTTCTGCTTTTGTCCTAATTTGCATCTTTGTCTACTTACAAATCCAATCTCTACCCATGACTCTTTGCTGCATCACATGACCCTTTTAAGCCAATGGTATCACTCCTAGAGCCTCCCTTCTCATGTTAATTTCCTATATTTACATTATTGCTTATATTGCATGTGTTCAATGTCGTATCGTTGTGTATTTGAGTAAACCTGTTCAGTGTAGGTGTTCCTCAAATGTTATAATTATATCTTTGTGCTTCCTTTCTTTTCCGCAAACTTTTTCAGCATTTTTGGCCATTCACGTCTAGTCCTACTCCCTGCCCAAATGAAAAACTTTCCAACAGAGCCTCCTTCTATCAACACCAATTATTAGTATATAGATGCATGAATGGGAATTAGTGAAAAATCAGTGGCTAAAACACTAACTGAAAATTTAAATGATTGTTTACTTATTATTATACTGTATTTGTTTTGTACAAGGACTATTGTGATTTAGCACATTAGTTGACTATGCGGCGCTCATGCAATAGACTATTCAACACTTTACTCTGGACTGCCTCTGATGTGGGAGGAATTAGTTGGACTTAAAAGCCAAGTGTTGCGTCCAAACCTTTCGGCTTCCTTCCCTTGTCTCAGATGAATTACGGGTCCCTGTGAAAGCTTTTAAAAGAGAGCGAAAAACAAGGGAAAGAAACCGACTCTTCGCGGCAAAGAGGCCTAAACGTTTGGACGAAGCCGAATGGTATTTTTTGGGCCAAGGAATGTTCAGGGGTTCATTGGGGGGAACCCACGGGGCCTGGGCGGACGTGACCACTCAGTCTCTTTTTCAAGATTGTTCATCTTGTCTTTTTGTTGTCATACAGTTGATTTGACAATTTAGGTTTGAATGTCTTTTTACTGTCAGCAACTTAATTGTTTTTATTTGAAAAAGGACAGGTTGGATGACAATTAGTACTGCTTCACTGGTTTTCAGTAAAACCAGCATGTATTTATTTATGATGTGGTGATGCACATATGACTTTTTGTTTGTCGATCATGAAACTTAAGCTAAGTTAGTTTTGTTGTATTGTATTTAATTTGAGAGGGAGGTGTGGATGATATTTGGTATGGTTCAGTATTTCAACCATCCCTCACGTGTTCGACTCATGAAGATGCTCTAAATACTATTTGGGACAGCTTGAGTCATCCCATTTCCGAACAGCTGAGCTCAATTCAGTTTTGACATAATACAAACAGCTGTTGAATGTTATTGTTGAATCACATGATCTACTGTCCAACACAGCAGCATTCTGCATTTTCAGTGTCTCAATTTCTTCATACATACCACTACTCGTTTATTTTACAATAGCTTATGCTCAGCTTTAAGGAAAAGTTTGACATTTTGTGAAATATGCTTGTTCGCGTTCTTATCAAGAGTTAGATGAGAAGATTGATATCCCTATGTCTGTATGCTAAATATGATCTGCTTAGCTTAGTTTAGCTTAGCTTAGCTTAGCATAAAGGCTGGAAACAGAAGGGAGCATCTACCTGGCTCTGCAAAGCTAAATAAATGACTTTACCAGCAGCTAAAGCTTACTAAGTAGCATGTTAAATCTAGTGTGTTTAATCACAAGAGTCAGAGTAACAGTTTCCCCTTGTTGTAGGCTTCGTGTCAAGCTAAGTTAAGCTAACCGTTCCCTGGATGTATTATCCAGGGAACGGTTGGCCACCAACGGTTAGCAGGGAGCTAACTCTCTGCAAGAAAGCAAATTCAACTCTCAGAGTGCTTGAAATATTATGAAATAAATTAAAGTCATGATGTCAAAGACCTATTAACCTCAACCTATTAACCGCCCCAGGGGAGCACGTCAGGCTTTAATGCTAGTTTTCGTGGTGGCAAAATAGTGTAATAACAACTGCGAAGTCTGTCATATGATGCTCTGCAGTCAAAAAAGACTGTTTTCCATTGACTTGCATGGCAAAAGACACATTTGTAAATTAGTGGATACATTTTTTTGAGCGTCACAACCCCTACAAAGTGTCTCAGATCAGCCGTTTGGTCCATTAATATTGCAAAATCTAAAAGGGCTGCAAGATTAAACAATTTTATCCCCACTGAAGCTACCAGAGCTTTAAACTTAAAGTTAGCCATTTGGCCGGTGGCAGTTAGCTGCTTGGCAGCACTAGACTAGACTAGACTAGTTGCTGCTGTAAGTCTCCACTGTGCTTGCTGTATGAGCCAGACTGCGGAAGTAGTATCGATCATCCCTAGATCGTCTGGGTAATTTTATAAGTGGCAGCTCAACCATTTTGGCTTCATTCGCAACTTTCATAAGAATGAATGAGGCCCTGCATTCAACGCTGTATCCAGTTCTCTTCATACATCCATGGTATTAGGCTATTTCTATATCCGGACCAGTTGCCCAGCAACCATCAGAGACTCCAGTAAGATAATAGTCCTGACCATGAAACAGTCTGGTACATAACTGCCCATAAACAACACGATTGTTAATAACTGAGTTTTAGAAGTTCTGATAGGTGTATTTTGTTACCTTTCGATAGAGCTTGGCCAGCTGTTTACCTCTGTTTCCAGTCTTAATGCTAAGCTAAGCTAACCAGCTGCTAGCAGTAATTTCATATTAGGCATACAGACATGACAGTGGTATTGTATTTATCTAACTCTTGGCAGGAAAGTAAATGAGCATATTTGCTTAAGTGTTGAACTTTTTCTGTAACTTTGGGTCTTAAGCGCTTTGATGACATAAATGTGATTATGTAAATGGACAAATGCTGTATCACTATACTGAACCATGCATAGTCAATGATTATTCTGCAATAATTCTTACATTTTGATGTGAACTCAAGTAGTAGTGCTAGCATTGAAATTATGAATTTGTGTTTCTTTTTATTTTGAGTTGTCATAGCTTGTACTTTAATGGGAATGTTTGTCAAATGAACTAAATGAAATTATGTTTTTGATGGGCAAACGCTTTTTAGAACAGTTGGCTAATACCTAAGAGGGCATTCTTTCCCAACAGTATTGTACAAGTAAAGAACATCCTCAAGGGTATTATGGCTTTTATACAACTGTTATCAATGCATGTGTACCATTGAAATGTTTGCTTCAAATTAGTACACATATGTAAGAATTAAAAACAGAAAAACGAGGATTGCTAATGCTTATTAGCACGGTTGGCATGTGCATTTGACAAAGATCTTGTTGTGTTATTTGAATTTGATCGCTATGGCAGTGTGATTTCAATAACATCAATATTCATGTGTTACTCAGTGTTTGGAAACTGTATTTACATTTGTGTATATGCCTGAGTATACTACGACTTTCAAACAAACTGCAACTAATGCAATAATAGGGTGCAATGTGCAATTATTTATTCAGTTATTATTAGCTTAGATACAGGAGAGCTGTGTAGCTTGTTTAAAAATGCTTTTTTTATTTTAACCACATTTCATGTGGCAGCAACAACAGGAAAAGAAGAATGACTAGACATGTTTTTTTCAGCTTTTGTTTTGTGTATTGCAGTTGGAGGAAAAAAAAGTGATAGAACTTTGTAACTATTTTTGATTGATTTATTTGCTATGTGCAGATCTATATTAGTTGTGAGTAATTACATAGGTTTTAATTTCAAAGTGTTGGTAAGTATAAAAACAAATAAAGTTTCATTTTTTCTTTCTGTGACTTGTTTTACTCTGGCTTCTCTTTGCTGCCTCTTCAGGAAAATGAATGACTTTAGATCATTTCGACACGATCCCTGTGCACACATTAAGGCCTGATGACCCATGAGCTGACACTGGCTTATGCCGAACAAAAGTCTCCCTGGGGAGATTTTGATAGTTATTGAATACGGCTAATTATTGTATGGCAATGTGATTATGGTAATGAGATGATGAGGTTTAAATGGGAATCTCATCTATCCTTTAAAAAAAAAGAAAAAAGATAGCCACGCAATTTTACAGAAACAAACATTAAAATCAGGTAAAAAGGGCAATGAAATATTACCAGTGATACAATTTAGAGATACTTATCGTTTAAAGAATGGGTTGTCAAAGTAGGGTTCCTTGTGGTCTTTAAATTAGGAATAACTATAATTTCTTATAATTATAATCATTATCTCTAATTTAATTTTAATTTGTGCTAATTAGAGAATGACTAAGGATGACTATTCCAATCATAGATTGCTCTCTCACCACTTTATTTCATTCGCTACAGTACAGACAATTGGATGATTCAATAATAAATCAATGACAAAATAAATCCTCTCATATGAAGATCCCTTGGGATGAAATATTATCAAACAGGAGGCTATTTGCAATTAAAAAATGATCATTTATGCTGGGTTGCTTGACTTTGCCCCACCTTGCGCATGCAGCCACTGATTCATTGATTTCCACCTGTCTGAATCGACATGAGAGCAAAAAGAAAAGAGAGAGGAGTTTAGCATTTTGTCCACTTGCCTTCATTTAGGTTTGAGAGCTGGCTTTCACAGGTCCCTCTCGAGGATAGCTAAATGCTGTTTCTTCTTTTTGACAATAACGAGTGAAACATTTGAGAGGGGTGCCATATCTGTGTATTGCAGCTGTCTGTTTACGCACAGTGGAGGCATAGCAGCTTGCTCGAGTCTGACTTAGTCAGGGGGCAGCATGCTGCGTCCCTCTAGGAGGTAGTTGCTGGCTGAAACCCAAGCAGGTATGGGAGCAGCTTGCGACGTTCCTCGGGGGTTTGATTGCCTGCTCGAAACCCAACAGAGTCGGGGGGCAAACGTCCACCAGCTCCTTCTCAGAGCCTGCAGCCAGCTAAGCATTCTAAGTTGGCGGGTCCGGTAGTGTGGGATGGGGGCCCATCAGGGTGCTCCCCCACCTCCATTATTACTGTTTCAGTTGGGGGTGAGTGGACTGTGTCACATAGGAGCTTCCCTGCTCCTGGGCCATCGGCTGGGTTAGATAAGAACCCCAAGGAGATTCATTCTTGGCCATGGGCCCTAAGAGAATGATGAGTTCACCTCAGAGGAGCAGCAGGTTCTTTCTAAAAGCGCATGACTAGCAGTCACCTCTCCTTCCAGGAAATTATTGGCCGGGCTGCTTTGGCTCTGGGTCTTGACCTGCCAGCTGGTCAGGGCCCCGCCCCTTCCTGTTTCAATGATGAAACAGGGGGACGACCCACACTGTTTCATGTGCCTCTCCTTTCTGATTTCGAGGAGGTGGTCAGGAGTCGGTTTACAACATTGACGGCAGCGTATGGCTGCGGTTAACAATCGAGGGAGGATAGGCTATGGGCCATTGCCCCCCACGAGTCAGGCTTTGGTTGCCTTGGTGGCTCTGTCAAAGTCCCTCCTGGGCAAGGCAAACTGCCTAAGTAGAAACTGCAAGGTAATAGATGGCTTGTTGGGAAAAATGCATGGAGCCATGACAGTCCAGACACAGCTGGCAAACACGGGTGCCATACTGTCCCTGTACCAGCACCATCTGGTTGGCCAGCTAGAGGAGGAGTGTAGTACGGATCTAATAGCTGAACTACAATGTGTCTTGTCACTTCTCCCAAAGTTAACGAGAGAGCAGAGTGAAACAGCTGACAGTGCTATGGCAAGTTTTTGGGAGGCAAGGCGCCATCTCTGGCTGTCACAGTCCATGCTGCAGCCAGAGGATAGGGCATGTCTGCTCAAACTGCCTGTTGAGCCATCGGCCTTGTTTGGGCCTGATGCATCCATGATGATTCAGCAGGGCCAGGAAGCCTGTTGCTGTGCTGAGGAGGTGTCAGGCACCTTGAAGCAAGGTCAGGGCTAGCAGAGGCCTCAGCAGCCCAAGCCCGCTTGGGGGCAGGAAGATCTCCAGGGCCTGCTGGACACAGCATGATGAGGCAAGTTTAAATGGGGCAGAGGACATGGCAGTGGCCAAGGGCCACCCAAGCCCCTGCCTCAGTCCTGACGTGACATCACCCCCAGCCTTCCCTTGCCCTCAGACGCCATGGGAGGCTCTGGGGACAGACCCCTGGGTTGTTTCAACAATGATCCAGGGGTATCGTTTACAGTTCTGAAGTGCTCCATCTCTTATGAGGGTGGCTGCTTTTTCCATTATTGCAGACCACCAGCACAGGGAGGTCCTGTGCTTGGAAATCTTCACTGTCATCAGGCCCCTGAAATGCAAAATGTCCGGCGAAGGGGTTGCAACCCTCAACCTCAAGGACGCCTATTTTCAAATCCCAATCTGGGAGGGGCACAGGAGGTTTCTCAGGTTTTTCAGCTTCAAGGGAAAAACCTTTGAATTTTGTGTCCTCCCCTTCGGCGTCTCACTGGCACCCTACACCTTCACCAGGTGCATGGATGCAGTCCTGGGGCCTCTGCAGCAGCAGGGTCTCAGGATACTGAACTATTTAGACAACAGGCTAATATATGTACCGACAGAGGAGCTGCGCCACCATCATGTGTCTTTGCTATTGGATCACATTCAGGGTCTGGGGCTGCGCATCAATGAGAAGTTTCTAGGCATGTGGCTGGATGCCAGAGCTGGATTGGTGATGCTGCACAGAGAGGCAGGTTTCCATCAGGGCCTGCCTCTCTCATTTTCAGCTGGGTGCCAGTACCACAGTGCGGCTGTGGTTCCGCCTCTTGGGTCTTATGGCAGCCTCGGTACAAGTGGTGCCATTGACTCTTCTACACATGCGTCAAGTCCAGAGGCATCTCTTCAGCCTGGGGCTCTGTCCACAGAGACAGCTGCAGGCAGCAGTGCTCATCACCGTGCAGCTTTGTGCGGACCTCAGGTGGTGGCAGGACCCAGCCAACATCTTGAGGGGGCTATGCGTGGTTCAGTACTGCGTTGTCTGGTGCTCTCTACGGATGCATCCCTGGAGGGGTGGGACGCACTCCACGACGACAGGGGCACCAGTGGGGTCTGGAGCGCCCACTGGAAGGGCCAGCATATCAGTGCTCTAGAGCTCAGAGCCATTCACCTGGCCCTCCAGCATTTTCTCCCGAGTCTGCAAGGCTATCACGTACCAGTAAGAATCAACAGCACAGTGGCAGCAGCATATGTCAACAAGCAAGGGGGCCTGGGCTCCCCAAAACTCTGCAGAATAGCACACAGGCTGTGGACCTGGGCATGGACACGGTTCCTGTCCCTCAGGGCCATGCACATGCCCGGATTGGTGAACCAGGGGAAGCCCAAGTCTAGAAGATTGGAGGCTGCACCCGGAGATGGTCAGGGAGATCTGGCAATGCTTCGGCAGAGCAGCGGCTGACCTGCTCCATCCCTTTCCACAGGGGTCAAACTTTGGGCCTGGCCCCTGAGAGGGCCAGTCTGCTAGGCTTAGGACTTGCACAGTCAGTGGTTCAGACCATGCAGAGTGCTCAGGCACCATCTACGAGGGCTGCATACTCTTACCACTGGGAGCTCTTTGCATCATGGTGCACAACTAACCGGATTGATGCACCGACATGTGCAGCCCCAGAGGTGCTCCTGTACCTGCAGGGGCTGCTTGGGGCGGGAAAATCACCTTCAACCCTTAGAGGCATGGTGGCAGCTATCAAGGCTGCTCGTACAGGGGATTATTGGCTTGCAGATGGCGACTGCAGCCTTATCTCTCAGTTCCTGAAGGATGCGCAGAGGCTTGAGCAGAATTAAGTGACTGTCTCTTAAAACGGTTTTTCTCTTGGCAGTGACGTCAGCCAAAAGAGTGGGAGAACTGCATGCTCTGTAAGCATGTAATAAGAGCTGTTGTTGTTTCCTGCCTGATGATGCTGGTGTCATGTTGCATCCAAACTCTGCATTCCTGCCAAAGGTACTCAAAGACGTTAATTTATATCAGTTGGTGGAGTTACGAACCTACAACCCCTCCAAGGAGGGTAGTGAGGATCAAAAAGACTCAAATTTCTGTCCTGTTAAGAATGGATCACATGAAGGTCTATGTCCAGCACACTGCAGCGTTTAGAAAGACAGACCAACTCTTTGTCTGCTTTAAGGCCCAGTGCCAGGGCCAGCCAGTGTTAAAGGCTAGGCTGTCACACTGGGTCGTGGAGACAATTCAGCAGGCTTACAGAGGGGCTGGCATACCAGTACCGGTGGGTGCATGGGCTTACACTTAACATGAGGTGTACCTACCTCGCGGGCCTGGTGGCGAGGTGCCACCCTCTCGGGGGTCCATTCGGTTACATTGTAACCTCAGCTCTCTGAGTGAGGACATTATCTCCCCAGGCTCAAGGATGCTCGATACCCGCTCCAATCAGTGTTAATCTAGGCTAGGTTTAAGTAGCTAAAGTTACATAGGCTAGGTTTAGGTAGCTAAAGTTTCATGGGCTAGGTTTAGGTAAGTAAGGTTATGTACATTTGTAGTTCAGGTTTAAGTAAGTAAAGTAAGGTAGTTTGGGTTTAGGTAAGTAAATGAATGTAGGTAAGGTTTAAGAAAGTAAACTTAAGTAGGTTAGCCTAAGGCAGGGGTGTCAAACTCATTTCAGCTGGGGGGCCGCACACAGCCCAATTTGATGTCAAGAGGGCCAGACCAGTAAAACTACCACATATTTACCACCGTACTTCAGAGGGGTACAGCAGGCCATGGATAATGTGTTTATCAGTAAGAAGGCTGTCAAACTGACGATGGTTCAAAACTCTGGCTCGGATGAAATTAACAGTTCAGACAACCACTTCCATGATGTGATCCATTCTTAACAACTTGTAACACAATGCTTCCTGGTGCAAAATACAGTGAAAAGTCCAAAAGCTGTGCCCTCCATTTGCAGCCTGTACTTTTTCTCTGAATTTTGTCACAACACCTGTCTTTTTACCGATCATTGATGGCGCACCGTCTGTAGCCAGGCTGACAGCGCGGGCCAAGTTATTAGTAATTTAAATCCCTGACAACCCAGAGTTGAGACCAGGACTCAGAGTCACAGTCCTAAACGCCTCTCTGAGCTTCTAGTTCAGTTACCCAGCCATAGTTTTAATAGTTTTATACAAACGGTGTCTGTCCCCCGACCGCCTAAATTATCTAAATCTAAAATTAAACAAAGAGGAGTTGTGCATAACAACCTCATAAAAATTAAAACCTCTTCTGTGACAGAAAGACAAAACAGGAGAATTAAATGCGGACTGTTAAATATCAGGTCTCTATCGTCTAAAGCAGTGTTAGTAAACGAATTAATATCAGATAATCATATTGATTTACTCAGTCTCACTGAAACCTGGCTGTGTCAAGATGAATATGTCAGTCTAAATGAGTCCACTCCTCCCAGTCATAATAATACCCACATTCCTCGAGGCAGCGGCCGAGGAGGGGGAGTTGCAGCCATTTTTAACTCTAGTCTGTTAATCAGCCCTAAACCTAAACTAGATTATAATTCATTTGAAAGCCTCGTTCTTAGTCTTTTACATCCGACCTGGAAAACCTCGCAGCCACTTTTATTTGTTATAGTGTACCGTGCTCCTGGCCCGTATTCTGAATTTTTATCTGAATTCTCAGAGTTTTTATCCAGTCTAGTTCTTAAATCAGATAAAGTTATTATTGTAGGCGATTTTAACATTCATGTCGACGTTGATAATGACTCCTGGCTACAGCGTTTATCTCATTATTAGACTCCATTGGCTTCAGTCAGGGTGTACATGAACCTACTCATTGTTTTAACCATACCCTTGATCTAGTTCTGACGTATGGAATTGAAATTGATAACCTAAAAGTCTTTCCACAGAATCCCTCGCTATTGGATCATTATCTGATTACTTTTGATTTCTTTTACTCGATTACACGCCACTCAGCAACAGTTACTATACTAGATGTTTATCAGATAGTGCTGTCGCAAAACTTAAGGAAAAGATTACTTCGTCGTTAAATTCAATACCAATACCTTCAGTAACAGAGGTTTCCCGTGCCGACTTTAACCTCTCCCGAATTGATCATTTTGTTGATAGCACCGTAGGCTCGCTACGAACAACGCTCGACTCTGTAGCTCCTCTTAAAAAGAAGTTAAAAAGCAAAGAAAGTTCGCTCTTTGGTATAACTGTCAAACCCGTAAGTTAAAACAAATATCGCGAAAATTTGAAAGGAATTGGCGATTAACCAAACTGGAAGAATCTCGTTTAATCTGGACAGACAGTCTCAAAACTTATAAGAGGGGCCTCCGCAATGCCAGAGCAAACTATTACTCGGCATTAATAGAAGACAATAAGAACAACCCCAGGTTTCTTTTCAGCACTGTAGCCGGGCTGACTGAGAGTCAAAGCTCTATTGAGCCTTGTATTCCTTTAGCCCTTAGCAGTAATGATTTTATGAGATTTTTTAATGACAAAATTCTAACTATTAGAGGCAAAATTCATGACCTCCTGCCCTCAGATAGTACCTATCTAACCTCAAACACAGCTGTAAAATCTAATATATATTTAGATTGCTTCTCCCCAATTTCTCTTCAAGAATTGACTGCAGTGATTTCTTCATCCAAATCATCAACGTGTCTCTTAGACCCCATCCCAACTAGGCTACTTAAGGAGGTCTTTCCTTTAGTTAACACTCATATATTAGATATGATCAATATATCCTTATTAACAGGCTATGTACCACAGTCTTTTAAGGTAGCTGTAATTAAACCTCTACTAAAAAGCCCACCCTGGATCCAGAGGTGTTAGCCAACTATAGACCAATATCTAATCTTCCCTTTATGTCAAAGATCCTTGAGAAAGTAGTCGCAGACCAGCTGTGTGATTTTCTCCAGGATAATAATTTATTTGAGGAATTTCAGTCAGGATTTAGAGTGCATCATAGCACTGAGACAGCTCTAGTTAAAATTACAAATGACCTTCTGATTGCTTCAGACAAAGGACTCGTCTCTGTACTTGTTTTATTAGATCTTAGATCTAAAAAAAAATAGATCTTAGATCTATTAGAGACTGGATCACTTAATTGGCTTAAAAGGTTCAGCACTAAGCTGGTTTAAATCTTATTTATCTGATCGTTTTCAATTTGTTGACGTTTGCAATGAACCATCCTTACGTACTAAAGTTTGCTTTGGAGTTCCATGAGTTCTGTGTTCGGACCAATTCTGTTTACTCTATATATGCTTCCGTTAGGTAACATCATTAGAAATCACTCTATAAATTTCCATTGTTATGCGGATGATACTCAGTTGTATTTATCAATGAAGCCAGAAGAAAGCAATCAATTAACTAAACTCCATAATTGCCTTAAAGACATAAAAACTTGGATGAGCACCAATTTCCTGATGTTAAATTCAGACAAAACTGAAGTTATTGTTCTTGGCCCCAAACAACTCAGAGACTCTTTATCTGATGACATAGTTTCTCTAGATGGCATTGCTCTGGCCCCTGCCACTACCGTAAGAAACCTCGGAGTAACATTTGATCAAGATTTGTCTTTTAATTCTCATTTAAAGCAAACCTCACGGACTGCATTTTTCATCTGCGTAATATTGCGAAAATTAGGCCTATCCTGACCCAAAAGATGCAGAAAAATTGGTCCACGCTTTTGTTACCTCAAGGCTGGATTATTGTAACTCTCTATTATCAGGTAGCTCTAGTAAGTCCTTAAAACTCTCCAGCTAATTCAGAATGCAGCAGCACGTGTACTAACAGGAACTAAGAAATGCGATCATATCTCTCCTGTTTTAGCTTCTCTGCACTGGCTCCCTGTAAAATCCAGAATTGAATTTAAAATCCTACTGTTAACTTATAAAGCTCTAAATGGTCAAGCTCCATCATATCTTAGAGAGCTCATAGTGCCATATTATCCCACCAGAACACTGCGCTCTGAGAACGCAGGGTTACTCGTGGTCCCTAAAGTCTCCAAAAGTAGATCAGGAGCCAGAGCCTTTAGCTATCAGGCTCCTCTCCTGTGGAATCATCTTCCTGTTACGGTCCGGGAGGCAGACACCGTCTCCACATTTAAGACTAGACTTAAGACTTTCCTCTTTGATAAAGCTTATAGTTAGGGCTGGCTCAGGCTTGTCCTGTACCAGCCGTTAGTTAGGCTGACTTAGGCCTAGTCTGCCGGAGGACCCCTCTATAATACACCGGGCCCCTTCTCTCCTTCTCTCTCTCTCTCTCTCTCTCTCTCTCGTATCCTATTACTGCATCTAGCTAACCCGGCCATTCTGGATGTCACTAACTCGGCTTCTTCTCCGGAGCCTTTGTGCTCCACTGTCTCTCAGATTAACTCATATCACAGCGGTGCCTGGACAGCGTGACATGTGTGGTTGTGCTGCTGCCATGGTCCTGCCAGATGCCTCCTGCTGCTGCTGCCATCATTAGTCATTAGTCATACTTCTTCTGTTATTATACACATATGATTATTGTCACACATGTATACTGCCAGGTATTAATACATACTTTCAACATATTGTACCGCAGTAACCAGAACTATAACTATAATATTATTACTTCCATTAATGTTGTTGTAAGATACTGTCATTACCTGCATATCTCTCTCTCTCTCTCTCTCTCTCTCTCTCTCTCTCTCTCTCTCTCTCTCTCTCTCTCTCTCTCTCTCCCTGTGTCATATGGATTACTGTTAATTTATCATGTTGATCTGTTCTGTACGACATCTATTGCACGTCTGTCCGTCCTGGAAGAGGGATCCCTCCTCAGTTGCTCTTCCTGAGGTTTCTACTGTTTTTTTTCCTCCGTTAAAGGGGGTTTTTTTGGGGAGTTTTTCCTTATCCGCTGTGAGGGTCTTAAGGACAGAGGGATGTCGTATGCTGTAAAGCCCTGTGAGGCAAATTGTGATTTGTGATATTGGGCTTTATAAATAAAATTGATTGATTGATTGATTGAAGTTGATCTCGACCCTGTCCAGCTCTCCAACGAGAGAGTTAAAAATGTCATTCCCCGCTGTGGTGTCTGTCATTGGCACCAACTCAAGGAACTCCTCGGTGACAGTCAAACTCTCATCAACACCACAAACACCTCTGTGTACAAGCAGGAGGTAAACAACTTTGTACAGTGGTGTGAGGACCACCACCTCACTGTTAACACAAAAAAACAGAAGAAATGGTCTTTGACCCTGGTCATGTGGGGGACCATACTCCATTACTCATTCATAATGTCAATATTGCTCAGGTTGATTCATACAAATATTTGGGTGTGCATATTGACAGCAGTTTGTCCTGGAATGTCCATGTGAACAGTGTGTGTACTAGGATCCAGCAGCGACTTCACTTTCTACGTAGGCTTAGGGTGCTTGGTGTCCAACAGAAGGTGATGTTGCTTTTCTATTGTGTTGTGATTGAGAGTATATTTCGCTATGCAATTTCTGTTTGGTTTGGAAATTTAACTGTGAAATTAAAGTCCCGAATCAACAGACTAGCTCTCAGTGCACTGAAAGTGATGGGGGTGAGGGAGCACCCCACAATCCAAGCAATATTTGAAGACACTGTACTCAGACAAGCCAGGAAAATAATTGAGGACCCCTCTCATGTGTTAAATTCAGAATACGAACTGTTACCCTCTGGCAGACGTTACAGAATCCCAGTAAAAAATAAAAAAAGGTTTTTGAACAGGTATAAATTTTCATTCATTCCACTATCCATTACCCTGTTGAACACAGGCCGGTAATGTATGTATGTATGTATGTATGCATGCACTTAGGTATGCACTTTACGACCGCACTTTATGTCCTTATGTCTGCACTGTCAGCACTTGTGTTTCTTGTTTATGTTATGTGTTATGTCCTAGGTAGCAGCCTGTGTATGTCCAACACAAATTTCCTTCGGGACTAAATAAATGAACCTTGATCTTGAAATGAATATGGCCAGTTGAGCAAGATCAGTAACGTTTGGGCTCTTGTCAATTGCAACTGAGAATGCAACAAATTACTTAACTTTGTCTGTAATTTGACCATCCAAATCTCCAGCAAGATCCAAAATCCTTTCTGCCACTTAGATTCTTGTCAGACTGATGTTGACAAAAGCCTGGCGCTTGTCGGGACACACGATTTCTGCCACTTTGATGCCGATGCTATTTTGTTAGCAATAAGCAGTGTTTAATTTGAGCCGGAACGTACTGGAACGCATACCAGGATCTTTTCAGAAAAGGCCCTGGTGCGTTCCGGACCTAATTTGCATGGGTCTAGAACATTTCACATCTAAAAACTACATACACTATTGTCTAATGTCACTAATGTTGCAGGGTGGAGTACCGTAGTACTACGGTGCCTCACGTACCACTAATGTGGGATAAGTTCAAAGTCCAAGAGGGTGAGAGTCCATGCGCCGTCCAATAACGGCGTGCGATGGTCAATAACGGCACGCGCTGGCCACCTGGCACTCAATATGCTGCTGTAGTGGTTTGTTTTCCAGGCATGTGAGTATCTTTGAGCAGTCAAAGTTATTATTTATTTCTTTTTACTTGTCGGCAGTGATTTGTTTTCCACAGAGCTCTACGTGTGAGCAAAATAAATCATTCAGCACGATGTGCGAGTACAGATTTCGAACAGCAGCAGAAACGAAAGGCGAATCCTGCCGGTTGTGGGTTGACACAGAGCTCTACGTGTGAGCAAAATAAATCATTCAGCACGATGTGCGAGTACAGATTTCGAACAGCAGCAGAAACGAAAGGCGAATCCTGCCGGTTGTGGGTTGAACGGGGGTCACAGACAGGATAACTGCTTACCGGCAACAGAGAAGTCCGACTCCAGGTCCAGTAGCCTAATTTCCTCTTTCGTTGGCGTCATGACTGCCCAGTAGTACCTGGACAACTGAGCCGTGGTGGCACACAGGTATGTGACGTGTCAGAGGAGAAACAAGCCGTTCACATTTCTCTCTGTGGCAGGTAATGGTCCACAAACCTCACTGCACTTTAGGGACTGTTCTTTACTTATGAAGGGACTGTTCTTTACTTGTCAGGGGAGGAGGGTGGCTGGTTGATTTTTATTTTATTAATTTATTTTATTTTGATCCCCCCTATGTTAATCACTTATTGATGCTGTTTTTGAAGTATGAATAAGTCAATAAGTAATTTATTCTATTGAAATATCAATCAATCAATCAATCAATTTTATTTATAAAGCCCAATATCACAAATCACAATTTGCCTCACAGGGCTTTACAGCATACGACATCCCTCTGTCCTTATGACCCTCGCAGCGGATAAGGAAAAACTCCCCCAAAAAAACCCTTTAACGGGGAAAAAAAACGGTAGAAACCTCAGGAAGAGCAACTGAGGGATCCCTCTTCCAGGACGGACAGACGTGCAATAGATGTTGTACAGAACAGATCAGCATAACAAATTAACAGTAATCCACATGACACAATGAGACACAGAGAGAGAGAGAGAGAGAGAGAGAGAGATATGAGTTAATCTGAGAGACACCGGAGCACAAAGGCTCCGGAGAAGAAGCCGAGTTAGTGACATCCAGAATGGCCGAGTTAGCAAGATGCAGTAATAGAATACGAGAGAGAGAAGGAGAGAAGGTGTCCGGTGTATTATAGGGGGGTCCTCCGGCAGACTAGGCCTAAGTCAGCCTAACTAGGGGCTGGTACAGGGCAAGCCTGAGCCAGCCCTAACTACTAACTACTTTTGGTGACTTTAGGGACCACGAGTAACCCTGCGTTCTCAGAGCGCAGTGTTCTGGTGGGATAATATGACACTATGAGCTCTCTAAGATATGACGGAGCTTGACCATTTAGAGCTTTATAAGTTAACAGTAGGATTTTAAATTCAATTCTGGATTTTACAGGGAGCCAGTGCAGAGAAGCTAAAACAGGAGAAATATGATCACTTTTCTTAGTTCCTGTTAGTACACGTGCTGCTGCATTCTGAATTAGCTGGAGAGTTTTTAAGGACTTACTAGAGCTACCTGATAATAGAGAGTTACAGTAATCCAGCCTAGAGGTAACAAAAGTGTGGACCAATTTTTCTGTATCTTTTTGGGTCAGGATAGGCCTAATTTTCGCAATATTACGCAGATGAAAAAATGCAGTCCGTGAGGTTTGTTTTGAATGAGAATTAAAAGACAAATCTTGATCAAATATCACTCCGAGGTTTCTTATGGTAGTGCTAGAGGCCAGAGCAATGCCATCTAGAGAAACTATGTCATCAGATAAAGAGTCTCTGAGTTGTTTGGGGCCAAGAACAATAACTTCAGTTTTGTCTGAATTTAACATCAGGAAATTGGTGCTCATCCAAGTTTTTATGTCTTTAAGGCAGTTATGGAGTTTAGTTAATTGATTAAATTCTTCTGGCTTCATCGATAAATACAACTGAGTATCATCCGCATAACAATGGAAATTTATAGAGTGATTTCTAATTATGTTACCTCAAGGAAGCATATATAGAATAAATAGGATGGGTCCGAGCACAGAACCTTGCGGAACTCCAAAGCAAACTTTGGTACTTGAGGATGATTTATTATGAACGTCAACAAACTGAAAATGATCAGATAAATAAGATTTAAACCAGCTCAGTGCAGAACCTTTTAGGCCAATTAAGTGTTCCAGTCTCTGCAGTAGAATTTGATGGTCAATAGTGTCAAACGCTGCACTAAGATCTAATAAAACAAGTACAGAGACAAGTCCTTTGTCTGAAGCAATGAGAAGGTCATTTGTAATTTTGACTAGTGCTGTCCTAATCCTGACTGAAATTCCTCAAATAGATTATTATTATGGAGAAAATCACACAGCTGGTCTGCGACTACTTTCTCAAGGATCTTTGACATAAAGGGAAGATTAGATATTGGTCTATAGTTGGCTAACACCTCTGGATCCAGGGTGGGCTTTTTTAGGAGAGGTTTAATTACAGCTCACTTAAAAGACTGTGGTATGTAGCCTGTTAATAAGGATATATTGATCATATCTAATATATGAGTGTTAACTAAAGGAAAGACCTCCTTAAGTAGCCTAGTTGAGATGGGGTCTAAGAGACACGTTGATGATTTAGATGAAGAAATCACTGCAGTCAATTCTTGAAGAGAAATTGGGGAGAAGCAATCTAAATATATATTAGGTTTTACAGCTGTGTTTGAGGTTAGATAGGTACTATCTGAGGACAGGAGGTCATGAATTTTGCCTCTAATAGTTAGAATTTTGTCATTAAAAAGCTCATAAAATCATTACTGCTAAGGGCTAAGGAATACAAGGCTCAATAGAGCTTTGACTCTCAGTCAGCCTGGCTACAGTGCTGAAAAGAAACCTGGGGTTGTTCTTATTGTCTTCTATTAATGCTGAGTAATAGTTTGCTCTGGCATTGCGGAGGCCCCTCTTATAAGTTTTGAGACTGTCTGTCCAGATTAAATGAGATTCTTCCAGTTTGGTTAATTGCCACTTCCTTTCAAATTTTCGCGATATTTGTTTTAACTTACGGGTTTGAGAGTTATA
Source organism: Epinephelus fuscoguttatus (assembly GCF_011397635.1). NCBI lineage: Eukaryota > Metazoa > Chordata > Actinopteri > Perciformes > Serranidae > Epinephelus > Epinephelus fuscoguttatus. The sequence continues at coordinate 19,026,249 of NC_064775.1, forward strand.
CCAAGGAGTGAACCTTCTTTGCTTTTTTAAATTCTTTTTAAGAGGAGCTACAGAGTCAAGTGTTGTTCGCAGCGAGCCTACGGCGCTATCGACAAAATGATCAAAGTCGGTACGGGAAGCCTCTGTTACTGAGGGACTTGGTACTGAATTTAACGACGGAGTAATCTTTTCCTTAAATTTTGCGACAGCACTATCTGATAAACATCTAGTATAGTAACTGTTGCTGAGTGGCGTGTAATCGAGTAAAAAGAAATCAAAAGTAATCACATAATGATCCGATAGCGAGGGATTCTGTGAAAAGACTTTTAGGTTATCAATTTCAATTCCATACGTGAGAACTAGATCGAGGGTATGGTTAAAACAATGAGTGGGTTCATGTACACCCTGACTGAAGCCAATGGAGTCTAATGATGAGATAAACGCGGTAGCCAGGGAGTCATTATCAACGTCGACATGAATGTTAAAATCGCCTACAATAATAACTTTATCTGATTTAAGAACTAAACTGGATAAAAACTCTGAGAATTCAGATACAAATTCAGAATACGGGCCAGGAGCACGGTACACTATAACAAATAAAAGTGGCTGTGAGGTTTTCCAGGTCGGATGTAAAAGACTAAGAACGAGGCTTTCAAATGAATTAAAATCTAGTTTAGGTTTAGGGCTGATTAACAGACTAGAGTTAAAAATGGCTGCAACTCCCCCTCCTCGGCCGCTGCCTCGAGGAATGTGGTATTACAATGACTGGGAGGAGTGGATTCATTTAGACTAACATATTCATCTGGACACAGCCAGGTTTCAGTGAGACTGAGTAAATCAATATGATTATCTGATATTAATTCGTTTACTAACACTGCTTTAGACGATAGAGACCTGATATTTAACAGTCCGCATTTAATTCTCCTGTTTTGTCTTTCTGTCACAGAAGAAGTTTTAATTTTTATGAGGTTGTTATGCACAACTCCTCTTTGTTTAATTTTAGATTTAAATAATTTAGGTGGTCGGGGGTCAGTTTTGTATAAAACTATGAAAACTATGGCTGGGTAACTGAACTAGAAGCTCAGAGAGGCGTATAGGACTGCGACTCTGAGTCCTGGGCTGCGTTCCAAAAACAGTTTGAGTCGCCCTCGCTCACTTGCCCTCAGCCCTTGCTATGACGTCACACGGAGGCCACTTGGAGGGCGGAGGGAAAGTGGGCGGAGGGGGAGTGAAAGAGGTAAATGGAACACACCTGCCCTCGTTCACTCACAGGCCAGACAATCATGGATCAACCACATGTTGTTGGAGTAGCGCTATACTGCCTATTCCAAATCACACAAAATATACGGAGACTCATGTCATTAAGACGGAGACGTATTCTGCGCTTGATGGCAATACGTCGGTACCTGGTAATTATCAGAATTATTAGTTTTGTATCAAATGTTATTTGGGCAATTCATTATTTATTTATTTATTTGTCTTTACCTTATAATTTGTAGACAGTTTTGTTGTTTAAATACATTTAACCTACTTTAAGTTTAGTTGACATTAGTTTTAGTTTTAGATTGTTTTTTCCTGATTATTAGGTCTGTTACCACCACCATCCTCCTCCTCCTCCGTGTCCGGAGCCCGGTCGGGACCAGAGCAGAGACCGAAGACGGGCCGACAGCGCAGCAAGAACGTGAGGAAGAGGAAGATGAGCTACTGAATGAGGAGGGATTTAGAAATAAAAGCCTCCCTTCCCTCTTGTGGTCATAACGTAGGCTATATTTTTGATATATAGTCGCTTTTGAATATAGGTCGCATGGTCAGCCAAACTAGGAAAAAACCGCGACTTATGGTCCGGAAAATACGGTACATTAAAACCTTTAAAATTAGCACACAACAAAGAAGCAAGTAACAGAAATACATTCATATGCAATGCCACAGTAAGTTGCAAACAAACTCACTCCCAGGCCAGCTTTGAGGCATTTCTTTTGCCAGTAAAGAGAGCTTCATTTCTCATTCTGAGCTTTATGAGGAGCTCCGTCTCCTCATCAGACCCTGTAACAATATGGAAACAATCCCTTAATCACACAGAATGCACAACAAGCACGTGACATCAGAAAAATAAAATGCTATTTAGATACAAGTATTTTGCTTTCTTTTTCTTTTGTCTGTGACAAATAGCTTATATACTTACACTTGTAAACGGTGGGTTCTGCCATAACTGCCACGGACAGTCTAATTGCACAATTAAATACCGACCCGTGCTGGCTCCTTAATTCATTTTCTTCTTCTTTGGTGGTAAATAGACAGCAGCCAACGGTGTTTGAGGTTCGTTATCGCCACCGCATGGACATATTTTTCGTGCACCACTGCAATGCATTGTGGGTGATATACAACTCTGGAGTGACCATCGTTGTTGACTCGATCACTCAGCCCTCAAGGGTCGATCTCACCAAGTTCACTTCAGCTGTTTAGAGAAATGGAACAGCCCTTATGATGGCGGCGGGGATTCCCCCGAGGGCAAGTGCTGAGGGCAAGTGAGCGAGGGCGACTCAGACTGTTTTTGGAACGCAGCCCAGGTCTCAACTCTGGGTTGTCAGGGATTTAAATTACTAATAAAGTTTGCCAGGTTCCTAGAAATGAGAGCAGCTCCATCCAAAGTGGGATGAATGCCATCTCTCCTAATAAGACCAGGTTTTCCCCAGAAAGTTTGCCAATTATTAACGAAACCCACATCGTTTGCTGGACACCACCTGGACAGCCAGCGATTAAATGATGACATGCGGCTAAACATGTCATCACTGGTCAGATTTGGGAGGGGTCCAGAGAAAACTACGGAGTCCGACATCGTTTTGGCATATTCACACCCCGAGGCAATATTAATTTTAGTGACCTCCGATTGGCGTAACCGGGTGTCATTGACGCCGACATGAATAACAATCTTACTGAATCTACGTTTAGCTTTAGCCAGCAGTTTTAAATTAGATTCAATGTCGCCCACTCTGGCCCCAGGGATACATTTGACTATGGCCGCTGGTGTTTTATCCTCAGCGGGTGTGTTGCTGAGTGGGGAAAAGCGGTTGGAAACGTGAACAGGCTGGTGGTGAGCCACAGGCTTCGGCTTGGAGCTGTGCTTCTGGCGAACCGTAACCCAACCTCCCGGCTGAACGGGAGTTACCGGAGGACAGTTAGCAAAGGCTAAGGCTATGCTATGTGGCTTCTAATTCACTAAGCCTTGCCTCCAACGCAGCAAATAAGCTACACTTATTACAATTACCACTGTCGCTAAAGGAGGCAGAGGCATAACTGAACATTTGGCACACCGAGCAAGAAAGAGCAGAGGGAGAAGCCATCGCTAGCTGTAAAGCTAATGTAGCTACCAAGGCTAGTCATGTGCAAACAACAGCTAAGAGCTTAGCGAGAAAGTCGTAGAAAGGAGGAGAGCTATAAGTGCTTAAACAGAACCAGTGTGGGTTAAGACTGGAAGTAGACGTTAAAGCAACTGAAGTGAGAAAACAGGCTACTAGAATTCACCAGAGCAGTACAGAGACGCTGTCACAGAAACACCGGAAATGACACAACTCGCTTATCATTGATGTATTATAGAAAAGTGATTTATCTTTTTATAAATGACAAAAGGCACATCTGCCTCATTTTTGCTGTGGTATTGTGATACTACTCAGAACAGTGATATTTTCACTGGTATCGTACCGTGGGTCCCAATTTTGGTACCGTGATAACACTAGATGTCACAACCATTTCATTTGGAGTCGCGCAGTGAGGCGGCTCGGGTGCCGCTTAAAAAAGTGTTCCCCCACTTTTGGGAGTGGGGGAACACTGATTTCTCGGCTATGACTAAAAACCAGAGCTGGGTAGTAACTACTTACATTTAGTCAGTTACATGTACTTGAGTAACTTTTTGGATAAATTGTACTTTTCAGAGTAGTTTTAATGCATGTTATATTGTTTTAAAGCAACAATACTCTTACTTGAGTACAATATTTGGCTACTCTACCCACCTCACACACACACCTTCTCATTCAATGCGTTTTCTTTATTTTCATGACTATTTACATTGTAGATTCTCACTGAAGGCATCAAAACTATGAATGAACACATGTGGAGTTATGTACTTAACAAAAAAAGGTGAAATAACTGAAAACATGTTTTATATTCTAGTTTCTCCTTTGCTCTGATTACTGCTTTGCACACTCTTGGCATTCTCTCGATGAGCTTCAAGAGGTAGTCACCTGAAATGGTTTTCCAACAGTCTTGAAGGAGTTCCCAGAGGTGTTTAGCACTTGTTGGCCCCTTTGCCTTCACTCTGTGGTCCAGCTCACCCCAAACCATCTCGATTGGGTTCAGGTCCGGTGACTGTGGAGGCCAGGTCATCTGCCGCAGCACTCCATCACTCTCCTTCTTGGTCAAATAGCCCTTACACAGCCTGGAGGTGTGTTTGGGGTCATTGTCCTGTTGAAAAATAAATGATCGTCCAACTAAACGCAAACCGGATGGGATGGCATGTTGCTGCAGGATGCTGTGGTAGCCATGCTGGTTCAGTGTGCCTTCAATTTTGAATAAATCCCCAACAGTGTCACCAGCAAAACACCCCCACACCATCACACCTCCTCCTCCATGCTTCACAGTGGGAACCAGGCATGTGGAATCCATCGTTCACCTTTTCAAGGCCTCACAAAGACACGGCGGTTGGAACTAAAGATCTCAAATTTGGACTCATCAGACCAAAGCACAGATTTCCACTGGTCTAATGTCCATTCCTTGTGTTTCTTGGCCCAAACAAATCTCTTCTGCTTGTTGCCTCTCCTTAGCAGTGGTTTCCTAGCAGCTATTTTACCATGAAGGCATGATTCGTGCAGTCTCCTCTTAACAGTTGTTCTCGAGATGGGTCTGCTGCTGGGAACTCTGTGTGGCATTCATCTGGTCTCTGATCTGAGCTGCTGTTAACTTGCGATTTCTGAGGCTGGTGACTCGGATGAACTTATCCTCAGAAGCAGAGGTGACTCTTGGTCTTCCTTTCCTGGAGTCGGTCCTCATGTGTGCCAGTTTCGTTGTAGCGCTTGATGGTTTTGCGACTCCACTTGGGGACACATTTAAAGTTTTTGCAATTTTCCGGACTGACTGACCTTCATTTCTTAAAGTAATGATGGCCACTCGTTTTTCTTTAGTTAGCTGATTGGTTCTTGCCATAATATGAATTTTAACAGTTGTCCAATAGGGCTGTCGGCTGTGTATTAACCTGACTTCTGCACAACACAACTGATGGTCCCAACCCCATTGATAAAGCAAGAAATTCCACTAATTAACCTGATAAGGCACACCTGTGAAGTGGAAACCATTTCAGGTGACTACCTCTTGAAGCTCATGGAGAGAATGCCAAGAGTGTGCAAAGCAGTAATCAGAGCAAAGGGTGGCTATTTTGAAGAAACTAGAATATAAAACATGTTTTCAGTTATTTCACCTTTTTTTGTTAAGTACATAACTCCACATGTGTTCATTCATAGTTTTGATGTCTTCAGTGAGAATCTACAATGTAAATAGTCATGAAAATAAAGAAAACGCATTGAATGAGAAGGTGTGTCCAAACTTTTGGCCTGTACTGTATTCACACATTATATATATATATATATATATATATATATATATATATATTTATATGAGAATATATTTGTGTTTCTTGTGCCTTGAGTTATGTTATGTTTGTAAAGTAAATTGTAAAAATTTATTTATGTTTTAGTTAAAGGGGTATCGTTTAAAATACGTGAATTTGCAGATTATTATTTTTGATTGATTGATTACGTTCATGTTCTTATTTTACAAATAAATCAGATGTTACTCAACATGTTACTCAGTACTTGAGTAGTTTTTTCACCAAATACTCTTTTACTCTTACTTTTACTTGAGCAATATTGTTCTAAAGTATCAGTACTCTTACATGAGTACAATATTTGGCTACTCTACCCACCTCTGCTAAAGACTGACTGACAGACTGCTGTTTCCTCACAACTGTCAGCAGTTCATTTATCTTCTGTGTTCTCAGTTGTCCTTGCAAGTTCTTGTATTTTTTCCTATGATTAGTCTGATAGTGTCGTCGAATATTATATTCCTTTAGCACTGAAAGGTGCAGCAAACACACCAAGCACACTGGCTTCCCATTTACCTATGTGAATAAATACGAACAGGTCCATTTTTCTTGGAAGATCTCACACTCCATGTCAACTTTTCTCCTTTTTGATAGACATTTTCCACTGGAGGCTCCTGCATGTAACGTTAGTCAGCGTTGACTGTGTTGTCACGTGACTCACAGATCCACAACAGATCCAGCTTGAGACTTACTACTTTTATTTGGACAGTGCGACGCCTAGTGGACAATTAAATAAATAAATAAAGGAATAGCAGTGCATTTTATTGAAAAAAAAAGGAATTTATGCAATTTTCACACTTTTCATCTCAGTCGTCCTGAGGACCGGATTGGACCTTTTGGCAGGCCGGTTCTGGCCCGCGGGCCATATGTTTGACACCCCATGGGCTAAGGTAAGTAAACTAAGGTAGATCAGGTTTTGGTAAGTAGAGTTACGTAATATAGTTTTAAGGAGGTAAAGTGAGGTAGGTTAGGTTAAGGTAAGTAAAGATACACAGGTTAGGGTTAGGGTTAAGGTAAATTAAACTAAGTCGGTTAGGTTTATGAAAGTAAAGTTATGAAGGTTACATTAAAAGAAACAGTTTAAATAGTTGGATGTCGTCACATTACCTTTTTAAAGTAAAGGTACGTTCTTAAAGTAATGTGACAAAGTAATGACATACCTTAAAATAACTCAAAGTTCACGTGGTTTCACACAGGACACAAATACTGGTCTGCTGGGGAAAAGTTCTGTTTGTTTGACCAATCCACCACCACAACCTGTCTCCTTATGTGGACTTTCATCATTTATACTACTGCCTTCTTGATGCCCATCAATGCCTTGATCATGTGATTGCAGTCTGCTCAGTTCTGTGCTGCATTACTTTGCATAAGTATACATACAAACAGTGCATGAGAGTCTGTGATTTTGCTCTTCTAAAACATTATCCAGATTTCCATCCAAATGTAGCTTAAATCTTTGTTGTAAATTTCCAGAAATGTGGTAAAAGAAAATGCAAATTAATGTGCATTTTCAAAACCAAAGAAAAACAAACAAACAAAAAAAAAAACTTAACCTTTAACTCGGATGACCTGAGCTCATTTCGCATTTCTTGCAAATATTTTTACTGATGATGCTCAGTTGAAGTTCATCCAGGAAGGCCACCTGGCTAGGGCACTCATAAAAAGCTTTGTATAATTTATCCATAACCTTTTGTCCAAAAAGTTTACTTCCCCCAATGCATTTACTTCTCTTTTTTAAGCTCGCTTCCAAAACCTTCAAGCAAACAGTGCAATACGCTCTCACCCATACTATGGTCACTCCTAAATTTGTTCCTTTCATCCCTTCTTCTAAGAAAAACAATCATATTTCTGACACTTTAAACCAGCTTACTGGTAACTTCCTTGTCAATTTCCACAGTTACACACAACTGTATAGACTTCACTTGTCACTCTAAAATTAGTGAGCAACAGACAGATCCAAAGGTTTCTCTCCTCTGCAGTGAAAGACTTGATATGAGCTGGCTCACCTTTGAACCTTTAAATTGCTTTCCTAGAGTAGATGTTGAACTTCCAGACCTCAGGCAGCTCCAGGGCAGCTCTCCAAGAGCATGTGATACACCGTCTTCTGCACTGTCAAATTATGCATCTATAGAACTTTGCTTGGATTAGGCAGAAGTACAACAGATAAATCCAAGGGGCAACTTTCCCTTTCTTTAGCTCTGCTAATACCGTTGTGAACCTGACAGTGTTTGCATTAAAGGAAAAAAAAACAACACAGGATTTTGAGAGGATTTCTTCATCTGAACCTCAGGACACATCCAGAAGGATATTTTGTTCTGTGTCTGGATTTGTTCGGAGGCTGAGAAGATCCTCAAGGGCAGAACGCTGGTCTTATTATACAATGTATGGTGGAGCAGAGAAATCATGCATGATGGCCAGAATACCACTGAGTTTATAACAGAACAGTGATGGCTTAAAAGAGGGAGGTTAGAGAGAAGTTTCATGCTTCTAAGAAGGGGATGCCCACAGTTTTAGAGTTTTAGCTAAACGAATTATGGTTCCTGGGTTCGGGGCTGGATTCAAGGGTAGATTAAGAACATTTTGAGCCAGGAAGCTGTCTGAGAGGTTGATAGGTAGGCAGGGAATACCACTGGCAGAGATCCAGCGCAGAGCTTGCAGAGAGTTTAATGGGCTGCCTCTGCAGCTGACCAAGAGCCTGACTGAGGAATCAGGTCCTGCCACACAGAAGTTATGACAAATTGTTTCACATTGTGCCACTGAATAATAGAAAGTCACAGGGTATTAACTTATATTAATATATACATATATATATATATATATATATATATATATATATATATACACGTCAGCACTACAGGATAGAATTTAAAGCTGGGGAAGGCAGAAATCTGGAAAGGAAAACAGAGCAGCAGAAATGGAAAATCCTCTTTCCTCCTGCACCTCTCTTCTCTCTGTCCTAAGCCCCTCCCACCAGATATATATGCACGCACTTTATAGGCAAATCCAGTGTTCCATTGATTGATTGACATTGGTTTATTTAATCTTATTCAGTTATAGTGTAGCTATAATATAGCATAGTGGCAGGCAGTGCTTTCACTCAACACCTCCTTGCCACGCTCTCTCTGTTTATCAAACCATTGTCACTACTAACCCCTTTACCGACCTGTGTGTGTATGGTAGGAAGCAACAATGATGATGACTCACCTTCTGGTGGTATACTTTTTGGTCCTTTTGACACTTTTTTGGCCCTTTTTGGGTGGACTCTGAGTACCAAGCACGTCTGCAGTATGGTCGGGAATTCCTCCTCCTCCTGCGGGACTCCGGTGTGGGCTCCATGGAACCCTCCACAGTTCTCCCCGGGAATAGGGACCTCCACGGCAAATGTCCAGTCACTCCGCAGCAAAATTGACGAGCTTCAGGCTAATGTCAGGTATCTGGCGGAGTATAAAAGTGTTTGTGTCCTTGCACTGACAGAAACCTGGTTGAAGGATTATAACCTGCAGTCTGACTTGGAGACTGAGGACTTTGAAGAGCCCATTCATTTGGAGAGAGTCTCCACGGGGACAGGCAAATCACTCAGTGGAGGCTTATATCTTTATGTGAATAAAAACTGGTGTAACTCTTTGGGCCGGATCTACTAAGATCCCAATTTGCATGTACTAACTTGCCTGCACAATCTAGAATTTTGCGTGTGGGGCTGAACCGCAGTTTACGGGTGATTTACTAAGAGTGATTGCGTAAATGACAAGAGGTGCAAACGTGCTGGAGACACCCTATTTAAATGAGGGTTTTGCGTGTTGTATGGTTTGCAGCATGGCGAGTTTGGAGAGAAAGCGCAAAGTGAAATTCGACCCTATGGAATTAGAGGTGTTGCTAGATGAGGCCAATAAACACTTAAATGAGCTAGAGCAAAGAAACCTGACTGTCTCACAAAGGAACGCTATATGGGAAGAAATCTGTGACCAACAGCCAGGGACCAGAGAGGGAGGAGAGGTGCGCACGGCGGGCAAGTTCCACCTGTGTAAAAGGAAACACAAATAATACACTCAACTGTTACGTTTAAGTTTTCTTATATTGGCTGTGAATATTCATTTTGTGTAAAATAGGCTATACAATAAAGAACTGTTTAGTTTAGTTTTTTGCCACAATAAATGTTAGAGCTATAGCCTAATATATTTTGTGACTGAAACAATGTGTCTTTGAAATGATGTTGCATGGCTTAACATAATTAGACGTTAATGAGACTGAGTATTTCGTTTGATAATAATGTTTGGAATCTAAAAAGTGATTTCAATCATATTTTTTCAATAAATGTTGATTTGCTTCTTTGCAATGCTCTGCAGTTTATTGGGTCACACTAGCACTTGTATTCTAATCTACAGCATACAGTCGGCATTCTCCTCCGGCATGGCATTATGCTCCAGCCCGTGTTGCTTGGGGATGTTATGTAGCATGCAGCAGGTCACTACAATCTGGGCCACTTTTTCTGGCCTGTATAGCAGTGCTCCCCCAGTGCAATCGAAATAACGGAACCTGCTCTTCAGGATTCCAAAGGTGCGCTCCACAGTATTCCGTGTCACCTTATCTCTCCGGCAGTGGACAGGTTGAGAACAGGTGTCAGGAGGAAGGGGTGTAGGGGGTATGCACTATCACCTTAAGAAACATATGAATCAATATGAAACACGCTCTTGTTTTTAATGTAATTATTTTACAGAGGATTTTACAAATTGACTCACCTTTGTAGAAGCGAAAATCGGTGCCTGGAAGTGGGCCAGATGGCACCCGACCTCGTCTCCTACTTCTCCTGCAGATCGTCCTCTGATGTTGATTTAGTACCTTAGGTTCAGTTGGCAAACACTTAGAGAAACACTGGAGTCAAGTGGAATCAGGTGCAATCGAGTTTAACGTGTTCTCAAGCAACAACACATACAACTCATTGAGTCAGGCTCCGGAGCACGACTGAAGTTTCGCTCTCTGCGTTCTCTCTTTTATGCTGGTGAAGATTCGAGAGAATCTCCACCCTTTTCCTTTAATCCTTCCCACCTAAACCCAAACCTATTGGTGGCAGATCCTTTTCTTTTTAGCCTTTTCCCATCTGTTCCAAATCTATTGGTAGTAGGCCCCTTGGGCCCTTGCCCAAACATGACCTAGGCCTGGAAATCCCCAAATTCTCCCACCATTAGATTTGAGCCCGGTTTCACTTTATTTTTTAAAAATATATAAAACTTGGGGACTTTCTCTATACAGTCCCCTGTGGGTTCATGCAATGTGAGCTTAGAATGTGTGTCATGCAATACAAACATTAAAGAGTGTGTGTGTGTTATTATTAAACAATACATGGTGTGGTGTATGTGTGCTCTTCAATGTGAATGCAAAACCCCATGTTATGAACACATAAACTTGTATAACCTTATTTTATCACACATAGATGCATAACAAACAATTTTATAGGAACTGGTAACATAAAACATGGTTATATGAACTTCACTCTTAATCAACTTATGCAGTTTAACACCTTTATCTGATTAAAGATTAAATCTTACACTACACCTTCAAGCCAGCCATCTCCAAACTCGCCATCTCACAACCTGGAAAACAGAAAACTGTTTCTCAGAATAAAAGAATCGTGTACTGACCCGGGACAGTTCCAAAATGGCAATGCTGGATAGGCGATATGTTTTAATGATTGTTTCCTCATTCATTCCAAAACACGAGGGTGAAAAATGCGCACTCTGCGTCTTCTTTCATCGTTTCGATGTCTCTTCTGTGCGCAATTATGCATACAAACCGTTTGCACTTCCGTTTGACACGTGTTAAATAAAGACACAGTTTCTGTTTGCAAAATTGCTTTCAGGTTTGACAAATCACTTTGCGTGTGCTAAATTAATATATTTACATTTTCTCCTCCCAGCATACGCACAATTGCGTGTAAACACCCCATATTGCATATTCATTGCAGCAAACGTACTAACTGGATGCAGACGCGCTATTTTGCACCTTTGAAAGACGCAACCCTTAGTGCGCACTGTTAGTAAATCAGTTTGTACATTTTTTTGCGTGTGCAATGAGTTTGCACACGTTTTTATACACGCAAACATTTAGTAGATCTGGCCCTTTGTGTACTCCCGACATTGAACCCCTGTCCGTGTCTCTGTGCCCTTTCTATCTGCCGAGGGAATTTCTGCAGCTTTTTATTACACTTGTTTAGATCCATCCCATTTATAAAGCCCAATATCACAAATCACAATTTGCCTCACAGGGCTTTACAGCATACAACATCCCTCTGTCCTTAGGACCCTCACAGCTGATCAGGAAAAACTCCCCAAAAAACCCTTTAACGGGGAAAAAAAATGGTATAAACCTCAGGAAGAGTAACTGAGGAGGGATCCCTCTTCCAGGACGGACAGACGTGCAATAGATGTCGTACAGAACAGATCAGCATAATAAATTAACAGTAATCCGTATGACACAATGAGACAGAAAAAGAGACAGAGACAGCGACAGAGAGAGAGAGATGCAGGACAGACGGTAATGACAGTAGCTTACAACAACATTAATGAAAACAATAATGTTATAGTTATAGTTCTGGCTACTGTGGTACAATATGTTGAAAGTATATATTAATATCTGATAGTATACATATGTGACAATAATCATATGTGTATAATAACAGTAGAAGTATGACTAATGATGACAGCAGCAGCAGGAGGCATCTGGCAGGACCACGGCAGCAGCACAACCACACACGTCACACTGTCCTGGCACCTCTGCAATACGAGTTAACCTGAGAGACAGTGGAGCACAAAGGATTGTGCAGCAGCTCCAGGGAATCTCTCCGGACGCTCCAAACTTGGTTATGGGGGATTTTAACCACTGCACATTCTGAAAGTCCCTCTGTAATTTCTACCAATATGTGACGCATTCCACAAGCCGGAGCAACACTTACACCAGACTTCCACTGGATGCGTGTCCATTGCGGAACGGCAGCGCCAGTTATCCACTGTGTGCTCCGCCGTCCGTCAATACCCACCGGCTGCGTTTGCTGTGCGGTGCGGTGCAGCTCCGCCAGAAGACATCTCGGTGCACTGCCATGATTAATATCTCCTCGTCCACGGTGTCAACGGAGTGAAATGATGTCTGAAAACCTCTGACCTGTTGACTTCAGGCCTGCCTCTGCCCATTATGTAGTTTTTAAGGTGTAGTGCAGGGAAACATGATCCGCTGTAAACACTGTGTATTTTGTTTTGAAAATTAACCGGATGTTTTATTTTGTTTCTGTGCATGACTTCCTGCCCCGCACGATCTGTTCTGTGCGGAATTGCTGCGTTGTGCTCCGGCGTCCGGCAAAAATAGAAGTCCTGCGTATCTGTTGCGGAGGGCTCCGGAGTGCCGGAGCTGAGACAGAGCCAGAACGCAGCACAGCCGCAGCCGGTGGAAACACACACATTGACTTGAATTGAATCCTATCGGCTCCGCTACCGCGCCGGAGCGGAGACGCAACCAACACGCATCTGGTGGAAATAGGCCGTTAGTTCCAGTTTGGCTGGAGGAATCTGTCCACCGCCTTCAGGACTGCTTCAGCTGCACTGACTGGGATATGTTTAAAAGTGCATGCACTGGCCTGGATGAACTCACAGACACTGTTTCTTCACATGTCACCTTTTGTGAGGAATCAGTGGTTCCCAGTGAATCTATCACTATATTTCCTTACAGTAAACCCTGGATTTCCAAATAAAGGAGATATGACTTGTTACCACGCACTTAAGAAACAAGTGAAGAAAGAACTGAAAATAGCCAGAGTAAATTATAAGGATAGGGTTGAGAACATGTTCAGGTCCAATAACTCTCAGCAGGCTTGAGTGGGGGTTATGTCCATGATGGGGATGCCGACCAAAAGGACTCTGTTGTCTAATGGTTTCAACCTTTTTTACAGTCGTTTTAACATTTATGATTTTACTGAGGAGCTTTCAGGTTATGAAAATGTGTCTTCAAATGTCACAGCGCACATTGATGGTGTAACTGTTTTTAATCTCTTTCGTAAGACCAAAGAGAGGAAAGGTTCAGGTTCTGATGGCATAAGAGACTGCATTCTGAAGAACTGTGCCCTGCAGCTGGCAGACATCTTTTGTTTTCTTTTTAAGTCTCTCCAGACTCAGTCATTGAATGACTTCAGGCCTGTTGGCCTTACCTCATTAGCAATGAAGACATTTGAAAAGATTGTCAAGGAGGTCCTTATATCCAAAGTTAAAGATCATTTGGACCCACTTCAGTTTGGCTATAGGTCAGGCAGGGAGTTGAGGATTGCAACAGGAACTCTTTTAAATATGATTTTAAGACAGGGTCCAAAAACTTTTGCAAAATTACTTTTTATTGATTTCTCATCTGCTTTTAACTGTATTCAACCCCATATTTTAGCTTAGAAATACAATGTTTGTTACAGTGTTTTTTTGGTATTGACTCTGGCCTCATATGTTGGCTGATGGACCTTTTAACAGGGTCAATGGGGTACTCACTGATGTCCTTTTCTCCTCCACTGGTTCTCCTCAGGGCTGTGTTCTTTCATCCATTTTATTTATTTTATACACCAAAGATTGTCACAGCCAGCATCCACAGCATCACATTTTGAAGTTTGCTGACAACTCAGTCTTCCTGTCCCTTCTCAGCAGTGACAACCCTGATCACGGGCCTGTAGTCAGGGATTTCACTGTCCTCCTTCTTACAGATAAATGTATCAAAGACGAAGGAGATGGCTACTGATTTTAGAAAGAACAGTACAATTACCTTAACTGTGGTCATTTCTGGTGTAAATGTTGAAATTGTAAACCAGTATAAATACCTGGGAACCAGTGGTGTGCATGGTGGGGGGGCCTCTTGGGAGCCAAAACGTGTGCTAAAGTGCCCTCCTGTGAGCCAAAACGCATGCTAAAGTGCCCTCTTGGCAGCCAAAGTGCCCTCTTGGGAGCCAAAACGCATGCTAAAGTGCCCTCCTGGGAGCCAAAACGTGCGCTAAAGTGCCCTCTTGGCAGCCAAAGTGCCCTCCTGGGAGCCACAACGTGCGCTAAAGTGCCCTCTTTGGAGCCAAAAAACACACTAAACTGCCCTCTTGGCTGGTTAAAACATGATAAACTGCCCTCTTGGGTTGTAAAAACATTACTGTTGCAATGACTTTTATATTGGGCCCTTTTTTGATCTATATTGAGCCAGAACTATATCTCACAGAACCAGTTTGGATTATCTGGTGCTAATATGGTGTTAAAATGCACTAGAATACAGGAAATGGCATCTACTTAACTGAAAATGAATGCGCTGTATGTAAAGCGTGTGTAAAAATGTGTAAAGTCTGTGCACGCCACTGCTGGGAACTGTTTTTGATGACAAGCTGACTTTTGAAGCCCATGTGGACTCACTTTGTAAGAAGGCTCATCAGCAGATGTATTTTTATTGGAAGCTCCATGGTTTTAATGTGATTGTACTTTTATGAGATTCTTGAGATTTATGAGATTTATTCTTGCTTTATCGAGTCTTTAATAACTTCTAACTAACTAACATGTAAGAACAGGAACAAACTGTTGGGAATTGTCAGGGTGTACAGTAAAATTGCTGGCACAGCCCTAAGCAACCTCATTGATCTGCACAAGGTGAGGTTGGTGAAAAAGGCCAGACTGATTCTGGCAGATCCGGACCACCCACTTCATGAAGAGTTTGGGTTGCCCTCGTCCAGACGCAGATATCTGCTGCCGAGATGCAGGACAAATAGACTGAGGGATTCATTTGTCCCCACAGCGATTAGACTTTTAAATGACTTGTCTTGACTCAATGTGTGTTGTCTCAACATATGTATTTGTTTCTATGTTGTTTTTGTTAACTGCTAGCTGTGGAACTAATTGCCCCTGGGGGATAATAAAGATTCTTGAACCTTGAACTTGAACCTGAGAGCTGGGGCTTGCGGTGGCTGGATTCGGGTTGCTGCGGCTACTGACTGGGGGTCCCTCTGCGGATGTGCTGCCTGCTCTTCTACCTGTGAGGTGGTTTGTAGCAGTGGGGAGTGAGGTGGGACACACCTTCCACTCTTGCTCTAGCTCTTGATCTGGCTAATGTTAGCTACAAAATGTGAACTTGAAGCCGCAGCCGCGAGCCTCTATTTTTGTGGGCTGGCAGTGTAGGCAGTTGTTGCCAATGTTGGAATAACAACTTTCTCTGTAGGATCTTCCGCCATTGTATCAGGCTTTCACCAAAGGGATGTGCATCTGCATTTGTACAACAGTCAGTCTGAGTACACCTGACTACAAGGTCCAGTCGGTTTAGTGTAAACATTGGGTATTAAACTCTGGCATGGTACGCTGACACACAACAAAATCAGGGTTGAAAACCAACTGTACCACAACACAGAAGTTGACTGCTATTTAACATCTCTCCATATCACAACACACAAGTTGACATCCAATTCATCAACATCTGGAGAGGCTCACAGTTCATCTGACAACACACGTAACCCAGCACTGAATGTTAGCCAATGATCAGATAATCTTAGCATTTAAGAAAAACCTTCATCCATCCTTTGTTGTGGCCATACATTTGAGCAAAGGAGTCATAATCTGTCACAAAGCCAGATGCTCAATTAAAAAATCATGTTTGTTACTGTTCTAAATATCAAAGCACTCTGAAGCTTGAGCTATAACAATAAAAGGACATCAGCAAATCAAGTGGCCAAAACACTGTGGAGTAGGCCGTGCTCCCCTCAGTTAATTTACCTCCAGTAACGGTTCAATAAGGGTTTATCCAACTGGGCCTTTCCAAAATGTAAAGGCATTCTCTGCCACTGTGCTGGCTAGGCCTTGCAGTTGGAATGGGTCCATGCTATCACTCAGCACTGCTGTAAGCTGCTTACAGACAACCTTCTCTATAATGCAAAGGACTGATGTCAAAGCAACGAGGTAGGTTGATGTGCAAATCTAAAAGTCTCTGCAGTGTGAGGGTATCCCCAGCTTTTTCCTTATGCACAGAGTTTGGAGGGTTGCTGCGTCCTCCCATTGTGAGTGAAATCAACTGCAAGCAGAGTGAAATCCAATGTCAGACAGTCTCTGCAGCAGGATAGCATTATCAAAAGTACTCAGTGTGGCTTTGGAGAGGTCAATATATACTGTAGGGCAGCTCAGTGTTGCTTTCAGAGAGTGACTTCACAATGTCATCACTAACAAAGCAGACAAGAAGTGCAGATGGGACAGAGTGATGTTTAAACTCTAGCTTTGTTCAGTCTGTAGATAATAAATATGTCTCAAGAACTGCATTATGACAGTCTATAATGCTTATCCGACAAAGATTCCCAAAGTTGGCCCTGCTCCATATCATTGTGATCCCGGGGAGGAGTGGGAATTTATTTAAGATGGGTTACCAGGCAGGAAGTGTGCCAGGAGCCCAACAAGATGAATAAGAGTGTTAAACAAATGGCCTGGCAGCTTTCAAGTATCTTAAACATCAGAGAATGTGGAGTGAATCTTTTACCAAGGAGCAAGAGGAGTACATTTACAAGCATGCTTTGTGATACTTAGATACTGTCTCAATAAAGCATGCATGCTAAGTAGTCAATATAATCAATGATTCTGCCTATCAGCAAAATTGACAGGGCTGAACTCTGCACATTTAATCGTGCAGATGCTTTGCAAAGCGCTAGCTGCATGCAGGTGGCTTTGCTGCACAGTGATACAGCTGGGAGTAACTTCAGAAGGTTTGTTGTCACCATGGGTGTGAAGGGCTCCGTATTGAAGTCCTCAATCGAAGCAGGACAATTGTAATCAGTGCTTATGAAGAATGACAGAGCGTGACACGAGGGGCAAACAATCAGTCACAGGCAGCGGGCAGTGGCGGTTCTAGGCCAATTTCAATGGGGGGGCCAAGCTAGGGCCAGTCCTTTTGATACAGGGGCACAAACAAGTACGGTCAAATATCTAAGTCTGAACAATAAGATATATATATGTGTAAGGGGGTCCGGGGGCATGCTCCCCCGGGAGAAAATTTTGTATTTGATTTAAAGGCATCAATCTGGTGAATTCTGAGAGCAAAGTTATGATGGCAGAATATGCCTAGATTTCAACATCTTTGTGCTTTTTATGTGTGAAAAATGTTCCATTTTTACTGATAAAAACACTAGTTGTATGTTATGGTGAAGGGTTACACTTAAAATACGGCTAAGTATTAGTGGTTAAACATTTCAGTAATCAAAAGAAAAATAACTGACGTACTGATCTGCCTCTGGAGGGCTATTTTAATATTTAAAATCATGTGCAGACAAAATATTCTTTTAAAATTCTTACACTCACAAGTACAGTTCCAGATACGCAAAACAATACAAAATACGCAAAACGAAAGGAAAACAAAAGGTGAGATTCAAATAAATTACACACAAACAGGCACAAATTACTGCTTTCCTCCCTCCCTCTCGATTTGCAAGTACAGCATCCTGAATCAGAGCATTTCAAAAGCCCTCTGGTAATTGAATGCCTCTGGGACAGGCCCATTTATAGCAACCCACTGGATCCGTGGCGTGCGCGATCCCGCCGAGGCGCGGGTGCTGGAGCTAATAGCAGCCATTTAAGAAGCTGCTCCACCAGCCGCGGCCTAGAAGCGGCTCGGCGCTCCGCTCCGCTCCGCTAAAATTACGCGCCGGGTCTATTTCTGACGGCACGTCAATTTGCACAGACCAAATGAGTCAAACAGGAAGTCAGGCGCAGAAAAGACGAGAGTAGCCAGTCGATTTTCAAAATAAATGACCCATGAAAACTCCGGATCGTATTTCACATCACTACATAAACATGATGTGACAGGCATGAGTCAAATGAAAAGGAAAAAGTTTTCAGAGCTTACCTCAATGGTGCTGTATGTTGCCGTGCAGGCTCAGAGTTGTCTTAAATACAGCCACACAATTCTCTACTGATGTGTTCTGGGTGTTTTCAATAATGCTCACGAAGTGGATGTCAGTATTCCTCAATATTCCGCTTAGAAATGCGGTCTGCTCTATCAACTCAGGCTCACATTAGCGCTAGGAGAGCGACGTCTGTGGTGAGGCCGGGGAGGGTGAGGGTGAGGGAGGGGGGAGCCGAAGAATTCCCAGTCGGAGCTCCAGCCGGTGCGCTACAGAGTGACGTTCATTTACCGGAGGCATTTTATATCTGGCCAATTTTTGGAGACTATGGCAGGGCAAATTAGTCAATGTATGGGAAACACTAAACACTAGAAAACTCGGGCCCTTTTCCTTCTTGTGTGGTGTATTCTGCATGATTCACTGAGTGCGCCTCTTTAAGTGGTCCGACCGGCAACCTGTTGAGACGATTTAGTTCCGTGTTCCCCCTCCGACTCCTCGGCGGGAGGGCCACAGCGGGGGCCGGACTCGGAGTTACGGGGGCAGTGGCCCCTGCTGGCCCCCGCCTAATACCGCCATTGCAGCGGGTGAGGAGGCAGTGCTAAGTTGCCAAAATGGGGTTCAGGGCCCTCAAATGGGTCCTTAGACGAGCTCCAGTGGGATTTGCACGCATGAATATAAAAAGGTACCTTACAATTTAGCACATCTATGCTTAAAAGGGTTATTTGCAACTTTGCTTTCCCCTTTAAAGCTGCACTAAGTGCTTATTAGTGTCATTTTTGCACCACACATTATAGTTAACTTTCTTTTAACTTTTGCATGAAAACAAGTACAGACAGGGATGAAATATAAATTATATGAAATGTGCAAAGCAAAGCAGGCAGAGGAGACTCCCAGACATAAAGAAGACATTCAGCTGTCATTCAAAGGTGCAAGTGAGCTTGAAATTCAAATTTGCTACATCAGTAGGTGCAGTGAAATGGGTAGATTCTATAGGTGATAGAGATCACTGTACAATAGGGCAGTGACAAAAAGTCATTTTCAATCCAATCAGATATTTTTGTCCAGAAATCATTTCATCTAGTAAATACCAGAAACCATGCTAAGTGTCCATCACAAGTTACTGAAACTTTTCTCACTTATCCTGTGCAGCAAAAATGTAATTTTGTAATGATATAAATGGCAAAAAAAAAAAATATATCTAATGTCAGCATTTTCAGACACTGTAACCAGAAATATTTTGTACTTTTACTTGACAACTTACCAAAAATATACATTGATTATAGTGGTGGACAGAGTAAAATCTTTTACTTGTGTTTATTCACTTTCTGGGGGAAATTTGATGAGTTAGCTTAGTTCAAAGACTGAAAACAGCGGGAACAGCTAGCCTGGCTCTGTCCAAAGGTAACAACATTAATCTACCAGCACCCCTACAGCTCACTAATTAACATCTTGTTTGTAAAAAAAACAAAACAAAAAACAATATTCCCTCTGAAATGTAGTGGAGTAAAAGTAGGAAGTAACTCAAATACACTTAAAGCTGAAGTAGGCAGTTTAATTTGGTGTCAGTGGGCAAAAATCCCACAATAAATTTTGAGCATATTGTGATTCAAGGCAACATGCATGTCCTTTTGGTGAAAGCCTCATTCAATGTTGGAGAATCCTGCAGAGAAAGTTACTATCTCAGCATTGGCAACAACTGCCTACACTGCAGAGCAACGCTAAAAAAGGAAGATGGACTCATCAAAAAGAGAGTCTGACAATAGTTGAAGCAAAACACATGTTAATATCAGCAAAGTGTTACAGAGATGGAGAGAAAATGTTGCTAATAGATCAGCTTTCTAAGGCTTAAAGTTCGTAGTAGCTAATGTTAGCTAGAGCTTTGATCAGTGTATCCTTGGCCTCACTGTCCACTACTACAGACCACCTCACCAAGCAGAGAGTGATCAGCAGCTCCCCCAGTCAGCAGCTGCAGCAATCCGAACCCAACCACCACCAAATCAGCAAACCTTCTGTTGCTGCTGTTACACAGGTTAGATCCATCACTGCTGCTGACCACTAGCCCACTGTGAGAGACTCCAGAGATGCTGTCTGCTCTCCTCCTACAACCCAGTCTTGTTTCGAAGTCGTTGAAAACTGGTGGTTGGGCAGTGACTTACGCATCAGACACTGACAAAAAAAGTCATCCCTTCAGATCAGCATGATACATGGTCAGACACCATCAGTGTGTAATGGTGCTTGACAACGACATAAGTTAAGGGGGCTAAAAGTACTAGTAGCGTGATTGGGTCCAGTAATCACTGACTTTCACCTGGGAGGCTGGTGTTCACTTACCATATGAAGGAAAAGCCAAACCCTGTTGTTTTTTTTTTCTAAACCTAACCACGTACTTTTGTTGTCTAAATACAAAACATCAATTCACGGTGTTGTACCAGTGTAGTACGTTTTATGAAAACACACAGTGTAGTATGTTTTATGAAAACACACAATGCGTGTAACAGGCTGAAGTTGGCATGCTGTCATCAACGGACGTACCCAGGCTACCTTGCACGTCAAATGTCAACATGGAAAGTCCCCAACTAAGAGGCAATATGTGACAAGGTCAGAGGGGGAATGTATTGCTCAGCAGTCCACAGCAGTGTGGAGTAAGGTGAAGGGATTGTAGGGTGGCTAGCCAGCTAATTCTTGTCTCATTTGCGGTCTAATAAACAAAGAGAGAGAGAGCTCTACAATGAAACAAGATTAAATCAGCCAATGTATGTAAATCAATATATGGAAAACACTGGGTTACCGTATGAAGTGCGTGCATACACTCGTGGTCGTCTAGTGGGAGGGGCTTAGGACGGAGAGGCGAGAGTTGCAGGAGGAGGGTGTTCTTCCAGCAGTTAATAATCAAAATTACATTAAAAAAAAATACTATTGCTGAACAGTATAATTATAATATAATGGAGAAAACAGTGGTGGAAAGTATCTACATACACTGACACAAATACTGTACTTGAGTACAGTTTGGAGGTACTTGTACTTTCCTAAGTATTTACATTTTCTGCTGCATTATACTTCTACTCTACTATATTTAGTAGAGTAGAAGTAGTAACCATAGTAGGCTACTTGTGCAATGACAATTAAGGTCTGTCTCTCCAAGTTACTTTGCAGTTTTGATTATTAATGCAAAATATAACTTAACTAATAAATGATGATGTATGATTATAAATTATAGGGATGCATGATCATATCGGTACATCATTGGTATTAGCCAATATCCACTTTGAAATGAACTATCAGAATCAGCCAACACAACACATTCTTACTCCGACCTCGTCACATATCGAGGTTTGGTCATGGCCTTTCCAGGTCCAGATTTGAAATGAAAGGTACCCTGAGTATGTTGGTTGTTGATGTTCTGGGACACTGTGTCAAGTTCTGCCTGTTACATGCATAGTCTTACAAAATACACAGGAAATTTATCGTTTACATACAGTCTCTTTCAAAATAAACACACTACGTCAGTACAACAACACAAATTAACTTTTTTTTTCTTCCAACAACTAATGCATATGTTTTGGTTTAGGCAACAAAAGCACGTGGTTAGGTTTAGGACAACGGAACAGGGTTTGGCTTAATAATCTTATGGGACACAAACACGGTTCAAACATGTGAAAGTTGGTGTTTGTTGGACCCATCCACCACCTCTCCCACCTGCCCCACTTAGACTTTCACCACCTCAACTTTAGTTCTTGTCCCGCCATGTTTCCCCCTGATGCACCAAGCACTGTTAAAATATAATGGCGACAGGCCATGTATCATACCAACGTTAAATGATGTCTGACACCACAAGTCACTGCCCAAGTGTCAGATTTTAAGGACTTCAGAGTGAGACTGGGTTAGCCACCATGCTTTTTCCTTATTTTGCACAATTAATGAAAATTACTTACAGTGAAATGTATTGTTTTTCATGTCTCCATCTGCATCATGATAATAGAATACATGCACAATATGATGTCACTACAGAAGAGACTTGATGGTCACTAAAATTAGGTAGGGAAAGAAGTGGCTATATATTATATCAGTATTGGTTATTGGCCAAATTAGTTGTTATATATCGGCAAATCGGGTATCGGCAAAAATCTAATGTTGTACATCCCTGATAGATAAAACTACTGACTGTATGAGGTAATTAAAATTAGCTCCAACTTTAACACCTACAACATTAAAGTGATAAATACGTTAATGCATCAATACAATCTAGTAATGTAATACATATGATTCTGAAATGGGCCATTCTGCAAAAATGAGTCAGTTTTTCTTTATATCTAAAGTATATTTTGATGCTAATAATTTATGTCAGGAACATTTTGAATGCAGGACTTTCACATGTAGGCTATCAGAGTATTTTTACACTGTGCTATTGCTTATTTTACTCAACTAGAGGATCAGACTACTTCTTCCACCACTGGGGGAAAAGATATTGCCATCATATTGATGGGTTCTGACAGAGTTGATGATAATCTGTGGATAGTGTCGTGTTGTCAGAAAGTTTGAGTGTGTGTAGGGGGGTGGGGTTAGTAACAGTAGTGCTCCCGGTGAGTCGCAGGTTCAGCACTGAATCAGCAGGGATCCCGTTTAACGGAGTAAGAGGATCACAGGGACCACAGTGGTACAACTGCTGCGCCGCTGCGCATACACACACACACACACACACACACCGACAGACACACAGCTGCTGCAAAGCTGCACTGACAGGAGGTTTGAAACTGCGATCAAACAGTTGGATACGGACTCTTTGACTGACTCTGTGATTCTCAGCGATAATCACCGCAAGCGTGCGTTTATTTGCAAAGATGGTTTCCTGCGGGTATCTATTTATTTCTGGATGTCTCATCATCAAAAGAGAGAAGCTCTCCCGGTGACTGCACGGTGATGTGAACCGGACAGAGTGGAGTTATCAGGTCAGGTAGGTGTCGACTCTAATTAAACTCACCTCTAAGTAACACTCATTTATTGCCGCGGTGCAGTTTTGGCAGTGATTGAATTATTATGCAAGTAGTAAAAACAGGTTTCTAGCAATGGTTGTTCATTTTAAGATCAGTTTATCAGCAATAGACGTCGTAATTTACATAATTATTGATCTGCCACTGTGAAAAATTCTCAGTAAGATATATTTTATAATAGACCTAGGCTATTCTTAAGTGAACTTTAGGAGGCTTTGTTTAGAGTGATTTTAGGGCTGCAACTATTTATTTTCATCATCGATTACTCTGCTGATTGTTTTCTAGATTGATGAATCAATTATTAATCCATTCCATTACATCCAAAGCACAACCACATTTATTTTCGCAGAAAGGCAGCACATATTCATATTTAGAAGCCGAATATAGCTGGAACTAGTTCATTTATGCTAAAATAAATAAATAAGTAAATAAATATCATAGAAAATTAGCTGATATTCATATTTTGAACCCGAGAGAAAGCTGGAACCAGTTATTATTTTGCTTAAATAGGCCTGAGTAAAGAAATATAATAGAAAATTAGCAAATATTCATATTTTGAACCCAAAGGAGAGCTGGACCCAGATATTTTTTGCTAAAATAAATAAATAAGAAAATAAATATCAAATTACATGAGCAAATATTCATATTTTGAGTCCAAAAGAAGGCTGGAACCAGATTTTTTTAAATTATTGTTATTATCTTTTTTCTTTTCTTTTTTTTTTTTTTTTGCCAAAATAGGTAAATAAGTAAATAAATACTATAGACACTTAGCAAATATTCATATTTTGAACCCAAAGGACAGCTGGAACCATTTTTTTTTTTGCTAAAATAAAGAATAAGTAAAAAAAAAAGAAAAAAAATCATAGCAAATTAGTAGCCTAAATATTCATATTTTGAACCCGAAAGAAAGCCGGAACCAGATATTTTTTGCTAAAATAAATAGATAAATGTAAAAAATATCATAGAGGACCAGCAAATATTCATATTTTGAACGCAAAGGAAGCTAGAAATGGGATATTCTTTCTAAAATAAATAAATAAATTTAATAGAGGTAAATAATAAATATGTTATTAAATATCATAGAAAATTAGCAAATATTCATATTTTGAACCTGAAAGAAAGCTGGAACCAGATATCTTTTCTCTATCTGTTTATCTATTTGTTGAACAACTTATCTATGCCGGAGCATTACGCAGCAATTCAGCACAGAGCAGATCGTGCGGGGCAGGAAGTCGTGCACAGAAACACGATAAAACATCCGGTTAATTTTCAAAACAAAATACACAGTGTTCACGGCGGATCATATTTCCCTGCACTACACCTTGAAAACTACATAATGGGCAGAGGCAGGACTGAAGTCAACATGTCAGAGGTTTGCAGACGTCATTTCACCCCGCTGACACCATTTGACGGACGGCGGAGCACGCAGCGGATAACCAGCGCTGCCGTTCCGCAACGGACACGCATCCAGTGGAAATCCAATTGTCTCACCATAATGGTTTCATCTCCCTTATTGAATAAGGAGGTTAATAACTGCAATATCATACTTTCATTGTATTTTACTCCTAGATTAGAGTACATCCTATATTATGCTGTCTGGTTATTGATTATCCTAATCTGTCTTTTGCACCTCCAATAACATTTCTATAAAACTCCTACAGTGATATAGTTTTACTGAGACTTTTTAGCTCATCAATATTTATATTACTCTACAACCCCTTGAGAAATCTGAAAATATTTCTAAACAACTTGTGTGACATTCATCATCTTGATCCAGGAGCTGTCTTGCTTATCTGTTGCTCTTTGCATTGTTATCTCCCATTGTGTCCTACAGTTGCTTTCATTTGCATTCTCACCTTCACTGCTCTCACATGCATCCCTGTTAATCTGATAGAGTACAGGTTTTTCTTTTTCTTTTTTTTAAATTTAATCACATATCACTGTTTCAAAGTTCATCTTTTGCATACTGATGAGCTCACACCTTGTTTAATGGCATTTCCTCAACGGGACCAATCCCAAACCCATTCTATAGAAACATGCTATTATTATGATAATGCTGAACTTTACTGGCTTCCCCTCGGAGGAGGAAGGTGTTTGAAAAGGGGAGATGGTGTGGAAAGTTCTCTGGATATGTGGTGGGAGATCACGGGACCAGAAAATTAACACAAAAGCATGTAAGAGTTGTCTTTAAATTCACATCATGGCAGGTTTTAACAGCTTTTTTAGCCGTAGCAGGCAAATAAAGACATAACTGAAGATGAGCTTTCATGAGATTTGACATTTCCTCTCTCGCACCTTTCATCGCTCCATCTTTTTCTCTTTTTCTCTCTTTTTCTAGCTTCCAATCAGCCAAGAAGACATGCCCCCTTCCACCCTGGATTCACAGCCATGACCTTCCCTTTCTCCTCGGCTGCACTGCACTCTGCCATCTTATTTAGATAGAATGCAAACCTTTGCCCATGTTCTCCTTTTTTGTTGGATCAGGGCTGGGAATTCCATAACTGTTGAGGTATATGATGAACAATAATGTCTGAGTGAATGCTGGAAAGTGCCCTGAGGATGAAACTTTAGCCATTAATACCCAGACGAAAGGTCGAGTTCAGATGGATTTAAGCTCTGCGTTAAGAAAAAAAAGTTTGAATGAGGCCAATGATGCAATGCCAACGCAGAAGGCTCCAGCAAAAATCTGCAGGGTTGTCTGGCAGGAAAGCTGAACTTGGCTCAACTTTTGTTTCTGCAAGACTGAGTTTTAAAACACTGCCTTTTGGCATCCGATAAGCCATTGAATTCATGGATTTATTACTCAAACCGGACTTCCTGGATTGTATTTCATATCTTACCAGTACCTAAAGAAACCCCCACAAACGCAAACCCCTTGAGTTGTTTTAACCAGGGCTGATTTCAGTCCGCTAATGGGGGCCTCTTACAGTTGTAGGTCATCTATAAAACCTCCTTCCTGTGGTTCTCTTTTTCTTGTGGGAACTTTGCTTCTGTCTCTGATTATGACTGCGTATGCTTGCCCTAATATCTGTCACTGCACGGACAGGAACGGCGTGGTGGTGCAGTGCACCTCACGCAACTTAGAGAACATTCCACCAAACTTGCCCAAGGACACTGTTGTTCTTTTGCTTTCATCTAACCGAATCAGACACATCCCAAAGGAGACCTTCACAGACCTCCACCGCCTCAGGGAACTAGACTTATCCCACAATGCCATTGAGAGCATGGAGGTCGGTGCCTTCCAAGGAATTTCCGACAGCCTGCGGACGTTGGATCTTTCAAACAACCACCTCAGCAGCCTCCCCAAGGACACCTTCGCTAAGCTCCATGCCCGTGTGCGATTATCCCACAACCCCTGGCACTGCGAGTGCTCTCTGCAGGAGGTGCTGAGGGAGCTGAGGCTCGACCCCGACACGGTGAACGATGTCAGCTGCTACACATCTGTGCAGGAGGAGTACGTGGGACAGCCGGTAATCCAAGTCCTGGACTCGGGCATCAACTTTTGCAACTTCCACCACAAGACAACAGATGTGGCCATGTTCGTGGCCATGTTCTGCTGGTTCTCCATGGTGACGGCTTATATCATTTACTACATCAGACACAACCAGGAGGATGCCAGGAGGCACATGGAGTACCTCAAGTCCCTGCCTAGCACTTCCCACATTAGCAAGGACTACGACACAGCCAGTAGTGTGTTTTAGCGTGCCTGAGAAAAGATGGACCAATGAATATAGATGAAAGCGCACCGGTGAATACAGATGCAAGTGTACCAATGAATATGTTTACAGCATATAAGGGAAGGAACATTGATAAGTGACAGCTTTGCTGTGATAAAACTCTCCTCAAGATACAAAGACATTACAAAAAAGGTCTAAAATCATCATTGTCCAGCTTAAAGTAGAATCTTTAAAGCTACAAAATAAAACTATGAGCAGGAAAAACAGTCTGGATGTGTTTTCCTTCCATGGTAACAAGAGGCGGCAGTTCATTATTTTTCACTCAAGTGTTATGTGTAATGCATAAAAGCATCTCCAAGGTAAACTTCACCCAAACCTCCAAACAGTTTTGCATATTATTACGTGGTTTTAGAGTTCACAGTGAATTCATCCACACAGTGAGGTGAATTTGAGAGTGTCAATCACAGTTCAGTGGAATTAGGTACCTGAAAAATAATCCCCACAGCTTCAGAGGGGGATACTTGCAGAGAAATATCACTTTTAAGTTGTTTTTGTGAAAGTGTTATGAAGACTTTGGGGGGAGTAGCAAAGAGGGAAAAAGTGAAAGAAGTATTATGTATTAAATTCCCTATGAGGCCCAGTGTAATGTACATTACATTTAAGGTGGAACCGCAACCAGGAATTAAATTTCACGCCTGAGCAATCTTCACCTCATTTAGTGTTTTTCTTCAAAATATAGCCTAATAACTTTGTCACTCTGGAGAGTGAAAATAATCGATTGCTGTCACAAAAAGCTCTGAGTAGATGTCTAACCTTTCAAACAAATACTGTTGAGATTTTGTCCCTGGAAATGATCACAAAGGTTTTTGTAAATTGCACTTACATGTAACATTTCTGAAGTTCAAGATAGAAGGAAGTAATTTGTGAAATTCCTGAATGCATTTTTAGGATATGAATACAACATAACAGCCAAAACTTTGGCACACTGGGAGATCTAAGTAAAAGTACTGATTGAATCATGCAGTCTATTTTCAGAATGTCAGTGTGCACTCTCATTGGATTTGGGTGGCTGGTTCAAGTGGAAATATATTGCAGCAGTTTTGGTTCATTTGGGCAAGTGAAGCCATTCAACAAGTCACGTTTTCATTTAAGAAACTGTACACATTTTTTACAGATTTCTCATAATTTGACAAAATAAAATATGAATGAATGTTCACCTCCAGCCACTACTGCAATATGGACAATAGAAGTTGGTGCTTTGAGATAAATGATGCACAATGGTGCAAATTCTCTAGTCCAGTGTTATTGAGCCATTGCAGAATAAGAGCAGCAAAACATCCAACAGCAAAAAACATAATGGAAATATGTTCTATATATTTATAATGTACTGGTATGAGGAACGACACAGCCTCCTCATCACTCCTTACTGATATGATGTTTTTGTCTGCCACCATCTTTCATGTCTTCATTGGAGAGCAAGCTTGTGAGTGTCTCAGGTTCAACATGATTTATCACTTTCCACTTTGTAGCATTTTGGTTCAGCCCAGTGGCCAGAAGAAAATGTTGGAAGGGTACATCTCTACAAACCACAAACATGTAACATTTGCAGGTTTCATTCTTATCATATCAAAGTTTTGAAAATGACTTTGTCATTATGAGGTGGAGGGGATGTTGGATGGTGTGACACCCAGCTGAGACATCTACCAAGCTGCAGAACACCTCTATAGACCAACAGCCAACAAAACTGGTTATTCATTGTATTTTTAGTCAAAACATATTAATCTTTTCTGAACCATAACTCAGTGGCTTTTTTGCCAAAGCCTAACTACACATTAACTACAGCACTCTTGGCAAAACATAACCACGTGCGCTGGTTGTTGAAGGAAAAAAAAAAGTGTGTTTATTTTGAAAGAGACTGTATGCAAACTGTATATGTCCTGTGAATACTGAAGTGTATTTTAAAGACAGACATTGCATGCAACAGGCAGAAGGAGCACAGCTTCCTAGAATGCCAAAAACCAACACACCCAGGGTACTTTGTACGTCATATCTGGATGTGGAAAGTCTGTGACCAAACGTCGATACTTGATGAGGTTGGAGGGAGAATATGTTGCCATGGTTTGCAGAAATGCTAATCTTTTTCATTTTTTTCTCTCAAGTTGTGTTTTTTTAATTCATACACCAACTTTTCAAACTTAGCTGAGCATTATTTGACGTTATTATTTGGTATTTCCACTTTTTGAGGAGGTGGCATGCTTTTATGCATCAATTGAAAATATGCATACATAATTAAAGAAGTCTTCCAAACTAACATAGAAAATACATTATTCATATCTTCTGTCAAGAAAGACACATTTTCTATTTATCTGGGGGATATCATTTGTCAGTGCCTTTCAAAAAAGTATTTACTGTTGCAAAACTAAAAACTTTTTCTGTACACCACAATCGTTGGGAGAAAAATGCCTTGGTCCATTCTTAGAAATATCATATTTAATACAAGGTTTAACAAGGTGAATTGCCCAATTAACTTGGGCAAGTAAAATGCCACATCGGACTAGTAAATGTAGAGACTTAATTGCTTGATGGAGAGCTGATGATGGACGTAGCTAAGGAATGAGCCATCTTGCTTTCTTCTCATCTTCATCATCTTCTCATCTCTGTTAAGAGTTGCACATGCAGTATCAATCAGGCACCTACAAGAAAATGGTGGCAGGAAAAAACAAAGTGAATGAGCTGAAGAACAACTGATCATTTCAATTATCCTGGAAACAGGAGTTTACTTTGGTGGTGTTGGAGGATGTGGGGCAAACTTTATGTATTGCGCAGTTTGTTGTAAGTTTAAGAGCAAGGCAAAAGAAAAGCGGTCATTTTTCTGAAAGGCTTGTCAAAATTCTGAAAAACAAATCTGAGGAGTTTACAGCATCTCACATGCATGGTAGTTTTAGTCTTTGTTGTTATTTGATAACCGCTATGTCCTCCTGAGACCCAGTCTTTTCTTTAGTATACATTTTTACTTTCTCCTAGGTATTTGGGATCAGTAGTATCTGGTAAGTATAAAAAAAACGAACATTGCCAATGACAATAGAGCCCAGCAGCAATTATGTCCCAGTGTCCTTAGAAAAAACAACAAGAAAATTCTAATGTCCTCAAACAAGACGATAATAAAGTCCCAATGTCCTTCAACGAGCTGATGAAAAATTCCCTATGTCTGCAGGATCGGCTACAGACTGACTTGGCAGAGATGGCTGCCATCTTGTTTTTACATGGATTAGTGTATTGGGCTCTTACTACCACTAGATGGCACAAAAAAAAGTGTCCATGAATTAGAACAACAGCTCTAAGTCAAGCAGAATGAAGTATAAGGTCAAGTAAACCCAAAATGTAATGTCTTCATATGAGCACACAGGGTCTCAGGGGGTTAAAACCATTTGTTTAGGGGCCAGTAAAAATTTACTTTGGGCAAGTAGATTTCTGAACCACTTAAAAAAAGCAACCACTTGGACTAGCTGAGGGAAAACAGAAAGGGAAACGCAAGCTCTTGTATCAAAGTGCATCATTTTCTTAGCCCGTCCATTCTTCACAACCTTTTTCCTTTGTGGATGTTATGGCTCGACAACAATGTCACACTGTTTCGTCCTCTGCTCCTTACAATCAAAAGTCATATCTCATAAAGTCACATAAACACGCACATTTGCTACTGAAGCTGTTGTTTTTCTTCAGTTACAGCCCAACTTTTTGATTTAGAATAATAAAACTGATGTATAATTAATGTCATGACTAGTGCAGCTTTATGTTAATTCAAGTTAATTTTCTAGAGGTCATATTTACTGAGGTGAGCCCCAGCCCTTTCATAGGTCTGTGAGTGTCCCAATAAGCTCATAGCTCAATAAGAAATAGAGCTGTGCCGCTACTTCTTATCGCAACACACTGTTGCATTTATTTCCTTTCTTCTTTGGACGATAAAATAAATCAAAACTTAACATTTATCAGAATCCTGCTCCTTCAGTGATATGATGAATATGTGTTTGTTTGATGGAGACAGAGATTTGAACACAGCAGTAAATCCTGTGATTTTTATGGTCGTTGTTGTCACAGCATAGAGCCAATAAATGTGCCACAAGTTCACATAACTTCTAAAACTCTCACACAATCTTCTATCAACTCATCCACAGCTGTAACACTCCTCACACTGAGATCCTGTTATTTATTCCTCCAGATTACTGTGAAAAATACCCACAGCTCCAAATATGGAAGTCATATATCTTCATCTGCATAGATCTGGATGAGGCAGAATATTAATACGTGTCTTGCAACCCAGAAATAGTTTCATCCCACTAACAGTTCAAATCCATAAATCTAATGAGCCTTTGAGGAAGGCACTTAGGATGTCACAGGATCCATTTATATCAGAGATGTCCAGTCTTTATTTAAAGGGGGCCAAAGTCGATAATGTGACCTGCACAATCTGTCATGCTTTTGCAAATGCATTGCACTATAACGATTTAATTTTCAGGAGAGTAACAGTTGTTTGTTTGTTCAAATCACTCTCAGGTGTGTACAGTTCAATCCTAAATGGCACTTTCCAGCAGCTTTTGAGCCACCAATCCTGAGTGTTTTTATTGACCCTTCATAGTGGTTCTCAGCAGTATTTGAGCAACTGATCTTTGAGTGTTTCCAACTACCCTTTGTGGCTTTTTTCAGTAGCATCTAAGCCACCGATCTTAGGTCTTTTTACCAACTCTTTTTGGTGTTTCTCACTCGCGTCTGAGCCACTGATCCTCCTATTTTTACTGACCCTATGTGGCATTTGAGCTACCAATCCTTGGTGATTTAAGCAACCCTTAGCATTTCTCAACAGCATTTGATCTATCAATTACCATTTTTTTACCGACCCTTGGCGGGATTTTTTAGCATTATTGGAGCTATCGATCCCGGGTGATTTTAGAGATCCTTAGCAGCATTTCTCAGCTGTATTTGAGCCACCCATCTTCAAGTGTTTTCACCCACCCTTCGTGGCTTTTTTCAGTAGCATTTGAGCAACCGATTCCAGGTGTTTTTAACAACCCCTTGTGGTGTTCTCAGTGGCATTTGAGCCACTGATCCTGGGTATTTTCATTGATCCTTCATGCTGTTTTTAGCATCGTTGGAGCTACCAATCCCAGGCGATTTTAGCAGGGGCAATCAATTAGAGTTTGAGCTAGCTATGCTGGATGTTTTCACTAACCTTTATCAGTGTTTCTCAGCTTCATTTGAGCCACCGATCCTAGGGTTTTTTATCAACCCTTAGAGGTGTTTGAGCCACTGATATCCGACTGTCCCTTAGCAGCATTTCTCAGCTTCATTTGAACCACTGATCCCAGGTATTTTTACGTACCATTCATGGCATTTTTCAGCAGCGTTGGTGCTATTGATCCCAGGTGATTTTAGAGACCCTTAGCAACAGTTCTCAGCAGCGTTTGAGCTACTGATCTCAGGTGTTTTTACTGACTGCCTGTGGTGTTTGTCAGCATAGTTTCAGCTACCAATCCTGCGTATTGTTACCAATCCTTCACGGTATTTCTCAGCTGCATTTTCTAGCAGCATTTGAGCCACCAAACTCAGATGTTTTTACTCACCCTTTGTTTTGTTTCTCAGCTGTGTTTGAACTACCAATCCTGGGTGTTTTTACTGACTCTTAGCGTTTCTCAGCAGCATTTGAGCCATCAAACCCTGGTGTTTTTCACTGAGCTGTCCCTGCTTTTGCCAAATTTTTTTATGCCAAAGCCAAAACATAATCTTTTCCAAACCACACCCTTTTTGTGTGCCTAAACCTAACCACACATTCACTACAGCGCCACAGAGTAGCCAGCTATACACTTGCTCAGGTCTTTGACAAACTATCATTTATCTTTTGTGTCACATCTGCAGGAAAATCCCAAAAACATAAGCCAAAGTGCACAGACTCTTAAGTATTATGAATCACAGATGTTACCATTGCATCATTATAACAATCAAAGGAGTTTTCCTTACTTGACCTGTTCTAAACATCTTCAGGTAATAAGATAAGTAAAATGTCACGTAGGTGAGGATCAGTTAGTTTCAACCTTAACCTCTTGTTCACAACAGAGAGTGTCTGTTCACACAAAAAATGCAAAGTCAAACAAGCTCAGCATTTTCTTTGCAAATGTTAGCATTTCTGTGAAAACTGCCTTTATCCTGCTGCTGGTAAAAGTTCACAGGAGAGAGCTGCTGATGTCGGCTGCAAAGCTCGCACTGCAGCTCAATGAGCTCCAGCTGTGGCTGATGCTGGACATCCTCAGGGTCAGGGAGAGGATGAGAGAAACATGTTCTTTTTGACAGCAGCACAATCTTACCTCAAGTAACTTAGGGAAACATGAGGTGCTTTATTGGGGCTTAAGAGAGAGAATGGAGTTTAACAGTGTTGCCTCCCTGTTTGCTGACATATCAAATATATTAAATTTATTATGTTGATCTGTTCTGTACGACATCTATTGCACGTCTGTCCGTCCTGGAAGAGGGATCCCTACTCAGTTGCTCTTCTTGAGGTTTCTACCGTTTACCTCCCTGTTAAAGGTTTTTTTGGGAAGTTTTTCCTTATCCGCTGTGAGGGTCCATAGGACAGAGGGATGTCGTATGCTGTAAAGCCCTCTGAGGCAAATTGTGATTTGTGACATTAGGCTTTATAAATAAGATTGATTGATTGATTTCAGTGTGGATGATCCACTTTGTTCACCAGCCATGGCAGTTTCATGTAATCAACAGCTGAGCAGACAGCTTGCCACTTCAAGCTTGTTTTGGTGCTGTTTTCATTTGACTCTCGGGCCTGTGTGATGAGCTACTGCTGGGAGGCAGAGACAGCTGCGAGCTGCTTCACTTTTTCTGGGCGGTCACTCCCTGACAACTTGTCATATGCATTAGCATGCTTTGTTTGATAGCGTCCCTTTACACTGAATTTATTTCTCTTGGCAAATAGGCAAACACCATCGTTTCAGCTTTCTGTGAAGAAATATTGTATTTTCCATCCTTGTGGAGGGAACCCTTCAACCCTTTTCTTTTCAGCTGCAGTAGCCATGACAAAAACCTAATCTACCAGCGCTGGAAGGGATCAATGCCAGGGATGCGCATGTTAAGCAGTATTGTGCAGTAACATGTTACAGTAATACTATTACTTTTCCCAGTCACAAGTAGTGTAACAAATTACTAATATAGTTTCAGTCGTAATCACATACCCAGATTCATTTTCGCAATCTTTGCACAAGCTTGTCACAAAGCAGCAAGTTAGCTTTGAGCCTTGATCCCCCAAGGTTCAATTTTAAGCCAACACTTTCTAATCTTTACATGCTGCCACTTGGGAACGTCATCAGGAGACACAGCATTAGTTTCCATAGTTATGCTGATGATGCACAGCTGTACATCGCTGTGTCTCCTGATAACTCAGGGCCAATTGATGCCCCTTTTAACTACATTTTAGATATCAAGTCCTGGATGGCAGAAAATTTTTTTCAACTCAACCAGGACAAAACCGAGATCTTAGTTATTGGTCCTGAAGCTCAGAGAGAAACTCAACAGAAAACTCCAAGAAATGGCACTGAAACCCTGTCAACAAGTGAAAAATCTTGGAGTTCTCTTTGATTCAAATCTTACTTTTGAAACATATATTAGAAGTATAGCCAAAACTGGATTTTATCATCTTAAGAACATTGTCAGAGTGCAACCGTTTCTCTCTCAAGCAAATACAGAGACACTAATGCATGCTTTCATCACCTGCAGAATTGACTACTGTAATGCTCTACTTTCTGGTCCTCCCAAGAAAAACATTGCTCAGTTACAGTTATTACAAAACTCAGCTGCCCGTGTGCTGACGAGGACCAGAAAGAGAGCACACATTACACCAATTTTAAAGTCTCTGCACTGGCTTCTTGTGAGCTTCAGAATTGATTTTAAAATCCTTTTATTGGTTTAAAAAAATTGGTTTAAGGCTTTGAATGGTCTTGGTTCTACCTATTTATTGGATACTCTGTTACAATAAAAAAATATATATATAAAATTTGCTCCACCCTAGTGTTCCCCTCCACACCCTTGTTTGTTAGCTAATCTCCATTTCACTCCTTTTGCCCATGTCTTCCTAATCCAGCTGTGTCTCCTGTCACAGCTGTCAATCATGTCAATCAGCTCATGAGCTGCGGTCATGCTATCAAACTAGGAAGCCCTGATCAAATGTGAAATAAGATCCTGGTCCTGTATTGCCTATTTCTCACCATAAATATTATCAGAAACATATTTTGGTGTACTGTTTACCTGTAAAATGAGAAAGTTTGCTCTGGTTGTTGGGCGCTGCTTGATTCTGATTCGACTGTTTCCAACATGGTGGCCAGGTCAAAATAAATGCTTCTTAAAACACTTGAGGCTGAAAATGGGCAATAATTCAACCTGATTTGTTGTTTTTGTTCAAGGCAGTTCAAAGCACTACAATGCAGCAAAGTGTTATGTCCCCGGTCTAGGGGAACCAAGACATAGTATGATGTGTGACTCCCCACTCTTCCCACTCCCAAGAAAGGCCAGTGGTGAGCAATGCCTAAAACAACAAACATAAATATACGAATGGTCCCTAAACTTACCTAACAATAAAGAAAGTGAAACAAAAGACAATTTCCTTACCTTAGCTTCTACCTTTCAAAAACAGGAGAAAAGAACATAGCAATGCCAAACAAAAACGGGCTTCTCACTCCACTCAAACTGCTTTAAGTGATCTATTTACAGTGCTCTAAAACAAAAGAGAAAAACCTACAAATAATACTAAACATTACACTGCTAAACAAACTCTATTCACCTACTTCACATCAACCAAATACCTTTTCTACTCAACCAAGTTATACACACTAACTTGCTATCAAAAGTTTTTGCCTGCAGGTACTCACAAGCAAAAGCACTAGCTTTGTCAGCAGTGGAAAGGTGAAAGGAGGGGAGAGCTGCAGTCTGTTGAAGGTTTAAAAACCCTTTGACTTCAAGTGGGCCAATCCGGTGTCAGCAATCTTCTTGTGCCAGTCCAATCACCACTCACCACCTGCCTTTCAGTAACCAGTCATGCTCCAACACATGCACACAGTGAGCACGTTTACATGTGCACAATAATCAGATAACTGGGAATAATCAGGTAATGGTAATAATCTGATTTGACGCGTGTACATGCACTTCAATAATCTGATAATCAGAAAAACCTGGTTTACAAGATTCAGTCCTTCAGTTGGATTTCTCCTCAAGAACATGACATAAAACTCAGACTTCCTGTTGCAGTAGGTACTCATATCCTTGAAAAACCTTGAAAAGTACGCAAGTCATATATTTGCAAAATAAAGCACTCATCATGCTGACAGCTTATATTCTTACAGTACTGTTTGTGTTTATCATTAACAAATACATGTGAGAGCATTCTAATGTGTAGTTTATCAATGTGGAACCAATTTTACATACTTTGGGTAGATTCGGAGTAAAAGTACTGCAAAGTGCAATATACAAGGCTGTTGTATATAAACTTGTCACACAAAGTGCATAACATGTAAGTAAGATAAAATAAAAGTGACAATTTAAACACTGAGAATATAAAAATATATTATTTTATGTAAAATCTTTATCTGAAAGGAAACAAAAGCTGTCAGATTAATGTAGTGGAGTAGAAAGTACAATATTTCCCTCTAAAATGTAGTGGAGTGGGAGTATAAAATAGCAAAACCTGAAAGAAACCAGATTAAAGGGTATACATGCACCGAGTAATCTGACTATTGGGAAAAAAGCTAGATGTGTTTATCTGATTTCTCATAATCAGATAATGGCTTTTATCTGATAAAGCCTATCGGATTATGCTGTTTACATGACCACTTGAATAATCAGGTAACTCCAGAAATCAGATAATGATCGGTTTATTAGTGTGCATATAAAAGCGCTCACTGACAGGAGGAGAGAGAACGCCTTAAAGATCACACAGATCAACACAAGGAAAATACTCAAAAATTAATAACCTGGGTCATAACAAAAGGAATATGATTTTTTTCACAGATTATCTGTCTCATTTCATGCTGTGTGACAAAAAGTTATGTTTTTATAAAAGTTACCAACTACAACTACTTTGTTTAATATCTAATGCTGACCTTATAGTCCCTAAAGCTCTCCTGTCAAACGGTCAAAACATTAATTAATTACAGTCCACATTACTTTGTCTTATAAGTCCCGAGGGCTGTGACATGCATCCTAATGAGTGGAATATTATTAATCAGCAGGGTACCGTTAAGGTCAGTGTGTCTCTCTAAGTTTAAGTTTGGAGAAAAGAGAGGCACTTCATTAGCATTACACAAGCTGTATAGCCGCCTTCATCAACACTTGCCCAAGTCCCAGTCCTGGTATTATGAGTGCGATAAGGAAAAATGTAGAGATCAGAGTTTTTTCATTCTAACATAAACCCTAAATCAACTTTCCCAAA
This sequence comes from Epinephelus fuscoguttatus, assembly GCF_011397635.1. Taxonomy (NCBI): domain Eukaryota; kingdom Metazoa; phylum Chordata; class Actinopteri; order Perciformes; family Serranidae; genus Epinephelus; species Epinephelus fuscoguttatus. The sequence goes on from NC_064775.1 coordinate 19,063,876, forward strand.
TCCAAGAGAGCAGCACAGATCTGCTAAAGGTAGCCTACACTCTCTCTCAACTCTAGTGTTTGAGTATTTCTCTTACTACCTGCAGTAAGATAGATGTTTTTAAGTTAAGTCCCAGCTTGCCCAATCAATCACTTCATCATCTTTCACTGATGTACTGACAATAAGTCAGTGCTCCAGTGCTCGCCATCCAATCACTGAATGATATGATTCTTCCAAGTATTTGATACCAAATCACAGCACAGATTTTTCGATGGTGTTCCTCATGGTCTTGGTGTCTTAATGTGGCATTTTGGAGGAATTTCTGATGATTTTTATTCATTCTACAGTGGTCAGAAATGTGTAAATTTTGCATGAAATTTGTGTAACAAATGGTACTACCTCCAAAATTGCTGCAGCAACATAGAGAGACAACTGAGCATTGGAAATGGCGAACATATACTTCCATCATAATGTTGTAAGTCCCTATATATTCTACACTTTCAGTTTGAATAGCACAAAGTTTGTTAGATATTTATGATTAGAAAAACGTGACATAGTAACAAGCTGCACTATGTGAAATATTTCTTCAGATTCCCAGCTTTCAGGTGATGTAGACAGTACCATTTCCATGTGGCATATACTGTTGACTGGCTATCTCCTCTGAAAGATCCCCTGTCCCTTCTAAAAAAAAAAAAGACAAATATGGGTCTATGGTGGGTCTCAAAACAAAATCCTCTCTGTGTTGTCTCTATGCTCCTAGTTTTTTACCAGCACTCATGAATGATCTTCAAAATCAAGGCGGAGAGGGAGTGCACTCATTGAAATCAATTTGCTCCCAAAATTGACCATAAATTATATTCCTCCCTGGCTGATAATATTACTGAACAAGCAAAACTGAAATCATTTACAAATACAAAAGTACACTAATGATTGTCAGAGTTGCCACATCATTTTTTTTTCTGGTTTGCTGTGAAGCCACAATAGCAAGAAATACTCCCTTATACTGTACTATGCCTCCTAATGTTGTTGTTTTTTAATGTTGTATTTTTCAGTGTTCTTATCAGCTCCATTGCAGTGTCATTGATTTATGATATAAATAACAGGGATCCTTTGTGGAGATTTACCACAATGTTTGCAGATTAGCTGAAGCGCAGAATGTCCTTCAGTAAAACAGAAAACATCAAGAGGCAAATGTGTTTGTAAAGAAGTTTTAGTTCCTCTCTTATCACTTTCTAAAGCCAGTCAGGATTAGGGAGCTTTTCAAGGTTGATTAATTATATGTGTTTCATATGGCTCTCTCCCACTTAACGGCTAAGCCACAAGCCTATGAAAACCAAGATCGGTGAAACCATGGGGCCTAATCGACAAGGCATCTGACTGCGGATCACAGGATTAAGAGTTCCCTTTGTGGTCGAAATCTCCAGGCTGGTGGAACCATATTTGCTGTTGAATTGAGAACAGTGCCAACCTATATGTCCACTAAAGATGTTTGTTTCTACTCTTTAATATGACCAGGAGGAGTGTGGGTCAAAATGGGTTTTTTTAAAGCCAAAAGCATCTATTAAAGAAGTTAAGGGTACCTTTGATATTGATATCACATGTAGAGGGGCATGACATAGCAGCAATATTCAACACCCTTGGGATTAGAACGGGTTGAGTTGAACAAACTGCTTACTGCTGTAACTTTCAATGGTAAGTTTTGGGCATTGATACAAAATTTGAGATAACGAGTATTATGCTCTGCAGAAACAAATAATATTATGTAGAATTTGTTTTTGTTCTTTCAGAGAACAAACTGAGAAAAGATCAGGTTTCACATGCCTAATGGACAAGGTGTCTGATTTTGGATCAGAAGATTGAGGATTCAAATTGAGCACCTTGTTTTGGGCCTGTTTCCATAGCCATGGTTGCTTGTTTCTCTCCCAATATCTGGCAACACTGCCAGGAAGAGTGAGTTTATGAGACAACAAATAGGCTAGTAACAGGGATGCTTGTGGATATAAACTTTTCTCTGTAACAATGGCAGACAAATGCGGACCACCGCTTCCACTTCCAGCTGCTCCAACAGGGAAATCAGTTAGCAAAAGAAAGAATATTGCAGAAAAAGCTAACACTAAGAGAGAACTCGATGCTGCAAGAGCCAAAACTCGGGTTAACATCAGCTCTGCTTTCGAACGATGGCAAAGACTGATGCAGCTTCATCCTGAGGCTATAATAGGCTATAACGTTATATATGACTCTTCTTCTCTTCGACTCTTCTCTTGGCATGTTACACTTGCTCTCCTCTTCTGTATATCTAACGTTACCTTGCCATAGACGTAATGAGGGTGTAATGGAGGAGGGGAGTAGGCCTTTGGATGGAGGTGGAGTTGCAGGAGGAGGGGGATGGGACTTCGGAGGGAGGCGGGAGTTGTGGATGTTCAAATTTTTTCTAAGTGCTGTGTGAAATGTAAGAAAGGTAAGAGTAGCTTTAACTGGGACTAGGCTTTTAATTAAACTTGTACAGTAAATTAATCAATCATCCCCATGTTTTATGATAGCGTGCTACTGAGCTATTGAGCTGTTCAGCAAGCAAAGACAAGACTTTAAATAAACATGTTGTCCCCCCAATGATCTGATGCAATATGACGCCATGACTTCTCTTTTTAACCTCATTGACATGGAGGTTGTTCACACCTGACCAGTCATCCAAAATTGATCCATTTTTTTAGTTCTGTCCCTGATCAATTCTGAGGGAGGGAGAGCAATACAGAAGAGATAAGTTAGTGAGGAGGCAAGGGTGTGGCTGCCTAGAAGGTGCTTGTGATTGGAAAATGCAAGTAGATTTAGGGGGAAAGCTTGTTGTTCCCCAGGAAATAGTTTGTACCAAGCAGAGGCCTGACATAGTGTTGTGGTCAGTGAGTCAAGGGATAGTTTATTTCCTTGAGCTGACAGTTCCTTGGGAAGACTCAGTGGAAGAAGCCTATGAAAGAAAAAAGCTTAGATATGCAGACTTAGGAGCAGAAGCTGAGCAGCGAGGATGAAAAACTAGGATTTGTCTAGTGGAAGTGGGGTGTGGGGGATTCATAGCAAGATCAGCTGTCTCGCTCCTGGGGGAACTCGGAGTGCAGGGACAGAGTATAAGGAAGACAGTGAAGGAATGTCAGATGAAGCAGTTAGATGTAGCCAATGGATCTGGAAGCTAAGAACTAATGTCAGTTGGGGGCCAGTGGGGGGAACTACTTAACAGGGTACATAACTCCTTGAGATCAGGTGGAGAGATCCACTTCCTCTCAGGAGGAAATCCAGGAAGAGGAAGGTTATTTAAATGTGGGAGTGGCCTATTTGAATCCCTTTTGTTTGAGACCATGCTGCAAGGTGAGTGTGTTTGCTGATCCTGTAAGTTTATTTATTTCCTTTAACTTTAGCTTATATTGTAGTTATGTAGCATGTGAAATAGAGTATGGTGAATGTGCTAGGAAAGGTAGTATCAGCCCTGCTTCTACCTGGAGCTCGCATGTACAGAGTCTGGGTTTGGTTGAAGGTGGCAGTGCTGTTTGGGCTGAGAAAGCCATGTGTAAGTAAGGTAAAGGAGGTTGTTGGGTTGGTGTGGGGAGCAGTGAGACCTGGCATTAGGGGAGTGTCTCTGGGATGCCAGAGATCACTGTCTAGCCTGCTGGAGGTGTCATGGGACCAACTAGATGAAACACTGGTGAAAGGAGGTTCCCACCTGATGACCCCAAAGACATGTTAGTTATCACTGCTCACTGGTCTGTATAGTTAAGCCTTGCCATAATAGCTTATCATAGGGCTTAGGAGGTTATTCACTGAGTGCTGATCCTTTCTCTAGAGCACAAACTTCTTGTGTTTATTTGAATTCTGGTACAAATTGTTTTATAAAAATCATAAAATGTGCAAATCCTTCTGTAGCTGGTAAATGTGGAGCAGAAGCAGTATTGTCTTTGCACAAGTAACTATGATAATGCAATTTCAATCTGTTTTTTTTTTGTTTTTGGTTTTTTTTTTTTTTACAAAATGCAAAACTAGTATTGCACATGCAGAGTCATATCTTTGAAAGAATTGTGCTGTAATCATGCTTTCTGCCTAATACCTCACAAAGAACACCTGCTACGCCGAGAGTGAGATGTGAAATTGCAAATAACTGTCTCTCACGTTTGAATGACTGTGTGATAACATCCAAAGCAGCTGTCACATCATTTAAACTTCATTTAGGAGCACATAGTGTAGCATATAATCAGTCAGCTGATTAAAATGCATTATTTTTACACCCTGAACATCTGTTCAGAAGCGACTGGACAGATGTCTAAAATATTATTTTTTATTTTGGACAATAAACATGAGGCAGACAGAGTCATGTTCAAACTAAAAATTATAAGTGAAAGCAGAAAGAAAATCTTTTTTCATCTCTATTTGTTTGCTCCCAGCTCTCAGTTTATAAAAACGCAAATGTGTCTCTGTCACACTGACTTCCTACAATCCTCATTCACACACGTACACACACACACGCCTCACCTTTATCGGTCAGAGCTGATGCGTGACGCAGCACCTTCACGGATCACTGTTCAGGTTTCAAACATCTGCAGAAGGGATGGACAACGATAAAGATATTTATACTGAGGCGCCCTTACAGCGTGACCTGTCTGTCTCTTTCACAATCTCTAAAACTTATTTGTATTACTTTCAAAACATTATTTAAAGCTGTTGAAAGTTGACACTAAAATAGCCGAATATATAGAATAAGAAGAGTTTTATAACTCTGAGACGACAGCGTGCTGACAGCACAGGCAGAATCTGTTTCCTCTCCAAGGAAGAATTTAATTTTCTCCTCTCTCTGCAGGGGGAATAAGGTAAATGTTTCCATGTATATTAATGTACTTGTGCTGATCTTTCATTTATTTTTTCAGTATGTACAGTATATGAAAAAAGCACCTCACCACCTACACATATAGGAGGATGGTCCTGGTTTGTGCCTTTTGTGTACATTTAAGTCACAAAGCTCAGCATTTGTTCTCTTCTCTTCTCCCCATGGTAGATACAAAGGTGTTCTTTGAGGGGGGTCTGTTTACTGTTTTGAACAACACTGGTGGCCAGAAATGACACCTACTCCCTCATTTTTAAAAAGGACTGAACTAAAATGATCATATTATATTCATTTATATTAATACACATGAACATGTTAGTTTCTCTTTTGTTGTAAAATATGGCAAAGGTTTGTCATTTCCAGGCAAAGTTTTTGGGAAGTCCAACAACAACAAGTATTTGGGAAATCAGTGTTGACAGATGGACAATAAGTAGGTAGGTACTTTAAGCCTCTCATACAATATACTGCTGCTTTGCCAGTGATTTTAGCCTCAGACACCAATGCACAAAGACACCTTTCACGGCAGTATGACGTGCCACTGGGTGGTGTCTGTTTGAAATTCCGCTGGTAGTGTAATATAAGGAGCTGCAAAGGCACTTTTAGGCAGATTCAACAAACACCAGACTTTCACCCAAAAAAACAATCTTGTTTTTCTGTTTTAAAACCAGAACAGAAAAATGGGAAAACAGAGCAACAGAAATCACACATTTTGTAGTTGTTTTTTTTTGTTTTAAAATTAAAACAGAAGAACTTGAAAATTAAGGTTTTAATTTCTTTGTTTTGTTATATTTGGATAAATTCGGGGAATGCTGGGAGATATGCGGAGGAATTTTTTAACTCCATAGAGGAGCGCTCCATTCTCAACTACTTGTAGCCTAGTTATGGCCGCACTCCAGCCTTATGCAGACCTGATCTGTGAACTTTTTGAGAGTAGCAAGACGCACGCAGAAATCAGCGACATTTTGCAGCGTGAAGGGGCCACGCAGTGTCCCAACAACAAATCATATGGTTTGTCTCTGGCTGTGGTGCTGTGTTATTTAGCTTAGTTAGCTGATGCTATGCTAGTTTTATGTGCATTGCGGGATACACGGGGATGCAGCTGGGCGTTGAAATGTGAAATGGGACTCCAACACTGATCAAAAGAATACATGACACATATGATGACATTGTTAAATAACTTCTTTTTTTTTTTTCTGCATTTGTGCTGAATACCAATATTGAACACGTTGGGAGCTTGATGTCTGTCCCTCACAACTTTTTTTCTCTCAAACATTTTACACTCTCATCGCACACACACACACACACACACACACACACACACACACACACACACAGACATTAATTTTAGCTTGAATTGTGAAGAGGGACAACAATGGGCCCAACACATGATGACGCATGATGACACACGGGTGGAGGAACAAAACCATGCAATGAATACAAACTCCTGTTGTTCTGATGTCCTCGAAGCACATTATGCCTGATGGTGACCATCTGTTCTCCTAAACTGCATGCTAATGAGACTTAGGATGCGTCCTCAGAGACCAAAATGTTGTCTGTCATCACATTTTTTCTCCTATCCATATATCTTTCTAGTCAGGATGCATTCTTGCAGCACATTTCAGTGTTTTTACCACATGAATCTGGCAATTAGGGAGCAAAAAGAGACACAAACAAAGAAAAGCAGTCACAACACATTGCAGCTGAAAAGGGTGAGGGATTCCTGGTGAGAGGGTCTTTCAGTTTGAGATGCTGTGTTGAAGGAAGATGCAGTGTTTGGGTTTAGGGAGGAGGAGAGAAGTGTTCACTAACATTGTGCTGCACAGGAGTTGGTGGATGAACATGCTGAGAGAGGGCTGCTCAGTTCAAGATGGATTCTCAAAGATATGAAAGTATTTGAAGTGTGTTTGTGAGTGAGAGGCAGAGTCCAATAAAAAAAAGAATGAATTCTGCAGTGTTGTGTATTTTTATTCAAACTGCATCCTCTGAGATGCAGTTTTAAAATGTGACAAGAGGGAGAAAAAAAAAGAGATACACTATGGCCAAAAGTATGTGGACAACCATATGTGATTTACAAACATCTTACTCCAGACCATTTAGCATTACTCTTACTATTATATGTGGTTTTGGGGGCATCTGCTGGAAAAGCAGTGATGTCTCTATAAACCAACCATTTGTCGTGCCACTATCTCAGCGGGAATCAGCAAAGCCACAGGTTCCTAAAAGCAAAAAACACATTTGGTGCTTAAAAGCCACTGGAAACACAGCAATCACTCAGTAATTGCTCTCCAACAGTGGTCTGCAACTTGGCAGTCATCTTGCCTTGGTGTCACTCTATTTACAATCCTCTCCACCTCCCAACACAAAGTCAGCTAATATCCTGCTATGTCACTTAATAAATGATACATATGAAACACGAAAACGTAACATATTCGTTAGTTGCAGAAACATACAATGCCACCATTTTCTCCTGGCGACAGGGGTGGGTTTTTTTTATCAATCTGAATTTGAAAGTATAGTGTGGTCTCAGTGGCCTAATGGAAAAGGCACTAGCCTCCTAAGCCAGGGATGTGGGTTGGAGTCCCATCTGGGTTGATAACCAGCTGAGAGGAATGGTGAGTTGACCATAGTCATTCTTTGCAAGTTATTCTCTGCAAAGGTCATAACTTTAATATCTTGGGGGACATGTCATCTTAGCGAGACTCCTGCCAAGCTGCAGACCACTTTGAGACCAACTAACAACAAAACTGAATGTGATTTTGCAAGTCATTGCTGTGTCTCCAACAGCTTTTTAATTGCCAAACCTGGGTATTTTTTAGTGACCTGTCGCTGTTTTTCCAGCAGGGATAGTGCTACGTAAAGCAGTTATTTTTAGCAACCTGTCACTGTTTTTCCAGCAGGGATAGTGCCCCTAAAAGCAATTATTTTTAGCAAGCCATCACTGCTTTTCCAGTTGAGATAGTGTCACAAAAAGCAGTTGTTTTTAGCGACTTGTTGCTGTTTTACCATTGGGGATGTGGCACTAAAAGCAATTATTTTTTAGCAAACCATCACTGCTTTTGCAGTGGGGATAGTGGCAAAAATTTAGGTTATTTTTGAGCAACCTGTCACTCTTTTTCCAACAAATAGTGCCACAGAAAATGAGAGGCTGCTCACTGCTGAGCCAATGGGCGGGGCTGGACCTGGACTAGATAAACAACCTAACCATAACCAAGTGGTTTTTGTACATTAACCTAACCACACGTTAACCACAGCATTGAAAGTTTCAGTGTATCCACTACATAACATGCAGATGTAACATATCTGTTCACAGAAATATATAATTCCAACATTTTTCTAGTGATTGGGTTGAAATATGAGATGATTTTGATCAAAAGTATGTGGACACCCAAACCTGACACCCATGTGTGATTTATCAACATTTCATTCCCAGATCATTTGACATGAATCTGTTGTAATAATAGTGGATTTATTATCTGAAGTGGGAGTCATTAAATATCCCTAGTGACCTAATGGATAAGGCACTGGCCTCCTAAGCAAGGGATTGTGGGTTCAAGTCCCATCTGAGGTGGTTATCTGTAAGCTAGTGGGTTATAAATCATATCATACTCTGCAAAAGTACCTTTTTTGAAATATTTGTATTAATATAATACTGGTTATGCATTATGGCCATCTAAAAAACATTAATCCTGAACAACTAAGTATTGTGGTTTTGAATTGTTTCAGAGGTTTGAAGCCTTCAGAGTTGAAAGTAAACAGTGTATTATAAAAGAAAAGAAAAAAGCTGAAGAAAAATCTAAAAAAAACTACAGAATTTTGAAGAACAGAAATATGTCTCTCATCTTATGATTTTATTTGGGGAAGTGTCCACTAGGTTTGGAACCACTGACATAATTAAAATTGTTTCACTGAGTCATTATTTGAGTTCATTCATTATTATGTAAAGCTATTAAATTTGAAACACTGGTCCCATCCAAGCATTAAACTCAAACTTAAATGACGGATTACCTCAGATTTATAACCAGCTGTTCATATGAAACACACATTCTCTAGTAAAACTGCAAAACCAATAAACTAACTCTGTTTGCTTCACAGAATTTGTTTCTCTTTAAGGTTACTGTTTTGGTTTGTGCAGCAAGGTTCGATTAACATTCAGCACAAATAAGATACAGCTGCAGAGACTTGAACCAGTCAGTGCCCTCAGCAACCCATTCTAACCAGTGGCTGGGGAGGTCATTTATCAGATGCTGCTGCAGCCCTTGAACTGGGGAGCAAACAACAAAGAGCTCGTTTATATCTGTAAAAGAAAAAAAAAACAACAACATCACAGCTAAGTGTACCTTTACAGAGGAAAAGTGTGAAATCTCTCGGGGGTTCTGTATGTACACTTAATCACTTCCTCCTCTACTGCTGTTGGGTCAGAGGCTTGTCTTTGCAAAACAGCCGAAAAATTTTCACTCAAGGGTTTCCGAGCGCCTGGCAGTGTGTCATGTGTGCAAATGTTTAAACGAACTGACATTACTGTGCCACTGCTGGGGTCTCGATGGCTTATAAAAAAACTTTTTCCACTGTATAAATCAGGGAAAAGAACTGCCCTTCTGTGGATAGTACCATGATGAGAATAAAAGTAAAATACAAATCTAAGAAAATGCACTCCTCTCTACGGAACTGTGATTGGACATTCTAACATCTGACATGGAAGCCAGACTTGATCTTTTTTGACTTGCCTGGTTGTCATAGGATTTGCATTCTCATGCCGACAAAGTCAAGGGCACGGACCACCAGATTTTTGACAATTGCATGTCTTTTCCCTTCTCTAAAATATGCTCCAAACTAAATAAATAAACAAGTGAAGCTAACACCTTCTTATTGTCTGTCAGAGGGCATTTTCAAATGTCTCTGACCATCGGACTGTGTCTGGGGGTATTTTTGCCAGCCCTTCAGATGCGCTCAGCTGCAGGCGGGATGAATGGATCAGCCTTAAACTTGGCACAATTACAGATGCATAGCTGAGCAAGCAAAGGACTCCCCAGGGTGCTGTGGGCACCCATATATAACAGTGCTGTTAAATGGATTTTGACACCTGATTAAGCTTGAGTTGAAATGTGTTTGCAGAGATGCACACAACATGCAAACGATTGTGATTTAACCGATAATTTGTGCAGATGAGATTAAATGTAAATGCATCAGTGGAATTTCTCCCTTTGGAATAAAACAAAGATTTGTTTGGCAAATCCAGAAAGATCATGCCTGCAATTTCTTTGCGATTTCGTTTTCTTTTGTTTTTTAATTGTACACCAAACTCTGTACATTTATACACATTATCTGTAAATTAACAACCCACTTGATATTTTAAGTTGGGGTTTTTTTGTACAGATAAAATACTACATTATTTATATCGGATTTTCTGCTTTCTTAAATTACAGGCAAATTTATGTAAAATTACAAACACTTTCTGTAATTAAATATGTAGCTCATTATATAAAACTTAATGTCCATACCAATAATTTAATATTTTCTTTGTAATTTTAAAGTTAAATCTTACTAGTTTTATATTCATGTGTACTTTTACTTTTAAAATATGTAACCAAATTTTATGGAAAATAACTGCATTTGAAAAAAAAAAAATGCATTCAAATCTCTGTAAAATCACAGACATTATTTATTAATTGACTGTTGTTTTAAGTATGATAGTGTATTATTTACACAGTATTGTTTCTGCTTGCTTAAATTACAGACAAATATATGTAAAAATACAGTAATTTTCTGTAATTAAATATGTATCTTATCTGTGAGGGTCTTAAGGACAGAGGGATGTCGTATGCTGTAAAGCCCTGTGAGGCAAATTGTGATTTGTGATATTGGGCTTTATAAATAAAATTGATTGATTGATTGATCGATTGATCTTATGATATAAATATTTATGTCCATACTAACTATTGAACATTTTCTTTGTAATTAAGGTAAATCTTATTATATTATATTATATTATTCATTCATTCATCTTCTAACCGCTTCAACCTCTTGAGGGTCGCGGGGGGGCTGGAGCCTATCCCAGCTGACATCGGGCGAGAGACAGGGTACACCCTGGACAGGTCGCCAGACTATCGCAGGGCTCACATATAGAGACAAACAACCATTCACGCTCACATTCACACCTACGGACAATTTAGAGTTATCAATTAACCTAGTCCCCAAGCTGCATGTTTTTGTGTGGGAGGAAGCCGGAGTGCCCGGAGAGAACCCACGCTGACACAGGGAGAACATGCAAACTCCGCACAGAAGGGCTCCCATGCCCGGGATTGAACCGGCAACCCTCTTGCTGTGAGGTGAGAGTGCTAACCACCACACCACCGTGCCGCCCATATTATATTATATTATATTATATTATATTATATTATATTATATTATATTATATTATATTATAGTATAGTATAGTATGATCCAACTGTTATTTAAGTATTATGCCAAAAATGACAAAGACAATGATTTTTGTACGGAAAGAAAATACTATATTATCTGTACAGTACTTTTTAAGATTTTCTTTAAAACACAGGCAGATTTGTGTAAAATTACAATTATCTGTAACTAAATATGAAGCACATTATATAAGTCTCTGACCATACTAATGGTTTAATGTTTTTATTGTAATTTTAAGGTAAATCATATCTGTTATATATATTAATGTGTACATTTACTTTCAAAAACTGTAACTAAATTTTTTTTTGTTTTATATTTATGTGTTGTTGGGTTTTTTGGGTTTTTTTTTTTGTAAATTAACAACCCGACTTTTATTTCAAATATCAGGCCAATGATAACAAATTACATTCTTCATTTCTGTACAAAATAAACAAAAAAACAAAAAACATATTATTTACACAGTATTGTTCCTGCCTTTTTCCATTCAAAATTTGTTACCAAATGTTATGGAAAATAACTTGTTTTTTTAAATGTATCTAAAACTCTGTCAAATTCATAGACTGTGTAAAAAGGTAAAATTACAGACATTATTAACCGTTATTTTAAGCAACCTTTTTTTAAGACATTAAGTACAATGAATGCATAGTCTTTTTTTAAAGAGCATGAAGCTAACTTGCCCTGGAGATAAAAACAATCAGGCATGTTGCGTCTCTTGCCACACTCACTCCTGATCTAACAGTAAATAAAAGCATGTACAAGCGCATAGATCTGACAGAACATAAATGAGTGATGGCAAAGTCAAACAACTCATTGCAATAGTCGAGACAGTAGGTAGTAGAAGCAAGAGTGATAAACTTTAAAAGTTTAAAAGTGCTACATCAAAGACAAGACTGGATTTGCTGTACCATCTTCACCCAAAAAGTAATATCTACCCTTTAAACCCCCATCGTTCATTATAGTACAAACAGGAAAGCTTTAAAACTTTGCCAAAAAAAAGTAACAAGATCCAGTAAGAACACCACAACAACAACAGAAGAAAAGAACAGACATTCAATACGTGACTCTGCATCCCTATGTTGTTTTAAAACCTAGCAAGAGACACTGAAACAGAATCTGAGAAGCGTAATATATGCAGTCCAGTGGATACAGGAGGAATGCAAAGACCTGAACAATGCAGAGACAAAGCAACTGCTGAACAAGTGCATGGCTGAACACAAAGGGGCTGCAGGGGTCAGTACACTTAAAACAAAGTGCTTTTCAGACATCTGAAACCCCCCCATATGACTTTCTGAGACAGAGGTGTGAATGTAGGAATGATTTCTTATCCCTCAACCCCGTTTTTAATTCTACACAATCACTTCCATCACCTTTTGTATGTGCAAAGGAGTACACACAATGAAAGCCTTTGAGGTGTGAGCATCATTACCCCCATTTGAGTGATTATCACATTTTGCATTGATGTCAGGCCTGAATACCCTGGCCTTTATCGACCACTTAATGCGCAGTACCAGAGCCCAGTCATAACTTTAATGTCTTAGGTGACATATCATCCTAGTGAGACTCCTGATAAGCTGCAGACCATTTTTCAGGACCAACAAACAACACAACTAAATGTGATTCGGTTAATTGCTGTGTCTCCAGCAGTTTTTTAATTGCCAAACCGTATTTTTTAGTAACTCGTCATTGCTTTTCTTACTTGTTGCTGTTTTTCCAGCAGGGGTAGTGCCACTAAAAGCAATTATTTTTTAGCAACCTATGACTGTCTTTCCAGCAGGGATAGTGCCACTTAAGCAATGGTGGAGGTGTGGGGTGGCAGGGGGTGGCCGTGGCCACTTCACGCTGAATCCTAGCCACCCTATTGGCCACCCTGGCCTGACCCCAACCACCATATCACAGCCGTCGCTAGTTTCCGGCGTGTGGAACCTTTCCTGCACTGCGACGGCACTACTGGACACTTTAGATGTGCGCACATCCTGTGTTTTGGATATTTGGTGCGAAGGTGCGACCAGACAAAGATGGTACCACCGTTAAACAAAAAGAAGAGAAGACAAAGACGGTGGATAACGTAATAATCCAGTTTCGGTGGACCAGAGCACACCCATAGGCCAGTCACCACTAAGTGCCAGTGGGGCTGTCCAAATGCGACCGAACAACAGATAATAACAGGTAAGCTATAATATCAGTGGGAAGATTTGCGTTTCGACGCTAGCAACTAACAGGAAAAGGCAGCAAAAAGTAAGCACTGGCTAACTTCTTTATGCATTGGTGAAGTCATCCTTAAACTGTTAAGTAAGATACAGGAGGCAAAAATCTCAATTTGTTCCTTGTTAGATCCTTATGTTGGCCCATTTTGCTGGCCATTATTCATATGTTTATGTGTGTGTATAAAGCTTGATTAGGCTATAATAAAAACAACTGTTTTTCAAATTATGTCTGTGTATTCCTGATGATACACCGAGAGAATGAGCTCATAGTGATCACTACAAGCTGAGCTGAACATCTCCAAGTCCTCTCAGCACAGTACGTACATTTGTATAGTGTAAGCATCTTTGATACTCTTTTTCTTGCAGGAATAATCTTTACTTGCAGGAATAAGAAAAAAAGTTAGATACACTGAATATTATTTGATCTTTTCCACCATTACCTGCATTCCAAATATTGTGGAGGTGTGTGGTTTAGGTGCCCTAAATACCCCTATATTTTCTAGTGAGACATTGCCACCCCAAAATGATCACATAACCATCCTGGCCACCCCACAGAAAATTTTCTGGCTCTGCCACTGCACTTAAGGCAATTAGTTTTTAGCAACCCATCATGGCTTTTCCAGTGGGGATAGTGCCACAAGAAGCGACGGTTTTCTAGCAACATTTTGCTGTGATAGTGCCATTAAAAGCAAATACTTTTTAGCGACTCATCGCTGCTTTTCCAGTGGGGCTATTGTCATGAAAGAATTATTTTTTAGCAACCTATAACTGTTTTTCCAGTGGGGATAGTGCCACTGCAAGCAATAATATTTTAGCAATCCATAACAGTTTTTCCAGCAGGGATCGTGTCACTAAAAGCAATCATGTTTTAGTGACATATAATTTTTTTTTCCTCCAGGGATAGTGCCACAAAAAGTGATTGTTTTCTAGCAAGTGTTGCTGTTTTTCCAGCAGGGATAGTGTCATGAAAAATGGTTATTTTTAAGCAACCTGTCACTGTTTTTCCAGCAGGGATGGTGCAACAAGCGATTATTTTTTCAGCAACCCTTAGCTACTTTTCCAGTGGGGATAGTGTCACGAAAGCAGCCCCAGGTGCCAGAGAAAAAGTTATATGTTTCTGCAAACTACAGATATGTTACATTTGCACAATATTAAGCAGCGGATAAGTTGGAGCTTTACGTTTCAACAACGCTGTGGTTAACATGTGGTTAGGTTTAGGCACAAAAGCCACTTGGTTATGGTTGGGAAAAGATAATGTTTTGGCTTAAAATACATAGTTTTGGGGGCACTCTCTCATCTGGAAAAGCAGCAATGTCTCAGTAATAAACATACCCTTTCATGCCACTATTCTATTAAGAAACACAGTGAGGGGTAGTTACAAAACACCTACATTTGGTGCCTATAAAGCTGCTGGAGAAACAGTGCAGATTTAAATCTTATGTGTGATGAGAATGAGACGCCAAAAGAATGTGGACACCAAAACTTGGCACCCATATGTAAATTATAAACATCTCATTTCACAATCACTTTGCATTAATCTGCTGTTATTACAGTTATAGCCACAGTGGCCTAATGGATAAGACACTGGTTTTCTAAACCAAGGATGGTGGGTTTGTTAATAACCAGTAAAGTGGTTGATTGATGATCCTCTACAAGGGGAAATACTTTTCACAATCTGTTTATACCTGGTATTAATATGCAGCTTGGGTGTTCCCATGACAAGTGGACAGTACCTTGTTAGTCATGAACACTGGTCTGCAGCTTGACAGGCCTTTTGTTCCTGGGTGACAGGCCATCCATCATTCCATCCACCTCATGATGACAAATTCAAATTCTACTTTACCTTAGAAATATTGATATGATTCATATGAAACATACAAATCTAAGTTATCCATGGTTTGCGGAAACATACAATGGCCACATTTTTCTTCTGGTGACTGGTCTGACATCACTTCTCAGGCAGTTTGACACAGATTCAAACCTGAACTCTAACTCTCACATAACAACCAGGTGGGCTGACGATCCACGAGACCTTAACGACTTTCAGTGTGTGAGCGTTTAACGCCCTGGATTTCCCACCAGTCAGTCTGAACTGAAGCTTTCAAAATGTCCACTGGAAGTCCAGTTGCCTTTAGCAAAATAACAAAAAACAGTACATTAAATATTAAAGATTATAGCAATTTATGTGCCTCTGTGATTTCTCAGAGTGCACTGATAAGCAGCAGTGTAACACAGAACAGAAGAGGTGAAATGATCCTGTAACACTCACCTGAATGTGTGTGAGAAGCAGTGTCTGATGTCTCCAGCCAATATTACAGGGGAAGAATGAGACCTTTTCGCCTGGCTTAGCAGGAAGAGCTCAGGTGTAATAATAACATTAACGATGGCCGTTCACATTGTTAGTTATTAATTGCGCCTGTGCCTTCTCTGCTCTCACGTCAAAATGTCTGCCGTGACAAAGGTCTATTATATGGGCTGAGAGCAAGACAATAGTTATATTTATAACCCTGAAGCCTGTTGTGAAATGGGTTCTTCTGGTTAACTATAGAGTCCATGAATCATTTGATTAATCCACTCCATTAATTAAGCTTGGCACAGCTCAAAATACATTTGAAAGAGAAGTCCAAAAAGTCTGCCCTCCACTTCTTCTTCTTCTTCTTCTTCTTTTCTGTCATGTCTCTATATAACAGCAGTCAACCCAATCCGCAGAATAAATGTTGGCATGGCACGTTTCTCGCAACCACAGATATGTGACATTTGTATGTTGTTATGTAGAGGACAACTTAACCATTCTTTACATTTCAAAAACGCTGTGTTTAATGTTTGGTTAGGTTTAGGCACAACTCCACTTGGTTATGGTAAGAAAAGATCATGTTTTGGCTGAAAATACCCAGTGGCAATGTGCTCTCCATCTGAGCTTCTCTGCCGGCACACTCCCTCCAACAGTCTTAGGTCTGTTGATGCAAACCACCTGTTATTATTATTATTATTATTATTATTATTATTAAAATCACCACTGGAATAGTCACAAATATCTCCCTAAAAACGACTGATTTTGGTGGCACAGTAATTCCTAGAGATGCTACCGATGTCTCGCTAAAGAACAACCAATTTTGGTGGAACAATAGCTGCTGGAAAACCACCAATGTCTCACTAAGAAAATACCTGGTTTGGTAGTACAGTCACAAAAAAATACAGTTGATGTCTCTAGAAAAAAAAACAAAAAAAAAAAAACAAAAACGCTTTTAGTGACAAAATTACAGATGGTAATGCTGCTTGCTTAAAAATACCCGTTTTGCTTAGAGGCGCTGTATGTAAGAATGTGGCCAAAACGGTTACTGCACTCAAATTCAAAATACTGCCGCCAGTCGTGTACGCCCCTCCTCCCCTACAGATTCGAGGTTGCTGGACAGCGGCACGCTGGAGACTGATTTGTTTGCCCACGGGCGGCTGCCGTGGCAGGGCTGCGTCGCCACGTCCTTGATCTTCGATTTTCCAGTGGACCGTTCGAGCAAGTCCGGCTTCTCTGCTGCTAATGCTGCTGCCAGGATACAGCTGAGGAGAAGCCGGCTGCTAATGCTATGTACCAGGACACTGCTAATGCTGCTGTCGGGATACAGCTAAGGAGAAGCCGGCTGCTCGTGCTCTTATACAGTCTATGCTCATGCTATGTATTGGGACACTGCTACTGCAGCTTGCCGTGCTGCTGTAACTCAGTCGTAACTGTAACTGATGCTGAGACTCTACTGACTGCGTGACTGGTAGATGGCGGTGGGTGGCGCAACAGGCCAAAACACAAATTCAAAACATAAACATGATTTGCGGACCGTAAAATCTTTTTTTAAATGCGAATATTCTGGCTGTACTATTGTTGTCGGTGAGATCAGTATGTTATAAGAATATTATTCCTTAGTCTCTGTGACATGTTAGGATGATTTTACGACTATTTGCTTTAGATTTCTTACATATAGCTCCTTTAAAGAACAACAAAGCTTTGGTGGCACAATAGCTGCTGGAATACAGCCAAATTGTCTTTATAGGAAAGTGCTGGTTGGATGGCAAAATCGCCACTGAAAATGCTATTGATATTTTGCTAAAAAACACTCATTATTGGTGGCATAGTCACAGCTGGAAATGCTGGCAAAGTCTAACTAAAAAATACCCACTTTTGGGTAAAATCATGGCTGAAAATGCCACCAATGTGTCTCTAAAAAACACGGCTTTGGTGGCAAAATCACAGCTGGAAATTACACAAATGTCACCCTAAAAAACAACCAGTTTTGGTGGAACAATAGCTGCTAGAATACCACCAATTTCTTGCTAAGAAAATACATGGTTTGGTGGCACAGTCGTCGCAGTAAAAATGCTGTTGTTGTTTTGCTAAAAAAACACTCTCTTTTGGTGGCATAATCATCACTAGAAATGCCACAAATATCTCACTAAAAAATATCCACTTTTGGTGGCAAATCATGGCTGCAAATGCTGCCAGTGTCTCACTTAGAAATACCAATGTTGCATTTAGAAAAGATCTGGTTCGGTGACACAATTGCTGCGGGAAATGGCCTTGTACAGTGGCCTGCAGCGTGGCAACCATCTTCCCTTGGTGTCACACCATCTACCATTCCCTCTACCTGCCAATACCAGAGTCAGCTTGTATACATGTAATCAGAAATATGCCACTTTTAGAAACGTGGATATGAAACCCACAATGGCAACATTTTCCTCTAGTGCCCGGACTGCAGCATCACTTTACACGTCAACCTTTGTCTCGGAATAATAATCTAAAACACAGCAACATGGAAACATATTTACATACTATAACATATTATTTCTCTTAGGTTCAGTGACAGTTTTCCAATCAAAGTACAGAATCAGAGCTGTTGGATGAAACAGGTACAAATATAAACACACATTCTCGAACTGTTGGTTTTTCTCTATGAACTTGTGCATTATTTATAACCTGACACTGTCACACTGAAAGTCTTATCCTAACAGTATAGCTTTACTTTGAGTTATGTACAGTGGTGGAAAAAAGTTTTCGGACACCCTTAAAATTTTACACAATCTCAAATATTGTCATGAATTATTTGTGGAAAAATCTTTTTTGTGTTTCAAAAGGTGTGGCTGCATTAGACAGACACAGACAAATACAAATTATATTGTTTTGTTTATTGTTTACAAGAAAAACTAACAAAACTAAATTCTTGACAGTTTCAATATGTAAATTCTCAACTTTGTCGGTATCAAAGTCAACAAATAACAGAGAATGTGTTCAAAACTGAACAAAAAATAAATAAACCATCACATCATCAAATTAATATTTAGTAGTCCTGCCACTGGCATGTAGTAGAGCTCTAATCCTGGCTGGCATGTTCCCCACGAGCCTTTCACACTGTTGAGGGGTAATCTTGTCCCATTCTTCTTGAATTACTGCTTTTAATTCTTCTAAATTCTTTGGTTTATGCTTTGAAACAGACCTTTTGATAATCCACCACAGATTTTCAATGGGGCTCATGTCCGGGGATTGAGCTGGCCACTCTAAGACCTGGATACTATGCTCCTGCAGCCAAGTTCTACTGGCCTTGGATGTGTGGCAAGGGGCATTATCTTGTTGAAACATCCAGTTTTTACCTCGACGGAAGAGTGCACGCGCAGAAGGGAGCATGTGGGTTTCGAGAATGGTACAATACTTGGTAGAGTTCAATGTGCCATCACAGACAGTGAGATGACCAACACCAGCAGCGCTCATGCATCCCCAAACCATGATACTGCCTCCACCATGCTTGACAGTAGGTACTGTACATGCTGGAGATAATGCTTTGCCTGGCCTTCTGCGTACCCTCACATTAGTAGGAGGAAGATAAAGCTGGAAACTGGACTCATTTGACTACAAAATCTTCTTCCAATTCCTGGCTGTCCAGTTCTTGTGTGCCTGGGCCCAACGACGCCGGGCTAACCTCTGTCTCTCATTGATAAGGGGCTTCTTGATAGCCTTGTAGCACCTTAAGCCATGATCTAAAAGACGGCCATGTACAGTGCAGGTGGAACACTGGACACCAGTTTGGTTTGACCACTGCTGCTGAAGCTCCTGTGATGTCATTCGGCGGTTTTGCCTGCACATGGGGATCAGGATGCGGTCATTTCTTGCTGAAGAAACCCTTGGACGCCCAGATCTTGGTTTGTCTTCCAAGCTGTTGGTTCATCTGTATTTCTGCAGAGTGTATCCAACTGCTGAAGGACTGCATCTGCACTTCCTGGCTATCTGGTGGCAGCTGTACCCTTCCTGGCTGAGAATCTTTATCTTCAGGCGTGTTTCCTGCGTTAGGTTCCTTGTTTTAGCCATTTTTGTGTCTGAAGAACTTTCAAATGTGCTGGCTTTATGTAGACACGAAGCTTGGCAACAAAAATTGTGTCTTTTGTGTCTGATGACATAGTTTCTCTTGATGGCATTGCTCTGGCCTCTAGCACTACCGTAAGAAACCTCGGAGTAATATTTGATCAAGATTTGTCTTTTAATTCTCATTTAAAACAAACCTCACGGACAGCATTTTTTCATCTGCGTAATATTGCAAAAATTAGGCCTATCCTCACCCGAAAAGATGCAGAAAAATTGGTCCACGCTTTTGTTACCTCTAGGCTGGATTACTGTAACTCTCTGTTATCAGGTAGCTCTAGTAAGTCCTTAAAAACTCTCCAGCTAATTCAGAATGCAGCAGCACATGTATTAACAGGAACTAAGAAACGAGATCATATTTCTCCTGTTTTAGCTTCTCTGCACTGGCTCCCTGTAAAATCCAGAATTGAATTTAAAATCCTACTGTTAACTTATAAAGCTCTAAATGGTCAAGCTCCGTCATATCTTAGAGAGCTCATAGTGCCTTATTATCCCACCAGAACACTGCGCTCTGAGAACGCAGGGTTACTCGTGGTCCCTAAAGTCTCCAAAAGTAGATCAGGAGCCAGAGCCTTTAGCTATCAGGCTCCTCTCCTGTGGAATCATCTTCCTGTTACGGTCCGGGAGGCAGACACCGTCTCCACACTTAAGACTAGACTTAAGACTTTCCTCTTTGATAAAGCTTATAGTTAGGGCTGGCTCAGGCTTGCCCTGTACCAGCCCCTAGTTAGGCTGACTTAGGCCTAGTCTGCTGGAGGACCCCCCTATAATACACCGGGCCCCTTCTCTCCTTCTCTCTCTCTCTCTCTGGTATTCTATTACTGCATCTTGCTAACTCGGCCATTCTGGATGTCACTAACTCGGCTTCTTCTCTGGAGCCTTTGTGCTCCACTGTCTCTCAGATTAACTCATATCGCAGCGGTGCCTGGACAGCGTGATGTGTGTGGTTGTGCTGCTGCCGTGGTCCTGCCAGATGCCTCCTGCTGCTGCTGCCATCATTAGTCATTAGTCATACTTCTACTGTTATTATACACGACTACTGTCACACATGTATACTGCCAGATATTAATACATACTTTCAATATATTGTACCACAGTAGCCAGAACTATAACTATAACATTATTACTTTCAATAATGATGTTGTGAGCAACTGTCATTACCTGCATCTCTCTCTCTCTCTCTCTCTCTCTCTCTCTCTGTCTCATTGTGTCATACGGATTACTGTTAATTTATTATGCTGATCTGTTCTGTACGACATCTATTGCACGTCTGTCCGTCCTGGAAGAGGGATCCCTCCTCAGTTGCTCTTCCTGAGGTTTCTACTGTTTTTTTTCCCCGTTAAAGGGTTTTTTTTGGGGAGTTTTTCCTTATCCGCTGCGAGGGTCATAAGGACAGAGGGATGTCGTATGCTGTAAAGCCCTGTGAGGCAAATTGTGATTTGTGATATTGGGCTGTATAAATAAAATTGAGTGAAAAATTGATTGATTGAAAAAGAACGACCTTCATCACTGGTACCAAAATGACCCAATACTCAAAATTTCTTATGTATTTTTATGTAACCAATCAATTTTAAGTTTTTAATGGCTTTTTTAGGATTTATTTAGTATTTTGGCTGTGACTGTACTAAAAGAAATTGCACTTGAAGACCTAAGAGTGATTCTTAATGCAATATTTCACAAATGCATGGGGTGTCCGAAACTTTTTTCCACCACTGTATATTATAGAGGTGCATTTGTACAGCAGTTACACACAAGCAACACTATTTCATGTTGCAAGCTTGATTTATGCGGCTCCTGTCACCTGCAGTGAAAATAGGCATAAAATGCATAAAATGACACAGTGCTTCAGTAATAGCTTCATTTTTAGCAACTTGATTTTTCAACATTTTTCTTACTAAAGTTACAGATTGATGTTGGCTTGGTGTCCACAGAGCCACCAATAACAACTTTATGAGATAAAGGTGAATGTGCCACGCCAAAATAAGAGCACTTTTTGAGTTTATGTGCACAATTAGCCTTGTCTATTTACATAAATACATAAAAATATCACACAATTCGTAAACATGAGGAGCAGAAACTGTATGATGTCTCAGTCCTTCCCCCCTTTTCCCTTTACAACACATGAAGGTCCTTTACAGAGTTAATGGACGGTCCCTGGCTTGGTAGGACGATGCCACTTTGGTTCAGCTGCTCCCGAGTGGGTGGAGCGGGGCTGCGCCGCTGGCTGTCCAGACCCAAATGTGTGCTGATCTGCGACAACTGAAGGCTCCTCGTTTGGCCCAGTGCTCGCACCTCATACAGCTCCACTGAGGTTTTCTTGTACCTGCAGAGAACATATGGTTATTCTATTCACCTCTGAATTCAAGACAAAATATGATGAAATATGATGAAACATTTTAAGAGGAGACCACAGCAAACAAAAGTCATAGGATACACCAGAAAAAATGGAAGAAAAACACTCTAAAGGAGGAAAATATGTCTAATAATTCACATATAATGAAATATTTACCAACAGTTCTTGCTTGTAGATGTTCTTTAGAGGCAGAAATTGTGGGGATTTCATTTATATATCGAGTAATATTAGCAAATAAGCAACATGTAATATTTGCTGAGTAGGATACTATTAACAGATAGCAACTCACATTCTCAGCAGGAGAGAAGACAGAACCACTGAAACAGACGAAGCAGCCATTGCAGCAGAGCCCATCCAGGGTTGGAGCACCAGGCCAACAGGCATGAACACACCTACAACCAGCAGAGGGGAGGGATGCACGGGCAACACTGATTTCAAACTGTATATACTAAACAAATGGGCAATTAAAGTTTAAAAAGTCTAAGCTTTATTTCATTTGTTTGTCTGCAAGTCATGTTATTTGCAATCTGATTTTGCCTTTAACAGTCTTGCTTGGCTTTGCTGCTGCCCACAAGGTGCCAGTATAAATAAATTGTGGTATTTCCTGTCAGTTTCTTTTGTTTTCATTATAAGCATCCTCCATATGACTGTCTTCTTTTGCATTTTGCGCAACCAATTTGATTTACAGAGTAGTTATCAGACCATGCATACCAATGAAAACAGTAATGTCATTTCTTCACTTTTCTGGGAATGTGGGATTTTTAACCAAAGCTGTATTAAAGCTGATTCCTTTTAATGAGTCATCTTTAAATGTGACTTTTAGGCAAATTAAGAGAAAAATATATTCCTACTGTAGAATTAGAGGTGCAGTCAGAGATTTTAATCCAATATCTCCTTACAGTCCACAAAAAGGGGTGTTCATACAAAGCCCTGGCTTTGTGAATGAGAAACAAACAAAGTTGCTTGCACCGAGCTGAACAACACTGTTCTACATTCTCTGAACTCTCATGCAGAGGACAGGAGAAAGGCTAAGGCTGGGTCTCAGTACTCAATACCTTTTAGGTACCTTTTAATCCTTTTTGTACCCATACCTTGAATTTTTTTTTTGATTTAATGTAACATGTGATTTGCCCACTACTGCAGAAGCTACATCCCATACTGTTCACAAACGTTCAAAAGTATGGCGGCATTGTACGCAACTGGATGATTCTATTCACATGATGAGTATTAAATGAAGTAGAAAACAAGAATTACTGCTTTGTTGTTGCATACTTCCACAAACTACTCAAGTTGTAGGTACAGTTTATTGTCATGTCTGTGAAAACATGGATGCTTCACTCACATCTTCCCCCTGGCAGCACAGAAGATCTATAAAATCAGCGCATTTTATAGGTGGACACCAAAGATTAGTGTCGACAATTTAGTATCTGACCAAAGGTTTCCCCAGGGCCACCCCTCCCTAAACGCAGAACACACGCTGTGTGTAGGGCCTCATCTTCCATGGGGGGCCACATTTTGCGCGAGGGGACGCATTTGCGCATATGCGCAATGGATGCGCACATGCGCTACCGTGAGGCGCGCATAGAATCAGCTCGAGGAAGGAGAGAAGAGACCTGACCGCCCATGCCATGCGAAAATTAGGCCTATCCTGACCCGAAAAGATGCAGAAAAATTGGTCCACGCTTTTGTTACCTCAAGGCTGGATTACTGTAACTCTCTATTATCAGGTAGCTCTAGTAAGTCCTTAAAAACTCTCCAGCTAATTCAGAATGCAGCAGCACGTGTACTAACAGGAACTAAGAAACGCGATCATATCTCTCCTGTTTTAGCTTCTCTGCACTGGCTCCCTGTAAAATCCAGAATTGAATTTAAAATCCTACTGTTAACTTATAAAGCTCTAAATGGTCAAGCTCCGTCATATCTTAGAGAGCTCATAGTGCCATATTATCCCACCAGAACACTGCGCTCTGAGAACGCAGGGTTACTCGTGGTCCCTAAAGTCTCCAAAAGTAGATCAGGAGCCAGAGCCTTTAGCTATCAGGCTCCTCTCCTGTGGAATCATCTTCCTGTTACGGTCCGGGAGGCAGACACCGTCTCCACATTTAAGACTAGACTTAAGACTTTCCTCTTTGATAAAGCTTATAGTTAGGGCTGGCTCAGGCTTGCCCTGTACCAGCCCCTAGTTAGGCTGACTTAGGCCTAGTCGACCGGAGGACCCCTCTATAATACACCGGGCCCCTTCTCTCTCTCTCTCTCTCTCTCTCTCTCGTATCCTATTACTGCATCTAGCTAACCCGGCCATTCTGGATGTCACTAACTCGGCTTCTTCTCCGGAGCCTTTGTGCTCCACTGTCTCTCAGATTAACTCATATCGCAGCGGTGCCTGGACAGCGTGACGTGTGTGGTTGTGCTGCTGCCATGGTCCCGCCAGATGCCTCCTGCTGCTGCTGCCATCATTCGTCATTAGTCATACTTCTTCTGTTATTATACACATATGATTATTGTCACACATGTATACTGCCAGGTATTAATACATACTTTCAACATATTGTACCGCAGTAGCCAGAACTATAACTATAATATTATTACTTTCAATAATGTTGTTGTAAGCTACTGTCATTACCTGCATCTCTCTCTCTCTCTCTCTCTCTCTCTCTGTCTCATTGTGTCATATGGATTACTGTTAATTTATTATGCTGATCTGTTCTGTACGACATCTATTGCACGTCTGTCCGTCCTGGAAGAGGGATCCCTCCTTAGTTGCTCTTCCTGAGGTTTCTACCGTTTTTTTTCCCCGTTAAAGGGGTTTTTTTGGGGAGTTTTTCCTTATCCGCTGTGAGGGTCTTAAGGACAGAGGGATGTCGTATGCTGTAAAGCCCTGTGAGGCAAATTGTGATTTGTGATATTGGGCTTTATAAATAAAATTGATTGATTGATTGATGCCTCGCTGCAATGATTGACAGCACTGGACATCTGAACAATAAGAGGGGTGCACTGGCAGGCACTTGCAGAGCTGCAGCAGGTGAAGAGTTGTCGACATGTCGTCCAAAAGAGCCTCAGGAGTATGTGCACGCAAGGGACGGCGGGCGGGCTCCACGGAGGGGGAGATCCGAGCCTCTGGGGTATGTGCGGGGCCGGGAGGTCGGATGCTCCCAGAGAGGGGAGAGGGAGAAATATAGCTAAATAAGATGAAAATAGAAAAGAATGTGTATTTTATTTCTGTTTTCAGTGTTTAATTAAGGTAGGAGAGGCGGAGGGCTGAGGGAGATCGTACGCCTCCAGAGAGGGCAGAGGGAGAAATATAACAAAATAAGATTAAATAGGAAAGACCTGTCTCCTCTTTTATTTTATTTTCAGTGTTTAATCAAGGGTGGGGGATTGAGGTGGTGGAAGTTACTTTCTTTTGATGAGTAATTGATGGCTATTTGTGACTCAGATTTGTTTATTTACAGTGGTGGAAAAAAGTTTTTGGACACCCTTAAAATTTTACACAATCTCAAATATTATCATGAAATATTTGTGGAAAAATCTTTTTTGTGTTTCAAAAGGTGTGGCTGCATTAGACAGATACAAACAAATACAAATTATATTTTTTTGTTTATTGTTTACAAGAAAAACTAACAAAACTAAATTCTTGACAGTTTCAATATGTCAGTTCTCAACATTGTCAGTATCAAAGTCAACAAATAACAGAGAATGTGTTCAAAACTGAACAAAAAATAAATAAACCATCACATCATCAAATTAATATTTAGTAGTCCTGCCACTGGCATGTAGTAGAGCTCTAATCCTGGCTGGCATGTTCCCCACGAGCCTTTCACACTGTTGAGGGGTAATCTTGTCCCATTCTTCTTGAATTACTGCTTTTAATTCTTCTAAATTCTTTGGTTTATGCTTTGAAACAGACCTTTTGATAATCCACCACAGATTTTCAATGGGGCTCATGTCCGGGGATTGAGCTGGCCACTCTAAGACCTGGATACTATGCTCCTGCAGCCAAGTTCTACTGGCCTTGGATGTGTGGCAAGGGGCATTATCTTGTTGAAACATCCAGTTTTTACCTCGACGAACAGTGCACGCGCAGAAGGGAGCATGTGGGTTCGAGAATGGTACAATACTTGGTAGAGTTCAATGTGCCATCACAGACAGTGAGATGACCAACACCAGCAGCGCTCATGCATCCCCAAACCATGATACTGCCTCCACCATGCTTGACAGTAGGTACTGTACATGCTGGAGATAATGCTTCGCCTGGCCTTCTGCGTACCCTTACATTAGTAGGAGGAAGATAAAGCTGGAAACTGGACTCATTTGACTACAAAATCTTCTTCCAATTCCTGGCTGTCCAGTTCTTGTCTGCCTGGGCCCAACGACGCCAGGCTAACCTCTTGATAGCCTTGTAGGACCTTAAGCCATGATCTAAAAGTCGGCCACGTATAGTGCAGGTGGAACACTGGACACCAGTTTGGTTTGACCACTGCTGCTGAAGCTCCTGTGATGTCATTCGGCGGTTTTGCCTGCAGATGCGGATCAGGATGCGGTCATTTCTTGCTGAAGAAACCCTTGGACGCCCAGATCTTGGTTTGTCTTCCAAGCTGTTGGTTCGTCTGTATTTCTGCAGAGTGTATCCAATTGCTGAAGGACTGCATCTGCACTTCCTGGCTATCTGGTGGCAGCTGTACCCTTCCTGGCTGAGAATCTTTATCTTCAGGCGTGTTTCCTGCGTTAGGTTCCTTGTTTTAGCCATTTTTGTGTCTGAAGAACTTTCAAATGTGCTGGCTTTATGTAGACACGAAGCTTGGCAACAAAAATCGTGTCTTTTAATAAAAAGAACGACCTTCATCACTGGTACCAAAATGACCCAATACTCAAAATTTCTTATGTATTTTTATGGAACCATTCAATTTTAAGTTTTTAATGGCTTTTTTAGGATTTATTTAGTATTTTGGCTGTGACTGTATTAAAAGAAATTGCACTTGAAGACGAAAGAGTGATTCTTAATGCAACATTTCACAAATGCATGGGGTGTCTGAAAACTTTTTTCCACCACTGTATTTATTTCAGTTTGAAGTTATTTTTATTTAATATTTATTTATTTATTTCAGGTTGAATTTCTTATTTTATTTGACTCATACTGCCAAACTACTGTATCTACAGTACATTTGTTATTGCCAGTAAAGGTTGTCAAGTTAAATGGCAAGTTGTTGTACGGTCATTTTGTACCTATGATACATTTGGGATGGGGGCCTCCAAATAAAATTTTGCTTAGGGCCCCAATTTGGTCAGGGGCAGCCCTGGGTTTCCCTTTCTGTTCCTAGGATATGACGTTCCAAAAAGTGTTCAATGCAGAACATTATGATGTCACAGTGAAGCTGAAGTTGAACTTTGACATTTTGGATATATAATGTCATCACTTAGACAGTTTTGTCATAATTAGCATATGAATTCTTGAGTAATGGCCAAAAACATGTATTGTGAGGTCACAGTGACCTTGACCTTTAACTTTCAACCACCAAATTCTAATCAATTCATTCTTGAGTCTCAATGAATGTTTGCACAAAATTTTGAGGAGACTCCCTCAAGTTGTTCTTGAGATATCACATTCACAAGAATGAGACAGACAAGGACATAGTGACCTTGATCTTTGACCTTTAACCACCAAAATATATTCACTTCATTGTTGATTTCAAGTGGCAAATTTGAAGAAATTCCGCCAAGGTTTTCTTGAGATATCACTTTCACGAGAAAGTTACGGACAGACCAACAACCCAAAAACATAATGCCTCTGGCCATGGCTTTCGCTGGCATGGAGGTATAAAAAGGTATCAAATGAAATACTGTACTGATATCAATTTAATGGCATTGGTATTGTAATCTTTTTTAAATGATACCCAGCCCTAGCAAAGGTCACAGATGTATTAATAGAAAGGCAGTATAAAAATAATTTTTAAAAAAGTCTCGCTGTCATAATTTGACAGAAGACTGCTGGTGTAATATCATTTCTCACCTGCAGCAATGGGTATTCCTAGAAGGTTATAGATGAGGGCAAAAACAAAGTTGGTCCGTATCCTCCGCACCGTCTTCTTTGACAGCTCAATACTGGCCACCACATCCAGCAGGTTGTTCTGCAGAGAGTAAAAACCTTCACTTTAAAGACGTCATGCTAACTTCACACAGACTGTCAGTCACAGGGTGTCACCTACTCGAATGAGGACAATGTCAGCCGCCTCAATAGCCACGTCGGTGCCCGTGCCGATGGCAATGCCAACGTCGGCCCGAGCCAGGGCGGGCGAGTCATTGACACCGTCCCCCACCATTGCCACTCGCTTGCCTTGTTCCTGAAGCTCTTGCACTTTTGCCACCTTATGTGAAGGCAACACCTCTGCAAACAACTTTCTGATCCCCACCTGAGCTCATACAAAAATTAATTTCATTTTATCTCATATAACTCTGCAGCCTTTTTAAAGACTCCTTTATAAATGTTTATTTACCTGTGCAGCTATGGCTTTAGCTGTGCACCTGTTATCTCCCGTTATCATAACCACGTCAATGCCCATGCTGTTGAGCGTATGCACTGCTAATGCTGCCTCTGCTTTCACCGTGTCTGCAATGGCTAACATGGCACACAGCACACCTACAGAGAACATACATACAACATGAGGTGAATGATAAAAGATAAAAGTAAATGTCAGTGTTGTTGTTTTTTTTTTAAGGTTTTATCCTCACCATCTATGGCCACCAGGATAGCAGTCTGCCCTTTCGTCTCGTGGCTGGACATGGCGGCATCAACGTCTGCTCCGATGTGATGACCATTCCTCCTCATCCACTCTCTGTTCCCAATCAGGACAGAGTACGATAAAGGTTCACCTGCTGACAGCAAAGAAATACTGGAAAAATCAAACTGAATGTCTATGAGTGAGGACAAGGTAATGGCAGATAGAGCTGTTTTGTGTGTTCTTCGGGTGTAAATTAAAGGGTTAAGTTAAATATTTCCCAACCTGGACCCTATTTTTCCATGTTTTTACGCCTAAGTGACTAATACCCAAACCCACCAGACTCCATTTTTTAAAAAAAGCATTATTTAAGCATGTATAGAGTAAGCATGTTTTCACATCTAATTGAGTAAAGTAAAAGTTTATTTCAACCAAACTAGAGTTGGTGATTGTTGGAACAGCAGTAAGACAAACCAACAACACTTTTGTGAGTTTTATTTTATTTTTATTGAGTTTGGATGAATTTTGTTTTACGATGATAAAATTTCTATTTATTTAAAGAATAACTTTGGTATTTTTCAACCTGGGCCCTATTTCCCCATGTGCATGTGTACGTATGATTCATAGGTACAACTCGTTCTAAAATTGGTTCAGTATTGAGAGAGGCGGATGCAGCTGGCAGCCGCGAAACGAGCTAAAACGGTAACGGGGGCAAATGCATCCCGTTTATGTTTGCGCATTAAAAGTGCTTTTTATCGCCACTGACTGGTTCAGATCGCCAGTGCTATCTCTGTAAATAGCATACTAAGCGTTTCCCTTACCCTTCACTTCCTCTGGGCTGTGACGTCATCTCGCGAGAGCTTTGCTTGTCGCCGGAAGAAAACAGAGGAGCCGTGCTGAGCGCCGCTCAGAGTGGTGCTGGTTGTCCCAGAGTACAGTTGAGAGTTTTACTGCATCGATTGAAAACAATGGTTCGTGTTTGTGCTTAGCTTAGCTTTCATAGGCTGCCTTTGTCAGATGGCGAGATGCTGAAGTTGTGGCTAGTTGTGCTACAAATGGATGCTAGCACTCCTCCCCAGAAACTGCACCTTGCAGACCACCAGGTCTGCAGTGCTCACTTCTCCCAAGATGACTACTGCCAGCTGAAGAAGAGAAGACATCCAATCCCGAAACACCTCTTCCTCAAGAATACGGCTGTCCCACGAGTAAAGAGAGCTACAGACACAGTGGAGGTAATGTTATATAAACAATGTTCGAAACCCTTAGTATGCTATTTACAGAGATAGCACTGGTGATCTGAACTGGTCAGTGGCGAAAAAAAGCACTTTTAATGCGCAAACTTATATGGGACGCATTTGCTCCCGTTACCGTTTTAGCTCGTTTTGCGGCTGCCAGCTGCATCCGCCTCCCTCCATACTGAACCAATTTTAGAACGAGTGGTACCTATGAATCATACGCACACATACACATGGGGAAATAGAACCCCGGTTGAAAAATACCGAAGTTATCCTTTAAATTGAGTCTGGTGGAATAGGCCAGGGGTCACCAACTACCAGAAGAGCCATTTTTGGTCCACAAAAAAGAAAGAAAATTAAATCTGCCTGGAGCCGAAAATATATTTGAGCCTTATGTTAAAGGTGACACAGCCTTAGTAAGTCTAAATCAGCTCATCAACATTACTAACAGGTCAAATCATTAATATGTTTTACTATAAGGTGGCTACTTTGTAAAAAGGTATTATGAATATTTGGTACTTTGTAGCGCTGGCGGTGAAAGTGAACAAATCTGTCTATGCACTATTGAGTTTATTATTTTCCTCCAGGACTTTTCCTTTCTGGATTTGGAATCCATAGCTAGCTTCGCTAAAACCCAGTTCAGAGCAAAGACTGGCGACAAGAAGAGTTCAAACAGGCAGCTATTTGCAATGCACCGATCGGCAACGTTCTAAAACGTTTTAAAACGTTCTGTTGAAACAGGGGACGTGCTTTATGTTCTAAAACCGGCCGCTGGTGATTTGACCAGCTGAGTTGCAGGTGACACCATCAGCCGGCTTGAGTCAAGTTCAGACAGCCAGTTCACACCACTGCAACTTTTCTGTGTAACCTTCTGAAACGGTTTTGTCTCATCTGGAATCTGAGGTCTGAACTGGGCTAAAAGATACTCAAGATGAGCCATTGCTCTTGTTGTTCGGCAAAGTTTAGAGAAAAGGCGCCTGGGGGATCCGATGGGTTAGTTTTGGTTCCAAAGGTACCATGATGAAAGTGGCTATAGGGGCTATAGTTCCTGAATGGGAATCTTGGCCAGTAAATGTTAAATACTGGCCAGTATTGGGATTGAACCCATGGCCTTAGCATTTTTAACACCACGCTCTAACCTTCTTAGCTAACCAGCCTACTTACTGTGGTGGTTTAGTTTAGGCTTATAAAAAGGGGAACTGTGCCCACACCTGGGATAGGTGATGGCAATTTTAGGGCTGTTTCCATGGACCGCGGAACGCTTCTGAACAAGGGGGGGCCATAATTTCAAGTCACGCGGAGGGGGTGGGGGGGGCATATGCATTGAAACAGATGATATTACTGACGTTGCGGAGCACTTTTTTTTATTCCGACGCCACACAGTCACATCTACAGTACACGCATGAACACGAACACATGCTTGCTCAGATTAACCCCTCTGATCCCACTCTAACATTCACATACAACAGGCCAAGCCTATTTATACATAAACGCACAGATGAGGTCACAGTGGAAGCTGGAGTAATTTGATCATTTTGTTTTTTCTGTTTACTTGAAGAAAATCAGATATCGACTTCTGTCTCTTCATTTTCCCAGATGCAGCCAGCGCAAGTGCCCGCCGTTAGTTCGCGACGCTCATGCATGACGTACTGATAAACAATGCACTTGATAGGCACACTAATATCAAATCAATATGCAGCAGTCAGTGGGAGTTTTTTTTTATCGGCAGCAGCTGGTGAGAGTGAGTGAAGGTGTGTGGTGACTTGGCTCGTAAAAACACAGATAGGCTACAATTTAGGATTTTATTCATATAAAATAGTTTGTCAGAGTAGAGCCCTGCGCGGGACTGTTTTCTTCATCACGCTCCTGCCCGCTCCGCTGAATTTCTGACCATTACCGCCCGCTCCCGCAACGTGTGTGTTACACTCCCACCCGCACCCGCAATGTGTATGTCCACTCCCGCCCGCTCCCGCAAATCTCTGAGAATTTATGCCCGCACAATAATAGAGATGCATTGATTTTGTGTCTTCTCCTGTCCCGCAGGAGAAAACACGTCATATTATAGACTATTAATAAAGAGATTCATGGGGTTGTTTGTTTCATTTCCCTGGCCTGCATGTCTTTTGACGCACTGGTCAGGAACAGAGCTCCTATTTCGTTGTTTTCATTTAGTTTTTAATGAAATAAAGGCTGTTTCATATTCTATTCTCCTCCTCTGTATTTTATTCATTTTTCTACCTTTATATAATCACGCAGTGATTGAGGTTAAGGCAAGCCCAGCGCCAGGATGAAGTTACTGACGGAGCGGTTAAAAATTACGAGGGGGCAAATCTTCATTAGCCTATGCAACATAGGTTCACACAGTGAGTTGTAAAGAGCGCGCAGACGTGCGTAATAGTCGCTCATAATGAGAGCTCGTCGCCGGTGAAACACAATAAACTGCACGTCTTCTTTCATGTTTGTCTCATGACAGATGGAGCTGACAGACAGGTGGAGGAAGCGGCAAATTGGTATTAAAGCTGGTTCAGAGCATATTCGTCCATTTATGAATAAATATGGAGTGGAAACGCCCATGCATGTGCACCAAGTTCCTGTGTTGACATCCCGTCGCTAGGCTAGATCTTCTTCTTCTTCTTATTTTTCTTCTTCTTCTTCTACTGTTTAATGGCAGTTGGCAAACAGCGAATTGGCCCATTACCGCCACCAACTGGTGGAGTGTGGATCAAAATGACTATTACTATTTGCGTTGGGTCCCGCCGGGTCCCAATGCAGCCCTTTATGTCAGAGTACAAAAGTTACCCGGACCATGGCCCCCCTGGCCCCCCCGGTTCCGCGGTCTATGGCTGTTTCTGATTAAAGAAAAAGGATATTACTCTTTAACTAAAAGGTCTATCTCTGTAGGGATCCTTTCCATAATGCTGTCAGACACAAAAACAAACTTTCAGTGGGCGTAAATTGACAATGCACAATTGCCCCAGGTGGTTACATTGCATTTCATTCACGCTGCCAGCTGCAACACTCTCACACAGAACTGGAACAATTTCAAAAAATGTTGTTCCCATTATCAATTACACAAAAAAAAGGAAAACAGGGTCAAGGCTGAAATACATCTAACCTACCCTTTAAGGATAATAAAGGTATATTTATTTTATAACATGATGTGGTTAACAAGAACTTGGTTTATCTTATTGTTTCCTTTCATTAAGAGCTTTATTACCAATACATCTTGGCTATGGTCACATTACAGGGACTGATTTGTGAGCCAGCACACATTGCTCCTGAATGGAAACAATGCCCAGTATGGAAATTCTAAATACTGACCAGTATGGGATTTGAACCCATGACCTTGGTATTATTAGCACCATGCTCTAAACATCTGAGCTTACAGACCTGGTTGTTCTGTTGGTTTAGGCTGATAAAAAGAGGGATGTTGACTACAACAACAACAAATGAATACCTTACATAATGTAGTTGTTTAAAGGCAGATGATTGTCTAGAGCCAGACAGCTCAGGCGACATTCAAATAAAGGGGAAAGCAGATAAATTAATGCCATGAATCTGAGCTGGAATACAATGAAAGCAGTCCTTTAAACATCAGGAGGCAGATGTATAATTCTGCGTGTAATCCCAGAAAAGCCATCACCTGCAGGCGTGGCCTCGGCAGCAGACAGCAGGCTGCTTTCGTCAGTGGTGGCTCCTGGCAGCAGGAAATGCTCGTCATTCTGCTGCTGCAGCAGATGTTCCACGTTGGAAACCCGGCAGCTGATCCCACACCCGGGCACTGCCTGGAAGTCCTGGCAGTAACCCAGCAAGTCACAGCCCAGCTCCTGTTAACATGCAAACACACAGTTGCTTCACTGAGCATAAAAACACAAACTTGTGGTTTTTAGGGAGACTTTGAAACACACATGCACACACACAGAAGCATCCCTCTTACCTCTTTGCAGTGTTTGGCAACTGCTGTGCCCAGGGGGTGCTCGCTGCTGGCCTCCGCTGTACCAACAACTGCCAGGATCTTCCTCAGAGGCATGCGGGCCATTTCCCACAATACCAACACACGGGTGACCTGCGGTACTCCATTTGTGATTGTACCCGTCTTATCAAACATCACCACGCTGATCTGAGGAAGCAGAAACACCAATCATGATTCCATCATCTATTTAATGTTTTCTTTTTGATCATCTTTGTGTAGTAAGTAGATTTTCGATGGTGTGATGGCAGCACTTTACAATGAATGTTACTTATTCACCTGTTATCCATCAGAAATGTTCACCACCATGTGTATTTTTGTGAAGTCATTGATGTGTGCAGTCTGCTCAGAATGATAAAAGATTTGTTTGAAGCAAAGCTAAAGTAAAAATCCAGTGTTTCCACGGCCTGTGCCGTTCTCACGGAAGTATGTTGGATTTAAACGTTGTTTTTGCCCCCAGGCAGTCATTTTATCATTCTGTGCAGATCATGAAAATACCTTTGAAGACCCGCGACCTGCAGCTGGATTACAGGTAAAATAAATAAATAATCCTCTGACTTTTTTCCCCCCCGAAGGAAGTAATTTTGGGAGTGCTGAGGTCAGGAACGAGGGGAAAAGTCACCAAAACCTAAAGGCGTCTTCCTCTTTGGGTCTTTGGGAAAATGTGCACAGGAAATGTCATGTAAAGACTACGAGGTGTTGAAGTAACAAAATTAACTGATAAAAAAAGAGGTGATGAAAATGCATGTGAGTTAAGAAATAGAGGATGGATGGATGTTAAAGGAAAATAAGTGATAAATCATCAAGTGATTTGATTAATTTAAAGCTGATTTCATCATCAACAGTTATGATTTCTTAGAGTCTCATTCCCAACCTGAAATTGCCATTTATTTTTTAATAAAGTGGCCTTAAGGGTGGAAGTGACAAAAAATATTGAAAATTAGACATTAGCCTCCACAAAGCAGTCAAGTTGCACTTACAGTTTACATCTATGTCTGTGAAAACATGGACACCCAAGATAAGTGTCACCAATTCAGTATCTGACCAAAGTGTCTCCCCTTCTTTTCCTGATAAATGATGTCAAGTGATAGCCTATAAAGTGTTTTTGCAGACCATTATGATGTCACAGTGAAGTTGACCTTTGATCTTTTGGATATAAAATGTCATCACTTCATCATATACTTTGACCTTCGACCACCAAATTTTAATCAGTTTATTCTGAACTCCGAGTGGACACTCAGTGGTCAAATTTGAGCTCAAGGTGTTCTTGAGGCATCACTTTCACGAGGATAAGTGGGTGCAAGGTCACAGTGGCCTTGACCTTTGACCACCATAATCCATTAGTTTATCATCGAGTGCAAGTGGATTTTTGTGCCAAATCTGAAGAAATTCCCTCTTTGCGTTCTTGAGATATTGCGTTCACAAGAATGGGATGGATGGACAAACCAGGAAACATAATGCCTCCAGTCACAGCTTTTGCTGGTACGGAGGCATAAAAATAAAAGTGATGAAAATGCTTAAGAATTAATAGTGTAAGTAATAAAAAGAATGTGACTTGAAAAATAGAGCTATAAATTATCAAGTAATTTCATTAATTTGTCTACCATTTATCATTCACAACACCCAACTGACATAATTTACATTGACACTTTTTGTTACCTCTGCCCAAAAGCATTTATCACTCTATTTTTCATTTCACGTGTATTTTTCATCACCTCCACATTTATGTTAATTTTTGTTACACCCACCCCTCATAAAAATATATCCACAACAGATGGAGGTGTTACAGTGTCAAAAAAAGAAAAAAAAAAGCCTGTAGTGCTTTTTATCAATCTTTATTTTTTTGGTGAGTTACCATTGCATGCTTCCTTCCGTGCAGTGATACAGTTGGGGGTTGTAGTTTGGTAGAAAGAAACACATGAAACTGTTGACAACAAGGTCTGTGGATTATCTTGAGTAACCAGGTCATGAATTCTGGAATGAGAAATTGCTGTCGAGTTTTTCAAGGGTATTTTTGGCCAAGTATTAGTGCGATTACTGGTGTATCTCATCGCTATTTCCCAGTGCCCAAGTGGGTAACCGAAATGCCAAATTGGCCAGTATAGGGAACGAACCTATGACCTTGGTATTATTAGCACCACACTCTAAGCAGCTGAGCTAAGTGGCCTACTTGTTTTGCTCCTCTATATGGTTAGCAGCTGTAGTTCGGTAGACAGACAATAGCTCCTATACGATACTGCTCAGAACGAGGTCTGTGGATTATCTTGCGTAACTGGGTCATGATTTCTGGAAAGAGACATTGATGTTGAGTTCATTCATTCATTCATCTTCTAACCGCTTCATCCTCTTGAGGGTCGCGGGGGGGCTGGAGCCTATCCCAGCTGACATCGGGCGAGAGGCAGGGTTCACCTTGGACAGGTTGCCAGACTATCGCAGGGCTGACACATAGAGACAAACAACCATTCACGCTCACATTCACACCTACGGACAATTTAGAGTTATCAATTAACCTAGTCCCCAATCTGCATGTCTTTGGACTGTGGGAGGAAGCCGGAGTGCCTGGAGAGAACCCATGCTGACACGGGGAGAACATGCAAACTCCGCACAGAAGGGCTCCCATGTCCGGGATCGAGCCGGCAACCCTCTTGCTGTGAGGCGAGAGTGCTAACCACCACACCACCGTGCTGCCCCGACTTTGGGGTTTTTAAAGAGTTAATCTGGATTCACCAAAGTCACACAATAACACAAACAAAGCAACTGATAAAGGTAGCGGTGGATCAGCAGCTCCTGTGTTCAGTGACGTAAAATTACAGTTTTTGTCAGTGGGGTCTGGCTTTGAGGGGAGGCAGACATCTCCACTGGAGAGAAGGCCGATATCTCCAAGACTTGGCAACTCACATCAAAACAATCTAAATTGATAAATAGCACTACAGGTAAGAGGTAACTACGTGCAAGGACTTCAATGTTATGCTTATTATATGAAGAGCTACAAATAATTGTCCTCCCTACTTTTCTATGATTGTGATGTGGATTAGATGAAGGCTGGGAACATTTTTGTACTCTTTGTTGTATTAAAGTAATAATAAAAACTAACAATAAATCTAATAACATACAAGTATCAAAATGCTAATAACAGCAGAAGCAGGATGTAAAGACCTTGTGTGCCATCTCCAGTGGCTCGCCTCCTTTAATGAGGATCCCGTTCTGAGCTCCGACTCCTGTGCCCACCATTACAGCTGTCGGGGTTGCCAGCCCCAGAGAGCAGGGGCAGGCAATGGACAGAACTGTGATGGATGCCTGAAAGGCAAAGCGGACGATGACCTCCGCCTTGGAGATGTTTTGGTTGTAACCCTGAGAGGAAGAGAAAGAGTTATTGCAGTGACATCATGAATACTTCCTTTTAAATCTCTCTGAAAGCAGCTTTTGTTTGCATATCAAAACATTTGTGACACACCTACCGGGAAATTCTCCTTCACAATGTCAAAGTTGACAAACCCAACTGCCAGCCAGGCCACCAGCGTCAGCACAGAGACAATGACTATGAAGGGCACAAAGTAACCACTGAGCCTGTCTGCAAACTGCTGGATGGGCGCCTGAACAAACACAAGAGAGAAGAGAGGAAATATTTCTATTGCATCTTTGCTCTTCATGCTCATTTATGTTTCTGACTTTGTGTGTTATTTTATACCTGTCTTACTCTATTATAGCTTGTTTTGCTTTCTATTCTCTTGGCTCTTTAAATACTGTTTTTGGGTCTATTTAAATGTTCTTTTATAATGTGTTTTCTTGCACTTTATCTCAATGTTTTTGATGTTTTATGTACAGCACTTTAAACTGCCTTAGTGCTGAAATGTCCTATACAAGTCCTATATAAATAAACTTGTCTTTTAGTGTTTCTGTTAATAATGAAAATATAAACAAAGGTGCATCTCTGTACATGTATTTGGATAACGCTAAATCCATCTTCACTAATTATGTACCCAGCTGGCACACGACCAACCTTCAAAGTTTAAAAGTGGTTGAAATTATGTCAGTTGCTGTTTCAACATTAAAACAACATTTAATTCTGATGGTCATAAAAAAGTTAACAAAATTCTCATTAATCAACATTGAAATCTGAGAAAGATCTGTTTCAACATTAAAACAATTTTGAAACAACATTTACAGCTTATAAAACAAAATTGCGAAATCAATGTTAATTCATGTCTCAAAATCAAAACATAATTCAACAGTGATTCAACCATGGTGTATGACGCTGATTTAACAGTGAATAAGAGAGAAGTAAAACCCAAATATAATTTAAAAAAAAAAGTATTAGGATGAGAAAACGTCAGCTTGCACCACAGCAAAGATAGATTCTTTCTTAAATCTTTTTTTATTATTAAAAATGAATTAGGGGCGTCGGTGGCTTAGTGGTAGAGCAGGCGCCCCATGTACAAGGCTGTTGCCGCAGTGGCCTGGGTTCGAATCCAGCCTGTGGCCCATTGCTGCATGTCATTCCCCCTTCTCTCTCCCCCTTTCACACTTACCTGTCCTGTCCATTTTCCTCTTTCCAGGACACTCATTTTTTAGAAAATCTGAAACGGCATGTTGAATTTTAAAGGGATAGATCAGATCTTTTGAAGTGGGGTTGTATGAGGTGCTTTTCCATAGTCAGTATAATACCTACAGTAGATAGCGATCAGAGCACTCAGAGTTTGGAGAAGCAGGCAGGAGTACCTGAAGCTGAGCAATGCACTGATGTAGTCAGGGGCAGCAGAAAAATGTATTAAGCCAAGTGAACAAATCAATATCAGCTTAGGTGTATGCTGTGTTTAGAATATTTTCACCACTTTACTTTGCAGTCAGACAGACTTTTCCAATGGGGAACTGAAGCTGTTATATTGATCTCTTCAACCCCAGACTCCATTAACAAAAATTGCAATTTTAGCTTGCTGCACACAGGAGCTACAGGTCTTCCACTGCCTCAATCAGTAAGTTTGTCTGTGTTAGTGTGTGACTTTTAGTGAATCTGTTTGTCACACAATGACAACTGATCGAAGCAGCAGTAGAAGATGGTTTTGAAGAGATCAATATAACAGCTTCAGTTCCCCCATTAAAAATCACCCTCTGACAACAAGGTGAAAATATTCTACATATAGCATACATTTAAACTGATATTGATTTTTTTAAATGGCAAAACAATTTTTTGCTGCTGCCCAAACTGGGGGCATGTCCACTGACACCTACTGTGGGTAATACACTGACTATGGATAGGTACCTTATACCAGAGTCCTGCACCGGGCTTGGTACCCGATGGGTAACCCACAAAAAGCTGTGTAACAGGTAAAAAATAAATAAAAATACATACATATATAAAAAATGTAAAATGTACATTGCAAAAATGTACTACATGCAGGTGTTTTTTATTTCTCAAAATAAAACAAAGTAAAAAGATGTGCAGTATATGTGTAATATTTTCACATCTAAATCACCATTATCAAGCCACAGTTCCTTTTATTTTGAAAGTCAGTGACACAAGTTGAAACTTTGGCACTGTTGTTACATTTGTCACCAATGTATGGGACTCAACTGATGAAACTTTGCAGCCTGAGGATGAGGTGGCAGCCTACATCGAGTTCAAGACACTCAAGGAGGATCCTTTTGAGGATTTATGGTGGTGGAGGAAGCATGCTAAAATGTTTCCTAACCTGGCAGTGATTTAATGTTTTCACCATCTCAGCATCGAGCACAGTCAGTGAAAGACACTGTTCCTCCACTGGATTTGTAATTAAAAAACAGAGAACCCAGGTTAATGCAAGTGACTGTAGCCTGTGTGTGTTTATTCACGGGTGTGGGCGGGTGCGGCTTTGACTTAGACATAATGATAGGTAACAGGTCGGTTCTGGGACTGAACTTTACAGGCGGGTGCAGGTTTTCAAAAACAAACCTGTGCAGGACTCTGCCTTATACATCCCTACTTAATTTTTTTTAAGTATTCCTTTAAGAACTGGCAGATTTTTTTCTTGTTTAACAACAACAACAACAACAACAGGTTTGAATGGTAATACATTTGATATTAAAGGACAAACGTGACCTTTTTTTTTCTTTTTGCAGTTCAAGCAGCATATTGTGTTTTCATTTGTGAAAACATCAACTCAGAAAGAAAAGAAGGAACCCCGCACACTGACCATCACTTTTTTTTATAAAGCTATAAATGAGAGGATCAAGCTCAAACTGCCTCTTACCTTCGAGGTCTGGGCCTCTTCCACCAGTTTAACTATTTGAGACAGAGTTGTGTCTGCACCAACGTGAGTGGCCTCCACCAGGAGGGCACCGTGAGCGTTGATAGAACCGGCGATCACCAAACTGCCCACCTTCTTACTGACAGGCATCGGCTCACCTGATGGAAGCAGAAAGGCAGACCAAAAAAGATGTTACCAAAGAAACTTCACCAATTATACAAATGGTTAATTCAGAAAGTCCTTCTGCAAACAGAATGAACAAAGCTCTTGAAATAATTTTTCTGTGATTGTTTTATCAAAACTTAATTTTAAGGCTGTAAAATTGGGTTTTATGTCCTTAATGGTTTGGAGGTAAATGGTGCCAGCTAATGAATCCATTAAAACACTACCAAATGGTAAGTATAACTATTCTAAATTGAAATCAAGCAGGATTGTTGCAAACTTACAAACATAAAAACAGCCAAAAACAAACTTGACTTAATTTAACTGCCTTGTTTCAGTCAGAGCTCACATTTATGGGCACATTTGTGAATCTGCTGCAGTGTTTGCTGCTTGTGTTGAACAACAGCCACCAGGAAGCTGATGTTAACACTTTTCTCAAAGGCTAATGGTTTGCAGAAATGCTTTGCTTTTATGATAATTAACTTGTTAGCTTCTCTACAAGAAACTCTTGAATTAATTCCCAAAAACTACAGTGCATCAAAGATGTGGCTGAATTTTGATTTCAAATGTGTGGGGGGTGGGTACAGGTAGTACAGCTACAGAGCCTCAAAAGGGATTTCGTTTTCCAGATACTCCTACCCAAGGTAGAACAGAACACAACATATTTTAGAGCAAAACACATCACACTAGACTTTTCTCTTACAGTTTACATCCATGTCTGTGAAAACATGGATGCTTCCCCCAGCAGCAGAGATGATCTATACAATTAGCACAGTTTCAAGGTGGACACCCAAGATTAGTGTTACACAATTCAGTATCTGACCAAATGTCTTTCCCCCTATTCCTGAGATATGATATTGAATAATGGCCAGAAAAGAACATTATGGTGTCACAGTGAAGCTGTTCTTTGATCTTTTGGATGTAAAATGTTATCACTTCATTATTTTATCCTATGAGACATTTGTGTGAAGTTTTGTCATAATTGGTGTATGAATTCTTGAGTTATGGCCAAAAACATATTTTGTGAGGTTACATTGACCTTGACCTTTGACCACAAAAATTCAAATCAGTTTATTCTTCAGTCCAAGTGGATGTGTGTGTCTCAGTTAGAGAAATTCCCTTAGAGCAGGATTTACCCTTCTGTGTCGAATCAACGGCGTACCTACAGCGTAGGCTCTGCGTCGACATAGAGGCTACGCTGTAACCTACACCGTAGCCTACGCCGTAGTCTACGCCATAGCCTGACGCCTAACGTGCACGTCCCAGAAACGTAACTACACATTGCGATGACAAATGAAGCTTTATTTACTTTTATTTTACAGATAGAAACAATAAATTGTGAAGACAGTAAAGCCTCCACAGAATTAGCATTTAAGTCTTATGTAGGATTTATCCTGGCTTCATATGAGAAGAGGAAATCTCTGCTAGTTGCTAGGCTAATTTAAACAATGGCAAATTTCATAGGCTTGTGCTAATAACATTAGCATTTTATATCTGTTTGGAAAATGTGTTTAGTATAAGACAATTGTTTTGTCAGTGAACCTTGTGACTTGTAATGGAGCCGTCTCTTTTATACTTTTATACTATAAACTAAAAATGTAACTCCATTAAACCCCATGGAGCTTCAGATTTTAAAATATATCTCCTCTAATAATGTTTAAACTAGACACTTTAAGACCCACCAAGATCTACTATAATACTGTCAACCACTTTTAAACACCAGTAAAATAGAAATAAAAAATTAATGAAAAATACAAAACTAATAAATCTGGGTCCAATAGTGTGGGGGACATGTCCCCTGTGTCCCCCCATAAATTATGTCCCAGCTTCAAACAGCCAGCAATCTGGAAGCATTAATTCATGTCGTCCATAACCAGCTGTCAGCAGGATATACATTCACCACACTTCCTCCTACCTGTGATCAAGGACTCGTCTGCCATGGAGCTTCCCTCAATCACCTTCCCATCAACGGGGAACTTTCCTCCTGGAACAACTTTCACGATGTCACCTCGCTGCACTAGCTCCACTACCACCTGCTCCTCACTGAAGTACACAAATGTACATACAGTTAAAAATCCAGCATATTAATCTGTAAACTGCTCAGAGTATTGTGTGCGTCTCACCTGATGATGGAGTGGTCAGGTCCCAAAGTGACCACAGTGGCATCAGTGGCTTGAAGTGACATCAATTTGGCCAAAGCCTCTGAGGTCTTACTCTAAAAATGCAGAAACAACAAACAAATTTTAAACAAGGTCTGGGCTCATGTTTATGGATTATTTTAAAGGTGCAGTGTGTCGTATGTAGGCCTTTAATAATAGATTACTAAAATGTAACATAAGTTTAATCACTGGAAACAAAGAACAGTGTCATCTATATTTAGTGACCCACTTCATAACAAACAACATGAAGAGGGAGCCGTTCTTCTCAAGCCTGTGTAAGATGGCAGAGAAAGGGCTTGTGGGAAATGTGGTTCAATAATACCACTGGCAAGACATAGAAGATCAACAGCTATGTTGTCCATGATCTCATTTGTTTCTGGTGATTAGTCCAAGGTGTTATAATAAATGAATGAAGTTTCAAAATGAAACACATTGCACCTTTAATTTAGCAACACACTCCAATGTAGCAGTCTTACCACTAACAAATTTATGAATGTGAAAAAGACAACTTTTAAAGTTTCAAGCAGCAACAAAATGACACTTCATTGACATTGCAAACCATGAATACATTTGTATGTTTTATGTTTTGTTTTTACAGCGGCAATTTAGGCTCCAAACTTGGGTGTTTTGTAACAACCTGTCTTTTTCTGATGGCATTTTAAGCTCCAAACGTGGGTGTTTTGAAGCAACCCATCAGTGTTTTTCCAGTGGATTTTTAGGCTGAAAACATGGAGATTTTGTAGCAATCTGTCTGTGTTTTTCTGGTGGCATTTTAGGGTCCCAATCTGGGAGTTTCACAGCGACATGTCTATGATTTTTCCAGTGGATTTTTAGGCTCCAAACATGAGTGTTTTGTGGCGACTTTTCTGTGTTTTTCCAGCTGCATTTTTAGGCTCCAAACATGGGGTAGCAGTCTGTGTTTTTTCAGCAGCTTTTTAGGTTTGAAACGGGTGTTTTGCAGCAACCTGTTTGTGTTTTTTTGGTGGCATTTTGGGCTCCAAACATGGGTGTTTTATTTAGCAACTCTTCTGTGTTTTTTTTGGGCATCTTTATAGGCTCCGAACAGGTGATTTGCTGATTTTGCCCCCAAAACGGGGTATTCTAAGTCAAAACATGATCTTTTACAACTTTTACTTAAACCTAACCATATGTTTCCATATGTATCCACCATACAATAACGTGCAACATATCCATGGTTTGCAGAAATGTATAATGTCAGCTTTGTTTTTGGCAACTGGGGTGAGAACTCCAAAACAAGTCTCATGTCTTTTTTTTTACTTTTGCAACATGCTCCAGCCATCGACCCAGCGCAATGAACACAAACAGCATAGGTGGAGTGTCAAAAAAGGTGACAGGGCTCTGGCTGGCTCGCTCCGCCATGGCTACAATGAGGACCACGCAGGAGTAGATGTAGGCAATAGAGGTGGCCAATACAATCAGCACGTCCATGTTGGCTGTGC
This sequence comes from Epinephelus fuscoguttatus, assembly GCF_011397635.1. Lineage (NCBI taxonomy): Eukaryota > Metazoa > Chordata > Actinopteri > Perciformes > Serranidae > Epinephelus > Epinephelus fuscoguttatus. The sequence continues at coordinate 19,108,007 of NC_064775.1, forward strand.
AGTGTTTTAATGAGCGGTATGCCTGGATGTAGAAGTATCGGCCTCCAAAGATCTAAGGGAAAGAAAAACAGACAATGTTTGAATTAAAACCACAATCTCAGGACAAAATCTCTCTGATGAATGTCCCTGCTGCTAAAGGCCAAGCAAAGAAAGAATGGGTGGTATTTTCATTCATAAGAGTCCTTGCCAGTTATGAACCCCAGGTTGGTGAGGCAGTCTGCTGCCAAGAGCTCTAAGGCATGTGTTGAAATATAAATTTACTAAGTTGTAGGATCACAAGACACAAGACCCTTCAGAGGTAAGAAAGAAGAAAGCTCTAAATGAACTCTCTGCATTTATCCTACACTTGCATTCCCATGTACAGCTCACCTAAATATTAAGAAGATACTATGAAGGCCCCAGTACCAGATAATATTGTGCACCCTTACCTGCACAGGTGTACAGAGCAGGAAGAAGGCCAAGTTGAGGAGGGAGAGGCCAGGCAGTATGTTCTGCTCCTCAGGCATGGAGCCTCCGTGTTCCTGGTGCTGACTGTCCATCACCATCATGTAAATCATGAGACCCATGACAGGCAAGCCGAAAACAAGGCTGAGTAGAAAGGAGTTCTTCCACCTGCAAAGAAGTTATTTCATTCTCAATAATTAATATTTATTTTTTTAAAACATATTAGTTATCTCATATATATATATATATATATATATATATATATATATATATATATATATATATATATATATGTAGGCCAGGTCATCTGCCGCATACATTTCTCTTTAAGAAATGAAGGTCAGTCAGTCTGGAAAATTGCAAAAACTTTAAATGTGCAGATGACCTGGCCTCCACACCCCAAACACACCTCCAGGCTGTGTAAGGGCTATTTGACCAAGAAGGAGAGTGATGGAGTGCTGCGGCAGATGACCTGGCCTCCACAGTCACCGGACCTGAACCCAATCGAGATGGTTTGGGGTAAGCTGGACCGCAGAGTGAAGGCAAAGGGGCCAACAAGTGCTAAACACCTCTGGGAACTCCTTCAAGAAGTACGTAAGTCCACATGTGTTCATTTCATTCATAGTTTTGATGCCTTCAGTGAGAATCTACAATGTGAATAGTCATGAAAATAAAGAAAACGCATTGAATGAGAAGGTGTGTCCAAACTTTTGGCCTGTACTGTATATATATATATATATATATATATGTTTTTTAAAAACATATTAGTTATATTTGGTGAGATATATATATCTATATAGCTCCAACAAAGTCAAGTGTAGCCCCAGTGACCTAATGGATAAGGCACTGGCCTCCTAAGCCAGGGATTGTGGGTTCAAGTCCCATCTGGGGTGAGTTTCAGTTTAGTAGCCCAAGAGGAAGCGTGCTGGGCCAATAACTCAGATTAACATGGCTAAACCTGGTTCTTAGTATAAAAGAAGCACCTGAAAAACCTCAAAAAAAGGGGAAACAATGGATGTGTAATAATAGGCTCATTAGGGACGAACTGCGCCTCGCCTGGAAAGTAGACAAGACCAGGCGGCTGCAGCAGGAGGCAGTAACAAAAAGCTGCGGCCAAATCGGACAGTTTCCAGCAGCCTTCAGTCTGTACAGGAAAACACAGAAACACTCACATCCTGTCTGGAATGATGTCAATTTATAAAAATATTGTAAGACTTATATATGTATAAATTTGTTCTCAGTCTTTAATTGTTTTAATTATGATAGACTGATTTATTAAAATGCTTTACAGGTGATCTGTAATTTATGTTAATGGTTCACCCTCTATTTTATATGAATTCTCATGTAAATCAGCATTACGTTAGTTTGCTGCTGCAGAGCAGACCTGACGCCTCAACTACACAGGCTAAATAAATTGTGTTTGACTATATGTTAATATTTTCAGAGGAAAAAAATACAAGACAACAGCTTTCATTACAGATCAGTCAGATATAATCAGGGCTTCACATCTGTACAGATGTTATTATAAGAATCCTCACATCCCACTGACCACAAGTCTCTGTGCTGCTAAACAGGCTTGATTAATAATTAAAACAGTCTATGTTAATATACAGTAGACTCTGTAGAGCTTATGATGAATATATTTAGTCTCTGATGACTAAACTTCACCATCAGTCGCACAACATGTTTTCTGTTCACAGAATAAACCTTCAAATCAGACAAATAAAATTTAAATCTCTGAAATTCACCAAAAATTGAAAGTTCATCTAAAACGTCACACTGTTGAGTCAACATCTAAACCAATCAGCTGTTAGATCAGCTGAGTGCCAGTCAGCGCAATCGGTGGAAAGCAATCAACTGCAGTGCCTGGCTCTAAAAACTACGGCCGCCTCGCTCTTGCAATTTTATCATCCTCCACTTTTGTAATAACTCAGAGCAAGCCGGGATGAAGTTGGACACAAAACTAAGTGGCATGCATTGTGCGCCAATCGCTGGTGATCGAATCTGCGCAGGCCTGGCTCATCTTGAACGAGCCTAATGCTAACAGCCCTGTGTGCATATGTAAGCATCCTAAAAGCAACAGCACAAAGAGCTTCCACTTGCAGTGACTGTACATAATCACTTTATTCACATTATTCGCTGTATCTGTTTCTATTGCACTTAGTCGCATTAACTCTTTATTGATAGTCCAGCCTTTCCACCTTCTCCAAGGGTTAAAAATTTTGTAATATTTTAAGATTTTGTTTTTAATTTTTGGTGTTTCCTCTTAGGTTTTCTTTAAGCACATGGTGATATTGCGCATAAAAAGAAGTGGATTGAAACACACTTAGTGTCATTGCTGCTGTTGAATTTTACAACAAAATATAGAAATGAATTTAAGTTATTAATTTATTTATTCATATATGTCCTATTTGATTATCAAGATTTTTATTTATTCACTTATTCTTTTATGTATGCATGTATCTGTATATTTATTTCAGAATTTATTTTCTTTATTTACATCTTCATTTATTCCTGTATTTATTTATACATTCATTTATATTTTTAAAGTATATTACATGTATTTATTTGTGCATTTATTTATTCCATCATATTTCTTTTTATATATTGATTTGTTTATTCCTGTATTTATTCATATATTTATTGATTAATTCATCTATTCCTGTATTTACTTATCCATTTATTTATTTATTTCTCTATTTGTTTTTACTTTTATTCATTGATACTTAAGTCATGTTTTGTCCTCCACAGATCAGAAAGGTCTAGCAAAGTAACATTACACCACCAAGATAACATGATAATAGTGATTTCTATGATACGATGAGGACACGTTCATGTTTGTAAAGCCCCATATGTAATGGATAAGGCAGGGGCCTCCTAAGACAGGGATTGTGGGTTTGAATCCCATCTGGGGTGATACACAATCATTTAGTGCATCAAATCTAAAGTAATAGCAGTACAGTAATGGTAGTTACAGGTTGTTGCTGCCATGTGCTGGGCAGTTTTTTTTAATCTAATCTGCCCTTATCATCAAAGGTAACTGTGTTTGTGTTATGATGAAAATTAATAGGTATTTGTGATGCATGAAGGCCAGTGTTTCTTAAAAATGAAACAACAAGAGTGCACTCATTCTGATTAGAACAATTTTAAACCAGATACTTGCTGTCGAATTTCTTCCATGTGATCGAGGTTGTTTTTGAAGCGTTCCTTCACCAGACTGGCCTCGAAACCAAGGCTCTGGAATGAGAAATAGAAACTAAGATGCAGTGTAATGTCAGCAGGAGAGGAGGTTTAAAATACAATCTGAAGTATAGGAGATTATAACCTGAATGATCTTGATAATATCTCGAGGTCCGAGCACTTCTGGGTCAAACTGGATTTGGGCTTTTTTGGTTGCCAGGGCGACAGAGGCCCCTTGGATCCCTTTGGTTGAGGTGAGCTTGGATTCAATGTTGTGGACACATGATGCGCATGTCATGCCTGTTATCTACCAGGGAGAAATGGTGGAAAGACATGACTTTTTTGTGGTGTTTTGGGATGAAAATGTGTATCATCTATTGTAAATCTATTATATTCCTCACAGTTGACTCACAGTGAGGTCCAGTTTCCCATGTGTTACCGCATTTTCCTCTATCAGCTTGGCACCAAATCCTAAGTCTTCTATCAGCTGAGTTACAGCAGCAGCATTTATGACCTCTGAATCATATTTCACCTCTGCCTTCCCAGCCATCAGTGACACCAACACGGTGATGATTCCTATAAGTCACAGTAAAATACTGTCATTACATTTCTAAACTAAAACAAATATTATACAACACCTGAGCTTGATTCACCCTTGTGTTTGAGCAGGTTCCTCTCAATGTTGGCCACACAGGAGGCACAGGTCATTCCCATTACGCAAATGAAGCATTTCTGTACTTTAATCTCACTGGCCGAGGTTGCCTGTGATCCAGTGCCATTGCTGACTCCCGACTTATTGGGAAATTGCAAGTCAGAAAGGTCAGAAAGTCCAGAGTTAACAGGCCTGGACTTAACATGACCCTGGAGGGTCTTTGATGCAGGTTCTGTAGAGGAGGAGGAACAAAGTCAGTGGCAGTACGATACTTAGATGTACAGCTTAGTGCATCAGTATCCTTAAATATAATAACAAACTGCAGGATATATGCTGCAGTTGCTAACCTGTTTCAGTGGTGAAAAGTAACAATAACACAAGTACTGTATTTAAAGGAATACTTTACCCACCAAAATGATTATTTGTATATAAATTACTCACCCTGTGCTATACTGAAATCATGAAGAAAATATTGTTTTTCTGGCATGCCTCAATGGTGAATGACGAATCCAAAAATTGACAAAATTCTTGATGAATTGTCATCACAGGGCAAAATTATATTAAAACATCTGTTTACAAACTCTCACACAACTCCAACACAATCCACATCTCATTTATCCAGGTGTACGCTCACTACTCAATACATTCTCACTCCCAACTTATCAAACACTGACGCTTGGTAAGTGGCCCTACATGTCCAACTATGACACTCTAGGTACCCCTCCAGTAGGGCTGCTCTAATAGTCCTCTAATAGTGGACCAAATGTTAGTCAACCAACCAGAAAGTTCATTAGTTGGCAAGATTTCATTGGTCGCTTAGTCGCAGAAAAGAGAAAACAAAATCGTGAAACTCTATTAGGAGCTGCACCTTGTCAAAATAAATCAAAACCTATATGACTGGACCATGTGGGAATTTAATTTGAAAGTAGTCAGACAGGAGTCACATTACAAACCAATCTCAGCCGACAGATATCTTTCCCTTCCTCTGTAAAAGTTCAGTCTGATAAACACGAAAAAAGTTGATCATGTTAGTGCAGGACTACATGGTAGTGCAAGGCTACAGCTTTACATCTGCCCCACAGACAATGGGCCTACACACTTATAAACAGCGCCTGGAAGAAGATCAGCTCTGCACTCAGGGTTTCAGGTAGATAGGCTTTATGATGCTTGTTAAGGTTGCTTAGCAGCCTCAGATGCAACCTGCCGCCGCACTCTTGAAAGTTGGCACAGAAGAGGCACAAGAGTAGTGCACAGCGCCCGACCTCACATTTTCCAGGCGGTTAAAAACATGGCATGTCTATGGCCCCTAATTTACAGGGCTGGTACCTGTGGTTATTACACACGATAGTTGATAACATGTCGGGCAGGAAATCCAAAGTGTGGGATCATTTTGAGAAGGTGAAGGATGAACCCAAGGTGATATGTGAACTCTCATTTGTCGACTACAAACATGACGTATCATCTGAAACGTGGAAGTAGCTACATGCCCATTAGCCACTTAGCACAATCATTACTGCTTTGCCAACAGTGTCATTAACAGGCGGCTCATCCACCTCTGCACCTGCCTGGCTGATGTGGATTGTCTCACTCTTTATACTATAATAGTTCCACCGAATGTCAAAAAATGCCCCTGCCTGGTGCGTCTCATACTGCCTCTAAGGGGTGACTCATTTGCTCTAATGGCCATTGACTACAGGCATCGTCATTTGACAAGTTGGGAGTGAGACCAGGTTTCAGTACTTCCCAAACAGACAGCCCTTTCTGATGTGAAAAGTTAAACATATCAGTGCTGCCCTCAAAGCCAGACCCCACTGACAAAAACTGTAATTTTACGTCACTGAACACAGGAGCTGCTGATCCACCGCTACCTTTATCAGTTGCTTTGTTTGTGTTATTGTGTGACTTTGGTGAATCCAGATTAACTCTTTAAAAACCCCAAAGTCGGGGCAGCACGGTGGTGTGGTGGTTAGCACTCTCGCCTCACAGCAAGAGGGTTGCCGGTTCGATCCCGGACATGGGAGCCCTTCTGTGCGGAGTTTGCATGTTCTCCCCGTGTCAGCATGGGTTCTCTCCGGGCACTCCGGCTTCCTCCCACAGTCCAAAGACATGCAGACTGGGGACTATGTTAATTGATAACTCTAAATTGTCCGTAGGTGTGAATGTGAGCGTGAATGGTTGTTTGTCTCTATGTGTCAGCCCTGCGATAGTCTGGTGACCTGTCCAGGGTGTACCCTGCCTCTCGCCCGATGTCAGCTGGGATAGGCTCCAGCCCCCCCGCGACCCTCAAGAGGATGAAGCGGTTAGAAGATGAATGAATGAATGAATGAAAACCCCAAAGTCACACAATAACACAAACAAACTAACTGATCGAGGCAGTAGTAGACCAGCAGCTTCTGAGTTCAGTGGGGTAAAACTGGTGTTTTTGTCAATCTGGCTTTGAAGAGAGCATAGATAAGTGTCTGTCTGTTTGGGAAGTACTGAGCATATGACTGGAAAAATGAGACTTTGATTATACCGCACGGGTTGTGTGAGAGTCAGTAAACAGATGTTTTGATACAGTTTTGCTGTTGTCAAAAAAACATGGACCCCTATTACTCCAATTCATCAAGAATTTTCTATGTTTTTGGATTCTTCATTCATAGTGGAAGCATGTGAGAAAAAAATGTTTACTTCAAGATTTCAACATAACACAAGGTGAGTACACAAACGTTCATATTGGGTGTGAAGTTTTCCTTTAAGTAATGGGAGGATACTGTGCGTTATACTCCACTACAATTATTCAAAAGTTGTAGTCACCTTCCAGAGTCAAATGTTACATTAAAAAATATATAAACAATTTATAAAGTACAATGTATTGTCAAGATCAAACCCAACCCTGTTTGCCTGTGACCTCTTAGATTAGTCAGTGTGCAGTTTGGGCCCTTATCAAGTTTCACATGTCTATGAGTGTTTAGCAGTTTCACCAAAGAGAATGCAGACTGAGTACTTTTACTTCTACCTCAAAGCACTATGCAAAAAGCAAAGTACAGCCTGACAGAGCTGCGAGCATGGTTGTAGACTTGTTGACCTTAATTGAGTGCACATTCTTTTGCCCTGCTTCATTCCTTTTATTTATTCAACTAAATTTTTAAGTACAAAGTAGTACAAGCCAGCAGTGGCACAAAAAGCTGCTTTAAAGTCAAAAACAACCCAGCTACCAAAAATAAAGCCTGACCTTGACAGCTACAAATGAAAGAATCTGCTCATAATCAGCCCAAGTTAATTCCACGTCTTGGCAAGCTGTTTTCATCATTAAGTCCAACAAGAAAGGTCCAGCCGGCGTAAGAGCCCTCAACACTGAACTGGAGAGCAACTTGTCTGGTTTCCATGGTAACTGGTGGCAACTGAGTTGAGGTGAACGTGAGGTGTACTGAAAAGAATTTAATCAGAGTCTGTTTGCTCCTAACGTACAGGTGCTCCCACTGGTTGTCTTTGTACAGATACTAGGTAGGTTAGGTTAGGTTAAGTTCTTTGAGATTATATATGACAAGGTTCTCCTGAATGCATCTCACTGTATTATGCAAAAGACTTCATGGGTGGAATGAAATATGTAGCTTGAATGACAACAACACAAGTCATTCGAGGGCATCTAACAATAGATGCTTTTCTTCTTTAAGCAAAAAAGAACACTTCAGTGCTCCTTTTAGGAAAGATAAATGAGCTGGGGAGCTAAGGTATAACTTGGGGATATGGGTTTTATTATGACTGGATGATAAAAGGGTCACAAATTCACAAACTATTTGTGTTTACTTGTATTTTCCTTACACTTGATGTCCTCTTTATTACATACTGCAATCTTCTTACCTTACTAACAAATGTGTCTGCACTCCTCTTTCCATTTATTGCAATACCGTTCCATCCTGAAACTAAGATAACTCTCATGGCTGTGGCTTCATTTTCAAAGGGAAACTTCAGTATTTTTCCAACCTGTTCCTTATTTACTCATGTGTTTTTGTCCAAGTGACTGATGGGAACAACAATTTTTGAAATTGATCCATTACTGAGCAAGACCAGTGCAGCTGGCAGCTGTAAAACAGGTTGCAATTTAACCACCTTGAGCATGTTTGCACTGTCAATTTACATCCACTAAAAGTGTTTGTTTTTACCGCTGACAGGCTCAGAATGTTATTACTAAGTGTCTGACAACATTATGTAAAGGATCCCTACAGAAATCGGTCTTTTTTTTTAAAGAGTAAGATCCTTTTTATTAAACCAGAAACAGACGTGAAATCGCAATCGCCAAACCCGCAAGACTCCATTTTATTAATATGAAACACTATTTATTCAAAAGTCACAAAATCATCAATCACAAAGTCATCTTGGTTCATCTTTCCAATGTTACAACAATCACCAGCTTCCGTTTGTTTTCACCCTTAATTCACCTAGTTAGATGTGGAAATATGCTAAAATTACTGTATATAAATACTTACATTACTGGTCCAATATGTAAAAAATTATGTGTTTGTCCCTGTCTTAAATTATTCAGTTTTCACAGACTTTAAATTAATCAAAAATACTTTATAATAAGCAAAAATCTCTGCCTACCTTCAAGTGATGCGTCAAAGCCCATGTCCTCGATAGCTGCCCTGACCTGCTCCTGCTCCGTCAGACTGGGGTCAAAGGTTATTATTCCCTTTTCCTCCTTCAGTGACACTACTATGGACTGCACTCCAGTCATCTGAGAGATCCTCCCTTCTATGGACTGCGCACAAGAGTTGCAAGTCATCCCTACAATCCAAACGGTCACAGTGAAGCTCAATATGTCCCTCTGCCAGTAGCTTATATCACATTCAGATGGATCACCGGTTAATAAAGTAGCACCAAAACCCATGTCCTCTATGCTGTCTCTCAGCTCCTGTTGTGTTACTACAAGAGGTTTATATATAATAAGTGCTACAGCATCTTGAAGGGACACCTGAATATGTGAAACCCCAGGTAGAGGACCAATGTGCCCCTCAATGGACTGCACACAGGACTGGCAGTGCATACCATCCACCCTGATCTGCACCGCCGACTCTACATTGAATCCCACTCTCTGGAGCTCCAGGGCAATCTCTTTGGCTGTGATAACTGAGGTATGATAGTCCACTTTGGCCATGCTGCTGGGAAAAGACAAGTTGACAGCAAGAACTCCATTCAGACTGCAGATTCTGCTCTCGATGGCTTTGGCCTGGTGCTCGGAGGTGAGTCCCAGGAGTTTAAAAGTTGTTCTTGAGGCAGTTTTGGGGGGAGGGTAGAGCTCACTCTGACTCCCATACTCGTAAGCCAAGTTGTCAAAGCCTTGTTTCTCGATGTCAGGGCCATTCTCCTGGGAAGATGACAGAAAATTCAACATTTTTACTCTTATAATCTTCAGGACTGTATAAAAAAATTGTGACTCATATGTGCCCTGTTGTATCTCAAAATAGTATAATGGTAGTGACTTCCTGCTAGCTCCACAAGAAATTTATTGTGCAGCTAGCAGGGCGCCAGCATGTTTTCTATTGGCTGCATTTGCTCAGGACCACAGACCTCAAACACTTTTCATTTCCTGTTTCATCAAAGTAAGCATGCCAACCATGCTTTCTTTTTCTCCTTTTATCCTCAGGTAAAGACATACAGGTGGAAATGATTTAAGCCAACCATCATTTGACTACTCGACAAGCCCCTCTTGGTATCACATATATGTCTGCTGATACACCTGCTGTTTCCCCATCTATACTTGCACTGTTTTGCAATGTCCACTTACAAATGAGATGTCTAGAAATGATCAAATAGTATAACCAAAACACAACTGTTAAGTCATTTTTCAAAACCAAAACCAGATTATAAGACAAATTAAGAACACCGCTATGAGCCTGTTTACACCTGGCATTAACATGCGTCTCCACATGTCTCTAGTGACCACCTGTGATCACTTCCCTGCTGTATATGCAAATAAACAAGTGAATAATTTCTGTTTGCAAAGGCAAAATGTGTTGTTGTTTTAAGTGGCATGAGGTGTGTGTCATGTTATACACACATTTACAGTCATTAGTATTCAAAATGAGTAAATCTTAATTTTATTGTAGAGCTGGGTGCAGTGCATCAATTTGCTTAGCCCCTCCTTGTCCCGGCCTCTCTCTCCCAGTTTATTATGAGACAAGCACATACCGCCAGCCCTGCTCCTCCTCTGTCCTAGGAGACGACTGCTGCAGGAACGTTCAGTTATGCCCAGCATGGATGATCCCACAATGATAGGAAAGCATTTGGATCTTTGATACTCTGTACGGTTTCTCCTCACAGCAAACCAATATTCTCCCAAACTGTAGGGGGGCAGTGTATCGAAAACTCAGGTCTACAGCATGGTTTTCCACCTGTCTGTGTCCGTGTCCATGTCTGATAGTGTGATGTCACTTTGGCTGTGGGGACTCTCATGACCACAGAGTGTATAAAAAAGATGGGGCAACATGACAGCTCCCCAAAAGTGAAGTCAAAAAGACAAAAAGCCCCCTGGTGGCTGGCTGCAGATTAGGTCATAAACCCTGCCCCCTCCATGTTAGCAGAAGGGACATGGACCAATATAAAAACTCAAAGTACACATGATAGAAATTTTTCCCAAAGATGGTTTGTCATGTTTTAGGTAGTTCTTATCACACTGATGTGTGTTCAGGTGTTAATTTTTTTCTGATAAGTTTGGTTTTAATTAGTTATTTGATGCTATCAGAAGGAGGTTTGACGTCATGACTGATAGCTGTGTGGACCAGTAAGAATTCTGGTGATCAGTGGTGCTGCTCGCCATTGGTTGGACGGGTGAATGTGCGAGAACTTGATACCACACAGACTGCTCCTGTGCATACTCTGGCTCCAAATGAAGTCATTTGATGGCAACAGGTGTATCCAAAACATTTTGGCTTTATTTCTGTACTGTGAGAGGAAGTGGCAACGTGTCGTCTATGCTCATGACCATTGCAAATGCATCAAGCATATACCAGGCAGGAGTATGAGCTTCGTGCCAGGGACAGCTGGTTAGAGTCCCCTCATACACACACAGTGACTGGGCTAAGTGTTTGCATCACATGGCTAATGTTATGGTTATGAACAAGTTGAGCTGTTTTGGTGTCTGTGAGATTTTTGGGACCATTTCACAGCTGCTGCTGTGTTAGCCTACGCTAACAAGGCAGGTGTTGAACTGACTGCTCATCAGGAAGAGAGCAGCTCTGGGGACAGTCCTTCAGAGCTGTGTCTAACCTGTGTATTGGCAGCAACAGAAAGTTTGACTAGCATAAGCAAGATGTCAGCTGAGTAGCATAGACACTGCTGAAAGAATGTGGCCATATGGGGTACAAATCACCTCTGAATCTCGATATAGTGAGGACGCATTCACTTATGCACTGAGAGCTGTCCACTTATGATCCACCCCATGTTGAAATTTGGTGTAAACAGAGCCTATGAGCTTCAGATGTTATCATATAAATGGATAAAACAAAAGTTTGGTATACCAAGAGTTTATTCTCCCTGTGAATCAACATAGCAAAGTCACTTTTCATCCATACTGGCTAAACTGGTTTAAGTATCTAAGTATGTTACATACTGAAGATCACCACAGTTTTAACTGAGGAAGGAGGGGGCTGGATTAAGTGGTAATTTCAGTGTAAATAGTTTAAATACCACTTGACACATTCACTCCCATAATAGGTTATCATCTAATATAGGGCTATCCCTTTGACCTCAGCAGAAAAAAGTCCAGGATATTGGCAGTTTGGGGCCAAAAAACCACATGACTGGCCCTTCACATAAGCCTCCCAACGTGACTCTGCTTAAAGTCAGTCGCCACTGGCACCTCACAGAACTGAAACAAGAAGTCAATCCCATGTGAAGTGCTGCACTCCAAACAGTGAAGCATGTCGTTTGTAATATAGTAAAACCCTCTATGCATGTTATAATAGCATCTTTCAACAAATTGATTTGCTGAGCAGAGAATGGTTTCAATCCACACAGGACGCAAACCTGTAATCCCTGGTTTAGAAAGCCAGTGTGTTATCCTTTAGGCCAGTGGGACTACTACTATAGCCTGTCTCTGCCGTTTGCATGCCCACACCAAAAGTGAACTCTTTCAGTGTTTCTCCCCTATAGCTGTGAATGCTGCCAGGCCTCCTCTCCTGTGTGCTTTAATGGAGGAAAAAGTGCTGGGGCCCACTCTCCTTTAAAAAGCCAAATCAATATGTCCTCTGTGCAGCCTGCTGCCCTCTATGCATTACATCACCAATAAGCTTTCACAAGGGGCAGAAACCATCCTATCCTTTCACACATATAATTGGTATGAAGAGGATGGCTTTCATATTTGGTTTCAGCCCTCACCTCCACATTGCAGCCTCCATTACCATTTCTCTCGCCGCCATGGGCTGACAGGGAAATCTCAACCCAATTGCCAGAAAAAATGTTGGCATTGTACATTACTAGACATGCAACATTTACATGTAATAATATAGCAAATACTTAGAAACTTTACATTTCAGCAACTTTGTGGTAAACATGGTTATGTTTAGGGACAAAAACCACTTGATTATGTTCAGGATAAGATCATGTTTTGCCTTAAAACACACAGTTGTGGGAGCACAATCTCAGTTGGAAAAGCAGCAATGTCTTGGTAGAAAACAAACACTTTTCATGCCCCTATGCCTGCTGGAAAAACAACTCTAAAGACCTAATAACCCACATTTTAAAGATACGTAAAAAAATGCATGTGTTTGGGAAGTACTGAGCATACGACTGGATATGTGAGACTTGGATTATACCGCATGAGTTGTGTGAGGGTTTGTAAACTGATGTTTAGATAGTTTTGCTATTAAACATGGACCCCTATGACTTCAATTGATCAAGAATATTCTCAGTTTTTGGATTCTTCATTCACCTTGGAGGCTTGAGAAAAAAAACAAAGTTTACGACACAAATTCAACATAACACAGGGTGAGTAACTGACATACAGATGGTCTTTTGGGGGTGACATTTTCCTTTTAGTTAATGCTTCACTACACAGGGAGTTGGGATTTCAAAAAAATACAATAAAATCTAGAAGAGGTTGGTAGCAATTTACTTCCACTACATATACAGTTATACAGTTCTAAGAGACTGGCATCAATCCATGAACCTCTGCAAAGTGTTGTACACCTCCTCTGCAACCCAGATGAGACTGAAACCCACATTCCCAAGTTAGAAAGGCCGGTGCGTTATCCATTAGGCTACAAAAACTGAAACTAGTAATGACAAATCATCATAATATTCAATCTCAAAACATGAGACACACCATAGGCTAGTGACTACAGCTCTGTCCCCATGTGCTCCCCTTTGCATTACAGTGACTAAGGCAAACACTGATAGGTTGACGTTTGTATTGATGAGTGCTGTTCAACAGTTTAAAGTTCAATTAATCCAACACAGAAAGTGGATCAAAACAAACATTTCCCAGAAACACCAAACTCCACTATACATCTTTAGTGTCTCTGCAGCAATGGACAGTGATATCTTAATGACATCACAGTGTACTTATCACTTCCCACTGTAAACTGTGTCCCAGTGACCCCACTGGATTAAATGGTTTGTTTATCTTGTGTGGTTGGGACTCAAATGAACTCCTATAGAGCTCCAGGCCTCTGAGGCCTAACCCTGTGTTCAGAGTCGGCCAGGGGCACTAAAGGGGGACACAGGAGGTCCCAAAGACAATTAGGGACAGACAGGTCCACGCTCTATAGTGCAACAACCGATTCCAAAAAAGGTGGGACTCTGCATAAAATTAAAAATGATTTGATTTGATAAATATTCAAGATGTCAATTTTTGTCATTGCACATATTTCCATTGCAGCTATTCACATGAAATTGCGACCAGACATTAGTTTTAACTCACTAAAACTACACAGACAAATAAATCTTAACATTTCAAGCCATAAGAATTATGTGCAATGAAGTGGAAAAAAACAGGAAAAAAGTGTTGAACACACTAACTGAAATTTAGTGGTCACAACAGTGGACAGCTAATAAAAAGCCATTTTCTAGCAAATGCATGGGTTTTGTTGATATAGTTGCGCATTAGCTACCACAGTGGACGCTACTGTGTCATCTGATACACTGCCACAGTGCCACCCATTGGCCAGTCCTTCTAAGTGTATTTGTAACAAAATTCTCTCAAATCCAAGATGGCCGACAGAGAGTCAGGAATGTCAAGCAGCTCAGGAATATCTTGCTGATCCTTCTATAGTGGGAGACTCTTACAGGTAGAAAAATGTTTGACATTAAGTAATGTACTAATGAGTAATATGGATGTAAAAATGTCCAAATATTGATTATTTGTTGGGAGTAAATTACGATTTATCATTTGTCTAAATTATACATGCATCATCAACACATTCTCACTCCGAACTTTCCACATCCACATACGACGTGCAAGGTAACCTGCAACAATATTTTTGCATTATTAGCAACATTATGTATGTGACAATTAGTGCTCAAGTGCAGTGCGTGATAGATAGGCAGGATGGTGGTGCAACTAGCATCTGACTCAAGCGAAGATGATGCTAGTAGAAGTGATGATGAATGGCTGCCAGAAGAAGAGGTGTTAGCAAATGCTAGCAGTAATAACAGTGGAGCTGAGGATGCTCTGCTTGCTGAGGATGTGGAGAGAGCTGAGGATGTGCCACAAAGACATAGGAAAAGCAAAAATGCATGGAAAACCAAAGACAACCAGTTTGAGGCCTTTACAAAAGAATAAATGAAGGCATGGTGTAGTACAAGTCAGTGAAACTAAAATATGCTGAGAGTGTTTTTAGAGTCACTGACAATATTTTCTGTTATTTCTATAGAAAATATACATTGACAAAATATACAGTTCAACAGGGGTGGATTTTGTTTAATTTTCATTTGAGGATAGAAGCACCCTGTAATTTTGGGGGGTTGTGTTTATGGGGCTGAAGAGTGAAGAGCTGCCGGAAAAAGGATTAGCAAATGCTCACTGTAGTCAAGTCAACAGTCAAGAGCAAGGTATTAAACTGTATTTGAATATGTTACAATATATGAAATCATTAGTTTAACTGCATCACAAATATGTGTTTTACATTATTTTATTTCATCATTTTATTCATTTGTTTGTGAAATTCATATATCTTCAGTTAATAATGCAAACGCATGCTGTCTGCCTGAGTGGACATGTGAAGAACTGCTTGAAAAATTTGTGTCAGTGTGTGTCAGTTGTTCATGCCTAAAGTGAAATAAAAACACTTGAGAAAAAAATCCTGACTGGAGTTGTCATAATTTAGGTATGAAAAGACCATTCCTGTATGAAGAAACTGATCTCTCACATTGTTCAGATGGGATTTTGGCCCATTGTTCTACACAGACAGTCCTGCTTATGAATCTTGAGAAAGAATTTCACTTATAAAACTTCAGCAAAAAGCTTTTTATGTAAGGTTTGTATCCAGCCAATCACAACATTAGAAAAAGAAAGACATTTTATTTAGAAATGGGCCTGTTATTGGCTGAAAGAGTTATTGCTCTCTCATCAAAGAAAGTCGGTAAGCCGAGTATGGGTAAATGGATTTCTGAACTTCTTGGGTAATCAATCACTCTTTCACAACATCTGGGGTCCCTTCATGTGTTAACTAGAAAGGACAGCCTTAATACATACAGTACAGGCCAAAAGTTTGGACACACCTTCTCATTCAATGTGTTTTCTTTATTTTCATGACTATTTACATTGTAGATTCTCACTGAAGGCATCAAAACTATGAATGAACACATGTGGAGTTATGTACTTAACAAAAAAAGGTGAAATAACTGAAAACATGTTTTATATTCTAGTTTCTTAATAATAGCCACCCTTTGCTCTGATTACTGCTTTGCACACTCTTGGCATTCTCTCGAAGAGCTTCAAGAGGTAGTCACCTGAAATGGTTTTCCAACAGTCTTGAAGGAGTTCCCAGAGGTGTTTAGCACTTGTTGGCCCCTTTGCCTTCACTCTGCGGTCCAGCTCACCCCAAACCATCTCGTTTGGGTTCAGGTCCGGTGACTGTGGAGGCCAGGTCATCTGCCGCAGCACTCCATCACTCTCCTTCTTGGTCAAATAGCCCTTACACAGCCTGGAGGTGTGTTTGGGGTCATTGTCCTGTTGAAAAATAAATGATCGTCCAACTAAACGCAAACCGGATGGGATGGCATGTCGCTGCAGGATGCTGTGGTAGCCATGCTGGTTCAGTGTGCCTTCAATTTTGAATAAATCCCCAACAGTGTCACCAGCAAAACACCCCCACACCATCACACCTCCTCCTCCATGCTTCACAGTGGGAACCAGGCATGTGGAATCCATCCGTTCACCTTTTCTGCGTCTCACAAAGGCACGGCGGTTGGAACCAAAGATCTCAAATTTGGACTCATCAGACCAAAGCACAGATTTCCACTGGTCTAATGTCCATTCCTTGTGTTTCTTGGCCCAAACAAATCTCTTCTGTTTGCCTCTCCTTAGTGGCATTCATCTGGTCTCTGATCTGAGCTGCTGTTAACTTGCGATTTCTGAGGCTGGTGACTCGGATGAACTTATCTTCAGAAGCAGAGGTGACTCTCGGTCTTCCTTTCCTGGGTCGGTCCTCATGTGTGCCAGTTTCGTTGTAGTGCTTGATGGTTTTTGCGACTCCACTTGGGGACACATTTAAAGTTTTTGCAATTTTCCGGACTGACTGACCTTCATTTCTTAAAGTAATGATGGCCACTTGTTTTTCTTTAGTTAGCTGATTGGTTCTTGCCATAATATGAATTTTAACAGTTGTCCAATAGGGCTGTCGGCTGTGTATTAACCTGACTTCTGCACAACACAACTGATGGTCCCAACCCCATTGATAAAGCAAGAAATTCCACGAATTAACCCTGATAAGGCACACCTGTGAAGTGGAAACCATTTCAGGTGACTACCTCTTGAAGCTCATCGAGAGAATGCCAAGAGTGTGCAAAGCAGTAATCAGAGCAAAGGGTGGCTATTTTGAAGAAACTAGAATATAAAACATGTTTTCAGTTATTTCACTTTTTTTTGTTAAGTACATAACTCCACATGTGTTCATTCATAGTTTTGATGCCTTCAGTGAGAATCTACAATGTAAATAGTCATGAAAATAAAGAAAACGCATTGAATGAGAAGGTGTGTCCAAACTTTTGGCCTGTACTGTATGTTGGAAGTACCTGGGGATATGCTATGAGTGAGCCTTTGCAATGTCCATATCTGTCAATTTTTTTTTTCTTGTTAATTGTTGTCAAAATTTGTACATTAATATACCATGTACTTAAACTGAAGTGTGTTGTACTGCACTAGCATGATCCTCAATCTGTAATTTATGATTTTCTTTTCCCTCTTATGTTTATTTATTTATTTTCTGTCTCAACTTTTTCGATTTTTATCTTATTTTATTTATCTTTAAATTCATACTTTGCGAGTGGGGGTGGGGTTGGATTACACGTGATTTAAATACTCGGTTACACAGAGATTTTGTTTTGGTGTTCCTCTCTTTTGTGTGTTTGTGGATACATATATATATATATATATATATATATACATACATATAACGGCCGTGTGTATGTCCATGTTTATTGTTATCAAAATCAATAAAAATGTTGTTGAAATAAAAAATAAAAAAACCTTCAAACACTTATGAGTGCTGTTGAAGGAAAAGGTGCTGTAACACAGCAGTTAACAAGACCCTGTCTCAACTTTTTTTGGAACTGGTTGCAGCCATCAGATTCAGAAAACTTTTTCAAAACATCAAAACTTTTTTGGAATCAGGGTTGTAGTTTGGACATATGCAGTAATAGCATTTAAAATAATAGTAGGAACATCAGACATCGAGGTCATTTTTATAGAAAGACATAACATGCTCCCAAACTTCATATTTAAGTTAGAAAAGATTACATCACTTCAGTATGTTTTTTAAAATACTTTTTATCATTAGTGTAACTTAATGTGCAGTTAATAATGATGGTATTGTGCCTACCTTCATCATGAGAACCTGCTGTCACACCCCGCTGCCTGAACTTTTCTTTTGTCAGCTGCATATAAAAATGTTCTTGGGTGTGTGATGTTATCATTGATAAAACGGGTAGGCTATTGATGATTGGATAGCTGTTGCACCAATCAAATCCATTCACTGGAACAATCTACTTGTTGTCACTGAGCTCATCAGTGATGATAAGCCATTTAAACCATTTATTACAAATCTACAATCTGTGGTATTTACTCAGTGGAAGAAAATGTCAGGAAACACAGTAATTTTCAGTTTTATTGCAGGAACTTGAATGCAGCATTAGGAAAAGTGACTTTAATCTGAGGTTTTCCATTAATTCTAATAGAAAGGTTTCACTGTAAGCATGTCCGTCAGTTATTCAGTCCGTCATTTCAGTTTTTCAGAAAACTCACAATTTTCAGAACATTAACAACTGTTTTGCTTCGATTATGACACCAAAAAGTCAAAATTTGGACCCCAAAAAAATAGGCATTTTATGTGTTTTCACAATATTTTAGTGTCCTTAGTGTTATTATGGGTAAAAGTGGTTTTGAAAAGCTCCTTTTAATTATTAATAAATCTGCCACCAAACAGCTGGGGTGGTCCAATTTAAGTTTTAGTCATGTCTTTATTTCCGTTTATTGTCAATTTCCTTGTCTTATTTGGTAGATGACACAAGTCTTAATGTAAATAAACATTACAGGCTTATTAGATAACATTCATTCATTCATTCATTCATTCATTCATTCATCTTCTAACCGCTTCATCCTCTTGAGGGTCGCGGGGGGGGCTGGAGCCTATTATTAGATAACATAACTTTTAAAACTAAAGCTATAAAGAACATCTGAATAACTGAAACAAAGGTGTTAATGTAACTGCAGTGACAATCAGTGTGTGTTTGATTACACTTTTATTGTGTCATTCTGAACCCGTCTAGATTCAATGACTTGCATGACTACATTACATTTATGTGGCTTTTGTCCAAAGATCATACAATGAGTGCTTTCAGTCTGCAGAGCAACATGAGCTGGATGTTATAGATGATACATGAGCATAATCACTGTCTGCATTCACTTCCTGACAATAAGACGTTTGTCTGATGCAGAATGGCTGCAACAGAAATCAAATGATCTGACACGTATAATATGCGGCCTTGTAACTCCTTTAGATTTACGCAGCATCTAAGTGTTTGTGCACCTATGTCAGTATCTAACTTATTTATTACTGGTTATGTTTTTCTTTAAATGCCATCTGTTGTATTTTTGTGTCTCTCTGAGGTTGTTTTATGTCTCTTCATAGTAGTTTTGTGTCTCTTTGCTGTTGTTTTATGCCTCTGTTGTAGTTTTGTGTCTCTTTGCAGTAGTTTTGTTTCTCTTTATGGTTATTGTATGTCTCTCTGCAATAGTTTTGTGTCTCTTTGTGGTTGTTTTATGTCTCTTTGTAGTAGTTTTATGCCTGTTGTAGTGTTGTGTCTCTTTGTGGTTGTTTGTCTCTTAAAAGCAGTTTTGCGTCCCCATGTACAAGTCTGGTGCCTCTCTGTGGTTGTTTTAGGTCTCTTTGTAGTGGTCCTGTGTCTCTTTGTGGTTGTTTTATGTCTCTTTAAAGTAGTTTTGTGTCTCCTTGCTGTTGTTTTGTGTCTATGTTGTAGTGTTGTGTCTCTTTGTGGTTGTTTGTGTCTCTTTGGAGTAGTTTGTGTCTCTTTATGGCTGTTTCCTGTCTCTCTCCAATAGTTTTGTGTCTCTTTGTGGTTGTTTTATGTCTCTGTATAAAGTTGTGTGTCTCTTTGCTGTTTTATGTCTCCATTTTTGTTTTGTTTCTCTGCAATTGTTTTATGTCTCTGTGCTTTTTAATGTCTCTTTGTAGTAGTTTTAGTTTCTTTGTGGTTGTTTTGTGTCTCTTTGTAGTAATTTTGTGTCTCTTCGTGGTTGTTTTATGTCTTTGTAGTAGTTTTGCATCTCTTTGTGGTTGTTTTATGAGTCTCTTTGTGGTAGTTTTGTGTCTTTTTGTTGTAGTTTTTATCTTATTGCAGTGTTTTTTTTTGTCTCTTTGTGGTTGTTTTACAGTGGTGGAAAAAAGTTTTCGGACACCCCATGCATTTGTGAAATATTGCATTAAGAATCACTCTTAGGTCTTCAAGTGCAATTTCTTTTAGTACAGTCACAGCC
Source organism: Epinephelus fuscoguttatus (assembly GCF_011397635.1). NCBI lineage: Eukaryota > Metazoa > Chordata > Actinopteri > Perciformes > Serranidae > Epinephelus > Epinephelus fuscoguttatus. Next base: position 19,128,478 of record NC_064775.1, read on the forward strand.
AAAATACTAAATAAATCCTAAAAAAAGCCATTAAAAACTTAAAATTGATTGGTTCCATAAAAATACATAAGAAATTTTGAGTATTGGGTCATTTTGGTACCAGTGATGAAGGTCGTTCTTTTTATTAAAAGACACAATTTTTGTTGTCAAGCTTCGTGTCTACATAAAGCCAGCACATTTGAAAGTTCTTCAGACACAAAAATGGCTAAAACAAGGAACCTAACGCAGGAAACACGGCTGAAGATAAAGATTCTCAGCCAGGAAGGGTACAGCTGCCGCCAGATAGCCAGGAAGTGCAGATGCAGTCCTTCAGCAGTTGGATACACTCTGCAGAAATACAGACGAACCAACAGCTTGGAAGACAAACCAAGATCTGGGCGTCCAAGGGTTTCTTCAGCAAGAAATGAGGAGCTTCAGCAGCAGTGGTCAAACCAAACTGGTGTCCAGTGTTCCACCCGCACTGTACGTGGCCGACTTTTAGATCATGGCTTAAGGTCCTACAAGGCTATCAAGAAGCCCCTGATCAATGAGAGACAGAGGTTAGCCCGGCGTCGTTGGGCCCAGGCACACAAGAACTGGACAGCCAGGAATTGGAAGAAGATTTTGTGGTCAGATGAGTCCAGTTTCCAGCTTTATCTTCCTCCTACTAATGTGAGGGTACGCAGAAGGCCAGGCGAAGCATTATCTCCAGCATGTACAGTACCTACTGTCAAGCATGGTGGAGGCAGTATCATGGTTTGGGGATGCATGAGTGCTGCTGGTGTTGGTCATCTCACTGTCTGTGATGGCACATTGAACTCTACCAAGTATTGTACCATTCTCAAACCCACATGCTCCCTTCTGCGTGCACTCTTCCGTCGAGGTAAGAACTGGATGTTTCAACAAGATAATGCCCCTTGCCACACATCCAAGGCCAGTAGAACTTGGCTGCAGGAGCACAGTATCCAGGTCTTAGAGTGGCCAGCTCAATCCCCGGACATGAGCCCCATTGAAAATCTGTGGTGGATTATCAAAAGGTCTGTTTCAAAGCATAAACCAAAGAATTTAGAAGAATTAAAAGTAGTAATTCAAGAAGAATGGGACAAGATTACCCCTCAACAGTGTGAAAGGCTCGTGGGGAACATGCCAGCCAGGATTAGAGCTCTACTATGTGCCAGTGGCAGGACTACTAAATATTAATTTGATGATGTGATGGTTTATTTATTTTTTTGTTCGGTTTTGAACACATTCTCTGTTATTTGTTGACTTTGATACCGACAATGTTGAGAACTGACATATTGAAACTGTCAAGAATTTAGTTTTGTCAGTTTTTCTTGTAAACAATAAACAAAAAAATATAATTTGTATTTGTTTGTATCTGTCTAATGCAGCCACACCTTTTGAAACACAAAAAGATTTTCCACAAATATTTCATGATAATATTTGAGATTGTGTAAAATTTTAAGGGTGTCCGAAAACTTTTTTCCACCACTGTATATGTATATTTGTAGTAGTTTTGTAACTCCTGTACTTGTTTTGTCTCTTTGTAGCAGTTTTGTGTCTCTTGGCTATCGTTTTTTTATCTCTTTGTAGTAGTTTTGTATCTCCTGTGCTTGTTTGTCTCCTAATAGCAGTTTTGTGTCGCCTTGTAGAAGTTTTGTGTCTCTTTGTGGTTGTTTTATGTCTTTTTGCAGTGGCTCTGTGTCTCTTTGTGGTAGTTTTATGTCTCTTTGTAGTAATTTTGTGTCTCTTTGCTGTTGTTTTAGGTCTCTGTTGTAGTATTGTGTCTCTTTGTAGTAGTTGAGTGTCTCATTGCTGTTGTTCTATGTCTGTTGTAGTTTTGTGTCTCTGCAATAGTTTTGTGTCTCTTTGGGGTTGTTTTATGTCTCTGTTGTAGTTCTGTGTCTCTTTGGGGTTGTTTATGTCTCTGTTGTACTTGTATGTATTTTTGTAGTTAATGTGTCTGTCTGTTGTATTTTTGTGTCTATTTATCTTAGTTTTTGTCTCATTGCAGTTGTTTAATATCTCTGTTGTGTTTTTTTTGTCTCTTTGTGTTTGTTTTATATCTCTTTGTAGAAGTTTTTTATCTCCTGCACTTGTTTTGTCTCTTTGTAGCAGTTTTGTGTCTCTTGGTTGTTTTATATCTATTTGTAGTAGTTTTATATCTCCTGTGCTTGTTTGTCTCCCTGTAGAAGTTTTGTGTCTCTTTTGGGTTTTTTATGTCTCTTTGTAGTTCTTCTGCCCATTTTGTAGTTATTTTGTATTTCTGTGCAGTTCCTTGGACTCACTTTGAGGTCATTTTGAGTATCTTCCCGGTCGCAATGTGTTAATTTGACATTTGACATTTTGCAGGGGAGGGTCAGGGGTCAGGGACATTTTGGGCCCTTGTGCTTGTAGCTTTTGGGCCTGCTCAGTAATCCATTTGTGAGTATGTTCTATTATTATTACCGATGCATTCTTGCAGCACTTTTTTCCTAGTAATCCACTAGGGTTGAACTGAATATTTGGATAAAGATGAGTACTTTTTACGAGTACAACTGTTGTACAAGTAAAATGTGTCATAATCTGTACTTGTGATTAACTGTGATCAAATACAATCCTAAACTTAATTCTGAGGTTGTTCTGTGAATAGCTTTCTAAAAAATAATAACTGCAGCAACCTCTGATCAAAGCATATCAATATCAGGCTTAAAATAACAACTTGTGGTCAGGCCCCATTTACTTTTGATTTAGCCTCCACCCACTTCCAACTTAAAGCTTGCCCATTCTATATAAAGATGCAGATACAGATAATTTGGTTGGTTGAACAGATACAGATAATGATGTATAATCTACAAAAGTGCATCACATTTTATAAACTTAAATGTTGAATCCAGCCATGGAATGTAAGTAAGTACATTTACCCATGTCCCTGTAGTTTATGGTTATTGCTTCTCAAATATGATGAATTGTTGTTTTTCTTGTACATACTTGTACATATGTACATATATGTGAAAGTGAATATAAATGGAGATGATGACCTGTAGCATCTATATTTGCCTTCATGTCTCTGTATGCACTCTTCGATGTGTATTAGCACAACGAAGGATAATTAATAAATACATTTTCCTGGATTAAGTACTTTTATTTTTAATACTTTTATATATGTTTTCCGATTATACTGACATACTTTTACTTGACTAACATTTTCAGTGCAGGACATTTACTCATCAAGTCATTTTTATTTATATAGCACATTTCATATGACAAGCACAGTTTATTTAATGTCTGCTTTGAATCAGTGTCTAAAATCACACCCAAGTTTTTGACAGAAAGGGGATTTAACAAGGATCCCTCAAAGCCTCAGGTCATACTAACAGAACTAGTAGTAACATAGTATTTTACAGTGTGGTATGCTTACTTAAGTATAGGGTCTGAATACTTCCTCCACCACTTGTAAAATCTAAGTTTTCAAAATAATTTTGAGTTAAAGCCATGTCTCTGCTCCTTCTCTCTATATACATACTGTAGGTACTTATGGGTATTCTCTGGGTGAAATTCCCAGAGTGACATTGTTGGACCTCTGTATTCAGAGGCCATGTTGTGCCCTGCTTACATTAGTAATGTACTGTAGTATTTCAGTGTGGTACACTTACTTAAGTAAGGGTCTGAATACTTCTTCCACCACTTGTAAAATCTTAGTTTTCAATATAACTTGAGTTGAAAGCTGTCAGATGAATGACACTGAGTAAAAAGTATAATATTTTCCTATTAATTGTTGGAGAATACAGGTGAAAATACTTAACTATGACTTTGTGCTCACATACACCACTGTAATGAACTAATGGTTGCAGCTCTGAGCTTTTGTATGAGACTCATCAGTGAGTAAAGTCTTTGAATCAAACCTCAGTTATCTGGCCTGATATAACTTTTAGAGTCAGACTTTAACATCCAGTTGACCATCAGCTGCAGATGGACCGCAGCTCTGCATAGGCCTACCTTCACCTCGGGCGCGCAGTCTCTCCTGTCGCAGCTGCAGGCGGAGTGGACGACACAGGTGCAGTCCGGTTTACACTCAACCATACATATCTGCTCCTCCGCGCCGGGCAGCGACTTGAAGACAAACTTTGAGGCATTTTTTGGCGACTTAGGTGAAAACATGTTGGAGCTGCTCTTACACCGTTCCGCTTATCTTTGCCTACCAAAGTCGGAGGGCAAAAGTCCGCAGTGGGTACGCGCTCCGTGCTGTTCCTGGAGATAAGGGGAGCGCAGCGCAGCGCCGGTGAACGTCATTTTAGTGCTCAGCTTTGGGAGTTGGAGGGTTTTGATTTGAGGGGGTCCATGAGGAAAGGGCGGGCAAGGCCTCCAATCACATGACTTCTGAAAGTGTAGACTTAATACAAAACAACAGTACAGTACCATATTCACACACAGAGGCCTTAAAGATGATCTCCATTTAACTGGAGTTTGTGAAGACATCAGTATGTATTAAAGGGGAAAGTTGGTACAGAAATAATCCATGATATCTGTAGAAAAATAAGTTTATTAAAGTCCAAATACATTTAAGTACAAGCACCGCATAAAGGCAAAAGAAACCCCTTCCTCTCCCTTCAGCAAACTTTAATATTGGGGAATTAGGTCGTACTTTTCAAAATAAAAGCCATTTCCTCATCATTTTTGAGAGCAACAGAAATAAAAAAAAATCTGATTTTTATCCAAATAAGAGTGTCCATGTTAAATACTCAATAACCGCACAATCTGACTTTACGTATTTATTTACAAAATACATTGAGTGTACTCAAAGCCTCCAAAGTCAAACAGTATCACTGTAAATGATGCAACAACAGTCAGTGTGTGTGTGTGTGTGTGTGTGTGTGTGTGTGTGTGTGTGTGTGTGTGTGAAGGTGGGAGGAGGCAGGGTGCGTCAAAGCAAACAAAGAGGATTTAAAATAGCATTTAAAATAAAAAAGATTCAAAGTAATGCAAACAAAAAATCTTCATTTCTCTTGTTTCACTAATGAATATAAACGTGGCACACTGCAAGGTAAATCCATATTTGGTCATTTTATCTGTTGTGTCTTATTGTTCCTAAAACAGGTGACAGGGCTGATCGAGATGATTCCACTTGTCTTGGTGTTATTATCGACTATCAATGAATGAGACTGCATAGACATCTAGAAGGCACACACATTTAAAATATGATTAGGAACAGAGTCCATCTGCATTTCTTTACTGTCCTGGCTTAAAAATGTTCACTTAAAGGAATAATCCCCACATCACTGGTGTTATGTTGGATATAAAATGTTCCTTGATCTGACATCAAGCGTGTCTTTAAACATCCAGCCAACACACAAACAGGAAATCAAAACAAAAGGAATCATCTTATCTTCACTTGGCACAATTTCTTGCTTTTCTTTTTTAAAGGAAACGCTGTATTTTTAGACCACGTGTGAGATTAAATGTTCAAAAGGAAATTGCTTGCAGTGTAGATCTGTACAACAGGTTGGGAGGATGAGAAGCAACAGGAACCGAAAATTCTTCCTCAGGCGGAAACTGTTCAGCGCTGTCGATCCCAGCGCCAGATTGAGGCGTCGTCACACACAGCTATCAAAATGCTGCTGTCGCGGCTGAAGCTGGTTTGCCGGATGGCTGATGTGCATTTGGGGAGAGTCAGTGTGGTGCACCTGGAAACCAGAGAGGATAAGGTTTCAGGTTTGGTTGTTTTATAAAAAGACTTTTTTTTTTTTTTTTTTTTTTTTTAACAAATGCAGCCTGGAAACATCAATACGTGCTGATTGCAATCGATTAAACAGAGCAGGCATTTCACACTGAGCCTCAAACACAGATGTTTTACATTCGGTCTTCAGTACAGTTACAGGCTTACCTCGGTATTTTTCAACCTGGACCCTGTTTTCCCATGTTTTTCTGTCTCGGTGACAAATGGGAACAACATCTTATTTAAACTGGTCCAGGATTGAGAGAGAGGGCAGCCAGCAGCAGCAATGTATCGTTAATGAGCAATTAAGTACCATCAATTTACACACACTAAATGTAGGGCTGCCCCTTTAAAGTCAGAGGTTCAATCAGTCGGAGACCCTTCAGTTGAGGGGTACTGAGATCGCCTCAAGTCGAGCAGTCTTTCTTTGCTTGTCAGTAGGCTGTGCAGTGTACTTCTGGGGATGATTTAGTCCCCAGGTTTTGCTGCGGAGTGAGCGCTCTAGACCACTGTTTCTCAAATGGTGTGCCCTGATGCCAATCCAGGTGTGCCCTGCTGTGGGATTTTGTGATAACCACACATTATTATTGCAGTGTTCAGCTGGGCCTATAGAAAAGGTTATGAATTAATTTTTTATTGACTGTATCAGTATTTTGTGCAAACCTATTTCCTAATTGAGAGGCAAACTCTTACTAAAAATTACAATTAATTTAATTTTATAAACCTTAACAGGGAACCTATTTGACAGCATTTGTATGTGGGAATTATAGGTGTGTGACACATCAGAAGATTGGCAGCCAATGTGAGGGATTATAACATTTAAAAGGAGAAAGCCATGAGCGGGACAACGGATCACTTTATTGTACAGAGCAAATTACAACAAAGCACCAGTGAAGATGACCTACCACCACAAGAAAAGTAGACAGCATCACAAAAGCTACCTGTCTTTTTTTTTTTAATTGTCTTGTGTTGTGATAAGAGCAATAGCACACATTAAAGAAGCTATTGTGCACAGATATACACACAGGTGTGCCTTGAGATTTTGGCTTGCCCTTTGGTGTTCCACAAAAAGTTGGAAAACCACTGCTCTAGACTACCACACTTCTCATGGTAGGACAGAGAGGCAGCTGCCGTGATCAGTTTATTTCCTTATACTGTAGAACTGAAAGCTTCATGAGATCCTTTGTCCCCACAGCCATTAGACTCTATAACACCTCAGTCAGTGGTAGTGGCTCATGGCTCTTTGGCTTTTGTTTGAGATCTAGTGGTGGCAGAAAGTGTGGTTGCACATTTCCAATTTGTTGTTAGCTCGGTTAGCTTGGCTATTGTATAACATGAATGCCTCTGTCACACTCAACATCCCTCTGAGCCTCTTTCAGACTTTAAAAATTCTTACAGGTGCGATGCCACCCCCGACTGCTTTGGAAGACATTCTGACCAACATCATCAGGCAGCTGACTGACACGGGGGGGTCATTGCCTTGATGAAGCTCACCTGGCCTTGCAGGCTATAAAAGCTGCCTCATGTTTTCACCTGCTCTCTCCCTTCCTACAGCAGACATTCACCCTGCATCATTGCTTTATGGTTTAATCCTTCACGACCTCCACAGCACACCTGACACACATCCACGCATAGCTTTCATTACTGACTTTGCTGACCTACACACTCCATTGTTTATTGTTGAAGTTAATCTTAGTTTGAAAAAATATGCTTGTTTTAGCTAAATCTTTTGTGTGGAGTCCCTACTCATCACAATGGGAAAAAAGGTGAATATTTGTATTAAACCGCTGAATGTGATTCAACTGACATACTTCTGAGTCGGGTACAGCCCTTTTGCCACTTACGATTGCTATTGTAAGTTTCAGATAACATTAAGGAAAGGATCGCTACAGACAAATAAAATGTTATTCTGTTCTTTTCTTTTGTTAGTGTCTATTTTGTAACTACTCTCACTAAAGGAGAAAAGGTATCTTGTTGAAAGAACACATCAGTTGAAATGTGAGTGAGAGCTAAAGAGAGGATTTTACAGTAATAGTTTGTTGTGTTGAGAGTACAGACAGCAAATGTCACTTAGCTGTGCTACAATAAATTGGACCCTCCTCACACTGCCCATACACTGTGCCTTACAGAACATCAGGTCTGCAGAGACAATTTGGACCAGGCTGACTACTGCCAGCCAAAGAGGAGAAAAAAAAAAAATCAAATCAAATCACCAAAGTACTTACATCGAAAGAAAAATGCTGTTCCAAGAGTGGTGAGACCTGCTGCAGACACAGTGGAGGTAATGTTATTAGCTTAAGTCATTGTGTTTACCTGGCATGAGTACACACAAAAGCATGGCAGGGGACCCGCAAAAACACCTTTAATGGGCTTAAATTGACGGTGCTCAGAATGAGACTCCTCCTTGGACACAAACAGACCGAAACAAGCAAAAGATTCGACAAAACCTTTCATTCCTCTGTAGGATCCTTTCTGTTACGTTGCTAGACACTTAAAATAACAATCTAAGCCTGTCGGTGGCAAAAACAAGCACTTTTAGTGGAACACATGCCCCAAATGCGTTACGCTGCAGCCCATTTTGCCGATGCTGGCTGCGACGCTCTCTGTAAATACTGGACCACTTTCAAAATTGCTTCATTAAGTCACATAGACGGAAAATTATGGGAAGATAGGATGCAGGTTGAAAAACAGTGGAGTTTCTCTTTTTAACGGGATGATTCTCCACCCTGAGAGACACCTTACAGACCTGTATACCTGCAGTAAAAAATACATTTGTGAAGCTCTAAAAGATTTGCAATGTTGATTTACTGTGATTATTTTCATAGATTTCAAAGATTAATCTGTATTAACCTTAATTTTTTGTTTAGTCCATAAAGTGTGAGAGAAGAGTAAACCTCCCAGAGTCTAAGGCGACAGTCAAATAAAAGGAGGACTGTTAGTGTTTTTTTTTCCCCATTCAACATTTCTGAAATATTAACAGATGTGTTTGAGCCTCTATTTTCTTTCTTTTAAGTGTCTTTTGCTCTGCACTGTTGGGCTTCTCATTTCACCAGTGCGTCCGTCGCAAGCTGTGCAAAATGATGCAATGTGACATGGACATAAGGAAAACAACAAACCTCATAAATTACCATCTGACAGTCTATACAAACATATGAGCTTCAGTGAGATGACATTTCTGTGTTTGTTATTTTGTCCACACCCTGTATATTGACATAGAGTTGAAGTGACACCAAACTGTCACTCCACTGTTTACTTTACTGAGATTATGACACTGACAGGGTCACCACAGTGTTGTGTAACAATTATAGCTGTCTGACATCACACCTGTCTGGTATGAAACATGAACAACACTACATTCAGATTTTGTGTATTTAGCTGACAATCATTATCAGTGACAGGAGGAGTGTCCTTGCTGTAAAACAGGAATAAAACTGTCACTTATCTGTTTGGATAAAAACTGGCACTTACTTTGCTTTGTGTGGGTCTTCCACTTCAAGGTCCCACACATAAAGCTTCCCCACCTGGTTTCCCAGTGCGAGCATCTGGAAATCAGCATCACAGGAGACAAAACATCAGCAACAGACTAAAAAGCACTCTTAAGATCTCAGAAGCACTTTCAGTGCCATAATTATAGCTAAAAAACTTTATAAATGCAACAAAATATTAGTCATAAGAGGTATAAAATACAAAATGAGACAGATATGCAGCTACAAATGATAAATAAATGACCTCACCTTCTGCCAGAAGTCCATGGAGAAGCGCATGTACCAAATGTCACACTGGCTGTAATCAAAACGTCCCAGAATCGTCACGTTGGACTCATTTGGTTTAATGTGATCGATGTCGTCCTCCATCTTTCCTGGTTTCCAGCAGACGATGGCATTTTCACAGGACTGCAACCAGACAGGAAACATTAATAAAGAGCATGTTTAGACTTAAGTAAAGAAATAAAGGGCATGTAGCATTCACTACCATGCTGAAGAGTTGCTTTGTGATTTTCTGCATGTCAAACTTAATCCAGAGATAGGCAGGGTTTTTTTTTTTTCACCTCGACCCTGTTTTCCCATGTTTTTGTGGCCAAGTGACAAATGGGAACTTTTTATTTTTTATTGTTCCAGTATTGAGTGGGAGCAGCAGCCAGACTGCAATGTGATTACTCAGATTATGTTTGCACCATCAATGCATATCTACTAAAAGTGTTTGTTCTTGCCACAGACAGGATCAGATTATCATTCAAGTGTCTGACAGCATTATGGAAAGGACCCCTACAGAGAGACACCTTTTTGTTAAACAGTAGGAACCTTTTTGTTTAACCAGCCTGAAACCACCATTGCAAAACCAAACTTGCAACTTTTAAAACATAGCATTCTGTATTTGTAGTGAGCCATAATCAAATTAACAGTTTAATTCACTTGCATACCATCTGGTTGTGGCCCCTTTTCGGGATATAGAGATGTTGACACAGGGTCCAGTGTTTGCATACTGTAGTACTTCACAGGAAACAGTATGGAATTTACGTACTGTTGAATAAATTATGGTCTGCAGTCTTTTTATTCCAAAACGTTAACTGTATTAATGAATGAAATAATTACTTTGAAAGCACCTTATTGTGCCAGCAGCAGAGCTGCTTTCCATTGGTTTCAGGGAAAGCCAAGCAGGCTGGGTGTGGTGTTTTTAAGGTGAAACAGACTGAGCAGAGTTATTTTCTTCACCATAATGGTGTTTTCAGTTGGTTGCAGTGTGTGTTGGTCAGACAGTTTACGTGCTAATTCCTGCTCCGCTTGTTGAAGTTGGACTCTGGATGTCATGGAAACTTCGAAATAAAGGCGTATCTTAAGGTTGACAATATGCATTGATGTTTTCACTTTGCATTGATGATACTGGATCACTTAATCGATGTATCATTACACCGTATCTACTATAATAACTTGCCTTGGAAAGAATAAGATCCCCCAGCCACCTCACACAGTCCACGTAGTTTCTATGGATGTCTCGTGTTGAGAAGTCAGGGAAGTGAATTTTCTGTGAGACGAACGGCCTGAAGAAAACACATATTGATGAAAAAAAAAAAAAAAAAAAAAAAAGAAGCAAAATCATAACAGATTTTAAAAACTTAAGATTTGATAGCCAACAGGTCTACACAAATAAAAACTGACATGGTTTTTTTTTCTTTACCTGTTGGTCTTTGAGGGGTTGTACTCGTAAGACCCACGGATGGCTTTTTGCATTCTCTCTGAATTGATCCGCCAAAGTTTTAAGGAGTGGTCCATCCCACATGACATAATCTTTTCACCCAGAAGATCAAAATCCTGTAACAGGATTTTATATATATTTATATATATATATATATGTATATATATATATATATATATATATATATATATATATATATCTATATATATATATATAAAAAAAAGTTATCGTTTCAGTTTTTTTATTCACAGAGGAGCCTATTGACTAAATACTCACAGCACTCAGGACTTCATCACGATGACCCTCCACACCACCAAATATTGCCACCAATGTGTCCGTCTGTATGTTCCATAGACGAAGGGCATGATCTGAGGAAACAATAAAGACAAATTAAAAAAATCATACATGCTATTAACATTGAGTCTCGGTCATGAATGTTAGTAATTCTGTGAGTAGTTTTGCACATAAAAAACCATGGTACTACACGGAATTCATAAATGCTGCAGGCAGCAAGAAAACTGGGATTTGATCGTAGGCACGTGTGTATGTTCATGAATGCCAATCAATTGTAAACTGACAGCGCACAACCGCGAGTCAGCAATTAGTGTGCATCCCCGCCCTTGGACAGCCAGTGACCGCCATATAAAGAGGTGATAATTACTATGGATAGGTGCATCCTGTTGACCTGTGAACATGAAGACAACAAAGAAAAAAAACAAACAAACAAAAAAAAAAAAAAACAACTTTTCCAATGCAGAGACTGAAGTTATTTTAGGTGAAGTAGGGTTGAGAAAACCATTTTATATTCTTCAGTTAGTCGTGGTGTGAATATTTCTCTTTAATAATTTCTTATTTTAGTTTTAAAATTTGGCCCATGGCATCAATTCTCAATTAAAAGCGTGTTGTTTGCCCGATAACTGCATATGAGTCGAGCCCGTGCTCCTCCCTGTTCAGCTTTCCTTGTGGAAGCCGCATGCAAATCAATTATTTTATTCATTCAGAGAACGACATTTTCCAATTTTGTATTAAGTTGATTTAAATAACGTATTAATTTTAAGAACACTAACCTGAAGCTAAATAGCAACTAATTTAACTAAATGTGTTACATTTCTGATGTTTAACTGTATTGTGAACATAACAGAGCACAAAACAAATTAAAATTGTTATTTCTTATGACAAGCAACATTTATGTGCAATATCTTATTTACACAAACACTACGAGCAGTCAGAAGCAGGAGTAGATAGTAATTTCCCTCTATGAACAGTTTACACACAAATTCGTTCTGCTCACATTTCATGTATAAGACCCATTGTTTTTCTCCCAGGAGGTGGCAGAGATCAAAACAGAGCTAAAAGAGTGAATGATGATGATGATGATGATGATGATGATGATAATAATATTTCATTGTTGTGTTCAATCACAAGTGGCTAAAAACCCCAGTCATTGCAGGTTTAACAGGCTTATTCATGTCGCAGTCAAACGATTCACCAATCCTCAAATACCTAATAAATCTGGATGATGTAAGCTAAAATTGAACTACTGTTGCTGTTCCTCTTTACAGTCTTATTAATTCATCACTTGCAGTTGTTAGTGGTGATAGTGAGGCAGCGATAGCTGCTGAATCAAATGAGTGACACCTCCTTTACGCTAATGCAACAGTGAATATCATGCAGCCTGCTAAGCTTGATGAGTCGAGGAGGATGTTTGGGGTACCTAAGTGGTGTGAATGTAACAACTTCAACGCAGGCTGAAGGTGGAAAAACACTCACATGTACCCAGTCAACATTCACCTGATTAAATAAAAGATTAAACTCCACATGACCCTTGTCAAGTGAGCCCTGCTGTTACCTGGGCTGTGAGAGGCTCAGATTAAGGAACCACCTGACAATCACATGGTAATAAAAAACTACAGCTATCTTGCATCAACATAAACCTTTACACCGCGTTCCAAATTATTATGCAAATGATATTTTTCTCTGATTTTCCTAAATAGTCGATGCAAATGACAGTCAGCATAATTTTCAAGTCATCAACTGTTAAAGTTTAATTCAAATGTTATTGAACAAACCTCCCAATGAAAACAGTATTTTTTTCAAAAATAAAAAACTTAAAATGCACTGTTCCAAATTATTATGCACAACAGAGTTTCAAGACATTTTCTAGGTTGTAAAGAACTGAAAATAGTCATTTGTTGAATTTGCAGTATTAGGAGGTCATATTTACGGAAATCAAAAGCTATTTCCATCAAAAACATCTTAACAGGTCAAGTTACATTTTAACATAGGACCCCTTATTTGATAGCAGCCTCACAATTCTTGCATCCATTGAACTTGTGAGTTTTTGGAGAGTTTCTGCTTGAATTTCTTTGCAGGATGTCAGAATAGCCTCCCAGAGCTGCTGTTTGGATGTGAACTGCCTCCCACCCTCATAGATCTTTTGCTTGAGGATGCTCCAAAGGTTCTCAATAGGGTTGAGGTCAGGGGAGGATGGGGGCCACACCATGAGTTTCTCTCCTTTTATGCCCATAGCAGCCAATGATGCAGAGGTATTCCTTGCAGCATGAGATGGTGCATTGTCGTGCATGAAGATGATTTTGTTTCGGAAAGCACAGTTCTTCTTTTTGTACCATGGAAGAAGTGGTCAGTCAGAAACTCCACATACTTTGCAGAGGTCATTTTCACACCTTCAGGGACCCTAAAGGGGCCAACCAGCTCTCTCCCCATGATTCCGGCCCAAAACATGACTCTGCCACCTCCTTGCTGACGTCGCAGCCTTGTTGGGACATGGTGGCCATCCACCAACCATCCACTACTGCATCCATCTGGACCATCCAGGGTTGCATGGCACTCATCAGTGAACAAGACTGTTTGAAAATTAGTCTTCATGTATTTCTGGGCCCACTGCAGCCGTTTCTGCTTGTGAGCATTGGTTAGGGGTGGCCAAATAGAAGGTTTATGCATAACTGCAAGCCTCTGGAGGATCCTACACCTTGATGTTCGCGGGACTCCAGAGGCACCAGCAGCTTCATATACCTGTTTGCTGCTTTGTTATGGCATTTTAGCAGCTGCTCTCTTAAGCCGATGATTTGTCTGGCAGAAACCTTCCTCATTGTGCCTTTATCTGCACGAACCCATGTGTGCTCTGAATCAGCCACAAATCTCTTAATAGTACGATGATCACGCTTAAGTTTTCGTGAAATATCTAAGGTTTTCATACCTTGTCCAAGGCATTCAACTATTTCACGCTTTTCAGCAGCAGAGAGATCCTTTTTCTTTCCCATATTGCTTGAAAATGGTGGTCTGCTTAATAATGTGGAACATCCTTCTTCAGTAGTTTTTCCTTTAATTGGGCCCACCTGGCTAACTAATTATCACAGGTGTCTGAGATTGATTTCAGTGATCCAAAGTGCTCGGAGACACAATACCATCCATGAGTTTAATTGAAAAACAAAAAATTGAATCTTTATGACACTTAAATACAATTTGCATAATAATTTGGAACGCGGTGTACAGACCTGCTGGTGCCACAGAGAAGGTAGAAACAAAGAGTTTATAGTGTCAAGATGAGGTTTATAAAGCCATCAAAATGAATGTCATTACATCCAAAAATATGGCCTTCTCACATGTCACTGATGTTGTATTTACCTCACAAAGAAATTCGTGACAAACTGTCCTCTAACTGGCTTATCTGTAGGGATGCACCAAATATTCGGTAACCAAATATATTCGGCCGAATATTGCAAAAAAAACACACATTCGGTATTTGGTGGAATAAGTTAAAAGCAAGGCCGAATAATAGCAGCATGTTTTGATAACACAATCAAACAGCGTGCCGTGACGGGCGGAGTAAAATGTCGGCAGTGTGGCGATCCGCCCGTCACGGCACTCGCATTTGTGACTAAAAATAGTTTTGAGCGAGCAAAATAGGCTTAAATCATTTAGCACGCTGTGCGAGTAGCCTACAAGCCTACAGATTTCAACCAGCAGCAGAAACGAAAGGCGAATCCCACGGATTGTGGGTTGAACGGGGGTCACAGACACAGACAGTAATGTATTCCTGTCAAATACGGAGGCCGTCAGCTTACCGGGCGGCGGAGAAGTCGGCTCCAATAATATCCTCTTCTTGGCATCATGACTGCCCAGAAGTACCTGAACGGCCGAGCCAGCCGAACACAGGTATGTGATGTGTCTGAGGAGAAACAAGCCTTTCACGGCCCACAAACCTCACCGCACTTTAGGGACTGTTCTTTACTTATGAAGGGACTTGTCAGGGGAGGAGGGTGGCTGGTTCATTCTTTATTTTTTTTTTATTTTGATCCCCCCTATGTTCATCACTTATTGATGCTGTTTTTGAAGTATGAATAAGTCAATAAGTAATTTATTCCATAGAAATATCATTGATGTATTATAGAAAAGTGATTTATCTTTTTATAAATGACAAAAGGCACATCTGCCTCATTTTCGCTGTGGTATCGTGATACTACTCAGAACCATGATATTTTCACTGGTATCGTACAGTGGGTCCCAATTTTGGTACCGTGACAACACTAATCTGGAGGTGGTTCATCTGCAAAAACTAATGAAAAACTAAACAACAATATTCGGTATTCGGTACTCGGTATTCGGCCATGCGTTTAATATTATTCGGCTTCGGCCACAAATTTTCATTTCGGTGCATCCCTACTTATCTGAGTTATAATATAACTGTATCATTATTGTTGTTGTTTTTTTTTTTTTTTTACCTTTGCTTACAGACAAGAGGAGATTCGGATCCCTTGGATGAAACTTGAGCTCATTGATGGCGTTTCCATGACCTACATAATGCTAGAAATGAACAAAATTGTAATTGTAGACATCATCTAGTCATACTGAGCTATGAGAAGGGAATCTATCAGATTTGGCAGTGCATACAGTGCCTTGCAAAAGTATTCACCCCCCTTGGCGATTTTTTTTCTTTTTTGTTGCATGAGAACTTGTAATTTAAATCGATTTCATTTTATTTTCTATAATGAATCAACACAAAATAGTCAACTTTCTGTAACATTACCAAGTAACTGGCACCACAAAGACCAACGGGCTCTCCAGACAGGTCGGGGACAAAGTTCTGGTTAAGTACAGATCAGGGTTGGGTTTTAAAAAAAATAATAATACTTGAAACTCTGAACATCCTAGCATTGTGGAGCACTATTAAATCCATTATTATAAATGGGGGGAAAAAAACAGCACCACAATAAAACTGCCAAGAAAGGGCCTCCCACCAAACTCAAGGACAGACAATTAGAGGGGCAACAAAGAGATCAAAGAGATCCCTGAAAGAGCTGGAAAGCTCCACAGCGGAGACTGGAGTATCTGTCATAAGACCACTTTAAGGCCCCATTTATATGACAACGACTTCAACTGAAAACGGTAAACTTTAATTGCGTTTTGGCCGATCGTTTACACGACAGCTGCATTTTGGGCGCCTGAAAACACAACGTTTTGAAAACGGGTCCTAGAGTGCAACTTTTTGGAAATGCAGTTCCTTTGAAAGCGGACTTTTCGCACATATGCATTATGGTTCCAGTCACTAGGCATGCCAACCATCACAACAACAATGCGGAGCTCTGTTTGTGATGCTCACCCTGTTGATTTGAAGTGAAGTGTAGATCTGTTACTGTAGCAACTCCACCTCGTCATCCATCCAGACGAAGTTATCTGTGCATGCTTTCACCATTGTGTCTTCTTTGTTTTGGTTTGTAATCACCGCGTTGTAGAGGAAGGCGCTTCAGCGCAGGCGCATGGCATCATGCCATGGTGTTGCTTTGCAAATTTACACTGCCACCCATTGGCCTGGCGTGCATACTACAGCGTTTCCAGTCGATTTTGTGGCTCTGTGTGAACGGGGATCGTTTCAATAACGTTGTCATATAAACTTAAAGTTTTTTAAAACGCAAAGGACAGACCTTTACGTTTTTAGAGAAACCGTTGTCATCTAAACAGGACCTAAGATGTACACTCTACAAAGCTGGGTTTTATGGATTTCTCCAGAACTTTGTCCCTGAGCTGTTTGGACAGCTCCTTGGTCTCAGTGGTCCTGTTTGCTTAGTGGTGTTGCAAACTCTGGGGCCTTTCAGATCAGGTGTATCACGTGACACTTAGACTGTACACAGGTGGACTTCATTAAACTTATTATGTGACTTCTGAAGGTAACTGGTGGCACCAGGCCTTATTTTGGGGCTTCATAGCAAAGGGGGTGAATACTCACAAGTATTATTCATTCACAGTATAAAGTAATCACCACCCAACCTACCACATGTGAACATGACTTTAAAATTATTTTATTATTAATTACTATTATTATTATTATTATTATTTAGAATGGGGAAAATCTTATTTTACTGCCAAGCTGCAGTGAAGCTCAAGCTCACCATTTGCAGACGTTTAACTGACAGAGGAACAGAGTGTGTCACACACACATTCATTCATTTGTGGTGGCCGGCATGTTAGCAACATTTGCCACCACAAATATACAAATTATATATATATATATATATATATATATAACATATGGACTCTAAAAGACCTTTTCCCACAGCACACATTTTGTCTAGTCAAGGTAGGAAAAGCACAGGTGCAACTGACAGTTGCAATTAGTGTCCCAGTATGCTATTCCAGTGAGCCAGCATGCACAGTGTCAAAGCCTCCCATAAGTGGAATGCAGCCGTCACTTATGTTATTAAATATACCTGTGCTTTTCGTACTATGACAAGTCAAAATGTCTGCTGAGAAAATGGTCTGTTCTGTTGATGGTTTAATAGGGTAATTGAAGCCTGGTTGTTTAATACATGAATTTCAAAGTGCTTTCTGTTCTTGGCCTTTTTTTTTTTTTTTGGCAAGTACTCGAGTTCTCCATAATAATTTAATTTAAATAGTCGAATATGTTTGTTTTTTTCATTTCACTTCAGTAATTTTGACTTTTTTTGACTTTCAATTAAAAGTTGATTTAAATTACAGGTTATAATGCAATAAAATAGGAAAAATGCCGGGGGGGGGGATAATACTTTTGCGAGGCACTTCATGTGTTGAGAGAAGACATATTACCTTGATACACTGCATTGTGATGTGGTTGATCACCCGAATGATGCCACGGGACCCGGCGACAGCCAACAGAGGATGGCTTGTATTGGTGTCATAGGTCCAGGCGCATGTGTAGAAGTTCTCGTCTGCCTTGGCACATATTTAGTCAAGGAAATTAAAATGAAAAGCTCTCCCAGTGACCTTAAACTAAACGAGTACTTTCCTCTATGGTTGGGATTTATGCACTGGTATTGAAACTGTGACAGAATCTCACTGTAGCCTGATGGGATGATACAAAAGTGGCTGTGCTTCTCTATAAACAGTACACAAAACAAAACAGCATTTCAAGTATGACCTTATCTTAATCAAGACACTGTTTTGGGTTTAGCTCAGCTGACAAGTAATGAAATATGTCTGTCAGTTTTCTATCACCTGGGTCGTAAAATAGCCGTTTAAAACAACAGCAACTGGCTTCAAACTGTGTCTGCGTGACACAATGACAATGACAATGTTTATAAAGCATCTCAAACAAGTGAAAGGATACGTCTGCATCAACATAAGACTGCAACAGTCTTATTTCTCCCTGAGAGTGACATTCATACAGAGTTACCTGGTGAAGAAAGCACTAGTTAAGTATGGATCAAAATGACAAATGAAAATCAAAAGAACATAATATTAAAATATGTTTAGCTGACTAACTACAGTCATTTATTTAAGTCATTATACGCTAGCTGGGGGGGGGGGTAAGCATTGGAACATTTCTTCTTCACCATCTTCACCACCCTAAACACAGATATTTTTGTCTGCTTTTCAGGTGGTTGACACGACATATTTTCTGACGCACGCTCTCTGTCTGCTGGTGGGGCGTGTATGTTTTTGCGTGTGTGTGCGCGTACATGTCTGTGTGTGCACGCTAGGGCTGGGTATCACCACTGATTTCCTGAATCGATTCCATTTCGATTCTCAGAGAACTAATAGTGTAACATTTACAAGGAATTGCTTTTTTAAAAGAATAAATTCACAACAGGATAAGTAATAAGTAATACATAAACTTATTATTTTAAAAATACAGAGCAGCAACAGTAACATTAAAACAGCAGAGTCACAATATAAACTCAATATCTGACTGGAGATAAATTAAAATGTCTAATAACATAAATCATATTCCTGACATCACAATATTATTGAGTGAAGCTTAGAAAGAATAAAGAACTCAGACATCAGTCACTATCAGTCCTCCTGTCCTCTCTGTTCCTCCCTCTGCTGCTGAGGAGAATCACTGCCTGCAGGTCATATGACCACTTGTAAGTTTTAAGATACAAGACACACTGAGCTAAACCCTGAGACATAAACATAAACTGTTGTTTTAGCTTAACAATTTGCCATTAGATGGAAAGCCCTCTATGCTTGTTTATAACATAATACTGATGGTGGTGGATGAGAGACTGCAGACAGAGCAGATTGAAGTATCACTTCTCTACATGTTACATGTAGCTGATCAGGTGTATTGATAAAGTATTGGCCTTTTCCATGAAGAGGTTTTATTGCACTTACAGTTACAAGCGTAGCTGTCATCAGCTCACTTAATCTTCACCTCTCTGTCTCCACCTCAGCAGCTTTACTAGCTTCTCACCACTACGGTCGTTCGTAACTCATAAAGCTTCACACATCCGTGGGAAAAAGTGTATGTTTTAGTGCTGCACGATTAATCTAATCGCAATCGCAATTGCGATGTCAGGCTGTGCGATTACATAACCGCATAAAAGGCTGCGATTTGCGATTTAATGTGAATAAATGTTAACATGTGTGCCTTTGAACTTGACTACCTCTGCTGTAGTGTATGGAGTTTGTTGACATCACTACCGCAAGCTATCCTGGTGTGTGCAGCACGTATGGTCAGGTGACCAAGATAGACGCTGAAGAAGAGCATGAGCACGACCGAGAACAGGCTGAGTTGGTGGCGAAAAAACGTAACATCTATTAAATGGCAATACTTTGGATTCAGGTACGGCGACGTTGAACAGAAAGACGTGCTGTGTAAAAGTTTAAAAGTTAAAGTTGCCATGTCCCACAGAAACAACGAGCCGTGTAACGTTAAAGACAAAGGGACAACTGAAAGCCGCCAGAGCCTCATAAAACAACATCCAAGCACAGTTACGCAAACATTTGTAAGTGTCACAGGCTAATCATGGACTCCATAACAAACTATAATAACAAATCAAAAATTGAGCAAAATTTGGGTTCAGCCCACTTAACATGCTGCTGATGCTGTGCTGGAAATTGTCATTTACGTGACAACGCCTGAACGCAACACAGGCTTTGCTCCGCTGTGTGTCCAGTGTCATGCTGCGCTGCTGTGCGAGAGCTGTGTTTGACTGTGCTCACTCTGTTGATGGTCATTTACACACTGTCAATAACAATAACTTTGTCAGGTCAGGTCGCGAGGGAGGGATGGGGAGGGCTGCTGCACGGTGAGAGAGAGCCGAGGCTCCCAGAGAGGGAGAAATAGAACCAAGGCTAAATCCCAAGCTTTGTATAGACAAATAACCTTTTCTCTGGAAATCTTGGTACCAAAAGTGCATAGCAGTTCTCGGGGACTTATACCAGGAGGACACACTAAAATCCTTTGAAACACTTCAAAAAGAATTCAACCTACCACAGAATCAAAACTGGCATTATCTACAGTTAAGACACCTGCTAGGGAAAGTCTTTGGCTCCCCCTCATCAGCACCACCTACTGTCGAAACTCTAGAGAGGATTTTGAACATCTCTGGTCTGGGTCATGAAGCCTCCTCTTATTATGCAATGATTCTCAAGGCCTCTGATTCTAAAATATTTGCATTAAAATTATCTTGGGAAACTGATTTAAAGTTATCTTTTACGGAGGAGGAATGGTTGAAAATTCTCAGCAACTGGAAGAAATTATCAAGGGAATTACGAACAAGATTGATTCAATTCAAAATTTTAAATAGAACTTATTGGACACCAGCCAAGGTCCACAGAGCAGGTTTGGCTGATAGTCCTAAGTGTTGGAGGTGTCTTGACATGGATGGCGGGTTAGTACACATGCTCTGGAACTGTTCAAAAGTTCAGGAATATTGGTATGTAATTCACTACATTGGAAAACATCACTGGCGTCGATATTCCATTTTCTCCCAAGTTATGTATATTGGGAGATCCTTCCGTACTAAAAGATCTGAATCCTCCCTTAGCGGAGTGGATCCAAACTGCCTTTATGTTAGGGAGGAAACTGCTGGTTAAAGACTGGAAAGCATCTGCTGCACCTGCGCCATCCTTGTGGTATACATCTCTTGGGCAGTTGGCTTCTTTTGAGCGTCTATCATACAGATTTTTGGAGAAGGTGGGGAAATATGATTTGAAATGGGGAAAGTACCACACCTATACGTTGGGGTCTAAAGTGTGTCCAGCTCATAAATAATAAATTGTATATTGTATGGTGTAAACTTTTAAAATGTATACATGTATGATATTGCTGCGCACTAATTCACTATGTACTCTGCACAACTCAGCACTAACCTGTTTTTTTTTATATTTATTTATTTATTTATTTATTTAGTTTTGTTCTTATTGGTTGTAGTACATTTTTGTCACCTGTTCTCTTTTTTTTGTTTTTTTTTTAATTTAATTTCTCGGTTTTTGTATTATTTCAGTGGGTAGCAACATAACTGAAATTTATGCATTATTGCATTAAATGTAAAATGTATACCCTATATAAAGAAAACACAATAAAAATTTAAATCAGAAAAAAATAAATAAATAGAACCAAGTAGGATAAAATACTCGCGTGCTTGTCTGGTAGGAGGGGCTCAGGGTAGAGACAAAAGAAACATAACTCAGATGAGACTCAAACATCAACTGTTTTCAGGCTTTCTACCTACTGCAGCTTTAAGGAAGTGGAGGCGCCCCGAGCAGACAGCTAACGCAACAAAGTGAGCCGCATTAGCACAAGGAAAGAGGAGGAGGTCAGATGTCTTTATAAAGACCCATACTGAAAAAACTCAAATTTCGACACTTTTAAATCATTTTCGGAGAAGACAAGAGAACCCGTCAGCAAACAAATCAATGTCAAGTATCAAGACACACAGCACTCTTAGCTGACGACAGGACATAGGTATGTCATGTATAGTTCTTTGGTGCGCTCACTTAGTTGCAATGTGAAACCAACTAACTGGACTAAATGTATGCATTGGAGCAAAAACGCGAGCCTTGGTTCAGACTGTCAGGTGTGAAAAAGACCCTTAAAGACATACAAGCCCTACCAAACTCCTAAATGTTGTAGCCCAACAGAAGACAAATCAATATCAAGAAATGGTGCCACTTAAAAATACTGCATGAAACCCTTTTCACCATCACTTACCCTGTTACTCCCGACTGTGGCAAACACCAGCGGGTCTCCCTCCTTGCTGTGCCAGTTGAACTGGACGCCAAACAGCGGCTGGGCGTGGTCCTCCTGCGGAAATCATTTTACCATTATTAACTAAGTTAATAGGAAGAAATGAATACAAGTCACCTGACATATGCTGGCTGTTAGGCATGTGATATGACTGTATTGCTATACAACTCTACTTGGATGGTCCAATAGTTATGGAGCTGTATGTACTTAAAATACTCCTGTGGTAGCTGTGCTATGATAGAAAACCCAAGAGCTGATAAATAAGTTTTGTTGGAAAAATAAAACCTGGATTCAACATACTGTTCATGGTGGCGTCTGTACTCACCCTCAGGCTGTTGACACATTTAAAAGAATATCTGCACTTCTTGGACTTCCACTTGCCCTTGCCCCAGCTCTTTCTGCCCGGGGCATTGGCAGTGTTAGTGGGTGTGTCTGGGCGCTCTGCATTGGTCCCACTCTCAACACTGACAGCATCATCCTGCAGATGCAAAAGATACAGGTGATGTGTGTGCATGTTTCAGATTTATCTTGCAGAAATATCAGGTTTTGTTGATTACCACCTACACCGATCAGCCTTTGGTCATGCCGATCAGCCTTTGGTCGTGCCATTCACATGGATGCCAATTAACATGTACCACTCACCCACACATCATTAAAGACCAAGTACACCCCCTCATGGCAACAGCACTCGCCCCTCCAGCAAGACAATGCCCCATACCACAACGCAAAAACTGCTCAAGAATGGCCCCAGCAACATGACAAAGAGCTCAAGGCATCAACTTGACTTCCAAATTCCCCAGATCCCCATCTGATCAAACATTCATAGGATGTGGCGGTACCCCACAGGTCCTGTATCCATGTTGTCAGAGGCCCCACCTTAGAGCAGACTTGCCTCTTATCTATGGAGGCATGGACACATGAACTCTGGGTGTGTCCTGTGGTGTCTTGCACCAAGGTGTTGGTGGCGGATTCCTTGACTCCTGTGGGTTGCTAAGTGGGGTACCAGCATGTCCCACGATTGCTCAATCAGATTGGGATCTGGGAAATGTAGAGGCCAGGTTGACACCTTGAGCTCTTTGTCACTTTCCTCTGGCCATTCCTGAACAGTTTTTATGATGCAGCATGGCATGTTGTCCGGCTGGGGGGCAACTGCCATCACGGAGGCTACTTAGTTTGCATTGCACTGTAATGACATGACCAATGTTGTTTTCTTAACCTGTCAGTGGTTTTAATGTTTTGGCTGACCGGTGTAAGGATTTAAAGTAGAAATAGCCAACCCCAACATGTACCAACCAGCTAATCAATCATTTGTAATCAGTATCTGCAACTGT
Source organism: Epinephelus fuscoguttatus (assembly GCF_011397635.1). NCBI lineage: Eukaryota > Metazoa > Chordata > Actinopteri > Perciformes > Serranidae > Epinephelus > Epinephelus fuscoguttatus. The sequence goes on from NC_064775.1 coordinate 19,152,146, forward strand.
TTTCACACTCTCACAGACACGTTACAAAGTGACGAACAACAGTGCACGTTATTTTGTAAAATAAGGTGTAACGTCATATGGTTTACTTGAAGCCTAGGGTAACTTTCTTTGAAGCACTTTATTCTTGCACAACAGGTTCACTATAATATACATGTTGTGTACCTTTTATCTGTTGGCAAAGTAAATAGTGTTTACTGATATTATTTGTCCTCCATGTTGGTAGTAACAACATCCCCCATTGACGCAAGTTACTTTTTATCATCTCCCACACCTCAATACAAAAGCTATCTTAAGTTAATTCCGCCACATTGCACATTTCATTCACTTCTCTGCTTGATTAACTTATATTAGCTGCTAACGCTAATGCTAACCTTTGCTTGCACGTGAATGACTGAACTCTGGACACAAAGACACCGTATTTACACAAAATGACAAAATCAGTGAGCGTATAAATAACTCTGTGCACTGTACTTTGAACCAACTAACGAGGTTAACAGCCAATATCATCATACTTAAATTACATTTAGCCGGTATGGATGAACAAAGCTGCTAGCTAACCACTTTAGCCGGTCGGCTACTTTAGCACGATGCTAACTGTCTCGAAGCACCTTACGGGTCATTTTCGCTTAAGAAACAACGGTTTGATTGCTTACATTCTCGTCTCCTGATAAATCGGGGTTACTGTTCTCGTCACTGCTTAGTTTTTGTTTTTTCGCCGGTATTTCTTTTCCCGCTTGAGAAGGGGACTCGGACATGTTCTTATTTTCCCTCATTTTGGCTCGAACTCCGCCTCTTCCGCTCCGCCGCCGCAAGTGCTGCTGGGTATGGTAGTTCGATTCAGTCTGAGGTTACAGTTGATTTCATTCAAATTTAGAAGGAAAATAATGACCATTGGTGCTTTTCTCTGTTAGGTATGATTGTAACGTTGAGCCTTGGCACATTTATCAGCAATTTAAATTATTTGTTAACATTTTGTACAATAAAATGATGTTAAAACTACAATTACAACTTTACCATTGTATGCCTCTGCGAATCAGTCAAGTTGCACTTACAGTTTGCATCCATGTCTCAAAACATGGATTCTTCTCACACACACAGCAACATACACAGTCTATACAATCAGCACCTTTTTTCAAGGTAGACACTGGAGATTTGTGTCACCAAATGTCTCCCCTTCTGTTCCTGAGTTAATAAAGGCCCATGTTTTCGCAGAACATTACGACGTCGCAGTGAAGCTGACCTTCGACTTTTTGGATATAAAATGACATTACTTGATCATTATAATTTTTTTTTGAGATGTTTGTGTGAAATTTTGTTGAGTATATGAATTCTAGAGTTATACCCTAAAATATGTTTTGTGAGTTCACAATGACCTTGACATTCGACCACCAAATTTTCAGGTCATACTTGTGTCAAGTGGACGTTTGTGCCAAATATTTTAAGAAATTCCCTAATGGCGATCTTTAGATATTGCTTTCATGAGAATGGGATGGACGGACAACCCAAAAACATAATGCCTCTGGCCACAGCTGTTGCCGGCTCAGAGGCATTAAAACTACATACTGATTAATCTTTGTTGCTGCCCATTAAGTTATCATTTACGTCCACCTGGATATACAGTACAGGCCAAAAGTTTGGACACACCTTCTCATTCAATGCGTTTTCTTTATTTTCATGACTATTTACATTGCAGATTCTCACTGAAGGCATCAAAACTATGAATGAACACGTGGAGTTATGTACTTAACAAAAAAAGGTGAAATAACTGAAAACATGTTTTATATTCTAGTTTCTTCAAAATAGCCACCCTTTGCTCTGATTACTGCGTACATAACTCCACGTGTTCATTCATAGTTTTGATGCCTTTATTGAGAATCTACAATGTAAATAGTCATGAAAATAAAGAAAACGCATTGAATGAGGTGTGTCCAAACTTTTGGCCTGTACTGTACATAGTCGAGTGACACTTTGGCACCGAACACTGCAATCACCATTAAGTTCAGAGCTATTAACAAAGGCATTACAAGCACAGCCAGAACAGTTTCAGCCACTCTGTGTTAGGATGCACTGCTCCTCTGCAGGTGGTTCAGACACTAAGGATCCTGGGTCTGGTTGCCTACTAAGCATCTTCAACAACATCAAAAGTTTTTTTTTCTTTGAGACCATGCAGGCCAAAGAAAACATGCAGTCGTACACATTTACATGTCTTTAATAAAAAAAAGTTTACAAAATAACTTTTTCTGAAGTACACAAAAATCTGTTTGCTTTTATAGTCAAACATTCTCCATGTGCATCTGACATGTTGTTGGAATGAGGTGGATTGGCTTCTTGTCTACAGCATCAATTCTGCATCCTCCAAGGAGGCCACGCTCATCTCCTCAGACAACTCTTCATCATCATTTTCCTCCGCCCCCTTGTCCTCCTCAGCTGGTCTCTTTACGCCCCTCTGCTTCGACAAGGCCACCGCATAGCGAATGTTGTACATGTTAAAGTCACATCTGTGCAAAAGAAAAACAAAGATTTAGGTTTCAGGATTAACTGGAGCCATTTGTACAATAATATGTAATATAATATGACATTTAAGGCACAAAACAGGGAAATGGATGAAAAAATAACTTGTCTAACTTTTAAAAACTGCACTTAAGGACATTCTTGATATATATTATATATGATATATTTAATTGCATGATTTCAGTGCAGCATTAAATTAAAGGTAACCAGTATTTTTCAACCTGAACTATACTTTCCCTACTTTGTTTTTGTGCCCAAATGACTAGTGAGAACCGTTTTTGAAACTAGGCCAATGTTGACCACGAGGGCATCAATGTAACGTTCATGTGCATTTGTGCACCACCAATTTACAGCCACTAAAAGTGCTCTTTTTTGCCACTGACAGGCTCAGATTATTGTGTATTATCGTAGTGTCTGGCAACATTATGGAAAATATCCCTACAGATAGACCTTTTTGATTAAGATTAAAACCCTTTTTGTTTCACTCGAAACAGCCTTGAAATTGCCAACGCCAAATCCACCAGACTCATTTAAATTAACAGTAATTTTATCACAGTACAACACACTTCATTCCATGTCAATAGAAACTAATGGTGCTCTCACACCTGCCCTGTTTGGTTCCGTTCAATCGAACTCAAATTCAATCAAACTCAAACCTTAAGTGCGGTCATTTGGGCAGGTGTGAACACAGCAATCACACTGGACCGAGACCTTCATTAAGAGGTGGTCTCTGAGGTGTGGCGAGAACGTGTTCCAACCTCGATCCAAACCAACTGCAGTTGCATAACGTATTGTTTGGGTTAAACATGAGCATGTTACAGTCCCAGAGGATTATTAATGTGCGCCTCCTCCTATACTGCCTCACATCCAGTGCATCAAAACATTCTTTTCTAGTTGGAGCTGCACCTCATTTTCAAACTGTATGGTTTGCCTAAAATGAACAATGCAAGCAATATAGTCCACGATGACCAGCACCAAAATCAACCTGCGTAGTTGTCCCTCCATTGTGACATTAGAAAGGGGCGCATCTATCTAGCACGTGCACTCTTCTTCAACATTTTGTTTACTTTCTGGATTTTTTCCGCATGGAAATTCTGACCAATCAAGAGCAGCTTTCTCCCTGCAAGGCCTTTGATCTGGTCCACTTGTAAATGCTGCCATTGGCGATTTCAGGGCTGTTTCTGATTAAACAAAAAGGATCTTACTCTTTAACAAAAGGGTCTATCATAGTTTGGATCCTTTTAATATGCTCTCAGACACTTGTAATAAGAATCTGAACCTGTAAGTGGCTAAAAACAAACACTTTTATTGGGCATAAGTTGGTGCAAAATGCCCCAAATGCTCACATTACAGTCTTTTTTGCCAGTGCCCATGCACTCAACCCTGGATCAATTTCAGAAATTACTGTTCCCATTAGTCACTTGGACACAAAAACTCAGACAATCTCAGCCTGTCAGTGGCAAAATCAAGCACTTTTAGTGGAGGTAATCTTATGGTGCACAAACGCCTCCAGTTGGTTACATTCTCTTGTTTCGCTGCTGCCGTCTGCAGCCCTCTCGCTTAATACTGGACCAATTTTAAAAAATGTTGATCCCATTAGTAAAAACCTGGGAAAATAAGTTCCAGGTTGAAAATTTCTTAAGTTAACCTGCTCATTGTAAGACTTTGCAGGTTAATGTTGCCAAAGAGGTTGAGACTTACAATTTGGACAGGTTGTCAAAGTGTCTCTGGATGCTCTTCTGCAGCGCCTGGAGCGTGGGCAGTATGGTTCCTGACCTGCACACCAGATAAAAATCATTAGTTCCAGTCATTCACAATTATATCGAGACAGTCGTGGCAAAACAGGTAAATAACAACAGCACTAAATGACTGGAAGCAGACCTGTTCTTGAGTTTCTGTCCGTGCAGCATGAGCAGGCTCTGGGCCCATGTCATGTAGAACTGCAGGTGACCTGACTTCTCCAAACTCGCTGCCACGAAGCCCAGCAGCTTCTCAACGTAAATGTCAGGAAGAGAGCCACAAACTACTGGGACTGGAACAAAAACAATCCAAATCATTTATTAGTGTCAGAGGATGTAAATTCATAAGTAATAATTTAAAGCAGGATGGTTTCACTCACTTTGCTCATGTGGCACTGATTCCAGCACTTCCTGTTTGAGAGCTTTTTCATTGAGTCTGAACGCCAGGATGATGGCCGACACCCACTCCTTGAGCCGCAGCTGCTTACGTATGCTGGCCGGCGTCACATCCAGGTCAAGGTCATAGGGGTCAAAGACCAGAGAGCCATCAAGGGAGTAGACCAGAAGACCCTCTGTGGTGGTGGCTGCCCAGCTACGACCTGAGAAACAATGGAACCACTTCATAAACTACCTAACACCAGTTTCCCCCTCAACTGTCTTCTAAATTTGTAAATAAATTAAATTTAGGAGATGTAATGTGACCAATATGGGTTTACTCTCCTCCTACAGTTTTTCATTCATCATTTGAAGACCTTCCTCCATTTTTTTGCAAACTTTAAACGGTCATTTCCAAAACTGGATTTTTATAAGCAAACATTTTATCTCTTACATCAGACGTAGGGCTGGGCGATATGGAAAAAAAAAATTCATATCTCAGTATTTACAGGCTGACTGGTGATACACAATATATATCTAGGTATTTTCTAAAAAATGGGCTACATGTTCAGTTGCTAGTCAAATCACATTTGAGATGCCACAAGCACTTTTATAAAAAAAAACAAAGAAAGGGATTTTTTCTCTGTTTGAAAATATACAGCTGCACAACATGGAAATGGAAACTGATATAAAATAAAAAGCATTGTTTGATTGTTTTTGCACACAGCACTGGAGCTACAGAGGTTTAAAGGTTTTCAGCACAGGACACAAAACTATAACATGACTATAAAAGTATCAAGTAGGTCTAAATGCATTGGAGTTTAGAACAATTAAAAATCTTTGTTGGGGAGTTAAAAAGTTGTTTTCCATGGCCTTTCAAATGAATGTACTGCTGGAAAATGATCTCGTCTGTGTCGTCGCTACATTTTTTAATCACATCTGTTGCCTGCGTCCAGGAGCTGTCTCAGTGCCACACAATAGACTACAACTACTATGATCCATATCACTAGCGGCACAGTGTTGGACTGCACGTGTGCCAATGTGGTCATTTCATGCATCACAGACTGATTTAGCGTCGCAACCAATGTCACACTGGAGACTAATGAACAGACAGATTAAACAGAGGAGCATCACTCTGTCTCTCTTAGTGTTGCTGGAGAACTTGTGAGTGAGTGAGTGGGGTGGAGAGTGTCAGAGAGGTGAGAGATGCATGCTGATATGTTTATGTAATGCAACCTGACCCTATATTCGTATAAAAAGTGTTGTCTAAATTCATATCTTGCTTGAAAATATATTGATATATCCTACATAGTCATTATATCGCCCAGCCCTTGTCAGACATGTTACCAACTCACAATCTTGATAATGCTACCTACCAGTAGGGGAGAACCGCAGCGAGCTCACTTTGATCTCTGGCTTGAAGTGTCGAGAACTCATATCACCTGAAAAGACATACAGAAAAAATATATATACAAGATATACAGAGAATAAACAACAGTGAGAACATTAAGCCAAGTCGAGCAAAGACTTGAGGGAGGAAGGGAACAAGACATTAAGTCATCTTGAGTGACTATATTTGTCTCTATGTCTTCACGAAAAATTGCTTTACCTCTGTTTAGAGAAACAGGGACCTCTTAGACATTATAACAGTTGGTCAAGTGTTGAAGTGAGAGTCGTACCTCTCCTAACTCCAGGGAGGCTGATGTTGACCCCGTCTCCGTCTCCAGCTCCCTCGTCCACCAGAGCCAGGCTGCCAAACTCAGTCATCTTCCGTCGGTCCAGGAACTCCTGAAGGCAACACAGGACAACATTTGGTGAAGACCAAGAATAAAGTAAGCATGTTTATAAAGTCCGAATCACTGGTCTGAATCCTGCTGGTTTCCCATGAAACATCAAACAAGTACAAACTAGTGATTGACTGCTAGTAGGTTTTTAAAGGTCAATATCATCAGAATAGCTTGGAGCAGGAAAAAGCTGTTAGCTGATGAACTGGAGAAGATTTGTCAATAATTATAGTTTGTAAAATGTCCTATTGGAGCCGAATAATCCGTTCGACGTCTAGTACAAACTGTATTTCAGTCTGTATCCACAGTTTAAAGCTGTTGCACTTCCTTCCTACTGAAACAGTTTCTGATGTCATTATGCGTTGGTCTAAAAGCTGTGCCTGGGCTGAAGGTGAGACTGTACCTCCATGGCATCAAAGGACAGGTTGCAGGAGATCTCAAACTTCTTCATGAGCATCTGCTCCTTCACGTTGTAGATGCAGACAAACTTGGACTGACCTCCTGCCAAAATCGACTCCCCATCCGCAGAGTAGCACAGCGACGTGAAGGACCTGGACACACAAAAACCAGGACACACAACCTGAATCATAAAGTACACAAGAAGTTATCAAACTGAACTCTTCCTCTGGGCTTTGGATCAAAGGAAATAATTTAAAGTTCTCTCACTCACTTTCCCTTCGCAGACTGCTTGGCTGTGATTTTATCTGTCTCTTTACGGCCCATCTCCAGGTCATGGCATCCGGCCACGGAGCCGGTTTGTGTGGCTGTTTGAGGGTTCCAGAAAGAGATCTCACAGTTCAGAGTGGCCACAGCCAACTCCTGACCATCAGGGCGATACGTCACTGCCAAACCTGAGAGTAAAAACGCACAGTGAGTGTGGTCACATAAAGCAGAGGTACTCATCATCATCCATCATTCATCCATCAAAAAAGATGGCACATCTCAAAGACTTCTGCCAGCTGACTGGTTGAACTTTAAATGTGCCTTTTGGCAGCTGAATGATTTGGCTTTTCTGTAACTACATAACATTTAAAGTCTTGAAGTTCCACAAATAATTATATATAGTTTTTGAAGTTCTGTAGGTATGTACAAGAATGATCCTGAGAAATTAAACATTAAAACAGACTTTGAATATCCTGGTGGCATAATCTTAAATCAATTATAATATGTGAACCCAGGAACTCTGCCATTATTATTCCTTTATGACCAAAAGTTCCAGTAACTAATCTCAGCCATTAAAAGTCCCTTTTGTGTATTCCTGTTTGCATTTCCACCACATCTGAGGAACTGTGAAGATGAGGCTAATAAGACTCATGATTAACAACAAACAACAGCTGCATTTGAAACATGTGAGAAAAGACGTTTTTTTTTGTAACAAGCTGGGAAGCTGACAGTAAAGCCCAACTTTGTTTTTAACATAAGACAAGAAATGTCAAAACCTCATCCTACAATCGATACAAGAGAACATCTTTCTTCTGTTTTGGTTTTCACTTTTGTTTTTATCGAGTTTTAAGCCCAGTTCAGACAAAAGATTTGTGACGAGACAAGCTGAAACTTGCAACTACTTGGAACTACCTGAAAACCTGCCAGTTTAGACCAATGCCATTCCACAGTGTATCTTCTGCATAGCATCAACTCTCTGTACCTTCCGATTTGCAGCTTTTCAGGCTTAATTTGGAGCTGAATCTAATTTGTAGCTTCTTAAAATATGCTTCAGATGGACTGTATTCATAATAAATACAGCACTATAATTTCAATAACCAGCGCTGATTAATCAATGAGTAATAAGTCAATGAGTATATATGTGTGTGTGTGTGTGTGTGTGTGTGTGTGTGTGTCATAAGCAATCTGACACACTGTGAGGTCAGAGCCTGATATACAGTACGTGTCCACAGCTGCAGGGACAGTCTCGCAGGGTTGTTGTCAGAGAATGCCATAGCTAGTGACCACTCTGTCTGCTGATAATTAACCTGACCAGCAGATTTAACGATGATTTATCCATACAAAGCTACAAGAATAAAGTCAACTTTTTTTAGGGCTGCCCCGACTACGAATTTGCCTAGTCGACCAATAGTCGTCATTCAGGGCCACTGGTCGACTAGTCGCTGTTCTAGTCAAGAACTGAGTCTGGGTGAAATATTATTGAAATATATCACACTTACATGATCAATCTCGAGGCCAATTATTGATTTTATCTCTGCAACTACTCCCAGCAAGTAGAGCTGAATTACAGCACAGACCCAAAAGATATAAAAGTGATCAGTGATAAGTTCTCACACTTCCTCCAGTACTGACCACATCTCAGTCTGCCACTCTGAATTTATGTTCTCTTTGGGGTGATTGGATCCTGAATCCTGATAATATTTTTCCATATAAATCCCCTCCATTGACCTGAAATTGAATAAGTTATTGGAGTTTTACAAACATGAAGCCATTCCTCCTGTGTGAGAGTTATTCTGGAGTACTTCCTTGTTTTGTGAGTGAGGCAGTACACAAGTTGAGACATCTGTGGCAACTGTCAGCCCATCAAACTCCTGAACCATCAGAAAGTAAAACTGTTTATAGCACCTGGAACTATCATAAAATTAAATTTAGGCCCCAGATCCTCCAGTTAAAACATAGGTTTAGTTTCTTAGTTCCTTTGGGCAAAGCTCCTGCAGTGGAAACACCTTGTTTGAGAGCAGAATTCAAATCTTTCTAACTCTGGCGCCCCCTAGTAGCACCATCAAAAGACACCGTGACAATATTTACCATCAGACGTGAGGGCAAGTGTTTCTTTGACCTGCCAGCTGTCCAACATGTCCCACAGCCGGACGGTGCGATCCCATGAGGCGCTGGCCAGGATGGACTGCACTGGACTGAAACACAGACAGCTGACTGGGCCCTCGTGGCCCCCGAGGACCTGGTGAATCGCAGGGAAGATGCAGGTGGGGTGAATAAGAGCATATTTAAACATATAAACATTTAAAATATGTCATTATGCACCCACCTCCAGGAGTCTGCCCGTCTGCATGGACCACAGAAAGATCTCAAAGGAATCCTGAGCTCCTGCGCTCACCAGCTCTCCGCTGACATCTACAGCGAGGGAGGAGAACTGCGCAGGACGAGGTGATGTGAATGTCCTGAAGTTTCTGTACCTGTAATAAACAAATGTCACACAGTAAAAAAGTTTTAAAAGTCGTTTCTCGTTGGACACAAAGACATTTCTGTTTTTAGTCCTTGTCTCCATTAAATACTGGAAGTGAACCAGCTTCAGTGGAAGTCACCTGTGCAGGTCGAATGCTCTGACTGTCCCATCCAGAGAAGCGCTGACGATGACGAAGCCGCTAGAGGTGAAAGTGACGTTGGTGATGCTGCTGGTGTGCTCTGTGAAGGTGACGAAGCAAAGGCCGCTGTTGGTGTTCCACACTTTGACCTGTGGAGATGAAAACAGAGTCTCAACCTCTGAGACAGCCCCGTCTTCTCCCTCACTACATACAAATGGTGAAAAGCACCACAGTAGAAGGCGTGGAGCACTCACCTTGCCATCGTCCCCTCCTGTTGCGATATATTGTCCATCTGGTGAGTAAGCCAGCGAGGCCATGTTGTTAAAGTGTCCCTGCTGCTTGAAGACGTACGACTCGCTCTGCCACTCCCACACCAGCAGCTGACCCATCCCTGACACAACAACATGTAAATGTGTAAGAAGAATCAGATACTTATTGATACAAAAAAGAAAGATAAGAAAAGAGGAAAGACTTCTTACCTGAGCAGCCAAAGCCGATCCAGTCTCCAGAGCTGTTTATAGCCACTGAGGCAATTCTCTGGTCAGAAATACTGGAAGAAGACGCAACAATAGTGCTTTTTAAAATCAACCCTTTTAGTCAGTCCTGTCTCTTTTCCTTGTGTACACTCTACTAAAAACTTAAAGCATGCGTATTCTAGTCCCATCTTTACTTTTGCTTCCTAAATCCCCACTCCAGCACACTGATAAGTTCCCTTTATATACAAAAACTAAACTTTTCTCTCACCTTAGCGAGTGAATGAGGTTAAACTCTGGAAGTTCGTGCAGGTGAAAGATTCCAGAGGCAAAACCTGTGACCAAGATGTGAGTCGGCTTGTGGTAGGCAGCGGCTGTCAAGTTGTTAAAATCCCCCTCCTTGTTGAAGAAGTGTCTGCAAAAGTTGAGGTAACAGGAGAGAAAGAAGGTTACTTTTCATCCTCTGAGTACTTTGACATTTTGAGTCATCATCTGGTGCTGGTCTTCATCTTTTTAGGGTAGAATATTTTGCACTTTCTGAAGCTTTAAGCCCAGCTCAGACCTAAGATTCGCGACGAGACAAGTTGAAACAGACAACTACTTGAACGTGCCATTCTGCAGCTTTCTAAAAACCTGCCAGTTCACACCAATGCAACTAGATGAGATGGTATCATCTCAGTGCAATAACTGTGTGTACTTCTGTTTTGATTTCCAGCTTTTCAGGTATATTTTGTGGCTGAATATAATTTGTAGCTTCTTAAAATATGAATGAAGTGAAAGAATGTAGTGTTGAGATAGTGAGATACTGGCTACAGCTGCATTTGTAGTGATTAAATGGTGGAAAACATAAAACCAGCATCAGATTGACTGTATTCATAATAAATATGACACAATAATATCAATAACCAGTGCCAATTAATCAGTCAGTGAGAATGTGTGTGTGGATAACTGCCACTCAAAGTGTAAACGTATCAACATTACAGTGCTTTTTTGGAAGGATGTCTGCACTGAAGAACTGCTACGACTGAAATACTGGAATTAACTGCTGCGTTATTTTTTGACATAAAGAAAACTGAGATGTGTCTTACTTGCTGCTCTGCTTGAATCGAACATTTTTGGTCTTCTTCTCTTTAGGAGCTTCAGCTTTCCCTCTGATCACCTCTCCCTCTTCACCCTCTGTCCTGATCTCCTGCACATCCTCCTCCTCATCTTCGTCCCCCTGCCTCGGGGGCTTTGGTTTGTCCTGACTTTTTGTCAGGACGAGGCCATCCAGCTCGGTGTCGCTCTCCCAGACACACAGCGTCCCGTCTTGGCTCACTGTGTACAGCTGACAACGCAGGAACATCACACTCATCAAAATCTCAATACTGACATTTTATTTCTAATCTTTAGGCAAACCAACACTTGTTCTTTCAGCTTCAATAAACTCACATCTAAGCTGTCCTTTTCAAAGAAACAGCCCACGATGATGTCCTTGTGCCCACCCAGGGAGTAGTAGATGAGGTTGGCCCAGCGTTCTGCACCAAAAACCCACGTTGACATGTCTTTGCTGCCCACCACAAAACACCTGAAGGAAAATGTCACAACCATGATTCATCTTCTCTCAGGCTTCTCGTATGCTTTGATGTCTAACAAACTGTTACTCACTTGGAGTCGTCCGTCCAGTCGATGCAGGTGGTCTCATCGTAAGGACCGTAGTAGCTTTTATCCAACACAAAGGCATTAAACTCTCGCTGCTTTCCAGGAGCGTGGTACATCAGAGCTACGTTTTCCTTCGTGACGACAAACTTCCTGAAAGAGAACAAATGCATCAAAGCTCAGCATCATTTCTGTCTGACTTGCTGCACAAAATATTGGTTGCTTATAATGTATGAAACAGATGCATAGACTGGCAGATGAGGTACTGACAAAGAGGAACTTCCTGTTACATTTACTGAATGCGTTTCAAAAATCACAGACCTTAAGTCAAATGTAACAAACTGCAGTGTAGGTGAGTGAATGTGTGCTTTCATGATGCTCATATCTTGTATGTTTTGACAATTTTCTATTTCTACACATATCTAATGGTGTGTTGAAGTGCAGCAATTACTCCTGATTATTAATTACCAATAGTTTCAGTCGTTTTTAAAACAAAAACAGCAGACTATCACAGGTTCCAGCTCCGCAAATGTGAGGATTTGCAGCATTTTGTTGTCATATCAGATGATTTTTAATAGGGCTGGGTTAAAATAATCGATTCATCTGATTCAATCGATCTTCATTTGAATGACCCGATATCGATTCGGAAAATCCGCAACTGATCTTTTAATACACACTCTTTCCCCACAGATGTGTGAAGCTTTAATCCTGTCAATCTTGCCGGTAGTAAAAGTTATTAACGACCGAGAAGCTCTGATGTTACCAGCTCTTTTATCTGTAACTGTTAGGGTACTGTTTTATGTTTAGTAATTTACTGTCATGCTGCAGCAGCCTCTCCTCTTTCTCTCTGTGCGTCGGGGCTGTTGCATCACTTTTACGCACACACACACACAGACAAAAAAACACACAGAGTAAAGATGCTGCAGTGGAGACAGAGAAGTGAAGATAATTACGCTTGTTATTTTAAGTGCAATAAAACCTCCATGAGGAAAACATCAATACTTTATCTAATACAGCTGTTTAGCAACATGTAAACGTGGAAGAAAAGTGCTACTTTTCTAAGACCTTTTCAAGATGATTTTTAACCAAATTTAAGACTGACTTTTGGACAAATCATCTCTTTCTTGATTAAGCATTGCAGGTAACTATGTAGTTCTGTGCAGAGGCACGTTTTATGTAGGAATGTGTTTATTAGAGTGAGTTAGGTTGACCTACATTTTGCAATCAGGTAAGTTGAAGTATAAAATAAAGAGACAGTATTAGGCTTTCTCGCAGAAGCGTTTGACTCACTTTAACAAAAAGAAAAAACTGATAAATGAAATTAGATCAACTGTTTCAGGCAATTAAGACCTCATAAATTTAAGATTATTTAAGACTTCACATTTTGATGCTAAAACATACTTGCACGAAAATTTGAATGTTCGGATTTAAATACATGAGGGACACTAATGGGAAGCTACAGAATGATATAAAACCTAAAAAAAATAAATAGATAAATAATGAACCCATCCTTCAAACACTTGCCATTTTAAAAGATGACAGATACAAATATATTGTAGCAATTTATGCATACACATAAGGAACTAGAGATATTCTGATGCCATTGCTGCCTTCCCTGCCGATACCTGAGCTTGCATATTGGCTGATACAAAGTACTGATCTTATAGCGTTGCTTTAAAAATAATAATAATAATAATAATAATGATAATTTCAACAGCCCTGTGATAGTCTGACAACTTGTCCAGGGTGCACCCCGCCTCTCGTATTTATGCATGCAGCTCCTTATATGTGCAATCTTCTGCAGAAGGACTTGTTGAGTTGAACTCATTGGTTCCTCTTGGCCGTTTCAAAGCACTGTTGCAGGATATTTGTAAACAATCATCTGTATGACAATGTCAGGGTGTATTTTAGCTGGTCTTTGTAATCACGTAGGTGCCCATTTTGCGTTTTTATGGTTCACTTATAGCATATATTTATGTCCTTTTTTGCTTTTCTTTGTACTATTCTTACTTTGTTTTAAAGCTTTACATTTTTATTCAGTATTTTTGTTCTATGTTGTCTGTCTGATACGTTGCTGCCTGTTTTGGCCAGGACACTCTTGAAAAAGAGATTTTTAATCTCAAGTTTTTTCCTGGTCAAATTAAGGTTAAATAAAAAATTTAAAGTAAAATCATGACATGAGTCTGCTGAAAACTGAATGCGAACAGATGCGTATTACACCCCTCCTTTCAACATTTTGATACAGGTGATGATGCAGCATGAATATTTCCCTTGGCATCTTGGAAACTGTGAATTCAGCTCATCAGACATTCTTACCTGCCATCAGGTGAGAAGCGGATGCTGCTGACAGGCTTGTGAAAGTGGAAATGATGGAGGATGGCTCGGGTGATGAGACTGACCAACAACGCTGAGCCATCTGTGTGACACAAACACAGAAATACAGTTGGATTTTTGTTTTTGTTTGTATTTTTACAACAGGACACAAACTTCTGCTTATGTTTTTTTTATTTCACATACAAACAAGCAAGTTTATCTTACCTTCATCCACTATGATTGCTAAGTTCCCATCAGGAGAGAGACCAACACATGTTATGTTTTTAGTAGTGGAGATAGGTAACGTCTCAGATGTGTTGCTACAGGACAGAAATGAGAGAAGTCAATGTTGCTTTGGCTTTTAATGATGGTTAACTTTTATTTACTATAATGTCACGCCAGTTACTTCATGCATGCTTTACATTTCTGTTGCACTACAGTTGCAGGCAGGGCTTCTGCACAGCATCCATGTGTCATTTAAAGCAAAACAAGTCCCTACACATGACAGCAGTAGCATATTTTCATGTATTTAATAATCATGACTTACTTTTTCAGGTCAAACACAGAGACTCTGTTTCCAACCGGACTGATCACAGCGTTGCCATCTTTGGAGAAACTCAAATTTCCCTGACGATAGACTGCTCCGAGCAAATTGGAAAACTACAATGTAAAACACAGCGATTTTATTTTTCAAATCACGAATAAGCTCCTGTTAGCATTTAGGCAGAAAACCTGACTCAGAACTCCATTCAGATATTTGGGAATTTAACAATCTCTTGCTTGCATGCAACTGCAGATAAGTAAAATTACTTCAATATATTAACAAAACAGAAACATGTTCCGGTAAATTTAGGACTTCATTGCAGTGGTCCTTTAATTGTATAACGTTAACGTTAACATATAAGTTATTTTAGTGAAAGGCGGTAAAGAGTAACACAATATACTATCAAATAAATGCTGTTTGGTATCATAAACGTCAGCCGAACGTAAGTGTGAATGCTAACACTTAACAGTAAAACGTCTTAACTGTACTACAACATTTACATCTTTACCTATATGAAATTATAAACTAAATTCAACATTTTCCGAATGGAGTTTGGCGTGACAGTCTCTCCCAGTCACTAGCTGCAGATAGATGCTACCAAGGGGAGCGACAGTTAGCTAGCAGTGACGTACTTACCCTATAGGCAAACTTCATTTTACTCAGTATCCGTTAAAATTAACGCATTTATCTACTTTAGAATTCGTTGTATTAATTCATGGAAGTGTAAATGTATGGCTAATATTACATATGCTTCCTCCTCCACCGCTACACACGTGTTTGCATTTTGTTGACACTTGACACATCCGGTTTGAGGTGGGTTACATTTAAGATACTGCGCCCGCTGGCGGCAGGGAGGGTAAACTACTGAAAATAAAATATTTATATTTTATAATATTTCTATCTGTTAGAAAAGCTATTTGATTTATTAAACATACAGAATTTGTTTTTGAGACCCTTCCCAAATTCCCAACAAAATATTATAATTCTGGCATTATGGTTTAGATTGGCTAAAGTATCAAAGACAAAGACACAAATGCAAATTTACTGTGGTTTCCTTGTATTGAAGGACTAACTCTACTGTATTTTTCACGAGATTAAATTCGTAAGTAGCCTAGAAAATACTAGAATATTAAAGGGCTAATGCAGGGTCTGCAACTTCTGCTATCGAAGGAGCCATTTTTTGGCCAAAAAATAAAAATAAAATCTGTCTGGAACCACCAAACATATTTAAGCCTCATAATAAAAGTAACACAGCCTTTAAAGTCGAATATCGCCTATGAGCATTTTGAATAGATCCAAATGAGCATTCATTGATATGTTTTAGCACAAGGTGTTTACTCTGCAGCGGGCTATTTTTGATTATTTGGTACTTTAACTTTGCAGCATTGCCGATCAGAGCAAACAATTTGTCCACACACTATTAAATTTTGTATTTTCTCCTGAGACTTTTCCCTTTCTGGATTTGGAAACTCACAAGTTTAAATCAAAATGAATGAAGTGGGAAGAGCCAATAGTTCTGAAATACCGTATACACAAAGACACGAGACACAGTGAGAGCAAAAAGGTCCTGCTCGAAATAAATGACACACTTGGAACAGAACAAAACCAGGCCGACGCTGGCCTTCACACAATCCCTGCTGTCCATTTACACCCAATACCCCCACTGAATTATTTAGCATCTGGCAGCTACAGTACACACACAGCACACGTGTAGAAATGGGTCGGTGCCAAAGGTGCACTGAAAGTGATACTGTACATTTTATACTGCAAAGTGACAGAGTTTATATTCACATACTGAAATGAGGCATTGTGTTTCAGAACAAAGTCCATTCAAAGTCCAATTTTCATGGCTTTTATTTGAAATATTACAGGAACAAACATCTCAAAAACAGCATTGTAAACACTTCTCTTCCACCACCAAAAAAAACAACCTTTTCTTTTTTACCTCAGAGTTTTGTGCCACAGGTCGAAACAGGGCACCACATGCAGCCGGACATATTTCTGGCCCCCACTCGTGCACTCCAGACAGCCGTAAACAGTTTCCCGCCTCTGGTTGCCCATGCCGCAGAGTGCACAGGGCCCTTTGGGGATGTTGTGTTTGAGGAGGTTGACCCGTGTGTGGGAGCTCTCTCTCAGGTAGGCAGTGGACACGTCCGTCATGCTGGCGGCTTTCTCGTAGTAGTCTGTAACCATGTCGTCCATGTAGGTGTCAGAGTGGGTGAGCTCCTCGAATGTTTGATTATCTGCATGGTGGTTGGATTAAACAAAAAGGCAAATGTAATAGTGAAAGTAATGGTGTTTTTTTGTGTAGCAGAGGTCGTTTCTGTACCTGCTCTGAAGGGGTTTCCATAGATGATTCCTGACAGGAAGCGGCGCAGTCGACCCATGGAGAAGTGACCAATGAAACCACCAAGCTGCTCCCTGATCTGCTCCCGCTCAAATCCACCTTGAGACTCCGGGGCTACACAAATATCTGACACAGAGGAAGAAAAAGCCAGTTCAGAGATCAGGTTGACTTTAAGGCAACTACTAGAAGTTGAGCAATGAACATTTCAGCAGCTATGCAGGTGTCATTTCATTTAAGTATTTTCTCAATTGGTCTATAAGGTGTCAGCACAAGTGTCCAAGGGGATGTCTTAAAGCACCCAGTAATGCTAATATTTGGTCAGTATGTGGGTTGAACCCATGACCTTGGTGTTATCAGCACATGCTCTAACCAGCTGAGCTAACTAGCCTGTTGTTGAAATTGTTCTTACAGTATTTGTTCCAAGATGAATCAGGGACAGAAGAAAAAACAACAGCGCCCTATTTGACGTTTAGTCAGGGGCTGAGGACAACGCACATAATAACATGCTTTCATCATGTTTCCTTTTCCCTCAATCTTCTGATCCAAAGTCAGTGACTTATTAAATGGATGTGCCTGCAGCTACTCATGTGCAAAGATTATTTTTTTTCTTTCTATAAAGTGTGGAAAACTGTATCGGTTAGCCCAGCTGGTTAGAGCATGGTGCTTATAATGCCAAGGTCATGGGTTCAACCCCCTGCTGGCCATTAATTCACCCCGGTATCTGTAGTGACCCATATGCAAAGGGACACATTTACACTCTAGGCTGTTTACCTCCAACAAAAACTGGAAGGTGGTCACACCTGAATCAGAGGCCAAAACTAAACATTTATTCGATACCAGATAATTTCTGGCACAGTTTTTATTTTGCGTAACACCGCATATCTTTATGACCACGTGGCCTAATGGATAAGGCGTCTGACTTCGGATCAGAAGATTGAGGGTTCGAGTCCCTTCGTGGTTATTGAAGCATAATTAAGAAATTATGATGACTTATTCTCCATGCAGAAAGTGCTATGAAAAGTATGCTTTGGGAAGTTTGTAAATGTCCCAAATAGCAATAGGTAGAACAAGTTTTCTAAAGAAACTGTGTAAAACAGGCTGGTTAGCTCAGCTGGTTAGAGCGTGGTGCTGATTGTGCCGAGGTCATTACCTGACCCAAAATCCAGAACAAATATGAATCCTGTTTCCTGTCCCAGATTCATTCTGGAGCAAATTTTGTTTTGCATTAAGTCATGCTTTCTTCGGCCACATGGTCTAATGGACAACTTTGGATCAGGAGATTGAGGCTTCAAGTCTCTTTGTAGTTGAGAGCTGTGTCCTGTTTTGAGAAATCACAGTGAACCTTGAAGCATTATTGATGCTGAATTGATATCCATGCACACAATGCTTTGACACAGTTTTTAACATTCAAAATAGAAACATTGTTTTTGATTCTGGAACAAATTTGGGACAAAGTGTCTGACTTTGGACCGGAAAGCTGTCACACCTGACTAAATATCCAAATTCATCCATATTTTTTCTCTGTCTCTGGAACAAATTTTCTAAAAGAAACTGTGAAAAGCAGGTCAGTTAGCTCAACTTGTCACCTGAAACAAAGCTGAGTTAACAGGACTGGTTGTCTACATCTTTGACCAAAAAAAAAAAAAGTTCCAGAATCATATCGTATCGTATGAGAACAGAATAATGAAAATTAGACCTTGGTCTCACAATAAAACTGAACAAATTTTGGTCATTGAATCAGGTGGATCATCCCACTTTGCTGTCAATGGAGGACTACAATACATATATAAAAATCCCCTCTCAGGGTGGTATCTGCGTCATCCTTAAGCTCGAGTCCTCCACCAGGGGCCTGGGAGTTTAAGGGTTTGGCCAGCTAATGATCCCAGCTGGATATCTGATGACTCGCAGTGCATACATGTTGATGGTTTGGACCTTGTTCTGACCATTCAGGTGACTTCTCAGGAATTGCCTTACTGTCTGGAGGTATTTTGTTGTGGTCGACTTCCTTGCGGCCTCCTCATGATTTCCATTAGCCTGTGGGAGCCCAAGGTACTTGTAGCTGTCTAGGATATCTCCAATGTTGGTGTATCTCTTCAGCCGGGTGGCCAGAGCTGTTAGTCTTTGTTTGGCAGTTTCAAGTGCCTCAGGAATGGAGAGCTTGTTGTAATTCCTTGGTACCCCCTTATTTACCATGTTACCTCTGTGAAGGTCTTCTAGTTGACTTTATCTTTGCCTCTAACCGCCTCTTTCATGGAGGGTACTGGTTCTTACGCACCATGTCCATCTTGTATCCAAGCATCTCCAGGATTATTGTTGCTGTACTGTGAATCAGCTTGTTGGTCTCGGTGATGGTCTTTGTCGGGATGATACTTAGGGCAAAGCAGGACAGATTAAAGAATTTTACACCAGCTTTGGACAGCAAGTCAATTGCAGAAAGCTCCCTCTTTGCCATCTGTGGAGGAAAATGTGTATGACTTGCTCTGCGAGCCATACACGTTTACAAACAACCATTCACGCTCACAGG
The DNA here is from genome assembly GCF_011397635.1 of Epinephelus fuscoguttatus. Classification (NCBI taxonomy): domain Eukaryota; kingdom Metazoa; phylum Chordata; class Actinopteri; order Perciformes; family Serranidae; genus Epinephelus; species Epinephelus fuscoguttatus. The sequence continues at coordinate 19,171,660 of NC_064775.1, forward strand.
CACACCTACGGACAATTTAGAGTTATCAATTAACCTAGTCCCCAATCTGCATGTGTTTGGACTGTGGGAGGAAGCCAGAGTGCCCGGAGAGAACCCACGCTGAACATGCAAACTCCGCACAGAAGCGCTCCCACACCCAGGATCGAACAGGCAACCCTCTTGCTGTGAGGCAACAGTGCTTACCACCACACCACCGTGCTGCCCCTGAAGACTCATTGATTTGTTCAATTATATGCAGTGGCCAGTATGGATGGTGTGACACCCTTCAACTCCAAAGTTAGCTGCTTTCTCCATTAGGCCACGTGTTGTCACAAAACGTATCTTTTTACAAACAAAATTTGTACCAGAATGAAACCGGTTAAGACTAAATACATCAATTTTCAGTTGGATCAACATTCCAGTTTGGCAAAAGTGGAGGATGTGCAACATTATTGAGGTGTTGGCTCATTGCAGGCCAGTATGGGGGTTTGGCATCATTAGCACCGCGCTCTAACCAGCTGAGCTAACTGACCTGCTGTACATAAGTGTTATTTTAAAAACAATTATTTCAGAATTAATCAGGGTCAGAACGAAAAACACTGGATCCATTTTGGATGTTTTGTCAGGTGTGACCACCTTCCTGGTTAGCGTCTGTGGAGGGGAATAACTTTAAAAGGTAGATCTCTTGCTTTGCATGTGAAAGTTAGTGGAATTAATGTCCACATTTCAGTACTACTGGTATCTACAAAGCAATGTACTTTCTCTGATTTAAACCAATGAATACTGCTTGCATGGTAGCCTTATATTTTGTCATATCAGCCTCAAATAAAAACCTGTCTCTTATGATTCAGTATCTGCAATAATAAGTTGTGTATACATTGTCATTTCAGGTGCCACAGTTCTTTGGTCATGAGACATAATGACACCATAACTCCAGAGGAAGAACAGATCCTCTTCATGTTTAAAGGTGGAGAAATAGTTATAGTGAGATAAGAATGTATGGCATGAAGAGTGCTGAGGAGCTTCAGGTGTTAACCACAAATGATGCACCCACATGTGGGACACATACAGCTTTCAACCATCAAGGATTCAAGCCTTTAATTTTTTTCCCCAAACCACACACCTATCCTTTAAGTGCTCTACTGACTTTCATCTCAGCTCTGTTGATGAAAGAGAAAGAGTCAGCAAAACAGTGAAAAGCAGAACGAATGCATTCAGAGGTGTACTTTCTAATTTAAGCACTGTAGGCTCCTTTTGTAATGTTTGTGCTTGCGACAGAAGAGTCATTTAAATACAGACATGCCTCATAGGTGTGTGTGTATGTTAGTTGTTCTTACCAAGTCGCCCGTCCAGGCGAACAAAGAGCTCACAGATGCTGAAGGCAATGGTGGTGTGAGCTGGGATGACGATGGCCTTGTCTCGACCTTTGGGGTTCCTGCCGTCATCGATCTGAAACTGCAGCACACAACAGGAAGCTCAGTGTTGCACCTGTTTGTCAGACATATGATTGATGGCAAGATAATAGATGGGAAATAATCTGCAATTTGGGGCAAACTTTGGCGAGACACTCCATCTTAAAACCTTGTGGATATTTTTTGTCCAAGGATTTGCACAATTACTGGCCTGTAAACTGTCAACACAATGTCCCAGTGCCCAAGCAGATGTCTGAAGCATCCCATTCTGCCTCCTGATCTAAAGTCAGAATCGCTAAACACTGACCAGTATGGGGATCAACTCCATGACCTTGGCATTATTAGCATCACGCTCTAACCAACTGGGGCTGACCAGCCTATTTGCTCTGTGTGTCCACTGAAACTGCTCACAACAAGGTCTGGAGATTATCTTGAGTAACCGGTCCATCATTTCTGCAAAGAGACATTGCTGTTGAGTTTTTCAAATGGATTTCTTGGGGCTCTGACATCTGAAACAGACAGACAGAGAGCTCAGTGCAGAGATTACATCAACTCTAGGTGCTCTGAACATTTTTGCTGCAACATTGGTGTTTTTTTATCCAAATATTTGTGCGATTACTGGTCTATAAACTATCAGCACAATGTCCCAGTGCCAAAGTGGACGTCTGTAAATGTTCCACTCTGCCTTCTGAGCCAGAGTCAGAAATGCTAAATGCTGGCCAGTATGGGGGTTGAACCCATGACCTTGGCATTATTAGCACCATGGTCTAACCAACTGAGCTAACCGGCCCTCCACTTTTGGGCTTCCTAGACAATAATACATATAGGAAACTTCACACAACAAGGTCTGCAGATTATCTTGAGTAACTGGTCCATCATTTCTGCAAAGAGACATTGCTGTTAAGTTTTTCAAATGGATTTCTTGGGGCTCTGACATCAACATCTGCCAAACAGACAGAGAGGTCAGTGCAGAGATTACATCAACTCTAGGACCAATACTAGGTGCTCTGAACATTTTTGCTGCAACGTTGGTGTTTTTTATCCAAGTATTTGTGCGATTACTGGTCTATAAACTATCAGCACAATGTCTCAGTGCCCAAGTGGACATTTGAAAATGTTCCACTCTACCTTCTGAGCCAGAGTCAGAAATGCTAAATGCTGGCCAGTATGGGGGTTGAACCCATGACCTTGGTGTTATTAGCACCATGCTCTAACCAACTGAGCTAACCAGCCCTTTAGCTTTGGGTTTCCTAGACAATAGTTCATATAGGAAACTGCTCACAACAAGGTCTGTAGATTATCTTGAGTAACTGGGTCACGATTTCTGCAAGACACGTTGCTGTCGAGTTTTTCACCTAAATGTTTTTGGCACTTTGAGCACAAGCCGAGTACCAACTAGTTCCATTATAGTGGAGAGAAGGCAGACATCTCTACAGCTGGAATCTACAACACTCGGCAACTCACATCTAGACTGATAAACAGCACTACAGGTAACTGTCCCTTTAACACTGTTTCTGTGTGTTTACCCTCATGGTGGTCCCTCTCATCCCAGCGTGGACGGTCAGAGAGCACTGACGTGTGGTGCGGATGCTCTCCGCGACCACACAGAGAATGCTCCGACCACTCTCCTTGGACTGACGAACCAGGCAGTGATCCAGATCCACTTTCCTGAAAGAGCAGAAAAAAAACAGTACTTTCTTTGCTAAAAATCTTGTTTGACACCTGTTGATGTCAAACAAGAGTACTTCCTGTCCTGTATTGTCCTGATGTATGTAACCCCTGCCCTGTCCTGTATGTGTGCTAGTGTAGAATAACATGATCATTTATTCAACCTTACAGGAAAACCCTCCTCTCACATTCCTTCTCTCACAAGGAGGTCAGACATCAACTCATAGCTTTTGTTAAGGAAAAAGTAGATATCTAAACATCAGATCTGCATGACAGCTGAATCTGTATCTGAAGATACTTCTACCAACATCTCTCTTTTCAAAAAGATAAATAATTAATGAAAAAAAATAGATAATTTAACTTGGGCATGAATAAAACATCAGAGATGACACTTAATCTAATCAGTCTTAAGTGATACTATGATGATGACGTTGTCGTGTTACCTTGAGTTGAGCTCTCGCAGTAATGTGGGCACCTCAAGCTCATGTTTGGTCACAATGCCAAAGGAGGCTTTGACGGCCACAGAGTCTGACCCACTGATGTTGAACCCCACATCGTTGATGAGGTGGTTTCCTAATCGACCGTTGAGGGCGACGTCAGATTTGTCCTCGTAGTTGAGGAGCTGATATGATGACACTCCTGTTTCATAGAACAAAGAGGTTTTGGTTATGTTATGATAAGAAATATTGCAAGTATATTCATTTCCTGATTCGCTGTCCTTCAATTTAGGGTAAAATATTTTGCTTTATACTCCACTTTATTTGACAGCTAAATACAAACATAAAATGATGAAATACAATGTTTTTTAAACTCACACCAGTAAAATGCTCACATTCAACTTGGTTCAATGATATAATATTAACAGTACAACACTCAAAGGGTACATTTCTCTGCATTGAGTACTTTTACTTGTAGTACATTTTGCTAGTAACACTTGCATACTTTTACTTAAGTAAAATTTTCAGTGCAGGACTTTTACCTAATTACCTACAGCTTGTCTCATGGGCACTGCTGAGGTGCCCATGAGACAAACTGGCTCCTCTACAGCTACGAGTCCATGCTCCATATTTGTTCCGGATAAGGATTGACCCAGCTAACCTCAAAGGTCCCGATGGACTGAGCTTCTGTGACCCTACATAAGTCTATGGCCAGTATGGGGGTCTAACTCATAACACTGGCATTATTAGCACCACACTCTGACCAGCTGACCTAAACGGCCTGATAATTTCAGTTTGTCAAGAATTTTGTCCATCTTTGTATTCTTGGTTCACAGGAGAGGCATGTGAGAAAAATGTTTTCTTAATGAATTTAGTGTAACACTGGGGGGAGTAATTGATATACAAATGGTCATTTGGGGGTTGAAGTCGTCCTTAACTCTCCTCAGGAAAGCTAATTAGCTAACATGCTAATTAGGGACCTAATGACTGACTGACTGACTGACTTAAACATAAATGACAAAATTAGCCTAAGTTATTGTCAGGACTGAGTATATTTTCTAACCACATAGCTAAATGGGTTGGGGTTTAAAATCTTAACTAAACAAGGAAAATTTGGGAAATTGAGTTTATTGGCAACTCTTAAACCTCACTGACCCACTAGTCAATCATTGCAATCCCATGATATCCAGCTAAACATTAATATCAAGAGAATGATTCATAGATCTGGAATATACCAATACAGATAAAATAATGTGGAAGAACATGTTTTTTTTCCAACCTTGGAGTTACATGAAGGGAAAAAAATTGGAAAAATCATGTTTTAAAAAAAGTCAAATTCAATGCCTCTCACAACAGATACTCAAAAACACAAAGTTAAGCCTCATAATTCTAACGTCTGTGTCATCACTGTACCTGCTGTGATCTCTTTCTCCCCCACCAGGATATCTTTCAGTGAGAACGGGGTCGAGGCGTACTTGTTCTTCTTCCAGAAATGTCTCTTTCGCTTCCTGGTGACCAAGCTGAGCGGCTGATACCGATCAGCCTCGCTCAGGCTGGGGACGGGTATCAACCTCCCCGTGTCCCCAACCTGCTTCACAAAGTTCTTAGTGGCTGCTGCAAACATGTCAAGTGATGCATGAGTATCAAACCAGGTAAATAAAATCCTCTAAGACTGCAGTGTCACACACACTACTGGGTCCAAATGTTTGCTGAGCTCAGGTGTTCTTTTGGGCTTGTGAAATGTTAAATAATGCAGGTAGTGTGTAAGGGAATATGGGACAAGGTGTGTGTTAACTTGATAGGTCACTGTAGGCCTGCAGCTTCCTGTCACGTGACAAATGAGGCAGGAAAACAAATTATAGGAGCTTTTTTCCACTTTTTAGCAGCACATTATCTCTAACTGCTGACTAAAGCTTGAAATTAAAGTCCCGTCTTAAACAACATGTTCCCTTTGACTCTGCGATACATGAAACATCTGCTCTGGCCACAAGCCTTTCTCTAAAAGCTTCTTTTTTCTGAGGGATGTCTCTGTGGTTTTTCTAAGATCTAATGTTTTTTCATTGCAGCTTTTTTTTTAGCTTGGATAATGTCCACCTTTTCATGCCTTGACTCTCATGTGTGTGTGTGTGTTTGTGTGTCCTACATGCATGATCATGGGTTGATTTCTCTCCTGTGGTTCTGCTGCTGTCTAGTCTATACATCCAGAAATAGCCCGTACGTTTTTAGGCTCTAAATGCCACATGTAAAAAGCTTTCTTCTACCACAAGAGCTGAGGTCAGTATTAGTCTTCTATACATTACATTACCCTGTAATTCTTTCTGGCCAAGAGACATCGTGTAGCTTCTTGGAAGCTATAAAAGAAATCATCACACTGCAATTTACACTTCGGCGTGCAGCCAGGAATTTCAGGATTGAATGTGAATTTATCCAAACCTCATAAGGTTTCACAAAGTGGAGGATCAGTCAGTGCCCACAGCCTTCACCTTGAATCACCTGGTCAGACTGTTTCATGGAAAAAAGCAGAGAGAGCAGGTGATAGTATTTTTACTGGTGTAAAATAATAGCCCGGTTGCAGAAATAAATTCTGGCATTGTACGTTGCTGCAAACCATGGATATGTTATACTAGTCCATACCCATTGAGTGCACAGTTGCCCATGTACAGTTTCACATGGTGTGTGTTTAGGATACAGGTCATAGGAAACTGCAGATTAAATAGTCAACTGAACTCGTTAAGAAGAGCAATGTATTCAGACAGAATTTTTGTGGTCCACAGGGGGAGCCACAGCGATCGGTTGCATTTTAGCCATTTTGAAGCATTTTTCTGTTGTTATAGCGCCACCCAGTTGCCAATTAGAGTTACATTTCTCCAGTCACCTTGAGGTGTCCTGTTCTACATATCTACCAAGTTTAGTAAAAATCCATATGGCGGTTAGGCCTAAATAAGAAATTAGCTCTCTAGCGCCCCCATTTTGTTTGATGGGGTCAATAATGGAGGGGTCCCCTCAGATTATGTGTGGTCATATGCCTACAAAGTTGCGTGGTGATGGGTGAAACCCTTGAGATGTTATACACCTTTATGTGATGAGCCACGCCCTCCGCAATATTCATTGCCTTATAGAAGCTCAGTTTTAGTAAGTTTTCCAACTTCTGCCAAGAGGGAACTTTAGATATTGGTCCCTAGATTATGTTCACTGAGTTTCATGCAAATCGGTCAAATTTCCTAGGAAGAAATCGATTTTAAGTGTTTTTCAAAAAATTCAAAATGGCGGAAAATCTATCTAGCTGGAAGTTATAGGTTCTTGAGACAAATTTGTTCCTCATGAAGAGAGGCATCTCTGTGCAAAGTTTCATGTCTCTACGACATACGGGGCATGAGATATGCACATTCAAAGTTTGTAATTTCAATCGGTTGCTATAGCACCCCCCTTTGGCCAATTGATAGTGCTTCATTCGCATCCTCCCATGACCCTCTACCTCTGTGTCAAATTTCACATGGATTGACCAAGTCAGTGAGGAGAAGAAAGATGCAAGCCAAGCTGCAGACCACTGTTTGAGACCAACAAACAACAAAACTGGCTGTTTTTTTAGGGAGTCATGACTGTGTTTTCAACTTGAGGTTGACCCCATTGGCGTCAGATAGCCTACCAACACACTGAGGCAGGCAGGGAGGTAGATGGGTCAAACTGACTTTGACCTAATGGACTTTCACCCACGACACTGACATTCGTGTCTTGTGTGAAACCAAAATCTAGTTATTTTAATAACAGCATAGTGTGCTGGTATGTGTAGCATACACAGCAAGTGACGTCGCGTGACATTACTTAAGTAGCTGACACATTTACTTTAAGTCATACCATGATGTTTTTCTCTAAACCTAACAATGTGCTTTTGTTGCCTACACTGAAGGAAGTGAACCTAAAAACAAAGGTTTTACCTACATTGTAAGGTTATTTTGAGAAGAGACTGTATGTATTTGAGCAGAAACTGTACATTTCCTGTGAAAATGGAAGTTTATTATGAAAAGACACAATGCATGTTACAAGTATAAATTGTTACACCACCCCCGAGAGTCCAAACCTGACGCTGGAGGGGTACCCATAGTGTCATAGTTTGACATATAGGGCCACTGACCAAATGTCATTAATTGACAAGTTGGACGTGTTGTTTCAGTGGCCAATTAGCGACAAAACATGGCTGCCGAGATAGAGCCATGAAAAGTGCTTGCTTTTTACAGGCATTGCTGCATTTTCAGCTGGGATTGTGGCTAAACATAACCACACATTTACCACAGCACTGCAGAAATGTAAAGAAGTGTAAAATTTCACCATATCTGCTACATAATAACATGCAAATATAATAAAAAAAACTAAATGACAATAAATAATATAAAAAGTTAAAGTGCAAAGTCTGGGGCGCCCGGTGGATCAGTGGGCAGAGCAGACACCCCATGCAAAAGCAGGGCTGATATTGCAATTGCAATATGATTCTTTTTTTATGCTGATATCGGGGGTGTGATACTTTTTGCATCATTATTCTAATTTTTTCAAAAAAAATCAAGGATCATACCGAACAAAGATTTTTTTTAAGGGCGTAGAATATGATTTGCAGGGCCGGGACATTCTTGTAGCACAACACTTAATTGGTATAGGTATTTTTACACACATTTTACCTTTTACAAATACAATATTCCATATTGCAACATTGATGAAATTCTGATCGATCGTTCAGCCCTAATCAGAAGGCTATGTTTCCTAACCACCACTTTATCACACTGTACAGAACTGTAGCTCTCATCTGAGGGAGGGACTGTCTTCCCATCTGCTTTGGTTTCTGTCTCCAGTGGCTTTCTGGCTCTTTAATGGGAAACCAGTCTGTTCTTTAAGCACCTTAAACATTTCCTGACACAAGCTGTTGCAGCAGAGGAACCAAGTGTAATCCACCAGATCCACTGACAGAAATGCAACTTCAGGTGATACCTTGATTCGAGAGAAAATCGCTCTTTAAAAACACAGTATTGTGTGTACAAGATGACTACAAAGTCATGATATTTGTTTTTTTCACTACCTCTGGGACAACACCTCAGGGACCGCCAGTCTGCTTGACGCTCCGACTTGGCAGAGCTTTGCCCTGGAAAACACATCAGATGAACATAACATGCACATTGTAAACTACTCAAGCTGGAGTGCACAGATTTAGGTCAGCAGGAATTTCAGGTAGATGGCAAAACAAACTAAAAAAAAGTTATTTTTGTTTTGTCTGAACGTTGCCTTATTTTAACACATTGTGTCAGGTACAATTGATACAGTAAAAATACCAAAAATGCATTTATATTGGAGTTCATTCAGCTTTGGTTCTGCGCCAAAATGTGTAACTAAACATCACCATCATACTTCACATTCTAACTTTTTTTTCTCTGAGACATGGTTAAATGACAAATCTTAATCAAAAACCTTATTCAGGAGGTTATGGGTTCTGTATACAATACAGCGAGCTTTAATATGGCAGCAAACGACTATTTGCTATATAAAGACATAGTGGAATAGTGGCGCCCTGAGCAGAGAATGAAGTCACACGACCTCTGTGATATCCTACAAATTTGCCCCTCCAATGATGTTACACACTGAACGTAAAGTAACTTCTAACTAAGTAAGTAGTGAACTAACTTAAGTTCACAGAGGTTTGAACACTGGCCTCCTGGAGTGAAGTCCTGAGTGGTCCCAAATACATGGGTTATAGCTACGTGAATTACTGACTCATGATTACATAGGATAGACAAATTTCGGCGCAGTATTGTTTAAAGGAAAACATACTAACAGTGCATGAGAACAGCCTTAGCTCTGTCAGCACTGTTGCTGTTTCTTTTAGCTCTGTCTATTGAGTTAGCACTGTTAGCTACTAGCCGCTGGCTCAGCTACCTCCATGAGAACCATAACAACTTAGGTTATACCCTCTAAATTTCACAGAGAGCCCCTTTAAGATTGCATTAGTTTTATTTTTTGGCTACTTATGGGCAGTGCAGCAAGTTTATTACCATATACAGTTGTTTGTGAACATGTTAGCAAACAATTAGCATCAATTTAGGGTCATATGTATGTTTATTGTCATCTTTTTATTGCCTTTATTATATGTAGCCTATTTTCTATCTATTTAGAATTAATTGTGTTTTGCTTTAGTTTGGTCTGCAGTGTTTGGCTTCTCTTGCAGTTCTCTGAGTATCTTAGTTTTTGCTTTGTTTGTCAAAGCACTTCACAGCTTACACTCTGCTTTTAAAGGAACTATAAAGTTATTATTATGACCTGAAAAATGTCATTCCAATATTCATTTTTCTTTCAGCTGTGTTTTTGGTCTGCACCAACTCTTGAGTGAAATATCTGGCAACATGTGGCAGCTACCAGATGTGTGTTGTTGGTAAGTTGGTGCTGTGCTGTGGGTTTATTAGAGATTTGTCACCAAAACAACTCCTGGGAGGAGGATGAAATTGTCTTTTCCAGCAGCAGCAATAGAGGACTGGAATTAAAGATAATAATCTCTTTTAAATCTTGACAATTTCTCAATCCTTTTATATCCATAAATTGCTGATATTAAAACTTGAATCATCAGAACTTGAAACATTTGGTGGTTTAAGTCAGGCAGAGATTATTCTTGAACCACAAAGCAGGTGAAAGGTGAAAGGTCATGCAGTAAACTGCAGCCTACATTTGAAATTTGTTGCTTTTTTAAACTCTGAAAATGCCCTGGAAAAAAAAAAGACAAGCTCAACTTGAGCTTCCAAAAGCAATTTTTTTCCAACATCATCATCATCCAGCCCATCTTCTTTCATCATGTACAAATTTCATACAGCCTTTAATTAGCTGCATCTTTCACGGCAACTTGAGAGCCAAAGGAGGAGGCTGGCCTCGAAATAAAGCAAGAAAAACTGATGAGAGAGGAGGAGGAGGAGGAGAGTGAGAGAAGGGAGGGGGGTAAAGAGGGAGCTTGTTTCAGTTTGCAGTAATCGCTCATCCAGGAGCCTGTTCCACTCAGGGATATTTGGATTTTTCAGTCTGGATGCTGTAGCTCGGGGCTGGACTCTCTCTTTCTCTCTCCCTGACTTCCTCGTGCATCTAGCAGCGGCTGTGTGTGAGGACGCTGCATGTCTAGCACGCAGACATGGGCCCCTTGTTATGTTCTAGGATTACTGTGTGCCTGGTTGTCACCTTGGCTCAGGTGATCGCTGTGACCTGCCAAGAAGATACCAAGAAAGGTGAGTGACAGATGTGACCGCTCCTTCTGGCTTGTGATTGGTTTTCTGTGTTCAGGCCTGGTATGTGTCAGTTTCTGACAGGTTTATGGAGAAAATGGAACTCAAAAAGATCATTTTGCTGGAATAAATGTGCAAATATATAAACTTCAAGTTCATAAAATCACTCCAGAAAAGTCACTTCTGGTCTAACGCACCTATTTTTAATGCTACAAATGCTGAATATGAATATTTTTTCATGTTTCCTCCTGATTTCCTGTGTCCCAATGATTCATGACTGTGCAACCAAGCCCTGTGAAAACATTTACCTCTGTATTTCCTAAGTGACAGTTGTGTTTGTCTTTCTCATTATGCCCTTGGTTTATGATTTTATCTTTTCTTCAAAGTTTAGGAAGTTGTTTGTTTCCTGCAGATTTTTGTGTTTAACTTTCTGCCTTCCAGCGGACCATACTGGCCTTGCAGTTAGGAAACTAAAGGTTAAAATCACACCTACAACCTGCACCAGAAAGTCTTATTATACCTTAATGAGACACCATTTTCCTGTTTGAGAAGCCACTAAGTGATGATTAAGAGAGAGTTTCACGACACGAAATAGCTGGTGAAAGCTGCAAACCTTTCAGGAATTAATAAGAGATGGGGAAAGTGATAGTTTTCTTGGAAGAAAAATGACCTGATATTGAGGCTATATTGGCCTCACATTGCTGAGACAAAAATCTCCAAATCCAGATCTTAAAGATAGAGATGTGGCAAAAAAAAATAAATCTAAAATAAAATGTCCCAGTGGATGTGATCCTGGGTCAAAAATATCTCCCCCCTCTATAGGCTGCAGTGCTGGGCTATTTCAGTGCGAGGTCGACGCTGAATGATGGGGTTTCGAGTGCCACGGCTATAATGATGTGGCCTTGCAGATGGGATGGACAAAAGCAGGCCACTAATTTTGGTCAGACCTCGGGCCAGAGGCAGACAAGGCACACCCAGAGTGAGAGGATGCTGGATGTGAAATATGCCTCACTTGCTTCCATCCTCCACTGGAGCTGAAGAAAGATAAATAAAGACTTTAACTTAGCCTATATATACAGATATATATAGATGTCCACCTACAGCTGAGTTTATTCCTTAAGGTCATGACATGTGCAGTAGATATATCTGAGCCTGAATCTGTGGCCTGGCTGATTGTTTCCCCCTATTGCTAGTCTTAATGCTAAGCTAAGCTAACCAGCTGGTGGATTCACATTTCCCATATAGACATGACAGCAGTATCATTCTTTATATCTAGCTCTCAAAAGAGAATAAAGTTGTCTCTTAAAATTATTCCTTTAATATCAGTTCATTAGCTGTATAGTATTAGTCAAAAATGGGCCTTTTTGGCATGTTACCCCTCAAAATGGAGCGATCAGTACATGTCACTAGTTTATCGAAGCCAATTTCTGCCAGTGTGATGAAAAACAAAAAGATCCTCTAAGTCATTACAACAAAAACCCTTTCTCAAAATAATGATTTGATATCTCAAAAAATGAGATACATTCTTAAAATAATAAAAAACTTTTCAAAATATCCCAAATCAATAACTAAGCATCTTTAAATAATTACTTAATATCCCAAAATAATGACCTATCTCAAAATAATGACTAAGCATCTTTGAGTAATGACTTAGTATCTTGAAATAATGACTTAATATCTCAAAATAATGACCTAGCATCATTAAGTAATTACTTTATATCTCAAAATAATGAGCATTTCTTGAAAAATGACTTGGTACCTTAAGATAATGAGTTTAAAAAAAAAGCATTTTTAAGTAAAGACTTAATATAACCTAATATGACAAAATAATGACTTAGTATCTCAAAATTATAAGTCTCTTAAGAAATGACTTAGTATCTTAAAACAATTACTAAGCATCTTTAAGTAATGAGTTAGTATCACAAAATTATTGTGATACTACATTATTTTCAAACATCTTAAAAATATTGTCTTCTCTTGAAATAATGACTTAGTTTTAAAATGATGACATAATATCTTAATAACTGACTTAGTATCTCAAAATAATGACTCAGTATCTCAAAATAATGACTCAGTATCATCAAAATGATGACTAAATATCTCAACATAATGACTAAGCATCTAGAAAATAATGACTTGCTTAAAGTAATGAGTTGATATCTCAAAATAATGACTAAGCATCTTTAAAATAATGACTTAGTATATCAAAACAGTGACATAGTACAAGATACTAAGTCATTATTTTGATGTAAATAGACTAATGTTTGAGAAAATTTCTTGTTATTTTGAGAAACTTTCTTAATATAATGACTTACAGGACCTTGTTTCCTTTTGTAATCATACTGCTGAAAATGGTCCTCCATATGTGTATATTTGTCCTGAGGAAGTAAAAGTATCCATCAATCCACAAGAAAAAAATTAGATTAGAGGAAAGCCTGAGAAATAAGCATCACTTTTTGTAGAAAAAATACATTTTTTTGCTTTTCTGTCCTAAGAATCATCTCATAACCACTTGTGGGGATTCCAAGACCCAAGACGTAACATGGTTGGCACAAATGCATTAACTACAGTCAAGCCTTAACTGTTTGCCCTACCATAACCCTGCTGCTATTAGAGCATTGTTACTGTTTCACCTTCAAGAGCTCAGAAATTAAGAGTACTACAAATGTCGTTTTATGCTGAATTCAGATGTTGTGCTTGTGTCAGATCCAGGTACTGTATGTCAGCTGTTGCTGTTGTTGTGAGGAAACAGTTGAACAGTTTGAGATTTATGATGCTGGCAGTAGGCTTGTTAAGACATCGCCTGGCCATTTAACATTTTACTGTGTTGTTCTTGGCTCAGAGCATGTGAATGTGTGTGTTTGTTTGAGTGGGAAAAACGTAGAGAGGCTCGACTTTAAATGGGAGGAACCAACATCAACATCCTTTAGTTCATTTGTATCTCCCTCCATGAATCTCTTCTCACATTTTAACACCCAGTATTGAATTAAATGGGCTATTAATTAGAGAATAACTGCAGTAATTCCACCAAGGGGTAGTCAGGTGGCGCCTCAGCCACTCGAACATAATTGCTACCCCACAACCCCAACCCCACCCCTCGCATTAACTTAAGTAGTTTAATTTGAAAGATTAAGACAAGCGGAGGTGAAAGGATCAAGTATTTTACAAGAAAATAAAACATACCTCTAATTTTAGCTCACCACCCCCAGCTTGGGAACCACACGCCTAAGGTGCACTTTATGTGGGCTGAACATTGTTTAATAATAAACCTAAGCTGAGGAGGTGAAGGCGTCTGCAAACCACAAGGTCAGAGAGCTGCACAGACAGTTTCCACTTTAAAGAAGCCCACAGTTAGTCATGATAATTGCTCTCATGCTGTAATGCGAACAATTATCCCATTCAAATGGCATAGAAAGTACGTTTTTTGATCATAGGAGTGTCCAGGTTTGAACATTTCTGAGCATTCTGCAAAGCTCTAGTACAAAAACACAATTCTATCTGCAAAAGTCAATGAAATGAAGACCGTTTTCCTCCAAATATCCAAAGCAAGCTCTCTAAAACTTTCTCCTTGCAGTCTCATAAATGCTGCAGCCTGCGTCCTGCTCCTCAGGGTGCAGCAGGTTCTCGTAGAAGGAGGGTTCTCCGGGTGTGGCACTTCTGTGCTCTCCCAAATAAAGGCAAGCCACAAGTTCTACCCTAGCTGAACGTATAATACAGCCACTGTGGTTTCCCCTGAAATAACTGCAGCTTTTGAAAACCAGCCTCTCTCGCGGGGAGAGGCTCCACCACATAATTAGTACTTAGGACATCACTAAACTGGCTGGATTCAAATATGCACACGGAGCTTGTAGCAGGTGGCCGTATTTTTTTTCCCTCTTCTTCTTTACTTTTGTACTGTTCTTTCTTTATTTTAGGACAATAGAGGGTTCAGGATTGTGATTTTTGACCAGCAGGGTACATAGTGCAACAAAAGCCATTCCTACTGACACTGATTTTTTTTTTTTTGAATTTAGCTTTACTTGCCATTAAAACTTATGTCTCTCTGTCATGTTAACACAAGTTGAGAAAATGTCACTTTTTATAATAAAGTTCTTTTTTTTATTGTTTTATTTCCCTTTTTTATAGAAAAGTCTTAAAATAATTCACTTATCAGTTCAAAAAATCAGTTGAAACTGTTGGTATTTACTGAGCATCAAAGTCTTATTTTTCTTGAAAAACGCCCACGTTTTTCTTTTTTTCATTATATAATTGCATTCATATGAATAAACAAAACAAATGATAGGATTCCACAGACACATTTTACTTCTTACCTCTTCATTAAATGTCATGTAGATGGATGCTGTGATGTGCGTACATGAAACTATAGGTCTCGTCTTGTTTAATGTTCACAGTCAGAGACATTGCTGGTGGGAAGATGATTACATACTTGCATACAGACACATTTATAGGCACATATCCAGCCAGGAGCTGTCAGCTTCAACCACAGTCTAGTCACTGACTGCCTTGCTCAAGTGCAGCTCACTGGCAATTTGCCTGAATGTCTCAGAGGGATATAGCAAGGGTGTAGAAAGGGTTGTATAAAAAGATAAGGCCCCTCTTACCCCTTAAAGGTGCAAAATGGTTTAGTTCGCTCCAGCCAGAGTTGAGCAAGTGACTGCTTATGCTGTTGGAGCACAAATGCACACTGTCATGTCTTTCCCTAACAACTTTAAGGAAACCAGGGCTCCAAAAACTAAAAGAAATAAAGAAACCAGGTGAGAGTGGACTCAAATAGACAACTCTGGAGACAGTTCTGGTAAAACAACACAGTCTTTGCTGGTCTAAAGGTAGGTTTGGTACGCAGAAGTACTATCAGAGGCTGTTTACACATACATGGTGATTTTGATAAACGGAGACATCTTCCTTCATTTGTGCCCTTCGTTTACACGCAAACGGAGATTTCTCCTCTGAAAACGAGTCTTTCTAAAAACTCT
The DNA here is from genome assembly GCF_011397635.1 of Epinephelus fuscoguttatus. Taxonomy (NCBI): domain Eukaryota; kingdom Metazoa; phylum Chordata; class Actinopteri; order Perciformes; family Serranidae; genus Epinephelus; species Epinephelus fuscoguttatus. The sequence goes on from NC_064775.1 coordinate 19,187,370, forward strand.
GGCCAGAGTGGAGATTTTGGAAAACTCCGGTTGCGCATTTGCATGTAAACTGAGATAAATGGAGAGAAATGGAGTTATAGGCAGCTGACGTCACAGTATGTGCTGGAACTTGGGTAAGTGTAAATGAAGATCTTTTTGAAAATGGAGACGGTGAAATGTCCGTTTATGAAAATAGCCGGCCACGTGTAAACGGCCTCTTAATACTCCGGTGAGGGGAAGGATAACGAGACACAGGTGAGGCTAATTAGGGCGGGACAGACAATCAGACACAGGTGAAGTCATCAAAAGGGAGGGAAAACACACTGGGACAGGAAGTGAAGATGATCTGAAATGAGAGGAGATGTGAGTATCAAGATAAGACAGGAAACAACATGAAAAAAATATAACTAAATAATAAATAAATAAATAAATAATAAAAACATAACCTAAGAAACTTGGTGACAATGTATAGGGCCTAGAATTTAGGGCTACATTATTGTACAGGCTACATGTGTCTCAGTTTGGACAGCAGGTCTCACTTGAATACCAGTACTTGGTCAGTGACTTCCGGCGTCAGACACTGATGAAAAAAGCCATTCTTTCACATCAGCATGATTCGCAGCTGGCCGCTATTATTGTTTAATTGTGCCCAGCGGCATCAGCGGGAAATGTGGCGGGACAACAATGTAAGTTAAGGCAGCAACAGTCAGAGTAGGGCAGGTGGGAGGGGTGCTCGATGGGTCCAATCACCACCAACTTTCACCCAGGAGGCTGGTGTTTACTTCTTGTAATATCATAAAGCCAAACCCTGTTCTTTTTAAGTAAACCCAATCACATGTGTTTGTTGTTGAAGAAAAAAAAACCTGTCAGTTCACGCTGCATTTATTTTGAAAGAGACTGTATGCGAATAGTACATTTCTTGTGAAAATGGAAATGAATTTTGAAAATAGACAATGCATTGACAAGCAGAAACTGACATGGCGTCCCAGAACGCCACCAACCAACACACCCAGGGTGCCTTGCACATTGTATCTCAACGTGGAAGGTCCACGACCAAATGTTGATATGTGACAAGGTCGGAGTGAGAATACGTTGCGAGCACCAACTCCGGGTTCCAAAAAAAAAAAAAAGACAGAAAGAAAGGAAAGGAAAAGATAGCAACCTGACTTTGTAGAAATAAAAATCCAAAGGTGTGTTTGAGAGACAAAGATCAAGAGAGAACGCTTATGCACTGGGCCCAGGTGGTGTTACATTGCTGCATGGGCCACATGTCTCAGTTTGGAGCCACAGCCATACAAATGAAAAGGAACTATATGAAAATCTCATGTCCTGGTGTTAAAAATGGCAATGCACAATATTATCCCAAATCATCAACATCTGCTTAAACCTCTTAAAATGTCACTAAAAGTTGTTGGAATCACTTTAAATTACATTTTCTACAGAAACAGATATTCTGATAGCGTCACAGACACATCCTACTTTATGTGAAAATCTTTAGTGAAAAACAAACAATCCTTAAAAGCCCCAGGCCCTCTGCACAAAGCACCTCAAGTTAAGTTAGGATCTTCCTTTAAGTCTGAGTACAGGTTTCCTTTCGATAAAATCAGTTGGACAAAACATCCTCAAGTCTTCTTATGGTTTCCTTAAAATGTTTACTTAATGATTTAAGCCTTGGTCTTGTACTTAAGGAATTGCTTAAAGTTAGTTAAACTGTTAACCTTAGTAACCAAAATTAGGACAAAAGCATAAAGTACCTCTGACTCCACCTTAACTGCAACATGGCTGCGTTTATGGAGATAAATGAGAAAAAAAATCATCCTGCATCCTGAGTGTGTTCTGCAACCAGGAGAACCCAATGGACATGCTTAATAAGGAGCAAATTATTTTGTACTTTCAATTTGACCAGAAGTCAATTTATAATTGTGACCATCTGGTTTTGGGTCCCTCAGCTTTCCATAGCTGCTCTCTTCCATTCTTTTTACAATTAGTGATTGCTCTGCCATTTTATGCAATGCAATCTTTCCAGTCAGTTATTGGCAAAGTATTTCATTTAAGCCTTAATTAAGGCTTAAAGTGGTTTGCGCAACCAGCCCCTGGCTTTTCAACTACTTTAATGGCATCATATCTTTAGACAAGAAATATATTTTGTGGGTTTTTTGAGGTTGGTGCAGATGCAGCCTGTTTTTTTTGTCTCTTTTATTGTTGGTTGTCCAGCATTTTCTTTGGGTGCTGCTGGACACGTTATCTAGGAGTTTCCCTGATAATAGAAGTTCATCACAATCAACTTTATTATGCGTTTTTTTTTATTTTTTTTATCATAATCCACAATGAAACTGTATATTGTCCTACCCCTAAAGACCAATAAGCTGTAAATCCTTCCCTCATGCCAGGTTTTTATCAGACATTCACTTCACAGCTAGAATGTTTCAAATATGTAAAACAAAACCTCTTTATAAAGTTTTTGGTGCACATAAGAAATTGAAATGTGTTTTTCAGACTGCTGCACATGGCTGTAACCTTAAATTATATTATTTCTTGGAAAACCTGAAAGAAATTCAATGTTACATCCATTTCTATAAAGTTGAGTGACTTGCAAGAGACTGATAAAAAAAGAAGTGCTTGAGATACCATGACTGTTTCAGCCCCTAGTATGGGTCAGGCTCCAAAAAGAAATGGATACTACAGCTCCCATAATGTACATACCCACATCTTTTAAGCACCATATCCCCAGTTTAACACTGGTTTTCCATTGAATATATGTTGTCTGAGCCCTATAGATGATATGACCCTGATGACTTTGCTCAGATTATTTTTATCCTGCAGAGTCACATTATAAAACAGTTTTATTCACAGGCTGAGTACACCATGACTATAATCTGACTCTGCTGGGTATAATCTGTGGAATTTCCCTTATGGATCATAATTATTAGGCTTTATGTTGTACAGTAATAGAGTTTATAGGCCTCCGGTGTTCTTTCTTTTCTCTGCCTGCAGCATAAAGGATTCAATTCATACAAAGGTAGACAGTACAGTTACATTGTTGTATTTAGGTAGATTTTTCTGTTTAATTTTATTATATTAAATCAAGCAACACTGTAAAAATATATCCTTCTGCTGTGGTGTTTTATTTTCACTTATGTCCTCCACACAGAGAAAATGTTTCATGGACTACTTTAAAGAGGTGTAAATACACCTCCAGATGCTCACTGTTGCTCTGCTTGACTCAGACAGCTGCACAGAAAATGGAAAGGTCTACTCCAACAATCACATCTGGAGCCCAGAGTCATGTCGAGTCTGTCTATGTGACAAGGGGACTATAGTGTGTGAGGACGAGGTGTGTGAGGAGCTCAGTAACTGCCACACAGCTGTGACTCCAGAGGGCGAGTGTTGCCCCGTGTGCTCGACTGCAGCACCGACTCATGGTACAGACACTAAAGCAGGTAAATGGAAATGACTGCTTCACACAGGGCACACTGGTCATACTTAACACCTTCAGCTCCTTTTCTGTTGGTGGCAGATCATTATGGGGGTTTTACAATCATAATTCAACAACTCTGACAGTGAGAGTTTCAGATGTAAACTACATGGATGTATGTAGTTGCCAAAATACAGATGAGGATAAAAGTAGTTAAAGGGTAACCTTGGCATTTTTCAACCTGGACCCTGTTTTCTCATATTATTGTGTCTAAGTAACTAATGGGAACAACAGTATTTGAAATTGATCCTGTATTGAAAAGGAAGGCTGAAGCCAGCAGTGGAGAAACAGACTGCAATGTTATCCTTAGGGGCAACTGAGCAATGTACATCTGCTAAAAGTGTTTGTTTTTGCCACTGACAGGCTCAGATTATTATTCAAGTGTTATTTAAGTGTCTGACACTTGATGACGCTCTGAGACGCCGTGTCAAGTCCTGCCTGTTACATAGGTACATTGTCTTCTTTCAAAATACACTTCGGTACAACACTGCAAGTTGCCGTTTTTTTTCCCTTCAACAACAAAAGCACGTGGTTGTATTTAGGGTAAAATAACAGGGTTTGGCTTTTCAATGATACGGGAAGCAAACACCAGCCTCTCAGCTGAAAGTCGCTGATTCTTCGACCCATGTTGTTGTCCTGCCACATTTACCCCTGACGCCACTGGGGGCCGTTTAACAATAACAGCGACGAGCATGTATCATGCCGATGTGAAAGGATGGCATTTTTTGTCAGTGTCTAATGCCGGAAGTCACTGATCAAGCGTCGTATTTCAACAACTTTGGTGTCAGACCACATTGCTTAAAATAATAATCTGAGTGCTCTTTCTCCATCAGTTTCAAAAACTGTTGTTCCCATTAGCCACTCAGACATAAACATTTGAAAATAGGGGCTAGGTTGAAAAATACCAAACTTACCCTTTCATACCTGAAGGGACATATCATATCTCAGTGTGTGGATTAATTTTTTAATAAAAGAAATCAAAGGGTGAAATATTTTATTTCTAGTGACTGTCCAGTTGCTTCATGTTACTCTGAGCTGCAGTGATGGAATAAAAGTGGAAACGCATCAACACTGTAAGGAATCCTCTTGGGAATTAACTTAAGTTAAAATGCAATTATGCTCAAATGCAGCTAAAATCTCCATTATGCATTAAATATCATAAATTATCCCCCTTGATGTTAGATGCTCTTTTTTAAAACAAAATTGGGCACACCCAAAGCCTAGAAAACCCCAATCTATCACTGCTCTTTATTACACTGAACAAAAATGTAATTGCAACACCTTATTTATGCCTCCATTTTTCACGTTTAGATTAAAGATTATGCAAGAAAGAACAACACTTATTTCTCTCAAATTTTGGTCAGAAATTTGTTTTATATCCATGTTAGTGAGCACTTCTCCTTGTCCAAGATAATCCAGCCACCTGACAGGTGTGTGATATCAAGATGCTGATTAAACAGCATCGTTAGTACACAGGTGCCTGTGGATATTCCCATTCATCCAGGTCATAGTTATCTCAAGGCAATTGAATCGAACGCAACTGGACTTGGTTTTGTACACAGTACACAGGTGTGTTTTTGGCAGGTCACAGTAAAAGGCCACTCTAAAATGTGCAGTTCGACACACAACATGATACCACAGATCTTTAACTTAAACCTGTAAAAAATAGGAGCAAAAAAAAAAGTGCTGCATTAAAATTTGTGTTCAGTGTATTTGTCACTTTATTGTAAACTATTTTGTCCCTGTCAGGATCCTGTAGGAATGAAGTCTCAGTTTTCCAGTGCTCAGTGTTCAGGCTGTTGGTGCAGTGTTGATGCTGCAGTCATTTCATCTTTTCTGTGTTGAAGCATTGGCAGAGACATTAAGTCAAGCCGTGTTAAATATGTTTATACATATTTATACTAATTGTTTATACATGGTTGAAATTAAGTAGGAACAAAGACCAACTGCTGTAAGGGTATTGGGACGCACCCTATAACTTAGGTGAGGTTTACATAGGGCTGGCGGTATAGTCTAAAATCAATATCACGGTATTATTTTGGGGGGATGCGGTGACGGTATGATATCGCGCTATCGTCTTCTCTCTTTCATTTTTTTTTACACCTTAAATAAAACAATTTAAAAAGCCATAAAAGTCTAGGATGGAAACTATTTATCATCAGAAGTAAAATGGTTGCTAATCCATCTTTTATTGTGTATAAAACATTATATAACCCAGGCCACCTTCTCCCGCGGGCCTGGGTTTGGTGCGGTCCACCACCTCCATCACATAGTGAGGGAGATGCATGAGGCAGGCCGGCCGCCGCCCGCCCGCCACCTGGACACCCTTCTCCCGCGGGCCTGGGTTTGGGGCGGTCGGCCAGGCCACCTCCATCACGTAGCGAGGGGGGTGCATGAGGCAGGCATGCCGACCGGCCAACCACCGGGCCCAGTTCTGCCACCGTAGCCAGAGTACTGCGGTATGAAGGTAACCACAAAAGCAGTACCGTGGCTCATGTTTACTGGTAAGTTACTGTCACCGCAAATACCGCCCTAGGTTTACACCTAATTTCAACCTAATTAGCCACAATAAGTGAAAACCCCAGAGAGTTCACATGCACAACGAGACATCTAGATGTTGATGAGAGTTTCAACATAGAGTAAGTGTTCCTCTGGAGGGTAAAATAATGTAGTTTAAAGAAACAGGTCACCCCCAAATCAAAAACCCATATTTTCCCTCTTACCTGTGGTGCTATTCATTAGTCTAGATTGTTTTGGTGTGAGTTGCTGAGTGATAACGGCTGTAGAGAGGTCTGCCTTCTCAACCCGGTCTCACTTCAGTCATTAAATTCCAATGCTTGGTCAGTGACTTCTGGCGTCATATACTGACAAAAAGAAGCCATGCTTTCACATTGACATTGTGGTTGGTTGCTGTTATTTTTTTAACGGTGGCATCAGGAGGAAATGTGGCGGCACAACAATGAAAGTTAGGGTGGGTGGAAGGGGTGCTGCCTAAGGTAACGGTAAGGTAAACGGTAACGCAGGTGTCCTAAGGAGGCTGGTGCTCACTGCCCATATGATTTTAAAGCCAAACTCAGTTCTTTTTCCTAAACTCAACTGCATGCTTTTATTATCTAAACCCACCTACGTGCTTGTGTTGGCAAAAAACAATCACGGGTGTTGTTGAAGGAAAAAAACATAAATTTGCGGTGTTGTACCCACGTAGTGCATTTATTGTGTGCAAGACTGTGTGCAAATGGTAAATTTCCTGTGAAAACAGAAGTGTATTTTGAAAACAGACCTTGCATGTAGCAGGCAGAACATGGCACGACGTCCCAGAACATCAACAACCAACACACCCAGGGTACCTTGCATGTTGTATTTTGACGTAGAAAGTCCATGACCAAACGTTGATATGTGACGAGGTTGGAGCAAGAACGTGTTGTTCTTCTCTCAAACATAATGAAACTAGATAGCACTCGGCTTTTGGTCCTCAAAGTGCCAAAGGGGACAAAAACATAGCACTGCAGGTAGGAGGAAAAATATGTAATTTAGATTTTTGGGGTGGACTGTCCCTACAAATGAAAAACGTGACTCTTAAGCTTTGTCGATTGAGGTTTACTTGTCCTAGAAAGATCTTTCCTACTTTCAGAGATTTCTGCCTTCGGGTTTGTTAAACCTAACATTGTGTCTTTTAACAGGAAGCACAGCTGTAGCTGGAAACAGTGGGTGTTGAGGCCAAGGTGACACTGGTCTTCTGTGGTATAAGTGTTAGTGTTGCAGCTCGCCTTCACTGCAGGCTCCACAATTCAAACTGAGGAAACCAAGTTTTACCCTTATAGTGTTTACAGGGATTTTTGAGCAATTATAGGCCCACAAGGGTCATGATTGTTTTCTCTGGGTTTAAACTTCTGGTGGAGTGTGAATTAGCTTCACTGGAGCAGGAGTTTACACCAAGCTTAAATAGACCGGCTATTATTGTGACTAGACACTCTGTGTTATATTGAGAGAAGAGGAAAGGATAGTAGATCTGTGTGTGTTTTTGCAAAACTTTTAAACATTGTAGGGACTGGCCAGAGATTCAAAAACAGGGAAACTTTGGAAATTTTCTACCATGACTGTATTTCCCCATGTTTTGAATTGGTCCAGTATGTCCCAAGTACTGCAGCTAGCCATGGCAAACAGGCTTCAGTGTGCAGGGCAGTTACGCACCGTCAATTAACGTCCACTAAACTGCCTGTTTTTTAAGGGACAGGCTCAGATTGTGAGTTTTAAGTCTTAATACGAGTAGGTCTGGAGGAGAAGCAGGAAGGAGGAAGAGCAGGAAGGAGGGGATTGAGTTCAGGTGTGAGCCCTTTAGTGTGCTACTTCCAGCAGAACCCTGGGCTCTACTGGCATCAATATTTTGTCTGAGTGACAGTGTGAGCTCCTTTGGTCTTAATACTTTTAGGTTTGAAGTATGTTGATGCTTGAGTTAATGAACGTTAAGTCACAATGATTTTACATCTTACTATGACAAAAACTGTATGTGTATGTGTGTGTGTGTGTGTGTGTGTGTGTGTGTCTGTTCCACGTTTTTCTAATCACTGACTTGGTCAATCCATGTAAAATTTGGCACAGTGGTAGAGGGTCATGGGAGGATGCGAATGAAGCAATATTACATCATCATCATCAACTCTCTGTGTTCTTCTCCCATACGAGTGTAAAAGCACTCGTTTGTTACGTTTAATGCTTTTAAACTTTTAATCTATGTAAAGGAACTTTACATGTGTAATAATAGACTTACTTTCTGTCCAGAGTGACGTTCAGCAGTTACGAGCCATCATGTGTTTTTAGAATCCATCGAGGAGAGAAGTAATCCATCAGGGAAATACTTCAGAAACATTATAAAGTGATAGTTGTATGTTTTATCCACTTATTTCTCAAATACCTAAATAATTATTTACTGTTTTGGAAGCGGCGCTTGTTAGACAGTGGCAGCCATGTTGATTCTGTCGTCCAATCACAAATTGTGTTATTAGATGGTGAAATGCGTGTAAACAGCTGAACCAATGACCGTTGCGAAAGCCGATCCCCAGAGAGTAAATAATGACCAAGATAGTTATCTGTAGATTACCGAACTAATGACTGATGTGTTTATCTAAAACCTGCGATCCGACCCGCATGTTATTTTTTCCACCCAGATCCGAACCCGGGAAAAAATGCTTTTTTAAAAACCACCCGCAAATCAGCTGTTTTTGCGGGTACCCATCGGGTACCCATGGGTACCCAACCCAGTGCAGGACTCTGGTATGCTGTACATAATCACAGAAACTGTCAGTGTGTCATTCTGTCAGTCAGTCATTCTGTCTGTCCCACGTTTTTCTACTCACTGACGTGGTCAGTCTATGTGAAACTGCACATAGGCATTAAGGATTGGCATAGGTAGAAGGTGACAAAGCTACCAGTGGGTATGGACTAGTTGTTTTAATTCTTGATAGTTCCTAGGTAGCCATTTTTTGCTTCCTTTGTATTAGATTACATGTATGATGATAATAATGGTACACATTTTCTGCCTCGATACATCCAGCACTGATTAGTGCCAGACTCCCCTGCAATATCACCTGTCTACTGGTGCAGTAAATCATAACTGAAGTCTCATGTTTAACCAGAAAACAGCCCGACATAGCCATCACCAAACAAGCCAGACTCCATTTCAATAAACAGTCATTTTAGCATGTATAGAACCAGCAGGTTTTCACATCTAACTTGGTGAATTAAGAGTTAATTTCAACCAAAGCGGCATTGGTGATTGTTGGAATGGTAGGAGGACAAACCAAGACATTTTTTGTGAGTTTTATTTTGTTTCTGTCAACTTTGAATGAAGTGTGTTTTATGATGACAAAATTGGTGTTTATTTAAATGGAGTTTGGTGGATTTGGTGATGGTGATTCTGGGACCATCTGTGGTTAAACAAAAAGGATCTTACTCTTTAACAAAAAGGTATATCTCTGTAGGGATCCTTTCCATAATGACGTCAGAAAATTAAAATAACAATCTAACCCAGTCAGTGGTAAAAACACATGCGTTTAGTGGATGTAAATTGACAGTGCTCAATTGTCCCCAAGGATTACATTGCAGTCTGTTTCGTGGCTAACAGCTGTAGTGGTCTTGTTCAACACTGGACCAATTTCAAAAACTGTTGTTCTCAGTAGTTACACAAAAACATGGGAAAATGTGGTCCAGGTTGGAAAATACCATACTTACCCTTTAAAGTAACTGTAACAATATTCCATGACAGGTAGTTAGCTGGGTCAGAACATCACATTTTTTATGTTCTAGAAGGTTAGATACAATAAGTAGCACAATATAGCTGAGGAAAATTGCACACATACATTTTGCTGTCAGTCTCATGATTGAAAACCCCATAGTGATGCACAGACATCATCTTTACTGCCAACTGAAAGGGAATCAATCATGCTACTGATTACTGTTCTGTCTCATGAAGATACCTGCACAGAAAATGGAAAGATGTACTCCCACAATCAGATATGGAGCCCAGAGCCGTGTCGGATCTGTATTTGCGACACGGGGACTGTGGTGTGTGAGGAAGTGGTGTGCGAAGAGCTAAATCATTGCCAAACAACTGAGGCCCCAGGGGGCGAGTGTTGCCCTGTGTGCATGGACAATGAAACTGGTAATAAATATTTAAGAACCATTACAAACCTGAGCAGATTTAAATGTGGGTCTGTATATTCCATAAATATCCACATTGTATTTATATTGTATTTTGTGGATTTTTATGTGGTTGAAAAATAGAGACATTTATATTTTCTGGAATGATTACTGTAGAAGAGGTGATCATTTTTACTGTGAAATAAAGATGATGAATTCCAGGTACATCTCTTTTGGTATGAATGTTTTCACCTCTTTTGAATCCCTCTCTATCATTTGTCATAGTTTTTCTTGTTTGTCAAAAACCAACAGTGCCCAAAAGTCCATCCATTTCTTCATCATTTTTGTGTTTTTTTAATTTTTATGCGTTTATTTTCTTTTTGACTCTTACATTCCTTTGAATCTCTACTGTGGTGCTGGTTTAATAAGACTGACATGAGTATTTCCAATATTTTGCCGATATATTAAGCTGTTCTCACTGAAATCAAGTAATGAATACCCACTGTTAATAGACAAATTATTTAGCTGTAGGGCATTCTCACTCCCAGATCGTCTAATACCAGGCTTCAGATATAGACAAACCAAAGCGCCCTTTAGCGTCTATATGAGACGCACCAGGCTATGTTATTATTAGATGCCCTACATGGCCCTACGCATCAAACTACAATGCTTAATGGTACCTAAAGCATCATAGTTTGATGTGTAGGACCACTGACCAAGGGTCTGTATTTGACGAAATGGGAGTGTGTTGATGTTTGTTACTATTGCTTTCAGTGTTGGGAACTCTTGAAATGTAATCATTTACAGATCACTGGTTACCCTGTTAAAAATGTAATAAGCAATGGAACTATTTTAATGTATTCATCAAAGTAATGCAACTTTTTACATATGATTATTTTTCTAAGAAATGATTCATCATTTTTCTTTTACATATAAGCTTACTCAAAAGAATATATTTGGATGTAACCCCTTTGTAATCACCAACATTTTGATTAGTAACTGTAATTTAATTATATATTTTTTCTCAGTAACTGATTTGTTACATTAATTTTGTAATTCTATTACATGTAACATGTAAATTAGAGCTTATGACTTGACAGTTTAGTCATTAGTATGCTCAATTATCACCATTTGTTATTTACAGATGCTAATAAAAATAATATCTACGATAAAAAGCATAGCATAAAGATCATGCTAAAATCACCTCAGTGGTTTTGAGAAGCTAAACTAGCTTAGTGATGCATATAAGGTCAAGAAGTTTAGGTGTGCATTGCATGTAAGCTTATAAACTCTCAATGTATCATTCACTAAAGCTGGGTTAAGTCATGCTTCAACTTAGCATTGGGTTTTTCCAGAACAGGAACAGTTGAGAAAACCGAGACTGAAAACCTATAACTAGCATGCATGATGATGTACACCAACTAGCTGACAAACATCAACCCCGGGTACTGATGTCAGTTGCTGTTTTTATTTCACAAAGATTCCTGCACAGAGGACGACAGAGTCTACTTCAGCAATCAGATATGGAACCCCGAGCCATGTCAAATCTGTATATGTGATATGGGGATGGTGTTTTGTGAAGACGTGGTGTGTGAGGATGTAGGTGACTGCGAGACCAAAGAGACCCCAGAGGGCGAGTGCTGCCCTGTGTGTTTGGCTGCGGCAACACGGCCTGACACAGACACTGGTAAACTGGAATGTCACCTGCACATCTGTCTGTTCTGCAGATGAATCCTGGTTATGTTCCTGCAGTTTGTGTTGACTTCACGCAACTTCAGCAGTTGGATAATGTTCCCATCTGTGTCAGGACTGCTGCTGCTCTTTGTCTCCAAGCCTGAAGCCCTCCTCTTCAGGCTCCAGCCTGTGCACACAACCTCGAAATGTTCTTTTTAATTCTACATTATTGTGTTTGGAGTTTCCCTTTGATTGTACTGTCACTTTGCAAAAGGAATACATTGACTTTTTGCCAGATAAGATCACTTCTCAACCTACCTTTGTGCGGCAAAATGCTGGTGACAATCTACTGCTACACAAGAGGAAGTTGTGCAAGTAGCTTATTTACCAAATAAGGTGTATTCCTCTGGGAAATTACTGCCTCCCTTGCCATGATCCATGCCATGTTGTTGATTGCGCTTTGTATGCACTTTTGATGATGATAGTTGCCGCATTTATTAGTCTTTTTGCTTATTGTGAGTTGCTTTCTATCTAAGCACCAATTAAAGTGTAAAGTACAGTACAGGCCAAAAGTTTGGACACACCTTCTCATTCAATGTGTTTTCTTTATTTTCATGACTATTTACATTGTAGATTCTCACTGAAGGCATCAAAACTATGAATGAACACATGTGGAGTTATGTACTTAACAAAAAAAGGTGAAATAACTGAAAACATGTTTTATATTCTAGTTTCTTCAAAATAGCCACCCTTTGCTCTGATTACTGCTTTGCACACTCTTGGCATTCTCTCCATGAGCTTCAAGAGGTAGTCACCTGAAATGGTTTCCACTTCACAGGTGTGCCTTATCAGGGTTAATTAGTGGAATTTCTTGCTTTATCAATGGGGTTGGGACCATCAGTTGTGTTGTGCAGAAGTCAGGTTAATACACAGCCGACAGCCCTATTGGACAACTGTTAAAATTCATATTATGGCAAGAACCAATCAGCTAACTAAAGAAAAACAAGTGGCCATCATTACTTTAAGAAATGAAGGTCAGTCAGTCTGGAAAATTGCAAAAACTTTAAATGTGTCCCCAAGTGGAGTCGCAAAAACCATCAAGCGCTACAACGAAACTGGCACACATGAGGACCGACCCAGGAAAGGAAGACCAAGAGTCACCTCTGCTTCTGAGGATAAGTTCATCCGAGTCACCAGCCTCAGAAATCGCAAGTTAACAGCAACTCAGATCAGAGACCAGATGAATGCCACACAGAGTTCTAGCAGCAGACCCATCTCTAGAACAACTGTTAAGAGGAGACTGCGCGAATCAGGCCTTCATGGTCAAATAGCTGCCAGGAAACCACTGCTAAGGAGAGGCAACAAGCAGAAGAGATTTGTTTGGGCCAAGAAACACAAGGAATGGACATTAGACCAGTGGAAATCTGTGCTTTGGTCTGATGAGTCCAAATTTGAGATCTTTGGTTCCAACCGCCGTGCCTTTGTGAGACGCAGAAAAGGTGAACGGATGGATTCCACATGCCTGGTTCCCACTGTGAAGCATGGAGGAGGAGGTGTGATGGTGTGGGGGTGTTTTGCTGGTGACACTGTTGGGGATTTATTCAAAATTGAAGGCACACTGAACCAGCATGGCTACCACAGCATCCTGCAGTGACATGCCATCCCATCCGGTTTGCGTTTAGTTGGACGATCATTTATTTTTCAACAGGACAATGACCCCAAACACACCTCCAGGCTGTGTAAGGGCTATTTGACCAAGAAGGAGAGTGATGGAGTGCTGAGGCAGATGACCTGGCCTCCACAGTCACCGGACCTGAACCCAGTCGAGATGGTTTGGGGTGAGCTGGACCGCAGAGTGAAGGCAAAGGGGCCAACAAGTGCTAAACACCTCTGGGAACTCCTTCAAGACTGTTGGAAAACCATTTCAGGTGACTACCTCTTGAAGCTCATGGAGAGAATGCCAAGAGTGTGCAAAGCAGTAATCAGAGCAAAGGGTGGCTATTTTGAAGAAACTAGAATATAAAACATGTTTTCAGTTATTTCACCTTTTTTTGTTAAGTACATAACTCCACATGTGTTCATTCATAGTTTTGATGCCTTCAGTGAGAATCTACAATGTAAATAGTCATGAAAATAAAGAAAACGCATTGAATGAGAAGGTGTGTCCAAACTTTTGGCCTGTACTATATTTAAATGATTTTTTTTTTTTAAAGATGCAGTTTTTAAAGCCCCTATGAGTAGAATTTTACAATTTGTGACTTTGCAGACTCCTTGACACCCCTAGGGACAATAAGATGAGTAGGCTGTGCCAGGATTGTCTCAGTTTTCTTTAAGCAAAAACTTGTGCAGAATAATTTGGAGGATGCTTAAATAACAAATAAATCTACACATAGGGGCTTTGACAACAGGATTTTAGGGTAATTGTTAATGTGAAAATCAAGCATGTTAGAGTCAGAATTTAAGATTTGGTCTATGAAGAAAAAGTTTGACAGTTTGGCATATATGCTTACACACTTTTTTCCCAAGAATTAGATGAGAAAATAAATGCCACTCCAATGTCGTTATGCTAAATGTAGTGGGTCGCTTAGTTTAGCTTAGCTCAGCTTAGCTTAGTTTAGTTTAGTATTAAGATTGGAAGCAGGTGGAGACAGCTAGCCTGGCTCTAGCCAAAGATAACAAAATCTGCCTACCAGCACCTCTAAAGCTCAAGCTAACTGGCCTCCCTGGTAAGGCATGGCAATTTTTTTTATATAGCACATTTCGGCAACAAGGAAATTCAAACTGCTTTGCAAAAAACGCTTAAAGCTTTGAGACAACAGACATAGGCTATTACAAAAGGACATTAAGATAAAATTGAATACATCAATAATGAGCAATTTTATGACAATAGAAAATGAAAACGAGCTAAAATGTACTAAGACAGGTATAAAATACAAGAATAAAGCTTACAGCAAACAGAAAAGTCTTCAGCCTTAATTTATAAGATCTGAGAGTTGTAGCAGACCTGCTGTCAAAAACCAAACCCTGCTTCTTCATGTTTAGTCTTGACCCTGGTAACTTCATATCTAACATATAGACATAAGTGTGGCATCATTTTTCTCATAACTCTTGGCAAAGAAGTGAAAAAGCAAAAAATGTTGAGCTATCAGGTTGGACTTCAGGTTACATGGTCATTAATTTAACTCTTTTATGTTTCTGTTTCATGAAGATACCTGCACAGAAAATGGAATAGTCTACGCTCACAAAGACATGTGGAACCCTGAGCCGTGTCGGATCTGTGTGTGCGATAAGGGGACTGCTGTGTGTGAAAACATGGTTTGTGAGGACCTCGGCAACTGCAAGGACACTGTGACCCCAGAGGGCGAATGTTGCCCTGTATGCTTGAGTGCAGACTCAACATCACTTCCAAGTGCAGACCCCACAACCGGTAAATAATATTTCTTGTTACATTATTGAGAGGTTAGTATGCCGCTACTTTTAAAAAATATGTCTTTTGCAGCTGCAGATGAGAAGAAAGGAGACAGCTGCACGGTCGATGGGGAGGTTTACAAGCACAATGACATCTGGAAACCAGAGCCTTGTCGCGTGTGTGTTTGTGACAACGGTGTCTCCATCTGCGATGAGGTGCAGTGTGAGCTGCTGCCAAACTGCGAGAAGGTCGTCACACCTGAGGGGGAGTGCTGTCCTGTGTGCGACACCTTTGCCAGTGCCAGCAGGATGATAGGTGAGAAGAGTTAGCCTGTTATTACAGTAATTTACTGTAAAGCAGTGATGCCACTGTGTGCTGACGCCGCTTGGGGTACACTTTTACATCACTGCCGCAGGTTAGACCCATTGAAAGTCTGCAAGATTTTCAAGGGGCGTTACATTACCCTTAATCAAGAGTGCATTGGAAGATTGGTGTGGAATAACTTTGAAAACCTTTTAAGGATCCAAAAAGACAAATTCTATCAAATTTGGAATAAATGGATCAAGCTTTTAACAGTATGTGATGGGCATATGTAACATAGCTAAACACAAAGCTATGTAATTTGCATACATGTGGGGATGTGGGTAAATAAAGATGTATGTGTATAGATGTTAAGGATACACATAAATACATACATAAATCATTCAGGTTTAGGAAGGTATACCATGATGCAGATAAGTTGAAGTATATATGTCTTTAACTTTCATTTTTGTTTGTTTTCCTTCAGAAATTATGGGATTCAAGGTAAGTCATGATTCATTCTAACAAACAAGTATTAATATCTAAAACAAATATAGAAACATTAGTTCTTCAAATGAAAACAAATTGTTGATATGTTTCCTTTATAGGGACAGAAAGGTGAACCAGGTGATATCCCTTATGTAAGTAATTTCGCAACATAAACAATGTATTTGCAGTTTTATTTTTTTTAATTATATTTCAACTTCAGATGAATAAAAAAGTACTAAATTTTTTGTGTGTTTTGCCAACAAAGTCACTACAAAGACTGTTTTTTTTTTTTGTTTGTTTGTTTGTTTTTTCCAGGTGGTGGGGCTCCCTGGACCTTCAGGACCCCAGGTGAGTTTTTACTGCATTATCTATTACTGTATGTCAAAGTGTACAGTATATCTTGAGAATTTATATGTATGTGTGGAATATAGGGTAAAAGAAATTTGAGCAGTGATACACAGGGCCAAATCTGGCTGGCAATAGGGTGCCAGATGGCCTGCTGACCATTTCTAAATTCACAATATAAATTAAAAGATTCACACTGGGACATATTGTTTTGTACTTTGAATGTTAATAAGGTGCCAGAGTTCATAAAAAAGCATCAAGTACCGGGGAAGGATCCCCTCAGACCCCCTGACAGAGGTCCAGGTTAATTATTTATATTAATTATTTGTTTGTTTATTAACTGGACCCTGGCCTCCTGTCATTTTATCAAAGTGGCCCCCAGGCAACACAAGTGAGTATCCCTGAAATAGAGGTTTTTCAAAATGATCTCCCATATAATAATCTCCATGCACTAATTTTGACACTAGAGGGCACTAGAATGTCATAATAGTATTCATGACTGAAGAACAACCTGTGGAAAGCTGAGGGGTGTTGATAAAGTGCAATAAAATACAATATTATTAGTGAACATTCTTTTTATTATAATAATTAAATGTATTTATAGGAGCCTTTCAAAACACTCAAGGACACTTTACATGATGGTTAACAAAACAGAAAGCAATGTATCCAAAGATCATTAAAATCAAACAATTCAGTAACATGCATTAATAAGTTAATAAAATAGACACAATCATACTGTAGTTAAAAAAACTAGGCATAAAATCATCACAGAGTCAACAGTCATCATCATTTATAGTTGATAATGTTTGCCCAAGGAAAAACTGCACAACTCTTGCATTTTAATTCAGATACATAATACAATTTTATTGTATTGTATTGTATTTTTCAAACTTTTATAATAACTTCATAAACTTTATGCCTCTTGATTTTTGCTATATACATTTTTTCAATTATTTAATTTTCTCTGACTGTGTTAATGTTATGCACCAATTCATTAAAGCCAATTCCTTGTATATGAAAACTTACTTGGAAATAAACCTGATTCTGATTCTGACAACGGCAGGATGGTTTGCCAACCTGTTTTCTAGGAAGGACAAAGACAGAAACTGTGTATACAAAATTCTGACAATTGATATTTTTGAATGCTATTATCATGACTGTAATATAATGTTGTACACTTCTAAGAGACGTTTATAGTTGTATACAGCAATTCTCATTGATTAAAATCTCTTGTGTTTATGATTCAGGGTCCTCCAGGAGCTCAGGGACACACCGGACCAAGAGGCTTTAAAGGCAGACGGGTAAATCTGAATGAATATTTTAGATGCTGTAAATCCACAGGCTAATCTGCTCATGGCAACAGCCAACAATTTGCCTTTGCATGGCTCAAACTGTGGGTTTTATCTTTGTTGTGGTCTGTAAATTTCTGCTTATTGCATGCAACTTAAGATTGCTGTCAACACACAGAAAACCCTCTGTAAGTGTAGGAAGATGGTCTGTCAGTGCGGTTAACGTGTTTTATTTTATCGTAATAATAATAATAATAATACATTGAACTTCTATAGTGCTTTTCTAGGCACTCATTCTGTTTTTGTTTTGTTTTTTTGCTTTTCCACGGTGCATGTCCTGCACTTACTATATTCATGATGCTTAATACATACACTTCACTCCAATGGTTCATCTCTCCCTCTCATTAATCATATTTCACCACACACCCTGCAGGGATTCCCAGGGCCTCCAGGATTTGATGGGGAGCCCGGTGTGCCAGGAAATCCAGGAGAGCCTGGAGCCCCAGGACAACCCTCACACCCTGGGGTGAGTTTTTTCCCAGAATCTGCACATTGAACAGATAATGAAATGACTCCTCTGCAGCGGTTTGAACATTTCTTTTGAATAATTTACTTCTCAAAAGGGCAACCTGGTGTCACAGATGTCTGCAGGTTTTGGTGAGAAGTCTAGTATGGCTGGGATGGTATCAGGATCAAGGGTGAGTCCTGCACAGGGGAAAAAAACCCAGTAAATTAAAGTTTCATATATACAAAGTTAGTACGTTTGCCATAATGTTTAAATCACAGTGTATGAAATGTTGCTTTTTCAGGGTGAGGCAGGACCACGAGGACCTCCAGGACAGCCTGGGCCACAGGTGAGTTTTGGCCTCCTATCAAAGATTTAAAGACTTAATTTTGATTATATGTTGTCACAAGACTTGAGGTAGGAACATAGTAATGTTGTATCCTGGCATCAGAAGTGACTGTCATTACCTCCTCTCCTCAGGGCCCAAGTGGTGGTCAGGGAATTCCAGGAGAGGCTGGAGAAACAGGACAAATGGTAGGAACATTTCTGCTTTTTGATTTTTGATTTTTGTGAAATGTGTGTCAGTAATGACGGTTTCTTGTGTTTCTTTGCAGGGTGAGCCAGGCCACCGCGGACCAGACGGGCCACCAGGAAAAGCTGGACCTGATGTGAGTCAAACCTACACAACAGTTTATGATATATTGTTAATTATTTAAAAGCAATGATCATTTTTAAATACTGTTATTTTACTTTTACTGCACAGGGAGAACCTGGACCTGCAGGCGCTCCAGGAGAGCCAGGATTTCCAGGATCTGTGGTAACCTGCTCCCCTCAGCGTTCACACTAAAATTGCATGAATTACAATACCGTTTATCATGACCAAGTAGCACAATCAAGCCCAGAAGAATGTTAGGAGACGCACTTGATTCAGTATACACTTCATTTAAAATACAACCTATAAACGGTGATCACAATCTGTAGACATACACTTCTTCCTCTGCTTAGTGTGTTTGTTGATTCTTTCTTTAAATGCAGGGTGCAAGAGGATTCCCAGGACTTCCAGGTCATCCAGGAATGAAAGGTCACAAGGTAAGTCACACAAACATTGCCATTAGGGATGCAACGATTTAGTGGTGATGTCGGATATCAGGCCAATACTGACTCTAATAGCTGGATACAGTATTGGTGACAACGAGGCTGATCTATTCAGTTCATTTCTAAGTTTATGTCTGATTACACAAGTGCGTACTACGTCATGCTAACAACAAAAATGTTGGATGTTTGGAGGTATTTCGCACTTGCAATATGTGGTTGCTGGTGCATGGTTTGCTTTTTTAATAATAATAATAAAACTTCAGTAAATCTAAATCTATGTATTTGTTAGAATTTCTTTCTGCAAAGTTAGGACAGAAATGTTTTAAGTCTAGCTTTACACATAAAAGAATTTGCACTTTCACACTGTGAGGTACAGCTTATTAATTCAAAACAAGCACGGGATCTATACTCTGTATCGGCCGATACCCAAAGCTCAGGTATCAATATGGGGACTGAAAAAGTCACATGGGTGCATCCCTGCACTGCACAATCAAAAGTCATTCCATGCTATCATCACTCCTCACTTTTCGTGATTATTTTTCAGGCTTTTATGAAAGAAACATCAAGAACTTACCTCCTGTTTGTGACTTTAAATCTCTCCAACAGGGAATGCCCGGTCTTGTTGGGCCAAGAGGTGAGACTGGAGCGGTTGGAACCAAGGTGTGAATTTGCTTTGTCTCATCTTGTGGTTCTTATAGTGTACAACTGTATCATATTATTGACATATTTAGATCATTACAACTAACAATGCCAAGGTCACGGGTCTGACCCCCATACTCGCCACAGACATATTTAGGGTGGCAGTAGCTCAGTCCATAGGGTCTTTTGGGAACCAGAGGGTCACTGATAGCTAGAGAGGTGCCAGTTCACCTTCTGTTTCTGCATGTGTGTGTATTACGGGCCTATGTGTATATGACAACAGAGAGAAAATTTTGAATTTTCCTTTGGGGATTGATAAAGTATATCTTCTTCTTCATCCTCTTCTTTGAACCCTTTAAATACATTCTGTAACCCCTTTTCTGTAATGTTTTATGAAATGTCCCAAAATAAGTAATAAATAAATAATTTAACCAACATATGACCCTATATAGAACCACTAACTTTTTGTTCTTAAATACAGGCACATAATACACAACACATATGCGGCCACAGGCTCAATTTCAGCCTGCAGCCCTTTGCTGCATGTCATACTCACTCTGTCTCCCCCCTTCATGCTTCAACATCAAATATAACATCACACAGACACACATAATGCAGTTTTAACATGGGTTATGTCTTTGTACTCTGTAGGGTAAATCTGGTACTCCGGGTGGAATGGGTGCTCCAGGCCCACAGGTAGGAAACTCATCATCACAACATTTCACACAGAGTCAGGTGTTGGTGATAAAGATGCTGAGCAGGTGTTTTGTTTCAGGGACCAGCGGGCATGCAGGGAGAAAGAGGCAGAGCCGGACCAACTGGTCCTGTGGTAAGAGAAGCAAAATGTCTTTATCCAGTTGGAAAAAGTGTTAAAATATAAAATGGTGATGCATGATTGAGGTGTTTTCTTTCTGTTGTAGGGAAAACGGGGTGCAGCTGGCCATGTTGGCAAACCAGGTCCTCTGGTAAGGACCACATTTATCAACTTAAATGAGTCAGATCAAATGCAAATTGTGAACTTGAACCCTATAATAAACCCAAAATCCCTGTAAGCTTTGTTTTGAATATTTGACAATTTTTTTATTTAATCACAGGGTCCAATGGGAATCCTTGGAGTGGCAGGTTTTCCCGGTAACCCAGGAATGAAGGTGAGACTGAACAGTTTTATGTCATAATATTATAAATAAAGATTTGGGAAGTTTTCTACAACATTAATCCATTTTTATCTCCATTATCTTGCTGTGAAATTATTTATTGTCTTGTAGCAAATTGTCCATATTGGCAGACTGTTAGGTAACAAAAACACACATTGACCATAACCTCAGTTCATTTTATCTCACAATATAACACTGCTGGATGAAAGCTAAAACAGATAACTGTGTTGATAAAGGAACACACAGCTTTCCTGACTTGACAGGATAATTAGAGAAAATGACAGTGGTAGAATCTAAGTACATTTACTCAAGTACTGTACTAATGTACAGTTTTATACAACTTTCTACTTCTACACATTTCAGAGGCCAATATTGCACTTTTTATTCCACTACATTTACTGGATAGCTTTAGTAACTTGTTACTTTTAGCAGGTTTAGATTATTAATACAAAATGATAATAATAAGAATAGATCAACTAATAAGATATGATGTAATATTTTAGGATAACATACCCTGTGGTATATAAAGTAAGCTGAATTAGCTCCACCTTTAGCAGCTGCAATATTCGAGGGATGAACACAGAGTGCTGCAGGGATGACCTTTTTTCTGCAGGCTGATCCAGATGTTAATGTCATACTGATTTCTTCAGTGTAAATCACAAAAAGTGAAAGTCTCTTAAGTATGTGTTAACCACAGACCTTATTCCAGGCATCTAACCAAAAATCCACTCAAAAAAACTGATTGACTTTGAGACAAGGGAACCAAGAGTGCTAAAATGCTAACTCATTTCCAGCTTTTATTTTATTCTGAGATAGGCCATTCTACATAATGAGTACTTGTACTGGTGGTACTTCAGGTATATTTTGATGCTTATACGTTTGTATTTTCACTTAAGGGAAATTTTGAATGCGGGACTTTCACTTGTCACAAGGGTTGTAAGAAAATATCGATACACCTGAGTATTTCAATATTGAATTCGGTAATACTGTATCAATTCTCAGAAGCACTGTATTGATTTTTTTTATTTTCATAGTTTGTTTGCCTTAAGAATCCTGCAAGCGTTCTTATTCTATTTTTACTAATATTGGCAAAAGTTAACTTTTTATGCAGATGTTTATGTTCTTTACACTATGACAGATTTCCTAAAATAAGATTAAAAATTGGAATATGTCACCTTGCCTACAGTATCACAATATATTGTGATATATTGAATTGTAACCCCTGTATCGTGACGCATATCATATTGCTAACTTGGCAATACACAGCCCTACTTGTAATAGAGTAGTTTTACGCTGCAGTATTGATACTTGTACTTCAGTAAAAGATCTTAGCACTTCAACCACTGCCAAAATCTGACCCCAAAATTTTAATAAAAGAATTTTTAAAAAGTCCTCAAATTTGACCTAAGTCTGTCCTCTGGTGCAGGGTGAAGCAGGACCGACAGGCGTCAGAGGAAGTCCAGGACAACAGGGACCCAGAGGGGACGCCGGTCACGTAGGACCAGCTGGACCAACAGGAAAGCAGGTTTGTTACAGCTTCATCAATCTGATTTAGTTTTGGGTATTCCTGGGAAAGTGAACACATCCTGTTGGACTTTATTCACCTTTGGATTAACATAACAAGTAAAAAATGTTTTTAACAGGGTGCTGAAGGACCTGATGGATCTCCAGGTGCTCGTGGCCAAGCTGTAAGTATCTACAAACTGCAAACTCTGTGAACCATTTTTAGCACTTGTCCGTGAATCTTTTGTGATATCTGCTTCTTCTCCTCCTCAGGGTATTGCAGGTGTCCAGGGTCCATCAGGGCTGTTGGGTCCATCTGGTCCCCCTGGCCCTCAGGGAACTACAGGAGCACCAGGACCAAAGGGCCAACTGGTAACCTCCCTCGCCCTTTAGCATGACTCCATTTCCACCTCTGTAACTTTGTAGCTTATAAAACTGAATGCACTGGGAGCTTTAATGTCTTGATCTCCAGTTGATCTGATGGTGTTTTACAGGGTGAAGTTGGAGTGCCTGGATTCAAAGGAGAAGCTGGAGCCAAGGGAGAAAGAGTAAGCTAAAAGACCCTTTATCATCCAAAAAATAAAAGTTAAAAACGATGAAAGTTAATTGGAGGGGACTGTTTGACTGATTATTGATTGCTGGGTTAGGGAGACCATGGTATTCCAGGTCCACTGGGCCCAATGGGAGAGGATGGAAAGCGTGGACCCAGAGGTGATGGTGGCTCTATCGGGTCTCCAGGACCTCCAGGAGAGACAGTGAGTCAACTTTTACTTCATCTTTTAAAAACAAAACTTCTACAGAGAGTCCTTTTCATGACTTCAGGGCCTGAAATGTAATGGATACTCAATTTGTTTTAGGGAGCCCCTGGAAACAGAGGTTTCCCAGGTGCAGATGGTTTGCCAGGCCCTAAGGTGAGTTGACTTCACATCAAAATACACATAATGCCGGAGCATAACTGTCATTAATTGTGATTATTCTCAACCATGACATGTTTTTTTTTGTGTATCTTTGAACCAAACAGGGAGCCCAGGGTGAACGAGGACTGCCAGGGTCACCTGGTGCCAAAGGTTTAGATGGAGATATAGGACGTAATGGAGAGTCAGGTTTAACAGGAGCTCGGGTAAAGCACACACGGCACACATTATTACAGCATTTATTCATCACTTTACTCTTATATAGTAAAAAACTACCCACAAAAGGCAGTTAGAGCAACTTCACACGGGCAGAAAATCTTGTATTTGTTGACCTCAAGTGGTTTAACTTTTCACCCTGCTCCAGTGATGTAGAGGTGTACACCAGGATGTGTCAGTACGTTGTGATATCACTGTCAGGTGTGGTTACAGGTTCAAAGATTGCAAGCAGAAAGGGCGGTGAAATACTGCTTTTCAACTTGGTGTTAAGTTACTCTTTAGAGGGGACCTTGTGTTCACTGTCAGGACAAACTTGTAATTTTGGTTTTCTACTAGAACATGTTAACATGCTTTAATGTGAAAAGAAACACTTCATTTTCCTCTTACTGTCTTTGCTGAAACACCTGTATTCACCCTCTGCCTGAAAAACAAACAAAACAGCCCAGTCTGCTCTGATTGGTCAGCAGTTCTGGATCTTCCACAACTCTGTGTCTCTGCCCTGTCATTGCAACCGCAGCAATGACTTTAATAGACAATAGCAGCAGTGCGCTTCCCTAATGTTAGCATATGCCTACATGTACCAGGGCAGCTGGGAAGTGACTGTGTAAAGCGTCACTATCTCCCGTTAAAAATCACCAATAAAAACATATCAATACAATCGGACATGTTCCAGCAGGAATATTATCCAAAATCTGAGAGAAATTAACATCAACAACTAAAGATTACATGTCTCCATCACATTAGCATGTAGCTACATGTAGCAATACACTTTCTCCCAGTGAAAATCAGGGGGAGAAATTAACATTAGCAACCACGTTTTCACGTTTCTCTGATGTACGCATGTAGCATGTAGATTAGAAGCACTATCAGCTGTGTACCTAGAACAGATGACCACAAAGAAATCTCCCAAGAGTTGTGATCATTTTGTCTTGAAAGTAGAAAAAACACTTGGATACAGAATATTCAGAATGGTCTGAAGCATGAGGTTTTTGGTAACAAGGATTACTTTTACATACATTTACCTCACTATTTGAAACTTTGGCTACACTTTATTTTACATTTTTACATTTTTAACATGTGAAATCTGAAACGGTATTTTATATGATAGAAAATAAGGAGAAGCCTTTTAGGTTTTCCTGTGAAGACTGTCAACAGTTGAAAATGGCTATTCTTTCAATTAAAATGAGTTAACACCTATGACAAATTATAATGCACTACTTTGCACTTAAAGAAATTTTGTGTCACTCATAACTGGGTAAATTTTGGTAAGTAGGGACATACAATATTTTGTTTATTTCAAGATTCCCCAAAACTTTAAAGTAACCTGTCCAAACAGGCCCCAAACCACATAATACCAACTTGAAATTAAATGGTAAATGTCAGAAGTACCACTGTCTATATAGAGCAGGGGTATCAAACATACAGCCTGTGGGCCAGAACCGACACACCAAAGGGTCTAGCCAGCCAATCCTGTCAGTCAGCAGCTTCAGTTCAAAAGAAAATGTATCAGGAAATGCATGGATAGATGCACATGTAATGACAGTGAGAAGTAGACTGACTGAATGTGGAAAAACTTACTGTTGAAACTGCACTTACTTTTCTTAAGACATCTCAGGTTGTTTATCTATTTTGTAAAAGGATGAACGTCTACAGAATACAATTCTTTACTCAAAAAAAGGGTAGAAGATATTGGAGCTGGCCCATGGAATGAAATGAGTTTGACACCCCCGATCTAGAGATAGAGCATCTGTTAGTGTTCCTGTAAGATATTTAGAGAATATTTATTTTGAGAAGATGCAGCTCTAGAGACAGGTATTGAAGGTTGTTCTGTAACTGTGCATCTTATTTCACAGGGTCTGACAGGACTTATTGGTGCCCAGGGATCAGAGGGAAAGCAAGGACCACAAGTACACAAAACTTTTTTATTTTCATGACTCATTTTAATTTCCCTAAAACAACCATTAAGGAATCATTCTTGGTAGATTGCACGTAGTAATGTTCTTGCGGTCTTTCCAGGGCTCAGCAGGAGATGATGGTAAACCAGGCCCATCTGGTTCTACTGGAAACAGAGGTGCAGGTGGACCGATGGGTCTGCCAGGACCAAAAGGCTTTGCTGTCAGTATTTATGTATTTGAATCATTTTAATTATATATTCTGTGCAGCAACAGATGACTAATGTGGTTCCTGATTTTTAGGGTGATGCTGGAAAGATTGGAGAGGCTGGCAGCCCCGGGCCGCCAGGTCAAAGGGCAAGTCATTTTCTCTATTGATATCATTTATACATCATAAATGCACACATCCATACAAATATACCTGCAGCTATACTGATAGATACTGTGTCTGTCTTCTAGGGTGTCCATGGAAAAGACGGAGAGGAGGGCGCTGCTGGTCCAGCCGGCCCCGCTGTAAGCATCTAACTGTTGACACAATCTCATCATCAGTGATTTGATGACACAATGTTTAGATGAATTTATATTCTGTTTGCTTTTCTCCAGGGTCCTGCAGGAAAGAGAGGAGAGCAGGGACCACAGGGACTACATGGTTTCCAGGTACACTGCACCCCATAGTTATAAGAATGTATGTTTATTTCAGTGTATTGATGTCATTCTTGTTCATTATTGTTATTTGCATTAAATATAAATTGAATTCTTTAGGGTTTGCCCGGAACTCCAGGACCACCTGGAGAGCCAGGAAAACCAGGTGATGAGGTATGACAAATTTAATTATTTTTAATTCAGCCATAAGTTATATATTGTACAATAATAAGTCATCAACATACTAAGATGTTTTTCTTATCATACCACAACAAGCAGAATATGTTTTTTTTCCAGGGTCTTGCTGGAGAGGCTGGGGCTGGTGGAGCTACAGGTCCAAGGGTAAGTCCATTACTGTTCATATTTAAATCAGTCAGCCACAAGTCAATACATTTAATTATTTTTTGCAATTAAGAGGTGTTGCGTTTATCCTTTGTTTGTCCTTGCAGGGAGAAAGAGGGCCTCCAGGAGAGAGAGGTGAAATTGGGCCCAATGGGCTGCAGGGACCTAAAGGTAGTCCAGGTGGACCAGGACCAGATGGGCCAAAGGTACTGTAACCATGAAATCACTCATGCAGAGACACTAAGTACCAAAACCTCACATAATATTTTAATTTATTGCATGTAAATCTTGTTTACACTGAGCCTTACTGTGTCCCTTTTAGGGTAGCATTGGTCCAACGGGTTCTCTTGGAGAGCCAGGAGGTCCAGGACTTCAGGGAATGCCAGGAGAGAGAGGTACACCAGGACCTTCAGGCCCGAAGGGAGATGCAGTAAGTAAAAGATAGGATCATCTGCAAAGAGGCAGAGATACTAATTTCTCCTCTAACATTACCGTCAGTCAAACAAAATATCCGCTACTGATGTCAGCAGGTTGTTGAAGGAAATTAAGCCACTGATAAAGGTGATTTTTTCTAACAGGGTGCAGCTGGAGAAGCTGGACTCGAGGGCAAAGCTGGGGCTGACGGTGCACGGGTGAGTCGTGAACTATATGACGTTTGTGGCAAAATATTTTACCTGATGGCACAGAGACTAAACATATTCACTTTTCGGTCACCAGTTGCTGATAGTCATGTACAACTGAGTTTTATTTTGTCTAATATGATATTCTAATATTTTTTTGAAAATTCTATTAAAAGGGGCTTCCTGGTCCTGTTGGACCTACTGGTTCCAGTGGACCTAATGGAGAGAAGGTGAGCCCAAAACCACAATTTTAGCATGAATTTTTAAGCCTGGAAATGTTTATATAATTAGCCAAATTATTATGTTTCAGAAAAGAAAAAAAATGATCAACAATTACGCAAAAATGACAATGTTTGACTGAAGTTGAGTCATAGATACAGAATTAAGAAAGTTCTAAATAAGGGTAAAAGTAAACAATAATGAGAATCTTGGTGCAGAACAACAGGATGGAGGGAGTAACTGTTTTCAATTTTCAGTTCAAAATGACTGCTGTTTAAATAAGTCCACTTTTGAATTCAATTTAAAGGTACAGTAGGTCAGGTCAACTTTATTGACTTGACCTTGACTTGAATTGGACGGTGTGAAGAATTCCAGAGTTTCGGGGCAGCGATAGAGAAAGCCCTGTCCCCATAACACTTAGTCCTGGATCTCGGGACAGATTAGTCAAACAATCTCAGCTCTCTTACAGAGTGATATGAGGAGAGGAGCTCTATGATATAAGAGGGGTGAGGCCGTTTAACACTTTGTAGACAAACATCAGAATTTTAAAATGTATCCTGTAGTCAACAGGCAGCCAGTGTAGGAAGGTAAGAATGGGGGTAATGTGCTCCTTCTGTGTTGACCTTGTTAAACTCTTGCAACTGCATTTTGGACTAGTCTGTTGATGTTGTTTGGCTCTAAGGGGATGTAGGCCTGCATGTCATCTGCATAATTAAAGTAAATAAATGGAGAAGAGGATTGGATCAAGTATGAAACCTTGGGGTTCCCCATAGTAGATGGGAACTAAGGAAGAAAATGAGTTACTCATAGAGACAAAGAACGATCTGTTGGATAAATATGAAGAGAACCAGTTTAAAGACTCCCACCCATTCCATTAATCTGTGACTGAGAATGGCGTGATCTACAGCGTCAAAGGCTGCAGTTAGAGGAGGAACAAGAGGACGGAGCAGTTACTGAGTCAGCGGCTAGGAGGAGGCCATTTGTTATTCTTAATAGGGCTGATTCAGTATTGTGAAGGTAACTTTTATATATATATATATATATATATATATAAAACAACAACAAAAAAACATATTTTTTACTGAAATTGCCCCTATATCCTGACAGTAAACCATGATTTGTTTGTACGAACATGTCTCATGTACTATTGTCAGCATATAGTGACAGTTTCAGCAGACATGCCTTTTTTTTCTTTTACAATAGAAGATACCAACTGTAGACTTTAATGAGCACTGGATATGTGGCCTGCACATAAACCAGACGCTAACTTTGAAAACTTAAACCTGTAAAGTTCTGCATCATTCCAGGTTTAGATGAAATGAAAACCTAAAGGAATTCATTTGACTTGACCTTCCCTTTATTTCAGGGTGAACCCGGCCCACCAGGGCCTACAGGACGCAGAGGCACTAGAGGAACTCCTGTCAGTACAACATTTTATTTTACAACAGAAGTTAAATTAAAGTGACATTGCCCTTGAATGGCTATATGTCTACTCCTTCCTGATAAAGTGTGTGTGTGTGTGTGTGTGTGTGTGTGTGTGTGTGCATGTGTATGTGGTGATATTAACAGGGTTCAACAGGTGAGCATGGTCCAACTGGTGCTGTCGGCTTCCCTGGACCTGCTGTAAGTGGCTGCTAAAGTTAAAGTTAACGCAGGGCGGATATGTTCAATATATACCAACAATTAACTCATTAATGCTTAACGAAAAACATCCTGTTTGTTTCCCAGGGTCCCGATGGTCAGCCTGGAGTCAAAGGTGAAGTGGGTGAGACAGGTCTGAAGGGAGAGGGAGGAGCACCTGGACCACAGGGGATGGCTGGGAAACCAGGAGGACAGGTACACTCAGTTAACTACAGTGGGAAAAAATGTCAAACAAGTCACCTAACTACAATTAATCACTCCACTTACACTGTGTGTTTTTAGGGACCTGTTGGTGTGACTGGACTGAAAGGTGGCAGAGGAACACAGGGCGCAACGGTGAATTAGGCTCCGTATTTTTACATGTTCAAAGCCTTTGGTGTTTTGACAGTGTTGTTGTGCTTTCTACCATGCAATAAATACTCAAGTGTTATCATTTTTGTAATTAAAGTGCATCTTTCTTCCTCTGTTGTCTTCCCACAGGGTGCTCCTGGTTTCCCTGGGTTGCCAGGAGGAGTTGGAACAGCTGGAGCTCTTGTGAGTTTTTTGGTTACTAGAATTGTAACGATATATCAAAATTTTCAACCTCATGATAACAATGCCTCCATCATCATGGGACTGTGACAAAATATGCCATGAGATTGTGTGATTATTTTGCTTGTATAACTGCCTTCTAATATCTAAATTGTCAGGGCTCAACATTTAACGTTTGCCTGGGGTACGTTAACTCTGGGCTTGTGCCTTTGTGCAGTTGTCAGATCTGGCAAGTGTGAAATAAATGTGATGTATTTACTCCTGGGTCAACGATGTCATATATGACATAAAGTTACCAATGTTAAAGGGCCAGTGTGTAATATTTTGCATGGTTTATTGTCAAATCTGAATCTGAATATTCTACCCATTAACATGTTTATATAAGTGTGTAATCGCTATAAAATAAAATTCATTTGGTTTTCGTAGCCTTATAATTATGCTTTTATATATATATATATATATATATATATATATATAGCAAGGGCCTTGCTTTAGAGAGGTCGCCATCTTGCACCGCCATGTATGTAAGGCAGCCCGAGCGGATAATCCAGCCAGCCAGAGAACGCGTTTCGCGTGTATAAATAAACCAATGAAGACAGTGGAAGGAAGGAAGGAGGAGGAGGAAACAGCAGAGAGTGTTAGTAGTTCGTTGACAGAGAGTAGTGAAAAGTTTTTTAGTTATAAAGTTTGCGAATGGACCACACTTACCATGCAACAGGAGAGAATGAACCCGAACCGTCATCTGCAAGGAAAAGAAGACGCAACTTCACTCCTTGTGATGCACTCTCTGCGGCGCTTTTCCTCCTGATGATATATCTCCCCAACGATGGTAGCAGTAGAACCGAATCCCATTCTGTGCATTTAGCCTCCCTTCTCGCCCGCTCAGCATCAAACACATGGAGTTCCTCATCTGTATGCTCCGGCTCAAACAGGTATGGCTCTGGGTCTGTGTCCGCCACAAGAAACTCTTCAAAATTGCGTTCAAAGTTGTCCATTGCAGCTACTATAGTCCGGAGATATTGCTAGGCTAAATAAACAGCTGAGCTCTGTTTACAGGCTACGCTGTCAGTCAGTCTGCGGGCTCGAGATTGGTGGAGCAGAGGGGGGAGGGGGTCTCCGCTTGGTATTGTAAACAAGTATGTGTGTATGAAGTGTGTGTGTTATGCTAGAAGAGTCAGAGTTTGGGACGGAGTCTTTTACACCCTGGAGTGTTACCAGAGTTTCTGGAGTGCTCAAATAAACGGGCCTTTTTCCCGAATGCTCCTCTGGTCTCCTGCTCGTGAGGGATTCATTACAATATCGTAACATGGCTTGGATTTCTAAATAGACCTACTCCTGAAAAACTCATGCGCAAGGCTTTTTGTCCCTACGAGGCCACCGTCATTTACCCGACAGGAGGGGTGAGCGAGTGAGCCCTGCAATCTAGGATTTGACCACTGATGTCACTGTTTTCAACAGTTTTCAACCCATTTTACACAGTGGCCCTTTAAATATCTCTGGAGTCCTGCATGCAGAAGACTTACCTTTTTTTTGCTCAGAAGCTAACACTAACCGTCATGCTGCTCCAGCAAGGCCCCGGTAAATGGACTGCACTTGTATAACTCTTTCTAGTCTTGTGACCACTCAAAGTGCTTTTACATAATATGTCACATTCACCCATTCACACACAGTTACACACTGGTGGCCGAGACTACCATACATGGTGCCACCTGCTACTCAATAACCATTTACATTAGCGGTGTGTATTGGCAAGAATTTATGGATACGATACATATCACGATACAGAGGTGATGATTCGATATATTAGATTTGGTTAAGTGTTTCAATTTCATACTTGCTGTTAAGTCACATTTGTATTTCCAAAATCTGTACTGAGGGAAGACTACGTGTGTGTTTCAGGGTGCTGTTGGAGCAGACGGGCCAATAGGTCTTCCAGGAAAGCCAGGAACTCCTGGTATTGTTGGAGAGAATGGAGCTCCAGGACATCAAGGAGAGAGAGGACATGCAGGTGCACCAGGTACCCCTGGAGAGAAGGGAGACTCTGGAGAGGATGGTCCTCCGGTAAGGTGCAGGTTGGAGTTCACTGTAGCATTCATTTTAGGCTGCGCTGAACACAAATAAATCCCGAGGTGTTTGTCTTGTGTTTCTCCGTCAGGGACCTGATGGGCCTCCAGGACCTGCTGGCACAGCAGGACAGCGAGGAATCGTGGGTACACCTGGATCGAGAGGAGAGGCCGGCATGCTAGGACTGCCAGGTCCTGCTGTAAGTATTCCTTCTGACAATGTTTTTAGCATCACAAAGTGATATATCTTGCTCTAAGAATGTGGTGATGAAAAGTTTGATTATTTGAACTTCGTATTTATTCCTCAGGGTCCACCTGGAAAAGCTGGAGCTCCTGGAGTTCAGGGCGGCAAAGGGCCTGCTGGAGGAGTTGGATTACCAGGAGCCACTGGGCCAAGAGGTGACGCCGGCCCTGAGGTTTGTCAAGTCTATCTTAGTCACCAACAGCTTTCATTTGTCAGTCTTTAGCTGGTGGTTATATCTGGAGTTACTTTAGATCAGTGCTGCTTATTTCTTGAAAACACGAATATATGACTTTTGGAAATTAGTTTCAGATTTTAGCACCAAAAACAGACTCTCTTACTATTTGGTATTCACTCATTTATCTAAAGTTATTAGGAATATGACAGCAAAAATACCTCAAAAACTGCAATTATGTATTAGATTGTCATTAATAATATATGCAGTTTGGATAATTTTTTGTCTCTGCCCCCCTTGGCACACCCACGTCCAAACAAACCATTGCAAAAGTGCCTTCTTGCAGTGGAGAAAACTGATTTAGGTGTGGATGTTTTCAGTTGCCTCTTTGTCAGCTCCACTAAATAAGTGCTTAACTTATGCTCCTATGTCTATTTTGCAAGTGTTGGTGGTGCTTGTTGTGGTTGGCACTGAACGGTGGTGGCATTTGGCTGCAAGTCACACAAATGAAGGAATCAACTCACCAGTTTGTAAACTCTGCTCATGCGTCTCTGCTAGCTGGTTAGGATGAAGTTTTTTAATGTTAACTTCGGTAAACATCAAGGAAAAGATGGAGATGATAGGCATCAGCTACAATCCTGACCACACAAACAACTGAAACCACCTCTGCATCCATATCTACATGTGAGGCACCAAGGCAGCCGAGAAGGAATCTAACACTGGCTGCGATCCTGATGGCGTGGATCTTTCTGCCTAACTTGCATCCTGCTGGGATAATAAACTGTATGACATTGGTGCCTGCATCAGTTTCCAATGTGATATCAGAAACTATCAGAGGATTCTGTTGAGAAAAAGGGACAAGGCATGTGTTTTACAATGAATACGGACTGGCGTGACAGTGGAAATATGAGGTGCTGTCCCATTCCTGCCCTCCTCGTGCCACAGGGGACATAAACACTCTGGATCATCGCTGTACACCATTCAGAGGAGGCTGCAGAGCAAAGTCATTGCCTTTGTTTGAGGCGGGGACGACCATGCAGCCATCATGTCGAGATCAAAACATGCAAGCAAACTATGACACATGCACCCAGTGACATGAGAGACGGAGCCAATTAGAGTCTGGAGCCCATTCCAGGACACTGTTGATGTCACCAATAACTGTTGAGTCTGTGGTGGATTTAATTTGTGAAACAGAGGCAACTGTACCCAAAACTACAGTTAAATCACCCCACAGCCAGAAACCATGGATTACCAGAACCATCCAGAAACATAGTATAGAGTATAAAGCAGCAGCCATCAATGTAAGAATTACACAGCACAAGTTAAAGGAGCTGAAAGGATTGCATTTCACTGAGATGTGCCTTGTATGACTTCATGTGCCAAATAAATTACTGATAAAGTGTCTCCCAAGGTGGTCTTAAAATTAAGAAAACATGATGCGATGCCATAAAGGCTTCTCTGTATGCTTTCTACAAGCTGGTACCCTTGTTATTTTCTTCTCTGCCCCTCAGATAGCCTAAGTCCACCACTGGCTGTCCAAGTATTTAAAGTTTGGTATTGCTGTCATCAAATAATACTATGTATGAATCAGAGTCCAAAATATCTTTACGAGTTTCGTAGACTTTATACGGCAGCAACCTTTAAATGAGGTGAAAGTTTTCTTCAAAGCAAGCAAATATTTGTGAAAAGACAGGTAGGTCTAACTACGAACAAAAATGATTTTAATATTTTTTATTTTTATGCCATAATTTGTGTCTCCTCAGGGTATTGCTGGAGCAGAGGGACCTCCTGGGACAGATGGTCTTGTCGGAGAAAGGGTAAGATCCCATACATTGTGTTTTTGCTTTTATTTAAGCAGTGGACTGGATTTACTAATGGTACCATGCGAATGGCTATGTGTGCTAATCACTGGTGTGTGTTCATGTGTTTCCAGGGAGACAAGGGTAATACTGGTCCTGAGGGTCTGGCTGGAACTCCAGGGTCTCCAGGAACTGAGGGTCCTGTGGGACTGACGGGTGGTCCTGGACCAACAGGCGAAAACGTGAGCTTCACAAACAGAGATAGTGCTAATATATCATGTCAATTACATACTGATAGCACTCTCAATGCTAACTGCAAAGTCAGTTCTGTCATTTCTTCTTTCTTGTTTTGTGATTAGGGTGCCAGAGGCGCCCCTGGACCTCAGGGAGCACCTGGAGTACGGGGAAAAGTGGTCAGCATAAAACTGCTATTTTTCACCTCACTGATACACAAAACAAAAATTTAGTAATTAGAAAAGGTGCTTGTTTTTAGTGTGTTTTCCAATGACATGTTGAACTGTTACTGTGTGTTTAACTAACTTCAGGGCCCTCAAGGACCACAAGGAGATAAAGGAGCACCTGGAGAACAAGGAGAAAGGGGTCAGAAGGGACACAGAGGTTTCACCGGGCTCCACGGTCTGCCAGGAATAACTGTAAGCAATTGTTTTTAATTTTAACAACTTCAAATACTCATTTATATACTTCAGCCACTGTTCATAGTTACATCAGAGAAACATTAAAAACACAATAACATTGAAGGTATCAAATGTTGAAATGTCATTCTTTTCTATTTCAGGGTGCTACAGGTGAGCCAGGAGCGACAGGTATTGTTGGACCAGCTGGGCCAAGGGTAAGTTTATCATATCCAGTTAAACTATGATCAGCGTAAGTGCTGTTCTGCCTTATTTAATAGTGTATATTTCTCACTCTTTTACTGCACAGGGTCCTCCAGGAGTGGTGGGTCCCCCAGGAAAGGAAGGAAACATTGGTCAGCCCGGACCAATGGGTGCTCCTGGAAGCAGAGGTGCCATGGGTGACATTGGGGCCCAGGTGACACAAGATTCTTTTTATCTTCTTTATATTTCAAATAATCAACTTATTGGTATTATCCATACACTACATAAAACAATAATTGTAGCCACTGTGACGTCACCATTGGTTTGTGGACTAGTCTTGAGTTAGACTTTTTGACTGTTGCCGTCTTGGATTTTTGGAGCCAGAAGTGGCCATATTTTGGACAAGAGGATGGAGCTAACAGTAATGCTAGCTTGGTTAGCATGGTGCATTTACAACTTTGGTTAACTGTGATAATGCTAATGCTAATTTTGCAAAGAAGAAACAGGCTTAAAACTGTTAAAATAAAATTAACTTACCTGAAGAACATGTTACTCCTTAGAGCAGGCCTATTCAGTTAGCAGCCCGTGGGCCACATCCCTCGCAGAGGCAACCTCCAAGTGGCCCAGCTAGGAATGGGTACTGAGACCCAGTATTAAACGGGGCAAAATTAATCAAGACTGTAGTATTATAAGCTCTGCCGTTATCAGCTCTTGTCATTACTTTTTTAAAGTTTTGGTTTCATGTATCATCACGCTGCAGTCTCTCTCCTGCTGTCTGCATGTTGAGGCTGACCTCTTCCACACAAACACAGACACACTCAAACATGACAGAGTGAAGTCAGATGACAGCAGAGAGGCAGCAGAGCAGATGAAGGGAATATAACTACAAGATTACTCTAGTTGACAGCAAGTACGCTTGTTCCTATAAGTTAGTGCAATTAAACCTTCGCCTGTAGAAAGTCAGGACTTTATCAGTTTTTGTGTTCAGCATGTATAAAGCGATATTTCAGTCTGCTCTGTCCACAGTCTCTCATTCAGCACCATTGTGGTTTATAATTGCAGTTTACACAAGCACATCATGCTAGCGCGACCAATAACAAATTGTCAAAAAACAAACTAAAATGAAAACTGTCTGTATGTCACTTAGTTTGCTACCTATCTTAAATGTACCTGAGACAGCCGACCTGCAGATTGTGAGTGTCCTCAGTAGAGGGGGGACTGAGAGCAGGAGGAATGGCTGGTACTGATGTGCTTATATAATGTAACTCAATATTGTGATGTCAGGAGGAATATTTATTTTATTGACATGTTAGGTTGTTTCCAGTGAGATATTACTGAGTTTATATAGTGACTTTGTTGTTGTAAACGTGACTGTTGCTGTCATAGACTGTATAAAACTATATCCTGTGTATCTTCCTAAACATTTGACCCTAAAGGAGAACATCAGAAAATGAGGGAGAAGGGAGAGGGAATGAGAGAGATGCCGGTAGAGAGATAAAGTTTGTTATTAGTTACTGTTTATGTGACTTGTTATCCTTCTGTGCGTTGATAGCTAGCTAGTGTCTGCATTGCATACAACTTTGTGATGTTCCTTGGTCAGATGAGAGGCTAAAATTTTTTTTTTTACCAATTGCCAAATTATCGAATTACGATTACCAAAAGCTTGAAAAAGTTTTCAGTGGATTGCCTGCTGCTGAAAATGTCTGGCCCATCAACATTTTCTGGTTTTAAAGTATGTTGAAAATTCAATTTGTAATTGAATAGCCCTGTCTTAGAGGGTCTTTTATTACAACCAAATGCTGAACAGGACATTTTTTAGACAACCAAAATGTAAAGGTTATCTTTATTGAAGTGAAACACACTGAAAAAGTGACAGCTACTGCTACCCTTATACTCTGTAAACCACTTGCAAGACAAAAATCAAATAGAGAAAAAAAATGTATCTTGTCTTTCTCAGGGTCCACCTGGTGACGATGGCCCACCCGGCCCTCCAGGCCCCCCTGGACCTCCCACCGCAGCTGTGGAAGACCTCTTTGCCGCCCCTTATGATTACGATAAGGGCTTTGTGCCAGAAGCTGTGGAATTTGTTGAGGACGATGTAGCTGCTGATCCTCCACCACTTCCCGAGATCAACAAAGATGAAGCCCTTCCCAACAAAAACTCAGCTGGCCTCCGTGCAGACACCGGCGTCCATGCCACACTGAAGACCCTCAGCGGACATCTGCAAAACCTCCGCAGTCCTGATGGTAGCCAGATGAACCCTGCCAAATCCTGCCAGAACATCAAGGAGTGCTACCCTCACAAAAAGAGTGGTAAGGGGTCTGTTTGTCGTCTTTTCTGCTAATTATGTTTTTAGACCATTATGAAACCTATTGATGTCCCCTTGCACTTTTAAACAGGTGAGTACTGGATTGATCCAAATCAAGGAAGCACAAAGGATGCCATCAAGGTCTTCTGTAATATGGAAACTGGTGACACTTGCATCAATGCCAATCCAGCCACCATTCCTCGCAAAGCCTGGTGGACAAAATCCAGTCCCAGTGCTGACAAACTCATCTGGTTTGGAGCAGACATGAGCAGTGGAACTAAAGTAAGAAATTGAGAGACGTTTATTTAGTTTTTTCAATTTGTTTCATTCAAAATGTTATAAAAATGAGTGTCTAGAAGTCTGATATCGAGCATTCCCTGTGTGTAATCATGTCAATCTAATTTCAGTTCCGCTACGGAAATGCAGATGAGCAGCCCAACGCGGTGGCGGTTCAGCTGAAGCTGCTGCAGCTTTTGTCCAAAGAGGCACACCAGAACATCACCTACCACTGCAAGAACAGCGTGGCTTATAAAAATGAGAAGAGCACCAACCTGAAGAAAGCGCTGGTCCTCAAAGGCTTTAACGGCCAGGAGCTGAGAGCACTAGGCGTTAACCGCCTCCGATACACTGTCATCGATGATGGCTGCTCGGTAAGTCATTACCAGACACCTACATTTGACAAAAATCTGTTAGAAGGCACTTCTACTAAGGTATTTGTCTTTTTATCTCCTTAGAAATCAAACGGAGAGTGGGGCAAGACAGTGCTTGAGTACAGGACTCAAACTTCTGCCAGGCTGCCCGTCGTGGACGTGGCCCCCATGGACATTGGAAAGCCTGATCAGGAGTTCGGCCTGGACATCGGCCCTGTGTGCTTTTCATAAAACAACACAAGATGGACAGAAATCGCCCTTTTTTTAAGAGGAGTAACGTCATCACCAGAAATTATAGTAATAAATGGACTCCTCTTTCTCTGAGCATTGATGAATTCTTCTACACATGGCTGCATTTCCTGTAACCTGTTGAAGTACAGTGTACTTGCTGTGTGACCAGTAGGACGCTGACGTAATTTTTCACCTTGTCAATAAATATACAATCTGGAGCACCAGTACTCTACAGGGAAATGCATGTGAGTGGAAAATAAAGTCTGAGGTGCTAACATGAAATGTATGTATAAAAACAAAGAGTTTAGATGGATTGTAAACTTGCATAAACTGGAAAAACAGCCAATAATATTAAAGTTTAAAGAGAACTGAGAGCAGATTGCATAAGAACTAAAGCAAATAAAAGCATTTTCATTTGGCTTTTTTCCAGTAAATGCACATCCAGAGGCCAAAATAGGGCAAGAGTTAATATAGCAATGACTGTAGTTCTTAATTTTAATAAAATAAACAGTGAAAATCATGCTTGAACCTAAATTATTAAGTTCTGTGCAGGAACTCATTTACTCATTCAACAGAAAAACCGTTGTATCTCCTTTAAAACTTAAACTGTAAATGCAACATATGGCTGTAAATTGCAAATTGTTTGTTTGTTTGTTGACTATTGATGTGGAATAAATGTCTTTCTTTGGAATGGCTGTGCTCCTCCCACAAACCAAAGGCAGAAGAGTTGAATAAACACATGAAAATGACTTTAAAGGGGACCTATAATGCCTTTTCATATTTTGTGTCTTTATAGTGTTACAATGAATTATGTTCATATTAGAAGTACATATACATGTAGAAGTAATCCCTGTGAGCAGAAAGTGAGGGGTTCAGACTGTTCTGAAAACTTGTTGAATGAAATCCCTCTGATTGGCAATTCACCTCAGCACACAAGAAGACGACTGGAGTCAAGAGTGGGTGAGACCAAAAAAAAAAAAAAAAAAAATTGTTCCATAAGGTACAAGTGTTATTTAGCAGAAATATTTCATGATAATTTGTGTTATCGTTCACTGGTGCACAGTAAATTCGCTCTGTTCTTTCAACATTGGATTGTGTTGTTAATGTGCTAACTGGCAAACTAGCAGCAAGACGGTATACCGGTTTCCCTTTTTGAATGACAAATACAGACTACCACTGTCTACTGGTATAAAGAGTTATTTCCTTTAACGCAGGAGCAGAACGTACATTCTAGTTGGCCGTCAGCTGTTGTTTTTGTGTTGTGTTCATGTGCAACTGCTTGGCTGAGACATATTCAACATGAGATAACAGCAGGCTGTTGTTGCCTCTAGTTCTCTGAAGTCCATTTGGTGTTTCTGGGACTTTAGAGAGACAGGTGGTAAAATAACAGGTCAATTAAGATGTTCCAGCACAGACAATGGAGGGAAATAAAGTGGGTTTACATTAAAGCATGTAAACGTGTTGTAGTAGAGACCTTACATACAGGTGCTGGTCATATAATTAGAATATCGTGAAAAAGTTGATTTATTTCAGTAATTCCATTCAAAAAGTGAAACTTGTATAATGTATACATTCATTCCACACAGACTGATATATTTCAAGTGTTTATTTCTTTTAATTTTGATGATTATAACTGACAACTAATGAAAACCCCAAATTCAGTATCTCAGAAAATTAGAATATTACTGAAGACCAATACAAAAAAAGGATTTTTAGAAATGTTGGCCAACTGAAAAGTATGAACATGAAAAGTATGAGCATGTACAGCACTCAATACTTAGTTGGGGCTCCTTTTGCCTGAATTACTGCAGCAATGCGGCGTGGCATGGAGTCGATCAGTCTGTGGCACTGCTCAGGTGGTATGAGAGCCCAGGTTGCTCTGATAGTGGCCTTCAGCTCTTCTGCATTGTTGGGTCTGGCGTGTCGCATCTTCCTCTTCACAATACCCCATAGATTTTCTATGGGGTTAAGGTCAGGCGAGTTTGCTGGCCAATCAAGAACAGGGGTACCATGGTCCTTAAACCAGGTACTGGTAGCTTTGGCACTGTGTGCAGGTGCCAAGTCCTGTTGGAAAATGAAATCTGCATCTCCATAAAGTTGGTCAGCAGCAGGAAGCATGAAGTGCTCTAAAACTTCCTGGTAGACGGCTGCATTGACCTTGGACCTCAGAAAACACAGTGGACCAACACCAGCAGATGACATGGCACCCCAAACCATCACTGACTGTGGAAATTTTACACTTGACCTCAAGCAACGTGGATTCTGTGCCTCTCCTCTCTTCCTCCAGACTCTGGGACCTTGATTTCCAAAGGAAATGCAAAATTTACTTTCATCAGAGAACATAACTTTGGACCACTCAGCAGCAGTCCAGTCCTTTTTGTCTTTAGCCCAGACAAGACGCTTCTGACGCTGTCTCTTGTTCAAGAGTGGCTTGACACAAGGAACGCGACAGCTGAAACCCATGTCTTGTATACGTCGGTGCATGGTGGTTCTTGAAGCACTGACTCCAGTTGCAGTCCATTCTTTGTGAATGTCCCCCACCTTTTTGAATGGGTTTTGTTTCACAATCCTCTCCAGGGTGCGGTTATCCCCATTGCTTGTACACTTTTTTCTACCACATCTTTTCCTTCCCTTCGCCTCTCTATTAATGTGCTTGGACACAGAGCTCTGTGAACAGCCAGCTTCTTTAGCAATGACCTTTTGTGTCTTGCCCTCCTTGTGCAAGGTGTCAATGGTCGTCTTTTGGACAACTGTCAAGTCAGCAGTCTTCCCCATGATTGTGTAGCCTACAGAACTAGACTGAGAGACCATTTAAAGGCCTTTGCAGGTGTTTTGAGTTACTTAGCTGATTAGAGTGTGGCACCAGGTGTCTTCAATATTGCACCTTTTCACAATATTCTAATTTTCTGAGATACTGAATTTGGGGTTTTCATTAGTTGTCAGTTATAATCATCAAAATTAAAAGAAATAAACACTTGAAATATATCAGTCTGTGTGGAATGAATGTATACATTATACAAGTTTCACTTTTTGAATGGAATTACTGAAATAAATCAACTTTTTCATGATATTCTAATTATATGACCAGCACCTGTACATGTATGAGCCTGAAAATGAACATAATAGCTCCCCTTTAAATGAGCTCAGAAATACATGACAGTATCTCACCACTAGAGGGAGACAAAGCTCTTTCCTTAGAGCCATCAAATCACAGTTAACTGCTTTCACCTGGTGAAATAGTCTCAGCTGGACTGTGGGACTCTGGGTGTTGAAAACTAGTAAACCTGTGTCTTATGATAAATCAGTACAAATACGTAGCTTACAATTCAGACATGGGTTTATCCAGTTTACTGATTTAAAAAGCAACACGAAAGCCTAATTTCAGTTTGAAAAGGCATCCTGGCTGCATGCACATGGGTGTGTGATCAAATGAGATGAAAAAAAAAGGCAGAGAGAGGGAGAAGGAAGGCATCCTTACAGGAAGAAAAAGAGCCAAAGTTCAGGCAGCACATGTTTCTGGGTCGACCTCTCCTCTCTGCGCTCGGTGAAAGACGTGACACTCTCACTGTTTCCTGCAGCCCGAGCTCGCTCCACATCTGTCGAGGTGGTCATTTTTAGCCAGGGCTGCTATTTTCATTTTGAGCATGGAAAATCTGAACAGAGCAGAGCAGGTAGAAGTCTGGATGAAGGAATTTCAACTGTAGCCTACTTCTCTGAGAGCTCAGCAGTACAGTACTGACATCTAAAACTGTGTTTGAAATGCAAATCCAAAAATTTCCTGGTTCAGCTTTGCCACATTTTTTTCCTGACAGAAAGAAAAAAAAAGAAAAACCACAGAATCCCAGATGCTTACGGATCACATCACCAGGCACGACAAACATTAGAAAAGGTTAATCTAATCATTCACTCATCATATTAATTTTATGGCCCTGGCTACTTACCTCATATATTATTAAATTCAAATGAGGTTTGTGTTGTATAATAGAATTTGCTTCTTTTTTTTTTTTTTTTTTTAATAAAACACTTTATAGCCTGTTTTTTAACAAGACATGGGTCTATAGTGATGCAATCTTTAGCATGATAGCATGCTAACATTTGCTAAAAGACAAAGGGTGCATCGTATACTTTTTACTTTTAATATGTACTGCAGCTGCCCTTTAAAATTAAATAATGTTGCTTGCAGTATGCACACAATTGGGACATACTACTGTCTCATAACATTACACTCTGAACTTTGACCCTCTCCCCACATATTCTTTGGTTTGAAAACAAAACAAAATGCTGTTTACCGAGCTCACCAGAGATGGAGGTCAACCTGCAGAGCTCTGCTGTTGTTACTTTGCAATGTGTGTAGTTCAACTTGGAAGTTATAACTGCATATGAGGTAGATTCTAACATATTCATCAAAGTAAAATTACATATGCATTTATCATTTTTTTTTAAATTGTTTTGTTCATTTAAACAATTAATATTCCTTTTATTACTAACACTAATCACACACTTGAATTCGCTGTCAGTCGTCATTGCAGCTTCTGACAGCTGTCAACAAGCTGTCATCTGTTTGTAGCTCAGTTGATGTGACATATCGTCTGCTGTGCAGAGAATTGTGGATCAGAATAGCCAGAAAAGCATGCTGGCTTGCATACTGCAAAATTGGACCGGATGTAGTAGAACATCCTGGTATTTTTGGCATACTGTGTGACATACTAAATCTTTTTCAGGCATACTATATAGTATGGTAGTATGGGTATTGGAATGCACAGAAACTATAGGTATAGATGTTTTAGTCGCCTCTCCATAAGCTCTGCTGAATTTGGTGCTCTTCTGTCTATGATGCAAGGGCTGGTGGTGCTTTTTGTGGTTGGCATTGGACAGTGGTGGCGTGGGGCTGCAAGTCACTCAACGAGATGAAGAAATCAGCTCACCAGTCTGTAAACTCTCCTCCTGCAACTCTGCTAGCTGGCCAGGTCAAGGTTTTAAAATGTAAACATTGAGGAAACAATGGAGAAGCGGGGCACAAGCTGGACTAGCACCTTGGTTGCCCATGTACTACAGGCGTTAGATATTATTATATATCATTATCATTAATTAGACAATATCCGTGCCACATAAGTTTCCAATGTGATATCAGGAACTGCTTTGTTTCAATAAAGCCTGGAGGATGGCATTCAACCAGGTGACTCTTTTTCTGTGTGGATGTGACAGAGCAGAAGACTCCGACAAGAGAAGGAGAGGAGGCTTGTACTTTATACTGCATAAGGACTGGTGTGACGGTGGGAATGTGCTGTGCTGCATTCAGAGCCAGCTGCAAAGTGTGTTCAGGGGCAGAGACCATGCAGCCATTTTGTTGAGGTTGAGATATGTAATCAAACTATGACACATGCCCTCAGTGGCATGACATATGGAACCAGTCAGAGTCTGGAGCATCTTCCAGGACACCACCATCAATGTCACAATAAAATCAATGAATTCACAACAACAGCAGCAGCTGTACCCAAAACTACAGTTAAACCATTCCACAACCAGAAATCATGGATTACCAGAGCCATCCAGTAACATGGGCAATCATAAAGCAGTAGCCTACAATGTAAGAAGACACACACAAAAAAAGAGACTATTTTACAATGCACAAATTGAGTGACCTGATGGAATTACATTTCACT
Source organism: Epinephelus fuscoguttatus (assembly GCF_011397635.1). NCBI lineage: Eukaryota > Metazoa > Chordata > Actinopteri > Perciformes > Serranidae > Epinephelus > Epinephelus fuscoguttatus. Next base: position 19,230,842 of record NC_064775.1, read on the forward strand.
GGAGTTGTACTTTGCACTATTGACAAATACACTGACCGGGAACTTTATTAGGTACACCTGTTCAACTGCTTGTTAACGCAAATGGCTGATCAGCCAATCACTTGGCAGCAACTCAGTGCATTAAGGCATGTAGACATGGTTTTTGCACATTTAATATTCACTTGCACTAAATATGTTCACTTTAATCCATTGCTCACTTTTTATCCACTGCTCATCATTATTATTATTAGTTTTTTTAAAGTTTTTTTAAATATTGAAATCTTTAATTTGACTCTTTACCCTTGACTGCTGTAACACTGGAATTTCTCAATTGTGGGATCAATAAAAGTGTATCTTATCTTATCTTATCTTATCTTATGGTCAAAACGACCTGCTGAAGTGACATGGCATGGTTGTCTGTCTCTATGTGTCAGCCCTGTGATAGTCTGGCAATCTGTCCGAGGTGTACCCCACCTCTCGTCCAATGTCAGCTGGGATAGGCTCCAGCCCCCCCACGACCACAAACAGGGATAAGCGGTTACAGGAAATGAATGAATGAATGAATGGTTGTTGGTGCCAGACAGGCTGGTCTGAGTATTTCAGAAACTGCTGATCTACTGGGATTTTCACACACAACCATTTCTAGGGGGGCGGCACGGTGGTGTGGTGGTTAGCACTGTCGCCTCACAGCAAAAGGGTTGCCGATTCGATCCCGGGTGTGGGAGCCCCTCTGTGTGGAGTTTGCATGTTCTCCCCATGTCAGCGTGGGTTCTCTCCGGGCACTCCGGCTTCCTCCCACAGTCCAAAGACATGCAGATTGGGGATTAGGTTAATTGATAACTCTAAATTGTCCATAGGTGTGAATGTGAGCGTGAATGGTTGTTTGTCTTTATGTGTCAGCCCTGCGATAGTCTGGCAACCTGTCCAGGGTGTACCCTGCCTCTCGCCCGATGTCAGCTGGGATAGGCTCCAGACCCCCCCGCGACCCTCAAGAGGATGAAGTGGTTAGAAGATGAATGAATGAATGAACCATCTCTAGGGTTTACAGAGGATAGCCCGAAAAAGAGAAAATATTCAGTGAGCAGCAGTTTTCTGGATGAAAATGCCTTGTTGATGCCAGAGGTCAGAGGACAATGGCCAGACTGGTTCAAGATGATAGAAAGGCAACAGTAACTCAAATAACCACTCGTTACAACCAAGGTATGCAAAAGACCATCTCTGGCCCAACAACATGTCAGACCTTGAAGCAGATGGGCTACAGCAGCAGAAGACCACACCAGGTGCCACTCCTGTCAGCTAAGGACAGGAAACTGAGGCTACAATTCACATGGACTCACCAAAACTGGACAACAGAAGATCGGAAAAACGTTGCCTGGTCTGATGAGTCTTGATGTGTACTGCAACATTCAGATGGTAGGGTCAGAATTTGGTGTAAACAACATGAAAGCATGGATCCATCCTGCCTTGTATCAGCGATTCAGGCTGGTGGTGGTGGTGTAATGGTGTGGGAGATATTTTCTTGGCACCCTTTGGGCCCCTTAGTACCAACTGAGCATCGTTTAAACACTACAGCCTACCTGAGTATTGTTGCTGACCGTGTCCATCCCTTTATGACTACAGTGTACCCATCCTCTGATGGCTACTTCCAACAGGATAATGCACCATGTCACAAAGCTCAAATCATCTCAAACTGGTTTCTTGAACATGACAATGAGTTCACTGTACTCCAATGGCCTCCACAGTCACCAGATCTCAATCCAGTAGAGCACCTTTTGGATGTGGTGGAACAGGAGATTCACACCATGGATGTGCAGCTGACAAATCTGCTATCATGCTAATAAGGACCAAAATCTCATGGCTATGTGATGATATATGAATGTTGTTATTGTTATTATTACAAAAGGACATGTGGGGGTGCTGGTTTACAGAAAAAGGCTGCTCAGCTTTATTTAGCCTCCTGCTCATTTCAGAGAGGAAGAAGTCATTTCTCATTTCCTGAGGAAATATATGAGCCCAGAGGCTAATTTCTCCTCTTTCTCTTCTTTTCACCTCCTCCTGCTTGCTTTTACACTTTAAAGTTTTACTCTAACCCTGATGTAGTTTGTGTAAATGTCTGTAAAAGTTAGAATGTGTTCCACATGATGTGTTTGTGCCCCCTTCACCCAAATGTGAAGAGCTGGAGTCTGCGACCCTGAGATGACTTGGCAGCAACGCCCAGATCCTGACTGGGGTGTCTCTTGTTCAGCCGAGGAGCCTCGATGAGATTTCCCAGCTACTCCTTTTCCTTCCTGTGCACCCTCCAACCCCACCTCACTGACGCCCCTCCAAAACACTTAAAGAACACTGGGAAAGGATCATGGGAAAGGACCAAACTATTGGCCTAAATTATTCTCTGTGGCATGAAAACACTGGGCTGAAAACAAATCACACAATTAAGGGAAAGTATTAAGTTTACTCTGTCATCATAAGATAAAGTTTGCTGGTTACAGTGGAAGTAGAGCTCATATTATTACCATTAATCACAGTCTTTGCATGTAAAATTAAGCAGTGATTAGTTTATTGTGCATTTCTGAAATATTTTGCACATTTTCTCAATTTGCACATAAAATTAACATTTTTACTCCCCATTTTCCATGAACATCCTGTTCAGCAGTCACTTGAGCATTACCTGTCTGCACACCTGACCCTCATTCCCCCTAATCATGCAGCCCTCACAAGTTTGTTGTGAGTCAGTCACAACAGCTCCCTGAGTTTCTTTCTGTTCTCTCTGACCTGGGCAGTTTGTTCTTAGGATTAAAAACCAAATTAATTCAATAAAGAGTTATTAAAGGGGGATAAAAGCTTTCAGAGGTAGCTTGTTAGCTTGGTACAATAAATTTACACAGTTTATTTTTATTTTTATTTTCCATACAGTTTTGTGTCCACATTTCTAAATCGTATTCAGAGTACAACCAAAGTGTGTTTTTTTTATGGGTAGATAAAAACACCATCACATAAATGGCAGAAAAGTTCATTTTAAGCTTTTTTTTTTTTTTTTTTTCTTCGCTGTCCAATTGTAGTACAGTAGGATGACACTAGGACCCAGGCAAAATTTGGCCAGTCAAGGTGAGAGCACCTGAGCTGTTAAGAGGCTTATGGAGCATCCTTCATCTGTGATCACTCCTGTCAACATGCCGAACATACCTATTGTTAAGGTACCAAACGCACCCTGAGTTATTGGTTGTTGTTTTTTTTTTTAAATTTTATGTACTTTATTAGCCCATCTGCTTTTTGTCATTAACACACAGGTCTGAAAGACACACACATGCACAAACAGGACACATACATGCACAAAGTGGAGAGATGAGCAAGTGAGCAACTCCCTAAGGATCGAGCTATTGAGCTATGGCATTAAATGTTCACTAGGCCCCTGCGAGATTTGAACTCGCGACCCCTGGTTTACAAGACCAGTGCTCTAACCCCTGAGCTAAGGAGCCTGTGATAATGTCATTGTAAAGGTAGTGTAGGGGTGCAAACACACACAATATTGTTTGTGTAAGTGTTAATATTGACGTTTTTGTATTTTTAATTGCAAAAAATGCCAATTACAAAATATGGGTCTGCTAACAACTTGTTTCTTTTTGTAAAGGGTCCTTACAGTCCAGGGGAAGTGGCAGAGGAAAGGCATGAGTGTTTTTTAATATTAAACAATGTTTGCCTGTGGTTGGACGAAGATTAACATGAGTTGTGTTCAATTCACAGTACTGACTGCTGTTTATTTTACATTGTATTTTATGTTATTCATTTTAAATTGTTTTATCTGTATTTTAGTAAATTGAACTCCAGTCTCGGGGCGGCTGGTGCAGTGGGAGTTTAACTGGTGAGTTGTGGTGATAGAATTTAAGGTTCGGTGTGTCACTGCTAAAAGTCTGAGTGTTTTTCTGTTGAAAAAGGGGTTTATTTTGTGTGTAATTTTTGTTATCCACAGAAAGTATATTTCCAGAGCGCTGGTCTGTAGATTGATGCACCACACCCCCTGCAGCAAGACGCTCTAACTTTTACAGTAAGTGCTTTTATTATAGTGTTGTTAGAGATCCAGAATTTAATATAAGCCTGTTATATGCATTTTGACCCACACTGACTGTCGGCTTTGTTATTGAAGTTTGCCTGTGGTTATATGAAAGTGAACTTGGATATTACAACATGGATGTTAATGTATAGTGACAGTAAGTGAGGACGTTGTTAAAGTGTGTATCCAGTTATGTGTTACATAGCAAGCAGGCTGCCAGTGTTAGCTTGCAAAACATGCTCCAAAATCTGCCACAAAAGTTAATTTTTTTGACAGAGCCTACTTGAGGCAAACTAAAAAAAGAAAAGAAAAAAAAAACAGAAAAAAACAACTCAAGGTGGAGTTTTGCAAACACATTAAAGATCCTGGAGGTTCTCACAGGAATGAACAGACTTCTGCTTTGAGTACATATACAGAGCTATGTAGAAGTGAGGCACACTACTGCTTGTCCGAGTGCTTCTTTAAAATCTGGACAGCAGAGGCAAATAAGTAAGCAAATAAGAATTGAAATTTTAATGGCAATCGGTGGATGATCCACACCAACAAAACTCTGAAAGACTTGAAAGCTGCACCTCACATGGGTGCTGCCACACATGCACTCTTACACAAACACCCCTCCTCCACCGGCTGAGGTCGAAGCTGATCGAAAAGGAAATGGGCCGCTTTAACATCCCACCTTTTCCCAGATCCTGGGAGGAGCGTGTGGTCGGTGGCAGGGGAGAGAACAATGGCAGGAAACTGGGAGAGGAGCGAGGGAGTTCCTGTTGGCAAGACGATGGCTGAAGACGAGAGTTGCGGCGCGCCTCGTACAAGTGGATACTGGCCTGCCGCCCTGGGCTGTAGGAACTGGGCTCTTTAAAACTGTAATAAGCTTATTGTTTGAGATGTTTTGAGAAGTTTAATTTCCAAACGTCTGACGGTAGAAGGGTGGGATGTCTTAGATGGTCTGCTGCTAGAAAAATGAATATCAGAAGAAAATTGCTTACTAAGCAGATTACCGTCATCATTGTTACCTGTGGCTGATGGATGTTGAAAGAAGTTTGCCTTGAGGTCTTTCTGACAGAAAGGAAATTTCATGGTTTTGGTTTGGGAAAAAAAATTATGATTTGGATTGACTTGAATAGAAAAGGCTTTCTGGAAGAAACTTCTGTCATGTGCTGGTTGATGCAAGCAGTAGGACACTATCTTACCTGTAGTTCATATTGTTGGTTGTCTGGTCCAATCTGTGCTGGCTTTTACAAATCAGCACTCTAACTAATAATTATTTTCATTTTTGATTAATCTGCAGATTATGATTATGATTTATCAATTAATTATTTAGTTTTAAAAAAAAAAAAGTACACGTCACAATTTCCAAGAGCTTCAAGTGACATCTTTTAATTGCTTCTTTTGTCCAAAAACCAAAGACTTTTGTACATTTATTATATAATACATCTTTTACTATCATAAATGACAAAGAAAAACACCAGATTTTCATATTTAAGAAGATGGAATTGGCAAATGTTTGAAGTCTTTGCTTAAAAAATGACTGAAACAAATTATCAATTATCACAATAGCTGGCAATTCATCTTCATTTGACTGACTTTCAATTATTGACCAATCATTGCAGCTTTATAGAAGAGGAACCATCTTTTCAGGTGCTTCCAGTTTGTTTGTCCTCACCAGAGCAACACCAAACAGGTTCAATGTATTCTCATAGAACGGTTCATATTATAACAGACTGGTTGACGTGATGTTAACTGTATGCATTCTGTCACTGGTAAGAATGTGTTCAGCTAGTTCAACTACAGTAAAAAGGTCTGTTATGGCAGTTACTGAGTTTTCCATAATGTCAGTGTACATGAGGACGCTGCCAAGCCTGTCAGTCAATACTAGCACCCATGACAGTGATCTGTGTGAGGTACCACCTGTGACTGGCAGAGGTAGTTTGTTATTCCTGCTGGTTCGTATGTGTGAGCCTTGGAGTGGGAGTTGTTGAAGTAGCCGCCAATGCAGAGAACACCTTGTAAAGCAAATAGGTTTGTTGTTTTGACGTTGACTGTGGCCCACAATAGCCTGTGTTAAAGTTAAGGAATAAAAAGCCAGTAAAACCAGTTCATGCTTTGTAGTCTCATTGTTGAGGGATGCTACAGTAGCCTATGATATTTTGTGCAAAATGAATACACAACAGTTCGTATGATTTCCTACGAATTAGCGCCCCACAAATGATGTTACATCCTTAACATAAAACACGAAAAGTTATGAAAGGTTAGGTTTAAGCAGTAAAAGTTACTAGGGTTAGGTTTAGGAAAAAAACTTAGCAAGGACATACCTTAAAATGACTTAAAGTTCACACTGTTCCAAACACGTAACTCAAACGTCAGTTTTCTTGTGACCCATCCACCACCTCAACCTGTGTCCTTATAAGGTCTGATCCTTGTTGACTGCTGTCAGCACATTGGTTACGTGATCGTAGCCTTTTAAAATACATGGAATATAAATTTGGGTGCATTAGTTTTTATTGGAAAACATACAAAAATTTTGTGACAACAGCCTGACAGTTTAGGCATTAAAGCACTCTGGGAATATGTACCAAGTCTTGGATTTAACTAGTTAGAAGAAAACTTCGCCCCACCAAATGATTACTCAGCCCATATTACGTCCAGCCATTTAGCATCTGTGTGAGATGCACGAGATTTCCACCAACTCCACCTATTATGCTTTCAGCAATAGAATTAGTTTAAAGAGCAGGAAAGTCTGGTCAGGGTAGGCGGGAGAAGAGATGGATGGGTCCAACAACCAGCGGACTTTGACACCAACAAGTAACAACACTGGTTGCAGCATTCATGCTGCTCAAAGCCAGGTGTTTATTAACAAGATCCACAATCTTCTCCTAATCATAACCAAGTAGTTTTGTTGCCTAAACCAACCCAGTCTCACTCTGAAGTCATTGAAATCCAATGCTTGAGTGGTGAGTTCCAGTGTCAGACACAAACAAAAAAAAGCCATCCTTTCACATCAGCATGTAGTTTAGCAATGCCCAACGGCGTCATGGGAAAATGTGGCAAAAGCCCGAGTGGGGTGGGCATGAAGGGTGGTGGATGAGTCAAACAACCATAGAGTAAATAATCGTTGTTTCTAAAATCAACCAACCTAAACCTAACCACACGTGTGTGTTGGCAAAATGTAACCACATGCAGTGAAGGAACAAAAACGTCAGTTTGTGGTGGTATACCAACGTAGTGCATTTATTTTAAAAGAGACTGTATGCAAACACTACATTACCTGTAAAACGGCGTTCCAGACCGTCAGCAAGACTTGGATTATACTGCGTGAGTTGTTAAGAGTGTGTAAATAGATGTTTTGATATAGTTTTACTGATGATAAATGTGGACCCCAATGACTTTAATTAAAGGTGAATTTTCTTTGTTCACTGTGGAAACATGCAAGAAATACAAAATTTTCTTCTCAAATTCAGCATATTCAACACAAAGTAAGTTAAATACAAATGGTCATGGGGGGGGGGGAGCATTCTTTTAATTACTGAGATCTGGAAACAGTCAGGGTTCTAACAAAATGTTGTAAGTTTTAAATAAGTTTTAAATTTCTGATGTAATATAAATGAGACAGCTTTTGATTCTGTTGCAGCTGGGGTGAAAGGTGATAAAATTTGTGGAGGCCCACAGCTGCAAAGGACAAAAAAAAAAAAGCACTCATATTACGCCCCTGGCTAGGACTCTGGAAATGAACTCTCCACATGATGTATTCACACTTTTGATCATGACGTCCCTCCAGAAACACCAAAGCCGTTAGGCTACCACACAACCAAGTGTTGACATCACTCCGTGATGAGCTGAGTAGATAATTCATGACCCTGCAGCAGCGGTCTGAAAGGGCCGTACAGCAAGCGGCAGACTTCCTGTGGTCCCACCCAGGCCCGGGTCACATCCATACAGCCGGGCCACATTGCTCACCCTAACCCCTTTACTATACGCCCTCCACACCCTCAAGCACAGCCAAGAACTCATTCCATTGTTCTCAAGAGTGAGACATCCCCATGCACAAGTGGTCAGATCGCGCTACAAGCCAGATGTGTGTATGGTATGCATGTGTGTGTGTGTGTGTGTGTGTGTGTGACAGTGTATGGCAGAGTGGTTAAACCAGATAATTCTGTAGACAGCATGAGTTTGTAATGAAGTGTAATTACTGGAAACGGCTACAGCTTATTGTTTCAAGTTTGAGTCATTCTTCCTTCTAGAGAACATGCTTAACAGTATCTTCAGCTATGTTTCCAATCAATGACGTGTTTGGTGCTTTAATGCAAAAGATGCTATGTTTATGATAAGTGTGATGATTCTTCACTTAGCAGTAAATCAGACCATGTCACAAGTTATAATGTGTTCTTGCTTTAATTTTCTGTATCTAATGGTGGTGTTTGGCCCCACTTTTTTTTAACCTTTGCATTCCTAACATTCCACTTTCGCCGTTGCTGGGATGATATCATATCTTGAATATGAAAGGGTTTTTCCAAGGATGCACTCACTAATGGCAAATGGAAATTTTCCTTCACAAAGGAAGGACCAACCAAACTTTCACAAGCTCCAGTGGCTCCAGCATAATTTGTGGTGTTACACAAATATGTACGAATTGAGCTATAGGTATGAATAAATGATAACAGCCCATTCTCTACTGTAGAAGAAGAAAATGGTGACATTGTATGTTTCTGCAAACCACAGATAGATCAATATTTCTACAATGACATGGTTCAAGCTCCATTTGCATGAGATGACTTTGTCATCTGGAGCTGGAGGAGATAGTGGATGGCATGAATCCTAGGTGAGATGGCTGACATGTTGCAGACCACTTTTGGAGACCAATAAACAACAAATCTGGGTGTTTTTAAGCAAGACATCTGGGCATTCACAGCCAGACTTGTGGCACTGAAAGCATTTTTCTTTTAGTTTGACATTGCCTTGATTGTGGCACCAAAATAGAGTGCTTTTTTAAGGCAGACTTCACTGCATTTTTAGCTGCGATTGTGCCACAAAAAACTGTTTTTATTTAGCAAAACATTGTGGCATTGATTGTGGCACCCAAAATTTGTTTTGGTGAAGACATCACTGTATTTCTAGTCCCGATTGTGGCACCAGTACTGTGTGTTTTTAAGTGAGACGGTGGCCATTTTTAGTCAGGACTGTGGCACCAAAACTGTTTTTTAGTGAGACAGTGGCCATTTCTAGCTGCGATTGTGGCCCCAAAACTGTTTTTTTGTGAGACATCGGGCATTTCTAGTTGTGACTGTGACACCAAAACTAGATGATATGAGAGTATGATATGAGAGTATTTCTCACCACATATTTGCCACTACAACTGTGTTTTTTTAGATGGACATCAGGGCATTTCTCACACCCATTGTGGCACCCAAAAAGTGTGTTTTTTAGTGAGACATTGCAGCATTTTAGTTGTGATTGTGGCACCAAAACTGTGTGTTTTTAATAAGACATCAGACATTTCTAGCTGTGATTGTGGCACCAAAGCTAAGTGTTTTTGAGCAAGATATTAGGGCAATTCTTGCCTCATTTATGGCATCACAACTCTGTTTTTTAGATGGACATCGGTGCATTTCTAGGCATGACACTGGGCATTACTAGTGGCAATTGTGGCACCAAAACTGTGTGGGGTTTTTTTGCAAGATGTTGTGGGATTTCTAGCGGCAATGGTGGTACCAGAACTGGGTGTCTCCTAGCAAGATATTGGGGTATTTCTAGCTGTGTTTGTGGCACCACAACTGTGTGGGATTTTTTTAGGTGAACACTGGGCCATTTCTAGCTGTGATAAAACTGGATGTGTTTTAGTAAGACAATGGGTTCCAAAGGTGGTTGTGCAAAAAAAAAAAAAAACTATCTAAGCCAAAACATGATCTTTTTCTAACCATAATTAAGTGTTTTTTTGCCTAAACATAACTCCAAGTTAAAGGCGCTGTATGTAAGAATGTGGCCAAAATCGTTACTGCACTCAAATTCAAAATACTGCCACGAGTCGTGTCTGCCCCCCCCACCCTACAGATTTGAGGTTGTTGCTCTGTGCTGAAATGCTGCGTAGTGCTCCGGCGTCCGGCAAAAATAGAACTCCTGCGTATGCGGAGGGCTCCGGAGTGCTGCAGCTGAGATGGAGCCGGAACGCAGCACAGCCGCAGCTGGTGGAAACACACACATTGACTACAATTGAATCCTATTGGCTCCGCTGCCGTGCCGGAGCGCAGACGCAACTAACACGCATCTGGTGGAAACTGGGGATGATTTGTTTGCCCATGGGCGGCTGCCATGGCAGTCTTGGCATTTTTGGGAATCATAACAAGGTCGTTTGGGTTTAGTTGCACCGTCAGCCATTGTAGCTCAGTCGTAACTGTAACTGATGCTGAGACTCTACTGACTGTGTGACTGGTAGATGGTGGTGGGTGGCGCAACAGGCCAAAACACAAATTCAAAACATAAACATGATTTGCAGACTGTAAAAAAATGTTTTAAATGCGAATATTCTGGCTGTACTATTGTTGTCGGTGAGATCAGTATGTTATATGAACATTATTCCTTAGTCTCTGTGACATATTAGGATGATTTTACGACTATTTGCTTTAGATTTCTTACATATTGCTCCTTTAACCACAGCATTGTTGAAACATAAAAAAAAACAAAAACATACATCATAGGTTATATGTTACAATACTTTCTAGTCACAATTGTGGCATCAATATTTTGCGTGTTTTTTTCGCAAGACATTGGACATTTGTGTGTTTTTTAGTTAGACTTCATGGCTCTTCTATTGTGGCACCCAAAATGTGTGTTTTTCAGCAAGACATTGGGAATACCTCCAGCTGTCGTTGTGTCACCAAAACCAGAGTTTTTTATTCGGGCATTGGTAGTCGTGAGTGTGGCACAAAAGGTGTTTCAGCAAGACATTGAGGCATTTCTATAGCACAGACTGTAGCATCTAAAATGTGTTTTTTTTAGCGGGACATTGGCAGCACCTCCAGCTCTGATTGTGGCCCCAAAATCAGAAGTTAGCAAGACATCGCGGCATGACTGTGGCAACAAAACTAGATGTTTTTTAGCAAGACACTGGGTATTTCTACTCGCAATGGTAATACCTAAACTGTGTGTTTTCTAGAAAGATACGGATGTATTTTTAGCCACGTGTCTGGCACCACCACAACTGTGTTTTTTTAGATGCACATTAGGGCAATGTTAGCTGTGATTGTGGCACCAAAACTGGGTGTTATTTTAGTGAGACAACAGGGCATTTCCAGTGATGGCTGTGCAACAAATCCAAGTATTTTAAGCCAAACATGATCTTTTCCTAACCCTAGTCTAGAGGTTGTGTTGCCTAAACATAACCAAAAGTTAATGACAGCATTGTTTGAACATATCCTCAACGTATGTAACATAATGTTACACATCAGTGGGTGGAGAAATGCACTATGAGAACTTATTCTCATAGTGCATTATTTGTTAGTCTGGCAATTGGATTGATGATAAAGCAAGCTAGTAGCATATTTGGGCTTTTCTGTAGTTTTTAGTTATATGCAGAAGGTGAAGAGGAAGTTGTTTTAGGTAAGATTATAAAAAAAACACAATATTCCCTTTGCCTCCTCTGTCAGTATTATTTTGTTCCTTCATTATTGCCATTGGTATTTTGAGACCTTGGCATACTGCCTCTTAAAAATCTGTCTTTAATCTGTCCCCCAGCAGAAATTCCCTTTACAAATGCAAATGTTTAACACTGGCCCTGAAGTGTATTTGCTCCTGCTTTTAGGAGAATCTGAGGTCCTCATAATTGTCCGTTTCTCACTGAGGGAATATTACACCAGTCAAATTAAAGCTTAACGTGGTCACGACAATATGAAGCAGATTTACATGATTGTTGTCTGCAACATCTAAAACATGCAGCTACATGTGTATGGTTGTCACCGTGCAAGTGAGTCACATTATGTCTCCATTCAGTCATGTCCTGTGGAAACGTCCCTGACAAATACCCAGAACTGCTACCAACTAGAAATACACACAAAACATCAGCTAAATGCTTTAAGTTTCAGTGGAAGCGTACGGAAGTAAAGGCAGTAAACAAGTGTTAGTCATGAGACTGAGGAAGTGTTTGCTACCAGCACACAAGAGCCGACAGATCAAGAGTTCAATGGCAATGTATTCTTAGAAACAGGAAGCCTGCAATACATCCACTGGTCTGATTTCCACTGAGGTAAATAAAGGGAGGTAGGTCTGGTGTTGTGATCGGTAAACAACAAAAACATCTTCACCCTCACATGTGCATGCTTCAAGTTCCCTTTTTTTGTTTAATTTCTGTTTTAAAGGAAATGTGTGCCATCAGAAACCACACAGGATACTATCTCTCTTGATGTGGCAGGATGCAGTCGTGCTGTACAAACGCCAGATGTTTAGTGTTGTACACAAAATAAAATGGGAGAGGACGGCCTCATGATGCCCCATGCACTGTCCAAAAACCACAGTCCTTTGTGCATTGAGGTCATGACTACACAAGGCGTGCAAGTAGCTCGTAAATATTACTCGCAATGATAAACGGCCACACATGCTTCTCATCACCATGTGTTTGCAGACGGATTTAAAGAAAAGTTAAGTGCTTTTGCAGCATCTGTGTTCTGAGTTTGATGAATGATGCACTGCATGGATATAGCACTTTTCCTCTGGGATTTCCTAATTGCACCTGGTCGCATATACATTTCTGGACGAGGAACAGACAACAACACGCCCTGCTTTGTCTGGAAACTATTCATTTCAGCGGGAAACGTTTTCTAAGGACAGACGAGGAAATCCCACCCTTAATTAAATATGTGGGAGAGAAAATACACTATACAGATATTTACAGTAGAAGAGACACTGAGGAAAGAAGGACTCTTTTTTGAGTCTCAGTTTAAAACAGCTTGTTTTTATTTACAGCATTTCTTCAGTATAAACAAGCATTTATTGACAAAACTATGTTACAAAAATTAAAATGAGAAAATCTTTTGTAACACCTCCAACATGGGAAAACACACATCTGTGTTTATAGTATACAAGTTTCTTTTAACATTAAGGCTCATTCTGGACATTGGGAAAACATATCTGTAGTAAAAATTTTCTAAACTCAAGGTCCCCTTACTAGCTTTTACGAGGGCTTTCAATCATATCCCATAACCACAGAATATGGTTGAAAGCTCCAGAGAAAGCTGAACCTTGAGTTTAGAATATTAAAATACACTGATCATTTTTTTCCTTCTCTATTATAGCTCAATGTATTAGCAATACTATTATTACTGATACAATGTGTATTGCAAAAATGCACAGATGTCTGCAAAGCAAAGCTAGACTCATCTTTGTGAAGAGGTTTTGTTTTAAAAGCGCTGTATAGTGTACAATATTATAACATTAATATAGCAGCAAACATCTATTTGTTATGTACAGATATAGTGGAGTAAAGCAACACATTCTCACTGCAACCTCGTGACTATAGACATTTGGTCATAGACCTTCACGTCCAGATAAGACATGGAAGGTACCCTAGGTGCACTGGCCATTGATGTTCTGGGAAGCCATTTCACAAGAAATGTGAAGCACATAGGAACATGGTTAGGTTAGGTTTAGGCAAAAAGAACAGAGTTTGGCTTTACAATCATATGAGAAGTGAACACCACTCTCCCGGGTGAAAGTTGGTGTTTGTTGGACCCATCCAGCACCCCTCCCACCCACTCGGACTTTCAGTGCCTTAACTTTCGTTCTTCTCCCACCACATTTCCCCCGATGCTGCCAAGTGTATATTTGTAGTAGATGGTCCCTGTGTGTATAGACTAGCTAACTGCTGTTGCCCTGCACTGGAGAGGGTACCACTGATAACACTGTCCTGATCTACAGCGTAGTCAGGAATGTATGGTACCCACCCACAAGTTCCCCCTTACGTTAACTCTGTTAGCTCTAACTGCTAGTTCTGTCAGCACTGTTACTGTTAGCATTGGTATCTTTGAGTGAACTCAGCCACCTCCATGTTGAGAACCATGTGTAGACAACCTGAATAAGACTCTGAATCAAGCACCCAAGAACAGCAGCAGGCTTTGGAGCCAGTTTTACATGGTGACCAAGAGTGGAACAACAACAACCATGTGATGCCAATCGGCCCAGAAATTTTTTTTCCTACAGACCTACGTTGTAAAAGAGATGTAAATTAGTGGATGGGCCTACATTTTTTAATTGTCACAAGCCCCCGTGAAATGACTTACTATCGGGATCTAATCAGTTCTGTCCAATGACAATTCAACAATCTAGACGAGTGACTACCTCATATTTTTATCCCCATTCAAGTTTGCCTAGTCGAGCACTAAATGGGAAGTTAGCTGCTTGCCCAGCAGAAGTAAGCCACTCGACCAGTGGAAGTCTCTTGTACCCTTACTATATGGGCCCCTTAATGTGCGCGATGTGTGTAATTTTACAGCACAGAAATCAAGGTTTTTTTGGCTTCATGGACCACTGACCAACTTTTTCTATATACATCCATGCTCTGAATGTTGTATACTGCTCCTTTAAAAAAATAGTTTGACATTTCAGATATTAGATGAGAAGACTAATACCACTCTCAGACATGAGAGTGACATAAGTTTGTTTTTCAAAACTGTCTCAAGAAATGAATGCCACTTATCAGACAATAACGCCTCAACAATGTAGCCTAACACATATATGTCCAGTGTAATATCTAATAAATATCTGTGTCCACTATCGAGCACATTCAGATATATTTAGGTTTCTTTAATAGCTCAATACCTGTGGCAGAGAGATAGTCTTTTCTTCTAAAAATCAGTTCAGAAATCACAGTAGAAATCATGTCTTGTAAATTGTTATAGTACACATTCAGTATAATGAAAAACAGAAATAGTATGCCTATGTATTTGGATTAGATTTACATTTAGATTGGATTTAGAAGAATGGTTCAACATTTGGGGAAATAATTCTTGCAGAAAGTTATCCAGCAAGCTTTATAGAAGCTAAGCTTTATAGCTTCAATCTACCCATCATACTCTCAGCAAGAAAATGAATAAGTGTACTTCCTGTTTTGGAAGGCTGAAACCTGCAGCTCTTCATGCATCAGGAAAGATATTTTTTATCTCTAACTGGAGGTGACAAACTTTATCTTATCAGTGAACATACGTCAGTTCCTGCTGAATCTGTTTCCTGAACACTGAAACATTGACCTTTTCGTTATCTAAAAACATCTTACTCTTATCAATATACTACTATGAATTAAAGTGTAACATGAGTAATGTACAATAATGTGTTAGCTGACTGGAAAAATATACAGAGTACACAAAAGGCTATGTATTTTGTGCCTTGATATATGTCATATTCAAATATATGTACAAACATGCATTTTTCAGTCGTATTTGTCTCTGTGATAATCTCACAGTCAAATCTCCAGCATTTTGGAATAATCAGACATGAAGCAAGAAAATGAAAACAGTAAGTCTAACGGAGCATTAACTTAAAAGATACTGTAAGACAATGTAAGCTTATGTTTCTAACAACAAGTCCTCCAACCCATACAAACACAAAGGCTGTTTGTTCCTATCCTCTAATACAACCCACAGGAGCATATCCTAAATTAGCATCCATACTGGTAGCAGGCGATCAACACATGTCCTCATACCAAAACAAAAAAAAAGTTTGTTTATGATGCATATGCCATGTATACATTCATGAAAGTTCAATTTTGTTCAATTTGTGACATTGTAAACTTGAAATAAAAGAGGTCTTTGTAATTTCTGTTAGTTGTTCATTTATCACCAAAGCATTTATCAGTAAAACAGTTAAAATGGCCAAAAGTTTGACTAATTGCGTCACAGGACATTTTAAGTGTGCCCCTAAATTTTCTGCTTGTGCTCCTAAAATTTTCATTTAGGGGCTACAGTGCTCCAACTAAAAGAAAGTCAGTGGAGCCCTAGTTATGTGGGTTATGTTAGATTGTTAAGTACGTTAGGTAAGTTAACTTATGTACCTAATTACAATAAGTCAACACAGGGCATGAACAGCAGTCTCCTGGGTCAAAGTCCTGTGTTAGTTTGACCAATCTATCCACCCCGACATCCTTCCTATGTGAATTTTGTTGCTCTTGATATCACATCAACTTCTGCCTTTGCTCCTGTCATAATTACAACAGCCACTAGAGGTCTAACAATAAACGTAAATATGGGTTGCAGTAAGCTGCTTGTACAAATGACGTGGGGTGTGACAACATTTTTAGTTTTTTGTCTTTTTTTTTTTTTTTTTACTCAACTAAAGAAAGTAATACATACACAGAAAACTCTGAGTTGCATGCCTTGAATTCATAAGTGGTAAAGCAGGAATGATGTGTGTGTGTGTTTGTACTTTTTTATATTTTAAATGTGTAGTTCTGTGTGGTACTATCAACAGAAATAATAATACTTTGTTCTGTTATGTTCTTAAACACATAAAGTCTGCCATCTTTGCTCTTCATGCTTGCCAGTAGGTTAACTCCTAGAAACTATAGCTCCGGCTGTGCCCACTGATCTTTGCATTAACCAAAGAGATTATTGTATGTGCTTATAACTAAAACCTGAAATGATTTTTCAGATTTTGCAAGTCTTTCAAGAGGGTTCTCATGCACTTCCTTCCCACACTCACTGTTTAAATTTTAAATTCAGCAATACCCTTAAAAAATGCCCAAAAAACACAACTCTCTGCAAGATTCTAAGAGTCAGCTCAACAGCATGGCTTCTTCTCACCGATGCCTCTTCAAGTTAATTCCACATGATGCAAAAAAGCATTAATTCCTCATGTTAATGCTTGAGGGTCTTCCTTTTGTCCAGTAACAGCCCCTTTGAATATTCACTGGAAGTAACTAATGAAGAAGAACCAGAATCTTAGGTGTCAAGCTCCTTCTGTTTTAGTAATATTCATGAGAAAAAGTTTTTTAAAAAGTGAAATATCTGAGTTTTAGTGGCTGGAAGTCGGGAAAAAAATCAAATCAAAAAAGAGAAAAGTTTGCACTCAGGTGCCATGAACAGTAGTAAAACTCCAACAAAAAAAAGTAACATCTTGGGAAAAGTCAAAGAAACAATGATCCCTCACACGAAAGGACTGTCCGATCTGAATATGTCAGAGTAGCTCTTGCCGTTCATGTGCTCAGTGTGGCTTTCGATGCTATAGCAGCGGTGGACCTCTGTGAGCGACGACGCCACGGAAGACGCCGAGCGGAAGAAGTCGGCATTGGCGAAGGTGCCAGCGAACTGCATCCGCTGCTGGTTCCAGTGTCTCCGCAGAACACTCTGCACCTGCAAAATGAGACATAAAGATTAGGGCTGTAGTCAACCAAAGAAAATCTTGGTCAACTAAAGTCACACATAATCTTCAACTAATCGATAAGTCGCGGGGAAAAAAATCTTCATGTTATTTTTACTTCAGCAGTGGTGTGTCTGTGTCACTCTGCAGTTACATCTCCACAACACTAGTTGGCGGTGGAGGACTGTGTTAAGTGCCGTAAAGTTTAGTTCAAATCAATCTTTATTTATACAACCTTGGTTGATTCAAAACACACATTAAATATGGCTTAATAGAGACAATTTCAAACACAAGTATGCAAATTGGCTTCACTATAAATCGCAGAACTGACAGACAAACACTTGTCTTCATCTGGACACTTTTCCCCACCAATACAGCATGCTAATGTTATTAGCACAAGTCTATGGCATTTTACATTGTATAAATTAGCCTAGCGTCTAGCGATCTTTTCCTCTTCTCATATTAAACCAGGGACAACAGAGACATTTAACAAAGGTAACGGCACACAGTTTGGCTCCATTACAACTCACAACATTCACTGACAAAACAACTGTCTTATACTAAACACGTTTTCCAAGCAAATACAACATGCTAATGTTATTAGCGCCAGCCTATGGCATTTTATATTGTATAAATTAGCCTAGCAACGAGCAGAGATTTCCTCTGTTCATATAAAGCCAGGATAAATCCCTAAGAATAAATCCCTGAAGGATAAATCACACACAAGACTTAAAATGCTATTTTAGAGGAGACTTTACTGTCTTCACAATTTATTACTTGTATTTATATATATACACAAGTAAATACAAGCTTCATTTCCACTGAGTGAAGGAGGTCTGCGTCACCGCGACGCCACTGTTGCCAACTCCTCAGTAAGAAAAGTAGCTATTGGCTGTCCTAAAAGTCGCTAGAAGTCGCTAAATGACATAATCGCCTAATTTGCATAATTGTCCATATGCATGTAATTGTAATGGCTGCTGTAGGAGAGAGGAATAACGTCGTGGGAGAGACAAAAACTGAGTTAAAAAACACCCTGAATATGTTTAGAACTACAAATGAACCTTCTTTCAGTGATTTATATTAGACAAAGAAAATTTTACATTTACATTTACATTTGGGAGGACTGGGCCGTCTGTGAGTGCTTTGGGGCGAGGGAAGGGCCCACGGCAGCATCCGCTGCTCGTTGAGAAGAATAAGAATGATGCGTGCTCTCACAACAGAGTCTCCAGAAGTCTTCAATAACATCAGAAAAAGTTGCTAGATTTGTCGCTAGTCGCTTTTTTGAAAAAGAGTCGCTAGAGGGGTCTGAAAAGTCGCTAAATATAGCGGCAAAGTCGCTAAGTTGGCAACACTGTGCGACGTTGAGCGTGAGAGTGGGCGAGTTCAACTTTCTGTCAACAACGGAGGTGTTTTGAAAACACCCCCATTTTCACAGGTTACTTAGCCTGTCCCTCCCGCCCAGGAAATAATGGATTAATCCTGGAAAGCTGTTGATGTAGCACTTTTCTCCTTATGAAAGTAACACAGCGATTATTCAGCTAATGAGAATTTGGTCGGATGAGAGCATAAGGACCAAAAATCAACTAGTCGACCAGGAGACTACAGCCCTAATAAAGATTATGTAAGAAGGATGGCAGAGATTGCACCATTCACATTCACCCTCTTCTAAAGTTATTAGCTCATGGAATGGCTATTGTCACCTGTTGGTGAAGATTCATAGTCATCCAGGTCATGGTAATCCTAAGTGCTATATGGTAGGCAAGGTTAGAACTGAAGAAGCCTCTTGAATGAGAGGTGAAACGTCAAGAAAGTCCAGATGCCTACAATATAGCACTGACGACCATTATCACTTGTTGTTACGACCATTATAATGATTCAGAGGGGGCAAACTGCACAGTTAGGCCAGAAGGTGCATATCCAATGTTGTGAAATGGCTGCAGTTTTGTTAGTTCAGGTGCAAAAACTACATGGTTGAGGTGGGTTATGGATTGAGTTATGCAGGATTTACACCTCCGCGTCAAATCGATGCCGTACCTATGGTGTAGAATAATGTGCACCTCCCCAGAAATGTAACTACATGACGCAGTGACGCAGACCTACTGTCTGTTTTAGTAAGCTGAAACCATTTCCCTCAGTGGAAACAAAGCTGTTATTTATTTTTATTTCACAGATAAGAAACAATAAATTGTGAAAACAATAAAGGCTCCACAAAATATCATTTTAAGTCTTGTGTGTGATTTATCCTTGAGGGATTTTTTACATCAGGATTTATTCTGGCTTCATATGAGCAGAGTAAATCTCGACTCGTCCCTAGGCTAATTTATAGCCTACAATGTTAAATGTCATAGACTTGTGCTAATAACATTAGCATGATGTATTTGTCTGGAAAATGTGTTTAGAATAAGACAATTGTTTTGTTGGTGAACCTTGTGAGTTGTAATGGAGCCGAATTTTGTAACGTGACCTTTGTTAAATGTTGCTGTTGTCCCTGGCTTCATGTGAGTAGAGGAAAAGTCTGCTAGCCGCTAGGCTAATTTATACAATGTAAAATGCCATAGGTTGGTGCTAAAACATTAGCATGTTCTAATTTCTTTGTCCGTGAATGCTGTAAACTATAATGAAGCTGATATGTGTACTTGAGTTTGAAATTGTCGCTATTAAGCCATGTTTAATGCGTGTTTTGGGTGTTTTTTGAATCAACTTAACTTTACAGCACTTCACAGAAATCCCACCGCCAACTAGTGTTTTGGAGGTGTAACTACAGAGTGACACAGACACACTTCTTCACAAGTATAAATGCTTACAGTGGCATAGGCCACGTGTGTCGGCTACGTAGGCTACAGCTTAGGGTCTGCATAGAGCTGACACACAAATAGTTCCACTTTAGGGTTAGGGTTACATTTAAAGCAGGTGTCACATTTCATCTTATTTTTTGGAAGACTGAAATCAAAAAAGATTTTAAATGCATTTATATCCATATTTAAAGCTCTCCATCAAGATCTGTAGCTGCCACTGTGGTAAATTAGGTCATATAATATTTTTTCTGAATGTGAATGCTTTGAAATTGAAAATTGAAATGACTTATAGTGGATTTTTGGGTTATAGAGTTATAGGACCACCTCTGAAACGAGATGCTACAGGTATATCTCAAATGGCTACCCTTTCAATAATTTCAAATTCAATAATTTAAATGTATTCCTACCAGCATGGAATGGGACTTTTGAACAACAGTCAAGATGATACATTAGCTGAATAAAAAATATATGAAAAATCCAGCAAATGGGGAAAGTCATAACTTAAGTATCTCTAATGTCCTGGCCCCATGTCAATCTGTGATTCATGCTGCATTTTAGTGCCAAGCGTGAACACGTCAATGTTACTATTAAAAGCCATGTCTCAAAGCATCAAAAATGTGACTGAGAATTCAAGAATGATGTTTTCATAAACTACTCCTAAATTGATCCAGAGCTTAATAACCCCTTAAAGTGAGAATTAAGTGGGTAGCAAATTCAAAATGTAACCTTGAAATGTGAGATGCTGTGTTGCAGTCATAATATGCTAAACCAAGCTTATTACTCACCTCCCCATTGAAGAAGCAGAATATTGTAGAGACCAAGAGACCCTGCATGAGAAAAAAAGTTTCTTGAGAAAATACACAACTTAGGAATTCCCTTAAGCTCAGACAGCTGCTCACAGTGTCACATGTTCATGCTCTTATTCTACAAATATTTGTAATTTTAAACCACAAAATTATTGAGGATTTTGCCATTGGGTAGTTCTGCAACAAGTCTGCACCCACAGTAGAGCTCTTAATATCATGTATTAGTGATTTTTATTGGGTAAAAGCAAAGTTGTATTTGTTGGATAATGCAACTTAAAATCATGGGTGGATAATGAAAGAGTGGGCCATTGGCGACAGGCCCCAGCACTTGTTCTACCTAGGAGAAAGGTACACAGACTTTGTGACAGTTTTGTGTCTCTTTAATCATTTTTGTCTCTTTGAGATCATTTGTGTGTCTTTTTTGTCATTTTGTGTCTCTTTGAGATGATTTTGTGTTCTTTGTAGTCATTCTACGTCTCTTCAAAGTCATTTTTTTTGTCAGTTTTTTTTAATGTCTCTTTGTAGTGATTTTCATTTTGTACGTCTTTGTAGTCATTTTGTGTCTCTTTCGGTCCTTTGTTATCTCTTTGTAGTCATTTTACATCTCTTTAAAGTGTTTTATGTATTTTTGAGATCATTTTGTGTTATTTTTGGTCAGTTTGTGTCTTCTTTGGTTATTTTTGTGTGTCTTTGTAGTAATGGTGCTTCTCTTTGAGTTCATTTTGTGTGTCTTTGTAGTGTTTTTGTTTGTCTTTGTAGTCATTTTGCATCTCTTTGGAGCCATTTTGCATCTCTGTAGTCATTTTCACAGTCATTTTGTGTTTCTTTGTGGTGATTTTGTGTTTGTTTAAAGTCATTTTGAGATTTTTGTGTCTTTTTGTAGCCATTTTGTGTCTTCTTTGGTTATTTTTATGTCTCTTTGTAGTGTTTTTGTATCTCTTTGTAGTCATTCTGCATCTCTTTTAAGTCATTTTGTGTCTTTTTGAGATCATTTTGTGTCATTTTTGGTCATTTTTGTCGTGTTCTTAAAGCAATATTTAAGAAAAGTAATAAGTTCGTCTGGCCACTGTGCAGTACACAACCTGTTTATTCTTTTCTTGCTCGGCAGTCACCCCGACAATACAATACAGTCTGACGCCACAGCGCCCCCCACATGGTAACATGACTCAAGAACTCCCATAGCAATAAACCATACTATGAATCAACATACAATAACACATCTCCCCTTTCTAGAGAACAAAGGGTAGACTACCTTTGTCTCGTCAGACCTTAGAGGATTATTCTGCCTCCTTTGAAGAAAGGTCTGTTCCTATCTAAATCCTGAACAGAAGAACACTGTAAACATAGACTCTTTAGTGGTTATTCAGTCTAATGTAATCAAACAATTACCATTTCTTAAATTCTCAAGTATTTAACTTAAAAGTGCTCAAAACTACCCCAAATAGCAATAACATAAAATGTCCATACATAAAATAAAATAGGGGTTTCTATTCTTTTTCTCAATATTTCCTTATTTCAGGTTTCATATTGTCCTCTTTGGTGCATGTCAGTTTATAAGTTAAGCCTAACAGGTTTAACGATGGCTCTCCCAGACCTGGTTCTGGGAGCTGGAGTCTCTGCAGGTGAGACAGTACCACAGCAGGTGACCAGGATGCCTGTGTTGGAGATGGCTCTGGCGTCTGCTGCGGTGGTGGCGAACATCTGTTTTGTGCAGGTGTGTGTAGAGGTATTAGATGCTGACGGTTTCGTCTCACCACCCCCTGAGGTAAACCCACCAAGTATGACCTCGGAGTGGTGTGGTGCTGGATTACAGTTCCAAATACCTTCGCGTTGGTTTCCCATACCTGCTGTCCTGGTGACAAGTCACTGAGAGCTTGGGCACAGTGACGCCTGTTGTAGTTCCCAGCATCTGCCAACTCCTTCTCCTTTTCTTTCCTGGTGAACGTGACACTGTCAGGCAGTGCAGGGTCCAGCTGAGAGGGAAGAGTCGGCACCGTAGTGCGAAGACGTCGGCCCATGAGGAGCTTAGCCGGACTGTATCCACTCTGGAGAGGTGTGGCCCTATAGGAGAGTAGAGCCAGGTAGGGGTCTGCTGCCTTTTTCAGGAGGTTTTTTACAGTCTGGACTGCCCGTTCTGCTTCACCATTACTCCGGAAATCCCGGGCTGCTTGTGATGTGCCTGAACCCATATGTAGCTGCAAAGGAAGTGAAGACTTGTCCAGAAAACTGTGGCCCATTATCCGACATCAGGACCTCCGGGATGCCATGGCGAGCGAAGATTGACTTCAAATGAACAATGATGTCCGTGGACCTGGTGTGAGATAAGTGTGCAATCTCAACATACCTGGAGAAGTAATCGACAACAAGCAAGTATGTTTTACTCCCCAGGACAAACAGGTCTGTCCCCAACTTTTGCCATGGTCTTTCAGGGCGCTCTGATGGCATAAGTGGCTCTTTGGGATTGTGTCGCTCCTGTATGCATGTCCTGCAATTGAGCACCATTTCGTTCACTTGCTGGCTGAGTCCCGGCCACCACACAGACTGACGTGCACGTGCTTTACACTTCACTACACCAAGGTGTCCTTCGTGGTTTAGTGAGAACGCCATTCCGCATTGCTGAAGGTATTACGAGCCGTGTGTCTTTCAGCAGTAAGCCGTCTTCACTGTGAGTGTAGCTCGCTCTGGCCAGTAGTTTTTCAGCACTGGTTCCTGTTTTGCATACGCGGCCATCCTTCTGTGCACAGTGTCATGATGCGTGAGCAGACACTGTCGGCTTTCAGCTGCTCTTTCAGATTTTCCATGTATGATGAGCTGACAGGTAGACTTTCAATGACACAGTCCACGTAAATGTTGGTGCTCTCCATCAGCTCCTGCTCATCAGTGGACATGCATGATTTCACAGGTGAGCGTGACAGTGTGTCCGCTGTCCACAGTGACTTTCCTGGTACATGCTCGATGGAGTATGAGTAGCGCATCAGCCTCATCCTGAAGCGCTGTATTCTTGGTGGCAAAAGATCCAATGCTTGAGCTCCAAGCAGGCTGAGAAGGGGTTTATGGTCGGTCTCCAGGCAAAAATGCTTTCCTATGAGAAAATCCCGGAACCGTTCGCAGGCCCATGTGAGGCCCAGGGCCTCTCTACCTGTGCGTATCGTTGTTCGGTTGGGGTGAGCGACCGGGAAGCATAAGCCACAGGCTTCCATTCTTCCTCCCACCTCTGGAGAAGAACGCCCCCCAAGCCATATGATGATGCATCAGCAGATACTTTGGTGTCTCTGCCTGGGTCGTACATGGCGAGCACAGGAGGAGAGGATAGAGCTTTCTTTAGCGCTGCAAACGCTGCTGCCTGGTCCACATCCCAGACCCAGCAGTTTTTCTTCGAGAGAAGGTCACGGAGCGGTTTATCTTTTTCCGCTAGCTGGGGAATAAACTTTCCCAGCTGGTTGACCATACCGAGAAAACTCCTTAACTCACTCACATTTGTGGGCTCTGTCATGTCTGTGATAGCCTCTGTCTTTCTTGGGTCAGGGCGGACGCCTGCAGTTGTGATGATATGGCCCAGGAAGGCTACCTCACTCCTGGAGAGTTCACACTTGTCCACATTCAGTGTGATGCCTGCTTTCTCCAGTCTTTGAAGCACAGCATGAAGTCGAGCGTCATGCTCTTCCTGGTCCCGCCCCCACACCAACAGATCATCGATGTGGCAGACCACACCTTCGAGCCCCTCTGTGATCTCCGCCATCCTGCACTGAAAATGTTCGGGCGCAGAGGCGATGCCAAACGGAAGACGGTTAAAGTGGAACCGCCCGAAGGGTGTTATGAATGTAGTGTACTTGGCTGATTCCTCTGTTAGTGGAATCTGCCAGAACCCCATGTTGGCATCCAACTTGCTGAACACTTTTGCTCCAGTAAGCGTTCCCAGGCTCTGATCCACTGACGGCAGGATGTATTTTTCACGGCACACATACTCGTTCAAGCCGGTCAGATCCACACACAGCCGCACCTTTTTCCTGTCCTTTTTAGGCACGACCACCATGCCTGCACACCAGTCTGTCGGCTCCTCCACCCGGCTGATAACGCCCAGAGCTTCCATGCGCTGGAGCTCTTTTTTTACTTCGCCCACCAGAGGTAGTGGAATCCTCCTGGGGGTTTTGACAGAATATGGCACAGCACCAGGCTTGAGCTTGATGGTGTAAGGTTGCTGTAGCATGCCTAGCCCGCTGCACAGCTTAGGGTAACTTGTCTTGAGGGTCTCCATGTCTATGCTATCGACACGGATGAGCAAGCCGAGAGCTTTAATGGCTGGCAACCCAAGCAAAGGCATACGCAGGTTTTTGACCACATAGACTTTCTCCATGGTCTGCTTGGCCCCTTTCCTTAGCACCAGTCTGATGAACCCCGACACCTCCAGAGGAATCCGTCCTGGGCCAAACAATGGTTTTTCTGGCCTTCGGAGAACCGGCTGCTGTGTGTTGAAAAAGATGTTGTTAAACTCTGTCTGTGACACAGCGGTGACATCTGCCCCAGTGTCGAGTTTGAAGGTGATATTTTTGTCCATTATGTCTATATCAGCAGTCCACGTACTGACATCTGATGTCACAGAGCCCAGAAAGAAACTTTCCTCCTCTTCCTCTATACCATGCACAGCTTTTCCAGCACGGCACACACGCTGGTAGTGACCCTTTTTCCCACAGGAATGGCACTTGGCATCATTAGCAGGGCACTCATGTTTTGGGTGAGGTGTGCCACCACATTTGTAGCACTGGGAGCCTTTTTGGTTTTTGCTCTGACTGCTGCGTGGCTTTGCTCCGTTACTTTTGAACTTGTTGAATTTTGGCTTTTCCTTTTGCTGTTTGCCTTTAAATACTCTATCCACAGAGCATACATCCATCTGTTTTACACCACTGGCTTCCTCAGTGTGTTTTGCTGCTTTTTGATTTCCTCCGATTGCCTTGCAATATTAATGGCTTTTTCCAAGTCTAAGTCTTTTTCCATCTGCATGCGTTCTGAGAGTCGTGTGTCAGCCAGTCCAACAACTATCCTGTCCCTGATTAGCTCATCATGCAATATCCCATAATTGCAGTGCTCTGCTAATGTATACAGAGCAGTGACGAATGCATCGACAGTCTCATTTGGCTCCTGTTTGCGCATATTAAAGCGTGCACGTTCATACACAATGTTCTTTTTCACTATGAAGAATGACTGGAAGCCATCTCTTACTTTAGTGTACTGGCACTGGTCTGCATCACTGAGCTTCAAACCTCTCAAAACATCATCCGCTTCGTCTCCCATGCAGTAAATCAAGGTATTCACCTGGTTTTCTTCAGAGCTTGCTGATAAGTTGCTTGCTTGACGAAATCTTTCAAATCTTCTTATCCATTTTGTCCACTCGTGCGGCTTGGAAAAGTCGAAGGGCTCCGGTGGCTGAATGCTAAACGTAGCACTGGGTGTGTTAGCCATCCTGCTAGCTCCTTCCCCACTGTGCTCGTCTTCTCTGTCACTCATTTGTCTTGCTCACCAAAACTCCTCTTTTTCCTCCCAGATGGACCTTTTCCCGTTCGGGTTACAGTTTCACAGCACTTCTGACACCATGTCGTGTTCTTAAAGCAATATTTAAGAAAAGTAATAAGTTCGTCTGGCCACTGTGCAGTACACAACCTGTTTATTCTTTTCTTGCTCGGCAGTCACCCCGACAATACAATACAGTCTGACGCCACAGCACCCCCCACATGGTAACATGACTCAAGAACTCCCATAGCAATAAACCATACTATGAATCAACATACAATAACACCACAATTTTGTGTCTTCTTTGGTTATTTTTATGTCTCTTTGTAGATGTTTCGTATATCTTTGTAGTGATTTGTGTCTCTTTGTAGTCATTTTTGTTCTTTTTAAGTTCATTTTGTGTCATTTTGGTCGTTTGGTGTCTGTAGTCATTTTATGTCTCTTTCAAGTAATTTTGTGTCTTTTTGGTCGTTAGGTGTCTCTTTGATGCCTTTTGTTTTTGTCTCTTTAAAGTAATTTTGTGTCTTTTTTAGTCAATTGGTGTCTCTTTGCACTTGTTTTGTGTCTCTTTGTAGTCATTTGCCTCTCTTTAAAGTCATTTTGTGTCTCTTTGAAGTAATTTTTTTTTTTTTTTTGAAAGCCAGGGGCCCCCTGACACTTTAGGCCCCTGGGCCTGTGCCTCATAGGTTTCTCAAACCTTTACACTGACCTGGTAGTGCATAAGAATCTCCATGACATACAGGTAGATCTCAGAGACCCAGTCATCCTGAGGCTTGTAGGGGAGCAAGACAAACTGGATGCCAAGCAGAGGGATGAGGATGAGGGTTGCTCTCACGGCCCTCATGTAGAGGCTGGACTCGGCCTGGTGCGTCACTCTCAGCTTGGTGATGAGAACCCGAACGATGTTGAGCAGGAAGAAAAGATTCACCTGGAATCAAAGAGCCAAAAAAAAGGTGTAAGACTATAATTTGACACAGTGGCAGCCATTTTCATCACTTTTATGATGACAAAACAAGCAAGAAGTGAAGATGGCTACATAACAGGCCTGCAGAGCATCGCCAGAGTCATTAAGTAATTCCCATGTGGGCTCAGTGCTTACCACCAATGCTGCACAGATGGGGCCGTGGATAATGTACAACAATGACGTATCTGAGCTGACCCAACATCTGTGGATGCATGAGTCAGATCACCACATCATGTACTACAGAAACGTGTGACTTAGATGCTGTGATATCTCACATGTCAAGACTAAAGACTCACTTGTCGTTGTAGTAGCAGTGGCGTGCTATTGAATGTATCACCGCTGGCACAAGTGGAAAACCTGAAAAATCAAATTAGAATTTTGATGACGTTTGAGGATATTATTGTGTGAAAATGGTGAGATATTATCTTTACTTACCCCAGCCCAGTAGATGATACCACATGAGATACTGTTTTTCTGCAAACACTGCCACAACAATCAGAGTGTGCAGGTAGATGCCCTCGCAGAGCATCCAGAAGTAGTTACAGCTCAATAGATACAGGTGGATGAACATGAGCAGCTTACAGCTCGCCTGGAAGGATAAAAGCAACATGAGCTCTACTGTTTTTACTGGAATAGAATACCAAGCAATGTCTGCACAGAAAGTCGATCACTCACTGAATCATTGTAGGTGTGTCCCTGTTTCTTTACCACTGTTGTAAGCCAGACAACGGTGATGATGGAGTTTAGCACGAATGAGAGGAAGAGGTTTTTGTGAAGCGTTATCCTCTGGCAGCTCAGACTCCTGAGGGCAGCAGAAAAGGAGACAAACCTTTGACACATTTTCATTAGCTTGATCCAGGTCTTAATTTTTGTCCTTTTACACCGAACCGCAGCATTTGATACAACTGACCATGACATCTCAATCAATAATCTTGAAAAGTTGGTTTGTCTTTCTCACTGTGTGTTAAACTGGTTCAAAACATTCATTGAAGGGTTGGAGATCATGTGTCTGAGAAACATGACCTCTGTTTTGGAGTTACACAAGGGAGCTGCTTTGGTCCATTATTATTCTCACTGTACTGCACTGCTGCCACTTGGTAACATCATTAGAGAGCATGTTTCCATAGTTACATGAATGACACGCAACTGTACATCTCTGCTGAACCAAACAATGCTGCAGCCATAATCTCCATTACTACCTGTCTTTTGGCAGTAAATAAATGGATGAGCAATAATTTCTTAAAGTTAAATTAAGACAAAACTGAAATCCTGCTTGTCGGCCCCTTAACAAAACGAGAAATGCTGCTTAATAATTTGGGGAATTTAACTCCCTTGATTAAATCAGAGGTTACAAGTTTGGGTGGAATTGATTTTAAGCTCTACCTGGGCTGGAACTGAGCCACATCGCCAACTCCCTTGTTAACTATTTGCCATGGACGTTGTTAGACCTGGCCATTCCAGGCTATAGCCCTAGATCTTTTGGGCTCAGCCTCAGTTTTTTGTTTTTTTGGGGTTTTTTTACTAATAAAGCACATCATTTCCAGCAACGCAGACAGCACAGCAGCACACTACACACTCCCTGTCACACCAGCTTACATGGCATATGACTATATGTTTGATTTTTTGTTTCTGTAAATCCCTAATGATTTTTCGTATATACACATACAACTGTCCGTTTCCTTTTTTTCATGTATTTCCCACTCCAAACTGACTACATGCACACACACATCTAAATTTAGAACATGGCACTCTTAAATAGTTGATTCTG
Source organism: Epinephelus fuscoguttatus (assembly GCF_011397635.1). Lineage (NCBI taxonomy): Eukaryota > Metazoa > Chordata > Actinopteri > Perciformes > Serranidae > Epinephelus > Epinephelus fuscoguttatus. The sequence goes on from NC_064775.1 coordinate 19,260,039, forward strand.
ATTGGTCAATCAACAAAATTCTGCGGTGTTTATTTCGCCACTGCTCTGTTGCTCCGTTGCTAGTGACGCCATAGCAACAGCCTTAGACTGAGGAGCATCAAAATCAGTTAACGTTAGTCCGCACAGGCCAAACAGGATCGGAGTGGAAACGGAAACTTACCAACTGAATGTATACACATGCTGCTTTTGTTTTTTAATGATTATAACAGTGAAACAAAGACTGACTGTGCTGTACAGGAACCAGTGAAGGGAAGCAGGGAAACTTTGCTCATATTCAACCAGCTGTGTGTCAACGCATTGTGTGCATTGTGTGAAGTGGAGGTGGAGGTGTGTGGAGGTGAAGCTAAACACTGTTCATCTGCACACACTGTGTTACCTTGATTTCATTGCTGTGTCAGTCTCATATCCTGAATATATCCTTCAAATGCATATTGTAGAAATTTGAGAGTAATTTTCCAGGGATTGCAGTTAGCAACAGTGGGTGCGCCATGCCAGTCTAGCTCCGAAACCGAAAGTTTGTCGGACTTAGCAACAGTAGACTAACTAAGGGGGGCGGACCTTAGCAAAGGGTGAATTCAATATTAATTAGTATCATTAGGCTGCCGTTGGCATGGATACAGAGTATAGACACATTTCTATTTGCGAATTTTGAATCAATAAAATGTGCTTTAATCATTATTTTGTGTCACATCACTGAATGTTTTAGTAGTAAGCCATGTTCTAAGCGGGATAATGTATAGTGGTATAGTGGTACCGAATGGAACCCCGCCTCTGGGTTTATTTTTCAACTGTCACTGGTTCACTATACATTATTCCGCTTAGAACATGGCTTACTACTTATTTCTTCTAGTTGTTTGTGCTGGTTTGCTCCTGACAGCCCTGCGATTTTTTTTTTTTTTTGCTTGGGACATGTCATTTCTTAGCCAAACATCAAGCGGTTTGTCCTCTACAAAAATGTTAAAAATGATGTCCTGAAAACACTCCGATCCTATTTGGCCTGTGTGGACTAACATTAACTGATTTTGATGCTCCTCAGTCTAAGGCCGTTGCTATGGCGTCCCTAGCAACGGAGCAGCAGAGTAGTGGCGACACCTCAAGAAATAAACACCGCAAAATTTTGTTGATTGACCAATCAGAATCAAGTATTTAAGAGTGCCATGTTCTAACAGGTTTTAAACAACAATCTGGGCAACCCAATAATAGAAGACGAGTGCTCGTTCTTTGTCAAAATACGTTAAAATCACATGGAATTATTCAAAATTTTCCTGGGGGAGAAACCCCCGAACCCTTGGGTAAAGAATTGTTCCCACTTCAGGGCTAAAGCCCCAGATGTTTTCAACTCCTAGCAACGCCCCTGGCCTCCATGAACACTGCGATCATCTGCTGCTGGTTTATGCAACAGCCGGAAGAAGATCTGGAATGCAGCCTTTGTCAATAATGCCCCAAAGCTATGGAACACACTACCTATCAGGGAAGCTAGCTCGCTAAATATTTTTAAATGAAAGCTATGTATCTGTTTACTCTTTTCAAATCTTACTTGATTTTATGATTTATAGTTTTACAGATCTATGATTTTATGACTCAGTTCTGTTTGATTGTGTTCTGTTCATTCGGGTCCATGTCATTGGTTCGACATCCCATTAGTCTGACTGTCCGCGGTGCTGAACGGCTCGCGGCGGGTGTATGGTGCGACGCCGCGACCAGCTTGAGGCGAAGCAGGCTCACGGCTTATGTGTTTGCCACTTTCTTTTTCATTTTAACCCACACCATGATCTTTTCCTGACCCTAACCAAGTGGTTTTTGTGCCTAAACCTAACCAGACCTTAACCACAGGGCATCATGATGATTTCGGAACAACGGGACTTCGGAACAATGAGTTTAATGTGGTCGGAACAATGGGATGTCGAACCAATGGGCTGTCGAACCAATGGGCAGTTCCCGTTCATTCTGTCTGTTCTCATAAAAAGCACCAAGTGCTTATACTGCCCTTGTTGTAAAGCACTGTGTGCGGCATGTCTTGTCTAAAATGTGCTATGTAAATAAATTGTCTTATTGTTGTTGTTGTTGTTATTATTATTATTACTATTATTATTATTCAATTTGTCATGAAAATCAACAATTAACATTAAAATTCATTTTTAATCTTGACAACTGTCCTCATAAATCAAGTGCAGCTATGCAAGAAATAAAGAAAATTGTAAATAAAATAACAAAAAAAAAAAGAAATGATTTCATAAAAACTCATAACATAACATACAGTAAGTACAAGCTTTATTGGGCACAAGACACACAGTCATGAATGGAAATAAATTATTCACCAAAAGTCATATAGATTTCTTATTCTCATTATGTATTGAGTGATAAATGTCAGTTTTTGATTTTCAGTATCGGATAAGCAGGGGCATTTAAAGTTGACTTTAAAGCTAATACACATTTGATGTTTCCTGCTTTTAATCAAAAAGTTTTGTCCCAGTACGCATTTTGTATTTGCCAACTAGGATGTGGGATGGGCAGTGCCGGAACTCTCTTAGAGCTGGAACTCTCTTAGAGCTCATTTATGCTCCCTTTACGTACGAAAACGATGTTACCGTCACTGCCCACATACTTCCACGCGCCCTTTACGTTGGCATGGATGTTAACTAATATATCCACCAGGAAGCAGCCCAGAGTCAAAACTTTATGACAACAACAAACGACTGTGGAGGAGATATTGATAATGTACCTCTTGCATCAAAGACAAAAACAGAGGCAGCGTTGTAGGAGGCAGTGGTCAGTGACGCCGTTAAATACATCGCGAATGGAGGATGGAGAATTCTTTTCTCTAGTACTGCCGATGACAGAAATTGAATTGTCATTTCTTCTTCGTGTCTCACTAGAGCTACGTATCGGGTAGTGACAGCAACACTGCCCCCATGCTTCCTGGTGGTACTGCTCTGTTTGGCCCGTATCCGTAAGCTTTATGGAAACGTGCAGAAATACGGACGAAATGAACGCGGAGCACGAACAGAAGGCTCCGTCCGTATCCGGATCTATATTTAACGTTGAGCACAAATGAGCCCTTACGGCCGGGCTCCACCGGCTGCAAACATAAGTGTCATGTCAGCGTAGCGTCACGGCTCATTCATTTGGGCTCCACTGACTGCGTACGGAAGCGACACGTAGAGAAGCCAGCAGGGTTGTTTACCGTTTGCTGAACCGAGAGGCTGCATGTAGGCTGCATGAAATGTTAAAGCATTTTCCACCTAAGTTATTACATATATTTGAGTAATCTACAAGTTAACTGTGCTGTTTGTCATCTACTCGCTTTCAAATGTCCGCCACGGACATTTACACAATGTCACGGATAAACATGGGTAAATGCATGAAAAAAAATCATCATATATCACCTCTGATAATGGTTTATTCATTTAAAAACACATTGTGCTCGTTTAGCACACTATTTCATATAGTTTTTATCTGCTGGAGGGTCGCGTAGGGGAGCGTAGCACGACAAAAATAGAAGAGCCACCTAAAATAGAGAGTTGTCACGCGGCAGACAGGGGTTGTCGCACCGCTCCCGTTGCCGGTCGAGCTGCTGTAATTGATTAACAGGGGGGCGAGCTGCTACGGGACTCGCGCTGCAGACATGTCGCGCCGCTGACGTGCCTGGTGGACCCCGGCCGTAGGAGCAGCACCCAGTCCAGCTCTCCAATCTGCAATCCAGGGGACCGGAAATATAAGTTCTTGGCTAGTTTGCCAGTCAGGGAAGCTGGGAGTTCGAGTGAACAGCTCACCACTGTGTTGCTTGTTATTGTGTTCAGCCTAATGCATGAGTCACTAACCCATCAACTGTGATCAACATATTGATCAACATTAAGGCTCTTGACTACCCCAGCCGGCCACAGTCTTGTTACATGATTGATTTTGTGATGTGACATCCGCTGACCAAAATTCAGTAGACAATGTCTAATCTACATCAATTGATGCTGGCCTTGACGTAGAACACCAACATTTAATCATAAGGTATGGAGTGCAAAACCTAACATCTCCAAAACTCCATAATGTTAACATCCAAAATGAATTGTGGTTAGACATTTAAAATATCGTCAGCCCGATTTTCATTCCAACTAAACTTTACCATCTGTCTGACATATGAGTCCAACATTTTTCTGAAGTCATTTTGATGTCCAGCAGGGATGTGGAAATTGGCTTTGAGTTTGGCTCACACACTAACTGGCATGAGCAAATTTTTGTGGAGTGAACAACTGACCAACCAACCAACCAACCAAATGACTGACAGAGTGGACAGGAGTGGATAATAACAGAGTGGATAAAAGGAGATAAAGAAACTCATGCCCCACTTACTTAAAATGGAAGAATATTCCTAATGATATGAGCAGTGACACCAGCGACAGGCCGTGACCAATCATGACCAAGTAGAAGTGAGTCATTGCTGCCTGCAAGAAAGCAAAATGAGTACAACTTCACAGTCAAAGCTGCTTCATATTTTTATATTGTCTTTATTCCTACTTACTGTCCCATGATGTGTCGTGTTGGCATGGCAGTTTGTGAAGTTTGTCCATGTCCTCTTGCTCTCGGGGTGGCGCCCCCACTCTCCCGTCTCTGTGCACACTTTGGATGCCATTGCTGGAAACAAATTTGCAACCACAGTTTTACATTTCTGTTTGTACATTTACATAATTTTATATTTTCTTTTTTTTTCTTGTATAATTGAAAATGAGATACAGCAGGTAATATAGCATGCTAATTGCTAATACAGCAAAGCTAATTAGAGGAGACGTAAACTTTGGAAACAGACAGGCCAGTTGTTTCTCCCTGCCTCTAGTTTTTATGCTGGTCTCTATGCTAAGCTAACATAAGCCCACAGACATCCCCCTTTTGGGAAGAAAGTTCACACTTTCTTCTAGAACATGTTTACATGCTCTAATGGTTAAAAAACACTTTATTTTCCTCATACTATCTGTGCTGGAACACCTGTATTCACCCTCTGTCTGAAATGCTTTGGTTTAGGTCCTGTCTCTTAAAGACCTCCTCCCGAAAAGCCCAGTTTGTTCTGATTGTTCACCATCTTCAGGTCTTCCATGTCTCCGTGTCTCTGCACCACCATTGCAGCATGACTCCAAGGGAGAATAGCGGCACTTTTTACTGTGAAAAATCACCGCTGAAAGCTTTTTAACATGACCAGAAATGTTCCAGCAGGAATCTGATCTTAAATCTATGAGAAATTAACATCAGCAATCAAGTTTACATCTTTCCCTGATGGTATCATGTAGCTACATGTAGCGATGTAAAAAAAACAAAACATGGATAAGAACTTAAAAACACAGCCAGACACATTCCAGCAGGAGTATGATCCAAAATCGGGGCAATATTAATAACATTGTCAGCCAAGATTCATCTACAGGTTTCCCTGACATTAGCATGTAGCTACATGTAGCAGTGTACTTGCAGCCAGAGAATAACTGTTTATAGCTGCAATTTCTCTCATTAGAAATCACCAATAAAAGCTACAAAACACAACCAGACATTTTCTAGCAGTGAAAGTGGAAGCAGGAAGAAATGAACAACATGAGCAACCAAGATTATATGTTTTACTGATGTTAGCATGAAGCTACGTGCAACAGTGCACTTGTAGCCGGGGAAAGAATGTGTATACTATATTACGTGAAAAAACACCAACAAAGCTTCTTAGTACAACCAGACATGTTCCAGCAGGAACATGATCCAAAAGATATTAACAACGTTGGCAACCAACCAAGATTAGCCTACATGTTTCCCTGACTTTAGCATGTAGCTACATGTAGTATTGTACTTGCAGACATAAAATATTTGTGTATAGCGGCAATAAAAGCTTTAAAACACAACCAGACATTTTCTAACAGGGATATGATCTGAAATCATGAAGAAATTAACAACATCAGCAGCCAAGATTATACATTTCCCCGACTTTAGCATGTAGCTACGTGTAGCAGTGTACACTAAGTAATGTAAACACTTGCAGTAGCGTGCCTGGAGCAGATGACCATATAAAGAAATCTGTAAAGATCTGAAGTCAGCTTTTAGCCAATGTGTAAAGAACAATCAGAAACAGAGTATTCAAAATGGACGGAGGTTATTACTCACAGAGATTACTTTTACATACATTTACCTCGTTAATGAAAACTTCAGCCACGTTTAATTGGAACATCCTACACTGTAATATTGTATATGACAGAAAATAAGGGAAAAGGTTAATAGGTCCCCTTTAAATATCATCTAAAGACTGGGAATTTAGCTTTAAACACAGGGAAACGGCACTCAAGTTGCTTTAAGTTGGTAAATTTGACATTGAATTTTAGAAATTTACCTTGAGGATCAAAATCATGATAGTAGTCTGGACAGCTCTGCTCTGTTTGTCCAGGTTCAGTTTCATCCCAGCACAGCCACCCATCCCACGTTGCGTTGCAAACTGGCCCTGCAGACAACAAAGGACACACAGTGATATGCTGAAGTGATTTCATATGGTTAGTAGTGACATCAAGTCACCAAAGGCTTTTTGAGATCAGCTCCTCACCTATTGTTTTTGTTTTGTGGTGTGATTCTTTTATAATCCTTTGGAAACATTCGTACTGGGCTGTGGCGATTTGGTTCCCTGTCGACTGATGTTCACTCCGATGGTTTAGATGCTCCTGGTAACCCTCCTCAGAGTTTGCCACCACCAGCAGCTTTAAAGAGATTATTGGGATTTAGCATGCAAACCCACACAGGTGTACAGAAAAATAGTGTTAAGCAAAAGCTTACAAATGAAACATTAAGATAAAATATATGATATAGATCAATTGTAATGCAATAAAAAAAAGTCACAAGCTGTACTGGTTTGTCTTCTGTGGCTCTGTGGGGGCTAAAATCACTCTCAGGTTGCATTATGGGAAGTATAAGATCAAGATCGACCCATATCTGCACCTAGTTAGTATATCTCAGCGTCTGCTGCTTCAATTTTGGCCATTCTTTTTTAATCTGTCTCTCACAACACCCACAACTTTATGGAAGTGCAATACTAAATCACTTCTGTAGTGCCCCTTTAAGGAGCGCCCCAAGAGCATGGGCGGATTATGAGACAATGGGCCTGTGGGTACATATGCAAAGGGTCCCACCACTCAGCAAAACACACAGGTGGTTTTGGTTGTTTTGTGTTTCTTTGTAGTCATTTTGCATCTTTTTGTGGTTTTGTGTATCTTTACAGTCATTCTGTGGTGTCCATGTAGTTGTTTATGTCATTTTATGGTCATTTGGGTCTCTCTGTGGTAATTTAGTGTGTCTTTAAGGTAATTTTATGTCGTTTTTGGTCATTTTGTGTCTCTTTGTAGGTGTTTTGTGTCTCTTTGCGGTTGGTTTGCCTGTTTTTTGTAGTTCTATTGTACACTGGCTCCCCCCTCTACTGGAATTTTTGGGTAATTAATACTCCTCTAATCACAAGTACGTATTCACAGCTGAGAAAAACGTAAACATAGCTGGCCAATCAGGACATGCCTAACTGAATATGTGTGGATCCCACAGTATATAAGGAGGCAGATTCCTGCCATCAGAAATCCTTTTTCTCTTTAATGAATTGCACACTAACCTCCAGCCAGTCAGGATCAATGTGGCTGTGTCAATGTTATGTTGCAACAGAGTGTTCATGCATCAGACTCCACCCACTGTATCTATAGAGTCCAGTAGAGGGCAGAGCCTGTGTAAGATAGAACGAAGGCACAATATTGTAACCCTAGTCCTATTAGCACATGCAGTGACCACTATCTTGGGTCCCTGTTACTCCTATGTTGCTTGCTGTAGAGGGTTTAGGATGTCTGATGGCAGCCTCCTTATATGCTGTGGGGTCTGCACATGTTCAGATAGGCACGTCATGATTGTCTGGCCATGTGTATGCTTTTCTCAGTGTGAATGTGTGCTCATGATTGAAGGAAAATTACCCTGAGTCCAGTAGATGGCTCTGCCTGTGCTAACAGAATTAGGGTTACAATATCGTAACCTTTGTTATCATGTGTCTCTTTTTAGTTTTGCATCTCTTTGTGGACTTTTTTATGTCTCTTTGTCTCTTCCTGTTTATTGTGTGTCAGTTTTGGTGACATTTTGCAGATAAAGGTCGGGGGGGGGCCCTGGCACTATGGGCCCCTGAGCCTGTGTCCAGTAGCGTGTTGAGTCATCCATCTATGATTAGGAGGATTAAAGTACTCAGTCAATCACAGAGTTTTAAATGACAGGAAGTGACTGGGTGCTGCTTTTTAGAAACAAAGAACTTCAGTTATGCTGAAAAATATTCTAAAAACTGGAGATTACACAGAGCTTTAGTTCTGGGGTTATATTTTATCAAATGTGCATGGCCAAAAAAAACCCCAGAACCAAATAGAATTATAGCTGCTGCGCAGCGACGGGTCGGGTCCGGACATTTTTAGGCAATTCTGAGCAACAAGCAGAAGAATTGGAAGACATTGAGTAACACAATCTGCCTTTTGCATCAGCTGAGGCTTGAACTCATAACCTCTGAGACTAAGGATCAATTTCTATCTCACTGAGCTAATTAGTCAGAGACAACTCATGTGTAGCTTCACAAATTGACTAAGCCAGACGTGCAGGTTTCGCAGTCGTCCATGCATGGAAAAGCAGATTTCAAACCACTGTAAAAAATTCAGTTATCGAAACAAAAATCTGAAAATGCACATATTGCATCTAGACAGCATGGAGATGTTGGTAATTTATTTTAACAATGATTGATTTGCTTCATAAGTGAAAAACTGATGTTTAACTAGTTGAGCTATGTGCAAAGTGAGAAGCCTCAGATGGTTTCACACTGAAGTATTGACACTGGATCTTTGTGCAAAGTTTGGTTTATTTTCAAGCATGAGAAGGCAGATTTTCTAGCAGGATTAAGACTTGTAGATGCTGAACATCGATGAGTCAGGCTCAGGCAATTTTAAGCAATAAGCTGGAGCACAGGAAGATGGTTACATTACAATGTGGATTCTGCACTAGGCTCGAATCCATAACCTCTGGAACCTAAGACAGTCATCTACCACTCTGAGCTAATTGGCAAGTAGCAACTCAACAGTGGCTTCACAAACTGAGTAAGCCATTCACTGTTGTGTAGGAAAGCAGCCATCCGTGCATGGAAAGGCAGATTTGAAACCACTGTAAAAAAATTCAGTTATTAAGACAAAAATCTGAAAATACACATATTGCATCTAGACAGCATGGAGATGTTGGTAATTTGTTTGTAACAATGATTGATTTGCTCCAGAAGTGAAAAACTGATGTTTAAAATCACCATTTTTACACTGACTCCAATTGTTCACATTAGAGCAAAATTCAAAATGCTGTCAAAAATTCAGTTTTTGAGATAAAATTCTGAAATTTGCCACACATCAATTACCATGACTGTAGAATTTTGTCTTTTTTTCATGAACATTGAAGATTTATTTAGCAAGAATTTGCATGTATATGTTTACAGTACTGTTTACAGTCAAACATTTTGATGCGTTGTAGGCTCAATTTTTGATAAATCAAAAATCTGAGAAACGTAGTTTGTGTAGGACAGTCTGAAGATGCTCTGTAGCAAGTTTGGTGTCAATTGAGCAAAAATTGCAGAAGGAGATAGGTTTAAGAAGTTTTACAGTTTTTGAAAAAAAACAGAGTGATGAACTTCATAATTTTTAATAGGTTTAAATGAACTAAAGTTTCTTCAGTATTGGAGCTACAGTTTGATGAAAGTTGTGAAGTTGTAGCATGTATGGTTGATTTGTTATGAATTTTCAAAGTTTTGAACTTTAGACACTTGCTGTAGCGCCACCATCAGGACTATTGGCTTGAGTTTACAGCTGAGGATATCTGGCATGAGACTGGACCTTTGTGCAAAGTTTGGTGAGTTTTCACCCATGGGAAGTATGATTTCCTCGGAAGAAGAAGAAGAAGAATACCTAGGATTACAATAGTGTCCTGGCGGCTTAGCTGCCCGGACCCTAATAACTCTAACAACTTGCTTCAAATTTGAATGGATGATCTAAAATGCAATGGTTAAGTTATAAAAACAGACAAGACAAACACGAGAGGGTGACAAATTTGCCAAAATAGTATATTTCAGGCTAAAGTCCACACAGGTCAGATAAAACATCTACCTTATTGAAGGCACACAGGACCAGGAGATACACTAAGCCGTTTCCATCCATCTGTGCTCTGATCACCATGGACTTTGCAATCAGTTTCTGCACAAGAAAACAATATAAGTGTTGCAATTATTTTAAACAATGTGACATTTTCAGTTATCCAAAGCCATGTAAACAAGCAAAACTATATCTCCAAACTCATGTTTTTAATTTGGAAAGGCAGGTCTCCTCAATTTGGACATTAAGGTGACAGATGTGACCCTCTGCTTCCTCTGTTCCCCACAGCTTCCTTCCTGCATGCTTATTATGCATGTTGAGCAAGTTTAACTAAGGTTTTGCCAAAAGACATTAATGTGGCAAATGAAGTACGAGCATGTGGCATTTACTGCACATACAGTATACTAAATGCTGGATTTGCTGTATGTGGGTACGATACTTGTAGAGGATACAGATACAGCTGGAAGAGGAGAATCTCATTTTATCATATCATCTAAGCCAGAACAGATGAGCAGAACATGTCTGAGTGTATCTTTTTCAGACTATATATATAGGTAATGACTAAATTCTCATGTTTAATATTCCTTCAGCTGCAGCAGATAGATTGTGCTTCAGTAGAAGAGATGTGACTATCACTGTGACAGCACTGGATATGATGACTGAAATAATGGAGGTAAAAATAGTTAAAGCAGTGACAGTTAGTAGTGATAGAGGTTTTGTTTTCACCAATATTTTCAGTGATGTTGTTTGAATTGAACTGTATTTGAGTACTTTCTAACCAGAGACAAAAATGCCCTGTGACTCTTTCTCTCATGTAGTTGCTGCACAGAATATAGAGTCACAATTAATGTTTTATTTTGGGAAAAAGACTGATTCATAATAAGCTCAACCCTTGTCAGTAACTGTTATTAATAAGTGCAGTCACCTGTGATGATCTATAATTCCAAAAACAATGAGCCTTACTGGAAAGTTTCATGATACAGATCAGACTGGCGAGCTACTTATCCTCTTTTAACACACATAATACATTTTTAAAATTGAGTTTGTGGTCTGAAATCATCTCTATCTCTAAAAAGAATCCACTGGCTCAACTTTTTCTAACCTTTCTAACAACACCAACAATAATAATAATAATAATAATAATAATAATAATAATAATAATAATAATAATAATAATAATAATAATGACTTTATAAAGGACACAGAGGAAGGTCCATGGCATACCACATAAAAACAATCATCTATGTACAAAAAAATATATAATAAATACAATACACACACACACACACACACACACACACATATATATATACACATATATATATATATATATATATATATATATATATATATATATGAAATCAAGAAATACCGAACACTACACTATGCAAGTTCATATAAAAAAGACAAAATTCTATAAACTACACCCACACTGGAGAGCCAGTGGCCCCACAGTCTAGATGAAAACCTGACTGAGCTCAGCTCGGGGATGGCCAAGGCATGGAAGATACCATTTTCTGAGATAGAGAGCCAGCACATTAATCAACATATAAGATTTTATATTAGAGCAGAAGCAGTCTCATGCCATCGTTATAGGCCAGATTAACTCTTTGTGTGCTGCTCTTCTGAAAGGAGCGCCACATGTGGGCAGTATACAGTGGTGTACAAAATTCTCTATAAAGAGTGATTGTCACATTAACTGAACACATGCTAAAGCAAGCTTGTGACACTGACTGTGGATATCTTTATCATCAAATATATTGACATTGACAATATATTAAGAGCAATACCAGAAAAGAAGAATTCAGGAATTACTAATTTGCTGTCTTCTTTACTTCTAACAATCATAATCTTCAACAGCTGTTGTAGGCTGGCACTATATGAGCAGAAGATTAACTCAATCAGTTTAATACACCAACATGATTTGACCTTGTAAGTTAAACCAACTTAATATTTATCCAAAAGCTGTGGTGACACTTAATGGTCAAAATATTTCATTTACAACTTTTTTACAAAATTCCAACTTATTTATTTTAATGCCATCCTACTCAAAAATTTTTTTTTTGATTTTACCAGCTTCTTAAAATAATAACAGACTAAAACATGCTAATATAACAAACATATTTCTAATGCTGAAAAACATCTTTATTTTAAGCGTTCCACAAAGTGTAGGCACTCTCACAACTTTTATTTTATTATTTTTTATTTTATTTCATTTTGTTTTATTTTGCTTATTTGACTCATTCTCATGTGTAGCTCCTTTTGGCCCAATATTGTATACCTTTTAAACTGTTTTTAAATTGTTTTGATCCTTTTTACTATTGTAAAGCACTTATAATGTTGTTTTTTAAATGTGCTATATAAATAAAGTTTGTTATTATTATTATTTGTATTATTAAAACAGTCAGTATAGAAAATAGCATCTATCATGATACTGTTAAAGTGAGTAAATATGTTAGATAGTTAACTGGATGTTTTAAATGTTTTGAAAGGTTAAATGTTATTATAATTTAATATTTAATGAAAGTTTTCTATAGATGCAGGTAAATATCATGGACCTCTGTCCGCAGTCTTTATAGCCTAAGCTAGTTTGCAACATCCGCCCCTTTAGGCCTTTATACAAATACACACTAGCTCCAAAAGAGGTTCTGACGAAGTGGTAGGCATTTATGGACACATTTAATATTTGCAAATTGGTTTAACATATTTAACCTACTTAGTTCCACAATAATATGGCAGTGCCTTATCTGCTTCACAGTCTCTGATAAGAGTATGATGAGCATTTCATTCCTGGTACATCATCATCATATTTCAAATCTACAATTTCCTGTCAATCACAACATCTTTCCATCTTTGTCCTCTCAGTCCTGCTACAAAATGAGAGCAACCAATCTCTAAAATCCTGGGCTACACATCTGGAGTAACAAAGAGCTTATGATATATTGACATAGACAGACTTTATTAATTTCCAACTCCCATGACTGCTAATTCAGGGAATATTTGACACTTTATAAGATTAATATATTCTTGAACACACCCAAAAGACTCTCTAATGGCCTAATAACCATTAGACACCTAATAACTCAAAGTGAAGTTACTCCCTTGTTGCGTGGGATGTCTATGCCAGAACACTGATCCATGTGAAGTAGTCTTTATTAGCTCCATTTCACCACTTTATATAACCTTGATATAATGTGTTTAAATAATCCAGCTACACACTGGGTCAGCTCCTATCATCTCTGTTTATGTGTTTTGTGGTAAACATGGATTTGCTCTCTGTTTAATACTAATTTAGGGCAATAAACTGATTTTTGTTTTGTCTTTCTACGACTTAAACCTTCACCACAATCCCCGCTTTCCATACATGCAGCATATAGCCTCAAGTATAACATTTCTAGTTCAATTTGACATTTAATAAATTAACTTTTGACCTGTTCCCAGCAGTGTAACCACAGTGCCTGAACAGTGATAACAATCAACATGCAGAAAAACTGTAACTATTAAAGAAACTTACCTTTTCAGGTGCAGAAAAAAATTAAAAACACAGTGTTTGCTACTTCTTGAAGAGGAATCCTTCAGTTTTAGAGTTTACCTTTGCAGAGAAAGAAAATTTCTACAAGAGTAGTCCTTCAGCGTGTGTGTTTCGCAGCAGAGTCAGAAGCAACACTGAGCTGTCCTGATAAGAACTGACTGGGGCTGTGGATGACATCACATGCTTGCCTTTTGTGGAGGCAGCTAGAGGGACATCCCTAGTAAAACATGAATAGGCCTAGTAATGAAAAAAAGCCCTGGATCTACTAATGTGTCTTTTAATTCATGTATTAAAACCCTGGTGGAGGTGGAGCTTATTGTAAACACTTTATAAACTACTTGGTGGTTAAATCTATAATTATACAGCATCATTGTTTAGTTAGTTATATTTTGTATTAATAATCTAAGTCTTCAAAATCAGTTAGGTCAGACTGGCATACTGTGCATATACAGGCACATGCATTGGATGCGCAAAGATGCAGAATCACAGTAGCAATATACTGGTATTGTATGCTGCACAGTGTAATTTGTAAAACTGAGACAGATGCTAAAATTTATCCAGTCACAGTCAACAGTCTTTTGCCAGCTTTATGTTCTGTAATGGAATAAAATGGACACCTGATTGTTACACATTTCTGTCAAATTTGTCCATGCATTTGCTGCCACCCACTGGTGGAAATAAGAAAATGCACAGGGGATGCTGATGCTGTTGTACTTTCTTTCTTTTTTTTTTTTTAAACTCAAAGTGCTTTACATAATAAAATGAGAAAACACAGATAAAAGATGGTATAAATGGAGTAGGATTCAAATATGCAATCACTCTCACACACACACACACACACACACACACACACACACACACACACACACACACACACACACAAATACGAATTAAGTTTGATACCAATTAAGTACAAAAAAAATACACAAATGTAAGCCAAAAAAGAAGGATTATTTTTTTAAAAAGAAGGTTTTAAGATTTAGTTTGAAGCTATCTACTGAATCAGAGTCTAAGTTTAAATTAAAAGCAACATTTTAAAATGAATTCTAAAATGAACAGTCAGCCAATGAAGAGCCTTTAAAACCGAAGTCATGTGTTCTCAATGTTTAGTCTTGGTGAGTAGACGTGCTGCTACATTTTGGATCATCTGAAGTTTATCTAAAGATTTCTTTGAGAGGCCTGAGAGCAAGTATTCAAGTCTACTTGAGATAAAAGCACGAACAAGCTTTTTGGTGACTTTTTTAGATCAAATTAAAAGGTTGCACATAGCAATATTTCTAAGATGGAAAATTGCTTTTGTGGTGATGTTTCTTACTTGGGGATGAAAAAACAGGTTACATAGGTCAATGCTGATAAGCCAGCAAAAAGTAATTTTCAGTTGTTATACTTTTAGGATATTCAGATACACCTAATAAAGGTACTGAAAATAATTTGGTAAACAGACTATCTAAAATTAGATTACATTAGAAAATCACATGTTTTACAGTCCAGGATCAAATAATCCATTTTACTTTTGTGCTGGTTTTACAAAGTAACATCAATAATGATTTAAATAACAATACGTTGTTGTTGTTTTTTTTTGTTTTGTTTTGTTTTTTTTTTACAATAATATTAATATAATACACGATATAATAAATAGAATATTTAGTGTAGCTGCTGAAGAATCCACACTAAATAATTTATCACTATGTCACTGCTGTCAATCTGAAAGTACATAACTGACCAATCACGAAGAGCTTCTATCGTTTAGCAATGGCGCCCTCTGCCGGTCAAAAGCCCCTTAGCAACAGCCAGGTTACCATGGACACCGCAGCGTCCTTGGTACCCTGCTGTTATATCCGGTCTTCGGGAGTTTATCGACAAAGACAGGTACTTTTTATACCCTTTTAAGATGTGTACACCTCCTTAGACGAGTTTATTAGTTAAACTTGAAGTGTTGACGTTTGTTTTAACGTATCCCAATATATATCGAGTTCTCAATCCGCTGTATCAACCGGAAGTACTGAAAAATGTTTAGCCAGCAAGGCAATGTTCAATCACCCGTCGTTTAACATAGCTGTCTTACACTGGGATAACTGAGGAGATGGTGAAACAGTTTAAATACATAGTGAGTTTTGAGCTACTTCCAGGTGCAGTAATATTCTGTAACGTTATGGCATTAGTCATAGCCTATTTGTCGTGAAAACTAATTAGCTACATGTTCAAAATAATTTATTTTCTGCTTTTTATTTGTTAGCTAGCGTACAAAGCGAAATGCAAAGTGTTTTCTGGCTACAGTTTATGAACCTGGAAGTATTTGTTTACAAGTGTATTTTTGCATGTAAACAGCTGACAAAAGGTAAAAACTGTAATTAGCATTTTTTCTGTGAATGTTTTGTTAATAACTGTCAGGCTGGGATAAAGATAACAAGAGAAAACAATTCGTGGAACATATGATATCACACTGATTTGCTTTGCAATCTCCTGGCAGTTTTCTATTTACTCTGTAGGCCAAGGCAATTTTATTTATATTGAACATTTTATGAACAAGACAATTCAAAGTGCTTTACATAAACTCTTAAAAATAAAAATAAGGAAGTGCAGAGGAATAAATATTATATAGTAGTGACCTAATAAAACAGCAACATGATGATCTGAATGACAATTAAAATCCAAAGTATATTAAAATGATATGTACAGGATAATAAATAGTGAAAAGCAGTGGACAGGTTTTTCAGTCTCAGTTCAGTGCAGCGTCAGTGAGCGGTTGTAATGTAAAAGCTGTATGTGGATGGCAGAGGAGTGTTTAGAAGTCTAACAGCTGGGGGGAAAAAGCTGTAGCAGAACCTTGTGGAATGGGTTCTGATGCTGCAAAACCTTTTGCCTGATGGCAAGGTGGGAGAACTGACTGTGTGAGGGGTGGGAGGGGTCTTTAGAAAAAATGCAGAGGCTCTGCGTGTGAACCGCTTTCAAATATGTCTTGGATGGTGGGAAGATGATTCTCAAAAACAAATATACTAAGACAGGTATAAAATACAAGACTTAAAGTTACAGTGCAGTGTAAGAAATCAGTAAATATTTGATTTAATAAAGGTAGCATGAGGTCTCCAACAGACCTGCAGTTTTCTGGGAGTATGTTCCAGATATGTGGTGCATAAAATCTTAAAACTGCTTCCCCACTTTTAGTCTCAAAGCAGACCTGCCCCAGAAGACCTGAGAGGTCTTGATGGTTCATAGTGTAACACATTGTCAGAAATATATTTGGACCCTAAACCATTTAGTGCTTTAAAAACCAACAGTAGTATTTTGAAATTGATTATCTGTTAGAAAGGAAGCCAGTTTTTTTAGGGAAGACCTGTAAAGTTGTTACAGTAGATGAGTCTACTGAAAATAAATACACAGACACATTTTTCCAAATCCTACTGAGACATAAGCCCCTTCATCCTTGATGTGTACCCTCATTTTTATTACCAGAGGGTCAGATGATTGATACATCTCTCTATTCTGCAGTAACAGAATGTTCAGGAAAACCACCTGGAGGAACATAGTCAGCAGTGCAGTGAGTTTCCACCAGGACCAAGCCCTCACCACAACTATATTCTTCCTGAGGTCTTTCGGCCCGACAGGATTCCTGCTCAGAGAGGAGGGAGAGGCCAGGAACTTTAAGGTAAATCTTAAATTCTTTGATTCAGGATGGATTTCTCAGACTCCACAAACCATGTTTTGTATTCTTACTCAAGCATGTTCTCTTGTTCATGTTGTTCAGGTGTTCTTGGGTGACCCACATACGTGCACTTGTCCTGTGTTCACCAGGGAGCAGGAGCTGTGCAAACACATCTGCTGGTATCAGTAATACACACACAAAAGATTCACACACCCGAAGGTTTTTCAGGGTGTCTGCAGGCCTTAAAACGTCATAAAATGTCTTAAACTAGGCCTTAAAAGTAATTAAATGGTCTTAAATGTGAATTTCCAAGGTCTTCATTGCCACAAACATTTGATGTAATCTCATCGTTATTTTAATTTATTTTTGTCAAAATGAGTTCACATTTCTGATGTTACAAATCTTTAAACCTAGTGCTGTCTATTTACTTTATACTTACACTTACCTGGCCAGTTGTAGATGAACCTAAGTCACTCCAGTAATCATATTCCTACATAAAATCTACAACTACACAGGACATATACTTCTTACCTTTATGCTGACCTGCAATGGTTAAAACATTATTGAACATTAAAATCAGTTTTTAATTTGGTTAAAAATTATTTTTGAAAAGGTCTTAAAAGGCATCAAATTTTGTGTCTGACACCTGTAGACTCCCTGTTTCTGCAAATAATATTCCATATGGTCCCTTTTTTAATTGTATATGTACTACATGTGCAACATTGTGAGGTGAACACAGGCATTGTATTTATCCATAAGACTGGATAGTTTGTAGTATAGTTCAGGTGGGAAACTTTTCAGTGAAGTTTGTTGCAGTTGATCTGAAAAACAAGTACACAATGTGACATAATGTGGTAGACCCCTAGAGCAGTGGCTCTCAACCTGTGGAGTGGCCCCCCTGTGGGAACATAGAGCCACTGCAGGTGGGGCATGGATGACCAGGGGAAAAATATGGAGTGAAACAAAGATAAATGAATATGATTTATGGAGCCAAAATAAATAAACAAGAGTTGGTGGCTGATATTGGCATGCTGAGAGAGAATAAGTACTCCATACGACACAAGGTAAATGAAAATGTTTTGATTCTACTCAGATCTTCGTCAGGTCAAAATGTTTGGACAGTTGAAATCACACCTATAGTTACACATACTGCACACCAATAGGCTAATGACAAGATCTATGGTGGCAGGTGAGGGTAACCATCTAAACCACAATTGACAATCAACAGTTCAATAAATCACATAATAGTAATGCAAATGCCATTCTACAAAATATCATGATTCTGTTTTACTGATCTTTATTTCACTAAAATTGGTTGCTTTCCCAGTTATTGTTAATGATTGATAGAAAATTGTGGGGTGAGAGGCATGAACTTTTGTTGACTTTTGAACTGGGGCATGACAGAAAACGTTTGAGAGTCACTGCCCTAAGGGTACTTTGGGGTACTGCAAGGGTTGCATGAGGTCTTTTAACATTAATCTAAAAAAAATTAGTCTTGCATAACTAGTAAAATAATTACACAATAATAAGTTAAATAAAAAAATATATAAATGTAAGTTTCTGACCAAATGTAAGTTTGATAAAATTTTATATTCAGTATTCCTAATTTCTTTGTTTTTATTAATTGTTTTTTTTTTCAACAGCAGCTTATGTAACAAAACATAAATCCTGATAAACAGAATAATTTTACCTGCTGTTAAGATTTCTTCAAAATTTAAGAAATTTATAAGTAATATATAAGTGCCATGAAATATATGTCAGAGGAGACTTAAGAAAAAAAAACAGGATAGCAGTCAATGAGGTTTGCTAAAAAAAAAAAAAAAAAAACATCACTGGGTCTTCTTTAAGACACCTCACCAAAATCAGGTCGTAAGGATCTTGCGTATTTCACCCAGCTGGCCCAGGGTTTAATAAACATGTTTTTCTGGAGATGAAGAGAAAAAGTAGTCTTTTCCATAAGATGAATATCATTGAAAATATATGCTTTATGAAATTCTGTCCAGAAAGTCCTAATAACTGGACTCTCCCAGAAAGTATTCCCATGTTCAATGAGATTGTTAACTAAACTGTAGTAGTAAACTGTGGCAATAAAGCAATTATATTCACATTGTTCACTGTTTGTTTCTACCAAAAATGTTTTGCATTGGTGAAGGTGCACTAAGCACCGAACAAATTGGGTCCGTAGTAGAAAGTATGACTTGTAAATAAGTTGGATTTACAGTGTTGTTTACTTTTTTGATCAGCTCTTACCTAATTTAAATTGAATTTTGTTACTTTTTTTTTTAGTGTATTTCATTGAGGTAAAATTCTGACATGGCTGTTTTGCTATGACAACTTTGAATACTAATTCATTTTGACGTGTGGCAAAACTAAAACTAAAAACTTTACTCGTACTTGAACAAAGTAAACCAAACTCAACTAAAATATATTTTAAAAACTCAGCTGATATCAAGGCCTACTAATGACAGATTTGTGTGTATGTATCATTAGTATTCACTTTTATATGAGCAATACTAACTCCAGAATAAACTTTTAATCTTTATCTTTATAGGGTTTTACTGCGGAAGTTCAGACTACCCAGAGAACATGAATGTAAGCTGCTTTGAAATGTTTGTGTGTGTGTGTGTGTGTGTGTGTGTGTGTGTGTGTGTGTGTGTCTGTGAGGTTTCTAAGCCTGTCTTACATGGACATCACAATGCTGATTTAATAGACTAGATTAAAAGACTTCACAAATTTCAGATTCTACACTGGCTGACACTTTGTAAAGTTTGTAGGCATTTTGAAAGTCCTGACCCACCCTTGTGCATGTGCTGCTGCTGACATACAATGTTAAAAATAACTCTGCTCCAGATTCATTTCAGCATGGACTCGTGGAGAGACAGATCTTGGAGGTGCTCCATGGTTTACACCAAACCAAAGACAACCGGACGGAAAATGATCCCTCAGCTGCTTCTGAGACCCCGAGCCAAGCTGTCACTGACCCCGAGACTGGAAGTGTCTGCCGGAAAGCGATCCAAGTCCAGGATGTGTGTCCCATCTGTCAAGAGGAGCTGCTGGAGAAAAAACAGCCCGTGTCTTACTGCAGGTGTGTGGGCAGCTGAGTTTGGTCTGGGGTCGTGGTATCATGCTGTCATTGTTCCAGTACAGTTATGTTTCAGTATGATGTAAGATGTTCTAGTCAACTTTTGTTGAACTACTGGCCAGAACATGACCCCGTAAAGGATTATCCACCCCAGTGCAGCACATCCAGCTGTTGACATACAGAATGTTTAGCGGAAACCACCAGCACAGATTTTCGGATGTTGTAAAATTAGGTTCAGATCTCCTGATATTCACAGAGGAGGACATTTCATTCAAACAGAAAGATATGTGGTTTATTTGCAGCATTGTGCAGATAGATTTCCTGCTCTCTCATGTGCTGTCCTTGTCTGTTTCCAGGTTTGGTTGTGGCAATAATGTCCACATCTCTTGCATGAAGGTGTGGGCGGATCACCAGAGACTGTCAGACAGGGAAGAAACAGTTAAGTGCCCTCTGTGCAGAGAGGACTTCAGCTCTTTGAAGTTTATTCAGGAACAGATGAAAAACGCAGCAAAGCTCTTCACTGCTGCCGAGAGAAAGAAGCCAGACAGACACCTGGGAGTTTCCTGTCATAGCTGCAGGGTCTGCCCTGTCATCGGCAAATGTTTCAAGTAAGCAAGAGGCAGTCTAATGCATATACCATAAGTAATCTGAGTACTGAACATTGAGCATTGTGCAGTTTCAATCACAGTATTCACATTGTAGTGTATTTTAAAGGAATAGTTCACATCCCAAATGATCATTTGTATATCAGTTACTCCCGTGTTGCTTTGAATTCATAAAGAAAACTTCTCACATGCCTCCACGGTAAGCCGAAAAGCCCAAAAACAGGGAAATTTCTTCATGAATTGAAGTCATAGGAGTCCATGTTTAACAACAGCAAAACTATATCAAAACATCTTTTTACACGCTCTCTCTTGTGCAGTATAATCCAAGTCTCATTTATCCAGTCTTATGCTCAGTACTTCCAAACAGACAAGTTGAGTTCCCCTTTACAAAGGGGAACTCAACTAAAAGTGAAGCTTACCTTTGCTCTCTTCAAAGCCAGATTCCATTGACAAAAACAGTAATTTTAGCTCTCTGAACATGGGGCTGCTACCGCTGCCTCCATCCGTTAGTGTTCTTGTGTTATTGTGTGACATTGGTGTTTTAAAGGGTTAGATGGATTCACCAAAGTCACACAATCACACAAACAAACTTAGTGTTTGAGGCAGTGGTAGACCTACTGTGCTACTGTGTTCAGGTAGGTAAAATTATTGTTTTTGTCAATGGAGTCTGGCTTTGAAGAGAGCATAGATAAGTTTCGCCGTTAGCTCAGTTTCCTGTCCGAAACGGGCTGTCTGTTTGGGAAGTATTGAGTATTCAACTAGATAAATGAGACTTGCATCATACTGCACGAGTTGTGTGAGAGTTTGTCAACAGATATTGTCAACAATTATTTTCATTATCGATTAAACTGCTGATTATTTTCACCATTAATTGATTAATCATATAGTCATTAAAATGTCTAAAAATTGTGAAAAGTACTCATTACAAATTTTCCAGAATGCCTCTTTTGTCCAACCAACAGTTGAAAACCTAAAGACTCTTCATTTACTATCATAAATGATACAGATAAGCAGCAAATTCTTATATTTAAGAAGCTGGGAACAACAAATGTTTGACATTTTTGCTTTAAAAATGTATGAAATGATTAGTCTATTATCAAAATAGTTGGCAATTGATTTTCTTTCAATCAAGTTATTAGTTAATTGACTAATTGTTGCACCTCTAGTATCAGTATAGTTTTGCATCTGTTTAACATTTTCTCAGTTTACTTTAGAGGCACGTGAGAAAAACAGTTTTCCGTACAAATTCAGTGTAACGAGAGGTGAGTTACTGATATACAAATGCCATTTGGAGGGTCAAATATTCCTGTAAGTACATGTGTATATTATTTGTAATTTAAACTGAAATTTAGACTTAATGATGGTGAATAATCCAGTATACTGTAATTTCCTTGTCATGCTATGGTCCAATGTCATCTTATATCCCTGTTATTGTCTTTTCAGATGCACAGTCTGCAGATATTTCTATCTATGTGAGGACTGCTCAAAGAAGGGCCAGCACCCACAGCATCCGTTTGCTTCACGGACAGTAAGCTATTCAGATCAGCTTTAAAATAATGCTTCTACTGCATCAGCTAAACTCCCACTTCAGGCAATAATGCCACATATTGTTTTAATATACTGTAAATACTTAATGAAACTGGCCATTGTCAAGTGAAGTATCATAATTCTGTTGGTTGTAGTGATCAAGCTTTTCTGACAATATAACTGTAGATATAAGGGGTTAAATAAACCCACCTGATGAAAACAAAAACTCTGACTACACTTCAAACAGAAAAGGAGAGAAAAGTGGCACCTCGTGGCTGAGGAGCTGAGTGATGAACAAAGAGGTGTGACCTCACAGCCAGGAAATGGCAGGTGAGTTATTAAAGATATCCAGAAAACAAATTTATCTTTAGTATAAGATGGATGAATTCACTCTGAACACTGATGCTTTTCTGATGTAAAATACCTGAGACCTATCTAAGAATAATACTTCTTAGAATAATACTGCTGACACCGAAAATGGGACTCACACAGGCAGTACAAAATGTCTCTTGGTTTTAAGGAGAACTACTGCTTTTTATTGGTAATATGCTCATTTTCATGTCTTGCTTCTCAGCATCATCCCTGTAGCTGCAGACCCTCTACCTGAAAGTGTGTTGGAGTGTCTACCTACGGTCAGGGTGAGATCAGGGTCTCGGCTTCTGGATGAGGGACAGCAGTGTCGGATCTGTCTGCAGAACTTCAGCCTGGGCCAGCACGTCCGAACTCTGCCCTGCCTTCACAAGGTAAAACATTTCAAGTGTGCGTGCTCTCATTATTGTAACGTTTCTATAATGCAAAATATTAAAAATCACATAATTAACAGCTCAGATCACACCACATAATTACAGGTTGTGTTTTAGTATGCCACAATATTAAAGGGACAGTTCACTCCAAAATGCATATTTTTCTTCCACTCCTCTGTTGTGAGCAGTTTCATGTAGTAACTTTTTTCTCTCTTTCAGAAGTACACCCATAACTGTGTCACTGCACAGAAAGAAGCGTGCATCTACTGATAGCTAGCTAACGTGAGTGATGTCATTAATGTTTACATCTCACACTGTCACAAGCATGAGCCTCTCATCCATAAGTAGATGCACTCTTTCTTCTGCGCTGTGATACGGTTGGTGGGTATGGTTCAATAGAGGGAAAGTAGTTCCTACATGGAACTGCTCCCAGCAAGGTCTGTGGATTATTAGCAAAAAGGGTCATGATTTCTGGAAAGAGACATTGCTGTTGAGTTTTTCAAATGTATTTTTGGTGTTTGAGCTCCACAAGCCAAGTACCATCTAGTTCCATGGAGACATCTCTCCAGCTGATATCTACAACACTCGATAACTCAAAAATTCTAGATTAAAAAATGTTATCACAGGTAAGAGGAAACATATGTATGTTTGATTTTGGGGTGAACTGTTCCTTTAAAATGTAAAAACAGTGGACAGAGCATGCAAGGAAATTGAAATTCACTTTATCTTAACCCCAGTAGTAAAAAAGTATTGCATCTACTTACATTTAATCCAAATCCAACAGTCTATTTTTATTCTGAATCTGTGAAGTGCATCAGAAACCAAACTGCAAAAAAAAAATCATAATGGTTTTACCAGATGTAATACAAGAAAACCCCTCCTCTCACTCCCTTCTCCCCTCACATTTTCACACACACTTCAGTTTCACACTGACTGTGTGGACAGGATCCTACGGAAGTCCAATTCCTGCCCCTTGGATGGATATGTCATTTATGACTCCTTGACTTGGAGCTCCACAGAAAGGAAGACCTCCCCTCAGTCGGCCTCCTGCCTTTCCAGTGACTGTGCCAAACAACCAGAAAAAACCTTAAAGGACTTGTTTATTCCAGGAGTGGCACTGCAGGACAGGAACACTAAAGTTACTTCTTCACACACTTTTCTTAACTTAGAGGTGCTAACAGACTCTTCAGTAACTTTTAACACACCACAAAAGTTAATAACTGACAGCTTTCAAGGCCTGTGCATAGCTACAGACTCTATGGTGAAGGAAGGAAGAAGAGAGTTGCAGAGAACTCTTATTCCTGAAAGCAGCTCTGCTTGTGATCAGCTCAGTAAATCTGACTCAAGTGCACATTCCTCAAAAAAGACAACAGTGAAACACAGCCCTGCTTCACCTAACAGGTGTGCTATGGCGGTAAAAATCAGGGAGCAACCACAGCTGGACCTTTTTGTCGGTTTACGGAGACCTGAGTCCAACCACAAAGCGACTGTGGCCTTTCCTGCCAGGCGAACTAGAGTGCAACTCAAAAGGACAGGCACAGTAACCATGACGGATACAAACAACACACTCATTTCAGAGCTAAAAATGACTGGAGTCCTGATAAACACACAGCAACAGAGGAAGAAAAAGACTTAAATGCTCCTGTTAAAGGGTTACAGGTTTTATTCAACCTGGACCCTATTTCACATGTTTTCTGTCAAGAGCCCCATTCCCACTGAGCAGTCCAGTATGGTACATTTCAGATTGGTTCACTTTTTTCCATTTCCACTGTGAAAAGTTGTGAATGGTACCGATGGAACCGATCTGTACAGATCTGGTACTAAAAGGTGGAGCTGTGAACACTGCAGTCTGTTGATTGGTCAATAGCGGATGGTCATTGTGCTCATGGCTGAGTTGTGGCTGGTTTTGAGGTTTATGTAACCACTGTTAATACTGTGGAGAGTTTTGCATATGTTAGTAAACTGTAACTATAAAATAAAAGGATGTTTTGCTGCCTCTTGCATTGGCTTGGGTCGGAGAAAAAATAATTTTTTGTTGTGTTTATGTCAATTAATTTCAACCAGATCATGTGAACTGCATATATTCCAGTCCTCACTTCTAGAAAAAAATCCATTGGGGAGCATCGTTCCTGTGGGCTACAGCAACACCAAACACCTGCTCTTGCCTTAGAAGGACTAAATGCACAAACCCACTATTTTTAAACATCCCATAGAGAGAGACTGTCACTGTAGCCCGTTTTTTTTTTTTTTCTGAAAAGTTCGGCCTGCATCCTCATTCTGTGGACGATAATTGAGGTGGAGACTTTCCTCTGTGTCACCTCTGATGAGAAAATATAGCAGGTGCGGACGGAGCAGTGAGTGACAATGACCCTGCCCACATTTAAGGGTAGTGTTTACAGTGAAAACGCTGAGGTCTAGGTACCATGTCTGAAGGGTGACTTTTGGTTCCAAAGGTACAATACTGAAAGTGTTTGTATTGAGAGAAGGGGCTGCAAAAAAAAAAAAAACAGGCTGCAATGTAATCCTTGGGGGCAACTGAGCATTGTCAATATACATCCACTAAAACTGTTTTTGTCACTGACAGGCTCAGATTGTTATTCTAAGTGTCTGACAACATGATGTAAAAGATCCCTACACAGATAGACCTTTTATTAAAGAGTATGATCATTGTTGTTTAACCAGAAACAGCCCTGAGATTGCCATCGCCAAATCCACCAGACTTCATTTAAATAAACAGTAATTTTATCAGCGTAAAACACATTTTATTCAAAGTCGACAGAAACAAAATCAAACTCACGAAAGTCAGTTTGGTTCATCTTTCCACTGTTCCAACAATCAGCAACTCTGGTTTGAGTCAAATAAACCCTTAATTCACCCAGTTAGATGTGAAAATATGCTGGCTCTTTACACACTAAAATTAGTCTTTTTTTAAATGGAGTCTGGTGGATTTGGTGATGGCGACTTTAGATCTATCTCTGGTTAAACTAAAGGGTTCTTACTCTTTAACAAAAAGGTCTAAATCTGAAGGGATCATTTTCATAATGTTATCAGACACTTAAGCCCAGTTCTAACTAAAGATTTGCGACGAGAGGAAACTGTTCTAGAACATTGAAGAGAAAAGTTGCAGTTGTGAACTGGCTGGTCTGATCTTAACTCAAGCCAGCTGATGGTGTCACCTGCAATTCAGCTGGTCAAATCTCCAGCAGCTTGTCTTAGAACGTAAAGCTCATCACCTGTTTCAACAACCAATGGGCTTGTGGTGAAGTCCGCTGGTCAAGTCAAAATGACCACAAAATTGGAAAATCTACAAAATAAAATATTTTAAAAAGTCAAAATGACCGCAGGTGGCATGTTCACTTGCTGCAGTAGGTGCTCCATCCCCACAGAACCCTGTTTCTGTCCTCACGGTGTGCCAGTGTTGGATGGTGGGTAGCTGCTGCTGCTCACTGTGTGTGCTTATGCCTCCCTCCCTCACATACACACACACATTCTCAGTAACTGATTAATTGGTGCTGGTTATTTATATTATTATGGCGTATTTTTTATGAATACAGTCAATCTGATGCTTGTTTCATTTCTGTTTTTTGGTGTTCCATCACTACTACAAATGCAACTGTAGCGTGTATGTCACTATCACTATCCTCATTCATATTTTCAGCAGCTACAAATTATATTCAGCCACAAAATAAACCTGAAAAGCTGCAAATCAGAACAGAAGTAGAGAGAGTTGTTGCATGGAGATGATACACAGTCTCATCTAATTGCACTGGTGTGAACTGGCAGAATATTTTAGAGTGTTGCAGAATGGCGCATTGCTAGTTGCCTGTGTCAACTCATCTCATCACAAACAGGTCTTTAGAAAAACAACCTGAGCCTGTCAGTGGCAACAACACTTTTAGTGGACTTACTTTGACGTTGACGTTACAATTCAGCCAGTTTCATGGCTGCCAGCAGCTGCCAGAAAAAAAAAAAAAAAGGTTGTCTCCATTATTTACTACTACTATTTACTATTTACTCAAAAACATAAGAAAGTGGGGTCCAGTTTGGAAAATGCTTAAGTTACCCTTTAATACAGCAGAAGAAATCAATAAAGCATGTATGTGTCACACTTTATTCAAAAAGATGTCAATCTGAAATATTATTTTTTGTCATTTTATCAACATTAAATATCTACATAATCAAATATTTAAAAAAAAAAAAAAGTTGAAAAAGAAAAGAAAAAAAGCTTCTGAACAATAATTGGTATCAAGTTAAGTTTATTAATTTAGTGCACAAAAAGGCAAGACTAGTATTACTACCATCATTACAGAGGTAAACACAAACGGTGGAACAAACAAGAAACAAAAGCCCATGAGGTTCAATGACTAGACACAAAAGGAGCACACTATCAAACACATTAAAATCAATACAGATACATTCAGCAAAATCACTCTGAAACGGGAGTGGTATTGGGCTTGATTTGCTTGTCAGGAATTATCAGCACAAAGTGTTCACAAACTACTTCTCAAGTTGCTGTCTAAGCTGGGGTGTACTGTGTCTTCAAGCTGATGACGAGCGGGAGAAAGTAGTTTCATTTGTAAGCATACCGAAAGGTTAAGTGCTGAACTTGTTGCTACATTTAAAATTACAAAGCTCGGGCTTGTTGTGCACTCCCTTTAAAAGACACAGGCTAACCTAAAAAAAAATATTAATATATCTCGTATGACTCTGGTTCAAAAACCGTGTCATTCGACCATTACACTGACACACCTCTCAGACTTTTAGATGAAAGAAAAACAGCACAAAATAAGTTAAATCACAGCCACACGATACATAAAATGTTGCTTTGCTATATACAGACAAAGAAGATATGAATGGAGCTGCAGAATGGAGCTTTCTACATACAAAGTGACCTCATCAGGGAAAAAATTTACAGTATGACGGAAGACTAAATATGGCAAAACTGTTGCTGCAAAGCTTCCATTTCAATTTATGGTAAATACTGCTAGTAAAACTGTGTTGTGGTATTCTTGGTGAAGGTTTTGCCAGACTTTATCTTGGATGGGCAATGATGTCAGTATTGGTATTGTTGCCATTGCTGTTGTGGTATTTACACTCTCAAGATTTGGTAGGTTTGTGGGAATGCTGTGTAACAATTGGGGACATATAAAGTTATGTTTTATTTGACTTAAGACAAAAGCTGATGTCAATAAGTAGAGGACAGATGTGAAAGGTTAGATATATACTACTTAAAACCAAAGTTAAACCAAAGTGTAGAAAATTTTGACCTGATGATGGAAATATTGAGGGATCATGATGAAAATTGTTGTTGAAACATTTGACAAAAACCACAAATGTTGACGTCATGGTGGCATTTGTGGAAAAAGGATCACCATAATTGGAACAATTTATTTTCTGGGCACCCTGAATGTCTACAAAATTTAATTTTAAAACTTTCAGTTGAAAAATTAGTAGAACACCATCCTTCTTTCTTAAATAATAGCAAAACAACAACATATAGAAAGTAATTTTTATGGTGAGGAAGCAAATATATTTTAAGGCTATTTCAAATCTGTTTTTTGACATTCAGAGTTTGTACTGAGGTTTTCCAGAAGCTTTGAATGTCTGTTGTCATATTTTATAATGTCATCACCCTAAGAAAAATCCTTTTACAAAATCCTTCATTTGTACAAAGTGATTCATCTCATTTGATGGGTAAGTTTTTTTTTTAAATTTATGGTACAGTTAGCTTGTTGCTAGACCACCCTGTTAATACAGGTGCGTGCCTCCAGCAGCGGAAGCCAGTAAAAATGTTGTTTTTGAAAGGCTAAATGCTAGCAAATATGGACTGAAGTAGAATATTTTGTCAGATAAAAACATATTTGGAATTTTCAAAATGATCACATCTTCCTTTTGTAAAAAAAAAAAAAAAAAAAAAAAAGCCATTTGGACTTAACGCAGGGTGGCCGCGGATCCTTTACAGTCTTATTTACTTTACTAACTTTACCTTAACCTCTATTAAATTAAATTCAGATTGACTGGGTCTTAATTTTTTTTTGTCACATCACTGATATAATTTTTGGTGTTGCTGCTATAGGAAACATAATTTTAACAAGAGGGAAATACTATTAGATGGGGCACCAGACTTACACAACACCTGTATGTGTGCAACACCCCTACTTTTGCCCCCTCAATGCACTTATGTAATGAGTCTGCATCATTAAACTACGACCTTTCAAGCAATGGGAAAATGCAAGTAAAAGGGCAAAAAGCTCAAAAGAATACTCATGATTAAATCCAGTGCCCTGAAATGTTTACAAGGTAAACTATACCGTATGTCAAAGGTGTTTCAAATGTAAAATGGGAATCAGGGTGGTGGAAATTGCACATGCAGAGCTGTAAGCACAGAAAGTATCATCAGGTCTGATTCTGAACTGCTATCAATGTGTTTACATGGACAGTATATTTTTGCTTTTAGTGTGTATTTACATCGCAAGTTTAGTCTTAAATTTCATTTTAAGTGGCATTAAAAAGGTCTTAAAAGTCTTAAATTTAACTTGTTTATACCTGTAGACACCCTGTAACAAGTTTAAAATGACTCGGAAACAATCGTACGCAGCCACCACTGGAATTTAATTTGACAAATAGTACAACACTAATAGTACAACACTAATAGTACAAGTGTAGCCTAATCTTTATCAGCAACTGTGCTGAAATACTGGGTGTAAACAAAATGATTGGACATACAAACAGAAAGAAGCTGCACAGTATTCAAATGTAGATGTGGAATTGTAACGTCAATGTTATGAATGAACAGCCTTATATGTTTTTGTCAAGGTACTAAGAGGCTTGGTAATACAGGTTGTGAAAGGCACCAAATTAATGTTGTAAAGAAAATAATTACAAGGTAATTCACTGTATGTGATTAAAAGAAAATAATGCATTTTGGGGCTAAAGACAAGGTTTTGGCCTCCTTAATATTGCAAATATATATCAAATAGTTCGCTCACACCTGTACACTTACAATATTTTAAACAGCATTCCTCCAACCAATCAGCATTTACTCCTTTTTAATGCTGTGTTCACATGAAATCAGACAGACGGTAGACAGCAGGTGGACAACATGTTCTAGGCGGCACAGGAAAAACAAGGAGTCTCACAGAATGGCAGGATGGTAAAACCAAACATGTTAACTTGTAGGTTGGGATGGTAAAACTGTATTGTTTACAGAGAACGGAATAAAATATATTGATAATATTTTTTATGTAATTATTCTAATATTTTGTTTGTGTTTTCTCCTTGTGTGAAGGAGCTACGTAACATCCTGTAAATGCCCTTGCTGAGGACATCAAAAAGTTGAAATATTTAAACTTTGAACAGCAATGACGGCTACCATTACCAGCATTCTTTGTTGGCCTCATCTAATTTTACTGTCCTTATCTCCCTCACTAAAATGAGTTTGCTGTCTATGTGATCCATATGAATGTCGCATCAGGCTGTTGTATCTGATTGCTTCAGACAGGCAGTCTGAATCATCCCACACTTTATGGGATGTGGTTTAAAATTGGATTTACTGGGCTTCTGCATATTTGGAGGATGGTTCTTACAATGTAATACCCACACTGTAGGAGTCTTCGTCTATTATTGTTGTAAAAGTTCCTTCCCGTAGTTACAGTCGGCAGCACAACACTGAGTTTCCCTCCAAGACTAGACAATGAAACAAACCATTCAGTAAGTAATCAAACAGCTACGATAATGTAATGTTAGCTCTACAGTAAAATCATTTTCATACACACAAGGAGACATTCATTTTCATGCATTCTAAAATAATTGTAGGCTTCAAATCTTGAACATCAGGTGTCATAGCTTCAAAATGGCAGCTTAGTTTTACAATGTACATCACTCCAAAATTCACTGGAGTCAGATTAGTTGTCAACAAATCCAATATAATTATGTCATGAGTTAAAAACGTGAATTTTTCTGACAGAGCTGATTCTAATAATGACATAACTGAGTCGTTCATGAACCCCAGAGTCTGTTTAAGTAAAATGAGGCTGGATGATCAAATCAAGATGTCAGCACTGCAAACCGGGAAAGCTTCAATATCTTATTTAATTTACAGCAGGCATTTACGGTGAGGATAAGTGCACTACACATAGACCTGTATCTGTGTCCATCCTGCAAACTCACCGGCTCTGACTCAATATAGACAAATACTGTGATCATATTTAATGATTACAGGCAGTAAGAAGGCACCCTCTATAATGCCAGTACTGGGGATTATGGGATATCGTGTTCACACGGACGTTTTGCTGTGAAGAATCTCGCTGGTGATCTTCAGAGAATGAGGGGACATGGTGCACAGATTTGTCTAACAGCAGCTACATGATGCTTCAACGTGACACAGATCCTGCTTTGTTTCTCGAGCATAGCATTCTTTGGCAAAGTTGTACAATCACAAAACTCAACAACAACAATGCCAGCGTGAGCACAAATGGTAAAAACTAATTTGGATCACTCAGCACTAATGACACCATAGCATAATGTGTCTTAAACGGTTGATGGGACATTTAAATTAAGCACTGATGAAAAAATGCTTGCAATGAGCCGTGCTCTAACTCCGCTTGGTCAGAGGTCGCCCTTCGCGGACATGCTTGGCACTCCTCTTTTCTGTCTTCCCCTTCTCCCTCACCTTCCTCAGGCGCCGTGGAGGCGGCGTACCTCTTGACTCGCTGTCCTCCTGAGCGCTGGATGTATCCATTCCGTCTCGCTCTTCGGGAATATTGGGGATAGCCCCGCTGCTCCCGTCTAAAATGTTCCTCAGGGAAGGGTCCTCTGGCGTACAGGTGGCTGTTGTGCCACTCTCGCTGCTGCTCAGGTCCTGCTCTTCGCCGTAACGCCCCCCTCGGCTGTGATGCGGCAGGGAGGAGGCCCTGATCGAGGGCCTGTCGCGCTCTGTCTCGCGAATATTCTGCTGGGGCTCGTTCATGTCCACCCCTGAGTCCAGGCTAGTGTCGTTGCTGCTCGGTGGGCGGTGGCGAGTCTGGAGCTCAATTATGGAGTGGCGAACCTGGGCAGCGGGCTTCCCGTCTAAGGAGACAAACCAGGCTCTGGGGTGAGACTTGCCCCGGGTCAGCTCCAGCAAGGTGCGCTCTGAAATCCCCTGCAGCTCGCTGGGTACACCATGCCCGCCGCTGAAGGCCTCCATACCAGCTGCCTCATTAAGAGTCCCAGGCACGGAGACGGAAGATTCCAGGAGGTTACTGTAGCGTCCCCACACGACAGCGTTAGGGCCTTGGCCTGGAGGAGGAGTCTCCAGAGGCTGGGGCTCATCTTGGTTGCTCTGCCGTGGGCTGCCTCCACCTTGGGAGTGATGGTGAGGAGCTTTGGGTAGTGTCTGGGTGTAGCTGTCTTTACTTGGAGGCTCTGAGTGAGCATCATACTCCACCCCGTTGCGGGGGAAAGTGGCAGACTTATGCTGCTCTTGAGCACCGAAAAGCTCCGGTGCCTGAATAATGGCCACCGGCTGGTTGTAGATATGAACCAGCTTATCTTGAAAGAAATTGTCAGAGTTCATGTTGGCTTGCTCTGACTTCTCCCGAAGCCGAGCCACTTCCTCACTGTTGATGTAGTGAGACGGCGGCTGGGAACCTTTGATCCGATCCAGAGCGATGTTCTCATAAAGAGGAGCTGCGGGGCGACTCCCTGGATCCTCCACATAGATGTTGTAGTTGGCTTTGTGCCTTGGCGTGGACGAGGGTTCACACTGGACGCTGCAGGAAGCGAGGCTGTTCTCGCCAGAACGGAACAGCAAACCCTCTTCCATGTGGGTGGAGGTGGTTTGGTCTTTTTTCACCACCGTGAGTTTGGAAAAGCGTGCTCTCCTCCGCCTGGGCTCTCGATGAGAACCTCTCCTATATGAAAGAAACAGAATATGATCAGGGTGGACCACACAGTGTTGCTTTACAAACAAGTCAGCCAAGTTAGGAGAAGTTAAAGGAGCACTTTTAATTTTTATGACACACATGGGGCTTTTAGCCAAATCCAGTGTAAACCCATTCCCGTCATTAATAGACCTTCAGAGCAATGGATGTAGTATAAAGAACGAGAAAGTCTGCTGAGAGAAGGTGGGTGGGGAGGTGGATCCCAACAAGCACAGGACTTTAACCCAGGAGACCAGTGT
Source organism: Epinephelus fuscoguttatus (assembly GCF_011397635.1). Taxonomy (NCBI): domain Eukaryota; kingdom Metazoa; phylum Chordata; class Actinopteri; order Perciformes; family Serranidae; genus Epinephelus; species Epinephelus fuscoguttatus. The sequence continues at coordinate 19,293,466 of NC_064775.1, forward strand.
TGACGTCATGTGAAACTTTTGCTTTCTTCACATTACGAGCAAATGTGGCCCCAATCTGATTTTTTTAGCTGTTATGTGACACAGATCTTCTTTTTTTTCACAGCACTTTGGACACAAAAATGTGTTTTTCCAATCAGATCTGGGCCACTTTTGTGTGCTTTTAAATCTGATACATATCTTTGTTGTATCAGAAATTACATGTTTTTTTCCATACAGCTGTGATTTTTCCATGTCATGCTTCACTGTGCAGGCACAGATCACTCACCATACATTGTCAAAATGGTCTGTTGAAACAGAGGGCTATCGTAGCCGTACTGCAAACTGATAGACACGTTCTGACAGGACAGTTTGCCTACATGCCATGACAGCGTTGTCTTATGGCACCAGCAACGTTAGAATGTAGCCCTGCATACTAATCACACCACTACTAACTCCTCTCCTGACTGTACCAACACCTCTGTTTCATCAGAACTACAAGCAATACCTGCTAACAGAGCTAGTGGACTGAAAGCCCAAATGCCATTGCTCCAAAATGCACAACTCACTCTCCCAAACAGTAGCATGTGGCTAATTATTTAGCAGAATGATTTCACTGGACCCTCTCCGGTATGTTTGCAAATTCCAACGGGCATGTGTTTGACGTTATTGGTTGCACGTGAGACGTTTCAGGGCAGAGATGTGTTCACACTGATGTCAGATATGGGTGACTTCATAAATGTGAACAGTCTCTGCAGAAAGATCAGGTGTGGGTAAAACATTTGTCACATCAGTTGTTAGTCACGTCTTCCACAGTCTTTCCTAACCCTAACCAAGTACTTTTGTTACCGAAACCTAACTGCCTACCTAATGAGTAGGGATGAGATCATGTTAACTATTCAGTCTCTTCTTTAAGAGAAATCTCAAATGTCAAAGATTTTGCTATACGTTTAAATATTTCGTAACAATCAGTGTACCTTAAATAAATATTAAACCTTGGTATTTTTTTTTTTTTAGAGTTAAAAAAGAAGTTAATCTGCTTCACCTGGATTGTGTCTGTGTTCACGTCTCAATCATTTCAAGGGAAATTAATTCAAATGACTCAATAAATTCTTACTACACAGAAAAGAAACAATTTAGGAAGCAGAAAAAAATGTCTATACTGTACAAACTGTAAATTGAACCTTAACAAATAACATTTGTGAGCAGCTTTCTTACCCGCAGTGACACAGCAGCAAGGAAAGAAATCCAATCACTATTGCCAGCGTTGCTCCCAGTATTCCCATCAACAGGTAGGTGTGGTATGATATGAAATCAATGGAGTTTCCATGTGCCAGGTAATCTAGGTGGTTACATTTATAGGTAGTCTTTAAACGCTTACCAATACACATTTCACAAGCAGCATTTACATGAGTTAATGTAGGTGGATGAGTTAAGTACCATTTGATGAGGGAAGGGGGGCAGCGATCCAGTAGCCCAGATGGGAAGCGGTGTATGTCCAAACCAGCTCGTTGCCAACTCTTTTCACTATTCCCAGTCCCTGATTCTCCCAGGCACCTGTTGTCATTGTACATCACAATATCAAATCACATTTCTGAGCTGACAGCAGTGACAGAAACTAAGTTGTTCTTCCAAATGCTATATCTCTGCAATGATGTATTAACCTTACTTTGCATGTGTTTTTTTGCCTCACAGATGTCTGTCTTTATCCTTACCAGTCTTCAGGTTAAAGGCCCAGGCTGGCACGGTGTCAGAGGCCCTGAGGTGCGTGCTGTGTCCCAGGGGCAGGCTGATTTGAATAGGCCCACGAACCTGGAGCTCCTCACCACCAGAGTACAGCAGGACACTGACAGCTGCCACCGCCTTCAGCTCGATACTTCTGAGCACTGCAGACATTAGGAAGAGAAATCCAGTAAGAGGAGCCAATCCCAGACATTTAAATGGTAAAGTAAGTAAGTATATTCTTAAGTTTTAAAATGAGTACTTTAAACCATGCCATTCATATATTTTCTAAATAATTATCAATCAATCAATTTTATTTATAAAGCCCAATATCACAAATCACAATTTGCCTCACAGGGCTTTACAGCATACAACATCCCTCTGTCCTTTGGACCCTCACAGCGGATAAGGAAAAACTCCATCATTAAACAATAAATAATAAAAGCTACTGACCCTTGTCCAACAAATTCTTAACACTCAAAGACTAGTATTAATGACCAAACCATAACAATAAACACTCGAAACCAAAAAAAGCCTGCTGTAAACATTAATGAGGATTTAGTAAACGCTTACATGATTTTTTACTGATGATGCCTGGAGTGCAGTTGGCACAGTCCTTCGCTAGGTGGTGCTGTGGCACAGTCAAGTATGCTGTCACCGAGGAGATGTTGCTCTTATCAGACATTGTGAGGAGGTTCTTGGGGAACTTCACCTTGGGTTGGGATGAGCTGTCTGTAAAAACAAGATGGCATGTGATTAGTGGAAATATGGACACACAGTGCAGTATGTTTTAAGGCATACTTCACCCCCAAATTATTATTTTATTATCAATATTTCACCCTGTGTTATGTTGAATTAATGAAGAAAACTCTTAGAAAATTCTTGAGTTGAAGTCATATGGGTCCACGTTAAACAACAGCAAAACTATATCAAAGCCTCTATTTACAAACTCTCACACAACTCGTGCAGTATAATCCAAGCCTTATTTATCCAATCATATGCTCAGTACTTCCCAAACAGACAGCTCTTTCTGACGGCGATTTGAACTAAAAATGAAAAATGAAAATGCTCTCTTCAAAGCCAGACTCTATTGACAAAAACAATAATTTTATCTCACTGAACACAGGAGCTGCTGGTCTACTGCTGCGTTGATAAGTTGGTTTGTTTGTGTTATTGTGTGACTTTTCTGTTTTAAAGGTTTAGTTTGGATTCAACAAAGTCACACAATAACACAGACAAACTTACTGATTGAGACAATGGTTGACCAGCAGCTCTTGTGTTCATTTTAGCTTGCTTTATATGAGAGCTGCTGGTGTACTGCTGCCTCAATCAGTACTTTGTATAATTGTGTGAATCTGAACTAAACCTCTAAAACACCAATGTTTTGATATAGTTTTGCTGTTGTTAAATGTGGACCCCCATGTCTTCAATTCATCAAAAAATTTTCTGTGTTTTTTGAATTCTTCGTTTACCGGTGGCATGTGAGAAAAACAAAGTTTTCTTCACAAATTCGACAAAACACAGGGTGAGTAATTAATATACAAATGATCATATATTTCATGCAGCTTCAAGTGATGAGACAGAAAAGATGAAAGAAGAGTTGTAAAAAGGCTCTCTTAATAAAAACAGACAGATTTTGTTTTAAGCAGTGGGTTCACAATGACACTGTGTTGGAGGCAAACTGATCTGAAAACAGCAAAACTAGTATCATAATTTACCTCTACACTTATATCTGTGATGACTTAAGTCCTGTTCACATTTTAATATTGCAAATACAGTCTACAGTCCAACTTAAAAACTACCAATTTAAACTAGTCAAAGGCATCATGTTTAGCTCTGCTAATTCATGGAAAATGTTAATAAATGTAAAAGAATGTTTTCAAAACAAGGCCTGAAATGCAAAATGCATCAAAACTATAAAACTATAACTATAATATTATTACTTTCAATAATGTTGTTGTAAGCTACTGTCATTACCTGCATCTCTCTCTCTCTCTCTCTCTCTCTCTCTCTCTCTGTCTCATTGTGTCATACGGATTACTGTTAATTTATTATGCTGATCTGTTCTGTACGACATCTATTGCACGTCTGTCCGTCCTGGAAGAGGGATCTCTCCTCAGTTGCTCTTCCTGAGGTTTCTACCGTTTTTTTTCCCCGTTAAAGGGTTTTTTTGGGGGAGTTTTTCCTTATCCGCTGCGAGGGTCATAAGGACAGAGGGATGTCGTATGCTGTAAAGCCCTGTGAGGCAAATTGTGATTTGTGATATTGGGCTGTATAAATAAAATTGATTGATTGATTGATTGATTGATTGATCAAAAGAAGAAAGCACTGTGAGTGAAAGGTGTGTTTATCTATGAATTAAAGTTCTTATTTGCTCTCTGAGGTGATGATAAATTGTTTGCCTCTAAAAAAGTGTGTAAACTCACCAGGTAACTTCCTGGTGATGAGCACTGAGTCTTCAAACAGCCAGATGTTCCCCTGACTGTGAGGGAGCAGCAGCAATGTGACAGCAGAGAAAACTGCAAGAAAGGTACAAAAGGTAAAAAATAAAACACAATCTCCAATTTTTTCCAAGTGAAAAAAGCCACAATTATAGAACTGACATTTATCTTTAAATTTATCTTTAAATAATCCTTTGAGAAAAGGAAAAAATACTACTTATATTTAGTTTAAAATATTATATACACTTTTACAGGGATTTAAGTAGTGAGAGGAGAAGTCAAAGCTGTTTATGGTGACTTGTAGGACTATAATGCTACCAGCAGGTGGCAATACTACCTCAATCCCCGTTTTAGGGTTCAGCTGTCTGGCTCAGCTGCACAAAAGGGAGGCGCCTCTGATAATGCAGAGCAAAGCAGGTCTCGACAGATGACACTCTTTCATCATCCCTCTGATTTTATCCATCACAACACCTGCTTCATCTTTGCTGTAAAACACATCCTTTTGTCCAATTCAGACCAGTAACAGAAGTGGGAGCACAAACAAAAGAGTCAGACCCAGGCTCGGTTGTGGCTAAAGAGCCCCCACCCCCTCTGCATGTGATTGGGCGCGGGACAAAGACAGTGTGCTGAGGCAGGCATATGTTACCCCCACGCTTGAGTCAGACTCCTCGACTCTACATGCTGCTGTAGAGACAATCAATAAAATGACAGCGATCAGTTACACTTGACTGTGCACTAGGAATACAAATTGCCTCACCATGAACAAACCTCGGTGACAAGTTGTATGTTGTCGCAGACACTTCATTAATCTGTAATGACCATGAATAATGCAGCTGTGTGAATACAAGGGCTGGCATTACAGAAAATATGTGCTCACAAATGGCTGTACAAGGCTGATTTTTCAACCTTTTAACAGACTCCCACACCATAAAATTTACACAGCAAAATAGTGTACATTAGAGAAGTGCATTCTTGACTAAAGAACTACCTTTTCAATTCAAAAAGTTGCCTTGATTGTGTTTTTTCTTTATGATCCGATTGATCCTTGTTGGAAAATCCTCTTTTCTTGCCTCCCTTCAAAGGGACCCTGGAGCTAGTTGGGATGCAGTGTTCAGCATTTCAGCAGGTCATGTTAACAGTCTTTGGCTGTGCCCTTATCTCAGAAAAGCCAGGCTTTTGACTCATAGGTAGACGGAAGAGATTTGGGCCACATGAGTGAATGCTTCTCTCAGAAACTACCTAGACCTGCCACACAGTTTGTGCCCCTGAGTAAACAATTATTGTGTGAATGTGTGGACATAAAAAGATGACAATTAGTCAGTAGGGATGCACAGATTGTGATATTCTCAGCTAATACAATACTGATGGTTGAAATAACATTTTGGCCACTTGCCAATGCCGGCACTGATGTTTTTGTTGTTGATATTATCGTGCATCCCTAAAAACTGAACTGTTTTAAAGTCATTCAGTCCTTCATTGCACTGCCTTTGAATGAGCACAAATTTAATCAAACACATTTATGAAATAACTTTTAAAATAAACTTCTTTCACAGAAAATGATCGAAAATATATATCATATATCCTAATTCCCTCTCTAAAATGTATTGCTGTGAAGACATCAAGCTGTATTTATTTTAGTTTCTTGCCAAAAACGAAATCTTTCAAGATTACATTTTGGCATTTCATGAGAATATTATAATTTACCTTCGCTCAACAGTCATTTTTACTGAATAGAGCTTGAACGCCTCATAATGTAACTCAATGCAATCCCTGTTAGCTGTTGTATCTGACTACCTGCTATTAACAGCTAACAGCAAACATTAATTAGATCTCCTCCTGCTGATGGCAACACAAATTTGTTGTTCACAAAGTAGCATCAACAGGGAAAGAATAAGGTGTGTCCCTGACGCGTTGATATTGAATTTACTGCATTCTTTTGTCCTGATGACAAAGATCTCTGTTCATCCTACACGTTTTTGTTTTTTTTTAATTGTTCCTGGGATGACAGGACACCATTAGTCTTAACACTGATGAACACATCCTGATATATTATAATTTACCCTCACCCAATATTCATTTTTACTGAAAACAGCTTGAACGGCTCATAATGTAGGCTAACTCAGTGTCCCTTGACATGTCGATTGTGAGCGTACTGCACCCCCCTATAACACAGACATCTTGGGGAAGACCTCTGTTCATCCCTAACACATTGTCTATTGTCCCTGGGACGATGGGACACCACGAGTCTCAGGACCCTGCATTTGAGCTTGGACAACATTTGGACATTGAACTTGGACACCCATGTTCAGCTGATAATCATTCATAATCGTTCACCCCTAGAGTCAGCCTGTCTTGACTAGTTAAATGTTTAAAAAGTTGTAATGGGTGTTACTCACTCGGTCTCTTGGCAGTGGTCCAGGGCAGGGGGCTGGGGACGTAGCCCTCCTTGGTGCCCAGCAGAGTCAGACTGAGGCCTGGGCTGTATGCGACCCAGAGCAGAACCTCACCTCTCTCCCCTGCCCTGTCAGAGCTCCTCAGAGTGTGGTTCACATAGACGTCCACCACAGCACCCAGCAGAGGCTGACGGGTCACGAGATCCCTCACCAGGACCTTCAGGGCAAACTGGGGCTCTAGAAAGAAAATGCCAAAAATTATTTTGATTTACACTTTGAAAATGTCCCTTTGTCTAAGACGAGATATCGTCTTTCATAACATGATACTGATATTTTGCCCAGCCCTAGTGTGTCTGTGCATGTGCCATATCTGTATGCAGACCAGCCTCCACCACTTCCTCTCAGCAGTACTCAGTAACCTTTCTCTCATGAAAAAGTGATGAGGCAGGCACAGCAGAGTCGGTGGGAGAATGAAAAATACATCAAAACCAAGTGCCATGTTCGACGTTTGTTCCCTTCCAACACTGTCGCATGCATATGAACTCAGGAGCATGTATTTGATATGTAGCAGGTTCCTAATTTTTTAATATTACGCTGTTAAATGAAAAGATGAAAACAAGATTAAAACTGTCATGAGAATGGTTTCTCCTTAAGTCCTCACTCAGGTTGTTTTCATCATCTTTTTGTTGTAATCTTCAGCAGTATAGTTCATTGATGTATTGAGCTTAATCACCACTCATATACAGAATGTTTTGGTCTGTAAATCTGACGCTAACATGGCAGCTGGAGTTCCAAGAAAGCCCTGAAATGTGCTTTGGTTTTACAGTATGTAAACCCACCATCCCTGCCCAGACTGGTTGTAAACATAGGCCATGAGTGAACCCAGGCTCAGGTACTGTATCAGCAGAGCAGTACAGGATTACCATGCTCCCCATTAATACATCACCTGCTCAGGCCAAAGAGATAAAACCCTAATCCCCCAAACCTCCATATTACACATCTTAATCCTATTAGCCTGTTGGCCAGGATGCCTGTGAATTATGACCAATAGCTTATCAATAGAAATGTCTTTTCATCCATGTTTACTTACCTGTAGCCTTTACTTAAATAACATGTAACAAGAGCACCATATGTTCCTCTAATAGAGCTGTGGGTTGCTACTTATCTTACTGCTAAAATCAGGTCTAATTCAGAATACAGTATGTTTGCATGCACAGATTATTGAATGGGCCTACTGGACACGGGCCTATATGCCCAAATTGGGGCCCACCTGGTGTTCACCTGAAAAATGTCACCCAACTGAACATGTACCGACCACAAAGAGACTCAAATTGACCACAAAGAGATGCAAAGGAACTGCAAAGTGACGAAAGGACCAAAAAAGACACAAAATTACCCCAGTAAGACACTAAATTAACTCAGTCTGTATGGGACCTGGTGCTCCTTTTAATGTAACTGCTATTGTGTATTGTGTTATGTAAATATATTTTCACGTGTCCTGTCTGGATGTACCTGTCTCTGATGTGTTGATAACATATCTTTCTGCCTTTTGAATGCATAAGTAGACAATAACGTGTTTTCTATTTTATTCTTTTGCCACTCAAGTAAATGCAAAGCTTCATTCTGTGCATATTAAAATGTATTTGTAGACACACTTACAGCATTTAACAGTAATCACAGGTAACTGCATAAAACGTAATTTTAAAGTATATGTCCTAAATAATGTATCAATGCTCTAATTTAATTCAAAGTTATTAATGTTATTAGGCCACTTATTGGCTTCAATTTCACATTAACACCATGTGATGCCCAGCACTGCTAACTGATCCAGTTATGAGTCACACTATCTCATTTCCATTTTCTCTAACAATGCCTGGCTAATGGAGAGCGCCTTTTTGTTGTTGTTTACCTTCTATCAGAGCGGAGGGGCCCAGGGATGGCCCCGGGGCTGTCGGTTCGGTGGCAGACGAGTCTCCGACCGCGGTGCTGAGGCCATTGTCCCCGGGAGAGGAAGAGGAGGGCAGGACGCCGCCCTCCTCCGCTGCTCCCACCGCCTCATCCAGGCACGAAATCAAAAGCAACGACGGCAGAAGGAGCAGCAGCAGCTGCGGCGGCGGTGGCAGGGAGCGATCAGCGGCGGGCATGGCGAGAGGGGAAGCAGGCTCAAAGACATAACGGACCGCGACAAACGAGCTCCGGAGAAGAAGAACGAGGTCCGGTGGTGTTTGTCCTACTCATGAAGGCCTCATCCCTCTCATGCTTCGTGGTAATGTTAGTCCAGGCAGAGGGGGGAGAACCCCGTGGAGTGGGGATGCGCTGGTGCTGAGGCTGGGCGTGTGGCCAAAGATCGTTTACAACAGTAAGATGTGTCACTCAGTTACAGAAAGACAGCCCAGATTCATCGCCACGACTTTAGCCTTCAATGGTACTTATCTTGTATGTGATTTGACCCATGCACTGCAAATTAATTCCAGAAAGTTACAATATGTAACTGTAATATTTCACAATAAATTACATTATTTTCAATTCAATTCAATAGAACTCTATTTATCCGAAAGAAAATTCTTATGCCAGAGATTGCTTCAAATTACAGTAATATTAAGTATAGTACAACAATTTAACTTTCACAACCAGTACCAACCAGACAACCAGTGGGTTCCCAGGGTCAGGGTCACTCGCTCACTCAGTTTTATCACAACAGAGTATATGTGCAGTCAATTACAATGCTAAAAAAATAAGGGAACACTTAAATCACACGTAAGATCTTGATGAACGAGAGTAAGGTCTGACAATCACTCTGAGGATTTCAACTCGGTACCTACCAGCTGTAAGGGTACCATTGGCTATAATATGGAAGTCTGTGCAACCCTCCAAGGATATGGTATCTCCTCCATGCTCTTGAGACTGTGCTGGGGGACACAGCAACCCTTCTTGCGACCGCACATATGGATGTGCCATCCTGGAGGAGCTGGACTACCTGTGCAACCTAATTGGACTTCAGGTACCACCTCATGCTACCAGTAGTGACAAGGACACTAGCAGAACACAAAACTAGAGAAGAATCAGTCAGGAAGGATGAGGAGAGAGCAACTGTCTGTGGCCACCGCGTGCACCAAAGCAAATGAAACTGATTCACAATCACTTGTGCTTCCTAAATGGAAAGATTGATATCCCTGAAGATTAACTGACTTGGTGTTACACTGTGACCATTAAGTGTTCCCTTAATATTTTTGAGTAGTGTATTTTACAGTGTGCTGAAACAATTGTGTCGTTTAAAGACTGGTACAAGAGAAAATTAATTTTGATGATCAGTGACAATGTCAAACTGACTATCTCTATTTTTGTAACATTTTACATTTAACTGTAATCTGCCTGAGACTGTGAGGACCATTGCTGTAACAAGAAAAAGCTACAGGGTGAGACGTCTTCCTTTCTCAACCATCTGTGGTAAGACGGGAGATGCTGTTACATCATTGGGGTGTGCTTGGCCCTCTGTCGGTAACCTGACTTCCCTGGTTTCCTATTTTTATCTCCACTACCCTCTTACAAAAATGCGAAAATCCACCATTCAAGTCACATAAACAGCTCAGAATTTAGGCCAGACAGTGTGAAGAAGAGGCAAAAAAGCTGTGATTCGTTTTTAAACCTGCTGATAAATATACAGTAAAAATAAATGGTTGGCCCTCAAACAAAAATATTAGGCCCCCTGGTGAAAGCTAAGCTTTTTCATTTCGTTGTTCACATCAAACATTTACATGACTTTAATATATTTACAATGCAAATACAAGGCTTGTGCAAATGCCAGTAATATTGATCTTGCAACATCCAATACTGCCCCCATGTGAGGAGAGGCAGGCAAACACCCCCTGTTTATTAGAATAGATAAGCCCTCTTTAATCCTTTAATTATTAAGAGCACGTCTTGATAACTGGTTGAAAAATTAATTGTACTCATCTAAAAAGAACACCTCTTTTACGCACATATAGCCACCCGCCACTTTATTAGGTCCACCTCTTCAACTGCTCGTTAAGGGAAAATAGCGAATCATGTGGCAGCAACTCAATGCATTTAGGCATGTAGAAATGGTCAAGATGACCTGCTGAAGTTCAAACCAAGCATCAGAATGGGGAAGAAAGGTGATTGAAGTGACTTTGAACATGACACGCGTCACTGCTTGTGAACTGTAGTCAAACTGTCAACCCAGGCGACAGTGTTGGGGAGGACTGATGATAATACTATGACTTTTTTCAACATACTGTACCAAGACATTTTATGAGGGTTTTTTTGGACCACCCACCACATCTGCAGTTCTTCAGGGATTAAATTTTAACATACTGTACCGAGTTATTTACTTTTTTTTTTTTTTACATATACTATGAATTTTTCTTTGAGATAAGTTATTGAAGGAGGCTGAGTGTCTCCAGCTCATTAGCTCGGGGAGATAGAGGACTGGTTTGAAGGTTAGAGCTCTACTGCATGTCACTAACTCGACTTCTTCTCCAGAGCCTTTGTGCTCCACTGTCTCTCAGGTTAACTCATATTGCAGCGGTGCCTGGATGATGTGACGTGTGTGGTTGTGCCGCTGCCGTGGTCCTGCCAGATGCCCCCCACCGCTGCTGTTATCATTAGTCATACTTCTACTGTCATATACACGATTATTGTCACATACATATACTGTCATTTATTAATATATAAATATATACCTACAACATATTGTACCACAGTAACCAGAACTATAATTATAATATTATTACTTAAATTAATGTTGTTGTAAGCTACTGTCATTACTGTCTGTCCTGCATCTCTTTCGGTCTCTCTCTGTCTCTCCTTCTGTCTCACTGTGTCATACGGATTACTGTTAATTTATCACGTTGATCTGTTCTGTACAACATTTATTGCACGTCTGTCAGTCCTGGAAGAGGGATCCCTCCTCAGTTGCTCTTCCTGAGGTTTCTACCATTTTTTTCCCCGTTAAAGGGTTTTTTGGGGGGAGTTTTTCCTTATCCTCTGTGGTCCTAAGGACAGAGGAATGTCTAATGCTGTAAAGCCCTTTGAGGCAAATTGTAATTTGTGAGGACTTTATAAATAAAACTGATTGATTGATTGGAAGTCCCAAGGTTCTAACTTTAATCCTTGTCAAGGTTCAGTGAATTTAAAGGCTGCTGTCCAGGGGAGAGAGCGAAAGGCTTCATGAAAAACAGTGGAAGTGTGAGGTCAAACCAGATTACAGCTAAAGATGCACTGTACTCTGGATGAGATTTATGTTCCAGTATGTGTAGCAGTAAGGTAGCTCAGTGTGATAGACAGACCCTTGTAATACCTGAAGTTCCATGTTCAGGTCTGAATCCTAAACTGAAAAGTCATCATTTTGTACCTGTTTATAAGGAACGTATTCTTGTTGAGGGAGTTGTTGTCAGGCAGGTTGGGGCTTCAATCCTTAACAAGGCTCAGTGAATTTTAAAGGCCAATGTCCAGAGGAGAGAGTGAAAGGCTTTGTGAAACACAGTGGAGGTGTGAACTCCAATAGCTCACAATGCTACATGCCTGTTTGGATGTCCTGAGATACTTGGTTTGATCCTTATCCAAGTCAAATGAATTTTAAAGTCCAATTCCGAAATGAAAAGGTTAAATGTGCCTAGAGAAAGGATACCAGTGCAAAGGGTTCTCAGTGGCATGGTGGGATTGACCGTGGCAATAAGGTGTGGGTCTTTTCTCAACTTTTTCAGGTCAGGTTCTGCAACAAAGAACCACAGCCAGCTGATATTTAATTGAAAGGCATAAAGAATGCAGAAACTTGCAACTAAGGGCACAAGAGTGAAAAACCTTCGGTACAGTATGGAAAGTAGAATTAAACTGAAAGGATGCAATAACTAAAGAGACTGGAGATGAATTGAGAGTAGGCTAAAGTGGTTCAACTTTCTTCAGTAAAAGTGTATTTGCTTCAGCTCTTTTGTTTTTGCACCCTTTTAGTTATTTTCTACCTTTCGTCCATGTTGTTTGTGGGCCCTCTGACTTAGTTGCAAGTCTCCAGATTCTTCTTGTTTAGGGATTTACTCTCACTTTTAGATTATTCAGTTAAATCAGCTGGTTCTGACTTTTTTGTTGCATAACCCCTTGTTTGTGCCTCTGAGAAATGGAGACACTCTCCCCTCCTGGCCCCAGTACTCCGGGACTGTTTGGACCGCTCCAGGTACTGACAACGGGGAGGATTGAAAAAAGTCATGGTATGATATGTAAATAAAACTCAAAAAGGCATAGTAAAGAATGTTGAAAAAACCGTAGTATGTCATGTACCGAGTTTTAGTAAAAAGTTAAAAAAAAAAAAAACATTCATAGTAAGTATGTTTCAAAAACAGAAAAGTCATACCATCGTATATTTAAAAAAAAGTCATAGTATATTATGTCAACAATAGCAGGTTGAAAAAAGTCAGTAAAGTATGTCAAAAAAGTACTGTATATTTTTTGTAAAATAGAATATGGAATATTATGCCAAAAAATGCTCATAGTATAGTATGTTGAAAAGATGTTGAAAAAATAAATGTTATAGTTGAAGTTCATTGAAAAAAGTCTGTATATTTAAAAAAAAAAAAAACAGTATCTATGTTTGAAAAACTGTGAAGAAAAATCATAGTATTGTATATTTAAAAAAAGTCAGCATAGCATGTAGAAAAAAGTCATAGTTTAGTATGTTAAAAAGAGGTCATATTATGGTATTTTTTTAAAAAAAAAAACAACAGCTCAAAGTCGCCTTGAAAGTATGGGGTGAAAAAGTCATAGTGTAGCAGGTACAAAAAAAATCATGGTGTAGTATGTCAAAAAATGTTTTTAAAAAGTCATACTATAGTATGGTGAACAAAAGTTACATTATAGCATGTATCTTCTTAAATGGATATTGATGTGCATATTCAACATGTAGTGTCAATATAATAATAATGCATCCATTTAAGAAGAAGAAAGTTTAACAACTTTATTCTGGCAGGTGGTCACAACAGCACTTACTGACCTGCCCAAAGCTTAGCCAAGTAGTGTCATCTCAAAATTCTTTTGAAATTTTGAGCGTGTTTTGGTATTTTGTTGCATAACCCCTCATTTGTACCTCTGCACAAACACTGCCCCCTCCCGCCCCCACTACTGCAGGACTATCTGGTTTGCTCCAGGTACTGACAACAGACAGGATTCGAACCCAAATCTTTGGGCAGCTGGCAGACTGATTGTTCACCTGAGAATTGAACCCTGATCCTCCAACCTTCAAACCGGTCCGCTATCTCCCTGAGCTAATGAGCTGGAGACACTTGAAGGCACCTCTTTGAAGGTTTTCTCTTGCTCCTTTAGACAGCACATTAAAAAAATAAATAAATGAAGTCCTTGTATAACTAATTTAAAAAATCGTAGTATATGTCGAAAAAACCTAAATAACTTGGTACGGTATGTTAAAACCAAAGTCAGGTGACGTGGTATAAATAACCATCAAGTCCCTGAAAAACTGCAGATGTGGTGGATGGTCAGTGCTTGGAACTTTCACACTGTATGTTTGACAGTTAATGTTAATTGCAGTATAATCCAAGTCTCAATTATCCAGTCCCAAACCCACAGCCTTCATCAAACCAGACTCCACTGACAAAAACACTTACTTTACCTCGCTGTACATGGGAGCTGTTGGTCTCCCACTGCCTTGATGGGTTACTTTGTTTGTGTTATTGTTGGACTTCAGAAAATCCGAACCAACCCTTTAACCTCCCATTTTTAGCTTGATAAAATTACTATTTTTGTCGATGGAGTCCAGCCTTGAGGAGAGCAGTTTAAAATATTTAGGTTTGTTTAGGAAATACTGAGCATACGTCTGGATAAACGAGACCACACGAGTTGTGTGAGTGTTTGTAAAGAGATGTTTTGATGTAGTTTCGCTGTTGTTCAATACGGACACCTTTAACTTCAGTTCATCAAGAATTTTCTCAGTTTTTGGATTCTTCGTTCACTGTTGAGTCATGTAAGAAAAACAAAGTGTTCTTCACTAATTCAGCATAACATGGGGTAAATCATTGATATACAAGTGGTCATTTGAGGTCATGTACTTTTACCAGGACATCAGAGGCACTTTAGTTCTGTCACGCAAAACAAAATAGTTTATTACTCAAGCTGTGTTTTTTTGTGCATCACTATAATCAGAAAATGTTCTTTACACCAACTATCTGGTGATTCTCTTGCAGTTTTCTTTCTTGTAGGAAATACTGTCCTGTTTCCCAGTCAGTTCAAAGGTCCTGTAATCCTGTCAGGAGCGGTCCATGTTTGTCACGTCCTTTGGAAGCACAGGACGGACAGCCTCTCATTTCCAGCTCTCGTCGACAAGCATGACTCTCCCCTCAAGCCACATTTAGCCAGTAAACAGATGATCTCCTCTGCTGATTAAAGGAAAATGACAAGACTGTTTCCTGCACTGAAAATATTTTAAGAGACATAGGTAAACTCACCTGGATCATTCTCAGCGATGGTAATGAGGTAGAATAATCCTTTACTAGAGAGTAATTGCGCCACCACAGGCAGCAATCTGTCAGTCACCTCTCGTCCTCGCTTCCCGCCGGCCCTATACCTGTGCTGCCAACCTAGAAGAAAAGCGCACATTGATCAAATGCTCCTCATCTGTGAAGTGAAGAATAGCTGCAGTACAGAGCTGAACCACCTCTTCTGAAGGTGTGACCACATAGGGAGGGTTGAAGAGAAGAACATCCACTTTCCCACTTAAGCGAGGCAGAAGACTCTCCACCTAAAAGGAAAGCAGCATTTAGGAATCTAACCCTTACATTAAAAGCATGCAAATACCTAAAATGTGAATTCACAAGTCTCACCAGGGATGTGATGATGGGCTGCAGTGAAACATTGTTACAGGAAGCTGTCTTCGCTGTGCACTGTGCTGCTGCAGGATTCACATCAGTGCAACTGAAACACAAACATATATTCAAGATTGTATTTTATATATTTTCTCACAGCATTTGCAACAAGTAAGCCCATTTTTATTGGCTGGATATGGAGGAAAAAAATATTTATTTAACTCACACATACAGAGCTGAAGGTCCAACCACTGATGCCAGAAAAGCTGACACCACTCCTGAGCCACTGCCCACCTCCAAACACACACACGGGCTAGAACAAGCAGAAAAATTCATAGTCATGGTCATCCAGTGTTGATTTTCAGTCTTGGCCCTTGGGTGCAGATATTGCTCAAGATTATCTGAATCTTTTACTGATGTTACAGACTGTAGATGGTAAAATCTTTTTTTTTTTAAAATTCCTTGCAACTGTGCATTGACAAAAGTTGTTGTTAAACTGCTGGACTGCTTGCCCACACAGTTTTTCACACAGTGGTGAACCTCTAGATCAAAATGATTTGCAAATCACTGCATTCTGTTTTTATTTCCATTTTACACAGCGTCTAAATTTGGGGGGGGGGGGGGGGTTGTGATTGTATGTGATGCGTTCAGGAGCACCAGGTGAGTGAGCTGTGTCTAACCTCATCAGCTGCAGCCTGTCTGCGTCTTTCTCCAGGGCGTCTATCAGGAGAAAAGAGTCCTCCGCCGGCTCGTAAACGTCTCTGAAGTCTCCTCGTCCAGCATGAGAGAAAACAGGTGTGGGATAACCTGTAGACATGTTCACAACCCGCCTGCACGTGCTCCTTTAGTAAGTATTGATTTTACACAGTGTTGTTGTCTAACGCTTCAGTCAGGGAAACTCAAAGTGTTGCTAATGTTCTTCATACAAGCTGCAAATTAAAGCTATGTGGCTGCTTGAATGTGTTAGCGACATGTTACGCTCACAACCCACTTCCTTGTGTACAATGTACGTCACGATGACGTCTATTAGCCCCTTCTTTGGGGTCAACTTCTGTGTGTTTAATGGCGGATCGCGAATCAACTTTACAGGTGCATACTGCCACCCACTGTGTGGGAGTGTGTAGGATCATGGCAATGCTTTACAGGTGATCTGTAGTTTATGTTCATGGTTCAACCTCCATTTTACATTAATTTTCATGGGAATCAGCATCATATCAGTTTGCTGCTGCAGAGCAGACACAGGCTAAATAAATCGTGTTTGACAATAAGGCTCATATTTTCAGAGGGGAAAAAAACAAGACAATAGCTTTCATTACAGATCAGTTAGATATAGTCAGGGCTTCACATCTGTACATAGGTTATTTTAAGAATCCTGTGTTTGTGATGTTAAATAGTTAAATAGTTACTACTTAAATAACTAAAACAGTCCAATGTTAATATACAATAGACTCTGTATAGTTTATGATGAATGTATTTAGTCTCTTACAACTAAACTTCACCATCAGTCACACAACATGTTTTCTGTTCACAGAATAAACATTCAAATCAGACAAATAAAATTGAAATATCTGTAATTCAACAAAAATTGAGAGTTTATCTAAAATGTCATATTGTTGAGTCAATAATGACTCAACAATAGTTGCCGATTTCCTTGAAAAATCAAAGTGGTGACAAGACTGACAAGGGCAAGTTCTTCCTCGGAGAAGGTGGGGTCCCATTGTCCAACCCTGCATCGGATTTGCAACGTTTGAAGTCCAGGTGAGTGATCAGCATAACTACATCCGGTCTGGGCTTTGGCCAAAACTTGTCTCCAATATAGCTACCAATCCACTCCAAATGGCCTGAAACATGCTCCTAACCACTTTCTAGAAGACATTTTTTGGATGTGACACTTTGTCACATTTCCACTACTCCCATGGACTTATATGGCAATTCTCATTTTGGCCATAACTCGGGAACTGTAACTCGGAGACACTTGGGAGTGGATGGCGTCACACCTAATTCCAGGGCGCTGAACACGCCAGTCTTGGTCCCGTGTCGCTATGACTTACTGTTCCAGAGATACGGCAAAAATAAAGTTTTTGGGGGCATGGCTCCGGAACCCCAAGTCATACGATGATGAGGGTGGGACCGTTGGAAAGCCCGTGCTCAACTTGGGGGGGGGGGGGGGGGTACATCTTGGCTAAGAGGGTGCATGATCACCGAGTGCTGCTGCATGGGCTGAAACTTTGCAGAGGGCATCGGAACATCCACAGGTAAGATGCTGCTCCATCAGCTCTTCAAAAACTCAACATTTTTAGCATATTTTGTGTGTCTTGATGCATTTTTATGTGAAATTAGACTGATTCTATTGCATTTCTGCCTTGAGGTTGGTTAAGATTGATTGAGATACTGGTTACGACTATGTTTTAGATTGCGTGAGAGAGTCAGTTATCCCTTGTCTCTTTTCCCTGTTTATTTGACTTAGCTATCAGTCAATATGCAGAGTCTATCCAATAGGTACTTTTACATTTTAAAAAATGTTTTCATCTTTGTCACCATGGATAATGTTTAGCTTCGAGCCAGATCAGGCCAGTTTGTTCATAATTGCAAGCAGTTAATGTTATCCTTACCTTCTTGTTCTTGATTTTTCTCTTTCCTTTGTATATTACGAGTCTCTGATCACTTCAGCCACAATTCGAAGGGCATGCCGTAATTATATGACGTAACTTCCATGTTGCGATATGCTTTGTATTACTGTGTGTGCATACACACAGACAGAACAACAATGTAACGTAACGTACGTGCCCTTTATCCTCTGTCATAGGTCAGCATGGAGAGAAACTGTGTGTACTGCCCACTGTGCAAGAAGCCCCAAAAGACCATTTCCTACACATCTGAAGAGGGTGTGCATGAAAACCAACACTCAAGAGGAAAGGGACCAAGAAGCATCCAGGGCAATTGCCTCCCAGAATGTGTTTGCCAGAGAGGGCAGGGTTTGGGACTTCTCAGAGCTGGAGGAATTTTGCAAGGATGCAGCATCCTGTGTCGCCCTGTGCCTCCGCCTTCAGAGTCGGGGATTCATAGTGACCAACACTCCTCGAATCTGCCCGACAATTCCACCAACTCAGAGGTACGATTATGTTATTACCACCACACTGTGAGTTGCACTGATGTAGTGACTAATACACCTTTTCTACACTGTCTTACCTCGGTGACTTTTGCAACAGGTCTCAAAAGAAGGATGTCCTCACCGTTGCAAAGACGGACATAGATTACATCCAGCAAAGACTACTCAGCAGCAAAAATAAAGTTTTTGGGGGCGTGGCTCCGGAACCCCAAGTCGTATGATGATGAGGGTGGGACCGTTGGAAAGCCCGTGCTCGACTTGGGGGGGGGGGGGGGTACATCTTGGTTTCAAGTCTCTAGCACCTTCCTGTCAAAGGTTATTCACAAATGAAATCTTGACCCGTGTCATTGGTGGCAAACTGCCCTTAACCTAACCCCATTGGGTTAATTGGTTGGCCACTCTGATTGGCTACAGTACAGGCCAAAAGTTTGGACACACCTTCTCATTCAATACGTTTTCTTTATTTTCATGACTATTTACATTGTAGATTCTCACTGAAGGCATCAAAACTATGAATGAACACATGTGGAGTTATGTACTTAACAAAAAAGGTGAAATAACTGAAAACATGTTTTATATTCTAGTTTCTTCAAAATAGCCACCCTTTGCTCTGATTACTGCTTTGCACACTCTTGGCATTCTCTCCATGAGCTTCAAGAGGTAGTCACCTGAAATGGTTTCCACTTCACAGGTGTGCCTTATCAGGGTTAATTAGTGGAATTTCTTGCTTTATCAATGGGGTTGGGACCATCAGTTGTGTTGTGCAGAAGTCAGGTTAATACACAGCCCACAGCCCTATTGGACAACTGTTAAAATTCATATTATGGCAAGAACCAATCAGCTAACTAAAGAAAAACGAGTGGCCATCATTTCTTAAAGTAAGGAGTGCTCCTTACTTTAAGAAATGAAGGTCAGTCAGTCCGGAAAATTGCAAAAACTTTAAATGTGTCCCCAAGTGGAGTCGCAAAAACCATCAAGCGCTACAACGAAACTGGCACACATGAGGACCGACCCAGGAAAGGAAGACCAGAGTCACCTCTGCTTCTGAGGATAAGTTCATCCGAGTCACCAGCCTCAGAAATCGCAAGTTAACAGCAGCTCAGATCAGAGACCAGATGAATGGCACACAGAGTTCTAGCAGCAGACCCATCTCTAGAACAACTGTTAAGAGGAGACTGCGAATCAGGCCTTCATGGTCAAATAGCTGCTAGGAAACCACTGCTAAGGAGGCAACAAGCAGAAGAGATTTGTTTGGGCCAAGAAACACAAGGAATGGACATTAGACCAGTGGAAATCTGTGCTTTGGTCTGATGAGTCCAAATTTGAGATCTTTGGTTCCAACCGCCGTGTCTTTGTGAGGCGCAGAAAAGGTGAGCGGATGGATTCCACATGCCTGGTTCCCACTGTGAAGCATGGAGGAGGAGGTGTGATGGTGTGGGGGTGTTTTGCTGGTGACACTGTTGGGGATTTATTCAAAATTGAAGGCACACTGAACCAGCATGGCTATCACAGCATCCTGCAGCGACATGCCATCCCATCCGGTTTGCGTTTAGTTGGACCATCATTTATTTTTCAACAGGACAATGACCCCCAAACACACCTCCAGGCTGTGTAAGGGCTATTTGACCAAGAAGGAGAGTGATGGAGTGCTGCGGCAGATGACCTGGCCTCCACAGTCACCGGACCTGAACCCAATCGAGATGGTTTGGGGTGAGCTGGACCGCAGAGTGAAGGCAAAGGGGCCAACAAGTGCTAAACACCTCTGGGAACTCCTTCAAGACTGTTGGAAAACCATTTCAGGTGACTACCTCTTGAAGCTCATCGAGAGAATGCCAAGAGTGTGCAAAGCAGTAATCAGAGCAAAGGGTGGCTATTTTGAAGAAACTAGAATATAAAACATGTTTTCAGTTATTTCACCTTTTTTTGTTAAGTACATAACTCCACATGTGTTCATTCATAGTTTTGATGCCTTCAGTGAGAATCTACAATGTAAATAGTCATGAAAATAAAGAAAACGCATTGAATGAGAAGGTGTGTCCAAACTTTTGGCCTGTACTGTATATATAGCGGCACGGTGGTGTGGTGGTTAGCACTCACAGCAAGAGGGTTGCCGGTTCGATCCCGGGCGTGGGAGCCCTTCTGTGTGGAGTTTGCATGTTCTCCCCGTGTCAGCGTGGGTTCTCTCCGGGCACTCCGGCTTCCTCCCACAGTCCAAAGACATGCAGATTGGGGACTAGGTTAATTGGTAACTCTAAATTGTCCGTAGGTGTGAATGTGAGCGTGAATGGTTGTTTGTCTCTATGTGTCAGCCCTGCGATAGTCTGGCGACCTGTCCAGGGTGTACCCTGCCTCTCGCCCGATGTCAGCTGGGATAGGCTCCAGCCCCCCCGCGACCCTCAAGAGGATGAAGCGGTTAGAAGATGAATGAATGAATGAACATATATATATATATATATATATATGTATACATATACACACACGTATCACACGTCCATAACACGACCCGTTGTTGCTTCGAGTTGACACTTTTGACCCCTGCGATCACATGACGTGTCTACGCATGCACGTCTAATAACCACACATCTAGGCGTGTGCAAGCATTGCACGCCCATTGCATGTGTAACAAGTACACAGTGAATGCACGCGCAGTGGACACGAAGCAAGTACACGGTGATGGTTGCACATGTAATGTACACGTATCAAGTACGCAGTGAATGCAGTGTGTGCGTGTTCTCTGATACGTTTCACCCCTCATAGTGTGTGTGTGTGTGTGTGTGTGTGTGTGTGTGTGTGTGTGTGTGCGCGTGCGCGCGCGTGCGTGTGTCTTTATGTAGGACTGTGGATGTGTGGGTGACATTGGGATGATGAATATTTTTAGGCAGTGAGTGAGTTTGGATGTTTTGTTTTTGTTGTTTTTTGTTGTTTTTTAAAAATACGTATACATTAACCACATGTCTGTCTTGTATATCTACCTATAGGATCTCAGAGGAAAAAGTAAATAAGTAAATAACAAAAAAATTAAATTAAGGGGATTTTATTATTTTTTAAGTCATTTATTTATTAATTTATTTTCTATTTATTAATCAAATCCGTTGCGCAGCACCGCCCCTGCAACAATGCCACTCCCATGCTTGGCAAGGCCCCGGGCCAGCACTACTAACACAACAACAGTTTTCGGGGCAAGACCAGAGAGCAAATAAATTAAAACATTTAACAAATGAATATAATAGTAACAAAAGGGGTAGGTTTCTATGTATTTGTTGGGTGTATGTTTGCAATGTCTGTGTGTGGTGTGTCTGAATGATGGTTCACATGTGTATTGTGGGTGGTGCACAGGCAATAAAGCTGGTAAGTGGGAAGGTGGCATTGGGGTGGGAGTATTATGGATTGAGGATATTGATGAATGGGTTCCAGGTTATGTCAAAATCTGAAGCTTGTTTTTTGATAGAAGCAGATCATTTTTCCATTGATATGTATTCGTTTAGTAGATTTTACCAGTGTGTGATGGAGATTTTGTTCCTTGTTTTCCAGTTCATGAGGGTAGTTTTCTTGGTGATGGTCAGGGCAATGGAGAGTATTCTGCTGGATGTATTGTTGAGGTTTATAGTGGATATGTTGCCAAGTAAGCAGAGAGAGGGAGAGAGTGGGATGTGGCAGCCCAGAAAAAGAGAGGGGTTGTCAGTGATGTCCTGCCAGAATTGTTTGATAGGTGTGCAGTTCCATGTGGCATGCATGGTCTGTGGTGTTTTGTGAGCAGTGTGGGCAGATATCTGTGTCTACAAAACCCATTTTAAACATTCTTTCTCCTGTGTAGTGTACTCTATGAATAATTTTGAATTGAATGAGTTGTGTGTTTGTATTAGTGGACATGGAAAATATGTTTTTGCATATTTGGGTTCAGAAGTTGGCACCGGGGGTGATCTGCAGGTCATATTCCCATTTTTCTGAGGGGATGGCTATTGAATGATTGGGTGTGGATATTATGTTATAAATTTTGGACAGTAGTTTTTTTCTGGTAGAGATGTTGATCAGGTCCAATGTTAGTTGGGGGAGATCTAAGGATGAGGTAATGTTGATTTTTTTCTTTAACTGAGGATTTAATCTGGAGAAATTCTAGAAAGTGATTCTCCCTGATGCCGTACTTCTGAACCAAATGAGGAAATGAGACCAAAGTGTTGTTATGGAAAATACTTAAAACACTTGCTGCTGCAAGTGATTCGATAAATATTGCGAACAAAGATGGAGAGAGTGGGCGTCCTTGCTTAGTGCCCCTGTGCAAAGTGAAGCGTTGTGATATTATTCCGTTAGTGGTGATAGAGGCTATTGGTGATGTATACTAGGGCATTAACGACTTTGATTTTTTTCAGGTCGACTTATCTGTCAATAATGTCGAAGTCGAGTCGACAAGTCATTTGATGACGTCATCATATTGACACGGCGGAGGAAAGTGAAGTATCTCCACAAATGTGATGTGTATCTGTCAAGTCCCGAACATAATCGGGCGGAACGTACGCGGAACGGACTCTGCAGAGGTCTGTGTGGACTCAAAGCGGACGTCCGCAAGCCCTGTGCGCGCAAAGCTCAGATTTTACGACCGCGCAGACTCCGCTCCGCACACCAGTGACTGCTCGGCATGTATTTTTCACATCGCGGGGATTTTTCACGGACATTTTTACAGGAAACTACAACGCGGAAGTGCGCTCGACTATGAAAGCCCGAATGACTGCAGACATTCCTCGCGGAGTCTGCTCCGCTTAAGTATCAGTGTAAGCCAATCAGAGGCAGCGATTGCATTCCGTACACAAGCACACAGAGAGAGAGAGAGAGGGAAAAAACACACGACTTGTCGACTCCTCCTGGGGGGTGTCGACTTGTGCCACTGACGTCGACACGTCAACAAATCGACTTTCCTCTTAATGCCCTAATGTATACTGAACAATATCCTTACCCAGAGGATAAATGATTCAACCAAACCAAATTGTTTTAGTGTAGAAAATAAAAATTCCCAGTTTACCTTATCAAATGCCTTTTCTGCGTCAAGTGATAATATGGCTGTTAATGGGTTTGTGTGTGATGAGTAATGGATAAGGTTAATGAGTCTGTGTAGGTTATTTGATGAGTCTCTTCCTTTCATAAACCCAGTTTGGTCTGAGTAGATGATAGATGGAGTGACTGTTTCAATTCGTAATGCTAGGGCTTTGCTGATGATTTTGATATCGGTGCTGAGGAGAGACAGGGGGCGATAGCTTGAGGGGGAGGTGGGGTCTTTGTCTGGTTTTAGTAAGAAAGTGATTGTAGCACTATTCATGTCTGTGGTAAGTTTGGATTGTTGTTTAATTTCAGTTGTTAATCTATTACATATATGGGCTAAAATATTCCAAAAGTGTTTATAGAACTCAGCAGGGAAGCTTTCAGGTCCTGGTGATTTATTGTTGGGCATGAGTTTGAGTGCTTGGTGGAGTTCTGTAATTGTAAATGGTTGATCCAGAGTATTAGCTTGGTCTTCTGTGAGCTGAGGCAGATGAATATTGCGTAGGAAGGTGTCTATGTCTTTTTGGTTTGGTTTGTGTGTTGATGAGTATAAACTGGTGTAAATACTTCTTATTTATTTCTTCAGGTGTATGTACAAGCGTCCGTGCTGAGTTCATAATCGTTGTAATTGTTGTTTTTTCTTTGTTTCGTTTGATTTGGTTGGCCAGGCATTTTCCAGATTTATTACTGTATGCAAAGTTTTCGTGTCTGAGTCTTTCTTGGAGGGATTTTTGTTTTTTTGTTCAAGTGTTTATTCAGTTGTAGTCTGTATTTCCATAGATTTTGTACTTATACTGTGGAATTTATTGCGTTGATGTTCTAGTTCATTAATCTTTTGTTCTAAGTATGTTTCCTGTTGGCTGTCTCTTTTTCTTGTGTGTGGAGTATGATATGATTTTACCTCTTAACACTGCTTTCCCTGTTTCCCAAAATAGTGATGGTGCTATTTCAAGTCAATCATTTATTTTTTAGGAAGGATGTCCACTCTCTTTTGTTAAAATTGTAAAATTCAGGGTCCTCAAGTAAGTTGCCTGCCTTGACGTTGTACCTGAAGTTTTTGTTTGAAGTGTTCCAATTTTGCCACAATGGGAAGGGGGTGTTTGTTTGCGGGGTTTTTGTTCAATGTTCCATTTATGCCTTTTGGTTGGACATTTCACCTAAAATAACCTTCCTGTTCTTACCTTATCAAGGTCATAAAAAAGCATTCAACTTCACTGGAGTAATACAAATGCAAAATTTTGATTTCCATATGTTCTGGTGTGTCCCCTTGCATCCATTTCCATATTCTCATTATTTCCATAACTGTTAATTTGCCCACAAGCCAAACTATCTGCATTTGATGCAAAAAGCTAAAAGGCTGGGGCTCACTCAGGCTGAGTAATTAGTTAACCTGAGAGTGTTCATGATCCACAATGGCTCTCAATATACCAGGGATGATAATGATGGTAGCTTTCTATGTGCTGGTGTTGGGAACCGGCATCTGGGCATCCATGAAATCTAAAATGATCGAGAAAAGCACACTCAGTAGTCGTGTAGAAGTTTCCTTTTTGGCTAACCGCAGGGTCAGCTTGCTACTGGGAGTATTTACAATGACAGGTGAGTTGAGGTAAACTACACTGATTGTACTATGTACTACTTTCTTCACAACAGTCCATGATACTTTGATATTTTAGGTCTGTTTCCTTTAAAGAGCATTTACAGCATTAGTTATTGCTTCTTTGTGTATGTTTATCTCCTGCCACAGCTACTTGGGTTGGAGGTGCCTTTATCATCGGTGTTGCAGAGTCTGTGTATGATCCTACCAAAGGTCTAATCTGGGCTCTTGTTCCTCTGCAGGTCTCTCTTTCCTTTATTATTGGTAAGACTCTCAGTATTTTTTTACAAGAAAAATTTAATATCCAAACTTTTTCCTCAAGTTGTCTTTTTTTTTTAATTTTATTAAAGGTGGATTGTTCTTTGCAAAGCCAATGAGGGAGAACAATTACATAAGTATGATGGATCCCTTTCAGAGGAAGTATGGAAAACCACTGACTGCGGTTCTCGCCATTGTTCCAGTCATAGCTGAAATCATCTGGGTTCCTGGATTACTGATTTCTCTGGGTAAAATTATGCTAACACACTGAAATACACAATTTCAGTGTTGTTCTCAGTGTTCTTTTCAAGGATATATTAGTGTAGCCCTACTACACAAAAACCACATTCACAGAAATTAGAAAGACATAAATGTAAACTATAAATTTGTAACATATTTAGTAACAAGCCAAAGGATCAATACCAAATAAATAAAAACAAAACAGTGAAATAGAGTAAGAATTCTTACATTTTGCGACAAACCTTGACATTAGTGGCAGAAACTGAAAAATATAAGATATGTATGACAAGGACACAAAACAATGTGTGTGAATGGACAACAAACTCATAATGTGTATAAAATTGATTTTTTTATGAAGTGTATCACTCGTGATAACTTATTGACAATAGGGCATAAAGATAAACCTAAACATTATATTATAACAAGTTTGTTTCCATTTTTATTTATTTGGCATTGAACCATTTTTTCTTTTTCTTTTTAAATATGTTAATTATTTAATTCTTAATGAATGTTTAATTTTTTATTTATTTTTTATTTTAATTTTATTTTATTTCATTATTTATTTTGTGCACATGCAATTCAGTGATAACCCTGTAGTTGTGATGTTGACTGGTCTTGAAATAAAGAGTCCTCTTTGTCTGAGACCAAGACAAGACTAAGTAAAAATGGAGCTGAGTCCAAGATGAGACCAAAACCTTAAAAAAGTGGTCTCAATACCAAGACTGATCTCAAGTACTACAACACTGATTTCACTGCCTGAGTTATACATCCAATGTATCCTTCATATTTGTTCATATGTTTGTTACAGCGGCGACCATGACTGTCATCTTGGATCTGCCCTTTAGTGTTTGCGTCTGGATCTCTGCTGCAGTGGCGATCATCTACACCGTTCTTGGAGGTCTCTACTCAGTTGCATACACTGATGTCATCCAGCTGTTACTTGTGCTTTTTAGCTTGGTGAGTTCTACACAATGAAAACAGATTTCTCATGCAATGAATGGGCTGTTTGGAAATTTTCTAAAATAAGAACAAGCTCATCTTCTCACAGTGGCTGTGTGTCCCCTTCGCTATGACAAGTGACGTTTATACTGACATCACTAAAACAGCGTTGAACCACACATATCAGGCCGCCTGGCTTGGCCACCTTGAGTCTCATGACGTCGGTAGATGGATTGATGATTTCCTATTGATGGTAAGATGAATAACAGTATATTGGATTGTGCCTTCTCAACCATATTAGTTTGTGGGGAAAAAAGTGCATCATCCTCTTATTTTAAAGAACATTTTTTGATTTGTTTATAATCTTCGTTTGTCCAGACTGTGGGCAATATGGCCGTTCAGGATTTCCATCAAAGGATTCTCTCCTCCAGCTCCACGTCCACAGCCAGAATCATCTGTTTCATAGCAGCAGGTGGAGTCATCATTGCAGGACTTCCATCAGTGTTGATCGCTGCTGTCGCAGCTTCAACTGGTAAATTTATGAGTTCATGGTATCTTTAACTTTCCATATTGGTAAATGCAGCCTGTTGC
This sequence comes from Epinephelus fuscoguttatus, assembly GCF_011397635.1. NCBI lineage: Eukaryota > Metazoa > Chordata > Actinopteri > Perciformes > Serranidae > Epinephelus > Epinephelus fuscoguttatus. The sequence continues at coordinate 19,320,585 of NC_064775.1, forward strand.
TGAGAGAACTTAACACGTCCAATTCCTGTATTACCTTTAAAACAGAATTATAAATTAACAAGCTTCTCTCTGCGTGTTCGTTTGATGAAGAATTACAGGAGAGTAGATGACTTCAACTTAACTCTTCTTTATTTTTCAGCTCACGATGTACAGAGCTCTGGGTCTATTTCTTCTTGCCCTAACCAACAATACCAGCGAGTCAGGGCACGAAGTCTGACAACCTATCTCTCCCTGACCCAGTCTTTTTAAGCGTATACAGTTATTTGTGACGCAAGCATTGCCAGTGGTGTTGCTAGGGAGACCTCGTTCCTTTCTGCTGACTCCAGCAGTTCTTATCTGCTGCTCCAGCTCCTCTTCTCTCTGAAACACATATCAGAACAGGAAACACAGCTGCCCACAAGGCCGCTGTGAGTGAGTCGCTTCTGCTACACACATTTCATGAGACGCTCTCCTCTCACCTGCACATTGTCTAAAGGTCATGTCTAGTTCATCTACTGATATTTTCCACTCAAGCAGTCACGTTCCTCTGCACTTGTCTTCTTATTATGCAAACTAGTAATTTATGCAACTGATAGTAGGAACGGGTGTGCATTCAATAAATGTACTATTTACATTTTCCTTAACCTTATCAAATGTCCAGTATCCAACAAGCCATAACTCTTGTTTGTTTTTGTTTCAAGACTGGAACTCCACCACATATGGTTCTCCCTCTCCATATGAGCGAGGAGAGGCAGCCATGGTGTTGCCCATCATCCTTCAGCATTTGATCCCAAGCTACATATCTGCTTTTGGCGTTGGAGCTGTTGCGGCTGCAGTGATGTCATCCGCTGACTCTTTTCTCTTATCTGCAACCACCATCTTCACCACCAGCATCTACCAGACCATCAGGAGTCAGGTAGCAGGAACAGGAGGGTGGAAATACCAATTTTTAATGTAACATTTGAGTTGTAAATATCTGCTTATGTATTATTTTTCTCTGCAGGCATCAGATAAAGAGCTGCAGTGGGTGATTTGTCTCTCCATAGTGGTTGCAGGACTTGTTGGAACATCCCTCACATACCTGGACGGCGGCATCTTAGTGTTCTGGATCCTGGGCTCAGACTTGACCTACACGATTATATTCCCCCAACTGATCTGCGTCCTCTTCACGGAGGTATCCAACGGTTACGGGGCGATCGCAGGCTACCTTATTGCAGTGGTAATGAGACTGTTGTGTGGAGAGCCGTTGTTAGGCCTTCCGGTGTTCCTGCAGTTCCCGGGTTGCGCTTTAGAGGATGGTGTTTACATTCAGCGCTCTCCTGTCAAGACCATTTGCATGCTGTGTGCTCTGGTTTCCATTCTCTTGTTTTCATATGTGGCCTCACTCCTGTTTAACAAGGGGATTCTTCCTGGGAGGTGGGATGTGTTCAAAGTGAAGTCCCAGGGAGCACCAGCAGGTGGTGCCAAAGAGGTTGACTTTGAAAATGAAGAGGACACAGTGGCCTCTGCACCGATGCTTGATACAGGATGCTAGATATTGCATGCCTTTGTAAAAGAAAAAGTTTTTGTGTGTTTCTGATAAGATTGCTAATTTAGGGTGATGGCAAAGGATTTATTGCAATGACTGTTTTACTGATTGAAAAATTTATGTAAATCTCATAATTAAAAAGCTCCCCTCTTCCAAAGTTCCTCAAATCTGTCATTTAAATCTAACAATTACAAAATGATGCTCTTAACACTGGAAACTGAAGACTGGCTGCAGGTATTATGCACATTTTCACTTTCGAAAAAACTCCCATTGCAAGTGTCTTATTTCATATGGAGAATTTAATGTTCTATCTTATTACTCTTAAATGTCTCCATTAATTTTTGACAATGCTTTGATAACGGTTGCATAACTGTCACTGTATGCTGGTTGTTTTCTTTGTTCTCAAGTCTCTCTCAAAAGACAGAGTACTAGGGCCACATTAAGCACAGAAAAATCTGAGATTTCAAGAATGAATTCACAATGTTAAAAAAAAAAAAAAAGGTCATACTAATATTATGTAAATTAAGTTGTAATTAAGAGAATCAAGTTAAACTCTTTCAAGAGAAAAAGTTGTAATATTGTGTACATAAAGTCATAATTTAAAGAGAGTAAAGTAATACTTTTTCAAGAGTAAAAGTCATATTTTTATGAGAAAAAAGTTGTAATATCCCAAGAATGAACTGGCATAAAAAATAATTAACGCACTATTTCAACCATTTCTCGTAAAATGACTTTATTTGTGTAATAATAAAACTTTTACCTCTCAATAGTATGACTTTATTGCCATGAAATTATGACTTTTTTGATTTTTTTTTCTTAAAATCAAAACTTAGTACTTGTAATATTATTATTCTTGATCAATATCTTTATGTGTTAAATAAATGATTGTCACGAACCAGCTCTTTGGAAGAAAGGGAAGCAAAGTAAAACCAGATGAAACTGGTAAAAAAAAATAAAGTTTTTTTTGTTCTTTTCCTTTTTTTTCCCTTTGTACTTTCTTCAAGAAGTTTTCAGTCACTTATACAAAAACAACCAAAGTGGTGAATTACAAATGAAAAGGGCCTGTGGGTGCTGTTCAGATTAATCCTTGAGTAACAAAGAAGAAATGAAGAAAATTAAAAACAAGAAATTTTGTTTAAAAAAATAAAATCACATCAATGACATGATCATCATGTGTTAGCACAGTGCTGCAGGCTCCGCCACTTATCTTTTTAAAATAACCATTTTGCAATGATGAACAAGGTCTGGGTTACAAACTAAGAAACCATAAAGCCTTCTTGGTTAAGCTGAGTAAAAGTAAGGAGGTAAAACTTGACTTGACTTGAATGGTGATTACTTTACAAACATTTCAACCACGTGGATGGCGACCAGCTGACAGAGACTACACAGAAATGGCATCTGACCAGATAACCCTCGCACAACTGTGGGGTGCGATCAAAGAAAGTAATGCGGACATCTCCCGACACATCGACTCAAAAATAGGCGAGGTACAAAGCCAACTAACAAACGTCCAAGTCTCCTTCTGAACGCTGGGTGACCAACTTGAGGAGATCCAACACAGGGTCGGTGCAAACGAAGACAACATTCAAAGTGTCACAGTCAACGTTGCAGCATTAGACAAAGAAGTTACTGTAGCCTACTTAAACGTAAAAACCAAGAAAGAGAGGATGAAATGAGAAGGGCAAACTTAAGGTTGGTGGGGCTTCCTCAGGGAGCGGAGAAGCGGGACCTGGCTACACCTTTACCTATCGAGAGGGCTTACAGGACTGAGGTCAAACCAGCCCTCACTTTGAAACATTTGGTCAAGCCAGCCTTCACTTTGGGGTGCGCGCATATACTACACATTACGGCAAGAGCGAGAAAGGACTGATTTCAAAGTAAAAGCAAGCTTCCAAAACGACCTCAGGCCAAAGAGCATGGATACCAAGAGGCGAAGCTCAATAGAACCAGAGACGCCCCATAGCAACAGACTCGCCCATGGTTTCGTCCTACCGCCGCCATTTTGGACTGTCAGCAGACCGCAGCAGACCCGCTTGCATACAAAAACACACAGACAAACTGAAGTATATCGCTATTAATTGTGCTTACAATGCTACTCACCTCGTGATGGCTTGGTCACAGCTGCTTTTTCACATTTTTGTAAAGCAAAATAGGCTACAGACTTTATAAAACACACAACAAAAAAAACGGCCTAGATGGCATCTCTACATAGGCCTATTACATCCACTTATGAGAAGATTAACTTAAGTACTCCAAACAAAATCGCCCCATAAGCCAATCTACCAAAAAAACACAGGACAGGCGAGCGGCTGAGGAAGGGGTCGCAGTTAAGATTGTCCGTCGCTGCGGGGAGAGAGGTCCCTCGGTGGTAATTTTGGGCTGGGCCTTTTTTTTTTTTTTTTAGTCATGTCATGATATGAGGGCCGATGCCCCCTCCCACTTGGGCCTCGGCTGCCAGTCAATCAATCATACAGGGAGAGAGGAGATTGACAAAATTGAGAAGAAACTCAAAGGAGGTGCGGAAAAAATAAGAGAGAAAAAGAGACAAGCCCTTTACGAAGATGCTGCCAAATGTGTTAAAATAACACAGATGTTTGCTGGCTATGGCGGAGCTTCTTCAGCGGCAGCATCAGTGACCGCACCCGCACTGGCATCCAAAGCAGCCGCAGCAGGTAAGGATGGCGGTGGTGGCCGTCAGCAGGTGGATGAGACGAAGGGGAGGCAGGAGGAGGAGACCCGCGGCCGCCGCATTATATGACGACGGCACAGTCGGTGAGACTGGAGGGGAATTTGAACTTCAGGTAAGAAGTGATGAACTGCAGTCTACCTGGGTCAGATATGAATCAAGTTTGGTTGATAGTTTATTTTCGTTGTGCTTGCTAACTAACACAGCATAGTTATGAGTAGGCCATTTAACAATTTAGCTGGCTGTTGAGCAGCATGATGGGGTTTCTCTACTGCTGGGCTGTTTCTGTGATGTTATACTAGTGATGGTGATCTTTGTGCTTCAGTAACTTTATTTTATTCATTTAGTTAGTTAAGTATAGTCTTTATTAGTTAGGTAGTAAAATATTTCAATGTCTATTAATTGATATAGGTGCACTATGCAGTAATTCTTTACTCTGAAACAGCTAAAGCTCAACAGAGCAATTTTGTTCATGTAAAACCAAATGATTAGGCTAGTATTCATCATAAACCCACTTGCAAATATAATTTAGACTGAATCAAATTAGGATTTGCCAGGAGATGTGATGCTGCTCATTAACATAAAAGTGGCTTGGAGTTAAAAGTAACTACTTAAATGTATTTGTCTTTTATACATAAATATCCTCTTTATTCTAGATATGTTGTTCTTTTATCTTATTGTTTTTTTTACTGACATGTAACAGCAAACTCTTGTGGACAATAATTACCTGTATTTTGTTTTTATTGCGGGCATGTTTCCATTCAATTTAAAATATCCCTTCACTTTTTAAAGGTTGCCATGTTTGAGGAAGTATTATGTGTTGCTGTGCTGTTTATTGATGTGGTGAGTACATGAAAATATTACTAAATCTATCATTTATTCATTTTAATATTCATCAATAATCATGTCTCACCTCTGTTCCTCACTGTCCAATTTTCAGGATCCCATCATACGTTCATTTTTCAGGAGGTTGACTAGACCAAGCAGCCTTTTGGGTTCCTCTAAGTAAATACTGTATAGAATAATGGGACTGGAAGGATGGTGTAGGTTTAAATTTATTAGACAAGTACATATACACCAACAAGACAGTGTACAAGCGGTGTCACAAGAAAGTTTGTTTTCATTCATAGGCTTCATTGTCTTTCCATCAATACCTGGTGGGCCAGACTAGGCTCAAAATGCCCGGGCCGATTTTTTGTCCCAGTCCCGCCCTGCCATCCATCCACCCCTCCCTCCCTCATGGCCCGGCCGCACATACACCCCCGACGCTCGGCTCTCTTCTTCTTCTTCTTCTTCTTCTTCAGATTTTACGGCGGTTGGCATCCATCACTTTGGTGCATTACCACCCCCTATCATTACGGATTTTTGGCTCTGCTCAACCCATATACAAGCATACACACCTGCACAACAAACCTACTTCACTGACTCTCACTCCTTCTTTTGTGCTGTTATTTCCACCCATTTTAATGCCATCAACACCGCCACCATCTCTGCTGTGTACACGCCTAGTCCATCACCTGTCCTTCTATAAATACCTACTCCTTTTCCTAGTACCGCCACCCCAAATCCTGTTACTCCTGTGTCTGGATTTTTCGCCCCATCCATGTACACCTGCACAAAGTCTTGATATTCTTGATTTATCAAGTGGCTAAATGCACTCAGTAAATCAACTGTTTTCTTCCCTGTCCAGCAGAGACATGTCAACTCTCAGACACACTAGTCTCCATGGAGCCTCTACTGGAAAGACCACTGGTGGGCTTATCTGTAGTCCTTCAATAGACAGTTCTTTCGCTATTTTATTACCAACTTTTGCAAAATGCTCCCTAGTGCTCTTCTCATTCTCCCAGCTGTCCTGTAGTACCCCTCTTGTTGGGTGATTAGCTCTATGCCCTTTCAAATTCACCCAGTAATTGGCCATCAGCTGTTTTCTCCTTAACTCCAGAGGTACTTCACCCATCTCGACTTGTATGGCAGGAATTGGTGATGTCTTAAAAGCTCCGCAACAGATGCGTAAAGCTTGTGCCTGTATGACATCTAGCTTTTTCAAATGGCTCTTAGCTGCTGACCCATATGCCACACAACCATAATCCAGCACGGATCGTATTAATGCAACATACAGCCTGTGGAGTGCTCTGCAACTTGCTCCCCATTCTCTTCCAGCCACACAACGCATCACATTTATGACTTTTTTACACTTTTCCTCTATCCTGGTGACATGGCCTGACCATGTCAGGCGTTCATCAAACACTACACCAAGGAATTTAAATTGTGGCACCCTTTCCAACTCTTCCCCATACATTTTTAACCTGACATCCTCTCTGATTCTCTTCCTGGTAAAGAACACAGTTTGTTTTTTTTCAGTTGAAACTTTGCATCCCCAGTCATATCCCCAATCAGTCACTTGATTGATTGCTCCTTGAAGTTTTCCAATGACATGCTCAATATTTCTGCCTCTTTTCCAAAGAGCTCCATCATCGGCAAACAGAGACCTGCCTATGTCTACAGGAAGTTTTGAGAACACATCATTAATGCTTAAACTGAACAGTAATGGACTGATCACACTCCCCTGAGGCGTTCCATTCCCCACCACATACTGTGTTGACATGACTCTCCCGATTCTCACTTGAATTTTCCTTCCAAACAGGAAATCTTTAATCCAGTTAAAGGCTCTCCCTCCAACTCCAATCTTAGATAGTTTTATCAGCAGGCCTTCCTTCCACATCATATCATATGCCTTTTCAATATCGAAAAACACTGCAATAACTGATTCTTTGTTTGCTTGGGCCTTTCTTATTTCTGTTTCTAGTCTTATCACTGGATCCATAGTATTCCTCCCTCTTCTAAAGCCACTTTGATAGTTGGCTATCTTACCTGCCTTCTCCAGCTGGTAAGTTAACCTTTCTGTAATCATTCTCTCCATTACTTTGCATATATTTGAAGTCAGAGCTATTGGCCTGTAGCTAGATGGTTTTATTGGGCCTTTCCCTGGTTTCCTTATTGGGATTACCACTGCTTCCTTCCACACTGCTGGTAGCCGGCCCTTTTTCCACACTTTGTTATAGAGCTTTAACAGTTCCTTGAGCATTTTCTTTCCTAAGTGCTTCAGCATACTATAGCTTACTTGGTCTTTCCCTGGAGAAGTTGGTTTAGATTTGTTTATTGCCCTCAGCATCTCTTCCAGTGTAAATGGTTCATCCAAACTGCTATTGGCTTCTTCCCTCCTGTCCAATATTTCTGGATGTTGGCTTAATGTCTTTCTTCTTCTTCTGTTACCTTCTTCTGACAAGTTTTCTGAGCTGTGTACTTTTGCAAATGCCTTAACCATTATTTCTGCTTTTTCTTTATCTGTCACTGCTGTTTTTCCATCATCTATCATGACTGGATACTCCCACTCTCTCCTGTCCCCTCCCATTCTCCTTATCATTCCCCACACCTCACCTACTGGTGTTGTTCTTCCAGTTGAGCTGCAAAAGTTCCTCCAGCTTTCTCTCTTAGCTTGCCTCACCGTTCTCCTCACCACTGCCTGCGCCTTTTTATACTGAATTAGGTCTTGCATGTTATGGGTTCTTTTGAACAATCTTAATGCCCTGTTCCTTTGCCTTACAGCCTGACGGCATTCCTCTGTCCACCATGGTACCAGCTTCCTCTCACTCCTTCCTTTACTTTTGGGTATGGCTTTTTCTGCTGCAGCAATAATTATAGATGTTATCTGATTATTAAGCTCATCCACATCATCTGACCTGCCAGTTATCAGTATTTTCTCCTCACTCAGTCTTTGAAACTCACTCCAGTTAGCCTTTTCAAATCTCCATTTTTTAACTCCACTAGCTTGTCTTCCTTCCACTTTCTCTCCCACATAACAGGCCACTGGATAATGATCACTGCCCAGTGTTGTTTTCAAAACTTTCCAGGAGCTGACTCCAGCTAAAGAGTTAGATACAAGTGTGATATCTAATGCTGACACTGCACCTGTTGCTGTGTTGATCCTAGTGCCTTTTCCGTCATTCATACAAACTAGATCGTTATTATCCATCAGTTCTTCAATTATTCTGCCATTTAAGTCTGTCTGTAACGCTCCCCAAGTGGTGCTATGGGCATTAAAATCTGCACACCAGACATTTCTAGCTTTGTTCTGACTTTGTATTTCCAGCAACTTATCCAAGTTTAACTTTTTACATGGGTTGTAGTAATTGATTACCACTAGTGCTTCTCCTTTATTCCAAATTTCCATGGCTATATACTCCAACTCATCTCCTTTCTCTAGCACTCGACAAGGTATTCCATGTTTTACAAGCGTTACACTTCCTCCTCCTCCCCCAAGGCTTCAATCTTGTCGATGTGTTACATAGCCATGCACAACAAAATCCAAACTAGGTTTTAACCATGATTCCTGGATGCACACAATGTCAGGTTTTTCTTTCAATTCTTGCATGAAATGCTTAAACTCTTGGCCATTAGCCAGCAGGCTCCGTGCATTCCACTGCAGAAGAAAGACCATAAGCACTATTAACCAATACATGGTGTTTCCTGGCTCGACTGATTAGTGAGGTTTTCCCTCACCTCTTCCCATGTCAGTCCTACAAGACCCAAATGATTCACCGCTGCTTTGACTATCAGCTGAATTTTTACATTTTTTGACTGAACTTCAGCAGTGTTGTTTATCACTCCTGCTATGAAAGTTACAAGTGCTTTTTTGTCAACATACAGCTCATGGTTGGCTTTCTTTTGTGGCACTCTGCTCCCTGCTCCTTCTTCTCTCTTTTCACTCGTTACTCATGCTGCCCCAGCATAAGAGAGCTTCCTCTCCACCCTTACTTTCTGAATTTCATTTTCTCTTTTCATGAATTGACATCCTCCATAAGCCACACTATGAGCCCCACCACAGTTACAGCACCTTGGATGCACTCCATCTCCACACTTCCCATACTCATGGTCTCCCCCACAGCGAGCACATCTCCTCTGCTCTTTACAAACCTTAGCTGTGTGTCCAAATCGTTGACATTTAAAGCACCTTAGTGGCTTCAGCACATACACCCTTACTGGATAACTCATGAAGCCCGGGAACACTTTATTTGGCACAAGATTACCTTCAAACTCAATCAGTACTGTTTCACTATCCTTCTTTGTACCATCCCTTGTTGTTTTCATTCTCAACACACTTTTCACTTTAGCTCCCTTGATATTTTCCCCCATATTTACTGCCAACGGCACACCTGTTATTACCCCTTTGCACCCTCCTTCTCTTTGTGCTCCAACCCTCCTTGTGCTCTCTACCTTAGCTTTTCCTATCTCCTTTAAACTAAGAGCTTTCTCAAGCTGCTCTTCATCCACACATCTTACCAGAAGATTTCCATCATTAAGGACTTTGGCGTACAATATCTCTCCAATCTTGTTAGCCAGGGTTGTAGTTAGCATGAATGGATTGATTTTCTTCATCATTTCCTGTCTCTTTTCATTGAATCTTATAATGACACATTTATCTGACTTATTCTTCTGCCGTTCATAGCCCTCTTCCTCACTGTCAGATCGGTCACTGTTGGCTTTTCTGATCCTTTTTGTCCCCTTTCCTTGGTGTTCAACAACCCAGCTCTGCACTCCGCTCTCACATGCTTCTCCTTTTCCCTCTTCTAAGTCCATGTCTAGCAAACTTTGTACATCTGATCCCAAAGAATCCTCATAACCCACCTCCTCTCCTAACTCTGGCAATTCTGCTCGGGTAGACCTTCCTGGTTTCCCCTGTTTTAATTGCCCTGATGATGTTTCCGCCATCTTCTCTCCACCTCCCAACAGCTGTTTGGCTAGCTATAAGGCGCAGCGCACAAATCTCGTTTTACCGGGGCTATACAGGCCGTCGGCCGAAACCTATGCAAACCACTCCTTACAACCTACCTTTTACCAAAACCAAAGTCCGTAATCCTAGATCAGAGCCAAATAAACCGTAAATTGTTCCTACCAGATGTGCCGATACCAATTCAAATTTTTCCGCCAATGACAAACTCCACTTCCTTCCACCAACCCTGTACTTCCGTCCTAGTGGAATGGTAGTGCCCGCTTGACTCTCTCTGCGGACAGAATGGTTTTATAGTAAGGGGAGAAGTAAAGGGAGGAGGGCAGGCTTAGCGTGGACGGTTAGTGACGTCATTCACCTCGAAAAAAAAAAAAATCATTCGCCTCCAATGTGATGTAATGTAAATTCAAATGTAGTAACCAGGTTTCAAGCTGTAGAGAGCACTCCATACCACATTTTTAAAATAAAATGTAGATTTTCAACAGTTTGCACTACACTGTCAAGATTTTGAGCAGGATCAGTTAGTAACACTACTATACAACCAGAAACAATGATTATCAGCTGGAGAAAAAAAAAATGATTTTAGGGTTTAGTTACTCTTTAATGGCGACGTCACATAATCAGGAATAAAGATGTATTTACAGTTTGTACAATAAGGGGACAGTAATAAAATAATAATATATAGGCTATTTTAATCCAAGAGGCCATATATATATATATACAGTACAGGCCAAAAGTTTGGACACACCTTCTCATTCAATGCGTTTTCTTTATTTTCATGACTATTTACATTGTAGATTCTCACTGAAGGCATCAAAACTATGAATGAACACATGTGGAGTTATGTACTTAACAAAAAAAGGTGAAATAACTGAAAACATGTTTTATATTCTAGTTTCTTCAAAATAGCCACCCTTTGCTCTGATTACTGCTTTGCACACTCTTGGCATTCTCTCCATGAGCTTCAAGAGGTAGTCACCTGAAATGGTTTCCACTTCACAGGTGTGCCTTATCAGGGTTAATTAGTGGAATTTCTTGCTTTATCAATGGGGTTGGGACCATCAGTTGTGTTGTGCAGAAGTCAGGTTAATACACAGCCGACAGCCCTATTGGACAACTGTTAAAATTCATATTATGGCAAGAACCAATCAGCTAACTAAAGAAAAACGAGTGGCCATCATTACTTTAAGAAATGAAGGTCAGTCAGTCCGGAAAATTGCACAAACTTAAAATGTGTCCCCAAGTGGAGTCGCAAAAACCATCAAGCGCTACAACGAAACTGGCACACATGAGGACCGACCAAGGAAAGGAAGACCAAGAGTCACCTCTGCTTCTGAGGATAAGTTCATCCGAGTCACCAGCCTCAGAAATCGCAAGTTAACAGCAGCTCAGATCAGAGACCAGATGAATGCCACACAGAGTTCTAGCAGCAGACCCATCTCTAGAACAACTGTTAAGAGGAGACTGCGCGAATCAGGCCTTCATGGTCAAATAGCTGCTAGGAAACCACTGCTAAGGAGAGGCAACAAGCAGAAGAGATTTGTTTGGGCCAAGAAACACAAGGAATGGACATTAGACCAGTGGAAATCTGTGCTTTGGTCTGATGAGTCCAAATTTGAGATCTTTGGTTCCAACCGCCGTGTCTTTGTGAGACGCAAAAAGGTGAACGGATGGATTCCACATGCCTGGTTCCCACTGTGAAGCATGGAGGAGGAGGTGTGATGGTGTGGGGGTGTTTTGCTGGTGACACTGTTGGGGATTTATTCAAAATTGAAGGCACACTGAACCAGCATGGCTACCACAGCATCCTGCAGCGACATGCCATCCCATCCGGTTTGCGTTTAGTTGGACGATCATTTATTTTTCAACAGGACAATGACCCCAAACACACCTCCAGGCTGTGTAAGGGCTATTTGACCAAGAAGGAGAGTGATGAAGTGCTGCGGCAGATGACCTGGCCTCCACAGTCACCGGACCTGAACCCAATCGAGATGGTTTGGGGTGAGCTGGACCGCAGAGTGAAGGCAAAGGGGCCAACAAGTGCTAAACACCTCTGGGAACTCCTTCAAGACTGTTGGAAAACCATTTCAGGTGACTACCTCCTGAAGCTCATGGAGAGAATGCCAAGAGTGTGCAAAGCAGTAATCAGAGCAAAGGGTGGCTATTTTGAAGAAACTAGAATATAAAACATGTTTTCAGTTATTTCACCTTTTTTTGTTAAGTACATAACTCCACATGTGTTCATTCATAGTTTTGATGCCTTCAGTGAGAATCTACAATGTAAATAGTCATGAAAATAAAGAAAACGCATTGAATGAGAAGGTGTGTCCAAACTTTTGGCCTGTACTGTATATTTATTTATATATATATATATATATATATATATATATATATATATATATATATATATGTTGAAAGCAAAGGTACAAAAGGGATTAATATCAAGATTGTATAATACTATAAACAATGGAATGAACCATAATTCAGCACGGCATAAATACAAGTGGGAAAAAGATGTGGGACACGAATACGTGCTGAAGGAATGGGAAGATCTATTGGAGAAGTCACAAAAAAGTTTGATTAACACCAAACATAGACTTATGCAGTTTAACATATCTCATGATGTGTATTATACTTCCCACAGGCTACAGCAGTTTAGCCCTAATACACCATCTAAATGCCAAGATGTAATGCAGATAATGGTGATATGATACACATGTTTTGGAGGTGCACACACTTGGAAGGATTTTGGAATAAAGTTTATAAATATACATCTGAAATATAACAGAAAAGAATTATCCTGGACCCCAGAATATCAATTTTGGGTGATGTAGAAATGTGTAAAGAAGTTAATAAAATGCAATTTTAAAAAAAAAAGTAAAATCAAACAAAAAAGGAGATGACCTGGAAAAAGTGCTTAAAAGTTAAAAGTCTGTAACATCATTTTAAAATGTAATAATAAGTATTATTATATAGCTATTCCCTAGCTGTTTTCTTTTTTCCCTAGTTATTTTCTAAAGCTATTGATTTTTTGCAATTATTATTTCCCCCATATTTCTGAAAGAAACTGCACCAATTTGCTTCAGTTCAAGGTTAAAATACTTTCAAAAGGTGTCTGAAAGCAGCACATGAAAAATGATGTTGCTCCAGGTTTCAAAGGGTTAAATAAAAAAAAGAGGACTCTCAAAAATAAGAACTGGTAGGCCTAGTGCTTTACCTTAAAGCAAAAAAAAAAAAAAGAATCTATGGAACAAAGTGGCAACGAAAGTGGTTATTATTTTTTAACAAGACATCACAGCTCTTTTTTTGGGAAGATAGTGGCACAGTATTTCAAGCCAAAATATTATCTTTTCCTATCCATAACCATAGTTTTTTTTAAAGCCTTAAAGTAATACTCAGACGATTTGGGAGTCATGCCCTTTCTCTATCATTTTCATATTGAGACAACATGATCGATATCTTTTTTGTGTCTGTACGTCCAGTGGATGGGACTCAGCGGTTAGCATTGCGGCTTAGTTTAGCGAATACAATTGAAGTCTATAGGGGGTCAGTAGCCTACTCATAAAAGTGAACAAATAAACGTTACAGAAACCCTGAAGCTGGCATTTCTGCATGTGCATTTAAAATAAACATGTTTAAACATTAGTTCGAAAAACAAAAGTCCTTTTTAGTCATTTTAGAAGAAGTTTGATACACGGAACTATAGTGTGTTTACGTCCTGGGATACACCGGTGAGCAACAGCTGCAGCTGGCTCTGGGACAGGTACGCTAGGTCACTCGGTAAAAGCAAACAAAGAGACGACACGGACGATATTACTCACTCACTCGACTGAAAGCTGTCCATCAGCTCCTGCAGGCCTGGGGCGTTTTTTCCAGTTTATCTTAGGAACATGAAAAAATGTTTCAATCACGCCAGGATTAGTAATTGCTGCAAAGTTTTCACTCCTTGTGATGCACTCTCTGCAGCAGTTTTCCTCCTGATGATATATCTCCCCAACGATGGTAGCACCGAATCCCATTCTGTGCAGCAAAATGATTCCACCTCCATAGGCACAGGTTGGCAAGCCCCGCAGCTACACCACCAATCCTCCCCTGACCTCCGTCTCCCCTCAGTACCTTGCTGTTCCGCTGCCTTGGAGGATTCAGCCTCTCTTCTCGACCGCTCAGCATTCATCACCTGGAGTTCCTCATCTGTGTACTCCGGCTCAAACAGGTATGGCTCTGGATCTGTGTCCGCTACAAGAAACTCTTCAAAATCGCGTTCAAAATCGTCCATTGCAGCTACTATAGTCCGGAGACATCGCTAGGCTAAATAAACAATTGAGTTTTGTTTACAGGCTACGTCTGTGCCTGTGCCTGCTCACCGGTGTATCCCTCCGCGGATCACAGCGTAGGGCGTAAATACACTGTAGTTCCGTGTATCAAACTTCTTCTAAAACGACTAAAAAGGACTCTCGTTTTTCGAATTAATGTTTAAACATGTTTATTTTAAATGCACATGCAGAAATGCCAGGTTCATGGTTTCTGTAACGTTTATTTGTTCACTTTTACTGAGTAGGGTACTGAGCCCCTATAGACTTCAATTGTATTTGCTAAGCTAAGCCGCAATGCTAACCGCTGAGACCCAGCCACTGGACATACAGACACAATAAAGATATCGATCATGTTGTCTCACTATGATAGAGAAAGAGCATAACTCCCAAATCGTCGGAGTATTCTTTTAACTTTACCTCAAAGTTTCAACCTATAAACTTCATAATAGTGTGCAAACGTTCAGGTTCCATAAACGTACAATGCCACTGTTAATCCTGGACACCGGGTTGACACACAACAGTCATTAATTATAATAAAATCATAGTATCATTGTAAATTGTTAATGTTTTTTGCTGTTTTGTATGCATTTTGTTGTTTAGTTGTAGAGTTTAAAGATCCAATTGTAGAGGCGGGCATTGCCTTACCTTTGTGTGTGCTTATAAAATAAACAAAATATAAAAGATAGTTTGGCATAGCCAATTATTATTAGTATTATTCTGAATCTCTTGTTATTATAGAAAGTTGTATCACAACACAAATATAAAGTGGTTAAATATGAAAGACAATTCAGCTTTTTTAATGACGTCATTTTCTCAGAGCTGATATACATCTGTCACATTTCACTAATAGGGAACTCTATCTCCCAAAGGATTCTTTGGTTTGTGGGATATGTGACATATGGTGCACAGGCTGTTGTCAATTATTTTAGAACACACCCACAGCTGATTAATTCCCCCACACCTGTGCACACCTGTGAAATGGGTGGGGCAGTTTCTATTTAAACTCAGTGTTGGAAATAATGGTGTTGAACACTCTTGACAAAGGTCCAGGATGACCGAAACTTTAGTGTTACTCATGAGTTGTGAAGCTAAGCAAGAGCAGTGTGCAGGATTTTCTGTTCAAAGATTCAGGTGATATTTTTCAATGCACCTGCATCTCAGATGGTTAAATGTGCGAATACCTTTCTTCAAGCCACACGGGGAATAAAAATAGGACATTATTTGTGAAATTATATTCATAAAGGACAAAATAAAACAAGGAAACATTTGGATTGCTCTTCATCTTTTTATGCAGTATTTTGCAAACATGGGTGTTCTATTTCATGATTAAGGCACATTTTGTGACACTGCAATGTTTCTTAAAAACAAGTGAAGAAATCTGACATTTTTGTATTTCATTGAAAACATACAATAAAAATAATTTGCAAATCAAATGCACTGGCATTACTGATGTGTATCAGAATCATTATGCTTATATTATGTGTGTCATTGTTAATCGTGTGTGGAAGCAGAGGTGCTGAAGGGATAGAAATAGAGTAAAAGACACCAGTCTTTGAAGAGTAACTTGTTTCTATAAGTTCTTCAGATTCTTTGGCAACCCGGTCAACATTTGTATGTGGACCCCATACTTAAAAAATGGGCCCTATGTGGGATTGTCCATGGGTTCCATAATGGCCCAATACCAGTTGCCCACAGGGGTGGGTTTAACATGGGTTATGCTACAGGTAGTGAGCACCAAGTGGGTATGGGCCCAAAATGGGCATCTTATCTTTGGCCCACTTGAGTAAACCCACCCATCTAGGCAATTGGCATGGTTCCATTATGGAACCCTTGGACAATCCCATTTAGGGCCCATTTTTCAGCTCGTTTACTACCCCCATGGGCCCTGCATACAAAGGTTGGATGAGTAGCAATGTGTCCCCACAGAAGCCCTGGAACATCATTGGCACCAACAACCATGTTACAAAAATGAAATCAAACATAAATTCAACAGAAGCTGAATTAGCAAGCTGTTTCAAGCATTGGTTCATCAACCTTTTCACCTTCACCTTCTCTGGCACCATCTGCTGGTGCTCCCTGGGATTTCACCTCAAACATGTCCCACCTCTTGGGAAGGATCCCCTTGTTAAACAGGAGTGAGGCCACATATGAAACCATGAGAATGGAAACCAGAGCAGACAGCATGCAAATGGTCTTGATGGGAGAGCGCTGAATGTAAACACCATCCTCTAAAGTGCAACCTGGGAATTGCAGGATCACAGGAAGATTGAACATGGGCTCTCCACACAAAACTCTCATCACAAAAGCAACAACATAGCCTGCAACAGCCCCATAGCCATTGGACACCCTGACGAAGAGGACACAGATCAGTTGTGGGAGCATTATGGTGTAAGTCAAGTCTGAGCTCAGGATCCAGAATGCTAAGATGCTGCTGTCCAGGTAGGTCAGAGATGTTCCCACAATCCCTACAACTACTATGGAGAAGCGAATCACCCACTGAAGCTCTTTATCTGATGCCTGGAGAAAACGGCAAAAATGGTTTCAGTTAAAATATCAAAGTCAGCATACTTTCCTTCCCATCTTTCTGTCTTGACACAATTGACCATGGACTATAAATGAGCAAACTGAAAAGATATGAGATTAGAGGAGCAGCTCACAAATGGCTGAGTAACTACCTTGAAAATAGACATCAATATGCACAAATGAACAATAATAAGTGTGACTTGTTGAGGGTTATATGTCGGGTTCCACAAGGGTCAGTGCTAGGTCCAACATTGTTTATATTGTACATAAATGATATTTGTAATGTGTCCAAGTTTTTAAGTTTTATTATGTTTGCTGATGATATAAATTTGTTTTGTTCTGGTAAAAACCTTGAGCAGCTTCTGGATACCGTGGAAACAAAATTAGATATTTTAAAACAATGATTCAACATTAACAAGTTATCACTTAATGTAATTAAAACTAAATATCCTCCTGAGACTCCAACTTTTGTTTGGCATGCATTTTTAATTTCTCTGAGCTATTTGGAATTAGTAAGACTTGATAAGTATAAAAACCTAATAATTGTCTTTGAACAGAAAGTGTTTTTTGTCCTCCTTTTTGTCCTCATATGAGGACAGCGGGTTTATTTTTAATGATCAAAAGTGTGTAATGAAGTATAAAACAGTTTGTTTCAATGCCGTTATGTTTTCTGCAATAACAAAACTTAAAAACAATGCTACATCTTGTAACGCTATGGCTGAGGGGTCACTGTGCAAGTCTAAAACTGTTCAAAACAGTTTATATCAATACCTGAATATGGCCATGCAAAACAAAATTGCAAAAATTTCTATTCATATATATTCTTACAGACATTTCTAAAAGTCTTGTGATTGTCATTTCGTAGCTTTGTGTGAATTTTCCTTGCTCTACACCAAGCATGGAATGTCCTTTTTTAATGAAGGTAGTTTTTAATTAACAGTGTCTTAGCTTATTACGGTTGCTTAAATTGGTCAAATGCGTGTGCAGTTTTAAACTACAGATGTTATTAAGCACAACCCTGTCCACATTTGTGTCGGGATTGGCTGTAGACCAAGTTAAGCAGAATTAAGTATGAGGTACAGCAAACCAAAAATGTCATGTCCCCATATGAGGATGCAGGATCTCAGGAGGAAAGATAATATTTGAATATCAGAAAAACAATAACCAAGTACAATTATGATAATACTGAAATAAAAGATTATATGAGAACAAATATTTGGGAGTTGTCACAGATCACAAATTATACAGTTTGCATGTTAATCATATTAAAAACAAAATATCAAAGTCCATTACAATATTAGATAAAACAAAAAACATTCTTAACTCAATTTCATTACATATACTATATCGTTCTTTCATATTTCCATTCATTACTTACTGGGTGGAGGTTTGGGGAAAAATGATCACAAATCCGATTTATTTGCTTTAGAAGAGAGCCATCAGAATCATAAACAGAGCGGATTATCATGAACCGACAAATACATTATTCATAAATTCACAGGCACTCAAATGTGGCAAACTTGTAGATTTTAAAATAGCATCACTGACATACAAAGCATACAAAAGTATGTTACCAAACTGTATCCAGAGGCTGTTTCAAATAAGGGAATATCAGTATGAACTGAGAGGAAACTGTGTTCAAAGATGTGTTTCAGTTTGTGGAGTGAATTTATGGAATAGGTTAGAAACAAACATGAAATGTGTGTGGGATATTTGGACGGACAATAGGCCGATGTGTATACTTAGTTGCTGTCAATTTCTTATTGCTCTGTATAATTTGAAGGGTGTTAACAAACATAATGATTGTTAAATGGGGAGGTGTAATAAGCTAAGACTTCAGCATACACCATTTTGGTCCTGTTTTTTCCTGTTTATTTATTTTTAATTAATTAATTATTTTTCATATATGTATTTTTTAATGCTAAAAAAGCACAAACTTAATGATTATTTATTGTCTATCTACCAGTGTATTTGAACGTTTATAAGTTGGAAAATAACTGAAATAAACTAAACTTACTTGATGTCGAATGATCTTGTAAATGTTGGTGGTGAAGATGGAGGTTGCTGCCAGGAGGCAAGAGTCAGTAGATGACATTGCAGCACCAGCAATAGCTCCCATGCCAACAATAAAAATGGCAGTAGGAGTAAGATGCAGAAGGATGATGGGCAATACCATAGCTGCTTCCCCTCGCTCATATGGAGAAGGAGAACCATATGAGGTCAAATTCCAGTCTGAAACATGAAAGGATGCTGTTGGATGCTATTCAGCTAACATGCACCTGAGATAGTTCAGTTTCGGTCAGTTTCATCATGATTTAGTGTTTAAATAAAGTGATTAAAACATCAGTATAGTTAGAAATTTGTGAAATACCTGTCTGGAAAAAGCTTACAAAAAAAAAAGAAGAATAATTTAGCAAATTACATGTTAAGGAAAAGATTTCAACTGTGTTACTGTTGATCATTTCTAACTAATGTAAAATGTCTTGGAGTATTATGAAATGCGCCCTATAAATAAAATGTATTATCATTATTGTTACTTCAAAATTACTTCATAAAACAGACTAGAATTTTGAAATTAAAGACATGGCATGAATGCTAACTCTGGAACGAGGTCCTTAACATGCCAAGGCTATATATTGGTTTTTCTACATGCCTCCAGTAAATGAAGTATCCAAAAAAAGAAAAACAAATCCCAAATTAAAGGGGAACAGTGAAACTACAACCCCGATTCTAAAAAAGTTGGGGCTCTGTGTAAAACATAAATAAAAGCAGAGTGTAATAATCTTAGAATCTTGTTTGACCTATTAGATATATAGACATTCCAAAAGAGTCTTAAGGGGGGATCCAAAAGACTAGAGAAGTTTATTATTAACAGGTGATAGGTTCATTATTGGATATTATGGGGCATCCTTGAAAGACTCAGCTGTTCACAAGCGAGGATGGAGTAAGGTTCACCACTTTGTGTAAAACTGCAAAGGTGAATACTCCAACTGTTTATGAATGTTTCTTAATGTACAGTTATAAGAAATTTGAGATTTCACCATCTACAATCCTTGTAGAAAAGAATAACTTGCAAAAATAATGATTTAATGCTGCAACGTTTCAGTAAGGAGATCTTCATCAGGCAAACATTTTTGAAAAACACTCTTAAGTAGAAGTGGCTGCGAGTTTGCAGTGTGACAGTCTACAATATCATATACAGAGATGGAGAAATACATAATCAAAAATGAAAAACTGCAAAGTGACAATCATAATCATACCCCCGAATGTTTACATTAAATAGGTAAGTTCTAAAAAATAAATGTTTAATTCCTTATTCTTAAATTGCATTCTCCAAAAATATGCATTTCCAAATCTTGCAGGTTACATTAATGAACCTGTAGGGATATGTTTTACATGGGAAGCATCAATAAACAAATAGGAAACTTCTTAGTAAATACAGAAAGGCCTCCAAAATGCTACAGGGTAAAAATGACATCAAAATATATAAGACAAAAATCAAAATTACCCTCTGCCCTATCAATATAATAATAATAATAATAATAATGATAATGATGATGATGATGATGATAACAATCATAATGAATATATATATATATATATATATATACACACACAGTACAGGCCAAAAGTTTGGACACACCTTCTCATTCAATGCGTTTTCTTTATTTTCATGACTATTTACATTGTAGATTCTCACTGAAGGCATCAAAACTATGAATGAACACATGTGGAGTTATGTACTTAACAAAAAAGGTGAAATAACTGAAAACATGTTTTATATTCTAGTTTCTTCAAAATAGCCACCCTTTGCTCTGATTACTGCTTTGCACACTCTTGGCATTCTCTCCATGAGCTTCAAGAGGTAGTCACCTGAAATGGTTTCCACTTCACAGGTGTGCCTTATCAGGGTTAATTAGTGGAATTTCTTGCTTTATCAATGGGGTTGGGACCATCAGTTGTGTTGTGCAGAAGTCAGGTTAATACACAGCCGACAGCCCTATTGGACAACTGTTAAAATTCATATTATGGCAAGAACCAATCAGCTAACTAAAGGAAAACGAGTGGCCATCATTACTTTAAGAAATGAAGGTCAGTCAGTCCGGAAAATTGCAAAAACTTTAAATGTGTCCCCAAGTGGAGTCGCAAAAACCATCAAGCGCTACAACGAAACTGGCACACATGAGGACCGACCCAGGAAAGGAAGACCAAGAGTCACCTCTGCTTCTGAGGATAAGTTCATCCAAGTCACCAGCCTCAGAAATAGCAAGTTAACAGCAGCTCAGATCAGAGACCAGATGAATGCCACACAGAGTTCTAGCAGCAGACCCATCTCTAGAACAACTGTTAAGAGGAGACTGCGCGAATCAGGCCTTCATGGTCAAATAGCTGCTAGGAAACCACTGCTAAGGAGAGGCAACAAGCAGAAGAGATTTGTTTGGGCCAAGAAACACAAGGAATGGACATTAGACCAGTGGAAATCTGTGCTTTGGTCTGATGAGTCCAAATTTGAGATCTTTGGTTCCAACTGCCGTGTCTTTGTGAGACGCAGAAAAGGTGAACGGATGGATTCCACATGCCTGGTTCCCACTGTGAAGCATGGAGGAGGAGGTGTGATGGTGTGGGGTGTTTTGCTGGTGACACTGTTGGGGATTTATTCAAAATTGAAGGCACACTGAACCAGCATGGCTACCACAGCATCCTGCAGCGACATGCCATCCCATCCGGTTTGCGTTTAGTTGGACGATCATTTATTTTTCAACAGGACAATGACCCCAAACACACCTCCAGGCTGTGTAAGGGCTATTTGACCAAGAAGGAGAGTGATGGAGTGCTGCGGCAGATAACCTGGCCTCCACAGTCACCGGACCTGAACCCAATCGAGATGGTTTGGGGTGAGCTGGACCGCAGAGTGAAGGCAAAGGGGCCAACAAGTGCTAAACACCTCTGGGAACTCCTTCAAGACCTTTCCTTGTTGGAAAACCATTTCAGGTGACTACCTCTTGAAGCTCATGGAGAGAATGCCAAGAGTGTGCAAAGCAGTAATCAGAGCAAAGGGTGGCTATTTTGAAGAAACTAGAATATAAAACATGTTTTCAGTTACTTCACCTTTTTTTGTTAAGTACATAACTCCACATGTGTTCATTCATAGTTTTGATGCCTTCAGTGAGAATCTACAATGTAAATAGTCATGAAAATAAAGAAAACGCATTGAATGAGAAGGTGTGTCCAAACTTTTGGCCTGTACTGAACATATATATATATATATGTGTGTATGTATATATATATATATACACATATATATACAGTACAGGCCAAAAGTTCGCTGCAGGATGCTGTGGTAGCCATGCTGGTTCAGTGTGCCTTCAATTTTGAATAAATCCCCAACAGTGTCACCAGCAAAACACCCCCACACCATCACACCTCCTCCTCCATGCTTCACAGTGGGAACCAGGCATGTGGAATCCATCCGTTCACCTTTTCTGCGTCTCACAAAGACACAGCAGTTGGAACCAAAGATCTCAAATTTGGACTCATCAGACCAAAGCACAGATTTCCACTGGTCTAATGTCCATTCCTTGTGTTTCTTGGCCCAAACAAATCTCTTCTGCTTGTTGCCTCTCCTTAGCAGTGGTTTCCTAGCAGCTATTTGACTATGAAGGCCTGATTCGCGCAGTCTCCTCTTAACAGTTGTTCTAGAGATGGGTCTGCTGCTAGAACTCTGTGTGGCATTCATCTGGTCTCTGATCTGAGCTGCTGTTAACTTGCGATTTCTGAGGCTGGTGACTCAGATGAACTTATCCTCAGAAGCAGAGGTGACTCTTGGTCTTCCTTTCCTGGGTCGGTCCTCATGTGTGCCAGTTTCGTTGTAGCGCTTGATGGTTTTTGCGACTCCACTTGGGGACACATTTAAAGTTTTTGCAATTTTCCGGACTGACTGACCTTCATTTCTTAAAGTAATGATGGCCACTCGTTTTTCTTTAGTTAGCTGATTGGTTCTTGCCATAATATGAATTTTAACAGTTGTCCAATAGGGCTGTCGGCTGTGTATTAACCTGACTTCTGCACAACACAACTGATGGTCCCAACCCCATTGATAAAGCAAGAAATTCCACTAATTAACCCTGATAAGGCACACCTGTGAAGTGGAAACCATTTCAGGTGACTACCTCTTGAAGCTCATCGAGAGAATGCCAAGAGTGTGCAAAGCAGTAATCAGAGCAAAGGGTGGCTATTTTGAAGAAACTAGAATATAAAACATGTTTTCAGTTATTTCACCTTTTTTTGTTAAGTACATAACTCCACATGTGTTCATTCATAGTTTTGATGCCTTCAGTGAGAACCTACAATGTAAATAGTCATGAAAATAAAGAAAACGCATTGAATGAGAAGGTGTGTCCAAACTTTTGGCCTGTACTGTACATTTATACATATATGTATATATATATATATATATACATATATGTACACACATATATTCAACATGTCTCTCTGGGGGTGTACTAGGAACCCCATGGAGTAAATCTTTGTTTTAAAAAAAGAAGAGTGTCCAAGAAACAATTTACAGAAATAAAAATCAGAAATGTTCTACATCTACCATAAGAAATATCAACAGATTCAAGCAATCTGGAGAAATCTCTGCCTGTAACGGACAAGGCTGAAAACCAACACTGAATGCCCAACTTTTTTGGATTATGCTGCACAAGTTGTGTGAGAGGTTGTAACCAAAAGTTAAGATATAAAATTACTATTCAATTCATTAAGAACTCTCAGTTTTTTGATTCTTTGTTCACCATAAATGCATGTGAGAAAAACAATATTTTCTTGATGAATTAAACATAACTCGGGATTAGTATTTAATATACATATGGGAATTTGATGGGTTGAAGTATTCCTTTAAGGGACCATCACTTATGGAGGCCATTGTCTGCCAGGTAAAGAAAAAATAACAAAATCTAAGTCATGACAAAACACACTGTACAGCCCTGCTGCGGCCCAGTCTGTCAAATATACCTGTTGAGGCGGCGACAGCACCAATCAGCACTGGTGGAATTCCAAGAACAAGGACGAGCCCTGCAGCTATAAAGCAGATCATTCTGGCTGTAGATGTGGAGTTGGAAGACAGAGTTCTTTGATGGAAGTCTTGAAATGCCAAGTTGCCAACACTCTGTGAAAACACAATAAACCATATGTCCAATTTTTTGTTTCACATTTGAAAGAGTGCTCGACAAATTTAGTATTGCACTTAATAAAGGGCCAAAAACAATGTGATCAATGTGTTATGTTTTGTTCGGGAAAGGGTTTGGTCAAAATTCTGAGGTTTAGTTTTTTAACTCAAAGTGACATCACTGCAGCATCTGTGAATTTATCAGACTTTACATGGCTCCCTCTGGAGCCACAAAAAGTTTTATACAACTTTTCACACAAGTTTTGAAATAACAAATAAAACGTATAGTTTAGCTTCAGCTGAGTAGATATAAGTGAGATCATAAAGATCCCTGCCGGCTTAATGTTTTAGGACATTAAAAAGTGCTCTTCTTTGAATATTAATTTCAAAAGTTTTACACAACGTCAGCTTACCAATGCTAGGAAATTATCAATCCATCTCCACACTTCATCAGACTCAAGATGGCCAAGCCAGGGGGCCTGATATGTACGGTTGAATGCTGTTTGAGTGATGTCAGTATAAACGTCACTGACCAACACAAAGGGAGCACAGAGCCACTATAAACAGAGGAATTCTTACATTAAAGTCTGTAAGAAAAAAACAGAACTAAATATATGTTGGAAAAACTGCCTTATTAGTGTTAAACTTACCAAGCTACAAAACACCAATGATAGCTGGATGACATCAGTGAAAGCAACGGAATAGATACCTCCAAGAACAGTGTAGGTGATCGCAACAGCAGCAGAGATCCAGACGCAAAGACTTAAGGGCAGATCGGCAAAGACACTAACAGTGACCCCTGTTGGAAGTAAAACACACCACGTTTATCATTATAAACAAATTATATCAAATCAAGTTTATCTATATAGCACATTTAAAAACAACCGCAGCTGAACAAAGTGCTGTGCAAGATAAAAGAATGACACACAAATATATAGCAATATAAAAATGTACACAAATATAGAACAGAATAAAACAAGTAAGAACAGTTACAAACATAAAAAGATAAGATGAAATGCTAAAATATTAAAATCACCTCAGACAACCAAAGGCCATTGAAAACATGTACATTTTAAGATTTAAGGTAATATGCCAAGGATCTAAGAGGTCAGGAGTTGGAGTAGGGGTAGAGGAGCTCAGTGATATACTGGGGTACCAGTCTATGTATGTCTTTAAAAACAAATACAAGAGCCTTAAAATCAATCCTGAATTTGATGGGGAGCCAGTGCAGGGATGCTAGCACTGGTGTAATGTTGTCTCTTTTCCTGGTACCAGTGAGAAGTCTTGCTGCAGCGATCTGCACCAGCTACAAACGAGACAAAGATAACTGGCAGACACCCTTAGTATAGGGAGTTACAGTAGTCCAGCCTTGAGGAGATGAATGCAGTGGTTAGGTCATTGTGTGAGATTATCGGCTTGAGTTTTGCGTTGTTTCGTAGTTGGAAATAACAGCCCTTCACCACAGTGTTGATTTGTTTGTCAAATTTAAAGGCAGAGTCACACACACACATATACATATATATATATATATATATATATATATATATATATATATATACATGTATGTATAAAACCTCTTTTTTGTTTTTGTTTAATTGAAGACAGTTTGTTGCCATCCAGGATTTCACATCAAACCATACCATTTGAGGGCAGTTCCCCGGATGCCGACCAATTCTTGAAGACGGTTCAATAATATAGAATGATCAACAGTGCCAAAGGCTGCACTGAGGTGTAATATTATTAAAATGGCACATTTAGCTCTATCTAAAGACAGCAGTAAGTCATTTGACACTTTAAGAAGGGCAGATTCTGTGCTGTGTCAAACACTAAAACCTGACTGAAAAGTCTCCATGATGTTGTTGTTAGCTAGATGAGACACAAGCTGTGAAAAGACAGTTTTCTCCAGTACTTTGGACAGGAATGGGAGCTTGGAGATTGGACGAAAAATGTTTAATATAGAGGTGTAAATAGTCAAGCCAAGTGTAAATACTAAGTCCAGGGTATGGCCATGGTTATGAGTTGGACCGGAAACATGCTGAATAAAGTTAAAGGAGTCTATTGTTCCAAGAAATGCTGGCATTGGTTTGAGTGTCCACATGAAAATTGAAGTTTAAAACTGATGAAAAAAACTCAGGGAACTCATTCAGGAAGATGGCATTGTGTTTGGGTGGGCGATACACAGTTACACATAATACGGGATCTGAGAAACAGTACCTCTGGAGACAGATGTGACAAAGTGTTTGTGTTTTTATATTACCCAGAGAAATCAGTGTGACAGGAACCCACATCAGTTCACCGATGAATGGAACAATGGCAAGAAGCCCCGTCAGTGTCTTCCCATACTTTCTCTGAAATGGATCCATCATCGTGATGTAGTTTTGGTCCCGCATTGGCTTTGCAAAGAACAGTCCGCCTTTAAAAAGAGACAGCAAGCATAGCAGTGTGTAACTTTACAATTCAGCTGTACAGTTGTACAGCTCTGTTGTGTCGTCCTCTCACTGTTCTTGTTTTCTTTGTGTTGCCTTTTTGGAGGCAGGCCAACATTATGTCATGTAACATTTCTTGGATTAACCGTAGACAGAGAAAGCAGGCAGGCAAGAACAGGCCCAGGTGAGCATAACGTAGTACCCCCCAGGTATGTAGTGCACCCAGCTATTATCAGTCGCCCAGAGAACCTATCCCATTCTTATTTCTAGGGTCTCAAGTACCTACACTTTGTCCAACCCCGTCTCACTCCAAAGTCATTGAAATCTGGAGCTTGGGCAGTGACTTGTGGTGTCAGACACTGACGAAAATGCTGCCCTTAAACATCAGCATGATACAGGGGCGGACTGGCCATCTGGAGGTTCTGGAGAATCACAGAACGGCCGGGACTCCAGGACGGCCGGCGGCCGCCACGCAGTCAACACCTTTATTTTATTTTTTTTCCTATTTCTCCCTGATAATCTACTGTTCCACGTCCAGTCCGTTAGGTGGCAGCCTTTAACCCTATGGGCCCGAACGACGCATAGTGCGTCCAAATTCACACCTGTTCTTCTCTATTGATTTTCCCCGCAACCATGCATCATAGCGAGAAGCCACGCATATCACGTGAAATAGCGCAATTGTGGCTTTCCGACAAGACCAAGCACTTGTCGGTAGTCCAATGTTTTCACAGCGAAAAAGAATGATAAATTTACACTAAAACTATGTATAACAGAGCTTTCATACAGCTTTGCACACACATTACTCTTGGATGGATCACTCGCGAATGCAGGCTCACACAGAAATGCCACGCGTATCACATGAAAGGAGCAGAGCTTTCCAATGATACCACACACATCATTTTGCTGTCATCCCATCATGCTATAAATCCAGATTAATTGTCTACAAAATAAAAACCTGACGAATTTCTTTACAATCCATTATACAGATCTTGTTATCAGTCACTTCATATAGTGAGGAATATCATATCTTTCCGCATCTTAGGCTTGCATGTGTTTCTCCCTGTCTTTCCACATTTGTAGTCCGGCTTTCAAGATGCAAATATCTCCATATTGTCCAGTTGACACTCCATCAGATTTTGTATGACAAGACCAGCCACTTCACCTTTGCGCACCCAGACAACTGCAGCCTAATTATGCATGCTGACAGGGCCGTAGTCACCATATACATTGAGGGGGACATGTGTCCCCCCCAATGCCCAAAATGCCCCCCCAATATATAACTGAAACTGAAAAACAACAACAAACTTTGTTTACTGCAAACAAAGTGGCAAATATTATCTTGGAGGACATCATTGCACTTGGTTGACTATTTTTCTATGCTTAGATGTAAATATTGCATATTTCTTTCAGATAAAACACACTTTTGCCCACGTTGTCCTGAAAAAACAAGATATAGCATGTGTATGTAGCCTTTATAATGACTGTGCTATGAGCTTAAAAGTAAAGGCAGTAAAAATACCCCAAAAACGCCTAGGGCCCATAGGGTTAAATTGGATGCCAGCCGGCCCATAGATGTTGGGCCTGTTTCAGGCAGTCACCTGCATCGTATTGTTCAGCAGAGAGACATCTGGACTGTGTCATTTATTTCTCAGTGAGTATTCTACACTATGCTCTTAACACAACATCTAGTCAACGTCGGTGCTATTGCTATAATTTGGAAGGTATAGTATCATGTGTTATGATTTAAGTATTTTGACACCCGTGTCTGGGGCTGATGAGTTTCCGCACACCAGTTGTTGTGGGCTGGGCCGAGTCAAAGTCCAGGGCTGTTTTTTAGTCCCAGTCCGCCCCTGGCATGATATGTTGTTTGTGGCAATACTTGATGCTAAGAGCAACTGATGTAGTGTAAAGAATGAGGAAGTCTACGTACGGTGGAAGGAAGGTGAGGTGGATGGGACAAACAAAACTGGAACACAGTTTGTGTCCGGTGCTGTTTTAACGTAACGTTACATAATTTATGTACAGTTGTCGAACCTTGATGTCACTTACTTAGATGACACAACAAATGTACTTCTTTCAACCCCAGACATGATCGTATTTTTCTAAGCCCGATCAAGTAGCTGTGTTGCCCAAACCAACACATTCTTACTCCAACCTCGTCCCATAAACGTTTGGTCATGGACTTGTCATGTCCAGATACAATGTGAAAGGTCCCCTGGGTGCGCTGGTTGTTGACGTTCTGGGACGCCATGTCAAATATCTTCTTTCAAAGTACACTTCTGTTTTCACAGGAAATTTAACATTACCATACAGTATTTTTCAAGATAAACACACTACATTGGTACAACACAACGAACTGACATTTTGTTTTGTTTTGTTTTCTTCAACAAACACAGATGGTTGGGTTTAGGCAACAAAAACGCATGGTTGGGTTTAGGAAAGAAGAACATGGTTTGACTTTATAATCTTACAGGACGTGAACACTACTCTCCCTGGTAAAAGTCGGTGATGTCGGACCTATTTACCACCCTTCCCACTACTCCACTTGGACTTTCAGCACCCTAACTTCTGTTATTGTCCTGCCGCATTTAAAATGTTGCATGTTAAATTATAACAACGACCGGCCATGTATCATGCTAACTTTGTCATTAGTCATACTTCTACTGTTATTATACACATATGACTATTGTCACACTTGTATACTGCCAGATATTAATACATACTTTCAACATATTGTACCGCAGTAGCCAGAACTATAACTATAATATTATTACTTTCAATAATGTTGTTGTAAGCTACTGTCATTACCTGCATCTCTCTCTCTCTCTCTCTCTCTCTCTCTCTCTCTCTCTCTCTCTCTCTCTTTCTCTGTCTCATTGTGTCATGTGGATTACTGTTAATTTGTTATGCTGATCTGTTCTGTACGACATCTATTGCACGTCTGTCCGTCATGGAAGAGGGATCCCTCCTCAGTTGCTCTTCCTGAGGTTTCTACCGTTTTTTTTCCCCATTAAAGGTTTTTTTGGGGGGGAGTTTTTCCTTATCCGCTGCGAGGGTCATAAGGACAGAGGGATGTCGTATGCTGTAAAGCCCTGTGAGGCAAATTGTGATTTGTGATATTGGGCTTTATAAATAAAATTGAATTGAATTGAATTGAATTGAACTTACAGGATGGCTTTTTTCATCGGTGTCTGATGCTGCAAGTCACCCAAGTCTGCCCAAGCACCGGATTTCAATGACAGAGTCAAAGTGAGACCGGGTTGCCTAAATGCAACTGAACTTGTTTCACAACATTGGATGTGTTATAATGTGTTACTTGTCACATAGATATGCTAAAGGTTGCCTTATGTGTTGTTGTGACACACTGAATGGTGTGAAAATTTGTTGGTATTTGAAGATCTAGGAATGAGGACAGGTTGGAGAACCTGATATGGAAAGGGCAGAAAAGAGAACCAGCAGCTTGTGAGAAATGCTGATGTACAAGAAAAATTCAAGGTACACTTAAAAATAAAATGTAGACATACTGGTGCTATGTACTAGCCCACTTCAAGCACTGCTTCATATGATTTTTTTGGATGTGATTACCTTCTTAAGAGGATCTTACCAATAATAAATGAAATTGACATTTGCAGAGGAATAAGAGCCCAGATTAGTCCCTTTGTGGGGTCATAAACTGTCTCTGCCAATCCAATGATAAAAGCACCTCCGACCCAGGTGGCTACAGCAGGAAATAAATGTACAAAGAAAACACAGTCATATCTTTCAGGTCAAGAATCACTATTAATAATACAATGAGTAATGTTTATGATTATAGTTGTAAACACTAAATAACTCTTTATCCAAAGCCAGTTCAATGTTGTTTCTGCTTGACTAAAACTCACCCGTCATTGTGAAGACTCCCACTACCAAATTGACCCTGCGGTTAGCCAAAAAAGACACTTCAATCCATCCATTGAGTGTGTTTTTCTCCATCTTCTTCGATTTTACAGATGCCCAGATGCCAGTTCCCAACACAAGCAGGTAGAAGATGACCATCATTATCAGACCCGGTATATGGATAGCCATTGTGGAGTATGTTCTAGTGGTGATAAGCTTGGAAAAAGCACATGCAAGTTACCAAGACACACAGAGCTAACAACAAGGAATGGGTGGGTAAATGCAGAGTCAATGAAACATAGAAATGCAATGTGATATGAAGCATCCAAAATGTAACAGGCAGCTGCAGTCAAGGTCATGGTTGCTGTTTGGATGCAGTGAAGCCAGATTTAAAAAAAGACTGGGACCAGAAAAACAAACATAACTTAAAAACTACAGACGCTAACAATCTGGACTTTTGGAAATCTGTTTTTCTCTCAATATTCAGACAAATGAGTCACAGGTGTTACACTGACAAGTCTGGGCATTACTTACTGGCATATCACACAAACAAAAGTGTCCTTGACATATTCCTGTTGTCGTTACCTTGTCTTCATTTATATCAGGATAGAGGTACTGCTAAAATGTCCTTCCCTGAGAAAGCACACACACACACACACACACACACACACACACATATATATATATATATATATATATATATATATATATTTCATTTTTCATGGAGAGAAAATCTGCTTTTTCTCTCTGAACTAACAAGATCATTTTTTCAAAAATCTGAGAAATGTTTTAATTGTTAATTCAGAAAAACAGAAATGAATGTATATTTTCTCTCTCTCTCTCTCTCTCTCTCTCTCTCTCCACACACACACACACACACACACACACACACACACATATATATATATATATATATATATAAATTATATATATAAAATGTCCTTCCCTGAGAAAGCACACTATGCTTTGATCCAAACATTATTTTTTTAACAAAAGCCATATATATATATATATATATATATATATATATATATATATATGTACCTGTATACCTGTTCTTATCTATGGATTTTTTCTGCAACCGTTCGTCATAGCGAGAAGCGAGAACCGCAGCTTTCCGACAAGACCAAGCACTTGTGGTAATACAATGTTTTTACAAGGAAAAAAATTGTAAAGTTACTCTAAAATTGTGTGCGAATACAGGGTCGCACAGAAATGCCACGCATATCACATGAAAGGGCAGATGATACAAACACACCATTGTACTGTCATCCCATCACCTATAAATACAGATCAATTGTCTACAAAATAAAAACCTGACGAATTTCTTTACAATCCATTATACAGATCTTGTTATCAGTCACTTCATATAGTGAGGAATATCATATCTTACCACGTCGTAGGCTTGCGTGTGTTTCTCCCTGGCTATCCACGTTTGTAGTCCGGCTTTCAAGATTCAAACTTTGTATGACAAAGTAGTCCTGCAATGTGCCTTTTGTTCCAGTGATTGAAGCATTCGTAAGAAGACCAGCGCATTTCACTTCACCTTTGCCAGCCCAGACAACTGTAGCCTAATTATGCATGCGTGACGTAACCTGAGGTCACGTTCGGAGCAGGTCAGTTCAGGTCAGGTCAAAGAGCAGCACAGAGAATGGAGAAGTACGTCAAGATCATGTCGAAAAGAAAACGTCCAGAATTTTTTTTTTTCCACTGCAAACGAAGTGGTAAATATTATGTTGGATGACATCATTGCACTTGGTTGACTATTTTTCTATGATCTTACATGTAAATATTGCATGTTTCTTTCAGGTAAAACACATTTTTGACCTGTGAATGAGTCAATGGAATTTCTTGCAATAATGAAAAAGCACAAACGCGATGCAAATACAGAAACGCACTGCATATAAGAAAACAAATGCTGTTGGAGCCATAATGTAGGCTACTTTTTGTTTATTTTTTATGTTTATATCACAGGTGACCATTTGCATTGTTGTATGTAGTTTTCTGTTTGAACACTGGGTGGAGCATTAGCTCAGAAAAGGCATATAGGTAAGCCGCAGGTGATGAGCAGCAGGTGTGAAAGGGGGAAGCATACAATTTTTGACCGTGTCAGTATCAGGGTGGCGGCGTCTCAACAAATTAACTGATGAATGAAACTTACCTGTGTTTAAAGTTAATTTAATGACGGAAAACTTACCTGTAGATTTACCTGTGCTAAGGTGAGCATAAAAAGAGGGCAAATAAATGGGTCACCGCACTCAAAGACAACTCAGTATTGGACATTGGTTTATTATTTTTGCCCAGAACACGCGTCCAAAAAAGTTCTCCCCATTCGCCCCTCAGTGACTCATAAATGTAGGCCTATTCGTTTTTATTGGAAAGACTCTACAAATGCAAAGGGAAAATGCTGCAAATACAGAAACGTGCTTGTAGCAGCCAAAATAATATATATTTTCTTTTGCTTACTTATAATGGACTTTAAGTTTAAGTTATGGATAAGTTTAAATTATAGAAATTATGCCTATGTTGCGTCATCATCTTGGGGCTTATGGGTGTGGCTTTTTGGTTTATTAGTGGGTTGTGTGGTGGCGGGAGTAGGACAAAGAAAAGCGTTCCTATAGTAGGCTGATACCTTTTTTGTTGACCGTCACCGTTTCCCTTTTGTATTAGCCACACAAGTACTTATTGTTTGTTATTTTATTTTTGCATTATAATAATTGATTGCTGTTTTTTTTTATCCTTTTGTTGCAATAAACCTGGATCACTTTCAAGACAAATTCAACGTCATTTTCTTTTTTCTTTTCCTTGGAGTGACGTATCAGCAAGCGGCCTCAGCGGCCTTTTTTTTTGGTCCTACAGTGCTGCATATACAGAAATGCACTGCAAATAGAGAAACGCACTGCATATAAGAAAACAAATGCAATGGGGAAACGCTGCATATACAGAAACTTGCTGCATATGCTGAAACGCACTGCAAATAAGAAAACAAATGCAAAGGGAAAATGCTGCAAATACAGAAACGTGCTGCATATACAGAAAAGCACTGCAAATAGAGAAACGCACTGCATATGAGAAAACAAATGCAATGGGGAAACGGTGCCGTAGCATTGTTTCGACCTCTCATTAGTCCGACGTCCCGTTGTTCCGATATGTGATTAGCCTATTACTGTATTTGTGTACCATAGAGGATCAGCAACGCAACAAAAGTAGGCTACTGGTCGAGATACAAGTGTCATAGAGAGGAGAGAGTGAAACACCATAACCTCCTGTTATTAACTCTGGGGTCCGGGTTGTGTGGGGCGCTCTCCGCAGTGCTGAATGGCTCCCGGCGGGCGTATTTCTGCCTTGATGGTGCACCGCGACCGGCTCTGGGTCAGCTGGGAAAGGCTTGAGGCGAAGCAGGCTCACGGCTTATGTGTTTGCCACTTTCTTTTTCATTTTAACCCACACCATGATCTTTTCCTAACCCTAACCAAGTGGTTTTTGTGCCTAAACCTAACCAGACCTTAACCTCAGGGCATCATGATGATTTCGACATTTTTTAATGTAGCCTATAATACAGAGGTTATGATTATATTGCAGACTTATTCGTAGAGTTAGACTTTTAACAGCTCATATCATAAATAATTTTATACTAGTTTTTGGGTTATAAAATTGAATATTATCTATTAGTGTTTAGCGCTGAAGCGCTGTGAAACAATCATGAAATAATGTTTTCTCTGATTTGCCTGCTGTCTATCAGCACTGAGCGCCGCCTCCTCCCATTCAGTCTGTACCGCAGACACAACGCTGCACTGCCCGAGCCCGAGGAGGACAGAAAAAACACTTTTGCTACTCATAATAAAAACACCATGGGCTGCAATAATCCCAAGATCAGAGGCTCAACGCAATTATAGGAAATATGCACGAGTGGGATAAAAAAAAATGAAGGTGAAAGTGATTACACCCAGCAAGGACTTTAACCCAACGATGATTATGATGATAATGATAAATAATCTAACACAATACATTAATAAAAATGAAACAAAAGAGCCTAACATATGAAACAGATTATCATGACATTTATATTAAAATTCTAAAAACAAGGAAAATCAAATCAAATAAATCCACATAAAAAAACTTCTATTAAAGTTTTTTTAATGAACGTGGTTTTGATATGCTTTACATTTAGTTAAAAGGCAAGTTTCAATATTTTGTAAAACAGCCAGGCTGTCATAATTTGTGCATACACAT
Organism: Epinephelus fuscoguttatus; assembly: GCF_011397635.1. Lineage (NCBI taxonomy): Eukaryota > Metazoa > Chordata > Actinopteri > Perciformes > Serranidae > Epinephelus > Epinephelus fuscoguttatus. The sequence goes on from NC_064775.1 coordinate 19,355,105, forward strand.
GGTCTGAGGAAGTTCTGAATTTGTATGCGGAATGAGGCCCAATGTGTGCAGGTCCACAAGAGACAGCAGATTGCAGCTGAAGGTCTTCTCTGCAGACTGGATAATGTGCTGCAGCCTGTTCTTGCTGAAAAATGCTGTCTCTTTATCTTTTTCTCCCTTTGTTTGTCAGGGTCAGCATCGGACAGGCCCACAGAAGAGGATCTGATTCGGAAGAAAGAGAAGAAAGAGAAGAAAATGGAAATCAATAAAATGTAACACATCTATATAATCTGTCATTTGACTTTATATGAATCTACATGGTCACTGGTGTGTGAGCATACCTTCACTATTTTCTGTTCCTTCTTAGATTTAAGACATGTCTTTGAAAAGAATGTCTTTCTCTCCCTCTCTTTTACTTCCCTAAATTTAAGAAAGGACTCTACACCAGACCTTGCTGCTACAATGAAAATAAGAAGACAGGAATGAGACATTAATTACTCTTTTATTTATTCATTACTCCTTTATTACCTCTTTTTAAAGGGGACTTACCATGCATTGCATTGCATGCATTTTTCCTCATCACATATATATATAATATACATGTGTGTATATAATGTTAAAATATCAGCGGCTCGTATTATACATGGCCAAAGTTTCAAATAATGGGGTAAAATACGTAGAAGTAATCCCTGTGAGTAGAAAGCACAAGCCTCAGACTGCTCTGAATGCCAGCTGATGTCATCTCGCGAGTCGACATATTCCATATTTCATATGCTCACAAGCACGTGGTTTCTATAGTTTGTTTCCGTTACTCCAGAAGCAAAGGAGCAGGACAGAGTGGGCTCAGGGGGATCTAAATAGCTTTTGTGGCTTAAACAGTCTCAGAAAAAGGCTGAACTGAGGGGCTGCATAAAGGTACAGTACAAGACAAAAAAGTTTTTTTAAGACTAAGTTTCATGCAAAGCTCTCGTGGAGTCTGAGGATAAAACTGGAAAATGAGCAGATCCCCTTTAAGCTCACTAAAGGTCTCATCACTGATCTTTGCAAGTCATTTTGAAACACATTTAACATGCTTGTAACTGAATTAGGCAGCAAGATAGTACCGAGATCCATTTGAGTACAAGAACACAATTTGAATTCTTAAACAGTCTTCTAACTGCTTATTTTTTCTGCACTACAACTACAGATCTATGTACCTGCACAAGTGCTTGGCTGTGCATTAGGATGTGCACTGGTGGGCATCTTCTCTGGTGGGTTGTTTGCCACATCTTTTAGAAATTTAATGTTTTTGCCGCACACACAACAAAAGTCTAGGGAAGCTGTCACAGCAGAGCCACAGAACGGACAGTAACATCTGTGGGGAAAAAAGAGGAGAGTTTGCAAGGTCAGCGAGGTTATGTCAGAGACAGTGGATAGTCGGTTTTCCTAAATATTTAAACAATATTATTATCTGATTACCATCATCTCCGTGTGCTCTCACCATTATTTACCTGCAATCGAGTTGTCATCTCTTCACAGCTTAACTTCTTTTTGCCCTCTGCACCTCTGCCTGGTACATTTCTTTTTACACACCTCTGCTCTCTCTTTGGGGTCATCCCTATGTTTCCTGGGTTCTATGTTTCCCGGGTTCTGTGTTCCCCGCTGACCACCCAAAAAGGTTCTATGTTTCCCAGGTTCTATGTTCCCCGCTCAACCAAAAAGGGTTCTATGTTTCCCGCTTGGTTGAGCAAGGAACATAGAACCCAGGAAACATAGAACCTTTTTTGTGTAAGCGGGGAACATAGAACCTTTTTTGCAGGGTTAAGTGGGGAACATAGAACCTGGGAAACATAGATACACTCCCCTCCCTTTCACCTCTCTCCACCTTCCTCTTATTCAAAAGCCCATCACTGATCAATAAAGTATCCAATCATATGTGGAGACGAGGTCGAAAATAAACTAACGTTAAATGCAATCAAATCCCTGGGATGTCCCGGAAAGTAACTTTAGTTACAGTAACGTTAGCTAACATTACTACTACGGATACACTAATCGTGTAGAACTCGAAGTCTCTAGCACGCTAACGTCAGCTGTGTAAATCAGCTTCACTTTCTTTATACAGTAGGCTAAAAAAAGAGGGCCACATGTGAAAAATAAGAAAGAAAGAAAAATAAAAAAGAATACATGCCTTTCTGTGTTGCCTGTCCCGGCTCCAACTTTCCTCCAAACATGACTTTCTTCTTCTCGCTCACTCCTCTGCTGTCTGTCTCTCAGTTGGAAGCTCAGCACTGCCCCTACAGGTCTGGAGCACGTTTCTGTATCTGCAGCACGTTTCTGTATATGCAGCGTTTCCCAAAGGACGAGACAAAGGACTCGTCTCTGTACTTGTTTTATTAGATCTTAGTGCGGCGTTTGACACTATTGACCATCAAATTCTGCTACAGAGACTGGAACACTTAATTGGCCTAAAAGGTTCTGCACTAAGCTGGTTTAAATCTTATTTATCTGATTGTTTTCAGTTTGTTCAAGTTCATAATGAATCATCCTTACATACTAAAGTTTGTTTTGGAGTTCCGCAAGGTTCTGTGCTCGGACCAATCCTATTTACTCTATATTTGCTTACCTTAGGTAACATCATTAGATATCACTCTGTAAATTTCCATTGTTATGTGGATGATATACAGTTGTATTTATCTATGAAGCCAGAAGAAAGTAATCAATTAACTAAACTCCATAACTGCCTGAAAGACATAAAAACCTGGATGAGCACCAATTTCCTGATGTTAAATTCAGACAAAACTGAAGTTATTGTTCTTGGCCCCAAACAACTCAGAGACTCTTTATCTGATGACATAGTTTCTCTAGATGGCATTGCTCTGGCCTCTAGCACTACCGTAAGAAACCTTGGAGTGACATTTGATCAAGATTTGTCTTTTAATTCTCATTTAAAACAAACCTCACAGACTGCATTTTTTCATCTGCGTAATATTGCGAAAATTAGGCCTATCCTGACCCGAAAAGATGTAGAAAAATTGGTCCACACTTTTGTTACCTCAAGGCTTGATTACTGTAACTCTCTATTATCAGGTAGCTCTTGTAAGTCCTTAAAAACTCTCCAGCTAATTCAGAATGCAGCAGCACGTGTACTAACAGGAACTAAGAAACGCGATCATATTTCTCCTGTTTTAGCTTCTCTGCACTGGCTCCCTGTAAAATCCAGAATTGAATTTAAAATCCTACTGTTAACTTATAAAGCTCTAAATGGTCAAGCTCCGTCATATCTTAGAGAACTCATACTGCCATATTATCCCACCAGAACACTGCGCTCTGAGAATGCAGGGTTACTCGTGGTCCCTAAAGTCTCCAAAAGTAGATCAGGAGCCAGCACCTTCAGCTATCAGGCTCCTCTCCTGTGGAATCATCTTCCTGTTTCGGTCCGGGAGGCAGACACCATCTCCACATTTGACACTAGACTTAAGACTTTCCTCTTTGATAAAGCTTATAGTTAGGGCTGGCTCAGGCTTGCCTTGTACCAGCCCCTGGTTAGGCTGACTTAGGCCTAGTCTGCCAGAGGACCCCCATAATACACCAGGCACCTTCTCTCCTTCTCTCTCTTTCTCTCGTGTCCTATTACTGCATCTTGTTAACCATTCTGGATGCATTCTGGATGTCACTAACTCGGCTTCTTCTCCGGAGCCTTCGTGCTCCACTGTCTTGCAGGTTAACTCATATTGCAGTGGTGCCTGGATAGTGTGACACGTGTGGTTGTGCTGCTGCCGTAATCCTGCCAGATGCCTCCTGCTGCTGCTGTTATCATTAGTCATACTTCTACTGTTATTATACACATATGATTATTGTCACATATGTATACTATCAGATATTAGTATATACTTTCAACATATTGTACCACAACAACTAGAATTATAATTGTAATATTATTATTTTCATTAATGTTGTTGTAAGCTACTGTGATTACCATCTGTCCTGCATCTCTCTCTGTCTCTGTCTCTGTCTCTGTCTCTCTCTCTCTCTCTCTCTCTCTCTTTCTGTCTCATTGTGTCATACGGATTACTGTTAATTTATTATGCTGATCTGTTCTGTACAACATCTATTGCACGTCTGTCCTTCTGGAAGAGGGATCCCTCCTCAGTTGCTCTTCCTGAGGTTTCTACCATTTTTTTACCCCGTTAAAGGTTTTTTTGGGGGGAGTTTTTCCTTATCCGCTGTGAGGGTCCTAAGGACAGATGGATGTTGTATGCTGTAAAGGCAAATTGTGATTTGTGATATTGGGCTTTATAAATAAAATTGATTGATTGAAATTGATTGAAAACTTACATACAAACACACAAACACATACTTATGAGGCAATAATCTTGTTAATTCAGAAAAGAGTTTTGTTTATTTCCATGAAAATTTAATAAATCTCATTAACTGAAAATTTAAGAATATCATAAGTGTTCCTCAACCTGTTCAGTTGAGCCTGTGTGAAGGCAACAGTTGATATTCTGAAACTAAAGTGTGAGAGGGATCAGATGTAATATTACTTGTCAAAGACAATATTCTTTTAGCAAACGCAGATTGAAAACTTGACCCAGGTGTGTGACCCTCAGTCACTGGGGAGATATGAAAGGAGTCTGTACTTCATTAGGTTCACTGTGTGTACAATTGCCAAAGAAACATAAGTTCATCAGGTTCAGTCATGCTTGTTGTTTGTTTGGTGTCATGCACCTGGAACACTTGGAGGTCAAAGTTTCACAGATAACAGGCACTCCCGCTCTTGTCAAGCCGATAACAAGTGAGCTACAAAAACCTTAATCTCGCCTTGATTCCATCAGAAAATTGTAACTTGTCCTTGAATCCAAACACTGATGCCTTGACTTATCTGTGTCATGAGAGGACCAATTACCAGTTAGCACACCTGAGGTTTTATAGTTCAAAACACATTCACACACACTTCTCAAGAATGACATGAAATATGCTCATTTTAAAATGTTTTTTTACATATATATTTTGCATAAAACAGTTGAAATGACTAGGTAGCAACCACCACCCAAGCAACAGTGAGAGTTATACTGAACAAAATTTCAAATGCAACACTTGTTTTTGCTCCCATTTTTTACAGGCTGATGTTAAAGATCTAAGATTTTTCATACACTCAATAGATATACAGTGGCATGTAAAAAGCTGAGGCACCCCTGGTCAAAATTTTGTTTACTGCAAGTAGTTAAAAAAGTAGAAGATGAACTCATCACCAAAAGGCATGAATGTAAAGCTGAAACATTTCTTCAATATTTTAAGTAGGATTTCTTTTTAATTTCAATCTTGCTATGCTGGCCTGGTCTTAAATTATAACCTTGGCCACTGCAGTGGAGAAATAGGGGCCTCAGCCAACCCCGGTGGTGAGCAACCAAACTGGATGGATCTTTGGCGTAACCTTGTAAGGGGTCAAGGTACAAGCAATAAATGCAAACCACATTTCCTAGAAACATGCTGGTGTATCATGCCCAGACGGGAGTCAGATGCAACACATCCAACATGCACCCAACCCTTTTCACCAGTCCCGTGGCTTTCCAGCAAGCACAGAACCCGAAAAGGAGCACACCATGTCCAAGAGATCTGACCATACAGATGGGCAAGGTGTAGACCAGGACACAACTGAACAAGACTGCCAACAGTGCCGCACCATTTGTAAAGTTTGCATGGCCCACAGTGGGAGGGTCCCTGCCCATCCACCTGTCGCCTTCCAGGATGCATCTTGCAAAACATCTCTTGGAAAAAGCCTAACTGTCCACACCATCACCAAAGTACAAAAACATCTCATCAGTGCATCTGTGGTGAATTTAATAGCTACGGCTCACTGTCATTGCAGTGGAACATCACGTCAAAGTGTCTGAAGTGATCCCATTGCAGCTGGTATCTAACCTTAGGCAGTTCTTGGCAGGCTTTGCAAGGAGGTGACTGCTGGCGCTTGAAGCAATAGTGATAAAGGTTTGCACTGGCATTGAGGCCAGGACATGAAGGGCATTGATGAGATTGTAGAAGTGGTAACACCATCTGTGGAGAAAGCTGGTCAGTGGTCAAATCACTGATCACTGACGAATGGAAGATGCTGAGAATATCATTTATGTCACATACTGTGGGCTCCACACATATTTGGGTAGGCACATCCTAATTAGCTGGCTATGTTTATGCAAATTTCAGTGGGTGAGTGTGTGCTTGTCATTGGAGTAGAGTATTGTTCATAGAATCCACTGAAGGGTGAAACATGTTTGAGGTAGAACCCTGTATACCATTCTGATGTAGTCAGTGTTAATGGTACAGCCAGGGCATTTCTTTTAATGTGGGTAAATTCTCATTCTTATCAGCTCATCTGGGATGCCTCAAGAATCTATGTTGGGTCCTGTATTTTCTTACCCCATGCAATCTTTATCTTGGTCAAATTTTTTAGGCTTTCTTTCACTGCTTTGCTGACAACACTTTACAATTTATGTACCAAAAAAAAAAGTCCTATTCCCATAGAATTACTTTTAAGCTCTCATTGTTTGATCGTAATGTTACACATCATTTATAACGCGTTCCCAAGCATGTTTACAGTATTATTTTTTTTAATGTGCTTTAAAAAATAACAGGACTTGATTTGACTTATTTAGTCCAAATGATGTGAACAACATTTTGAGTAAATTTCCTCTTAATTTTGAAAAGTTTTGGTTTTTTTTATACAAATGAAATGTTTATGGTCTGATTTTATTGGATTTGAGTCATTTTTGTTGACTCACTTAACAGTTTTGTACAGGACTTGTATTACAGAGATGGCAGCCTCTGGGGCTGAAAAATGAAGCCAACATGCAGGTACCACACACTGCAGTTCCTCAAATGGCCACTTAATGCTGGCTCCTTGAGCAAGTCAGTCCCCCTTAAAACACTCAACTTTACAGCAGAAATAAACATGTTAGCAGCCTGGTACTCAAAATGGTTTTGGTTTCTAGGCTTGGGTGCTATTGTGGTATTACCTTATACAAGGTTATTTAGAAATCCCAACAGTATAATTTTCAATACTGTCAAAAATACATACGTCCATCTAACTATTTCACTTGTACTGAGAAGCTTAAATGATCAATTATTTTACCTGGCAGATACCGCAGGGAAAACAACACATTTGCAAAATGTAGTAAATTCACATTGTGGTGTTGGGGGGTTGGGGAGTAGTGCCGCACACTAGTACCATCATACCATCAAAGTTATTAGGGTTTCAAAAAATAGATACTGCCCAAGCCTATTTGTCTCTTAAGCTAATTTTGGCATTATACAGGGGGTGAATTTAATAGGGCTCACATTTTTCAATGTAAATAAGGCTGAAAGTCATGCATAGCTAAGAGCGTGACTAATTTAATTGACAGCTCAGTGCTGTTCATTGACAAGTCACTATCACAGCGACATCGCCGGTTGGGAAACCATCCCAGCCAACTTTTGTATGTGGGGCCCATGTGGGTAGAAAATGAGCTGAAAATGGGCCCTATATGGAACTGTCCACTGGTTACATATTGGCCCCATGACATTTAACCACATGGGTAGGTGTTTACCCAAGTGGGCCCCAGATAAGATGCTCATTTCAGACCCATACCCACTTTGTAGTCAGGTAGCCCCAACATGACCCATGTGGACAATTGGCCAATACCAATACGAAACACATGGACATTCCCAACTATGGCCCATTTTTCAGCCCATGTACTACCCACATAGGCCCTATATATAAATGTTGGCTGGGTGTAGCATCACCCTGCATTCGCAGAGTATAGCCTTAAAGGCCCAAATATACTCGGGTGGAATGTACGCGGAGCGGACTCCGCGGAGGTCCGCCTGGACTAAAAACGGACGTCCACAAGCCCTGTGCACGCAAAACTCAGATTTTACGACTGCGCGGACTCCGCTCCACGCACCACTGTCATACAAAAGACTGCTTGGCATGTATTTTTCACATTGCAGGGATTTTTCACATTCACATTTTACAGGAAACTACAACGCGGAAGTGCGCTCGACTATGGAAGCCCGAATGACTGCGGACATTCCTCGCGGAGTCCGCTCTGCTTATAGTACTCAGGCGTCATCTGTTGATCCAAATTAGCTAACGAAATGAACAATATTTCTCTGAATAATCAGTTACTGGGGAGTGATCTTAACAGAAATAATAACTGTTAAGTGCAAATTTGTAATATGCACTCTATTGAGGTAAATTGTAATTTTCATTGCTTTTAGCTCCATGTAAGAGTCTTCAGATAACTGACATTTGTTTAAATAGGCGCTGGGTTATAAAATATGGAAGCATATTGCTGCCATGTTAGATAAACTCTGATCAGTATCAGGTATCAATCAATCAATCAATCAATCAATTTTATTTATAAAGCCCAATATCACAAATCACAATTTGCCTCACAGGGCTTTACACACAACATCCCTCTGTCCTTAGGACCCTCGCAGTTGATAAGGAAAAACTCCCCCCAAAAAAACCCTTTAACGGGGGAAAAAATGGTAGAAACCTCAGGAAGAGCAACTGAGGAGGGATCCCTCTTCCAGGACGGACAGACGTGCAATAGATGTCGCACAGAACAGATCAGCATAATAAATTAACAGTAATCCATATGATGCAATGAGACAGAAAGAAAGACAGAGACAGAGAGAGATGCAGGACAGACGATAATGATAATAGCTTACAACAACATTCATTAAAGTAATAATATTACAATAATAATTACGGCTATTGTGGTACAATATGATGAAAGTATATATTAATATCTGATAGTATACATAGGTGACAATGATCATATGTGTTTAATAACATAAGTATGACTAATGATAACAGCAGCAGCAGGAGGCATCTGGCAGGACCACGGCAGCAGCACAACCACTCACATCACACTATCCAGGCACCGCTGCGATATAAGTTAACCTGCAAGACAGTGTAGCACAAAGGCTCCGGAGAAGAAGCCGAGTTAGTGACATGCAGTCAGGGCTGTCCCTCCCTAAATGCAGAACACGCGCTGTGCGTAGGGCCTCATCTTCAATGGGGGGCCACATTTTGCGCGAGGGGACGCATTTGCGCATATGCGCAATGAATGCACACAAGCGCTACCGTGAGGCTTGTGTAGAATCAGCTCGAGGAAGGAGAGATGAGACCTGACCGCCCATGCGTTGCTGCAATGATTGACAGCACTCGACATCTGAACAATAAGAGGGGTACGCTGGCAGGCACTTGTAGAGCTGCAGCAGGTGAAGAGTTGTCAACATGTCGTCCAAAAGAGCCTCAGGAGTATGTGCGGGGACGGGAGGGCGTGGGGGCTCCACGGAGGGGGAGACCCGAGCCTCGGGGGTATGTGCGGGGCCGGGAGGTTGGATGCTCCCAGAGAGGGGAGAGGGAGAAATATAGCTAAATAAGATGAAAATAGAAAAGAATGTCTCTGTATTTTATTTCTGTTTTCAGTGTTTAATTAAGGTGGGAGAGGCGGAGGGCTGAGGGAGATCGGACGCCTCCAGAGAGGGGAGAGGGAGAAATATAACAAAATAAGATTAAAAAGGAAAAACCTGTCTCCCTCTTTTATTATATTATCAGTGTTTAATCAAAGGTGGGGGATTGAGGTGGTGGAAGTTACTTTCTTTTGACGAGTAATTGATGGCTATTTGTGACTCAGATTTGTTGATTTATTTATTTCAGTTTGAAGTTATTTTTATTTAATATTTATTTATTTATTTCAGGTTGAATTTTTTATTTTATTTGACTCATACAGCCAAACTACTGTATCTACAGTACATTTGTTATTGCCAGTAAAGGTTGTCAAGTTAAATGGCAAGTTGTTGTACAGTCATTTTGTACCTATGATACATTTGGGATGGGGGCCTCCAAATAAAACTTCGCTTAGGGTCCCAATTTGGTCAGGGGCAGCCCTGCATGCAGTACAGCTGAGTTAGCGAGATGCAGTAACAGGACATGAGTGTTAGCAAAGGAGAGAGAGAGAGAGAGAGAGAGAGAGAGAGAAGGAGAGAAGGTGCCTGGTGTATTATAGGGGGTCCTCCGGCAGACTAGGCCTAAGTCAGCCTAACTAGAGGCTGGTACAAGGCAAGCCTGAGCCAGCCCTAACTATAAGCTTTATCAAAGAGGAAAGTCTTAAGTCTAGTCTTAAATGTGGAGACGGTGTCTGCCTCCCAGACCGCAACAGGAAGATGATTCCACAGGAGAGGAGCCTGATAGCTGAAGGCTCTGGCTCCTGATCTACTTTCGAAGACTTTAGGGCCCAAGTAACCCTGCATTCTCAGAGCACAGTGTTCTGGTGAGATAATATGGCACTATGAGCTCTCAATTCTGGATTTTACAAGGAGCCAGTGCAGGGAAGCTAAAACAGGAGAAATATGATCTCATTTCTTAGTTCCTGTTAGTATACATGCTGCTGCATTCTGAATTAGCTGGAGAGTTTTTAAAGACTTATTAGAGCTACCTGATGATAGGGAGTTACAGTAATCAAGCCTTACGGGAACAAAAGCGTGGACCAATTTTTCTGCATCTTTTCGGGTCAAGATAGGCCTAATTTTAGCAATATTATGTCAGATGAAAAAACGCAGTATATGAGGTTTGTTTTAAATGAGAATTAAAAGACAAATCTTGGTCAAATATTACTCCAAGGTTTCTTACGGTAGTGCTAGAGGCCAGAGCAATGCAATCCAGGGAAACTGTATTATCAGATAAAGAGTCTCTGAGTTGTTTGGGGTCAAGAACAATAACTTTAGTTTTGTCTAAATTTAACATCAGGAAATTGGTGCTCATCAATCAATCAATCAATCAATCAATCAATCAATTTTATTTATAAAGCCCAATATTACAAATCACAATTTGCCTCACAGGGCTTTACAGCATACAACATCCCTCTGTCCTTATGACCCTCACAGCGGATAAGGAAAAACTCCCCAAAAAAACCCCTTTAACGGGGGAAAAAAACGGTAGAAACCTCAGGAAGAGCAACTGAGGAGGGATCCCTCTTCCAGGACGGACAGACGTGCAATAGATGTCGTACAGAACAGATCAGCATAATAAATTAACAGTAATCCATAAACAGTCATCCAGGTTTTTATGTCTTTAAGGCATTTTTGAAGTTTAGTTAATTGATCAGTTTCTTCTGGCTTTATCGATAAATACAACTGTGTATCATCCGCATAACAATGGAAATTTACAGAGTGATTTCTAATGATGTTACCTAAGGGAAGCATCTATAGAATGAATAGGATTGGTCCGAGCACAGAACCTTGTGGAGCTCCAAAACAAACTTAGTACGTAGAGATGAGTCATCATTAACATGAACGAACTGAAAACAGTCAGATAATTAAGATTTAAACCAGCTTAGTGCAGAAGCTTTCAGGCCAATTAAATGTTCCAGACTCTGTAGCAGAACTTGATGGTAATAACATAAAAGGTTTTGTGTTGTATGTTGTTTACATTATTACAGTAAAACTTCAATTATACTCCCAGTCCCTTTTACTAGCCCTGTGTGGCTACACATTTTGACAAATAAAGGCCTGTCTCAATTAGACACCTGGTCTGGTTGCCAAGCAGTTCATTCGCATGTATAAAACTGGATTGTTGGCTACCTCAAATTATGTGTCCATTCCTCTATTACCCTGTAAGTTATTCATATTCCTTCAGTCCATAAGGTTCCTCAGATCAGAAGAGTTGAAAGGGTTTTAATGAAAATTAAACCAAGTTGTGAATTTTGTTCTGAGAGGATAAAGTGGTGCTCTGTTGGTATGCCGGGTGCTGTAATGCTCGAGTGTCATAACTCACTCTCTCTCTGATACGCTGTCTGTTGGAGCTAGATCAGATGAATAATTCATAATTGATATGTTATTCTATACCTATTTTTTATAGAAGTAATATTCATACTGGTTTAAGTAAACAATTTGATTGTATTTCCCATCTTTGCTAAGCAACAGTTTTGTGTGGAAGGAATTAAAGGCCTGTCCCAAATTGAGGCCTGTTGATTTCAGTGATTTAAGCAAATAATAGCCGGGACTAATAACTGATGTTTTATGGTATGTCATACAAATTTATCATATTACAGTAAAACTTCAATTAATAGCCCGGGCTATTTTCTGCTTAAATCACTGAATTCAATGCACTTATATTTAGGACAGACCTTTAATTCCTTTTACACAAAACTATTGCACAGCAAAGATGAGATAAAAATTAGGCTTCAAATTACATCAGTTATGTATTATGTTATGACACTTGTTTCACGGCACTTGCGGATTATGGCACCGAGCATACTGACACAACACCACCTTATCCTGTTAAAACAATATTAGTTACTTGGATTCATTTATTAGAAAAACATTTTTGATTATTTTGATTATCGGATCCTTATGGACTACAGGAATATGGATAATGTACAGGTTAATCAAAAAATGGACACATATTCTGACTTTATTACAGAATATGACAGAGAACTACTTGTTTTTCATTGTGCTTGTAAATCTGAATGAATTTCAGTGTTCTCTGGTGCTCATGGTGTCAGTAAAATGAAATGAGCTAACATTTAAACAGTTATATTTGTACATGCGATCGAAGCAGCTAACTAACGTTAACTCAAGTGGGTAGCAAACAACCCCGTTTTATACATCAAAAGAACTATTATAAAAATGAAAAAGCTTGGTAACCAGACCAGGCGCGAGACAGGCCTTCATATAGTTTTATTATGAGAAGAAACTTTTCTTGTTATAAGAATGTACCATTTTTCTTGTGATGTGAAATGTTTAACATTTCACATCACATTTTCACATTTCATGTTCTAACGTGATCATTTATCACGTTAGAACATGAAATGTGTCATGTTACAACGTGATAACTTGACGTATTATTATAATATAAAACTTTAAATGAGGAAACTGTGTTGGAGAACAGCTGTTTGTAGATCAAATATCCAACAGCCAGTTACAACAGCTGACCATTAATTAATTATTATCAGACCAACACGTGGTTGGCACAGTGACAAATTGTGCCAGCTCATCCATTACAGAGCAAATTACAGGCTGTCTTTAAAGTTATCCAAATTCAGCTTTCACAACTAAAGCTAGTTTAAAATGCTGATAAAACAAAGTTAATGCATTTCTCAAATGCTAGGAAGAAGCCTGTGAACCCTCCTGATGTTATTACCGCTCAGGGGAAGAAGCTAGAGGTTGTCACTTGTTACAAATATCTCGGTATTTGACTGGATGACTCTCTGTCTTTTAAACCTCAGATTGATAATTTTCTTAAAAAGCTGAGGCTAAAGTTTGGGTTTTATTTCAGAAACAGGTCATGTTTCTCCTTTGAGGCCTTCACTTATTACTGTGCACTTTATTCCAGAGCTGGTTGGCCATCTTTGACCTTTTGAAGGCTCAGTCACTGGCATTTGTTTATTTATAAAGCCATACTGGGTAAAGTCCATTCGTACATTTGTACTTTGATTAAACAGGCATACCACAGACTGTGGTTATAGTCTGAGATCTCAAGACTTAAGTTTGTTGTCGGTTTCTAGTGCTCAGACTGAGCTGGGAAAGAAAGCTTTTATTTGCTCTCACCTGGAACAACCTAACTCTGCGTGTTACTGTGTATCTTTTATGCTTTTATTGTGTGGTTGTTTGGCTGTAACTTTTTGTGTGCTGCTGTGTTGGCCAGATCTCCCTTGTGAAAGAGATTGCTGGATCTCATCGGGACTTGCATGGTTAAATATGGGTTAAGTATAAAAAAGATAAAAAGGAAGCTAGGCTGTCTCTTATCCTTACTCCTCCACAGATTAAAATCTATTTATAAAGCTCAATATCACAACTCACAATATGTGTCAGAAGGCTTTACAACATAGCTTGCGACATCCCTCTGTCCTTGGACCTTCACAGTAGAAAAGGAATATGCCTCAGAGTAGATTTATTTAATCAGAATTATGGTTTGACCCTGATTAATGGTCAGCAGTTGGAACTGGCTGTTGGAAATTTGATCTCTGAGTCTTTTTAACTGGTTGGAGTTATGGAGCATTTAATGCAAAGGTATGAATGCGATGACAGTGAGGCTTAAGAACAAGACTTTTTCTTCATGGATGAAAAATACATGGTTGTTTTTTGTTTTGAAGGCAATCTGAGGTGAGGTGAAGCAGAGAGGTGTCATCAGGCGTAGGCTAGTTTCCAAGCATCAGTTCCGACAGTTATGGCTACTCCCAAACAGCTGCAAACAGCTTTTTCTACACACCTATCCCAACTGATTTTGACAGAGAATCACTTAAATCCTTTTTAGTTTAGGCCAACAATACACATCTTTATCACAATATCATCCACTGCGTTAAATAACAGCAAAATCTTGCCATGTCTCAAGCATGAAGCAGAACTTAATCAAGTTTCGCCCATTTACTACCCACATGGGCCGCAAATGCAAATGTTGGCTGGGTAATAAGAAGATAAATAGTTTATTGTTAGAACAAGAAAAGCTTTTTGTTTTGTTTTGTTTTTTTGTTTTTGTTTTTTACAAGACGAGCTATTGTTATAACATGAAAATGTCTTAAAATTTGTAAAAACTTGAAAAAAGATCTTGTTGTACCAACAAACTTATCTTGACATCAATACACGTCCATAATAAAAAACAACAACAGTAAAAGTAATAATAATAATAACCTCCTGAGACCCAAACTTTTGTTTGGTATGCAATTTTAAATTCTCCTAGTTATTCGGGATTATTAAGACCCAATAAGTATAAAAACCTTAACACTGTCAATGATTATAATAATAATGATGAAGTCCCAATGTCCTCAAAGGAGACAATAATAAAAGTCCCAGCGTCTTCAAACTAGTACTTCCTAATTAACAGTGTCTTAGCTTGTTACTGTTGCTAAAATTGGTCAGATGTGTTGCCATATCAACCATCAATCATCTACAAACATGATTAATCATAAATACACAAGTTTCAACCATAACATTAAGTTTTGGACCTTGTTGGACCTTTTGTGTTGGGATTGGCTGCAGACTGACTTGGCAGAGATGGCTACCATCTTGTTTTTACATAGATTAGTGTATTGTGCTCTTACTACCACTAGATGGCACAAAAAAGTGTCCATGAATGAGGACAACAGATCTAAGTCAAGTAGAATGAAGTAGGTCTATAAGGTCAAGTAAACCCAAAATATGATGTCCTCATATGAGGACACAGGATCTCAGAAAGATGATAAAGCCTATTGTATTACATGGAAGTCCTTATAACAACAATTTTATATGGCATATGAAAACAGAAAAGCTGTATTTTACACCTATATAATGTTCTTTGATTCATCTTACCAACACCAGAAAATCATCAATCCATCTCCCGATTTGATCAGACTCAAGGTGGCCAAGCCAGGACACCTGATACGTGTGGTTCCACGCTGTTTTAGTGATGTCAGTATAAACGTCACTTGCCAGAACGAAGGGGACACACAGCCACTGTGAAAAGAGGAACTCCCTCAGCAAAATCTAATTGAAAGTTGCAGTGTTTCGGATTTAGTGGCATCTAGTGGTGAAGTTGCAGAACTTGGACTTCTCACATGTTTTAAGTGTAGAGAAGAACTCTGGCACCCAAATCAGGAAAGGAAACAGTCCTATCTAGAGCCAGTGGTTGATTTGTCCTTTCTCGGCTACTGTAGAAAGAACAATTTTTATTTTCAGGTGATGAAAACAAAGTTGGACCACTTTCTGCCAATAGATACCTCTAAAACCTTCACACTGGACATTAAAGAAGCAGACATTGAAACACATTATCTCTAACCTTCATAGTGTAAAACTCACCAAGCCGAGAAGCACCAGTGATATTTGGATTATATCAGTGGAAGCAACTGAGTAGAGACCTCCAAGACTAGTGTAGATGATCGCCACTGCAGCAGAGATCCAGACACAAACACTGAAGGGCAGAAAAATTAGACTGAATGGGACGGAAAGTGAATGTGTCAGTTTGCATGTACTTGTATGTGTGTACCCACATACAAGATACTTGTCCAGGGCCCCTTCTCTCCTTCTCTCTCTCTCTCTCTCTCTCTCTCTCTCTCGTATCCTATTACTGCATCTAGCTAACCCAGCCATTCTGGATGTCACTAACTCGGCTTCTTCTCCGGAGCCTTTGTGCTCCACTGTCTCTCAGATTAACTCATACCGCAGCGGTGCCTGGACAGCGTGACGTGTGTGGTTGTGCTGCTGCCGTGGTCCCGCCAGATGCCTCCTGCTGCTGCTGCCATCATTAGTCATTAGTCATACTTCTTCTGTTATTATACACATATGATTATTGTCACACATGTATACTGCCAGGTATTAATACATACTTTCAACATATTGTACCGCAGTACACTCTCTCTCTCTCTCTCTCTCTCTGTCTCATTGTGTCATATGGATTACTGTTAATTTATTATGCTGATCTGTTCTGTACGACATCTATTGCACGTCTGTCCGTCCTGGAAGAGGGATCCCTCCTCAGTTGCTCTTCCTGAGGTTTCTACCGTTTTTTTTTTTCCCGTTAAAGGGGTTTTTTTGGGGAGTTTTTCCTTATCCGCTGTGAGGGTCTTAAGGACAGAGGGATGTCGTATGCTGTAAAGCCCTGTGAGGCAAATTGTGATTTGTAATATTGGGCTTTATAAATAAAATTGATTGATTGATTGATTGATTGATTGAAACTTCAGCAATGACTGGTATAATGGCAAGAGCCACAGTCAATGCTTTTCCATACTTTCCATACCACCTTTAAATGGATGAAAAAGAGAGAGAATAACACTGTTAGAATGGTCGGCCTCTCAGGATTAATTTGAGGTATTTTTTTATGTGCACAGTGTGGAATACAAGCTATATGGGATGTTTTGTGTTATCATAGGAAGGCGGGGTAAACAAAAAAAATATCTTAGATTTTGAGAATAAAGTCATAGATCTACAAGAATAAAGTCAGAGACCTACGAGAATAAAGTCAGAGATCTACAAGAAAAAAAATCACATATCTATGCAAATAAAGTTGGAAATCTAGGAGAATTAAGTGAAATATTCCAAGATTAAACTCGTAATTTTAGCAGAAAAAAAGTCACAGATTAGGAACATAAAGTCAGGCAACATGGTATAAAAAGCGACAAAGCATGTACAAACAGTGTTGGGGGTGACACTCATATATATGTTTTAGTAGTACCCTAGTAATATAATGTGTTACCAACAAGATTTCAGGTAATATTATTATATTTACAATGTCACATAATAATCTAATAATAATAAGTAATTTCGTAATATTTTGACTTTATTCTCGTAGGCATATGACTTTATTCTCTAAAACTAAGATTTTTTTTTCTTTAACATGGCCCTAATCCTTCTTTGTACGACTGAGTACAATTTTGGAGAATACTTGTTGGATGCCCGCTTACGAAGTTTGGAACAGCTGCAGTTTGGTCAAGGTGGAAGCCAGTTGAGCTTCTCTGGGTTAAGTCGTTATACAGCATGACCACATCCTCATGTGTTGCCCTGTGATGCGTATTCAAACGAGGGAGCTCCCATGAGCGGGTGATCACAGGAAGAACAGTTTTTTTAAAAAAAATCTGGGTGGGTAAATTTTCATTTTTATCAGCTTTTTTGAGAAGGCTCCAGAATCCATAGTGAATCCTGTGATTTACCCCATACTCTCTGTTTGCAGTGTAATATCTGTTTACAGAACTTCATGTCTGTTTACTTCTTGTCAACTTTAATGTTACCTCTGCCTTGTTGAAGAAAAAAATTATTTCTGCACATTGGAGACAAAATATCACAACAAGAGAATTCTATTGGAAGATCCATTCAGATCAAAGGCTAGCCAGTAATTAGAGTGCAGCTCTGTTAAACAGGGTTTTCTTATTTATTGAACACTACTGAAATGATGTAAAGGTTCACTAATGTGCCGTCTTGACACATATGTGTCTGGAGACACGCCTCATGAAAAGATAAAATTCCAAAGCATTACATCGAGACTCTGACTTATTGAAGAGACTTACCGATGACAAAGGAAACAAATACTTACAGAGGCAGAAGAGCCCAGATTAGACCCCTGGTGGGGTCATAAACTGACTCTGCAATTCCAATGATAAAGGCACCTCCGACCCAGGTGGCTGCAAGAGAAAAAATATATGCCCACAGGGCTGTACGTTAACTTTTTTAGCCCATAGCACTGGTGCTACAGAGGGTGATAATTTTGTAGCACAGGCCAGAAAGTTTGTAGCACCTGTCACGATAACAAATTTTGCTGAGTGATTAATTGAGTCAGAAATTATTGTGCTTTTAAGACCATTTTTATTATTGCTGTAATTTTGCTGTTTTTAGACCATTTTTTTAAAATTATGTAATGATAATAAAGGCATGAGGACGCAAGTACACCATTTTAAAGAGAAATAAACATTTATTTAACAAGAATATTTACGAATGCAAAAAAGAAAATTTAAATATTCGAAATAAATAAAGAAAGACCTTATAAATACAAAACAATAGACTGTCAGTCTCTCACTCTCATGTGTGCAGTTAAGTTGGTCATATTTGCTCTTTTTGTTGAAATGGTTGTAGAACAAACCTGGCACACCGGTCGTCCAAATTACTGGGCTCCCCTCTGTCATTGGTTTAAATCCAAAACACTCCCACACAGGGGACATGGTATTTGGTTTAGGAACAAGTTGCATGTGTTTCTCTTACACTCAACTCTCTGTTTTCTTCTCCGCCTCATCTCCCCCTCACGAAGATCGCACTGTGTGTGTGTGTGTGTGTGTGCGTGTGTGTGTGTCGCCCATAGCCCCGCCTCCCCCACAGATAAAGACACTCAATGACAAGAACTTTCCCTCCGTTCATTACGATAATAAACCAACTCACCTGGCTGCCAGACGATGCACGGCAGTGAACACTCTCGTCGTCTTGTGAAAGAACGAGAAAAAAACAGACCATACACACACAAGTGGCTCGCAAGCAGTCTGTTGCACGCGTGCTACTAGGCAAATAAATTCATTGCACGAACTTTTTTTTTTCATCGCACATGCGACATATATGTCGCACTGTACAGCCTGGCACATAAATGCAAGTAAAAACAGCCAGCGGACCGGCAGACCCTGCGCAGACATGCCCCAATAAAACTTCCATCCAGATTCTATCAGCCTCAATGACTACCCACTACCCAAACCCACTCCTGACCCCCCACCCACCCTTGCCTTGCTGAACATTTCCTGGAAGTTGTGGAATTCAGGGGGCATTTTTTTTACCTTCTTTTTATTTTGCTGTTCCTAAAACAGAGCACTCCAACAGATGTTTAGTATCAGTTTCATCTCATCTCATATGATAATCTGAATATGCAGACAAACTAGAGTCACAAGTGTTATGCGACATTTGGCTTTTAAATGTTAAAAACAATTTCATCTAACCTATCTTTCTCTGTGCATCACCAATCCGCTCCCTCCGCCAAGGACAAGAGACAAGAAGAACCAAAATGAACGGGAGATAAAACTCAACATGAAGGACAGCCAGCACAGCCCCCAGTTGAAGTGAGCTTGAATGAAGAGAGACGTCAGAGCGAACAGGAAGAGGATACTATATCCCCAACACCAAAAAGTGCCTGCGAGGATCCACTTTCTTCAACCAAACCCCCCGCCCCCACCCAGGTCTCCATCCACCGTGGGTATGTTGTCCCCCTCCTCCCTTCTCTTAGATTTCACTGACCAGATCAACAAGCTTGTCACCGCTGGGACTCAACTTACCCCCGCCCTACCCTATTTTTCTCTCCCCTCATTTCCCCGCGACCCCCATGGCCATCTCTAAAATCAAAACGACCACCACCCCCACCCCTTCCACATCATCATCAGACTCATTTTCAGCCTCCTCAAGCTGATAAAAGCTCAGCACACTCAATTGTTTCTGTCCCCAACTGATGTGTTCTGGGTCCAGGCTCCAAAGATGTCACTCCTGACTGTTCCCAGGAAAAGTCAGGGCCCAATGTACTGGAAGCCTCTTCAGTTCATGTCATGATGAGTAATAGAAAAAGAATGTCTAAATTACCAAGAAACAGGGTCATGTCAAATTTAACATTCATTCCATGTCAGCTGCAGTCAGTTCACAGTTGTAAAGATAATGCTTTTAACACATCAAATCTAGCATTGTTAAATGTCAAATCATTAGCAGGGAAACAGTTTTTAATCAATGATTTTATTATCAAGCATAACCATGATTTTATGTATTTAACTGAAACTTGGTTAGGCCAAGATAACAGTGCAACAGTTCTTATTGAATCAACACCTCCCAACTTTAGTTTCATGAGTGAAGCTAGAGTGGATAAGAAAGGAGGTGGAGTCGCCATTTTGTTTAATGAAACGTTCCAATGCAAGAAAACATTGTATGGAAATTTTGACTCTTTTGAATATGTTCCTGCTCAGTTTAGATCCTCCTGCTGAGCAATAATATTAACTATCTACAGGCCTCCAAAATATAACACACAGTTTTTTGATGAGTTTTCCAAACTACTCTGTATTATCTGCATTGATTTTGACTGGTTTGTTTTAGTGAGTGATTTTAATATTCACATTGATAATGTGAAAGGTGAATGTGCAAAAGAACTCTATTCTTGATAACTCTGGACTCTCTCAACATGTAACAGATTCAACACATACTGTAACAAGGGGCATATATTAGATCTAATTATTTCCAAAGGTCTAAACATTACTGATGTTGTGGTGAGTGATGTTGCTCTCTCTGATCACTACTGTGTTCTGTTTAAAATGACTATCCCTGCTAGCATTAGCAAAGGTGAGACAGACGTGATCTGTCTGCTGAAAACATTGTTTACTACAGCTTTCCTGTGAAGCTTCTTTTAATCACTATAACTTTTAGCTCTTCCATCTGCTTATTTCATTGTTTTTTAAATTGCACTTTAACTGTTTATTAATATGATGCTTTTCTATTTAATTCCAATGTTTTTAATGTAATGTTTAAATTTCAGTGTTTGTTTTGTAATGTATTTCTCTGCTTCTGTAAAGCACTCTGAATTGCCTTGTGTACAAATGGTGCTATTCAAATAAATTTGCCTTGCCTTGCATATTAAATTAAAAATAAAGAAAGGTTCTTCTGTAAGCTGCTAAAAGCATGACAGAAACCCTTTATAATGTATTTAAACCATCTATGCTGCACTGATTTATGTAGATTTTGATTAGTGGTGAGACTACACTTTGATTCCATCGCTGCAGCTCAGAATAACATGAGAACCTGTGCGATGGTAACTGGATATACAAACGAGGTTTGTCTTTTAATGTATGTAATAAAATAATTAATTCAATTTAAATGCTTTGTAAATTGATTTTTTGGGATAAAGGGGCAGATTAAATAAGATTATTCTTCTTTCTGCTCCCTTTCATTCAGATTAGGGAATGTTGTGTTTATATTGTATTGTTTTTTTTTTCTTTTTTTCAATTAATGAAATAATAATAATAATAATAATAATAAAATAATCAACACACTGTTAATTGGCTCCTGTGATGAGACATGCAACATTTCAGTCAGATAGACCTCATTAATCATTTAACTACTTATTTCACTCTACCTCAGTAGCAGAAACAGTCTGACATCACTTTTAAGTTTTGTTTTGCAAAATATTCAGAGTAGTTCCTTCATTTTCCAACTATATTTAAGCAATATCACACAAGAGGGAGTGATGTTATACTCGTATATTGTCATGGCTGTGATTTGGTCATAGGCACTAGGCTGCAGGCGGCCGCAGGCCGTTAAAGACGTGGCAAGTGTACAGTCCATAAATGTGCCAGAGGTTGCATCTGATTGCTAAGCAACCATAACAAGTACTCTAAATTGCAGTTACAATTTACATCCATGTGTGTGAAAACACGGATGCAGCACAGAAGATCTACACAGTCAGCACAGTTTTAAGATTAGTAATACCAATTCAGTATCTGACCAAATGTCTCCCCTTCTGTTCCCGAGTTATGAAGTTGAATAATGGCCAGAAATGTATACAGAACATTATGTCGAAGTGAAGCTGAAACCTTTGACCCTTTGACCATTTGAGTTATGGCAAAAAACATGTTTTATGAGATTACCATGACCTTGACTTTTGACTGTCAATGTTTAATTAGTTCACCTTTGAGTTCAAATGGATTTTTGTGCCAAATGTGAGGAAAATCCCTCAAGGCATTGTTGAGATATCATAATTACGAGCATGACACAGATGACAAGGTCACAGTGACCTCTGACTTTTGAATACCAAAATCTAATCTGTTCAGCATTGAGTCCAAGGGAACTTTTGTCCCACATTTGAAGAAACTCCCTCAAGGCATTCTTAAGATATAGCTTTCATGAGAATGACTTTTCACTTTTGACCAGGATCACAGGATCAAAGATTGCTCTATCACAGTTGGTATGATGCCACTGCAAGATAGTCTCGGGTTGGTGGTGTCATCTCCAGTCACTCCACGACTTTATTGGTTTAAAGGCTTTTTTGTTTTAAATTCACTCAACAGTTTCCTGTCTAACAGGGTGTGTATGAGAGTGTGAACAGAATGTTATTTTGAGATAAAGCCAACTTTGCACTATGAATCTCAACAACCATCACCACAAGCTGCTTACATGGTCAGAAAAGTGCACCTCAGGCACACAGGTTTTCTTATTCATTTAAACAGCATAAAGGCTCAATAATGTCCCTGACCTGATGCATATGCATCTGACATTGTAAATTTTAAAGAGAATGTGACATTTTACAGACACATCTCTTGAAAAACAAGATTAAAGTTCAAAGCATTATAATGAGATTCTGATTTATATTGAAGAGAGACTTACTGATGACAAAGCAAACAGATAGTTGCAGAGGCAGATGAGTCTAGATCAGACCCCTGGTGGGGTCACAAACTGACAACCCAAGTAGCTGCATTAGGGTTTTGTGATGAATGTGGGGTGTTGAGGAAAATGTACAGTACATGCACTTAAAAGGTTATGATTTTAAAAATGCCCCAACAATTTGGAAAAGTAAGATTATTTTTGACATGAATATGGATACATCAACTTGTTTCTGAACAGTTAACCAAAACCTCTTTACTATAATATATAAATATGTTTACATCAACTGTATTGCAAAAAAAGAGGAGAGATTATATAGCAGGGGTGTCAAACTCATTTTCACCAAGGGCCACATCAGCATAATGGCTGCCCTCAAAGGGCCAGATGTAACTTATAAATGTAACTAAATGTAACCAAATGTAATGTAAAATAAATGTAACTACTCCTTAATGTTAAATAACTCTGAATTTATTACTTATTCAAGTTACAAATATTACAGTTGCATAGAAAAAAATATGTTTGCTTGTTGCTCTGTTATAACATAAATCCTTTTAATTTGTCAGCTTATGAAACCCACATAACTCCATCAATCAAGGATCAAACTATCCAAGTGAATAAACTTTATTCACTTGGATAGTTTGATCCTTGATTGAACACAAAAGACATACCGGCCATTCTCCTTGAAGCTCAAACATGTATTCGCCTTCCCATCTTTCTTGAAACAGCCTTCCATCTGCATCAACTTTTCTCTTCCTGGACATTTTGGGATCATTATTTGTATTTCTCAATTCCACTTGTTGGATAAATCGCATTGATGTGGAAACACTGCCGTCTAGTGGCGGGAAGCCGGCACTTCGCGGGTAATATAATCGACATGCATTGTGGGAAATGTAGTTTTTGGTCAAACCACGCTTTTGACCTATTTATTTTTAGACAATCAGACCTTTTAAGCTCTCGCGGGCCACATAAAATGACGTGGCGGGCCACATTTGGCCCGCGGGCCTTGAGTTTGACACATATGTTTTAACAGGATAAAGTGGTGTTGTGTTGGTGCCATAAAATAACGTAACTCACTCACTCTGAGGTGGTCTGTCAGAGCTAGATCAAATGAATGATTCATTATTGTTATTCAAACCTAATTTTTAAACAAGTAATATTCACACTGGTTTAAATAAAAAAATAAAAAAAAAAGATTTCCCATCTTCGTTGAGAAACAGTTTTGTGTGAAAGGAATTAAAAGCCTGTCCCAAATACAGGCCTGTTGAGTTCAGTGGTTTAAGCTTATAACAGCCTGAACTATTTAATAATAAGTTTTACAGTAACTAAAGCTGTCAGATAAATGTAGTGTTGAGTAGAATTAGACAGTGTCATGTGAAGAAAAGACTCCGATCTGTATTTACAGTGACATTACACCACTGCTAATGCTAATGCTAATGCTATATAACATATGTGTCAAATTCAAGGCCCACGGGCCAAATGTGGCCCGCCACGTCATTTTATGTGGCCTGCGAGAGCTTAAAAGGTCTGATTGTCTAAAAATAAATAGGTCAAAAGCGTGGTTTGACCAAAAACTACATTTCCCACAATGCATGTCGATTATATTACCCGCGAAGTGCCGGCTTCCCGCCACTAGACGGCAGTGTTTCCACATCAATGCGATTTATCCAACAAGTGGAATTGAGAAATACAAATAATGATCCCAAAATGTCCAGGAAGAGAAAAGTTGATGCAGATGGAAGGCTGTTTCAAGAAAGATGGGAAGGCGAATACATGTTTGAGCTTCAAGGAGAATGGCCGGTATGTCTTTTGTGTTCAATCAAGGATCAAACTATCCAAGTGAATAAAGTTTATTCACTTGGATAGTTTGATCCTTGATTGATGGAGTTATGTGGGTTTCATAAGCTGACAAATTAAAAGGATTTATGTTATAACAGAGCAACAAGCAAACATATTTTTTTCTATGCAACTGTAATATTTGTAACTTGAATAAGTAATAAATTCAGAGTTATTTAACATTAAGGAGTAGTTACATTTATAAGTTACATCTGGCCCTTTGAGGGCAGCCATTATGCTGATGTGGCCCTTGGTGAAAATGAGTTTGACACCCCTGTGTTAAAACAACACTCACAACTTGGATTGAATATTATGAAAACCTCTTCTGATACTTTATGGCCACTTCAGCTGTTGGGAATCACCACTTTTTTTCCCATCTGTCTTCTTTACCAAGTCGGTAAATCTCAATGAATTACTGTCTTCTTCGGTGCGCATATTGTAGTTTCAGTGAAATGAACTGAACGATTAAATTGTGGAGAATCTAACCAAGCTAACAATGTGAAGCATCTCTATACTGACGAAAGTTTAAACACTTATATCTATGTGCCGTCAAAGCAGCTGACTAACCTTAGTTAAAGTGGGTAGCAAAAAACCTGTTTTATACATCCAAACAACTTCTATAAAAATCAACTGCTTGGCAACCAGACCAGGCTTCTAATTGAGACAGGGGTTTATTTGTCAAAATGTGTAGCCACACCAGGCTAGTAAGAGGTACTGGGCGTTTTATTGGGTTGGTTAAGTTTTACAGTACTTAACAATTTAAGATTTTTACACACTAAACATGTACAGTATAGCTGTGGACGAAACAAACGATGTAAATGTGTTTCTTTGGACTCTGATGACACCATTTTTCACTCTTTTCAATATTTTTACAAACCTAATTATCAATTGAGGAAATATTGAGCACATTAAATACATAATGAAGATAGTCATTAGTTAATAGTTAAAAATGAGCTCCATCTTCAAACGACAACACTCAAATATTATATTTTCCACAACATCATGTGCAATATTATTCTTCAATATCATGTTCACTTGTTAATGTAGAGCAATATTATTTTCTCAGTCATAGGCAATACTACTACTACTCGTTGTTATGTCATATTCAATATAGCATTCAGGGCCAGCTCTAGCTCATTGGCTGCCCTAGGCGATACTGAGAAAGACCTATATTTGGGACCCAACCCAAACCCGATTCTGATTAAAACTTAAATATCAAAGATGACAGGGAATGCATACCTCTATACTTGGCTTTCTTCTCCCCTACTCCTCTTTCCTCCGTTTTCGCCCCTGTACACCTGATGGTTTGGACCTTTTCATTTTCAGAATTGACCTGTGACCTGGATAGCTGCTTGATCGCAAACAGCCTCCCAAGTTGCAACATCGCAACATCAACGTGAGTCAACATATCAACATGTGGCTGCAGCCTGGAGCCTCTTATACCATGACCTCTCCTATTGTATTTTAGGAATACTGGTAGAAAAGTTGTTTTAAACATAGTATTGAATCCTCTTTGATGTACTGTTGCTTTGTGTTGTCTTTACATGTTGTCCTTTCTTAAAATCATTTTATTTTCTTTTTTATGTAAAGCTCATTTTGTCTGAAATATGCTATACAAATAAACTTGCCTTGCCTTGCCTCAGTGTTATTGTGTGTCTCAGCTTGCAGGCTCTGTGGATATCTGCCTGGCACTGCTGCTTGTCTTCTGTATATGTGTTAGTTGACACACATGTATGCACACGTACATGCATGCACAGTCACACTACAGGATAAGCAATTGTAACAATTTCCCCGTGATGAGTGACCCTGACTGTGGGAAACCACTGGTTGTTCTGTTGTTACTGGTTGTGAATTGTTAAATTGTTGTTACTGTACTTAGTGTTACCGTAATTTGAAGCATTCTCTGGCACAATAATTTCCTTTGGGATAAACAAAGTTATATTGAATTGAATTGAAACCCAGCTTTTACATTAATGTGTGAGTAATAATAATCTAATGATGCAGTGGTACAGTGAAAGTGGACATTTTTCCAGTGCAGTACTTTTACTTTTAATACTTTAAGTGCATTTACATACTTTTAATTGAGGAAAATCTTCATTGCAGGACTTTAACTTGTAACAGAGCATTCTTACAGTGTAGTATTCTTACTTTTACTGGAGTAGGGATATAAATTTTCTCCTGCTCCAAGCCCTGTCTGAACTGTGACGCTGAAACACTCACCTGACATACTTGTTGTGGGAGAGCAGTCAGCGATGATTAAAGTATGTAAAAGCCAAAAAACACAAGCACAGTAGAGAAGGTAGGTGCTTCTCAAAGTCAAGGAAGGATCCTTAAATAGCTGAATTTCAAGGAGGCTATGTCATCAAATCCTGCCGAAGGACTGTTCCAATATCAAGGATCCTTCAAATTCTACTGAGGACAGAGTCCTTCTTTCAAAGATGCATGTGGGTTACTCAAATTTAAAACATGAATTTTCCTTACATTGGACAAACAATTTGTGGACTGTGAAAATTAGATGTTTTTCTCCTATCTTGGTAAGAGTTGGACAACTCGTAATTTTTCTGTAAAAGAAGAGCAACAACTGGAATACACTGGTGAATCCCAGTGACAACAACAGAGTTGCAGGACTTTAACTTGTAACAGAGCATTCTTACAGTGTAGTATTCTTACTTTTACTGGAGTAGGGATATAAATTTTCTCCTGCTCCAAGCCCTGTCTGAACTGTGACGCTGAAACACTCACCTGACATACTTGTTGTGGGAGAGCAGTCAGCGATGATTAAAGTATGTAAAAGCCAAAAAACACAAGCACAGTAGAGACCAAGGGGGTAAAACCACCCAACGAGTCAGTGTAAGTGGTATGAGATGAATATATCATGGCGCGTCGGTGTACACAGCATTACACAAACAGTGAACTTATTTTAGGAGAGCAGGCCGGGACCTTGTAAAATCTTGTGCAAATATTAAATCAGAAGAGAGTTTGCAGCGCATGCATCAGCTCTCTGGAGTGATGAAGGTAGGTGCTTCTCAAAGTCAAGGAAGGATCCTTAAATAGCTGAATTTCAAGGAGGCTATGTCATCAAATCCTGCCGAAGGACTGTTCCAATATCAAGGATCCTTCAAATTCTACTGAGGACAGAGTCCTTCTTTCAAAGATGCATGTGGGTTACTCAAATTTAAAACATGAATTTTCCTTACATTGGACAAACAATTTGTGGACTGTGAAAATTAGATGTTTTTCTCCTATCTTGGTAAGAGTTGGACAACTCGTAATTTTTCTGTAAAAGAAGAGCAACAACTGGAATACACTGGTGAATCCCAGTGACAACAACAGAGTTACACAGAGGCAAGGACTCAAAAATGCAGGCTCTCATCAGAGCAGATCAGTAAAAACAAGTCTTTATTACAGTCCGGATCGGTAACATTACAAGTAAACGTTCCACCATAAAAGTTGCTGGCATTTGGCCCAGTGAATTAAGTTATTTTTTCTCAGTCTGCAGCTGCTGCAAGAGGCAGCAAAACATCCTTTCATTTTATAGTTACAGTTTACTAATATATGTAAAACTCTCCATGGTATAAACAGTGGTTACACAAGCCTCAAAACCAGCCACAGCTCAGCCCTGAGCAGAGTGACCGTCCACTATTGACCAATCAATAGACTGCAGTGTTCACAGCTCCACCTTTTAGTACTAGATCTGTGTGCTAGGTACCCCAACAGGGGGGTGATCAAAACTGGGGACAATACGGAACGGTTCCATTGGTACCATCCACAACTTTTCACAGTGCAGAAAAAAAGCATACCGAACTGGACTGTACCACATTATACTGTTCGGTGGAAACGGAAATCCCATTGTTGAGACCAGTGGTGTAGTGGAAGGTATACCCATCTCTTTTTCTGGCTGTTTACAGTAAATCCACCTCTCAGTCAAAAAGCTATTTGAATACATGGGAGACTATACCCACCACCTCCTCGGCAACCATCCACCTATTAGTACACCCACCACCTTATAAACTACCACTACACCACTGGTAGAGACACTAACTTTTCAGTTGGATACATAGCTATTTTTTGCATAACCAAAATCATTAAGCAGTGTAAATACAGTATAGCAGTTATTTTTACATAATTATTTGCTTCCCTAATAAGTGTGAGATAAGCAATGATGACAACTCTGTCACTGATGTGTGAATATGGACTGTATGAATATGGAAAAAAATAATAGTGTTTTGTATCCAAAGACAAATTTATTATGTTCAAGTGCAAAATCTAGCATCCTGTATCGAGCATCGGTGCAGAGGCCACTGTGTCCTCTTCATTTTTAAAGTCAACCTCTTTGGCACCATCTGCTGGTGCTCCCTGGGACTTTACTTTGAACACATCCCACCTCCCAGGAAGAATCCCCTTGTTAAACAGGAGTAAGGCCACATATGAAAACATGAGAATGGAGACCAGCGCACACAGCATGCTTGACAGGAGAGCGCTGAATGTAAACACCATCCTCTGAAGTGCAACCTGGGAATTTAAGGATCACAGGAAGACCGAACATTGGCTCTCCACACAACAGTCTCATTACCACTGCAACAAGGTAGCCTGCAATCCCCCCGTAACCGTTGGATACCTCCGTGAAGAGGACGCAGATCAGTTGGGGAAATATAATGGTGTAAACCAGGTCTGTGCTCAGGATCCAAAACACCATCATGCTGTTGCCGAGGGAGGTGAGGGATGTTCCCACAATCCCTGCAACCACTATGGAGAGACGAATCACCCACTCTTTATCCGATGCCTAAAACAGAGCATATAAAACCTGAGTATATAATCCTCAATGAAATATCTGTAATGCTATCTACAGAAGAAAAAGTTGCAAAGTAGTTTCTATGTAAATCCCAGCATAAAATTATTATTATTTTTTTTTAAGATATTTTTGGGGAGCATTTTTGCCTTTAATTGATAGTAACACACTCTGGCCACATGAGGTCGCACATTGTCCTGCACCAGGAGGAACCCAGGGCCCAGTACACCAGTGTAAGGTCTAACAATTGCTCTGAGGATTTCATCCTGGTACCTGACAGCAGTCAGGGTGCGATTGGCTTTGATTTGGAAGTCTGTGTGACCCTCCAAGGATATGCCTCACCACACCACCACACCACACCACCACACCAGTTTGATGGTGAGTCAGTGATGGTGTAGTGAGGCATATCCTTGGAAGTCTGTGTGACCCTCCAAGGATATGCCTCACCACACCATCACTGACTCACCATCAAACTGGTCATGCTGGATGATGTTACAGGCAGCATACCACTGCACCATGGTATCTCCAAACACCTTCACGCCTGTCACATGTGCTCAGTGTGAACCTGTTCTCATCTGTGAAGAAAACAGGGTGTGGGCAGACCTGCCAATTCTGGTGTTCTGTGGCGAGTGCCAATCGAGCTGCACAGTGCTAGGTTGTGAGCACAGGTCCCACTAGAGGCCCTCATGCCACCCTCATGGAGTCTGTTTCTGACAGTTTGGTCAGAAACATGTACACCATTGGCCTGCTGGAGGTCATTTTGTAGGGCTCTGGCAGTTGTCTTGCTTTTGCCTCTCCATTGCATCTATTGTCACTTTCATTTGCACCCAAGCAGGTGAAACTAAAACTGATTCATTTGTGCTTTCAAAATGAACAGATTGATATTACTCCTGAAGATTAACTGGTGTTAAACCGTGACCATTAAGTGTTCCCTTAATTTGAGGCTGTGTAATAAAACTCCTCCTTGCTGCTGGTCATTGTACTGAACCTGACTCCTGATGGTCTGGTAGATGTTGGTGGTGAAGAGAGAGGGACCCAACTGCAGTCAAGATGGCCGACTAGGGCGCCGCCATATATCTAGTCTATACCGGAAAGTTGGAAAGTCCCAAGCGGAAGTTTCTTCTTCGTGTAATTTTTTGCTTATTCGGCGGCCATACTGATTAGCGGGTTGTGTTCAGAGAACGAGAGAAAGGTAAGAAAAATAGTCTTTTAATTATCATCCAACGAGTGTGGTATGATTTCTAAGATGTAATTCATGCTATTTACAAATGCGATGCATCGAAGAATTAGAGTGTCATGTCTCGTGAAGGCTGTTTCTCCACTTGACTCGATGGTCTGGGCTAACGTTAGCTTAGCCAAAGAAAGTACGCTAATGGATTTGGCAAAGTTGTATGTCAATTTTTTCAGCGTTTTTGGTGTGTGTATTACCCTATACACACACACACGCGCATATTTATTTCTTACATATATATGTATGTGTGTGTGTGTGTGTATAAATAGATATATATATATATATATATATATATATATATATATATATATATATATAACGGTAAGATATATAACGGTATATATATATATATATATATATATATATAGTTCGTGTGATCCTGGTCACATTATTATTACCATCAAGGAACATATCTGTTGCCCGGACATAGAACTGTTGGCTGTTGGACTCAGGCCGTGTTATTTGCCAAAGGAGTTTTCACATGCCATTATTATGACTGTGTACATCTCTCCTCATCCTCATCCATCCTTCAATCATGTCACCATGGAAACGACACTTTGGGGGTTTTTTTTTACACTAGTATGTGTGCCACTGCTGTATATATTGTTGCATATATTCTATTGTATTGTATATATTGTTGTACATTTTATAGCTTTAGCTTGCTTGGGAAATGGAAGGACATTATTGGATGGTCAATTTTATTCCTTTGGAAAGCATAAAAACAAGAGTGCAGCCTTTACAGCATCACAAGCTATGATTGGATCATGTAACTATTTTTCAGATATTGATCAAAATCCTTCAAGAAGAAGGCATGACGAGGCTGAAGGCAGAGATCACGATGGCCAGTGGCAGCCTCTTTTAAGCCCCTCCACCACCACCCGCTACCACCCACCCCCAAGAGATCACGATGGCCAGTGGGAGCCTCTTTTAAACCCCTCCACCACCACCTGCTACCACCAACCCCAAGAGATCACGATGGCCAGTGGAAGCCTGGGGACCCCCATTCATTGTTTTTTCATTGTTGTATGTTCATGTATTTGTTTGCCTGTTCTGTTTTATGCTTTTCCCTTGTTTTTGATTTGTGATTGAACTCAGTAAAGACGTTGTTTACAAAAAAGAGAACTCCAAGTGATGTTATTATTGCCAGTTTGATAGTGTAATATTGTGTTTTATTGGATTCCAGAAATAAAATAGAATTAAAAGAAGACTGACAATAGGAAAATATAATTATTGCATTCATTTAATAGCTAAACTGGATAATGAACACATCTCTCGACCCAGGAAATGCCTGTTCTGTTGCAGTAACAAATGTCTGGTGCCATTGTGTTGCCCATGATGTCCCCACTCATCCCTGAAGATCCCTGGTGGATGAAAATACAACCAGCAGGATTGAAGTCATTTCTCTAAGCTGCTCTTCTGTGCCTTTGAACAAACGGGGTGTGGGGAGCTGTGTCTGCACAGTGTTTGAATGATATTTGTAGCAGAGGC
Source organism: Epinephelus fuscoguttatus (assembly GCF_011397635.1). Lineage (NCBI taxonomy): Eukaryota > Metazoa > Chordata > Actinopteri > Perciformes > Serranidae > Epinephelus > Epinephelus fuscoguttatus. The sequence goes on from NC_064775.1 coordinate 19,387,237, forward strand.
AGATTAATACACCATGAATCTACAACAATTTTCCTTCCTCCCAGCAGACTGCAGCATAACACAACACACTTGCCACCACAGACTGATAAAACATCTGCAGCATCTTACTACAGATGTCAAGAGATCTGAGCTTCCTTAAGAAAAAGAGGCGGCTCTGCCCCTTTTTGTAGAGAGCGTCTATGTGTAGGGACCAGTCCAAATTATTATCCAGGTGTACACCTAGATACTTATGACTTGGCACCACCTTGATGTCCATCCCACAGGTATTCACTGGCTGAAGAGGGGGCTTGGACCCACAGAAATCTATAATCATTTCCTTGGTCTTTGAGGTGTTCAGTAGGAGACAGTTCTTGTGACTCCAGTCACTGAAGGCTTTTATCAGTTCCCTGTATTCAGATTCCTGCCCATTCCTGCCCATGCCACAATAACAGTGTCGTCCGAGTATTTCTGGATGTGGCAGGACTCAGAGTTGTATTTGAAGTCTGCTGTGTACAGTGTGAACAGGAATGGAGCCAGGACAGTCTCCTGTGGAGCCCCCGTGCTGCTCATTAATGTCCCAGAAGCACAGTTCTCCAACCTGACATACTGTGCGCTTCCTCTCAGGTAATCTGTGATCCAGGAGATAAAGGAAGGATCATATGATTAATGCGTAATGTCTGGGCAGTAGAACCCTTAAACTGTACCACCAATGATTTACAGTGCCTTCTTTTTTACTGTTAACATAAATTAATATTAACCATATGCTAATGTGAAAGTAAGTATGACATTTGTTGTGACCATGTGTGCGTGTTGTAACTGCAGCCTACTCTGAAAGTGCTGTTTATTTGGTTGTGTAAATTCTCATTTTTTATTAATTCTCAGTTTATTTAATCTGAGAATTCAGTTTATTTAACTTTAGTTATTCTTCAGTCCTATTGTGAATGTGTGTGTGTGTATGTGTGTGTGTGTGTGTGGCCACCACCACACAAACATAATATTTACATTTGTATTCATAACGTTGATATTAAAGTTAAATCCATGAAACGTTAGCATTATAACTTAGTGATATTATTGTAGGCTTTTAACTAACTTCTGAGTTTTACAGTAGCCTATAAAGTCGTGGCGAGACAATTAACTAGTCACTTATACCGTTACGATAAACATGTAACTGCACAAAATGCATAAAATTATGTTATGTGTAAATGTACGTGTTTTTTAAGCTTTTATTTTTGTTTTAGCTCGGTCATATTTCCGGGATCGAGTGGCGATTAACCAACTTCCGGTTGTGACTTCCGGCATGGATTGGATGTATGGCGGCGCCTTGTCGGCCATCTTGACTGCAGCAAGGTACTCTTGGGTGAAGATGGTGGTTGCAGACAAAATGTTAGAGTCAGCAGATGACATCACTGCGGCAACAATAACTCCGATGCCAAAAGCAGAAATGTAGCTTGGGGTTAAATTCTGAAGGATGATGGGCAACACCATGGCCGCCTCTCCTCGCTCATATGGAGATGGAGAACCATATGAGGTGGAGTTCCAGTCTGAAATATAGGAGCCAGAACAGACAACAATAAATGCTGATTTCCCAATGTGGAATGTTGGAGACAGGCTCCCAACAATAACTTTTAACAACATGGCCGCCACAACTACCCTGATATGACAGATTCCTAACAGTCACAATCACCTGTTGAAGCTGCAACAGCTCCGATCAGCACAGATGGGATTCCAGCAATGATCACGGCTACTGCCGCCATAAAACAAATGATTCTGGCTGTGGATGTGGAGCTGGAGGAGAGAGTCCTTTGATGGAAATCCTGAATGGCCATATTGCCCATAATATTGCCGATCATTTGTTCCAGAACCGCGGTCGGACGGTCGGATGAATTTCTGACATGTCAGAAATTTTGGTCGGCCGGTGTGCCGGATTAACTGGTGTTGAATCAACTGGTGAAACAGATGTGTGGTAGGCGTGGCCTTTGTGAACCCGTTGTCAGCTAACCAGGAAATAAACATTGCGATCACTTCGCATCTGTATTTCATTTCATTCATTTCATTTCATGATACAGTATACTGGTCTGGACATTATTCACATTAATGAATCTCCATTTCCACTGATATCCTCCAAAGATGCGTTGAGCCACAGAGATGTCAAGCCAAGACGAGAGCCAGGAGAGCATGATTCCCTGTGACATTCAGCAAACACTTCACAATAACGTAATAAAAACCTGAATGCATCAAAAATGTGAGCGGGTTGATATGTTAAAGTCACACGATTTAAGGCTACAATACTAACGTTAGTCCGTGCCTCTGATGATTAGCGTTTCCTACATCTGTGCACACCTGTGCATCCAAATCGCTTTTCTTTTTGGACGTTTCAGCACACAGTATAGCGCAAATCATCAAAGCAAACCACTTTTCCTGCTTCGGCGACATCGGCACTTCCGGAACAAATCGGAGCTTTCAAATGTATCTTTATTGACAGCTGTCAACAGGCAGGACAGTCAGCAGGGGGCCGACGAGCCGTTTTCACCCATACAGTGTGAGCTCTCTGATCGTGCTTGACGATCGGAACGTACAGTGTGAGCACATAAATCGTGAGCTTTGGCCGCACATCGCAGGCGATTCACTCGTACAGTGTGAGCTGGTATTAATAACAAGATTTTAAAAATCGTACAGTGTATGCTGGCCTTAGAAAAAGTAATAACTTCCATCCTTAAAACGTCACATGTCATGTCACTCCAATCAACCACTGTTGGTACTGAGGGCTTTAGCCACCTTCTGCTTTCCTGCCAGCAGCACTTATAATCCAAAACAGGTATCTCTCATAAGAAGTAACATTGTCCAATGGCAAGGTGCCCAAATATAGCTTCTCTAGTTTAAATGGAATGTCCACCTGGAGTACTTTTTGCAAAACTGTGTGAACCTCCCTCCAGCAAGGAATTAACAATCCACAAGACCAGAATACGTGATAGTGGCTGGCATCGGAGCACCCATAATGTCTCCAGCAGTTTGAACATTTGATATAGTGACTCTGTTGGAGTAATGAAGAATCTAATGAGGTTTCTCCAACAAAAGTCTGCATGATGCTGTTTTCAATTGTAGTTCACATAGCTCCTCTCATTCCTCTTCTGTTATACCTAGGTTTCCTTCCTTAGTCTTAAGTCTTAAGATGTTTTTTTTTTTAATTTGAGTTCAAAACGTAAGCCTCTGTGAAGACTTTTAGTATCTTATTGTCCACATACTTTTGAACTTGAAGAAATCTATAAAAAATTACTATCATTCAAGCCATGCTGCATCTTCAGATTTTGTATAATCATTTTTTTTGCTGCCTACTGCAAGACATTGATTTCTGTAACAGCAACAATTTTATATGGCATATAAAGTACAAAAGCATAAGTACCTGCAGTCAAAAGCTACATTTTACACATATATAATGTACTCTTATTCATCTTACCAGCACTAAAAAAATCATCAATCCATCTCCCGATTTCATCAGACTCAAGGTGGCCAAGCCAGGGGGCCTGATATGTGTGGTTCCATGCTGTTGTAGTGATGTCAGTATAAACGCCACTTGTCAGAACAAAGGGGACCCACAGCCAATGTGAAAAGATAAAATCATTCAGCAAAATCTGATTTAAAAGTCCAGAGTGTAGGATCTAGTGGTGTCCAGCAGTGAAGTCGTGGAACTCAAACTTTTCATGTGTGTTAAGTGTATAGAAGAACTACAGCAGGCAACTTGAAAACGGGAATGGCCCTATCTCAAGCCTGTGTTTGATTTGTCCCTGCGACTGTAGAAACAACATGGCGGACCCTTCTCCTGGAAGAGGACCTGCTCTCTATATAGATATATACAGCTCACTCTAAGTTAATGAAACTAATTTTGATTTTCACGTTATTATAGATTAATGAAAACAAAGTTGGACAACTTTTTGCCAATAAATGACCCTAATTCCTACACAATTCACCTTTAAGAAGAAAGAAGACATTTGAAACCCATCATCTTTAAGTTTCATTGAATAAAACTCACCAAGCTGAGAAGCACCAGTGATATCTGGATAACATCAGTGTAAGCAACTGAGTAGAGACCTCCAAGACTAGTGTAGATGATCGCCACTGCAGCAGAGATCCAGACACAAACACTGAAGGGCAGATCTAAAACCACACTCATGGTTGCTCCTGTGGCAGAAAAACAGTACAAAGAATGAAGAAGTAGTTTGATTGAGAAAATAGGTCAGGGGTAAGAAAGTGAATGTGTCAGTTTGATACTCGTATGTGTGTACCCAAGGACAAAAGAGTTGTAGTAATGCAGACAACTTCAATTATGACTGGAACGACAGCAAGAGCTGCAGTCAGTGCTTTTCCATACCTCCTCTGAAATGGATCCATCATACTGATGTAATTGTTCTCCCTCACTGGCTTTGCAAAAAACAGTCCACCTTTAAATGGATGAAAAAGAGAAAAAGACAATTCTTTTCATATTGATGAATCTTGTATACCATGTTTGATGGGTGCCGTAGCATTGTTCCGACCTCTCATTAGTCCGACGTCCCGTTATCCGATATGTGATTATACTAGGCTATACTGTATTTGTGTACCATAGAGTATCAGCAACACAACAAAAGTAGGCTACTGGTCGAGATACAAGTGTCATAGAGAGGAGAGAATGAAACACCATAACCTCCTGTTATTAACTCTGGGGTCCGGGTTGTGTGGGGAGCTTTCCGCGGTGCTGAATGGCTCCCGGTGGGCGTATTTCTGCCTTGATGGTGCACCGCAACCGGCTCTGGGTCAGCTGGGAAAGGCTTGAGGCGAAGCAGACTCACAGCTTATGTGTTTGTCACTTTCTTTTTCATTTTAACCCACACCATGATCTTTTCCTAACCCTAACCAAGTGTTTTTTGTGCCTAAACCTAACCAGACCTTAACCACAGGACATCATGATGATTTCGGAACAATGTGATTTACCCTGGCTTCATATGAATAGAGGAAAAGTCCGTTAGCTGCTAGGCTAATTTATACAATGTAAAATGCCACAGGCTTGTGCTAAAAATATTAGGATGTTGTATTTGTGGGGAAGATGTATCCAGCAAAAGACAAGTGCTTTTTCTGTGAATGCTGCCAGTTATAGTGAAGCTGATTTTGTGTACTTGTGTTTGAAATTGTCGCTATTAAGCCATGTTTAATGTGTGTTTAATGTGTGTTTTTAATCAACTAAATCAACAACTAAAGCCAACTAGTGATTTGGAGATGTAACTGCAGAGTGATACAGACATACTACTGCACAAGTATAAATGCTCACAAAGGCGTAGGCCACTTGTGTAGGCATTGGCGTAGGCTCTGCATAGAGCTGACGCACAAGTATAAATCCTGCTTTAGAGTTAAGTGTAATTAAGGGCGTGGCTGCTTTGATTAACAGGTGGTGCTGCTGACTGACAAATTGCTACCACAGTGTCAACACTGAGCACATGGGGCACAGGCTAAGTTGTGGCGATCACTATTTCAGTGTGTTTTCATTGCATGAAAGCTAATTGTAATGTTTTGTTCACCTAAAAAAGTCTTGTTCAGTGTTTGGTTGTACTAGAAGACCCTCTAAGGAGTCAGATGTTTTTTTGTTTTTGTTTTTTGCATTAATTGGGTTACATTTTGTTTCATTAGTTTCAAGCTTGTTTTTCTCCAGTGAAAAATTAGCATTAGCATTATCACAGTTAACTTAAGCTGTGAATAAACTGTGAGAACCAAACAAGCAGCTAGTGTTAGGTTTGGCTCCATCTCTCGGCCAAATAGGATCACATCTGGCTTCAAAAATCAAAGGTGGCGATGGCCAAAATGCCAAACTCAAGGCTTCAAAACAGGAGTCCAAAAAACAATGTGTGAGGTCTCAGTAGCTACATCCATAATTTTATACAGTCCATGGTATCAAAGCTCTAACAGAATGTTGTTTTCATATGAAGCCAACTTTACACTATATGCACCTGAACAAATATCACAACTAGTTGCTTACATACTAATTAGAGGGCACCTCCGTTATGATGTGTTGACACATGTATCTGGAGACACACCTCATGTAAAGATAAAATTCCAAAGCATTGCAGTGTGACTCAGATTTATATTGAAGAGAGACTTGCCGATGACAAAGGAAACAGATAGTTGCAGAGGCAGAAGAGCCCAGACTAGACCCCTGGTGGGGTCATAAACTGACTCTGCAGTTCCAATGATAAAGCCACCTCCGACCCAAGTAGCTGCAAGAGAAAAAGTACATACGCATTAATGCATGGTTGTATCATTAATTTGGGGGTGTGGTGGAAAAAGAAATGTGCAGTGTATTCATTGAAAGGGTTGTGATGACAGATAGAATATGCCCCAACAATTTTTCAGAAAATACACAAATTTGTATCTGACTAGAAACCTCTTTACCATATCATCACAAATGTTTACATCAACCGTACTGCATGAAGAAAGACTGGAGATTCACCTGTCATTGTAAAGACTCCCATAACCAAGCTGACACTCCGGTTAGCCAAAAAAGAAATCTCTACCTGTCCACCTTGTGTGTTTTGCTCCAACCTCTTAGATTTTACAGATGCCCAGATGCCGATTCCCAACACAAGCAGGTAGAACGCCACCATCATTACCAGACCTGGTACACTGAGAGCCATTGCTGCTTAAAGCAAAGGTGAACCCACACTCTACTTCTCCAGGTGAGTTTTGAGTTTTGTGATGCCTTTCTTCCAGACACACCCTGTGCGTGAACTAGATAAACCGGGTTTCAAATCCATGCAGAGTGTGACACTGAGGGAGACAGTAACTGTAGCTGAGTTCAGTGTTGAGACTCATTCATATCAACAACAGGCTCTGCAAGCAAGGCCACTATTGCTCTTGCACTGCACCCAAAACTGAATGCCATCCAACTCATTTGTCACTGATAACCCTTTGAAATATATATATTTTTTTTTTCATGGAAAAGTAGGTGAAAATGTGTGTTTTATGGTTGGTCACAATTGTGCCTGGTGGGATAATGTGTTGAATCTACCATTTATTGCCCAAATGAACATAATCTCCTATGCAGTCATCAAAATACTGATATATCTCAGCTCAGTTATTAAAAAATGTAAAACTCTGTCACTGGCAGTCCTCCTCAACGTTCCAGGATGCGCTATCAACACCAGAACATCAACAAAAGCACATGGTTGGGTTTGGGAAGGAAACATTCGGCTCCTGGGTGAAAGTCCAAGGTTTGTTGAACCCATCCACCAGACCTCCTACCCACCCTATACAGACTTTCTTGATCCTTAGAATTACGTTGTTACCAGCAGTGTTTGAACCTGACGCCATCCAGCAGCATTTCATACCGCCCTAATAGATGCTGTACGTCTGGCCATATTAGTGACGCTGCCCAGCCGTATTACATACTTTTTTTTTTTTTTTTTTTACTTATTCATTCATTCATTCATTCAAACCTTTATTTACTCGGGAAATCAACTGAGGGAAACCCTCATTTTCAGTAATGCAGAGCTTGAACAAAGACATTAAAAACAATCGCTAAGCAAACAAGAACCATCATGCATATCAATTAAAACAGAAATGACATCATGTAAAACAACAAAAACAATGACAATAAATGAGCTCTAAAAGTAGAAATACAGAGTGACAGACATGCTAAGGTGCAGATGAATAGTTAAAAGCATGTACACTCAATTAAAACAAGATCAGAAATAAGGCATTTAAACAGCCATAAGGGTGGCAGAGTGTCCAAGTTTGAGGTCTTTTGCAGATTATTTCATGTATAAGGTATGTATACATGGAATAAGGTATGGAGTAAGGTATGCATTGTCGGGCCATGACCTAGATGAACCTAAAAAAAGAAGAGTAGAAGCTTTGGTAGAAAGAGAACTTTGTGTATGCAGAGGTACATTTATATACACTGTGTTATCCCACCGGTCACTATTGTTGCTGTGGACATGTTCACTAATTCTGTGACCCCACTGAACAAAGCTGAGTAATTTCAAATCCACATATCAATACTAGACACCTTGAAGATAATGTGTGCCACAAATCTCTGTCCTATCTTTATGGTAACAAAGTTTACTAACCTTTATTTGGGAGCTTAGATGTAGCCCACCTTGCATCATGGTGCAACCAGGAAGTAAACAGCTCTGGTCATGTGACAATTTTACACTAAACATGCTACACTGCACATTTTACATTGAAACACTTTGTTATTTCAATATTTGCTGGAGATGCATTGATACATCATTCAATACCATTTTTAGAGCCTTATAACTGAAAACTTAGAACTTATTGAAAACATGTCCAGAATATGTTGAAATATATGCCAAGGATTTTGGACATGGTAAGAAGACAGGGAAATCTGAGTTAGTGCATGGACACTGGGGGTGGAACAGTTCACAAAATTCGTGGTTTGGTTTGATATACACTCCCGACACTGTTAAATTTGTTTTCGATAGCACTCAACAGAGGATGGCCCAAAGGGACGCTGCTGTCAAGTTAAATCATGATTCCATATGGTACTTCCAGTTCTGTCCTTCACTTAGATTAACAAAAGGAATGACTCATTAGCAAAACAATATGTATAACCCTTGCATGAGACTATTTACCATGGGAGTGGGGGACACCTTCAAGTTCTTCATGTTGTCTTAACCCTTCCATGTACCAGAGCCTCCTCACAGAAAGCATGCAAAGTGTAAAGCACTCTGTGACCTCAAAATAACTGAAGTCAGTGTAAAAAACAGTATTAACGCTGATAAAGTCCCATTGTCCTCAAACGTGGTGATAATAAAGTCCCAGTGTCTTCAAAAGAGTATTTCTTAATTAACAGCATCTTAGCTTCTTGCTGTTGCTAAAATTGGTCAAATTTGTTGCCTTATATGATGTCAATGCGTAGAGGAACCAGTAAGCAAGTGGGTTAAGAACAAAACTTGTAACACAGTATACAATTGATACGCAATTTATTTGATTATTTTCCACACATGACCATTTTTCTACAACATCAGGTTTCCTTCAACGTCAGTGCATTTCATAGGTCAGCAAGACAACCAGTAGAATCCAAAAACAAGAAAATGTCAAAACCTAGAATAAAAGTGCTTTGTCGACTTCTATGAACATCAAGCACTGAATCTTAAAAAGAACAACACACACAAACGCAGAAATAATACATATGCCATTGCTTCAATCAGGTAAATAACTGACGAGAATGCTGTGCTCCTTGGCTGGAAGACACACACAGAAAGAGTTTGCATAAGGCACCAAGACGTGGAGGGAGTAGCTTATCAATGGCAGGGTGGATTTCCTCTTTCTGTAGAGAATAGGAGCATCCTACTTGATATTGGGCTGCTTTGAGAATGTGAGGCTAGGTGGGTGGGTGGGGGTGGGAGGGACACAGTAAGGTTTATCACGTGCATCACAGTATAGATTGGAATTACTTCCAAAGGAAAAAAAGACGACAAAAACACTGATGGAACAAGAAATTTTAACATCTCTATACAAAAAGTGGCTCTAAAAATAAGAGCAATTAAAGCGCAAAGATGGTGGATAAATACGCATTCGAAGAAAATAATATTTATTTGCATTACAAAACAAGCAAATTTGGTTAAAAGCTTTTACAACAGACATTTATAAATCAAAGTAATGCAGACACGGGAGTAATATACTTACTGCAATCAATGTGAACAGAGAGACTTTGCCTTCATGCATGTAGGAGTTCTTTCATCCACTGCAAAACCAATTAAAAAGGAGAAAGACACAAATAGTGGGGGTAGATGCATTCACAAGTGACTCAATCATCATTTAAAATTTAGTTGTTTGTCAGCTAATCTACGACATTCCATTCCAGCAGTGTCTTTGTCAATACACCAATATCAATACTGCATCAAATATTTTCATAAATGAGAATTCAGAGATAAACTGCTGTTAATGTGTATCTAAATGGATACAATTTACCTGATATCAACCAAATTAAAGCAATACCATCACTTCTGACTTTGAGAGAAAGGGTCATTCCACCAATTTTACAAGCGGAGATCAGTTTACTCATCACAGGAAGTACCTAAAGCCCCATTTCCACCAAGCAGTACGGTACTGTTCAGTTCAATCAGTGCGCTTTTGTTTTCCATTATCTCCGTGAAAAGTTGTGGATGGTACCAATGGGACATTTCCATACCGTCCCTATATTTGGTCACCCCTCTGTTGGGGTACCAAGCACACAGATCTGGTACTAAAAGGTGGAGCTGTGAACACTGCAGTCTGTTGATTGGTCAATAGTGGATGGTCACTCTGCTCAGGGCTGAGTTGTGGCTGGTTTTGAAGCTCATGTAACCACTGTTCATACCGAGTTTTATTAATAGACTAACTATAAAATGAAAGGATGATTTGCAGCCTCTCACAGCAGCTGGAGTCAGAGAAAAAAATAATTCACTGGGCTGACTGCCGGCGACTCTTAAGGTGGAACATAACTAGTAATGTTACTCAATGTATGAGCTGCAAATTTAAATCCATCAACACCTTAAATTTCATTGTGACAACTTTGACCATCACTTTAGTTTTTATATGACAAGTGTTTTATATATATATATATATATATATATATATATATATATATATATATATATATCTATATATATATATATATATACATACATATATATGAATTTCAACCAGATTATGTGAACTGCATATACTGCATATATTATAATCCTCACTCGGAGTAAAAAAAAAAAAAAAAAAGCATTTTGGAGCATTGTTCCTGTGGGCTCCAGCAGCACTATACCCCTGAGTTTGCCTGAGAGGAACTAAATGCCCACACCTGACTCTGAAAGACTCTCACTGCAGCCTGTTCTATTTTGCTCTGAAAAATGTCACCATGCAACCTCGTTCTGTGTACAATAAACGTGGAGACTTCCCTCTGTGTCACCAGTAATGAGGACATACAGTGAGCGACAACAACCTCGCAAACATTTAAGAGTATTGTTTGTGGTGGAAACATTAGGGTCTGGGTACCATGTCTGAAGGGTTACTTTTGGTTCAAAACGTACTATACTGAAAGTGTTTGGTGGAGCCGGGGCTTTAGTCTGTGAAAAAAGTTGTGCAATGTTTTCTGTGGCTCTGGAGGAGCTTTGTTAAGTCTGAAACATAACCCTGACGATGTCATCAGGGTGCTCTCCTAAGCCTACGTTACGTTTGAAAAAGGTAAGTCCACCAAGGTTATGATTGGGGATGTCAGTTTTAGTGAATTTAGCTTTTGATGATAGTGATATAAATGTTTGTCTTTGATTTTATGTTCTGTTGGCTTTGCTGACATACAGTCAGCTAGCTGCATTAGCATTTAACGTGGAAACACAGCACCCACTGCCCCCCCTTTGGTCTCCACCAGTTTCAGTCTATTAGGGTAGTTTTCAGACTATTATTCTGCCAAACTGTTTTGCTTACTTTACATTTTTATGTTTCAGTTTTTCTCCTTTCTTTGTGCTCCCCTCACAGGGTTTGAAGTGGGCGTGACTCATTTACAGAAAAGGTGAAGTCGCATCCTTCTATGCACCAGTCAAGATTAAAGGGTTAAGGGTAACCAATGTTTTTGTGTCTAAGTGACTAATGGGAATAAGTTTTAAAACTGGTCCTGCATTGAGCAAGAGTGCTGCAGCCAACAGCGGCTAAACAGGCTGTAGTGTAACCACTCAGGGCATGTTCACACTGCCAATTTGAATCTATTAAAAGTGCTTGTTTTTGCCGCTGATTAGTTCAGATAGTTACTATAAGTGGAAATTATGGAAAGGATCCTTACAGATTTAGACCTTATGATCCTTTTTGTTTGACCAGAAACAGACCAAAAATCACTCTTATAAAATCCACCAGACTCCATTTAAATAAACAGTAATTTCATCATCGTAAAATACAATTCATTCAAAGTCGACAGAAACAAAATAAAACCCAAAAATGCTGTCTTGGTTTGACTTTCCACTGTTCTAACAATCAACAGCTCTGGTTTGGTTGAAATAAAACCTCAATTCACTCAGTTAGATGTGAAAATATGCTGAGTTTATGCACACTAAAATGACTGTTTATTTAAATGTAGTCTAGTGGGTTTGCTGATAGCAATTTCAGGACTGCTCCTGGTCAATTTACATCCATTAAAAGTGCTCATTTTTGCCTCTGACTGGCTCAGATTGTTATCTGACGACATTATGGAAAGGATCCCTACAGAGACAGGCCTTTTTGTTAAAGAGTAAGATCCATTTTGTTTTACCTGAAACAGCCCCGAAATCCCTATCGCCAAACCCACCAGACTCTATTTAAATAAACAATAATATTATCATTGTAAAACACACTTTAATCACTGTTGACTGAAACAAAATAAAAACCCACAAAAGCCTTCTTGGCTCGACTTTTCACTCTTTCAATAATCACCAACTCTGGTTTGGTTGAAATAAAACCTCAATTCACCCAGTTAGATGTGAAAATATGCTGACTATACACACTCAAATTACTGTTTATTTAAATTGAGTCTGGTGGGTTTGGTGACGGTGATTTCAAGGCTGTTTCAGCTCAAACAAATGGTCTCTGGAGGGATCCTTTCCATAATGATGTCAGGAGAGTTGCAACAGTATGAGATTTTCACGGTGCGATAACCGTCTCAGAAAATAGTTTCATGGTATCACGGTGTTAAATTAAATTATATTATTATCAGTCAGAATGGCTCTTAAAGAAAGAAAACGGATGGGCTATTGTTGGTTTAACAAACATTAATAAGTGTAATTGAAACCTGAAACCATTTTGTTAATGGAAGTGTGTAAAAAAAAAAAGTCTCCCCTTGGCAAATAACTAAGATATAGGGGAGATGGGCAAATCTACATGGTATGATAACCATCAAAAAAAAATTTTTCACAGTATACCTTGAAACAACAAGCAACAATATGAACTTGTCAGTGGCAAAAACAAGCACTTTTAGTGGACGTACACTGTTCAAATTATAAAAAGTCCCACTTATCACTTAATCACAAAAACATGGGAAAATAGGTTCTCAGAAGCTAGTTCCTAGATTTTTGTTAAACTTTGATTGCTTATCTTGATGTTTAATGTGGGAATTACTTTGATTTGAAGCAAAGCTTTCAGGCACTCCAAGACAGATGAAGATCATATACAGCAACTTTGCATTTAAGTACATTACATCCAATTAACAACATTTTCACAGCATTATATTTATCAGGCAGTATTCCAATTTTTTGTTATGTTGGATATCTTACTTTCAGAATGTACTCCTCAAAAGTTATTGACCTTAGTGTGAAGAAGAAGAAATGAACCGTATCCAGGTTGATCAGCGTATCCCCAAACGTTGATCAGACTATCTTAAGGCTGTGTAAATATAGTACCATTACCTGCACAAGAATATGTTTTCAATGACATTGGATTATTAAAAAAAAAAAAAAAAAAAAAAAAAAAAAAAAAGATCAGCAGTACAAAAGCTTGTACTTGGAGGCTTTGTGAAAATCATGAGAATCATTTGAGAACACCTTCAGTCATGCTGTCTCTCTGTCCTTCTCCCCTATGTTGCATTCATCTGTACGTCAGTGCGGGTCATGCTCTCATTTCATAACCGTGTGTGTGTGCTCACACAGACACACACTCTCACACACACATTCCTGAATCTACAATATCAACATCCAAGATACAGACGGTGGGAACTAGGATTTGAATGCAGAGTTTTTCCAAAGTGGTTTGTGATAGACCCAGCCTTCACCCTGGAGGAGAAGAAGAGACCACTGTCAAAATATCATTTATGATTTACTGTTTTTTGCAGCCAGTTAGCATGATTGTTTAATCTGTTTAGAGTTGGAAATGATCTGATGTTAAAACAAGAAAACGCTGAGCATCTTTTGGCAATTAGGACACAATTTAGAGATTTAAAAACTAAAATACGTAGATGACAGACAAGGAAAAAAAATGCTGGTAGACAAATATATGAATAATCATAGTAATCCTGTACCAAGTGTTGTTTATTTAAGTGACCCAGATTCTTGGGGAATTTAAAATAGCGGAGTGCAAGGTGAGAACACTCTGAAATAGAGAAGCTCCAGCAGGAGACAGAAATCATGCTCAAGGTGATTTAAAATTTATTTAGAGTCAGCACAGGTGGCTTTTCATAGGCTGTGCTCTGCTTGTCCTTGTTAGTGTCTTCTGCTGCAGCATCCTGTTAGGATTGTACCTCGACCGCAATTTTTTTTGCAGTAATAAATAAATAAATGCTATGTCATTAAACCATCATGATTGTAAAATAAATAAAGGAGCATTTTTTGTGGTCGTCTTTCTCACCTCTCTGTCAAAATATCTGGTCCTCCAAGCAGTTTCAGTCTCAGCCCGGTGCCTCTCCTCTGTCCTCTGCCTTTCCTCCAGAATCCTCTTGTGCTCCGTGGCTTTTTCGATGTCCTTCTGCCGTAAGGACTCCGTCACATGCTGCCACAGGCGCCTGAAATTCGGAGAAATAATTGAGCAAGTAAGCAGTTGAGTAAAGCATCAATAGAGGCATGCAACTGATTGGCTTCTTGTTCTATGAGAACACAAACTTCAGGGCTGGATTTGGATTTGTATTCCTTCCTGCTTATATATTTCACTTATATTACTAAAAGTTTGTATAATATACAACCATTTTTAGGATAGCAGGGCTTGAAATAACGTGCATATGCACAATAGTGCACCTAATTCTCAGCTCTACATGCACCGGTGCAAGTAACATGGTACAGCTGCCAGCTCAGTCAAAAAAAAAAAAAAAAGCTGCTTACAAAGTCACGCTAATTCTATGTGATAAACACATTTAATTTCCTTTAAGTTCTTCACAATAAAAGTCCCCTTTTTGTTTCTGATTTCAGATGTCTTTGTCGCAGAAAGAAAAAAAAAAAGAAAAACATGAAACATCATTGGCAGCTATGCCTTGTCAAATAAATCAAAATCTACAGTATATGACTGGACCATTTGGGAATTTAATTTGGAAGGACAGACACAGGAGGAGGCCACACTGAGCAGTTAGAAGAATATCAGCTTTGCATTAAGGATTTTTGGTGAACAGGCCATACAGTACTTGTTAAGGTTGATTAGCAACCTCAGACGCAACCTGCCACTGCGCTCTTGAAAGCTGGCACAAAAAAGGCACAAGAGTAGCGCCCAGCACCGGACCTCGTGTTTTCCAGGTGGTTAAAGATGCAGCGTGTGTAAGGTCTCTAGTTTACAGGGCTTACAGTTATTACACAGGCTAGTTAATAACATATCGGGCAGGTGAAGGACGAACCCAAGGTGATATGTAAACTCATCTTCATTTGTCAACCACAAACATGACATATTATCTGAAACATGCAAGTAGCTACATGCCCATTAGCCACTTAGCACAGTCATTACTGCTTTGCCAACAGCGTCTGCATAACAGGCGGCTCACTCAGTGTGTGACGTGCACTTGTAGATAAAATATAGGCCTATATTAATTATAATAGTACGGTTTTGTATTTCTCTGTGTTGTTCTCTGTGATGTTGCTGATACTATTCTTTCTCAGACCTTGAACTCAAACCATTGTGTTGCCCCACCCAAAATATATAATCTAATAATTACATAAATATTGTAAACGTGGGCGACTAATCGACTAATGGCCCTGAATGACGACTATTGGTTGGCTAGGAAAATTCTTAGTTGAAAGAAGAAATGACCCAAAAAATTTGCAAGAAATTAGGAAATTTGTTAAAAAAGAAAAAAAAAGGAAAAACAACAAGTTAAAAACATCCAAACAAGGAAATGACCTGGACAGAGTGCTTAAAATTATAATAGTTCTATAACATGATTTTAAATATAGTTTTTCCCTAGCATTTTTTCCCTAGTATTTTTTTTTAAATATTTTTTTAAAGTCTATATTTTTTTGTAATTTGTTGGACATTTCTTATGAAGCTGCTCAATGCCCTTTTTCCCCCCATGTTTTTGAAAGAAATCACACCAACCTGCTCAAGGTTCAAAGGTTAAAATTAGGGCTGTCAAGCCATTAAAAATTACTTTAAATCTAAAAATGTACTTAATTAATTACATGCTCTGTGATAAATTCATCAAAATCAATCGCATACATCAATTGTTGCTTCAGACCTCTGGGTTTGCTGCTAAATGCTTTGTGTTGAGGTGATATTTCAGGCTTGAAGTACTCCGATACATAAATTGGATGGTGCTCCTATCAACAGTTCAAGCTGGGCATTTTTTAAATGTAAATGTTCCATTCACAAGGCCAAGCAGCATCATCTCATCTGCCTCCATCATGTGACAAAGCTGCTGTGGACTTAAATGATGCACTGGGTCAAAGGGCACCACAGACTGCGATTCATCTACGTTCATAGAAGGTACGTGCGTCAGTCCCGTGTCAAAAAAAAAATCATCTAAGTCATCTAAATCAACTATGTTGTCATGGCTACCCATCAGTTTGGATTTAAAGTGATGTTTGATTTAGGTGGATATGCTGGTCTCTAGTAATTGGTTTGGGAAAAATCAAACCCCACTAGGGTTGGGCGATGTGTTAAATATTTCCAACCGGCCACCGTCAACCCATCAACTGGTGGTTGCCGATAAGAGGGGGGATGTTGCATTCATGTGATGTCGGAAAAAAAATCAAAAAATGACTTTCAGAATGGGATAATTCACATGAACGCCACCTTATATAAGAAAAACAACTCGGCAACTCGGATCTTCCGACACCACGTGAATGCAGCAAAAAAATGCAGCGTGCTTTGCGAGCCCACTCACGTCCAACATGGCACTGAAATATCTGTGCATACCGGCAACAAGCACACCGTCAGAGAGGGTGTTTAGCACAGCTGGTAACATTGTTAACCATATACACACTTTGCTTAAGCCAGATAAGGTTAACATGCTCATTTTCCTCTCCAAAAACATGTAAAACATTGTGTTTTTGAGTTAAAGACAACGCAAAGGGACTTTATTATTTTATGTGATTTTTGCACTTTATTTTTCCACTGTTCTTCGTTTAGCCTATATTTATTATTTTTATTTATCTATTCAAGCAATAAGCCTACAAGAGGCCTTTAGAACAGCTATAACAGCTTAAGTTTTTTTTTTGCCACGTCAGCAACGGCATTATTATAGACAGCGCAAAGGAGTGGACACTATTATTTTTATGTGATTGTGTGATTTTTGCACTTTATTTTTCCAATATCCTTTGTTTATATTTACTTATTTGTTATTATAGGCTACTGTTAATGTGTAACTTTTGTGGACTGACCAACTGTTTATTCTGTTTGAATAAATTTACCTGCGCCTTATAGTCTTTAATGTCAAAATTAATGAATTGAAATTTTACTGAAACAGACAGCCTATAGGCTATACTCTTATTCTAATCACCTTGAGATCTTTGCTGAGTAATAAGCTGTAAAGACGGGCCGAAGACAACTGTCCGAAACCATTTTAAAAAGAGTCTGACGGCTGCAGAAGGATGCATTTGCTCACAGCCTCTAAATGAGCAAACAGGTGGGAGATAGGGATAACATACCTCTCCTACTATAAGATCGGGGTGCACAACTGCACATCTTTTTTGATGTAGTTCTCAAATATGGTTTATGAATTAACGTTACTTTCAGCTCCGCCATCACTGACGTGTTTTGTGAAAGACTCGTCGGAAATCAGTGTGAAGCTGCCAGTTCCAATACGCGCACACTTTGAATTGTGCTCTACATAGTAATTATGAACTATATGTACTGAGTTGAATTCTGTGGAGACAGACCATTAATTTAGCAAAATAAAATGACAAAAATCGCCCAAAAAAATCACCAAAAATGAAACCAACCGTGATGGACTCAGCCGATGGGCGATTGGCGATATATTCGTCCAATCGCCCAAGCCTAAACCCCACCTCCACAGACATCTGTAAGAGTGGGTGCAATTTCAGACAGAACATGACAATGGCATGTAACAAGTTGACAATTCTGTCTGATATCACACAACCATAGACAGTGAATGATAAAAGATGTTCTAGATCATTGGTTCTTAAGTGGTCCAGCAATGGGGTCCAGATTTCTCCAAAGTCTATAGGCCCGTTTCCACCGCAGGAACTTCGGGGTAAATTTACGGGGCCGGGGCCGTTGGTGCGTGTCTCCACTGCAGGAACCAACCCCGAAGGACAGAGTTCTGGAAATTTTACAGGGGCTAAACAAGTCCCTGCCTCGGAGTAGGTACTCAGAATGACCCCGAAAAACTCCTGGCTGGGGCTTGGGGGTTACTTGGTGCTGATTGGATATACTCAAGTCGGAATGTGACGTCAACAGAAAGCAACAAAATAGCCGGCATTTTTAAAACTCAGCACATGAGGGTTAGCTTGTTCATAGCTTCTACCGCCCTGTAAACAAACTCAATAACCGGTCCGTGAAAAACATTTTTTCCGGCGGATATCTTAGTTACAACATGATTGAGCTAACAAAGCAGTTTAAACATTTAAACAAGCAAGATAAACATTCTGTGGGTCCAAAAAATCTGTCTCCCATCCATTGTCTATGGAGCATCTCCAAACTTATACCCTATGACATCACATGTTTGAGACATTACTGGTTTCTGGCATTGACAGAAAGTAGCACATGTTCACAAATAGTGATTAAACTTTGATTGGCCATGGAAATAACATATTGGAATTCTTAATTTGGGTGGTGTTCCCCTTTAAGAAGAGCTGTTTCAGTACTATGGTGTTTTTTAAAACAAGATTGAAATTTCTCATAGATTTTGTTTGCATTAATAAAATCCCGCTGTTGATCCGAGACAATCTTTTTTCTAAAACCTTAGGTAAAAACAAGAGCTTAGAAATAGAAATAGGACTAAAATTGTTAAGATCAGAGGAATCGAAAGATGGCCTTTTTAAAAGTGGTGGAACAAGAGCAGTTTTACATTAGTCAGCACACTTATTTTTGTAAATATTTTAATAAAAAAATAAAAGCCTTTTTTAAAACAAACCCTGCAATGTTATGTGTCCAAGTGACTCAAAGTTATTATTAAAATGCATCACTACACAGGACACAACTCTTTATATGGGATTTTGGTGCTTTTTCTATTTTTTAATGAAAAATCATTATTTTTTAAATAACATGTCACATTTGGTGTCACTGATTTTCACAAAAAGCACTGAAAGCTGCTTTTATCATGAGAACTTGGTAATGACGTCCATATTCCATCAACCACATATATTTATCGATTATGTAATATGAAAAAAAAATCATATTTAATAGAGGAAAAGAAGTAACCAAAGAAGTCCTAATAAGATTTAAAAGAAAAACTTAAAAAAACCCAAAAGTAGTAGTTTCAATGTACATTACTGTAATTTTGAGTGTAATTTCATGAGTTAAATGCAAAAAAAGTAGGGTGGTCAAAGTTAACGCGTTAATATACCAAGTTTACGCAAATTCCTTTTAATGCCACAATTTTTTTTTTGACACGGGACTGACGCACATACCTTCTATAATTATGACCCTTGACCAATCCCTTTGAGAAATCTGGAAGCAACGCAGCAGTAATGTTACAGATAGAAAGTAGAAACAAATCACCGTGAGCAGAAATGGATAAAGAAAAGGGTCTTCTGAATGGCAAGTTCAGCTTCAGCCCTGCCATGTGGCTCTCTCGACAACACCAAATTATTTGCTGTCAATGTGAATTGGGTTACCGACAGAGGAAGTGGAGCTGCTTAAAAAAAAGGGGGCCGTTTAGTTAACCTTTACAAGTGTAAAGTTGGACACTACATTGTGTTAAAGCACATTTGTCCACTCCCACCTTTAAGATACATTCAGAACAGATAAAAAATGTGCAATTAATTTGTGATTAATTGCAATTACCTATTCTAATCGATTGACAGCCTTAATAAAAGTATTTTGAGCCCTAGAGGGACTAAAACAATGACAAAATAAAAATGCAACAATTATACCCCACCACTATTCTGACCTGGATTCAGTCGGTCCCTGCTTCTCAATCGGCCGAACGCACTTCCTTGTAACAGGCAGCTTGGTGACGTCGACCACCCTTGTCTCTCCGCTGGTGTAGCTGAACTCCAGGACACCGTTCCACTCGCCCTGCACACGACACACCACTGCGTTGGTGGTGTTGTGCTTCACCTCCGCTGTTACCCTACGTATCAACAGAGCAATAAAATAAATACAAGGACACCATTTCATACTGTTCAAAAGTATGAAAAAATATGTCTGTTTCTCATATGTCGCTGTTACTTTAGAGATATTCACAACATGACGATGCTGTTAATATTGACTTGTACCCTGGGAGGAACTCACTTGTGTAATTTGCCACCATAAAATGGTTTCGTCTGGAAGGTGATGACCGCCGAGTAGCCCGACTTGGCGCAGTTGATAGTGACTTTGCCGCCCAGTTCCACCCAGGGAACAGTGAGGATGGAGCGTGCGTATGCACAAGGCAGCGTGAAAGTGTACTCTTCATCATGCTCCAGCAAATATAAACAACCTAGAGAGATAAACAGATGAAGACAGAAACAAGTTCAAGTTTAAAATGTCTCATTTATTTCTTCTTTACCAGACCGTTCTGTCAGATTGTCTGCCCTAATTAAGGCATTCATTAGTGCTGAGCCTGAGTCCTGTCTGGAAGGAGATACTTTGTCCTTGGTAGTGATTCAGGCTATTAAGATCATTAATTACTCTGAGTAGGACATTCATTTAAAATTCTAAAAATATAACGCTCTTCTTGGTTGCAAGAAGTAAGAATGAGATTAATGCTCTTTCTCCCCCCCAAAGGTTTTTTCGGGGAGGGGGGGGGGTGGGGGGGGGGGGGTCTCTCTCCTTATATGCTGTGAGGGTCCTAAGGACAGAGGGATGTCGTATGCTGTAAAGCCCTGTGAGGCAAATTGTGATTTGTGATATTGGGCTTTATAAATAAAATTGACTGATTGATGATTGATTAATGTCATAATCTCTCATCACTTTCCCATCCTTCTTTCAAAGGAAGTCTCTCAAAACCCCTCAACCACTTCTATCCAGATAAATCCCTCCGAAAAAGAGGTTATGTTTCTGGTTTGATTTGTTTGTCTGTCAACAGGATTACAGAAAAACTACAGGTCTGATTTTAAAACTTGGGGGACGGGTGTAGCATCGATCAAGGAAGAACCTATTAAATTTTGCAGTGGATCCAATCACAGAGCGGATACACAAGATATTTTCCAATTTCGTTAATATTGCTAGGGATTTGGTCTTGGAGTTCTCCGCTCTCTGAATGCCCTTTTAGTTTTACGAGTGAGAAGGAATCAAAAAAGCACATGAGTAAGATTCCAGCTGTTGATGTCAATGCACAAAAAATAAAGAGAGTAAACTAGTGCTCAATACCTTTAAGGTACCAAAGGAAATAACAAACTACCAAGTAATATTTATTTCAGAGCAGGTTGGCAGATCCGCATGCTGAGATACCACCAAAACATTTAGATATATGGCTATGCTTTCACTGTGTTTTATTTTATTTTATGTTCTTTGTATTTTCTTCTTAAGGTGCTTTCAGACCCAGAGTTTACTTGCTTTGACATCTGACGTCCACTTGCACTTGATGAGTTCAAAGGCCTTGTGTGAGAAAGCTGCTCTTGATTGGTCAGAATTTCAATGTGGGAAAAATTCAGGAAGTAAACAAAATGTTGTTACCGTAACTTTCTAAATAATACCTCACCCTAATGTGAACGATGTGCGACTTAAAATCTTTGATAAACATTTTACAGACACGGATATTCCTTAAACTTGTAAGCTAAGCTGCCTTTAAATGGGGGTCGTGTTTGCTGTGCTCATAAGAGGAGACCATGTGAACACCCCCTTCGTATGTATTGTATTCACAACCTTGAAATTTTCTGAAAGCTTTGACTTCATGAGTTGTGACATGTTTACTGATGCTTTCACAAATGGCCAAGGCCATGGAAGATCATTTTTCAGGGATGGTTGGTTAATATGTTGTTATTCTACTCAATTTTCTTCCTAATTTTACATCTGAGGAAAATGTTGATATCCCTAACAGCCTCATTGCTTTATTCTGTCTTTCTGCCTTTGAATTTCCTGTGTTACATTGCCTGTTTGGTTGATGGCTAAAATGCAGTAGTGGAATATAACTAATTACATTTACTCAAGTACTGTACATTAAGTACAAATTTGAGGTACTTTTACTTTACTTAAATCTGTTCTTTTCATGACACTTTATACTTCTATTCTACTACATTTTAGAGAGTAATATTGTCCTTTACACTTCACTACATTAAGCTACTTTATAAAGATTTTTGCATTAAAAACATAAGAATAAAATATATATATTTTTCAATAAATTAAACTACCCAACAGTTTATACAATTATAGCTGAAATGATTAGTCGACTGACAGAAAACTAACTGGCAACTATTTTGATAAATATATGTAATTTTCTGGGTGGCACGGTGGTGTGGTGGTTAGCACTCTTGCCTCACAGCAAGAGGGTTGCCGGTTCGATCCCGGGCATGGGAGCCCTTCTGTGCGGAATTTGCATGTTCTCCCCGTGTCAGCGTGGGTTCTCTCCGGGTACTCCGGCTTCCTCCCACAGTCCAAAGACATGCAGATTGGGGACTAGGTTAATTGATAACTCTAAATTGTCCGTAGGTGTGAATGTGAGCGTGAATGGTTGTTTGTCTCTATGTGTCAGCCCTGCGATAGTCTGGCGACCTGTCCAGGGTGTACCCTGCCTCTCGCCCGATGTCAGCTGGGATAGGCTCCAGCCCCCCCTGCGACCCTCAAGAGGATGAAGCGGTTAGAAGATGAATGAATGAATGTAATTTTCTTTTTGATTTCTGATATTTATTTCTAATAATTCTAATATATTCATTTCTAATATCTTCCGAGTTCCTTCTAATGAGTTTTTTTTCCTGCATTGGATACTTTTAAAATCAGAATGCCTTTTATTGTCATTGTATCATTAAAAACACAATGCATGGAAGTGCTACTCCTGCAAGGTGCTGATAATTAAAACCACATCCTCCATCTATTCAACCATCCAATCCTCACACTAAAAAATAATAGACAATAAATAAGTGTACTAGGTAAAAAACTACACATAGTACGCCTATTTGGATTTAGTTCTAATATTTTAAGTACATTTTTCCTGATTATTCTTATGATCTTTTACTAAAGTAACACTTTCAATGCAGGACTTTTACTTGGAACAGAGTATTTTCACAATGTGGCATTAGTACTTTCCTCTGAGTATCTGAATATTTCCTCCACCACTACTAAAATGTTAGCCTCCGTGGCTTCTGGACCCAGACACCAACAGAAGCGTCCATGTTGCCGTTTCCTAGCGGCAGTGTTCTCACATGTAACCACTTGAACACCAAGCACACTGTGTATACAACTTCTCAAGGATGCACATGATGCACCTTTAACTGGGACGGAGCTGAGAGGAGTGGAGGACACCTTACACTTTTGTTTTTGATGTATCAAATGAACTTCTTGAGATTCATGATTACACAACACACCAGTACAAAACCCATGCTAGCTTACCTTCCCCTATCATGGATACACCAATGGACATTCCCATGAACTTGCTCTTGGTCCACACATGTGTGTTCACACACATCCGCCTTTCCTGGCATTCAGCATAGAAGCCAGACACGGGAGGGTGGTGGGACACCTGCTCTGCCACAAAGCGCACTTGGTAGGGGTCCTGGGAGGCGGCCGGCTCGGGGCTTCCCTGTGAGGGCTCCTCTGCTTTCCTGGGTACCTTCCAGGAGCAGTGGAAGGTCTCACCGATGATGGGGTTATAGGGCTTCTTGGCGAAGGCGCCCTTGCGGCCCTCATGGAAGGAGGTGAGGTAGTACTCCACAAACCGGACCATGCGGTCCTCTGGGCTGCTGCCGTCGGTGATGGTCACAAAGAGGTCCGGGTGTGACATGAAGTCGGCATACATCTCCAGCAGAGAACGTTTCTCGAGGATAAAGGTGGGGAGAACAACCTGGAAAGAAAATCCAAGGACATATGGTCACAATTGATCTATTTTTTAATCGGAATGACACAGGATGACTTTCTAAAACATCATCACATTATTAAGCATCAGTAAATGGAGCAAGTGACAGTGTGATGAACACTGGACGTGACCCTGGAGTCACAGCGTCTACTAGATCTCCATCTGAGGTAAGCCAATGGATCCACCTGATAACCGCGATAAATCAGAAACCCAAGAGGAGGCTATCCAAATGCTAGAACAAACTGGACACTGGAAGATAGAATGTCCATCCAGGATTCAACTCTCTGTGTTATTAAAAGTGTGTGTGTCCAGGAGTAGTAATTACAAGGCAAGAAGTGCTTACTTCAGCCTGTAAGGTCATTGCAAATCAGACTTTTGAAAAACAAAACTAACAACCTGGTTCACTTATTCAGTGTCACTATAAACTTGTTCCAAGACTTAAGACTGACTTTGGTTGAAAGTAGGGATGCACCGAATATTATAATATATTCAGCCGAATATTGCAAAAAACACACATTCGGTATTCAGTGGAATAAGTTAAAAGCAAGGCCGAATAATAGCGGCATTTTGATAAGGCAATCAAACAGCGTGCCGTGACGGGCAGAATAAAATAACGGTAGTGTGGCGATCCGTCCGGCACTCGCATTTGCGACTAAAAATAGTTTTGAGCGAGCAAAATAGGCTTAAATCATTCAGCACGCTGTGCGAGCAGCCTACAGATTTCAACCTGCAGCAGAAAAGAAAGGCGAATCCCACCGATTGTGGGTTGAACGGGGGTCACAGACACAGACAGTAACGTTAATGTATTCCTGTCAAATACGGCGGCCATCGGCTTACCGGCGACGGGGAAGTCGGCTCCAATAATATCCTCTTCTTGGCGTCATGACTGCCCAGAAGTAGCCTACCTGAACAGCCGAGCCAGACGAACACAGGTACGTGATGTGTCAGAGGAGAAACGAGCCTTTCACATTTCTCTCTTTCCGGCAGTAACGGCCCACAAACCTCACCGCACTTTAGGGACTGTTCATTACTTATGAAGGGACTGTCAGGGGAGGAGGGTGGCTGGTTGATTTTTATTTTATTTATTTATTTTATTTTGATCCCCCCTATGTTAATCACTTATTGATGCTGTTTTTGAAGTATGAATAAGTCAATAAGTAATTTATTCCACTGAAATATCATTGATGTATTAGCATAGCAAAGTGATTTATCTTTTCATAAATGACAAAAGGCACATCTGCCTCATTTTCGCTGTGGTATCGTGATACTACTCAGAACCATGATATTTTCATTGGTATCGCACAGTGGGTCCCAATTTTGATACCGTGACAACACTAATCTGGAGGGGGTTCATCTGCAAAAACTAATGAACAACTAAACAATGATATTCGGTATTCGGTACTCGGTATTCGGCCAAGCGTTTAATAATATTCGGCTTTGGCTTCGGCCACAAATTTTCATTTCGGTGCATCCCTACACTAAACAATATCAGCCCGATTATAGCCCGATGCAGTAGCCTGGTTCCAGACCATAGACCCCGCCCACTCAACTGAGTAGGCTTGTATTACTGGTCTGGCATACTTCAATGAATTTGCGATTTATCTCGTCCAAACGCTGGACGGACCAATGAATGCCGGGGGTCTAGCGATTAGCCAATCAGCGCCACGCTGAAGTCAAGCTGTGCGCCGGTGGGTAACTGGTGAGGATAGCAACAATGGCGACCGCTACAGATCCTACAGACCACATTAACGATGCTATCGAGGTATTTCGCCACTACTCGCGTTAATGGAGGACCAAATTAAGGAAGCTGCTAAACTGGATTTAACGGCAATGCAGCTGGGCGTGCACGACGACGGAGACATTTTAAACGGGCAATGCTCGCTTGTTTTCGGCACCCCCGATGCATGGATACTAATGACGTCAGATTCTGGGTGAGTCGTTGATCTCTACTGATTGGTTAGTGAAAAATCAAATTCCCTCCCCCTTGTAAATCGCCTTCAATGGAAGCCATGTCAGACTGAAGGTTCTGGGAGCTTCAGTCTGACACTCAGGCTACCAATGCAGCGTCTTACGGTGTCGGCTTGGATCGTGAACGAGTGTCCTATGCGAAAAGCTATTGTTTTATCCTGCGCAGTGTGTCACATTAGACGACAACTGACGCCATGTCTGGGAAGACTCACGACGTCCCGACAGAGAGTCTAGCATGTTTGATTTTCTTTTTGTCGTTCATGACTTCTCCCACAGCCATCACTTTGACCAATGGAAACATAGAGTGATCTGCTGCCGTAGACAACTGTACGTCAACAACACCCCAGCCTTTTTGATATTTCCTCTTCGGATGTTACCACACAGAGTAAAAAGGGAAAAATGATGGTGTGAAACAGCTGGGCACTTTAGCAACCCACCCAATGCTGCCATTAGCATCAAGCTCACTTCAAACTCAACACTTCCTGTATTCAATTAAAATTAAAAGCCCCGTATAATTACGTTTGAGAGAATCTCTTAATTTTCAGAACAGGCTTTTATTGTGAAACATTTGCATAAACTTGTTGTGGAGGATTCAGTGACTTGCATAATTTGCATGCTGTACTTCAAATGTAGCTCATGTCATCTGGTGGCGCTTTTTACGTTACTACAACAACATTTCAGCTGGAACATGAACAGACAGTGACTGAAATATTATTTAAAATAATTAAAATAGGACAATAATAACCCGATGACATCACACATGTTGTGAAAGATAACCAGGGATGATTGGTCGTAGACCATCGTGTAGTCTGTCATGTCCGTCGGCCAAGTCACAGCACGATTTTATGACTCCACTATCACCTAATCTGACATAGTGACTGTTGGAACAGATAAAAATGTTGTGTAGTGTGAACTCGGATTTTCAGTGTCGTGGATGATTATTTAGCTGATTTCAATGATGTGGATGAGGCTTTTGAATTTGACTGTCACCCATATTTATGTGAGCGGAGTATACGGATGAAGAGCAGACGAGGAGAAAGACAGGGAAAACAGGCAGCGGAGGGTGAGCCATGAAGCTGTGAGACTGCTGGTGGAAAAATACCTTTGTTATAAAGAGTGGTTTGTGTTTGCACATTTCCAAACTGTGCCGAAAAAATGAGGAGCTACATTTCGAGTAGCTGTCATAGATATCATTTTCAGCTATGGATGCATATCAGTTTTGGCTAGTTGTGCTACAAATGGATCCTAAGACTGCTGTCCTACACTGTGCATGTGATTTTGACCACGATCGCTATTATGTGTCAAAGAAGAGAAGAAATCTAGAGCTTATTTTCCTAACAAAAGAGTTCCAAGAGTGGATTTACCTGCTGCAGACGAGTGGAGGTAGGCAAATGCTATTAGCTAAAGTTATTATGTTGACACTGCATAGCAATACCCATAAAAGCATGCAGGATAACAGCAAAAACAATCAATCAATAAACGATTAGGAGGTGAAAAATATCATGTGATTAAGCACTGATTATAAAAAAAATCTATATGGATTCATCACCCATTTTCATCAGCTGACATTCATCAGCCACATAGTCAACATCAGGTGAATAATCATCCATGGTGTTAAAAATCTTTTAGACAACATTAAATTACATTTTCTAGAAACTACTCCAGTTATTATACTCTCTCCAAATCTTAGTCATGTTTCTACTGTTGTCTGACAACTGACATCTTCTGATATTTCAGAGAGAGACTTCTGCTTAATGAAGCAATAGCAAACAGACCAAATCAAGTGAAACACTTCAGCCACTTCTAATAATGTGAGCCTATCTGTGGTGAAATAACCACTTTTAATGGACATACAATGGCAGTATTTAATTGCCCCATGTGCTTCCATTGCTGTCCATTACAGACCATCCCGCTGGCAACAATTTAAAAAATTGTTGTTCACATAAGTCTCTCTGACCAATTTACACTGGGAAATAGGGTCCAGGTTGGAAAGTCCCTTAGTTATCCTTTAAAGAGAAGTCTTCAACATGGTAAGTAACAGTATGGGAAATGGAGCTGGCTCTACAGACACAGATATGCATTCATTTTTAGACCCTTTTCAAAAAACAGGGCACACTTTTACATGTGTGACATCACTGCTCATTCATTGCTTGCACTTTTCCATCTTTGCACTTGTTTTAGGTCTGTGTTTTGGTGTTTTGCTGAAAAATGTTGTGATAATTCCACCCAACATCTTCAGGGTGTCTGCAGATATCTGACACTTATATCTAATGCTTTTA
Organism: Epinephelus fuscoguttatus; assembly: GCF_011397635.1. Lineage (NCBI taxonomy): Eukaryota > Metazoa > Chordata > Actinopteri > Perciformes > Serranidae > Epinephelus > Epinephelus fuscoguttatus. The sequence continues at coordinate 19,415,464 of NC_064775.1, forward strand.
ACCAAATTTAAGATTTTTGGACAAATCTTCATCTTTTTCTTATTCAAGCATTGCAGGTTGGTATAACGGTAAGTAGCATACATGTAGCCCCATGACGAAGCAAGTTTTATGTTGGAATATGTCTCTAGCTATTAACTATTAACTATGGATGCACCAATTGTGAAATTCTGGGCTGAAAACTATGTTTAAAATAACAATTTAGCCAATAGCCAATACTCATACTGCCAGAGAAACAAAGAAATCTTCACTAAAAAAATATCTATTTCAAAGTCATTCAGCTTTGAATGAGCACAATCATGCAAATATAAAAACTAACCTCCATCAGCTGTTAGCTCAGGCCACCGTCTGCTATCAGCTAAAGCTAACTTCAACACAGATTTGCTGTTCACAAAGTAGCAATATCAGGTAAACAACAGGATGCATCCCCTAAAAACGACATGTTTTCATTTATGCTTATATTGCTTTAGCTTAGAGTTGTTGTTTTTTTGTCCTCATCATGTAGAGGTTTTTTCCCTTATCAGGTAGTGTAGTTAGACGAACAAGTCTTTTACCCTCTCCTTCACCATATAGTGAGGGGGATGTTTGGCTTGCCTGTGTTTGTGGCCTGTGACTTCTGCCATGTTCATCTCCCATGCTGGAGGCTGGTGATATTGGTGTTTGGCTGGTACAGATGGAACTCGTAGGAAATAAGGTAGTAAGATAATTTTCCATGCTTATGGTTTAGCATGACAATGCTAAAAAGAGTGGAATGTGATGGAAAATTCTGGTATTTGGTATTGCTATTATGTATGATGTGTGGTGCTCATTTCACTCCTACTGTGACAGCAGTGAGAGACACCAAGGTCACGAGCCAGGGAGGCTCAGACACCAAGATTATGAGCCAGGGAGGACACATCTCTTGTTAGTCTCAAGAGATGATGTGTTTTAGGAATGTCAAGGCGCCACATATTTTGACTGTTGATGTGCATGTGTTATGGGAACTATAAAGATAGCAGGGCGAGAGGACTTGCTAGGCATTCACTGACTGACTGTTCATGTGGTTGTATGTTTGAGTGTCTCCATTCATGAATGCTTATTAAAACTCAAGAAAGACAGCTGACGTGTGAAGACTTTTTCTTTAAACTGTTACTTGTACCACAATAGTGAGTTTACTGCGTCATTTTGTCCAAACAGCATCCCAGGGAAGATTGCTGTTCATACCAAACACATTTTCTGTTCTAACAAGAACGACGGGACACCGTAAGCATTGAGCCCTGCTTTTTAGCCTGTGCAAAATTGATGTGACACAACAGAAAAACTTCAGCCACCGCCATCTGTGAATATTATCGTATTTGCTGATAGACAGTCAACGAGGTGAATATCAGCCAATACCAATGTTTGGCTCACCAATTGGTGCATCCCTAATCTGAAGTTATCATTACAGACAAAACCGTTAAGTGAAATGTCTCCAGGGAGATGCATCTGCAACATAACACAACTCGCCATGTGAGCAACATGAAAGGCAATGTAAAGTGACTTTTTTCTGTTATTAATACACCATTTCTGTCGAGCGCCCTGCTATAAATCAGGATTTAGTGTTTCACAGAGTGCTTGAAATGACACAAGTCCTGTGAGCAGTGAATGTGGATAACAATTTTATGCCTCAGGGTTACAGATCATAGCATTTAGTGCAGTACTTTATGCTCTAAATAGCTAATCTAAGCACCAACATCTGGAAATACCTCTTGCTGTGGGACTTTTGAGCGGATGTTACCAACGTGATCCTCTCATAATGTTCTGGTAATAACACTGAAAACTGAATCAAACACATAGAAACACAGAGTGTGGGGAGAGCTGGTGGCGGAGGTGGGTTGTTTTGTTGCTTGGTGGTACATGGAACTCGACCTACCCGTGTGAGGTCCATGCCCAGCTTTAGTTGGGACAGCAGGTGTAGGATGACGCTGCGCTCCTCCTCAACAGCACCCAGGTCCTCCTCCTTGTCGGTAAAGGAGTCCTCTGCCTCATCCTCTGCATCAATGTCTTCTTGTTCCTAGGAGGGAGAGAAGGGAGGGGAGTGTGATTTATTTAACAGCCTGCTTAAGTGACTCTGCAGAGGTTGACAGTAAGTTTTTTTGTTGTGTTTATGTTGTGGGAGATGGCATAGCTGCTCAACTTTACAACAAAAATTAAGTCAAATCAACTTCCTGAACTTTCCACTTAGCTACTTCCTGGGGGAGAGTTGGAATCATGTCCTTGGTCTTACCCCAGAGAAGCTGCAGGACTCGGGGCTGCTGAGCTCCAGACGGCTCCCCTCCAGCGGGCCCTCCCCTGTTGTGAAGCTGCCCAGGGAGCTGCTGCCGTTCTTCAGGATGTCGGGCAGCTTGGGCTCCAGCCACTCGATGGTGGGTCCTGCCGTGGATGGGGAATGCACAGCGGCAGGTTCAGAGGTACTCATGGTACAATCCCCCCCTCCCTCCCGAGTCCTCCTGACGCTCACAGCTGCACACACACAAGGCGTAGCTCTACACTCAACCTAGCATTCACCACACAACCGCCTGGCTGATAACTGGACAGATGGCGATTCCTTAGACGGCTGCTTTAGACCAAGAGAGTGTAACCCAACCCCCGACGAGCCAGGTATCAGGATACTTTGGCCCCGCCGACAGGAAACATCCTCATCCCTTGATTGGCTGAACCCTCCTGTGATGGTGTGGGCATTTTTTATGCATGTTTAGAGGTGGGCAGATCTCATTCAAATTCACCTTGTGCGTCGTGGGACAACTTAATCTGATTGGCTGCTCTGGCCTAATGAAATATACATTGAGTAATGAGATCTGCTGTGAAAAAGTGGGGCATTAGCTGCTCGTTTTCTCCTTTTCAAACAGTCCTGAATAGAAAGTGTCGACATATCAGCAAGTTAGACACTTCACTTTGGATTCTCTCTAAATCTAGGACATGTGTTTTTTAATATGAAGCCATTTCAGAAGTGAATTCTGTCCTCAAAGCATTGGCGATGGATATTTAACCATCTGAGATCTCATTACCTTCGAGACAGGTGGTAAGAATAGGTACGGTTCCCTATCAATAATGCAAAATAATTCCACTGTCCAACCAAAGCAAACTGTTAGATTGGGTGCAGGCCTGCATGCACAAGACTACGATTTGTCTAAGTGCTGCATAAAGGACACTGCTGAGCCTGATAGCAGAAACAGTCACTTCTGAAAAGCAAAGCATAGCATACACTTAACTTTTTCTCCCTGTTAAATGAACTCACAAGTACAAATTGACCTTGACCACCAAAATCTAATCAATTCCGATTTGAGACCAGACTGATGTTTGTGCCAAATTTGAAGAAATTCCCTCAAGGTATTCTTGAGATATTGGGTTCATGTGAAAGAGATGGATGCAAGGTCACAGCGATCTTGACCTTTGACTACCAAATCTCATCAGTTCATTCTTAAGTCCAAAGGAACATTTGTGCCAAACTTGAAGATATTTCCTCAAGGTGTTCTTAAGATATAGCATTCACAAGAGTAAGACAAAAAAGGTTATAGTGATCTTGACCCTGCAGAACCAAAATCTAATCAGTTCATTGTTAAGACCAAGGGAACGTTTGTGCCAAATTTGAAGAAATTTCCTCTAGGTATTCTGGAGATATCAGCTTCATGAGAAAGAGATGGATGCAAGGTCACAGTGAACTTGACCTTTGACTACCAAATCTAATCAGTTCATTCTTGAGTCGAAAGGAACGTTTGTGCCAAAGAGACCTTGACCTTTGAGCACCAAATTCTAATCAGTTAATTGTTGAGTCCAAGGGGACGTTTGTGCCAAATCTCCAGAAATTACCCGAGGTGTTCTTAAGATACTGTGTTCATGTGAATGCCACGAACGGATGACAAACAGACAGGCAGATAAACAACCATAAAACCTAATTCCTCCTGCCACAACTATCGCCATCGCAGAGGCATAACAAACCTAGAGAAGGCAGGAAACAACCATCACCATATTCAGAGACAATACTGACCTCCCAGGGAACCTCTCTGCCTGGCCACCTGCTGCAGGTGCAGGATGTGCAGGCACTCGTTGAGGCAGTTCATGGTGGCCATGGACGTGGCCTTAAGCATCAGCAGATCCTGGTCCAGAGGGGAGAGGCCGGGGGCTGCAGGCAGGCCCTCGATGCTCTGGATCAGGTCTCTGTGTTGGCCCTGGGCCTGGGTCATCATCTGGAGGGGGATCATGAGGATTGTTGGGTTATTTGGGGCGAAAATTATGTCCGTTATGAACATTATCCGTGCAGGTACTGTTGTTTATTTTGTTTAAATTAATTGATTTTTTTTTTTTTTTTTTTTATTAAGGCTTTCTTTTTTTTCTATGCACAACATCCATTTTTTAGACAATAACAACAATAAAAATATGCCTTACAATACTGCTCTACTTTATCCATCGTATAAAAACAAAACAAAAAATGTGATCAATTAATTGTCAACTACTAAATTAATAGCCAACCAATTTGATAATTAATAGGATTAAGTAATTGTTTAAGAAAAAAAGTCAAAAGACTCTCATTTCATCTTCTTAAATGTGAATATTTTCTGGTTTCTTTACTCCTCTGTGACAGAAAACTGAATGTCTTTGTGTTGTGGGAAAAGCAAGACATTTGAGGACAACATCTTGAGCTTTGAGAAACACTGACAGACATTTTTTTTTACCATTTTTTTCAAACAACTAATCTATGAATCAAGAAAATAATCGACAGATTAATAAACAATGAAAATAACTGTTAGCTGCAGGCCTATACAACCCTTTACATTAGCTTTTCAACCAGCCCAACCCAAATTTTGAGAAAGATCAAAAGTTGAAAATCATATCTCTTTCACTAACTGCATGTTCTGATTAGTACATGAGACATAAACATTGTTTTAAGGGAGCAGAGAAGACCAAAAATCCAAAGACAACAAAATGCATGGTTGATCCAAACTGTGCTGCTGCTGTAGTCTAGTGATCTTAAGGGAAAGACAACAGCACCATCTTGTGATCAATCTGAATCACACCAATGGGTCAAAGTGAAGATGAGACTTCACGGTTCAAATCTTACTGTTAGGTGAGTCTTACAGTGGGAGCGCAGGGCTTTTACATATAAATGAACTTCTGTTACATTCAAGGTTCATATGGACATTTCAACCGTTTCATCCAGTTGCATTGGTGTGAACTGGCATGTTTTTAAAACGTCACAGAATGGTGCATTGCAAGTAGTTGTATATTTCAACTTGTCTCATCGTGAATCTTTGCTCTGAACTGCACACGGTACAAGAGTAGGGCAAAGGACCCCACCATGCTTGCCTGATAACGAACAGAACTGTCAACTCGTTAGAAAAAGGAGTACATGTTATGAAGAAAGCAAATATTATCTTTAACACAGAACCATCTCAAAGCAGTGCAAGGAAAACGATGCCAGCTGAAACTTTCGTTTCACTTCAAGTTTTCAGCGGAATGATTATTATATTGCTCCATATTTGAAGAGAAAAGAAAATGAATCAGTGTGAAAAGCCGGCTCATAAAATGAAGTCATATTAAGTTTTGCAATGCCAACACAGGGCCTACTAGTTTTGTCACGGCTTTTAAGAGTGGAACATCATCGGCTGAGGAAATGGGGGAGGGATAGTGTACCGTGGAGTGGAGCAAGACAATGATGCCTCAAAATTAATAAAAAAAAAAAAAAGAAAAAAAGTTGAATGATTTCTGATCCTGTGCATTTGAACTGTCATAGTATGATGAACAAAACTTTGGTCAAAATAGAAGACAGGTTCATTTCAAATAGGCACTTCGTTAAAGGAGGACTGATTTTCAAGGTTTTCCTCTCAGAATTCAAGCACCTCAGGCACCCTGTACAAACCCTGCATTCAAGCCCTCGTCAAACAAATTCATACAAGCCTGATTAAGCCTATCGCCACCGGGGAAAGTTGTCTGTGTTTCACAGCGTACCAGAGTTGTCATGTCTGGTGCCTGTGGTGACTTTCCCAACCAAGTGTGCAGAAAGTAATGCATTAATGTCAACTAGCCAGAGCTAAAGGGGCCAGAAAGCTTCCCAAATCTAACAGCATTTTGATTGGATCAGATGCATGTTTTTATCAATTTTACTTGTAACCCACATTTCTAGGCATAATGGCCTTTTATGTGACTTCTACTTGTGTCTATTACAGGAGGTGTGATGCCGTGTTGTCTTGCTGTACCTCTCTGGCGTCCATCAGGTGGTCTGGCAGCAGGGACCTCTTACTGGAGTAGAGTGACGAGCCCTTGTTGACCTGCGACCAGCCGAATAAGGAGGCAGGGTTTTGGCTGGGCCGGTGCAGGGACATGGGTGAGCTGCCGCTGCCTTGAGACGCCATGGAGTAGCTCCGGGACTTGGGTGGGGGGTTACTCTGTGCAATGCAAAATGTTCATCTCGTCAATTCTAAATAAAATTCCAAACTTTCATATAGAGCTCCTGACTATTTCCAAGCACTGCTAAAAAGAGAGCCTCGGGGCGCCGGTGGCTTAGCGGTAGAGCAGGCGCCCCATGTACAAGGCTGTTGCCGCAGCGGCCTGGGTTCGACTCCGGCCTGTGGCCCTTTGCTGCATGTCACTCCCTCTCTCCCCCCTTCATGCTTGTCTGTACATTAAAGGCTAAAAAGCCCCCCAAAAAATCTTCAGGGCCTCAGGGAATTCTGTGTTTTTTGTTTTGGTGTATCTCAAGACTAAAATAGAATGTGAGCAACATAGTATTCTGTGGATCAATATCCAGATCAATACCAGTGATTACTGTGCTTAGACACAGGGTGAAACCTAATACAGGTTACATGTTTATATAAACATTAATATTTTACAGCTTTCCAGATTTTTCCACTGCTACATGCTTTGCTCCACTGCCTCTTTGGCATATGAGGAAGAAAAAAAGGAAACTAGAGACAGTCTGGCTCAAATACACAGATTCACATTTTATGTTTGATTAAAACGTAAGCTCTATGGTGCAGCAGACCTTTAAGGGATATTACACACTGATGACTGAAATGTTTGCATTGACTGACATTCATGATATGTTTACACAGGGCCGTTTTTGGACGCAAGGGCTCCTGCTGCTTCGTTCATTTTATGCTTTACAGTAGAATGTCTGTCCGACTCAGTAACTCCACACTGCAGAAATTTCGGTCATTTTTTATCAAACCCTCAGTCTAAACAAATATGTAAATTCAGTTGTTCACTCCAGCTTCCACCATCTCAGAAATATCTCCAGGATCAGATCATTCCTTTCCAACAAACATCTGGAAACTGTTATTCATGCATTTATAACTAGTCATTTAGATTATTGCAATTCTTTGCTCCCTGGCATCAGTAAAAAATCCCTGCCGCGCCTCCAGCTCATCTAACTCTGCTACCAGAATCTTAACTCAGACTAGAAAACAAGACCACATCAAGCAAATACTGGCTTCCCTACACTAGTTACCTGTTGCTTTTAGAATTGATTTTCAGAGGTTATTGATTACTTACAAAGCCCTGAGAGGTCTTGCTCCAAGTTATATAACAGATGTTTTATTGCCCTATGTTCCCTCTCGCACCCTGAGTTCCTCAGATGTATCTTTGCTTGTTGTTCCGAGGTCTAGATTAATTCACAAAGGTGACAGAGCCTTTGCAGTCAGAGCTCCATTACTATAGAATGACCTGCATGACGAGATCAGGGCTGCAAACTTTTAAATCGCTGTGATTTACTCTATGATGTGCATTCTGTTTTTATTGCTTTTATCTTGTTTTATTTGCTTTGTCTTTTATTCTGTTTTGTAAAGCACTTTGTAAATGTGTTTTGAAGGGTGCTATATAAATAAAGTATGTTGTTATTATTATTATTACAGTAAAAAACAACGCTAAATAAAATACTGTTAAAATAAAGTAAAGAAAATACAGTTATATAAAGTTAATAAAGTACTGTTATAATAAAGTTAAACAAAGTGCTGTTATAGCAAAGTTAAATTAAGTACTGCTACAATGAAATAAATCAAAGCCACTGGTGCTTTTATTTTGAAGCACACAGGTCCTCTTGAAGTGTTGGTGTTTTTGTGAACTTGAAGATTCCGTTCAATGTAAGCTGTTAGCAGAAAGTTAAACCATTACAGCGGCACCATTAATCATGAGGATTTATCCACTGTGAGCAGGAAACAAACAGACAGCTCTTCAGTTCATATATTAATAATATTTGCAAGTCATATGGTTACTCCATGGTTGCAGTATACGTCTAAATGGTCGTGGTCTGGAGCCTTGCAGACACAAAAACACACCCCTTGCCTGTTCCCACATACTGTCGCCCACGAGAGTGTGGTCTGGGTTGGAGGGGAGTGTGTTTTTGTGAGTTCGTGAGAGGGAGAGAGACAAAATGCCAAAGCAAGTCTCATGCCAGTGGATAAAAAAAGAAAAGAAAAAAAAAAAAGATGGTTTGTACTCAACGTTCGCGATAGTCATTTTATACATCCCACTCTGAACCAACCATGATACATCGAGTATAATCATTATATCGCTACCCCCTACTTGACAGGCACTCTACTAGTCACATGGGGTGTCTGCTTCTGGACTTCAAAGTGGACCAACATGGCGACATGTGCCATGTGGACATGTACCAATCGTCTAAATACCGTACATAATTGATTTTCCCCAAATATGTATATGTAATCATGGCATATTTGTATGCAGGCTCTATACGTCTGATATCAAGCACACCATCTTACCTTCCCCATGGCCTCTGTGTGGTGCTGTGTGCAGATCTGCAGTCGGCTCACCCAGTGCTGCCTCTCTTTGGCATCGGTGGCTGAGAGGCACACAGAAGAAAAACAAGAGCAGTTACTCTACGATGATCTTACTCAGCATCGATTCCTGTGTGCTTCTGCTTCACCAGCAGCACATAATAGAAAACATCCAGATCAATATTGTATGAACCTGATGGATGGTGATGACTGTATGCCTGGAGGTATAAATGGAGCTGATAACGACAAGGTGAACAGCACAGAGAGGAACGCACAACTGAACTGTAAAGGGCTGACACACAAGCTAGACATGTCAAGAAGTAAGTGTGTGCGTTTCGGTACCCACCCCTAAGCTTGTACTGCTCCCCGCTGATGGCATTGACAGTGAAGGTATGCGAGTCCTCATCGCTGGGGGAGATGACAGCCCCTGCCAGGGGAAGCATGCCACGGGGCTTCTGGGGCCGCGACTGCTCATTGACAAAGTACTCCAACAAGCCCGCCTCATTGTTTAAGACAAAGAACCTGAAAACAACAGCCACCATGACAATGTCAGCCTCCTGTACAAACCAGCATGGCATTACTCAGATTGGATTAGACTGGATTACAATAATGAACTTGGCTCAAAGTGGCTGGTGATTTCTCATAAGACAGTTCGTTGTTCTTAACCTCGATTGGGACAGCATACATTAAAGGTTATAATAATCACAGGTATGACACTCACCTGTACTGCCACCCTGTTACAAGGTTGGTGTATTTCATCAAGTAGCCATCAATATTCTCCATGTGGTCACTGGAATGAGAGTTGATCAAGCAAACAGAGGCAAAGAACAATTGATAACAGACTTTAACTGAGTACACACCCATGAACACCCAAAGGTGAACGCACAGATTAATCATAGAGCATTGCCTAATAACAGATTTGCCCAAAGGGAAATATGATGTCGCTTTTACCTGTCTGAGTAGACAACAGACTTGATCATACACGTAAGAGAAAATTGGTTAATTATTGGGCAGCCCAAACACATGATAAAATCCTATTTAGCAGAGTTATGCCACAAATATGCTCATTAGCTGTGGAAACAAACTACGCCTTAAATTAGTAAATTATCTTAAATGTATGAGCGTTAGCCGAGTAAACAGCCACCCACCTGTACTGCCAGCTTTTGGCACTTGCTCTCCCCGAGCTTGGGGTCCTGTTCTGGGGCAATACATCCAGCTTGCCTTCGTTTTCCGTGATCCGTATCGCCGTGGTTTCCCCTTGCATAGTCACTGACAACGAAGCCTCCTTCAGACGCTAACTCAGCCTGCTAGCGTTAGGCTAACCTATGAAGCTAGCTGAGCTAAGTCACCACAGATTTGATTTAGTGGACGAGCCTCCTTTATAACACTGTATAAAACTGTCGGTTCATCGCTTATCGATACGCAGCAAACACCCAACCCACGCTGGACTGTCAACCGGCTAAGTTAAATAACGACTGGTAAAACATTGTCTATTCTGCTGATACAGGGAGTAGCCTATTAGCCTGTAGCTGCTAGCTCGCCTGATATTTACTGCTCTGGCAGGAAACCAGTCATGTGACGAGCTCACAGGCGCAGGCTTCCGTGTATCCATTCATAGTACAAATTACAATAGAAAACAAAATATTTCCCCCCTAATTCCGACGCACAAAAAGAAAGTGTATAGACATAAAATTACAGAGAAAAAAGGGGAATTATTTAGGAGAAGGCTTAATACAACTGAACCGGAAGTTGAGTAATTTTTTAAATGAAATTTTCATTGTAACAGTATGAGTTACTAGTGTTTTAGTTGATAAATAAACACGACACACCTAAATGTAATTCTATTTATGTGTAATCCTGTCTTCCTGACAATAATAATTAAAACTGAAAACATAGAATAAAAGTTAAATGTTTGTTTTTCTTTTTTATTATTATACTTACAATATAAGCCAAGGAAAAAAAACTTTTTTAAAAAAAATTTGGAGTTTTCGCATGTTTTGGACATAAGTATTTATAAATATTATAGTCTTGACTATAACTTTCATGGAGCAAACACAAGTAATAGTACTTAAAGGTTTTTTTTATCATTAATCTGACAATATTTACGATAAATAAAAAACATAGATAAATAATAAAAGCACGCTTTTAAAAAATATGTATACTTACAATATTTATAATGATATTTTTGGGGCTTTTTAGCCTTTAATGACAGACAAGCGTGGGGCCACAGGCTGGAGTCGAGCGTAATAAATCCCCCCCCCCCCCCCCCCCCAATAAATAGGAGTTGACATATCACCCTGACTAAATTAAAAATACAAAAAATAAAAATAAAATAAAGTCTTGGCTCTTAACTGTCAATGACCAAGCACAATCTTTTTTGTTTAAATATATATATATATATATATATATATATATATACATATATTGCATATTTACTATTTAAAATGATCATAAAACATGATAAATAAAATAGAAAAATAAATAAGCAAATTTATTAACAATTGTATAACTTATGTACCGGTATATATTTTGCGTTATTTATTAATTTCTATGAGTATATTTGTTTAGGCAGTATGTAGTGGGCAAGAGCGGATACAGTTTACTCCATACCGGAAGTGTCATGTTGTCTGAGTTGGCGTCGGTTGGCTAGGAAGAGCCAGGCTGGGCGGGTTCCTTTATTTCCACTCAGTACTTAATAATATATAACCGTTAAAACGTTAATGGAGTGTATGTCATGTTTCCCTTTCTTCCTCTTGACTGCATCCATTCAGCTTTACAAAATAAATCCAGCTGTTAAGTATAAAACCGTATTAACACGTGTGAAAATGGAAAAAGCCAGTGTTAAGATGGCTGTGGTACTTGTTGCACCGCGTTATCATGTTATTTCCACTTTAGAGAAAGGAGTGGCGACAGAGGGGAGGGGTGAAGCAGTGGGAGAAATTCATAGGGCGTATGAGGAAGTTATAATAGACGTGGGAAAAAAGAACAACAGGATTTTATGTTCAGCCGGATAGCGAGCTTTACCACTTTGAAAATGCCTGCAAAGAAAGTCTGCATCGTCGGATCTGGAAACTGGTAACTTTGCATCCGTCTTTTACATGCATCACAAACAGTACCGCTGTTTTTAGACTATAGTTGCAGTGCACTCGCTTAACTGAATGCGGAATGTGTAATTCAGCAGATTTATATCTGTAAAGCTAAGAGAGCAATAGATTTACGCCTTTATATTCCACATAAATAATGGAAGTAAACTGTTCAACGGCTGAGGATCGAGCCCGCCTCCTCCCTTCTGTATCCTACACCATCCTGAAGGCGATAAGCTGCAACGTGAACATCCTGTAGCTTAGAGAAAAAGGCAAATAGAAGTCTGATTGTTCCTTTGAGTAAAAGCGCCCTTTGGATACTCAACGGAAGTTTTGCCTCCCAATGCACCAACATTACATCGTCATGAGTCTTTTTGCAGCGTGCATATGTCTCCATAGGGAGGTCGTTTTGTTCCCCTGCAAATCAAACCTTTATTTCACCTGATTATAAAGTAAAATTCAAACCAGTGCAAGCTCTTGAGATCTATTTTAGCTTACCATGATCCACTCTGACTCATTAGAGTCTGCATCTGAAATGTTCTGTTGAATTTTAACACAATGCTGACTGTCTTCTCATGTCCTTTCTTCCCTCCAGGGGCTCCTCCATTGCCAAAATCATAGGGCACAATGTCAGAGCGTCCAACCGATTCGACCCAATGGTGAATATGTGGGTTTATGAAGAAATGATCAATGGGAGGAAGCTCACAGAGATCATTAATACCGAGCACCAAAATATCAAATATCTGCCAGGCCACAAGCTCCCCAAGAATGTGGTAAGTGCTCTAATGTAGGGTTTTTTTAGACACACTAAGCCCATCCTGTCTCAACATGTTATGCAATTCACTGTTATCTTGAAACATACTTTCCTTGTACAGTAAGACATTACACTGATAAGATAACTTAACCTTGACCCATACATGTCATCAAGTTCATCTACCTTTGATATGTAATTCTGGGAGTCTCATTGAGGCTCACATAAATTGTATTCATGCAAGAGTCTGCTCACCTCAACAACATAACGCTTAAGTGCAAAACAAAAGAAGCATTCAGTGGCAGCAAATACATACTGTCAGAGCGGACACGTTGTCTCAGAAAAGAAAGTGTCTTTCATAATAGCTACTGGTTAATTTATAGTGATTTATTTACGTTATTTCTCCTCTTTTTTCATATTGAGATATTTTTCATGGGACTATAATTAGGTTTTAGTTTGTTGTGTAATTTCCCACCTGTGACTTTAAGGGATAACTTTGGTATTTTTCAACCTGGACCCTATTTTTCATGTTTTTGTGTCTAAGAGACTGATTGGAAAACAGTTTTTGAAACTGGTCCAGTATTGAGCGAGACTGCTGCAGCAGGCAGCTGCAAAAAAGGCTGCAATGTAACCACTTTGGGCAATCTTTCATTGTCAATTTATGTCCACTAAGAGTGTTTGTTTTTGGCTCTGACAGGCTCAGGTTGATATCATAAGTGTCTGAAGACATTATGGAAAGGATCCCTACAAAGATAATCCTTGAGATCCTTTTTGCTTAACCAGAAACAGCCTTGAAATCACTATTACAAAACCCACCAGACTCCATTTTTAAAAAGAGCAATTTTATCGTATATATATATATATATCGTTTATAGTAAAACACACTTCATTCAAAGTCAACAGAAACAAAATAGAACTCACAAAAGCCGTTTTGGTTTGTCTTTTGCTGTTCCAACAATCACCAATTCTGGTTTGGTTGAAAAAAACTCTTCATTCACCCAGTTAGATGTGAAAATATGCTGTCTCTATAGACGCTAAAATTACTATTAATTTAAATGGAGTCTGGTGGGTTTGATGATGATGATTTCAGGGCTGTCTCGGGTTAAACAAAAATGATCTTACACTTCAACAAAAAGGTTTATCTCTGTGGGGATCCAATGTTGTCAGACACTTAAACTAATAATCTGAGCCTATCAGTAGCAAAAACAAACACTTTTAGTGGACATAAATTGACTCTGCACAAGTGCTCCGAGTGGTGACACTGCAGCCTGACTAGTTTAGTTTTTTGCTTTATTTTACTTTTCTTTTAATTGTATTGACTGACATAATATTTCTTTGTGCAATTAGTTTTTTGTTATTGTTATGGAGGTTTATTACCTGTTTGTGCTCTGTCTTTGCTCCTGTCATGCTTTAATGAATATTGATTATTATTATTAGTAATAGTAGTAGTAGTATTTTTGTTATTATTAAAAAGTAAAAATCATATGGGAGCTGAGATGGTTTAATCTGAAACATAATAAATGTAAAGACAAAAAGCAGCCCTGTTTGTAGACATGTCCTGTGCCACGTTGGTACTCTGTGATGCAACACTCTTAAAGGACTAACTTTGCCACACCAGGTCGCCATTCCCGACATCACAGAAGCTGTCAAAGGAGCAAAGATCCTTGTCTTTGTAATCCCACATCAGTTCATCAGCAACATCTGTGATCAGATGAAACCTCACATCACGGAGGGCACCATCGGGATATCGCTCATCAAAGTAAGATCCTGTCATTGCTCTCCATGTCACATTTCATCACAGCCAAAAGGGGAAGCAGGGGATTATTGTCACCTGACTTTGCTTCATATTGTCCGGTGGCCACGACATCACGGGACGTTGGAGTTGAGCAACACAGACAGTTATCACAGTGAAACCTAAAGTGTCTGTTATTATTACCTCATGGCCATCACACTCTCCAGGCAAGAGGTTATGGGTACAGAATCTGTGTCTTATTGGTTATCATTGTTCAGGGTATCGATGAGGGACCAGATGGACTGAAGCTCATCTCAGATATAATCAGGGAGAAACTAGAGATTGAGGTCAGCGTTCTGATGGGGGCCAACATCGCCAGTGAGGTGGCAGATGAGAAGTTCTGTGAAACCACCATCGGTTAGTCACTGTTTTTCGTTCTTCATTCAGCTGCATCAAATTTTACTAATGTGGCTCACATGCACATGATTTAACATTGAGAAACCGATACTGTGTGGTGGTCAGAGAGTGACAAAAACACAGTGGTACTTTCCTGTTTTACGAATATTAAGTGTCTTCTTCATAAACTGGTTTAAATACAGGGGCAAAAAATGAGGCAAATGGCCAAATCCTCAAAGAACTGCTTCAGACTCCCAACTTCCGCATCACTGTCGTAGAGGAGAGTGACACAGTGGAGCTGTGTGGAGCTCTAAAGGTAAAAACAACCACACGTAGTGAATATCAAGTGTTATTCCTCATTAATGGAATACTTCACCCCCCAGATGACTGTTTGTATATCAATTACTCACCTGTTACGTTGAATTCTTAAAGAAAATTTTGTTTTTCTCACATGCCTTCCCAGTCAACAAAGAATCCAGAAATGGAGAAAATTATTAATGAATTGAGGTCACAGGGGTCCAAGTTTAACAACATCTAAACTTTCTGAAAACATCCATTTACACTCTCACACAGCTCGTGCAGTGTAATCCAAGTCTCATTTACACCCCAAACAGATGGTAAACCAAACTAAAGTGAAACATAGCTATGCTCTCTTCAAAGACTCCATTAAAAAAAAGAGTAATTTTACTTTGCTGAACACAGGAGCTGCTGGTGTACTGCTGCCTCAATTAGTTAGTTTGTTTGTTTGTTTGTGTTATTGTGTGACTTTAGTGGATCCAAACTTACCCTTGAAAGCACCAAAGTCGCACAATAACTCAAACAAAGTAACTGTTTGAGGCAGTGGTAGACCTGCAGCTCCTGTGTTCAGTGAGGTAGAATTACTCTTTTTGTCAATGGAGTCTGGCTTTGAAGAGAGCATGGGTAAGTTTTATTTTCTTTTTGGTTTTAAATAGTTAAGTGAGTAATAATAAGGTTTTAGCAAAAATGCATGAGCATATGACTGGATAAATGAGACTTTATGAGGCATATCATTTTAGTTGTGTGAGTTTGTAAACAGATGTTTTGATATAGTTTTGCTGTTGTTAAACGTGGACCCTTATGACTTTATTAACAAAGATTTTCTCCATTTTTGGAGTCCTTGTTCATCGGAGAAAAACCTTTTCTACACGAATTCAGTGTAATTTGGGGTTAGTAATTGATATACAAATCGTAATTTGGGGGGTGAAATATTGCTTTAATAGAAGTTCCAAATTTAAACTCTTCCCTCAATGTGTTAATCAAGAGTAAAATGTTGCCTGTCAGAATATCGTGGCAGTAGGTGCTGGCTTCTGCGACGGCCTCGGTTTTGGTGACAACACTAAGGCGGCGGTGATCAGGCTGGGTCTGATGGAAATGGTTGCCTTCGCCAAGTTGTTCTGCAAAGGCCCAGTGAGCTCCGACACCTTCCTGGAAAGCTGTGGCGTTGCTGATCTCATCACCACTTGCTACGGGGGACGAAACCGCAAAGTCGCCGAGGCCTTTGTCAGAACGTCTAAGGTAGGTCCCATTACATCATGAGTCTGAGTAACTTGGACATCATTGGTGGCCTCAGGGTTAACTCTACCCACCTCTACTTAACTAATTCAGATTAACTTTTATAGTTATGATAACTTGTCAGTTACAGCAATTTGTCACATGATTTGAATTTAGAAGACTTAAAGGGATAGTTACCTATAGGGCTATTTATTAATCTAGATTGTTTTGGTGTGAGTTGCTGAGATATCAGCCGTAGAGATGTCTGTCTTCTCTTTCTCTCTCCACACCTTCTCGTGTTATATTGCTTAGAGAAAGCTCTACAGGCAAGAGGAATAATGTGTTATGATTTTGGGGTGAACTGTCCCTTTAATCTTAAAATACAATGTCACCTCTTTTAAGGAGTGCATGGCATTACTTTGATCTTTGGATCACTAGTCAGTTGCTAAACCAGTACTTGTTAAACCAGTGCGTCACTGCATATTTAAAACAGCATATGTCATTGCCAATAATCACTATGTGTTTCATGTTCTTTAAAAGCTAACCAAGAAACATGAACAATGTGTGATGCATTTTTGATTTTGGGGTGAACTGTCCCTTTAAAATAGTTGCAAAACTATATAAGTTATTTTGAATATATAATGTAGAGGCCATGCATTTCAAGATGATATGATGATAGTATTATGGTAGTTGTCTACTTTTTACTGTACAGACATGTTCAAGGGCTAAATCTGAGCTCTGGAGAAAGATGTATCGCTCAAAAACCACCTTAGAAGATATCTAGAATATGTCAACAAAACAACATTAAAACTGTTTCTGTATTTCTTTTCTGCAGTCTGTTGCTGAGCTGGAGGTAGAAATGCTCAACGGGCAGAAGCTGCAGGGTCCACAGACCTCAGCTGAGGTCTACAAGCTCCTACAAAAGAGGGACATGGTCAGCATGTGAGTCCACATGCTTCTGTAAACTGTTACTGGGTCTTTTTGGGTATCAAATGTTACATAAAGGCCCATTACCTTAAAAAAAACACGAGTCAAACTGGACTACAGCTGCAAAGATTAAAGGCGGATTCAGGGATTACCGAGAATTCATTTTTTAACTGAACACACACCAAAACACCGCTCCCGTCAGTGCTCCTTCAGAAGTTCCAGTAATATATGGTTTGTTCCCATTTACAGAGTTAGAGTTATACATGAACTAGACTTTAAATTTTTTTAATGCACATACTTAATGGACAACTAGCGGACTGTAAGGAGATATTCTCTGAATCTGACAAAAGTTGTATTGGATTAGTTTCGTTGATTGCACCATAAATCAATTAGTCGATCAACAGAAAACAAATTGGCAACTATTGAGCGCTGAATTATCATTGTAGTCATTTTTTCTAAGTCAAAAAGCCAAATATTTGCTGGTTTCCTGCAACTTGAGTGTGAGAATTTGATTTTTTTTTCACTGTCATACATGATAATAATCTGAATATTTTTGGAGTTTTGGATTGTTGGTCAGATAACATTCAGTTTGAAGACGATACCTTGGGCTCTAGGAAATCGCACAGGGTATTTTTTAATAGCTTCTAGAGTTGTTCTGATATAGATACCAGTACCAGACATGCCTCTAACACTGCCTAAAATACTGGAGCAGGTATTGGCAAGTACTCAGTTTTCCCATTTGTCAACTCTTCTTCGTTGCTTGTAAACAGTAGCCTACACAGCAGGTTGTGCTACTACTGTTTTTTAAAGTTATGAAAAATACTTGATTTTTCCCAGTTTTGACTCCAACCAACGACTCTTTGCTTCATGTCATACCCCCTCTCCCCCCCACATTTCTTTTGTTTTTATTTTATTTGATAGGGACGATACAACACAACAAAGTTCCAATAGAGAGTATGAGACTGATGTGTTGCACAGAGTCTATAGCTATTGCTAATTTTCAACTCTTGTCCTTAGTTGGGGTTTTACATATAGACATTCAGTGTTGGTAAAAGCACAATAAAATACATATCCCACAATCAGCATACTACAGTACACACACACACCTAAGTACATACACAGATCAGCCAAAACATTAAAACTACTGACAGGTGACCTGAACAACATTGATCATCTTGTTACAATGCAATGTTCTGTTTGGAAACAGTGGGTTCTGACATTCATGTGGTTTCCACCTAACATGCTCCACCCACCTAAACACCAGTGCACACTGTGGCCCAATCCCAAACCACTCCCTACCCACTACCACTTCACTACCGAGTGTCCCTCCAAATCAAGTTAAACTCGCAACTGCGGAGGGCACTCCTGATTAAGGGGAAGTGTATGAAAGAGAAGCCAAACCATGGGGCAGCCTCGCTACTCTACCGGAAGAAGGAAGCAGATGTAACCATGGATACCGACAGACGCATTGTGAAAGCAAAATAGAGCAACAGGCTATAAAAAAAACATTTAAATATTAATTAAAATTAGTTATATTAAAAATAAACTTGGATAAGTTAGATAAGAGATACAGTGCAGTGTAATCAAAGTCATTAACTTGTTCATATTTTCTAGACACAGTTTACACATTTACAGATTAATTCATCTGGGCAATTTTACCTCCATCTCTGCTTTGCAGCATTCCTCTTTTTTAGTGAAGAGACACTCATTTTTAATCCGTAGATCGATTAACTGCTTTGTTTTTTCTTCTGTCCCTGTGAACACGGAATTATATATATATTTTTTAAATCGTGAGAATGGGATGAGGAATTTTTAGACAGTTTTAAATAGTTTATTTAAGCATATGGACGTGTAGGTTTTCATCTTTTGACACCAAACATTCTGTGAGTTTGTTTGAGACTGTAGTGTCTAATTATGGGTGACACACACATAAAATATGGATCCCATACTGTTTTATTATAAAATAAATAAATAATTATAAATTTAATAATAAATAAATTTTATGATTTAATGATTAACTTTTTCAGCTGCTATCTTTACTTACTTTTACTTACTCTTAAGTATGATCCAGAAATATATTCTCCCTAAAAGTCACATGATTCTGACAATACTGATTCATTTGTTTATAACTGTACAACAACATTAGAGAGTGCCAAAATGATCACAGTAGTACCCTGAAACCCCCTCAGTCTGCTGAAGGTTACTGATGATCACGTGGGGACACTCGTTAGTCTGTTCCAATGTGCGTTCACTG
Source organism: Epinephelus fuscoguttatus (assembly GCF_011397635.1). Taxonomy (NCBI): domain Eukaryota; kingdom Metazoa; phylum Chordata; class Actinopteri; order Perciformes; family Serranidae; genus Epinephelus; species Epinephelus fuscoguttatus. The sequence continues at coordinate 19,434,863 of NC_064775.1, forward strand.
AATGCCAGGGAGGACTCTTGCCTTGCCTCTGCAGGATCCTTGGATCTTTGACTTTGATCTTTGACTTTTAGAAACACCCATCCACTGACAGTTCACACAGGTGTTTTCAGTTCTGTGCCAGATTCTTCTCAGGACTGAGAGGCCGTTTACACGTTGCGGGCTATTTTCATAAACGGACATTTCACCGTCTCCGTTTTCAAAAAGATCTTCGTTTACACTTACCCGTGTATATATACACAACAGCATGCCAAACCTGTAGGTGGCAGTGTAACGAGAAGCTCAAACCTTCCATGTATCCATTGTCACCATAGCAACATAGGTCGCACTTTTGACACAGGCGCAAGTTACGGCGCATACTGTGACGTCGGCTGCCTGTAACTCCGTTTATCTCCATTTATCTCAGTTTACATGCAAACGCGCAACCGGAGTTTTCCAAAATCTCCACTCTGACCGGAGTTTTTAGAAAGACTCGTTTTCAGAGGAGAAATCTCCGTTTGCGTGTAAACGAAGGGCACAAACGAAGGAAGATGTCTCCGTTTATCAAAATCACCGTGTACGTGTAAACGGCCTCTGCGTGGAGATGACTGCTTGACAAACATTTCCATCACTCACTCCCTTGTGGGGTTTGTTGCATCTGTGTCTTACATGGGTTTTTATAATTAGGGCTGAACTACAGCCCAATAAAGCCCAGGACAAGGAGACAGTAAAGCTTGTTAGAATCAGAATCCGTAAGGGTGAAAAAAACTTGTTCTTACAGCTATGTAGAGTTTGATGTCATTATGTGATTGCGCACTGCTTTAACCATCTTCACCTTGAGCAGAGATCTAATCAGCCACATGTGAAACACCTGGGACATCGTTTAGTCAGTCTCATTTGATAAGCTGGCATGTAAAAACCTTTGTGTCCTCTATCTGTGTCCTCTACCAAACATCCTTTAAAATTAACCCTGAGTGTCTGCTTCCTTCTCCAGGTTTCCATTGTTTTCTTCCGTCTACCAGATCTGCTTCGAGGGCAAAGAGGTGAAAGAGTTCATCACCTGTCTGCAGAACCACCCAGAGCACATGTAATGTCCACTGCTGCACCTTCAGTAGCAACTTACTGCCACTAGAGGGCGGAAGAGATTCATCAGACAGAAACGCACAATTCAACAAAGCAGATACAACCAAGCGCACTTTTACTTACTGTTTTTATTGGTGATAGTTCATAATGGAGTTCTCTTGACTTTAAAAGGATTTATTATTGATTTTGCTCTCATTTTGTTTAATATTCTTTTAGCTGGTAGCTGCAGGTGTTACAATACAGAGCTCCTATTAAAGCAGATCACTCCGCTTCTGTTATTGTCAAATATATGAATTTTGTATGGGAGTACAGAAACACAACCATGTTTGTCTGATTTACTTTTTACTACATGACAGTGAGATTACAGTCTCAAAATTTTTAAAGGATCGTGTTTATTTGTCAAAATGTGGGGTCTTTTTCTCAATAAAAATAATCTCAGAGGAAATTGAACACTGTCTTTTAATTTCTAAGGAGCCAAAATATGTCCAGTAAGTTGTGGCACTTGAAAAGGGTCCTTAAATGGGAACTTGAAGCTGATATTGACCCCTGTGTTTGCAGCTCTGATAGAGTTTTGTGTTAGATCTCACAGTCGGGCTGTAATGGGCTGAGGCTGCTTCCCACGGGAGCCGCAGTAACTTGGTATGAGAAGGCAGATTAAAGAACAAACAGAGTCCTTGTCCCTCCATCTCAACCATGTTAGAGATCAGACTGGTGAGGCCTTTGATAGTCTACCACTGTCTGCCTCTGTCTGTCTCCCATCACTGTTTCTACGAAGTATGTCTATTTCTGTGTCTATTTATGTCTGACTCCTTCTTATATATGTGTGTGTGTGTGTGTGTGTACACACAAGAGGACTTCATCTCAGCATGTCATTCATTTCTGTGAAAGAAACAAAATGAAACTGTTATTTTTAGTTCCAATAATTATTCAAGATATAATCTTGATCTCAAATGATAAGGGCACAATGAAAACCTGGACACAAGCATTGCTTTCAGTCTCTGCTAAAGAGGCTCATACTGCGTTAGGGGCCATGCACATGACGCATTTTTTGCGCTCTCAAATAAATTGTTTTCAATGTTGACGCGTGGCAGGCACACTCAAATGCCAGAACGACGCCGTCGTGACGGCTATGACAGTTTGTGGTAACGAAGAATGTATGAAGAAGATCATTATAGTGTAGAGCTGACTGAACTTTCCATCTGTCCCACGGACAATAGGCCTACACACTTATAAACAGTGTCTGGATGTCTAGCTCTGCACTCAGGATTTCAGGTAAATATAAGGTACTTGTTGCAAAAGTCGATATCCATGTTTGTGTATAATGTACTTTGATTTGAAATTAAAGGAAGATCTCATCCCCCAAATGAACATTTGTATATCAGTTACTTGTCCCTTGTTGGGCTTGATATGTGAAGATGACTTTTTTTGCTTGCATGCTTCCATGGTGAACGAAGAATCCAAAAATGTAGAGAATTCTTGTTGAATTGAAGTCATAGGGGTCCACATTTAACAACAGCAGAACTATATCAAAACATCCTTTTACAAACTCTCACAACTCCTGCAGTATAAGTCTCATTTATCCTGTCATATGCTCAGTACTTCCCAAGCACGAATCCTGGGGGGACAGGGCGTTCTCCATCGCTTCTCCTACCCTCTGGAACTCACTCCACAAACCCATCCGAGACTCCTCCTCACTCTCCATATTCAAAAAATCACTCAAGACTCAGCTGTTCAACACTGCTTTCAATCACTGACAGTTTCTTCTCCTCATCCCGTATTTGTTCTCTTGCTTGTCTGTTTTTTTGTTTTGTCCCTAAAAGTAAAACATCTAAGCTCTCTTCAAAGTTGACAAAACAGTGATTTTACCTTGCTGAACGCACGAGCTGCTGGTCTACCACTAAATCCAAACTAACCCTTCACAACAGTGGTTCCCAACCTTTTTCCTTAAGGGACCCCTTTTCTTTCATTGAGTAAACTGACAACCTCTGACCAAGTGACAGTTTATGGATAAGAAATACCTACAATGCATAACAATAACAGTGCACAACAACTGTTAAACTGTACAATTAACCTAAATTGTGAACCCAACAACTGCAGGACATTTATGTAAAACAAGCGATATGGATGAATCTTGAGTAGATTATTTTCTGTGAATTTTACATCAGAGATTTCCTGATATTATCATCAACATTTAATATGATTCTCTGTCTGTATTATGTATTTTATTTTATTATTGATAGGAATCTTTTTTGACAAATTCAGTGTTTCCTTCTCTCTGACACTCGGCCATTGTTCTGAATCAGAATCAGAATCAGAAATACTTTATTGATCCCCGAGGGGAAATTATTTATGTTACAGGTGCTCCTTGCAAGAGAGGAAAGATACGTGAAAATATAAGAAATTTAAACAATAGTATTAACAAATATATAGTTAAATAAACAGGAATTATTAACAAACATAAATGGAAATAAATATATATATGTACATATATATATTGTAAACTGAACAACTAGCTCTTTAGAATTTTTTTACTGCGTACTTTTCTGAGGGACCGTATACATGCCGTGTCTTTAACCACCTGGAAAACGTGAAGTCAGGTGCTGGGTGCTGCTCTCATGTCTTTTTTGTGCCAGCTTGCAAGAATGTGGGGGCAGGTTGGGTTTTTTTAAGTTTTGTAGGACCTCTTAGAAGAAGGCTTCATGACCTCCTACGAAGCTTTGGTGACTCCTAGTGGGGGTCAGGACCCCAGGCTGAGGGTTTTAAAATACGATTAAACATCGATTAAGGCAGTGGTAGACCAACAGCACCGGCGTTCATCAAAATAAAATTACAGTTTTGTTAAGCGGAGTCTGGTTTTAAAGAAAGTGTAAAGTTTCACTTTTATTTCAGTTCCCCTTCTGACAGGGCTATCTGTTTGCGAAGTACTGAGCATATGACTGGATAAGACTTGGATAATACTGCATGAGCTGTGTGAGAGTTTGTAAACAGATGTTTTGATATAGTTTTGCTATTTTTAAACATGGACCCCTATGACTTCAATTCATCAAGAATTTTCTCAGTTTTTGCATTCTTTGTTCACCTTGCAAACGTGAGAAAAACAAAGTTTTGTTCACAAGTAAAGCCTAACAAGGGTTGAGTAACGGATAAACAAATGGTCATTTGGGGGGTGAAGTATTTCTTTAATTTCAAATTAAAAGTACATTATACACAGACATGGACATCAAGTCTGTTTTTGCCCATTGGTTGGTAACTTTCCAAGCTATCTCCCCCCGCAGGCTGACAGGCCTCTATGTCCACGGCTGCCCAGATCTCAGGACATCAAAGGGCTCACTGGAAAGCTCGGGGTGGGTGATGGAAGAGGCACCAGTTTCAGGGGGGGCCCACAAGGAGCTTCCACAGGTTCCCATGGGAGAGCTGGGTCCTGCAGGTCGATGTCCTCTGCAGTGGGGATGGCTCTTCTCATCTCCTAACAGCAGCTGTCATCGGTGGGTTTTTGAGCGAGTGCTGAGACTCTTGTGGTGGTTTGACACAAACCCAGGTCCTCTGTTTCAAAGTGAAGGCCCACCTTCAGATGAGACCCAACTTTGAAAGAGGAGCTTAATCACCACGGTAACTAGTATGTTGGTACCTCTGACCTCACGCACACACACACATATGCACTGTCCTCCAGTGAGAGGCCCTTTGGACGGCGGAGGATAATAGCATAGCAGCCCGGATTGAGGTCAGTGTTGTTTTTGATTCACATGTACCTACCTGCTTCATTACCTTTAAAGCTGCACTGAGAGGAATCTATAGCTCCATTCATACTTAAAGGAACATTGTAAGAAATGCATGTTTCCTTTCTTTCCAAGAGTGAGATGAGAGGATGGATTTAAAGACTGAGAGCGAGCCTGGCTCTGTCTAAAGCGAAAAAAAATTACACCTTTCAACACCTCCGAAGCTCACTGATTAACACGTTGTATCTCTTTTGTTTAACTTGTATGGAAAGAGAGATGTGAAAACAACAATTTGTGGGTTTAGGGAGAGTTATGTGTTGGAGTTAAATTACAAAGCAACTGCTTTCTACAGAAGAAACAGTCACTATAAAAGCTGTTGACAGGAAAGTCTTCCAAACTGAAATGCTCCTCTCTGGAAAGCCACAGTATGTTGAAATGTTATATGAAATTTTAAAATTTTGTGAGCACCATAAACAGTATCCTATTCCTCTCCACTCTAATCCATATTTTATATTAATATTGGACCAAATGAGTGTGTGTATATAAAAGGGGACACTTGTCATGACAAACCTGCACAGAATATCACATGAACCTGCAGTTATACTTGGTTTTATGTAGGTTTTGTAGCACCTTTGTTTTGTTTTGCATCTCACAATTTAAAGGAACACTGTGTAAGATTTAGGGGGATTTAGTGGCATCTAGCAGTGAAGATTGTATATTGCTGAAACAACAGGTAAACCAGGTGAGAGTGGACTCAAACACACGACTCTGGAAACAGTTAAGATAAAATAACAGTCTTTACTGGTCAAAAGGTAGGTTTGGTAACCAGGAGGACAATCAGTGGAGGCAAACAAATCCAATAGGGATGAGGCAGAGTCAATCAATGGGCTAATTCCAAAAAAAAAACAAGAAAAGGACACAGGGAAACAAAAGACTGAAACGCTAGACACACAAGGAGCTAAGATGAACTGGCACTGAGAGAAAACAAGACACACACTTAATACTCTGGTGAGGGGAGGGATAATGAGAGACACAGGTGAGGCTAATCAGGGCAGGACAGACAATCAGGCAGGTGAAGTGATCAAAAGGGAGGGAAAACAAAGGGGCAGGAAGTCAAGTGATGTGAAAGAGGAGATGTGAGTTTCAAAGTAAAGCAGGAAACAACATGAATGAATGAAATAGGTCAAGGTCAAGGTCAAATTTATTTATATAGCACATTTAAAACAACCAAGGTTTGCCAAAGTGCTGTATAATCTAGAAAGCACTAAAGTATTAAAATACAACTATCAAAATAGAAAAATACAGTATTAGAGCACACGGTACATAGAAATACTAAGAGTAACAATAGAAAACAAAATAAAGTGCACAATAGGCACAAAATTCAATAACTGTCCATACATCGGCAATGTTCGGCTCAACATGCGTCAAATGCTAACGAGAAGAGATGGGTCTTCAGCAACGACTTAAATATCTCGAGTCTGGGCAGATCTAATATACAATGGTAAGCTGTTCCACAATTTTGGGACAGCCACCGCGAATCATAACCTGAGAAACTTGAGTTGTGACATCTGCAATCAGCTGAAACTTCTCCTGGTTAGAATAGCTTCAGTGTTACTTGTCTGGGAGGTTTCTACCCGGAGCCGAATTATCTGTTGAGGTCTCTTCCTCTCCAAAACAAACAGACTGAGTGATTTAAACCAGTGAAAACATCAAATAAAGCAGTTTCACGTTACAAATCAGTGTTTGTCTAATGCTGTTTGGCAAGTTGGAGACAGGCTGCTAGCTCAGCCCCTACTAATGTGCACTCACCTTTTCTCTGATAACTTTAGATGTAGACTTTCTGGAGGTTCTCACCTGGAGCTCAGTTATTCACAGAGGTGTCCTCCTTTCCAAAGCAAACATACCCAGTGATCTAAACCGCTAAAAACACAGAATAAAGCAGCTTCACCTTAAAAAAAAAAATCTGTTTTTCTGATGCTGCTCATCAAGAAGGGGCTGCCAACTAGAGTGGCTGACGTGAAAACATGAATGGCCCTATCTAGAGTCAGTGTTTGGTTTGTCTGTTCTGGGCTACTGTAGAAACATGGCCGTGCAACATGGTGATCTCTGTAAATGAGGACCTGTCCTTATGTAGATATAAACGGCTCATTCTAAGGTGCAAAAACAGTGTTCTCTCTATACATCGATGTGAGGAGAAGAGTTGAGAGAGCTGCTACGGGAGCTGGTATGTACAAGCAAAGAGAGAGTGGGGGAAAATGCATATAAATCCAGGGGCAGTGAGGCTCGAAATAGGACAGTAGTGTGAAGTGCCACTAGGTGGCGCATCCAGGAGCTCTGACACATGTCAAGCCGCTGCCGGTGTGGGGTTGTGCACTGAAAATAATAGGGGTGTATTTTTTGATGTGTAGCATTTGCCACCGGTGTGTTATAGCCCCTACATTGACTAAAACCAAATTAGCTGCCTAGCTTGATACCTTTGACCCTTCTACCCCGAAGTTAAATTTGACTGTTACAATTGGATAAAATAATACATTTGATGCCATTGTTAAGACTATGTTAAAGGAACACTTCACCCCCCAAATTACCATTTTTCTATTAAATACTCACCCCATGTTAAATTGAATTCATGAATAAAACTTTGTTTTTTCTCGTTTAGTTAATTTGTTTGTGTTATTGTGTCACTTTGATTAATCTGAACTCACCCTTTAAAACACCAAAATCACTATAACACTAATTATCTAACTAACTGAGGCAACAGTAGACCAGAAGCTCCTGTATTCAACGAGGTAAATTTACTGTTTTTGTCAGTACAGTCTGGCTGGGAAGAGAGCATTGATAAGTTTCACTTTCCATTAAGTTCTCTGTTGGAAAGAGCTGTCTGTTTGGGATTTGTAATGATTCCTGCTGTGTGCCATCACGTATGAAGTTTAAGAAGACAACAACCCGCCTGTTCTGCTAACAAGAACATACCTAAATTGTGTTAATGTGGATTTAATTTTCACTACAGCCCTGATTTTTCTGGATGATATCAACCCGAAAAATATATTAAGACACTCTTCTGCACATTCCACATTCAGCATGGACATGATTTATGAGGTGTGATGAGACCGAGCCATTATTCACAGTCGGTTTATCACACCTGTGTCTCCCGTGGATGAATGTCTCAGTTGTGCATCCAAACTTCTCCCCCGAGTACACCAGGGTTTTATTTTTATTTTTTTTTTCTGTTTTAAATATGTGGGACACCCCTGGGCCAGACCACATGGTTCACGCCTTTAGATTTATAGCACCCAGAGAGGCTGTGCGTCAGTGTGAAACCTCACACATAGGCTAATAGATAACTCATAATATTACCTACAGGCAAACAAGTCTTGGCAGTTTGTGCATCTACTACATATTTTTGTCTTTTATATCTTTATATGTGGATGCATTTATGGATGTGTGTGTGTTTGACACGGAGGGGTGGGAGTCTATCCTACATCCTCAGCTAATTACAGGCCACTGATCTCGTCAGCTGTCACCGCCACACTCTTTTTACATGTCAATGCAGCCAAATGGGACCTCATATCCTTCCTCCAGCTCATACAATGCTCTCATTGAAAGCATAAGAGACGGGGAGAAAACCAAAAGAGAGAAAGATGCCACTCCTCGTCCCAGCTGGCGTTGACTCAGTGGCAGAGGGCATGGAGTCTTGTCCGTGAAATAACAACCACTCCTACCCCTCTCCTCAAATCCTCCCCTTCATCCTTCACCTCTGCCCAGCCGTCTTCATCATCGCCTCAGCCTAATCTGAGCACGTTCACGGGGGACACGCACTCTGCCTCTCTGCCTTCCTTTTGTGTTTGCCAGCGCTCTGATGACAGAGAAAGGGAAACAGGAGGGTGCAAGAAGGGGGAGGTGGAGGTGAAGGCAGTGGTGGCGGTGGTTGCTCGGGTTTGTCTTTTGCTTTTGCAGTTTGGGAGGACGAGGAGGAGAACTTGGCAGGAAGCCTGGCCGTGGCACTGCATACAAACACAGGGTGAAAACACAGGGCCTATTTGTTTGACTCTCCCATCTTCTTACCTCAGGGAGAGTGGAAAGAATTGCATGAGACAGCCATAAGATACGGTCTGGTCCTCGCCTCCTCCGGACAGCCATCGATTCTGCAAAACAGCCAGGGGAATGGACAGAGACGAGACGAATGGAAAGTAGTCCACGCCAGGGAATTATTGACCATAATTCAATGAAATTAAGTCAATTTGTGCAGCAAAGACTTGGCAGGATTCCCAGCCTTGTTTGCTGCTTAAAAACAACACTTTGATTAAACATAAAATACCATCAGACATTACGTGAATCTACAAAACAGCATCAGGGGAGTAACCGCAGTTTATCACCACAATATATCACTGTCTAGACAAAGGGCTGACAAAGTTAAAGCTGGATAACGTCTCCGCCGTTTTTGCTCTTCTACATTACATCTCGGTTCTTAGCTTGATCTCCTGTGAACTCAAAGTGGCTGACGTCGGCGCAAACTCCACATTTCTTTCTGATTTGTGGAAGATGAAATCTTTACCGTATGTACTGTGCTCAACTCTCTCGAGTCCACGCTTAGATGCACATAAAGATGTTTTCTGGGGCCGCTGATGTGAAAGGGGACATTGGCGGGTTCCCAGTGCAGCTGCAAATAACATTGATGTGGCATTCCAACATGTCAGTGTGGCGTGGGCCATGCACAAAGCCACTTCCTGCTCTCGGAGCAGATATTCGCGAGGGAGACTCGTACCTGTGCACCAAAAAAATTATTTTACAAGTCTGATCAGATTCAATATGTTTTCCAGCATTTGGGTATGTAAATTAGCCCTGGGCCTTATTATTATTAGTTCAAGCTACTTCATGCACAAAACTGTATCAGCAGACTCTAAAGGGGACCTATAGTGCTCATTTCCAAGTTGATACTTGTATTTTTGGTTCTATTAGAACACGTTTACATACTTAAATCATCCAAGGCAGAAAAAAGGTGCATGAACTGTGCAGCTCCATCTGAGTCCGCTGTCTGATGGTGTTTAAGTTTCGAGACAAGCCACAGCTACTCCACTCTGTGCTGAGAACTGTCTGCAACAGCGATGGTTAAGTTCTGAGTTGTATGAATCTACCTAGTGTCCATACTGAGCCCGCTGTTTGACAGTGCGCTGTCTGCAGCCAGGCCATATCCTGTGTGCATGCCTGAAATGAGTGAGACAGAATGGCAGATCTGCCTTGGAGCCCACTGCTTTCTGGGCTTATACTGTCTGTGTTGGAACACCTGTATTCACCCTCTTTCTGAAACGTTTTAGCGTCTGCCTCTTTAACCCCCCCTCCCAAAAACGCCCAGTCTGCTCTGATTGGTCAGTGTTTCCGGATCTTCCATATCCGAGGAATAACTGTAACTGTGATGGGGCCGTACACATGATGTGTTTTTTGTGTCCTCAAATTTACTGTTTTCAATGCAGATGCATGGCAGGCGCGCTTAACTGCCAGAGCAACGCAGATGCATTCCTGAACGCCTGTTTTTCAGGGGGAGACAGCTATGTCCTAAGATAAACAGAGTTCAAGTTTTGGAACGCAGCAGCGAACACCACATGTCATGTAACAAGAACCAACTAGTCACAGCTGGCAGATATCTTTCTCTTCTTCCATAAATATCAGTCTGTGATAAATATGAAGAAGAAGTTGATCATTTTAGTGCAGGGCTGCCAGAGCTTTACATCTGTCCCACAGACACTATTTTTGGCTGAATATACACTTACAAAACAACACCTGGAAGAAGATCAGCTGGTAAGTAGGTTATGATACGGTGCTATGGTCGCATAACAACCGGCGACACAATCTGCCTTTGCACCCTTGAAAGTTGGCACAGAGTAGGTACAAGAGTAGCACCCTGCGTCCAACCTTGTGTTTTCCAGGCGGTAAAGGCGTAGCATGTACACAGCCCCTATAGCGGCAAACGACCAGTTGAAGCTTCTAAACACAACTGGACATGTTCCAGCAGGGATATGATCCAAAATCAGGAGAACTTAATGACACCGGCAACAAAGATTACGTGTCCTTGATGTTAGCACGTCGTTACATGTAGCGGTGTACTTGCAGCGTGGGAATAATAAAGTATAGCAACAATCAACAAAATCAACAAAAAAAGCTTCTAAACACAACTGGACATGTTCTAGCAGGGATAGGATACGAAATAAGGGAACATAAGGGCACTGGCAACCAAGACTATGTGTCCTCGATGTTAGCATGTAGCTACATGTAGCAATGTACTTGCAGCCAGCTAATGACTGTTATGTAGTATAGCGACACCTTCTACCATGTAAAATTACCAATTAGACCTTCTAAACACAACCGGACATGTTCCAGCTGGGATAGGCTATGATCTGCAATCAGGGATGAAATTAACAACATAGGCAACCAAGATGTTTCCCTGATGCTAACATGTAGCTACATGTAGCAGTGTACTTGCAGCTGGGAAATGACAGTGTATAGCGGTGCTTTCTCCCATTAAAAATCACCAATTCAGGGGCGTCTGTGGTTCAATGGATAGAACAGGCGCCCCATGTAAAGTAAAGGTTTAATCAGCAATTTATATCATGGCATCACGTCACTGAACAAGGACACCACAGACTATGTGAAATGACGATGGGAAAAAGTGCTGGACACCTAAGTAACTGGGGACATGTGGCTGAATACCTGGGGAACACAGTCAACTTCCACTAACTCCAGGACCTGAAGAGACTATTGCTTGAGAAACCTGATCCACAACTGGCATCCAGCTGTGCTGTTGGAGGGAATGTGGAGAAATCATGGTCGACCATGCCCATGTTTTTTGGTCTTGTCCTTCTGTTCAGATTTTTTGGAAGGAAGAAGCAACAATCATTTCAAAAACTTTGGGTTTTAGTATAAGTACAATGTTCACATCTCTTTATCTTGGACTAATCCCTGACGGACTAAGTAAAGATGATACCTGTCTACTAAAGATCTTGCTGGCAGCAATTAAAATGACCATTACAAAATACTGGCTCCAGAAAAACTGCCCCACTGCTGGCCTTTTTGTTAATACTGGTACACACTTATATCTTTTGGAACAGATGACCTATTCCATACAGTATGATTCCAAAAACAACTGGGACAAAAACAGTGGAGAATTGTGTGTTTATTTAGCCAGTGAGATGGATCCCACACGATTATTGTGTTTACCATATATGACACCCTACTTTAAATTATTTCTAAACATCCCATGACCTCATATTTGTCTTTTTTCCTGTGTACTGCTTTCCTTGATTTTTTTTTGCTCCTGTACCTACTGGATGTAAAAAAAAATGTTCATAAATAAAAACTCTAAAAAAAAAAAAAAAAAAGATAAATCACCAAGTAAAGCTTCTAAACACAACTGGACATGTTCCAGCCAGAATCTGATCCTAAATCTGTGAGAAATTTACATAATCAGTGACCAAGTTTACATGTTTCCTTGACACTAGCATGTAGCTACATGTAGCATTGTAGGCTACATTAGGTAAAAACCTGCAGTATTGTGCCTGGAGCAAATGACCATATAAAGACATCTGTCATGAGTTGACATCATATGGTAGACAAAACAGAAAAAAAAATGATGTTGATAGAGTATTTAGAATGGGTTAAGCCTGAAGTTTTGGTCACAGGGATAAGCTCACCGTACGTTTAACTAATTATTTGAAATGTCCATGCTTAATATGAATATCTGTCATTGTAATATATGACAGAAATGACACTGGCAACCATGATTATGTGTCCTCAATATTAGCACTACATTGCTACTACATGTAGCAGTGTACTTGCAGCCAGGTAATGACACCGCATAGTAACACTTTCTCCTGTTAAAAATCACTAATAAAAGCTTTTAAACACAACCGGACATGTTCCAGCAGGAATCTGATTTTAAATCTGTGAGAAATTTACATTATCAATGTAATATAACAATATAAGTTTACATGTTTCCCTGACATTAGCATGTAGCAGTGGAGGCAACATAATGTAAACACTTGCAGTAGCATTCCTGGAGCAAATGACTATAAATCTGTCATGAGCTGGCATCATCTGGTAGATAAAGTAGAAATAAAATGAGTATTTAGAACAGTTTAAGCCTGAGGGATTAGTTCTACATATGTTTACCTGATTATTTACAATTTTGGCCACATGCAATATGAATATCCAACATTGTTATATATGATAGAAAACAAGAAAAAGCAGAGTTTCATGTCAAAAGTGAGGCACAGATTTGTTTTCCTCATGAGTTTCTGTCTATGTTCTCTCTGTCTTGACAGCATTGCTGCACATGTAGACCTTTGGGATCGTCTGGTGTTTCGATTACACATGTTTGTAGTAGTCTCGTTCAAAATGTCCCATTGATAGTAGACAATGCTTTCCATAAAACAGGTACACCGAAGGAGCTGTAAGTATTGCAGCAAGCCGCAGAGCAGACTGCTTTATGACCACTCTGGTCTTAACCACAATTGCAGCAAGCAATCCTAAAGGGAGGCAGTGTGTTGGAATGATAAAGCAGCCTAACACGTCTGGGAGAAGATGGGGTGATACTGGAGCGGGTGTTTATCTGTTTATGCATCTGTTTGCATTTAAGTGATTCCTCGTGTGTTGTCTCCAAAGTCTTGCCATATTTGACCCATTCACCTCCATGTCTATAAGATAGTCCCAAGCTGCAGCATGTCTGAGCTTGTTAAAATAAATGTTTTACCTGCACAACGTCAGCAGTATGAAGATTTGTCCTTGAGGGAGTGACAGTTTCCTCCACTGGTCGCAATGTAAAGAACTGCAACTCCTCGTTTGTTGCATACATACTTAATGCTTTGACCCTTGCATCCTCTCCGAAGTGCTGCAGAATATATATGACTTTCCTCTCCAGCAATCGTTTCCTCAGTGCTCCTGCAGGGCTCTGACCTGTGCCATCAAAGAGTTGCACTTCATTGCTGGAATGGATCCGGATGTGCCGCAGGTCAAGACGTAAGTTCAAGAATCATTAGCTGCTGCACTCTGAGGACACAAACATATGTGCACATCAATGTATGTGCAAGGTTTGGGCCAAAACTGCAGCTGTCATATGGGTAAGAGTTTGTGCAAACTCATATAACATTAATACTTACACCCTAAAACTTTTCCAATGATCCCAAAATGATGAGTGAAGTTTCCTCACAATAATAATTAAAAAAAAAACAGTGAAGGAGAGGAGAAGTGTTTTTCTTTCCTCACTTTGAGATAAGAGCATATCAGAGTGAGTGGGGGAGGAAGATATGGAAGGCAGGCATGTGATTTAGGAAGCATTGAGATTTAAGCCATCATAAAAATTAGATGAGCGCACAAAACACACACATACAGTGCTTCAGATTGCAAACCCACAGGACACTTCCCTCTCAATATTTGGAACATATGCATTTGTCCCACCCAATAAAAGTATAAAAGTAGCAGAGAATTTTAGTTTTGACTAAAATAAAGACATTTACACCACAAACTGATGCAGATAAAGCTCAAATTTGTGCATTAATCTTCTTTAGAATGCAGGATATTAAATGTTTGATGCTCAAAATCTTTTGGTGGAGGACCCCCAAAACTCCCATTTCATATCCCCCAATGTTGAAACAAAACCTACATCCTTCAGTGCACCTCAGGGTGACCTCAGGGTCAGGCCTTCAGGTTTATGACAAACTTGTAAAAATGTTACACTAAGAGCGCTGACAGTGAAGACATTTACGGTGTCAGTGGCAGAGGTTTGAATGAGTCACATATGTACAAGTCATAAGCAAGTCTCAGGTCATAACCTTCAAGTCACAAGCAAGTCCCAAGTCACTGTGGTGAAGATCAAGCAAGTCGAGTCAAGTCATACCCACAAACTCATAAAGATAACATAACATAAACTGCACCCAGTGGTGGAATGTAACTAAATACATTTACTCAGGTAATTTAAGGACAAGTCTGAGTCTCATGCCAGTGTCAACCTTCACTCCACTATATTTACTGGATAGCTTTAGTTACTTGTTAACAAATTGCACACGAAAAAAATATGAAAATGTTCAAGTACAGCTGGAGTGCTGCCCGTAGCTGGGCCATATCCTGTGTGTATGCCCGAAATGAGTGAGACAGTATGGTGGATTTGCCAATGCCCTGGAGTCTACTGCTTTCTGGGCTTATACTGTCTGTGGTGGAACACCTGTATTCACCCCTTTCTCAAACGCTTCATTTTAGTGCCTGTCTCTTTAAGCCCCCCTCCCAAAAACGCCCAGTTGAACCACATGGACTGAATGATGAGCTTAACCTCTCTTGCTTCCTGTAATGCAATGCAAATATTGTATATATTGTACATATTGGATGAGATTGTTTTTACTGCACTGGTGGTGTATTCTGGTATTGACTAGCTGTGTGAGTGCTGTCACAGTACTATTGGTTAATTGTTTGGTTACCTCCCACTCTCTGTAAACCAATGAGAAGAGTCTCTATGTGACTTGGAGGATATTTAACCTTCTTACCTGGTACCTGTACTGTTTGACTCTGATGAAGACGCAGTTGGCGTCAAAACGTTAGTCATTAATAAATTCATCACAAGTGATGTGAGTGCTCCAGTGCTTTTCTTGTGGATTCCGCCACTGGGTTATTTTGATGTCTAAAGTGCCCTCGAAAACACGCGGAACTTAGTGCCCTCTTCAGTGGCGAGAACGCGCTGTATGTGCCCTTTTTTTTCTTTTCACCCCTGCCCTTCAAAAAGTATGTGCACGCCACTGCACAGCGGCACTTTCTACTGTGAAAAAAATGACCAATTAAAGCTTCTAAACATAACTGGACATGTTCCAGCAGGGATATGATCCGAAATACCCTATAGGGACTTTCCAGCTCTTTATATTACGTTGTTCCTGGCCAGTGCATTTTATAATGCCGTGAAAGGTGCCTTTGTGCATCAGTATCTTACGTGAATGTCCACTGACATAATGCAAGTATTTGACAACTTTGGTTGGTGGCCATTGTGTCAACAACTGCCGCCACCCAGCTTCTGCTAATTTCAACCGCTGCATGATAAATTGTGGGTTTTTATGTACATTTTAATCTGGCGTGCCATTGATTCATGACATTTCCTTTTTTTTATTACATGGACTGAGTCACAATGTTTATTTATAATAAATTTAAGGTAGAAAATCCTCCTGTCATGTACAAAAGAAAAATCAAACTGCGCTGACCAAACACTGCCTCGGATAGTTTTTAACCACTTAAGGCCCAACAAAAAAAGTCAATATCAGTTTAAGTGTATGCCCTATTTAAAATATTTTCACCACTTTACCTCGCCACCAGACAGCCTTTTTTGACAGTTAATTGAAGCTGTATACACACACACTCTTTATTTTTTAAAATTATAGTCTCATACAGCTGTTGGATTACTTCTCATAGACACAAAAGAAAACAGAAAGCGTCAGACATTACAACAGTTACTGTTATTACTACTCTTTTTCCCTTATTTACTTTTGTCCCTTCCCTCTTCCTTCTCCCTTCTTTTCCCCTGCCTTATTACTTTCAAATAATACCCATTTTCTGAATTATTTTCCAACTTGCATCAAATAATTTAGCTAGATCCCTAATGCTGTGGTTTATCATCTCCATTTTATAGATCTCATTAATTGTATCCTTCCATTTGCTTAGTTGTGGTGTCTCCACTTCCAACCTGTTTTTTATGTTTGAGTGCAGCTACTCCTAAAGGTCTAAAAAGATACTCATCATTTTGTTGAGAGAGTAGCTGTGGTTATTACTTACTTACTTATTTACTTACTTACTTACTTACTTACTTACTTACTTACTTACTGATATTGTTTTTTAGGTGGCTACAATACGTTTTGCTGCAGCCCCAACCAGTAGCTGTGGCTTGGCTTTCATGCAAGTATAATGGGTTTATCAAAGATGATAGCAAAGCAACACAGTACATAAAGTAAACACAGCAGAGACATCAGATGGGTTGGACTACAGTGTTTAACTCCACACCTTTAAACCTCAGTTATTTCTGCAAATGACAGTAGAAATCAACAAGTTTGTTGTCAGTTGTCTAACCTGATAGTGAGATTTGTTGTTGGTTGCTTGGTCTATTAGATTTAAAGAATATATCACAAGCTTCAAATCAAGAAATCTAAGATTTCCATTATCAGATACTAACTGCTCATTTACCTCATATGATTTCCCTTTTCCTTCATAACATTCAATGCCAATCACTATAATACAATGCTGCTTTTTATCTGATTAGCTCCTGACATTTTGGTTTAATTGAATGCCCACTGTTTGCTTGGTTTGGCTGCTTGCCTCCCTTCAAAACAAAAATAAAATGTTTTCTCAACTCGATTTATGCCTTCTTTTATCTTTCAGCCCTTTACCACCCAAAGTCTTGCAATGTCGTCAGCCCACTCAGCCTCACTCCGTCTCTGTGAGCGAAAAATGTTGCAATGTAGTGAGCTTAGAGGGGAAGAATGCGACAACAGAATGGAATTTCGGGAGAAATTATTGCATTTGAGACCACAAGGAATGCACCAGAGATGGGCTGAAACGGAGCATTTGTTCACAGCGGGTTAGGGATGACAAACAGTGGGCAGCTGATGCTATAGCTGAAGGGCTCTGACACCCATGCAGCCGGGTATAAACAAGTTTATTTTAAGTAAACAAGCTATAAAAAGAAAATGCAAAACAAACTAAATGACATCTGGGATGAGGTTGTTTCGACATCTTGTGGGACACAAGGATTGGTGGCAGCTAGAAATGCAGTGCGCTACGGAGTGCCCTGCAGAGAAGCCAATGGAAAGCAGAGTGCTGGTGGCTCCCGGCCGGCATAAAGAAGTCTACTTGGCAGTAAAGCTGGGAGTCATGTGCCTCCATTTAAATGAGAAGGCAAGAAAGGAAAGAGAGACAGAGAAGGGGAGGGAGAGAAATACAGGCTGAGCTAAGAGGCTGGGGACTCTGCCAAGCCAAGACACTTGAGGAATGCATCAGCAGCGGCAGCTCTCGCTTTGCAGTAATACCATTACTGCTATCTGAGTCAGGAAAACAGCTCTTCTAGTCTAGTCAGCAAGTCTTGAAGCCAGTGTAAACAGATGACAGGTTATACCATCGGACCAAACTGGGAGAAACTAAATCCTGAGAAAGAAACTTGAGATATCAAGCACAGAAATAGTTTTATTTTTGTGTGTTTACCAAGAAAAAAACATGCATCCACGTGTCTCTGCTGCATGTCTCTCATCCAAGTGTTTCAGGCGCACTCTGTCTTGTCTTGTCAATGTTTGTAGAGGTGTGTGTGTGAGGCATGTGGTGTGTGACTCCTCCAGTCACAGTCCTGGCAGTTAGTTAATAAACACAGGCCTGTCAGCAGCTGCTGGTGATGTAATGTGGAACTTCTTCTCACTCTCCTTATCCTCCCGCCCCACCCCGCCTCCCTCCCTCCACCACCACCACCCTCCCTTCTATTTACAAGTCTTACTGGGTGTTGCTGCAGACTTCCAGCACCGGCAGCACAGATAGTGTGTTTAAAGTGTGTGTGTGTGTGTGTGTGTGTATGTGTGTGTGTTTGTGCGTGGCTCCCCCCCTCTCTGCAACACTTCCAGGGGAATTTACAGCATGTTTTCAGCTGCCATCAAAGGAAATTCCACATCATCAGGTTGTCTTCCTACCCAAAACACCTCTGTGAGTCTGGGAACTACAGAGCTGGCTACAGACCTGTTGAGTGGAGAGGATCCGACCGGCGCAGAGTAAGTTTGGATTCTTGCTTGTTTGTCTTCTTTCATTATGGGAGACTGAACTGCGTCACCTTCATTCAAAGCCCGTGAGAAGTGTTCAAAAAGAGCATGAAGGGATAGGTGGCAGTTAATGTTAATTGCCTGCAATGTGCGAAGTAAAGCTCACGTGCAAAATGTGTGACAGTTTAATTTGTTTGAGTATTTTGAGTTTATAGTGACAAAGGACATTTTTATCAGGTAAAGCAACATGTCTGGGCACCGCTGGTCAAAATTTCGGTAGAGGATGAACTGATCTCCAAGAGGCAGTAAAAGACATGCTTTTCAACATTTCAAGCAAGATTGCTGTACTAGTTTTTTTTTGGTACAATTTTAGAATGAAAAAGGAAAAGGAACACCATGCAAAAGTTTGGGCACCCTAAGACAATTGAGCTTGTTCACAGTCATCCTTTGAAAAGGCCAGGTAATGCAAATATAGTATTCTGACTCCTGAAACCTTGCCCCAACAATCAGCAGCTCCTCTAAACAGCTGCCTAGCACTCTGAAAACTAAAATAACTGATGCTCACAGAGCAGGAGAAGACTATAAGAAAATAGCAAAGTGTTTTCAGGTCGCTGTTTCCTCAGTGTGTAATGTCATTAAGAAATGGCAATTAACAGGAACTGTGGAGGTCAAGTCGAGGTCTGGAAGACCAAGAAAACCTTCTGACACAGCTGCTCGTGGGATTGTTGAAAGGCAAATCAAAACCCCTGTGTGAATGCAAAAGACCTGCAGAAAGATTTAGCAGACTCTGGAGTATATACATATACACACTCACCAGCTACTTTATTAGGTACACCTTGGTAGGACCCCCTTTTGACTTCAGAACTGCCTTAACTCTTCGTGGCATAGATTCAACAAGGTGCTGGAAACATTTCTCTGAGATTTTGGTCCATATTGACATGATAGCATCACGCAGTTGCTGCAGATTTGTCATCTGCACATCCATGATGTGAATCTCCTGTTCCACCACATCCCAAAGGTGCTCTATTGGATTGAGATCTGGTGACTGTGGAGGCCATTGGAATACAGTGAACTCATTGTCATGTTCAAGAAACCAGTTTGAGATGATCTGAGCTTTGTGACATGGTGCGTTATCCTGTTGGAATATGCCATCAGAAGGTGGGTACACTGTGGTCATAAAGGGATGGACACAGTCTGCAACAATACTCAGGTAGGCTGTAGTGTTTAAACAATGCTCAGTTGGTACTAAGGGGCCCAAAGTGTGCCAAGAAAATATTCCCCACACCATTACACCACCACCACCAGCCTGAATCGCTGATACAAGGCAGGATGGATCCATGCTTTTGTTTGCACCAGATTCTGACCCTACCATCTGAATGCTGCAGCTGAAATCAAGACTCATCAGACCAGGCAAGGTTTTTCCAATCTTCTATTGTCCAGTTTTGGTAAGTCCATGTGAATTGTAGCCTCAGTTTCCTGTTGTTAGCTGACAGGAGTGGCACATGATGTGGTCGTCTGCTGCTGTAGCCCATCTGCTTCAAGGTTCAACGTGTTGTTGGTTCAGAGATGGTCTTCTGCATACCTTGGTTGTAACGAGTGGTTATTTGAGTTACTGTTGCCTTTCTATCATCTTGAACCAGTCTGGCCATTGTCCTCTGACCTCTGGCATCAACAAGGCATTTTCATCCAGAAAACTGCTGCTTACTGAATATTTTCTCTTTTTCGGACTGTGGCGTGAGGGAGAAGGAATCTACAAGGTTGCGACTATGCCACATGGGGGAATTTCACCCCCAGGAAATCCTAAACTAACTTCTGATGATGAAGGTCACACAGGTTTTTTAAAAAAAATACAAAATAAATAAATAAATAAATACCATGGGGCAAAAGGCTGTTTTCAATTTAAAAAGGAGGAAAACTTTACATTATCAAAAAGAAGAAAAATCAAATGTCACACACCATTACTAGATCAAATTAGCACCAGGCAGGGAAGGGGTATGAAGACAGGGCTGGGGCTTACCAGGTGGCAGGGGCAAACCAAGGAGGGTCCTTAAATTAAACACCCGTGACACAGCACTCACACACACACAACCAAAGAAAATTAGGAACTGAACTGTTACCGCAGACCCACAGCACCTGACCAAAGACAAGAACAAAAACATGCCAAAAGTGCTATACTGGAGAGGACAAACACAGGTAATTAAGTTAAATAAACAGAAATGCAAAGAACTATGTCCTTTATCTACGGGCCCAGGCAGCTATAAGCCGCTTCAAATGAGGACATTCTGGAGAGCTACATCGGCGAGACAATCCAGCAAATTAAGACTGCATATTACTCAAAAACACCAAAACGCTGGAAGTCAAATGAAAGGGAGCCAAAACAGCAGTGTGGATTCCGGGAGAGGTGGCTAAATACTGGCCATACATTTCACCCAGTTCTCTTCAAGAGAATGCACACACTACAATTTAGTAGATTAATTATAATAATTAAAACTAACATTTTAGGAAAATAAACTTAAATTAACACTCTGCAAAGCCAGGAGAGCCAGAGGATGAAAGGGTCAGCGCCGCAGGTCAATCACCCAGCTGCACCAAAAACGCACAGAGAAATAATCAGCTGGGAAGTGGGTGACAGAGCCGCTGGATGGCAGACAATCGTGGACTTACCGAAAAGGACAGGCAAGCGCACCCAGAGAAGGCTTCTGGTGGAGTGATGCGTCCCCAGACAGCCCCAGCAGCCGGCTGTGCTACAATGATCGGAGATCACATCACCAAAACGCCCGTTTTACACACACATGAACAAAGGAAGACTGGCAGAGCGCATTACCTGAATGGAGAGGATTGTGTGCCGCGACGGCCACACCAGACAGGCCACATCCACCAGGACGGAAGTGGAGGAAAAGAGAGAGACAGATGTAGCCACTCCTCTATATATAAAGGCCCACTGTGCCGCCCCACAATCTGAATGCACAGCAAGTTGCTGCAGCACCATATAGTGGCAGGGAGGGAGACGACCTGTCACAGGACCATCCTCTGTAAACCCTAGAGATAGTTGTGTGGGATATACTGAAATACTGAAATACTCAGACCAGCCCGCCTGGCACCAACAACCATGCCACGTTCAAAGTGTACTTCAGTAGGTCTTCTTGACCATGTCTACATGCCTAAATACACTAAGTTGCTGCCACATAATAAGCTGATTCCCTATTTGCGCAGTTGAACAGGTGGCCGGTGAGCACAAAAGCATGATTTCAAGATTCAAGTGGTTGTAGTTATGTTTTGTTTAAGCATAATAAGGTTTTAACATACATTATAAGATTATTTAACTGGTGAAAATACCTTTAAATATTTATTTTTAGTGGTGACAAGTAATAATTTCTTCCTGGTATTAAAATGCCATTAATGCTGAACAGTGGCAGCTGATGTTTGCAGAACTTTTCTGTGAGAAAAAGCATGCAGAAAAACCCACAGAGATATAAACACACACAAACACACTGTTGTTTCTCAAGCTGTCAGCAGCCTGCTGATGAAATGTGTGTGTTCACTTATTTAGCAAGCTGCCCATTGCATGATGCTCACATACCAAAGTGAGGGGGGGGGCACAGTTGTGTATTTTGATAATGGTTGGAAAATTCCTCTGCCCTCTCTTGGGTTGCTGCATCACCCCTAGGCCTTTGGAGTATATTTTTTCTGGCTTTTTTTCTACCTGTGGCGCTATCATGAGAGAGTTCAGCAGAGAGTCACGCTGTCGGACGGAGCACGCTGAGTTGCAGCGGAGGGTCCCTCGACAGGAAACTCAGTTGATTTTTTTTCCCAGGATGTATATTAAAGCATCCTACGCATCTGGTGGGATATGCACAGGGAATTGCAGGGACTCCCCTCATGAACAGGATGATGACGTTGTATTCATTGTTTCTCTTTTTTTCCACCAGACCTTCAACCCCTCCTGCCTTTTTAAACCCCCACATTTAATTGCCTGCTAAGTATTGCTGACTAAACAAGATTTAAAGCCGCTCAGACAAGTCCCGACAAGAATCTTTAGCATTAAAGGTGTTTGAGAAACACATTTTCTTGTAAGCAGATTGTTTCCTTTTATCTTGTTTGACGTGATCTTGGTTCGGAAGTAATTCAAGTGTTTGCATAACATTGGAGAACCAGTCTTTTCAGTCCTCTCTGAGTGCTGATTGGATGGAGCATCAGTCATGCCTGACAAGCTTTATCAAACAAGTTGGCTAAGTCAAATATTGATAATACATTTTGTCAACTGTATCACCTACCAAAAAATATTTAAATCTCAATGTGGAGAGGACAGGACTAGAGCATCTGGTGTGAATAAAAGCACAGCTTAAAATATGCAGAACTAGGTGTCACATATTTGTGTGCTTATTGCGAACACGCAACAGATAATTTACAAATGCCTCACAGTCCTCCTGCATGTCTCACGGATTTGTGACTGTCATAACATAGAACATAATGAGGAGCTCCATTTGTTCCTGATTAAATATACAGGATCAAACTTCACTCCGTCAGACGTGTTGTCCCTGGCTTTTAGTGTTTAGCAGAGGTATGGTGGTCTTGTTGCCACAGTGAGTAATGGTAAATTGAATACCTTTGGATTCTGGACAGTGGGTTGGACAAAACAAGCAATCTAAAGACTTTGAGACTTGAGTACTTGAAAAAATGAAATAATAATTTTCCATATACATAATGACAGTATCCCTGTTTGTCTACACACATTTCTAAGCCGCCCTCAACAGCTGTACTTATTCTCATTGTGTTCAAAGACATAGGTTGTTTAGTCAGCAATCTAAAGGCTGTCCTTTGGAAAGTAAAGACATGAGCAAATAACCATGTGTGTGGACAACCAGTTCTGCAGACAAAGCTTCTATTCTTACCTGTGAACTTTATCAGTTGTGGAGGAAATATTCAGATCCTTTACTTAAGTGAAAGTTGTGATACTACCATGTAAAAATGCTTTGTTACAAGGACAAGTCCTGCATTGAAAATAGTACTTAAGGCTGGGATAAGCAGAAATCTGGAAAGATTAAAAAAAAAAAAAAAAAAAAACAGCAGAATTTGAAGCTACCCCCTCTTTGTCCTAAGCCCCTCTACCAGATGACCACGGGAATAAGCACACACTTCATAGAGAAACCCAGTGTTTCCCATATATATTTATTCAGCCTATTTTATAGGCCTCTGCTCGAAAATTGCATACCCATAATGAAACCACAAGGTCTATTTGAATACTTTTGGTGTCATAGTAAAGGGAACACTTTACTTCTGTGAATCCCTAATGATGTTTAGGATACACATACAACTGTCCATTTCGTATTTTTTCAAGCATTTCCCACTCCAAACTGACCAATACACACCTACTACATTTGAAACTGATTTTCTCTTCTGTGCTTTGGAGACTCATATCTCCGCGACGGATTGGTCGATTTGAGTGATTGACACCAAGTTTGATTCGTTAGAGCCAATAGAATGACGCTATACCCACCAAAACAAGATTGACAGTACTGTAAGCCAATCAGAGTCAGCAGAACGCATTGTGGGGGAGATGTCGGCGGTGACGAAAAGCCGCGGTGAAGTCAGACAGTTTCCCAACAGTTTCCAGCAGCCTTCAGTCCGTACAGGAAGTCACAGACACACTAACATCCTGTCTGGAATGATGTCAATTCATTAAAAAAGTGATCAGACCCATATATCAGTTTGTTTTCAGTCTCCAGTTGTTTTAATTATGATAGATTAATTTATTAAAATGCTTTACAGGTGATCTGTAGTTTATGTTCATGGTTTATCCTCTATTTGATATGAATTCTCCTGTAAATTCAGTGGGGTCTGCCCATTGGTCCGACATCCCATTGTTCCGACCATATTAAACCCATTGTTCCGAAGTCCCGTTGTTCCGAAATCATCATGATGCCCTGTGGTTAAAGGACAACTTCGGTATTTTTCAACCTGGGCTCTATTTCCCCATGTGTATGTGTGCGTATGATTCATGGGTACCACTCGTTCTAAAATTGGTTTAGTATTGAGGCGCGAAACGAGCTAAAACGGTAACGGGGGCAAATGCGTCTCGTATAAAAGTGCTTTTTTTCGCCACTTTGGAACAGAGTCTTTTACGTGTTACCCCCTGGAGTGTTACCGGAGTTTTTGGAGTGCTCAGATAAACGGGCCTTTTTCCCGAACGCAAGAACTGGATGTCGCGCAACACCCAGTACAGCTTTCATAGGCTGCCTTTGTCGGACGGCGAGATGCTGAAGTTGTGGCTAGTTGTGCTAGAAATGGATGCTAGCACTCCTCTCCAGACACTGCACCTTGCAGACCATCGGGTCTGGAGTGCTCACTTCTCCCAAGATGACTACTGCCAGCCGAAGAAGAGAAGACATCCAATCCCGAAACACCTCTTCCTCAAGAAAACGGCTGTCCCACAAGTAGAGAGAGCTACAGACACAGTGGAGCAAAGCTCATGACATCACACAGCCCAGAGGTAAGGGAAAGGCTAATATGCTATTTACAGAGATAGCACTGGCAATCTGAACCGGTCAGTGGCGAAAAAACACACACTTCATAGACATACATACTCACTTACAGTACCTAGCGGGGCAGCCCTCCCCCTCTCTGCTCCAACACTGACTGACAGCTGACTCCACTCATAGTACTCATAGCACTGGCGATCTGAACCGGTCAGTGGCGAAAAATAGCAATTTTTATGGGCAAACTTATACGGGGCGCATTTGCCCTCGTTACCGTTTTAGCTCGCTTCGCGGATCCGGTTGCATCCGCCTCCCTCAATACTGAGCCAATTTTAGAACGAGTTGTACCCATGAATCATACGCACACATACACATGGGGAAATAGGGCCCAGGTTGAAAAATACTGAAGTTGTCCTTTAAGGTCCGGTTAGGTTTAGGCACAAAAACCACTTGGTTAGGGTTAGGAAAAGATCATGGTGTGGGTTAAAATGAAAAATAAAGTGGCAAACACATAAGCCGTGAGCCTGCTTCGCCTCAAACCTTTCCCAGCTGACCCAGAGCCGGTCGCGGCGCACCATCAAGGCAGAAATACGCCCGCCGGGAGCCATTCAGCACCGCGGAAAGCTCCCCACACAACCCGGACCCCAGAGTTAATAACAGGAGGTTATGGTGTTTCATTCTCTCCTCTCTATGACACTTGTATCTCGACCAGTAGCCTACTTTTGTTGTGTTGCTGATACTCTATGGTACACAAATACAGTATAGCCTAGTATAATCACATATCGGAACAACGGGACGTCGGACTCATGAGAAGTCGGAACAATGAGAGGTCGGAACAATGCTACGGCAAATCAGCATCATATCAGTTTGACCTGTCCCCTCAACTACACAGGCTAAATAAACAGTACTTGACCATAAGGTTAATACTTTAAGAGGAAAAAAAAATGCAAAACAACAGCTTTCATTAAGGCTCAGTCAGATACAGTCAGGGCTTCACATCTGATGTTATTTTAAGAATCCTCACATCCCACTGACCACAAGTCTCTGTGTTGCTAAATACTTCAATAATTAAAAAATCCAGTGTTAATATACAGTAGACTCTATATCTAAAACGTCATCTCGTTGAGTTAACATCTAAACCAATCAGCTGTTAGATCAGGTGAGAGCCAGGCGGTGCAGTCGGTGGAGAGCAACTGCAGCGCCTGGCTCTAAAAACTGCAGCCGCCTCGCTCTCGTGGTTTTATCGCCATCCACTTTTGTAATACGTCAGAGCAAGTCGGGATGAAGTCGGACACAAAACTAACCGGCATGCACTGTGCGCCGATCGCTGGTGATCGAATCTGCGCAGGCCTGGCTCATCTCGAACGAACCTATTGTTATGCTTATCCCCGGAACCTGAAGCCCGTCATGTTCGCCCGGATTCATTTGAATGCAGGACAACATGTTGGTCTACCGGAATGTAGCGTGATTTAACGGCAGAATGAGCTTTTCACGGCAAAAACAAGGTAAGAGAAATATTACAACTTTCGCTCGGCGAAACAATTTCTGTTGTTGTTCTTTGGCCTCTATCTCTCTGGTGCTTTGGTTTAGCATGCTTTGGTGCATATGTGTGGAAACAGCAGAGTCTCTGCTTTCATTTGAGATGAATGGCTTGTGTTTTGCATAACGTGGCGTCGAGTTAGAGCCCGAAATATACCGAGTGGGTCGGGATATGGGTGCTGTAAGGAGTTGGATTTGTTGTGGTTTATTTAGTTGTTGTTTAAGCTGTGTTTGAGCCATGTAAAACGGGTTTTACAGCCTTGTAGCCCAGGTTCTGCTGTTTAATTTGATTTGCAACATCACTATTCTTCATGATCAGTGCATTGTTTCACACTGTGCTTGCAAAGTCGCTCTCAAAGTCCGCCCATTGGGGGACTTTCAGTTTTAACAGGAATGTGATTTAGTGTCAGAAGCAGAGCCAGGAGCCAGTAGTGAGGAGGGGATAGCTGCTATCAGTATGGAAGGAACAGGTGAGCTGTTGTAACAGAGTGTGTGAGCATTAGTGAGCAAGCATTAGTTCCAATATAACCACTTTCTATGCCCAAATGATAGTAGTGACCCAATATACGTTTTTATCATTAAAAGTAAGATAGTAGCCTAAATATACAAAGCCCACAACTGAAAGGGAATGGGATGAAAGTAATATGAAATAAGCCTGCATATTTTGCCCTTGAAAAAATCTTAATTGCACTCATGTCGAAATAAATCTACGCTGTGAAGCAACCCTTACTTGCATTGTATTGGAAATACTTTAGAAAAATACACTTAAGTACAAGGCTTTAGAGAACAGTGTGTAGACTTAACATGTAAGGTTATAATAGGTTGTGACCTAAAGTGGGCCGGTCTGTGGCATGAAACTCCAGGACTGCAAATGAGTTCCATTCCGGCCCTGCTTGACGGGACTTGTAAAATATCTAAAATAAGTGTCTCTCCGTTAGTTTGATGCTACAGTATTTACAATGAATCATTCAGCATAACGTTTGCCAACCTTTGTTATCTATGCGATTACAGATAAATTAATGAAGCTAAGCTCCAGAAGAAACTAGAACAACATAGGCTAATGAACTCCCAGCAAACAAGGTGACATGATGAACAACGCAGCTAGGAGCTAACGTTAGGCTAAGTTTAGCTAACGTTAGTTAGAGATGTTAAAGATAACTTCATATTTCTTTCTAGCGAAGTGACAATATGTTGCCACAAACACGATATTGACTTACCTTAGAACAGATGTAGACATCATTGTTAATCTTATTCACGTTGAGTTGATGTTGTGGTCTAACATTACCACACAACTTTATCCAAAGGAGACACTTTTCTCGGCTGAGATGTATTTAGGAAAGGGTAAAAAATACACCCCGTCACCCAGCCTCTCAGGATAACTTGTGTTGGAGTTGCATGTACCCCATGCACACCGTTTGACCATTTTTAAACTTCAAATCTCAGAAAAAGCTCATAAAACTGAACTAAATAAACTAATGCATTTCAATGAAAGTCCACGCAGAGAATGTCCAAGTGTATGGGAATGGCTATACACACTAGGGTTAGGGGGGAAAAAAAAAAAAATCGATTTTTAGATGCATCGAGATTCTGTCTTGAACAATGCGAGCATCGATGTGGAAAACTCATAATTACTTTTATATTTATTTTTTTATTTTTATTTTTTTATATATATATTACCGTAACTCCTCGACCATTCACGCTATCAACGTAATTCCAGAGCTTTCCAGTGATATATAATACATAACGGTATGGTACATCACGTAATGACGTCACGGTACATGACGTCATTACCTGTGAAGGAGGGGAGGGAAGTGAGCACAGCAGGAGGAGTGTGACAGCTGACGAGGAGAGTGCAAGTTGGAGTGATGTAGCGGCGTTTTAGCGGAGTTTGGGTGGCGTTTTCTTTGTAAATAATATTTAGTGTTGTAAATAAAAGTATTTGTGGTTTTTTGAGAGCTTTTGAGTTTTTTTATGCCGTGTTTTTTTGAGTGTTTTTTGCCGTGTTTTCGTC
Organism: Epinephelus fuscoguttatus; assembly: GCF_011397635.1. Classification (NCBI taxonomy): domain Eukaryota; kingdom Metazoa; phylum Chordata; class Actinopteri; order Perciformes; family Serranidae; genus Epinephelus; species Epinephelus fuscoguttatus. The sequence continues at coordinate 19,463,415 of NC_064775.1, forward strand.
CTGTTTTCACCATAGTTAGTTTTGCCATCGCACGTCTTTTTTGCTATAGTTCGTGTTTTTATAGTTCATAGATAGTTATAGTCGGTTATAGTTTTGTAAATACTGGAGGAGAAATGTCAAGGAGGTCGACGAGGGACAGGAGAGTCCCGTTGAGATTTGTGGATGAGGAGGATGGACCGGAGGAGACTGGTGGAGTGTAGTCATCTCAACCACAGTGAGTAATACAGTTTATATGCACTGGATATGTATTCCCAGTTTTATTACAATAATGTCTTTCAAGATCTAGTGTAACTTTTCTTATTGGCTTATTTTAGAACCAAGAATCGTTTTATAATCGAAATCGTTGCCCTCAGAATCGGAACTGAATCGAATCATGAGGTGCCTAGAGAGTCCCACCCCTAATACACACTGTGATTGGCTCATCGCGTTTGAGGGTGGGGCTTAGCCACAGGGCAATTGCTGCCTCCTTGCCTCTCAGAGAGGTGGTCATAGTGGCGAAGAATGAGGCACAGGACACACCGTGATAGCTACATAAACATGAACTTGAAGCTGCGGCAGTGAGTCTGTAGCTCCAGTTAACAGAAGGCTAAACTGCTATAAACATTTTCTCTTCATCTGTTGAATGCTTTGCCAATGCTGACACGTTTTATTCCGTTCATGGTCAGACTCTCTTTTGGATGAGTTCATCTCTGTTCTTGGGTTGCACTGCAGTGTAGACAGTTGTTGCTACTGTGAAAATAGCAATTTTCTCTGGAGGATTCTACACCATTTAATCAGGCTCTCACCTAAGAGACATACACCTATCAGCCAAAACATTAAAACCGCTAACAGGTGAAGTTAAAGCCACTACAAGGAACTTTTAACTGGATATGCAAAAGTCTCTCGTTTCTGCTGATGTCTGTGCGTGACCTATAACAGCAAATGAGACCATCGGTGTGAAGATAAGCTATTTCCTTTAGGAAACTGTCTCGGGCTCCGCCCCAGGTCGCTTCCAGGATGAAACGATTTACGGCACTCAGATGGCACACGTTATCTTACCTAGCTGCTTACATTTATAGTGACTCTTCTAAATAGTCGCTATTCCTCCTCCTCGACCCGACAGTTAAAATAGCAGCAATCATCGGGTAAAAGTTCTGTGAAAGCACTGGACTCACCAACAGTCAGCCATGTCTCAGTCACACAGAGAAAATCCAATCCTCGGGAAGTCATGAAATCCTTCAGGATAAACGTTTTGTTTGCTAGTGATCTAGCATTTACCAGCCCAATCCTGGCAGGAGCCAGCAGGTCCACGGCATTAGCTGTCTGGGGAGCCACACACAGAGGCCACAGGTTGCACAGATTCACTCCGTGCCAGCAGGGACGAGGAACGCAGGGGCCGCGGGGCTGGAACACCTCATCCGGGCCGACAGCAGGTACCAGCCAGGCGTCGACAGGGTCCAGCAAGTGCCGAGAAATAAAGAGGTGAGGCACCGCTCCATACTCAGTCCAAGAAGCTGTGGAAGTGCTCGCAAAACAGGCCTTCAGCCTTACCAGCCGACCGCTGTGTTTACCCCGGCGGCGGTGGCGATTACGCCGGAGAGGTGGAGCTGGGGCACAGCAGAGGTGAGCTGGGATCCCCGATAGGAGCGGGGCCAAAGTTTTCCCGTCTTGTTGTTTCATTCACCCCCAAAACAAACACATGCACGAGCCAGGTAAGTGTCTTTACGACAATAAGCGCTAGAGCTCATGGAAAATGTAGGCTTCATTCTGGCGAAACACTACCGCTTTTGTCCACAGGGTTGCCAAAATCAACTCAAAATGAAAGTTCCTTGTAGAGGCTTTAATAATTCATTTATTTTGTGCCAACAGTCTGCAATGGTGTTTGAGTGGGTGGAACATGTCAGGTGGTATCCACATGAATGCCAAAATCAAAGGTTTCCCAGCAAAACAATGCATTGGAACAAAGTTATTCACTTCACCTGTCAGGGGTTTTATGTTTTAGCTGAATGGTGAACGTCTGCATTTGTAGAACAACCAATAGTAATGCTCTCTCTCTGAAATGACCTGTGATTGGCCCAAGTCTCCTGTCACAGACTAGATTTTCTAAAGCTTGAAAACAGAACAAAGAAGAGGTTCAGAAGTTATCTCTCAGTCCACATAAATTGCAGTTGCTCAAAGTTTATTGTGGGATTTTTGCCCAATGCCAGCAGGAGGCAGACCTGAGAGTATGGGAGGGGATGCGCTGGTGGAAGAACTCAGACAGGTTGGGGGGAGCCAGGTTGTGGAGGGCTTTATAGATGATGATGAAGAGTTTGAAGTGGATACACTGGAGGATGGGGAGCCAGTTGAGGTCATGAAGGACGGGGATGAGGAGAGTGTGTGAGAAGACGAGTTGTTGAATTCTGGATATATTGTAGTTTCTTGAGAGTTTTAGTATCTGTCCCTTTATGATCCGCCTGCGCGAAACCAGCGGTATTTTCTGAGAAGCTTACCATATTACAAGAAGAAATAGTTAATTCAATTTAATAAATCAAAAATAATAAAAAAAACAATTAAAAGGAAAGGCAGTAAACAGGGCTTGACGCTAACTTTTTTCCCAAGGAGCACCTGTGCTCCTAAGTTGAAAAAGTAAGGAGCGCACAAAGAACTTTAGGGGCACAATGTAAATTGATCAAATATTGTGTTTTCCGTAATAAACGTGATGCAAATAGACATTTACAAGCAAAATTATGTAATGAATTTGTATACAAAATGTACAGAAAGGTAAAATCATCAAGTTTTGAAAAAGTATTGCAATTTAATTTTGTCTTTAATGTTATTATCTTATATATATTATCTTTGCAATATGATTATCTTATATAATTATTAATTATAGTTATTACTATCCTAAAACATTCTCCAGGTCCTCTGAAACTCTGCAGGACTTAAGCCTCATTCACACACAGCTTTCGCGGCGCACACTGCGGGGTAGGGCGCAGAGGACAGGATTTGGGGGAGTACAGGCTCGTTCAGGAGCTACAGCTCCACGGTGACCGCTTCCGGGTCTACTTCAGGCTCTTCTCTGCTATTGGACATGCGGCACCGAGGTATCGTCATAGCGCGTTGCGGTGAAATTAAAAATAATTTCACTTCGAGCGCAGGCTGGCGGTGCGCAGACGCCTCGACATGCGCCCCCCTCGCTCCGCTCAGCTCAGCGGCAGAGCGGTGTGCTCTTGTGCCGCGGTAGCATGTACACAATGAATGGGTTCGTCGGCAGAGGTCTGCACTTTGCGCGCTCTGTGTGAAAAAGGCTTTATTTCTACCCTGCCCAGCAGCAGTACCATGGCGAACGGTCCCTAAAGGCCTCTACACATGATCAGCTGTAAAACCGCTTTGCGCTGGCTGTCCCATTGTTTGTCTATGGAGAGGGCAGCAATGCCTGACAAAGCGGCACCGCTACCCTTGGCATCGAGCACCGCTCTGATTTTCCGCTCGAGCGCTTCGCTCAGAGTTGAAATTATTTGAACTACGGGGAGAGCGGAGCAGGCTTCCCCGGAGATCCACCTGGTCCATGTCCTCCACACTTTGACTTAGGCTATTTCCATGCTGCTGACAGTGGGACTTATATTCATTGTGCCGACAGTGGCTTGGAAAACCGCCCATAACCGTGTCACACGGGGAAGAGAGGGAAGAGTGAAGGCGGCTGGAGTTCCTCCAACATTTGCGGTTAGATTATCATATTTTTTTATTGACAAAAATATAGGCTGCTTCGGCTGATTTTTTCATGCGCACATGTGCCCCTAAATATTTTTTACAGTTCGCACACACCTATTTTTAGCTGCAAATGCGAGTGAAACACTCGCCCTGTCGAGCCCTGGTAAATCATGATATTTGATATTTGATATTTAAATGTTTTTGCCTGTAAAATCACTTATCGGTATACTTGCCAAATAATTATGTAATTGTTTTATAATTATAATTATAATTATAATCTTATTTTGTAAAGTTACAAAAGTTATCAAATAACTTTAGCAGAGCAAAATCTTAAAATTTTAAGTGTAGTGGAGTGCAAGTAGAAAACAGCCTAAGTTACTTAACTAAAGTAAAAGTACCTCAAATTTGGGCCTCAATACAGTACTTGAGTTAATACACTTAGTTGCATTCCAGCACTGGACAATAATGTGGCTATTACAAGTCCACACATCCCCTAACAATCTGGTTTTAAAGGCCTGAAAGACACAGAAAGATAAGTTGCACATGGTCTTGATTAATGTGACAAAAATAAAAAACACACTCCCTTATTACGTCATCAACATTAATTTTAAAAGGAGTATTAAATTGACCTATAAGCCTTGACAATAAGCCTCTTATTTTCACACCCATGTGATAAATACATGAAAGTTGTTATGAATACCAGCACAGTTTGAACACTGAGACACTCAGCCACGAGTGAGCACACACTGAAAAAATTCCGAAAAAGACATTCAGCTTAATGGTTGGTTTGCTGACAGTAGAAAAACAACAACAGACCAGTGTAAAATATGGCTTATTGTTCGAGGCTCCCAGACACTGTAATTCCACATTAGGCCGTGCCAGGCTACAGTTGGTCATGCCAACTGTACCGGGACACATGCAGAGGCAGGATCAGACAGGCTGGCCAGCAGAGGGACTCAAAACATCCGATCAGCGTGGACCATCTGTGCTGCTAGAATACAGATGGACCTCTCTCTCCGTGCATTAAACCCCACATCAGACACTTGCATGCTTTAATTTTCTCCTCAATGAATGGAAAGTAATGGCACCCCCCAACATCCCCTCCCACTTCCCCCTGCTCATAGCGGGCGAATTAAAAAGCGAGACTCAAACGTATAATCTTCCCAGTCATTCATTCTTCTCCCTGGACATGGCAATCTGGATGAATCATTCAGAAGAAAAATAAAGAGAGAGCTGGGCTCCGTACTGTGGGGGGATGCCTCTGTGCTGACCCCGTTTCAGTCCCCCCCCTCATTCAAAGCAGGCACAGGGCATGGAGACAAAATGAATTGGTTCCTGGGGCAAAAGGGGGTGCACCAATCAATGTCCAATCCCATCCATTTTCAGGCCCTGGCGCTTCCTGGCATTGCTTTTTTTTGGGGGGGCGTATTGATCATAGAGTTTGGCCAAGAGGCTTTTCTTTCTGAGACCTTTGTGTTTTCAGCAGGTTTATAATAGATCAAAGCGCTAATTGAAAACTCCTGCATGCCTGGAATCCCCTTCTCCTCTCTCTTTTCCTCCAGATGGCCATTTAAATATTTACTTAAATTTATTTGCTTCACCATTAATGGTATAGTTTAATGTATAACCCGTGACTAAATCATGTCACAGCAAAAAAAGCAAATGTAGGACATTGTTTTATTGCAAATGCCACTGCAATGGGAGGTTCTGCATCATGAGAAAAGGGTACAAAGTTCGAGCCACACACTTCACCCACTTGATATCTGTGTTTGAACGCACCATGACAAAGATTTCTCACTTGTGGTGACTCTTTGCACAGTGTGAAATGAGAATATGCGTGGGTGAATGCTCGACTGTGTTAGGTACAAAGGGCAGTATTGTCACTTGTGGCAGAGTGTGGCCTCTGTAACACTACGAAGCCAAAAGCCAAAGGGTGGAGCAACAGTGTTTCTTCAGCAGATCTTTTCACTGTATGTGTAGGATTAGTTAAGACGAGAGTGCCGGTAAAAGGTTGGTGATTGCAGTAAGTGCACAGCTGTCTAATTCTTCCCAGCTTACAAAGGAACAGTTTCAAATGTGAGCCATGACGATCCATATTCATGGACAATCTGGGCTTATTATAGGCGTTTATCCACAAGGCTCACAGTCTGTTTTCTGTACAGCGATCTCTCAATGGGTTTAAGTGTTATCATTAAGCTGTTATCCCCTCACATTATCCCTGTTGTAGTTTGGAGCTGTCTGGGGCTGTGTGACCTCAGCTGGGTCCTCCCTTGTTCCTGGAGCAGATGTTAAAAAAGGGACTCCTCCTCCCCACCCCTAATACCTCAAACAACCTCCCCATTCTGGTTGCACACACACACACACACACACACACACACACACACACACACACACACACACACAAACACTGTCCCACCGCACCTCCTCCCTTCACCCTGGCATCTAATTAGGCCTACAGCACAAAGACTCCCAGATGTCAGCGTCCTCCTGGCCTCCTTTGATTATATCCTTTCCACCCCACTGGCTGGCTTGCCGACTGGCTGGATGGCCGGCTGGGGGCCATGTGGACTATAGGCGTTGACGCGTGTCACTCCACGTAGGTCAACACCAAACCGGTTTAACATATTTGTAATTGCTTTTGGTGTAAATCACATGGAATCTGGAGGAAGGGAGGACAGTCCTGAGTGGGCTGCAGTTGCAGTGACGCCCTTAGATTGTCAAAGGCAAAGGAGCATTTAAATCTGTCAGCACTTTCGAATGTGGTCTAGCTTAAAGGGACAGTTCACCCCAAAATCAAAAGTACATATTTTTCCTTTTACCTGTAGTGCTATTTATCAGTCTAGACTGTTTTGCTGTGGGTGGCAGGGTGTTGGAGATATTGACCGTAGAGATGTCTGTCTTCAATCCAATACTAGATGACACTTGGCTTGTGGTGCTCAAAGTGCCAAAAAACTACGTTTGGAAATTCCACAAAAAATGTCTCTTTACAACAGTCAAGACCTGGTTACTCCTGCCAACTGCATCACCTTGCAGAAGGAAGAGTGCATCTACTGCTAGCTCATCTAGCACCACTAAGCTAGCTAACATTACCATGGAAGTCATAAAGAGAACTGGATATAGTGTTGAAGGTGGGGCACCAGTCATTCCCATAAAAGTTACTCAGTGGCGCATGAAGCTTTAAAGGTTTGATTTCCTTGTTGTGGGCAGTTTCCTTCAGGAACTATTTTCTTTATACTGAACTACAACAGCCAAGTGTATCACTGCTCAGATGGAAGTGTGCACCTACTCATATGCAAGAGGCTCGCACTTGTGACAGCATGAGATATAAATGGTGACCTCCTCAGCTGAGCTGTAATATTCAGGCCCCCAGGAAATGTGCCGGGCTTTGAAGCCAATTTTCATAGTGGCTGAACAGTGGAAGCGTGCATCAACTCATGGACGTGAGCCTCGCATGACAGCGCGAGATGTAAAGATTAATGACATCCTTGCCTGAGCGTGCATCTACTCCTAGCTCACCTAGCACCACTGAGCTAGCTACCATTACCATGGATGTACAAAGAGAACTGGATATAGTGTTGGAGACGGGGCCCCAGTCATTCCCATAATAGTTGCTCAGTGGCGTATGAAGCCAAATAAGTTTGACATCCTGGGTATAAAATTACCTGTATCATCTGCTTCATCTGGCCCATACAGCAGTGGGAAAGAGGGGTAAAATACGGTAGTTTCCCGGCCAAAACGGGAAACTTGACAGCTATGATCTGTGCATATGGCTGCCAAAGAGCATCAGAAACACTGATTTGCAACGTGAAACTGCTTTATTTAGGATTTTACCAGTTTTAATCAGTGGGTCTGTTTGTTTTGGAGAGGAAGAGATTCCTGCCGATAATTAAGCTCCTGGTAAAAATCTCCTGAACAGTGAACACTGAAGGAATTTTTACTGGGGGAAGTCTCAGTGGGTTGCAATATGCAGTCCTCACATCTAATTGAAACTACACACTGCTCCTTTAAACTTACAGAAAATACTCCAGCACCAGTGAGCAGTGCAGTCCAAACAAACCAAAGCTATGACACCACCAGCCGTGACAGTTTTACCCATTTGTGTAATGCTCTTTAAATGTCTCAGCTGAATGCATCGACTAACAAGACACAGATTGTCTCTGGCTGTGACTGGCTGGGTGTTTTATGGTTTCAGCACAGAGTAACTGGTAACAACTTCCCTTTTTAATGAAATCAGTGTCTTAACTGCCAACTATTGCAGCTTTATTCATTTTGTGATCTCACATGCTTAAGCTTTTTGGAGCTTAAGGGCAACTGACAGCAAAAAGACTAAGCATCATTGGTTTCATTTAACTATCAGAAGCGGGAGTTTGCTTGGCTTTTATCTGAATATCCCTGATATCTGGCTTATAATGTGTTTGCTTAATCTTTATCACATTCGATCCATCCACTACCTCATGCCTCACACTTTCAATACCCTAAGGAAAAGGGTGTCTGTGTTTTCTACATCGGGTCTGGGCAATCAGGCACACAGCTATAATCCATTCTAATCATTTACTCTCAATTTCCTATAACCCCCCCTCTATCTCTGCATCCAAGGGAGGCCACAGGCTCTACTTCCTCTTCTAATCTCCAGCGGAAAGGGACCAAACTGAAATGCAATCTAAACATAGACCAGAGAATTTCATCTGATGCAATACACTTGCACAATTAGTCATTACAAAGGCAGACTGGGAGACAGGCAGGAGTCTGATGTTTCTGTGTCATTAAAGACGGAGCATTTCACATCCTCTTCGCTGATTAGGCCACTTCCTTACACACTGCATAACCCAGGGGGATTCAGAAGTGGGGCGTAAGGAGACAGTGTCATGTTAAGGAATCTAACATCAGTTCTGGATGAAAACGTAGTGGCTGAACCGACGTTTGCGCTGGCCTCGTGTCGATACGTTTTGACTCCCCAGATTGGCAGTGGATGGAGCACGTCATGTTGATGTGTGGGGATGTTTGACAAGTGCAGTCACGCTGCTGAAGCTTCAGACAGGGTGTAACAGATATAGCCTGCAGCAGATGCAAAAAGCACTTTGGGACACTGTTTGAGAGTGTGGTTGCATAAGTAGGTTTGTGAGGCAAGTAAACACAACTGACCTGAAAAAAATGGGATGGAATACAATTCAGCCTCATTCTGAACCTAGTGGCCAACAGTGACACTGAGCAGGCATGTGGTTATCGCACCAGTGGATCTTATACTGAGGATGATTTTTGGGTGGTATTTGTTTATAACCACAGTGTTTACTGTGGAAAATACCTGAAAATACCTCATCTTAAAATAATAACTGTCCTTTCAAGGTTCACTGTCCTTTGCCAACCAGTGTTGAGGTAGTTACTTAGACAAAGGAATAAATTAAACTGTTAAAAACTGGAATCTAATTACTTAAATAAACATCCATCCATCCATCCATCCATTCATCTTCTAACCGCTTCATCCTCTTGAGGGTCGCGGGGGGGCTGGAGCCTATCCCAGCTGACATTGGGCGAGAGGCAGGGTACACCCTGGACAGGTGGCCAGACTATTGCAGGGCTGACATGTAGAGCCAGACAACCATTTATACTCACATTCACACCTACGGACAATTTAGAGTCACCAATTAACCTAGACCCCAACCTGCATGTCTTTGGACTGTGGGAGGAAGCCGGAGTACCCGGAGAAAACCCACGCTGACACGGGGAGAACATGCAGACTTACTTATATAAACATATAAATGGCAAGAGCTAACAGCAATATATGTTAAAGTTAATGAAGGAGTACAACACTGTCAAGTATTTGGATTAACTTCCTGGACTTTGCTTGATTCATATCATGTACTTTTTAGGTGAAATGTATAGTATAATGCCTGGCAGCATGCTCCAAAGAAATAGGGGTCACATTTCAGCGATTGACTACTAGGTCCAGTGTTAAAGCCGACTACTATCCAGGGGTGTCTCTAGGATTTGAGGACACTTGGGGGTCTGAGGGGAATTTTCTTTTTATGAACAAGCTCCATTTTTATTTATTATTTATTTTTAAACTTTCAAGATAAATTAAGAATTGTTATGTTAAAAATATTAGTAGTTGTTAATATTTACTATTGAGTAGAAACAGAAAACTTTACAACTGCTATCATTAAAAAAATATTGACTAGAGTTGGAAAAACAGTTAAATGTATATATTTATGTTAACAGTGGTGGAATATAATTAAGTACATTATTCAAGAAAGCCCAGTTCAGTCCAAAGATCTCCAATGAGATGAAATAGTTTTAGAACATTGCAGAGAAAGGTTGGACCGGTGTGAACTGGCCGGTCTGAGCTCGACTCAAGCTTGCTGATGGTGTCACCTGCAATTAGCTGGTCAGATCTGCAGGAGCTGGTTTTAGAACATAAAGCACATCACCTGTTTCTATAGCCAAAGGGCTTCTAGTGAAATCCCTTGGTCAAGTCAAAATGAGCCCAGACAGTGTGTTCTCTTACTGAGGCAGGTGCTCTATACCCACTGAGCTCTCTGTTTCCATCCTCATGGTGTGCTGGTGTCAAAAGGTGGGTCGCTGTACGTGCTCACGCCCAACCCACACACACATTCTCATTGGCTGATTAGTTGGCGCTGGTTATTTATATTGTGGTGTATTTATTATGAATACAGTCCGTCTGATGCTCATTTTGTGTTTTTCACTGTTTCATCACTACTACAAATGCAGCTGTAGCCAGTATCTCACTATCACTGTCCTTATTCATTATTTAAGAAGCTACACATTATATTCAGCCACAAAATAATCTTGAAAAGCTGCAAATCAGAAAGGAAGTACAGAGAGTTGTTGCATAGAGATGATACACTGTCTCATCTTGTTACATTGGTGTGAACCCACAGGTTTTTAGAACATTGCAGAATGGCGCATTGCAAGAACTTGCCTGTTTCAGCTCAGCTCATCATGAATCTTTGGTCTGAACTGGGCGTAAAAGCTGACTGACAGATTAGATCAGGGCGTTTTTTTCTATTATCAGGCCTATTCTTATTTTTGAAAACATTAATATAGCTTATATATTTAGATCTCGGGCAATTTATTTCATATTTGTGGCTGAAGCCTCGACCAGGCCTAGCAATGCCACTGCGGCCGACAAACAGCAGGGCAAGAACAAGCAAAATTCAAAATGATACTGCTATTTTATAATCTTGACCTGTGGTGTCCACCTAAAGTGTAAGTTCAGCTTGATTATAGTGATTACAGTTTTAGCAAGACCATAGTAGCAAGAAAACAGCCACATCAAAATTATATCGATGCCATTTAGAATGTTTTTCGGTACGATTTGTGTTGTCATATTGTCAATAACCAACATTAGATGTTATTTTAACCGTCTAAAGAAGTTCAGCATTAAGCCTCATCTCTAATTGCAAGGAGCTGTCTAGAGCGGTTGAAAGCCACGCCAGTGTTTACTCTTGCTTCTTTTTATATCACTTCCTTTTTTATTGCTGCTGAACATGTTTTTTTTTACCAGGAGCTGTTGGTTGGGATGGTGATAAAGGTCACCAGCAAAGAGCCTCAGCTCTCTTTTCTATGATAAAAAGTTATGTGTTTTAAAGCTTATTAGTGCGGGCCTTTGTGTTGACTGTGCCACTAACTGGGGCTCGTGGCTCTACTTTTTCGTCCTCTCATGTTGGACTGAGGGCATACTGGACCCTACAGTGACTCACTATAGCCTCTTGAGGCACAAGTGGTATTAGAAGACAGGACAAGACAGCCCCGGACAGCAGTGCAGAATTTTTTACCATTTATAAAACTGTCCCTAGTTTGTATCACCCCCCCCTTGAAGATCCGCATATTTATTTGAACCCAACAGCGACAAAAAAGCCTTTCTCTATATGGCTATTTAGCGTAGCCTTGGTCAGGCTGGACACAGTGGAAGTCAGCAAACCAGAATACGGCACCGGGAGGCGGAAGTAAGCCTGCACGCCTGCAGCGGCCCGCAGCCATTAAACCACAGAAGAAGAAGGAGTCGTGTTTACGAGTAGGATTTATGAAACAGGCTAAATGACATGTAGTAGGGAGTAGTGATGACAAATTGCACACTCTTGTACAGTAGGTGGTGGTATGCACCTGGAAGTTGTTTGCGATCCGCCAATAAATTGAGAGAAGAAGAAGAGCCGTGTTTACAAAGAGTGTGTTCGAGTAAGCGGTACGCAATGAGCATTGCTGAACACATAACAGTTTTACCAGATGTATCTATAAGGACTTGGTTGTACTTTCGATGTCATGGCAGATAAAGAAGAAGCACCACCTTAAAGAAAAAGAACAGAAGAACAGAAGAAGGCTAAACGGGACAGTGATAGGGCTCGAGCCCAAACGAGTGTAAACGTCGGTCGGACATTCACCAAGTGGAGAGAGCTGAGAGATTTGAAAGGGTTTAAAACTGATCCCGAGTTGGCCCTTTTCCTATTTGACAGGTATGTAATTTTTGTTTTTATTTAGAGAATATACCGCAACTTGTTAGACGTCGTTTAACTTCAGTATATGACGACATGGAAGTTATAAGCAAGCTAAATGTAACGTTAGCTGATGTGAACCGCTTTTGTCTAGTAACGTGATCTGTGACTGTGACCATGAGCAAAAATATACAGCAGGCAGTTGTCCTCAGTTTATAAGAAATTCAGAGCTACACCAGAACATTTATGATTTTCCTCTCGCTCTCCAAAACAAATGCATGCAGTAATTGCCATTGCAGTTGAGATTTTACGAATGAAGCCGAAGGCTGCAGTCAGAATTTTACGACACCAGGCTGTGGGTGTCATACCGCTTCGACCAAAAGGGGGGCTATAATCAACGAAAACGAAAAGTTCCACACAGCTGCTTTAAGTGGCATTTCTACTTTTGTGTTGAAACAACGCCATGGCTCTGCATACGCCGTAACCTATGCCTTAGCTTGACATGTACCTCTCCAGAAATGTAACTACACATTGCGCACATTTTTTTAAGATGAATTTTTTTCCCCTCTTTATACGGATGAGAAACAAGAAATTGTAGACACAAAAAAGCCTCCACAAAATCACATTTGAAGTCTTGTGTGTGATTTATCCTGGCTTCATTTGAATAGGGGAGCTCTGCGCTAGTTGCTAGGCTAATTTATACAATGTGAAATGCCATAGGCTTGTGCTAATAACGTTAGCATGTTGGAAAACGTATTTAGTATAACACAGTTGTTTTGTTGGTGAACCTTGTGAGCTGTAATGGAGCCGAATTTTGTAACGTTACCTTTTGTTAAATGTTGCTGTTGTCCCTGGCTTCATAGTAGAGGAAAATTATACAATGTAAAATGCCACAGGCTTGTGCTAAAAACATTAGCATGTTGTATTTGTGGGGAAAATGTGTCCAGATAAAGACAAGTGCTTTGTCTGAATTCTGCGACGTGAAGCTGATTTGTGTACTTGTGTTTGAAATTGTCTCTATTAAGCCATGTTTAATTTGTGTGTAATGTGTGTTTTGAATCAACTAAACTTTACAGCACTTCACAGAAACCCCACCGCCAACCAGTGAATCTAACTGCAGAGTGACACAGACACACCATCCCACATGTATAAATGCTCACAATGGCGTAGGCCACATGTGTAGGCTACAGCATAGGCTCTGCATCAAGCTGATGCATGAGTATAAATCCTCCTTTACTCTTCACTTAGATAAAAATAAATCTTGCCCCTGGCAAATGCTCCACATATTGTAACAAAAAAAATCTAAAACTAAAATTAAAACTAATAAATATTAATATAAAATGAGCAAACCCACTGTGGAAACTAACTGAAACTAAACTGGACTAGAAAAAAAACCCCTTAAAATATACCTAAATAAAAGTGACACTAGCATTAGCTCGTTAGCATGCTCATTTCAGTAGATATCTCTGCAATGCAATACATGCATCTTTGACATAATGTAATTAAAATATTTGACAATGTTAGTTAATTTTTTCAATGTTCTAAATTAGAACTCTGGCCTTATCTTACACATTGTACCTTTAACATATAGGTGGAATCTTTATCTTATTTATGTAGGACACATCTTGGATTTATCCACGCATAACTGCACTCAGTACTACAGGTTGTGCTTTACAGACAGGGTCTGTGACCCTAAAGCATCCATCAGCTGACCTTTGACCCCATCCTCACCACTGAGGAAATGGTGTGCTTACTCTGTGCACCACCGCAGTGACTCTAAAGCCCAGGCTCTTTGTAAAGGAGTAGTATGCGTGAAGTGAAGTGTTTATCTTCTGCTGCGGCCTCAGTCAGACCAGGTCGGACTGGTTCCCAGCACTGTTTGGAGAGGCCTAGAAAAACAAAAGGGCTGAAGCTTGGGGTTTGGGGTTGGGTTGGAGGGCGGGATGCATGGTTGACGCCGAGAGCAAGCAGTAAGATCCAGCTGGAGCCTTGTGATCCCAGAGTCCTGTCAGGCCCAAGGAGAGGTTTGCACTTCTGCTGCTGTAAGGCTTGAATTTATAGAGATGGCAATAGCAGTTAGTTCAAAGAGAAAGACTGTAACTGTGTCTGAAAGTGCTGCCTCTGCTGCTTTTCACTTGGACTCTGATCTTCCTTGAAAGGTGAAAGCCCCTCTCTAACAGCTGAAACGTGACCCACCGGACGTGAGGTGTTCCTTGTTGACTTTCTCCCTCTGTCCTCTCACTCCTCCCCTTTTCCCTCCCTCCAGGGCTTCCCAGGTGTGTGGATCGCTGCGGGGCCGAGGGAACATGAACAGACACCTGGAGAGGAGAGAGCAGTTAAAGAGATTGTCTCTTGACAGCGGCCTGCCGGTGAGTCAATCCTCACACACACCTAACACACGCTCTGTCAGAATGGTCACTTAGTCAGGAAGCAGACATTGTGGAATGACCTCATTTTGTCTTGATGATCTGTTGCTGCACTTAGGACGTCATCCCCAGAAGGAAATTCTTGCTTATACTTAACTTATACTTAGCTTGGCAGAGAATTTCAGGTAAACACACATTTCTTTAGATTTAACCAGTGGCCACAACTGTAGAACCTGTCACTATTTTTGTTTATGATGTTGTCTTTGGGACCATGCTGTCATTGCTGTTGATTGTTTGGACTGCACTTCCCACTAAGCATTTGTTTGGTGCTCTTTATTCTCTTTATACAGTGGGAAGATGCTTTACTTTCTTTTTTCTGGCAAATGAGATCCACTTAAATCAAGTGTTTAGAATTGAGAGACAATAATGAGTCAGAGATGATCAGAATGTAGTAGATTTCTTTTGTATTCTATCAGTCAGACAAGAAAATTAACATTTATGAAAACCAGCACAGTGTCCAGAATAGACAGAGTGCTTGGCCTCAGGGATAGCTGCTTGCAACTTTTCTCAAGAACTGCCCATCCAAACAATTTCACACTTGAAACTTTGCTACCTTGGGACTGGGAACAAAGCGTTTATTATTAAAGTTACAATGTAATATATCCGGTCTCTCTTTCTTCATCTATTCCTGAAAGCAACAGAGAGCAACAGAGAGTGAGAGATCCCCTCTCAATACACCTCACAGTGTGTATTTCTCGTGGTGGTAATGTACTGCTAATTAGGGAAGTCATGTGAACTAATATGTTGGTACCAGGTTGATGCCAAAGTTTTGAAAGCATGACAGTATTTGTTTTTGTTTTCTCCAGTATGGTATTCTTCTGTACTTGACAGGACAGCATATGTGCATACAAGTGTTCTGGTCTGCCATTAAGTTTTTTTCCAGAAGCCTGTGTAGTTTATGAATTCTTTGTAATGGGAGTGCTGCGTATTTACGCTATGCTTCGAATGCCAGCAGCATGGTGAGGTGCTGAGTGTCCCCAGTGATGGCAGAGTCCGCAGCCAAAATTGGGCCAGCTGATTTGGCCCGAATCATTTATGCCGTGTCGCAGCTGAATCGGGCAACCAGACACATTGGTTTCATGTACACATGGCCTATATCACAGATTTGTTATGTTCCACCATTTTTAAAATGTCTTTGTTGTCTGCAACAGTCATCTTAAACTAAGCTACAATATCTACAGTGGTACTACTTTGTTTTGTGCACAAATATGGACAAAAGTACTCAGAGCCTCCGCCCATGTCCATATACAAATCTATGTTGAGCATAAATTAGCCATTACATGTACAAGTGCCGAACAATAACAGCAGTGGAGCAAAAATATGCTTCCTCGCCTCCCCAAAAATCTCATGAACCCACCCATTTTGTGTTGGAGGGGGATCATCAGGGATTAATAATACAATTTATATTACATTTAAGAGTGTATGTTTAAGTACATGAGATGTATTGTTTTTGGTTTTTTTTTTCTTACCATGGTATCAACTTTGGTATCAAGATTCATGAAATGTATCTGGTATTGTTATCAACTACCAAATTTATGGTTTTGTGATATGCTTACTACAAGTGAATATGTGCCTTTGATATTGAGATCTTGCACTTGGCACTGCACTTCCCTGGGTCCTCAGCAATACACTCGGCAAGCGTGAAGTTGATAGGATGAACGGATGTCAAGAAAATTTAAGGACAGACAGACAGACAGACAGAGACTCCTTCCATTTTAGTTTAGAGATCAATCAATCAATCAGTCAATCAATTTTATTTATACAGCCCAATATCACAAATCACAATTTGCCTCACAGGGCTTTACAGCATACGACATCCCTCTGTCATTATGACCCTCGCAGCGGATAAGGAAAAACTCCCCAAAAAAACCCCTTTAACGGGGAAAAAAACGGTAGAAACCTCAGGAAGAGCAACTGAGGAGGGATCCCTCTTCCAGGACGGACAGACGTGCAATAGATGTCGTACAGAACAGATCAGCATAACAAATTAACAGTAATCCACATGACACAATGAGACAGAGAGAGAGAGAGAGAGAGAGATGCAGGTAATGACAGTAGCTTACAACAACATTATTGAAAGTAATAATATTATAGTTATAGTTCTGGCTACTGTGGTACAATATGTTGAAAGTATGTATTAATATCTGGCAGTATACATGTGTGACAATAGTCGTGTATAATAACAGTAGAAGTATGACTAATGACTAATAATGGCAGCAGCAGCAGCAGGAGGCATCTGGCAGGACCACGGCAGCAGCACAACCACACACGTCACGCTGTCCAGGCACCGCTGCGATATGAGTTAATCTGAGAGACAGTGGAGCACAAAGGCTCCAGAGAAGAAGCCGAGTTAGTGACATCCAGAATGGCCGAGTTAGCAAGATGCAGTAATAGAATAAGAGAGAGAGAGAGAGAGAGAGAGGGGAAGAAGAAGAGAAGGTGCCTGGTGTATTATAGGGGGGTCCTCCGGCAGACTAGGCCTAAGTCAGCCTAACTAGGGGCTGGTAAGCTTTATCAAAGCATTAACAAGCATTAACACTAAAACAAAAGTGCACACAAACACACACACTCCCCCACACGTCCACGTGTCAAGCAGCAGCAGAGAGAAAAAACAACCTCCCATGACTGTTTGTGAAACACGCTGTGGCCACTGGTGACTGACAAGCTTATCTCTCTACGCCGCGCCGCTCTCACGAATCACAGGAGTGGAAACTTGTTTTGGTTCAGGGTTAACTGAAGGTGAATCTGCTCACAAGTAGCCTCTTTGGAATGTCAAGTGCGGACATACAGTGGCTGCTGTGATGTGTCTGCATGATGGTGCAGGAGCTTAATTCCCCCTCAGTGCATACAGTGTGCAGTCACTGCACAGGAAATAATACATCAAGAGTCTTAAAATAGAATTCTGGTATTGGAAATGCTGAAGCCATTTAGGACACATTTGTTGCAGATGAAATAGCTAACACACTTCGAGTGCAGTCTCTCAGTGTAACTAATCAGAAAAAACGACTGTACACTGTTTACACTATAAACCATGAGGTAAAAAACAGTTATATGCTGCATTTTGTTGTTTATGGTACAATTTATTGTGAATGTTACTGACTGTGGGGCTTTAATGAAGCTGAAAGATGTCAACAGACTTTATTGACTTGACCTGACTTTATGACCTGTTAACCCACTGCTGACAGGCAACTGACCCTCAGTGATTAAAGGAAACCCTGCACTGCCCTAATGAACAGATTTCATATAGATCCTTTTAGATATCTGTTTATCTCTCAAAATGCATTCTAGGAAATGTAGGAAAACCTTGACTAGATTGATGTAACATAGGCTATGTTCATATTACAAGCAAATGTGGCTCAACTCTGACTTTTTTGCTCTCATGTGACATAGATCTGATTTTTTCAGAGTAGTGTCAACACAGAATTTTCTTTATTCTATGCAATAGTGGCCAAATTGATGTTTGGTCCTAAATCTAAAACAAATCTGATCACGGTAACCTGGTCTCACTCCAAAGACTTCGAAATCCAGCACTTGGTCAGTGATTTCTGACACCAGACACTGTCTTAAAAAGCCGTCCTTTCACGTCAGCATGATACGCAGCCAGTCAGCATTATTGTTTAACGGTGCCTGGTGGCATCAGGGGGAAACGTGGCAGGACAACTACTAAAGTTAAGTCCATGACCAAACGTCGATATGTGACGAGGTCGGAGTGAGAATTTGTTGATCACTGGCCATGCAACCGCTGTAAGAACAGTCATATTGTAACTCATGAGTGTTCTTCCCGTACATCCATGGTATTTACCAGAATTCCCATGGTCGTGGAAAGCCTGGAAAAGCCAAAAGCCAGGCCTTGAAAGATCATGGAATTAGTAAAATCATTGAAAGTTTTGAAAAAGTCATGGAATTTTGTTTTGTGTAATGAAATTATTATAGTAATCTGCCATTGGAAACCTTCCACATAATGTAACCTAACAGCACATTTATTTTCTGTAGCTGTAGATCTTAAGGAGCATTTAATCATATGTTTTAGCAGACGGCTATTCTGCAGAGGGCTATTTTTGATTATTTGGTACTTTAACTTTGCAGCATTGCCAATAAAAGCAAACATATTTGTCCATGCACTATTAAATTCTCTATTGTCCCCTGAGACTTTTCCCTTTTTGGATTTGCAATCCACAACTAACTAGCTAGGAAGACTCTGGTTGATGAAATGAAATGAAACATTATGTTATGTGTGTAGGCTATGCATTTTTACAGTTGGAGACTGTAAGAATCACTTCAGGCCTACAACAAGAAATGAACATTAAAATGTAAAAAAAAAAAAAAAGGTTATTCATTTCTATATAATTTTCTGTCGAAGAGAGCCGCGTGTGACTCTGGAGCCACAGGTTGCCAACCCTTGCCGTGGACTTACATTGCGACTGAGACGTCTGTAAATTAGTGTCACAACCCCCCTCGAAATGACTCTACACTCTCAGGATTTGATCCATTCAGTCTGGAAGAGATACACAACTAAATCATTTTAACCTCATTCAAGTTAGCAGATGGCTAAACCGGAGGTTAGCTGGATGGCTGCACTCGGACACCACAGCAAAGGTCTCTATACATCCATGGACTTCAGCGGCACATTATTTGGTAGAGGGGAGCTTGCATTGCTATGTCTTTAATTTTTTCCCCCAAACGCTTGCTCACAAATGTGATGTTTTTTTGTTGTTGTTCCAACACACATTTGTGTGATGTTATTGGTTGCATTTGAGGCATTTCACAGCAGAGACACTGATGTCGGATGTTGGTCATTTCAGACATGATTGTGAACAGTCTAGGCAGAAAGATCGGATCTGGAAAAAGAAATCCGATTTGAGCATTGAGCCCAGTAATGTGAACGTAGCCATAGATACACCAAGAAACTACATTTTTAATATCAAAAAACACAAAATAACTTCTGTGATCCAGAGAACATCAAAAATTGATTTTCTTGATGTTGACAAACCTCTGACTGTCAATCATTTCCTAAAAACTGTGAGAGTGAATCTAGAAAAAACACCAGTGCAGTTGAGGCGAGACACTGCCTAATTTATAATTTATCCACAGTGGTTTGTGAATGTGTAATTTCCTGTTACACAGTGGACCATTGCTTTTGTGCAGTTTCTTATCCAACAACTGTGTGATTCATAAAGACTTTACCGAACGCTATCACTGTCATTACTGGTTGTTAGTTGATATGGGATTTACTGTGGCTTTAATTGCCTTAATTGGATACACGGCGACCTGATTTACTGTGAGGGAAATGAAAGTAGGTCATATTTGTGATATGGGTTTATGATTCAACATGCTCACATTTGTCCACTCGACTATCCATGCATGCATTTTTTCCCTTTTTTCCCTTCTTTTCGCCTTCCTCCTCTCTTGTGCACTCATTTGACTTTCTCATGTTTGTCCTCCTTTAACTCTCACTCTCTCTCCTCTTGCGACCTTACTCAAGTCTGTCTCTTTGTCTTACTTTATCGTTTTCTTCTTTTTGTCTCCACTCTTTCCTCCCTCAATGACTTATTCTCACTCGGGGCAGCGGGAGCATAAGGGTGCCGGGTTGTTTTAATAGTGGGACATGAGGAAGCCTGGAGCATTTTGGTAAAGGTCCAGCATAGATCTGGTGGCAGTTTGCAGATTTGATTCCATGGCATGAGCAACCATGAAGAGTCCATGCTGCTTTTGTGATTGGTAAGAGCAAATTTAAAGTTGAAGAAGAAGTTTGTTACCAGTGTTTTTCAACCTAGACCCTATTTTCTGATGTTTTTGTGTCTTCGTGACAAATGGGAACAACAATTTTGTGAAGCTAGCTTAAGTGAGATGGCTGCAGTCCGCAGCCGCAAAACAGGCCGCAATGTAGACACTTGGCGGATGTACATCCACTAAAGGTGCTTGTTTTTGCCACCGAAAGGCTCTGATTGTGTCTGACAACATTATGTAAAGGATCCCTACAGAGATAGACCTTTTTGTTAAAGAGTAAGATCCTTTTTGTTTAACCAAAAACAGCCCTGAAATTGCCACCTTCAAACCCACCAGAATTTAAATAAAAAAATATTTTTGACATTGTTAAACAGACTTAATTCGAAGTCAACAGAAACAAAATAAAACTTGCAAAAGCCATCTTGGTTCGTTTTTCCACTGTTCCAACAATCACTCTGGTTTGCTTGAAATAAACCCTTAATTCACCCAATTAGATGTGAAAATATCCTGGCTCAATACACGCTAAAATTATTGTTTATTTAAATGGAGTCTGGTGGGTTTGGTGATGACAATTTTGGGGCTGTTTCTTGTTAAACAAAAAGGAACTAATTCTTTATAGAAAAGTGTCTCTGTAGGGATCCTTTCTCTGAAATCACCATCACCAGTGCACCCCCCTTTCCATGCATATCCAAAGCCAGGTCACATGGCCAGCAGGCTGAGCTCCAGACGTCTCTGTCCCTAGTGATGCTTTCCAGCTTTCCAGGGTCTGCCCTCAGGCCCCTTACCATTGGGATGTGCCCAGAACACCTCTAACAGTAGACACCTAGGAGGCATCCTGATCAGATGCCCGAACCACCTCAACTGATCCTTTTTGATGCAAAGGAGCTACTCCGAGCTCCCTCCGGATGTCCGAACTCCTTACCCTATCTCTAAGGCTGAGCCCAGCCACCCTTCAGAATAAACTCATTTTGGCCGTATGTATTCACGACCTCATTCTTCGGTCACTACCCAAAGCTCATGACCATAGGTGAGGGTTGGAACGTAGATGGACCATTAAGTCGAAAGCTTTGCCTTCTAGCTCAGCTCCCTCCTTACCACGACAATCCATCTCACACTCCATTCTACCCTCACTCGTGAACAAGTCCCCGAGATACTTGATTTCCCTTGCTTGAGGCAGTAACTCTCTTTCATTGGTAAACCCACCAGACTCCATTTAAATAAACAGTAGTTTTATTATAGTAAAACACACTTTACTCAAAGGATGTTTATTCAATTAAAATTCACAAAAAACATCTTGGTTCATCATTTCACTGTTCCAACAATCACCAACTCTGGTTTGGTTCAAATAAACCCTTAATTTATCCAGTTAGATGTGAAAATATGCTGGCTCTATACATGCTGGTGGGTTTGGCGATGGCGATTTTGAGGCTGTTTTTGATTGAACAAAAAGGAACTTACTCTTTAACAAAAAGGTCTGTCTCTGTAGGGATCCGTTACATAATGTTGTCAGACACTTATAATTACAATCAGAGCCTTTCAGTGGCAAAAACAAGCACTTTTAATCGATGTAAAGTGACAGTGCAAACATGCCCTGAGTGGTTACATTGCAGCCTGTATAGCTGTTTCACTGTTATTCCCATTAGCCCCTTAAACACAAAAATATGGAGAAATGGGGTCCAGGTTGAAAAATATCAAACTTGCCCTATATACATATATGTAAAGACATATGTCTTTCTTGGTGTTAGTAAAGGCATGAAATATCACTTCTAATGGTAATGGTAGATTCTCTACACATCATAAAAGAGAGATTTCCTGTCATAACATTTTAATTGAAACCATTTTGTTTGATTTAAAGAAGCATTTATTCGTGCTGAATCAATGACACAGAAATTATCATCTCACTCAGTGTGGATGTGATTTATTTACTGTGGATGCTTTGAAGTTACTTATATCTAAAGACATGAAAACTGTGTATTTACTGGTTATTGTCAGCACTATATGAGCCTTTGTTCAGCGAGTAGTTTGGGACCATGGAGTTTGTCTCTAAACTCAAACCTGGGTATTTATTCTTCCAGTGCTGATAGGGGACTTGATGTCTCTGGCCCTCGTGGTCCTGCTGGCCCTGTTAGCCCTGGCACAGATAAACCTACTAAGTCCTGTAAACACTCCTTTTCCTGGGAGGATATGAGCCGCTGATACATTTATTTTTTCAGGCATCTGAGAAAACACAAGAGACTGTCTCTGACATTCCGTCAGACTCCAGGCATGTTCAGCCCCCCATCCCCCCTCACCCCTGTGTCACCTGTGAACCAGTTTTGGCCAGTCCCCCAAAATTAACATAACGCAGAGGCTCATCTGCTAACACTGCACTTTACATAACTGGAGTGTACGACCTAGGCAGATGACCCAATGTTTTGACAGAGTGCCGCTCACTCTGTTTTGTCACAAGCTTGTGGTAGATTACACTCATGTTTCACACAGAAAATGTTTGGCTTTGCTGCTTTCACAAGGCATTCCACATGTTTCATGGGCTGTTAGGATGATGAACAAGAGAAATTGTCCACCGGGGACGCCCCTGACAGATTTTCACTTCACACTAGCACACAAAGCTCAAGACAAAATACCATATGTCAGCCGAGGAGCAGGTAAAATATTTATGTCTGCTCTTCTTTGGATGGGTTTCATAGACTGGCTTCATGCAAAGCTTCTATCAATCGTCTATGGGTAATTTGGTGAACATAGGGCTTGAATGTCAGTCAGGACCGCTACCTCACACATGCATAATGCATTGAGTCAGCATATGTTTCCTAAATGTATGCAGGCGAGGTTTGGGGGAATTTTCCTGAGTGCATTTGCGCCAAAGCTGCTCAAAGCTCCAGGCTTCATTCAAATAAGTAATTGAATTGGTGTCTGTGTATAGGTTTGTGTGTTCGATGTGTGGCCTTACACATTTGTAAATGAATTGGACCCTTAGTCAGCGTTCTCAGCATCTTATTGATGTGTTTTATTACCATACTCAGCTCCCATCTAATCTGTATCAGGTTATATAGCTCAGGGATGGCCCAGAATTGCAGCACATACAGCAGCACTTGGGAGTAACTGGGGCAGCATTTGCATTACATAACAGCCGTGTTGCTGGGTTGATTCTGTGCCTCTATTTATTTTTATCATTTGATGTCCGCCTGCGGATGAGACTCTCTTCGTCATGCAGGGACGCGCACGGTGAGCCCGATGGCCGTGGATGGTTTGTGAGCTGTTGCTAGCTGCTGCCAGCCAGCTTTAACTAGGTCACGGCAGAAGCTCTGTCAGAGGTCTATACTATACAGTAGAGGCTATTACAGAGGTTTGATGCAACATTTCTACTGAGGTAAACATTTAAATCATCAGGACTGAGGAGGGTAATCTGCCAAAGCAGGGACAGAGGCTCATAGTTTTTGCCTTTTTGGCTACCAAACTTCTAAATTTGGTGTTGAAAGTACATTTTAGTTGGCTGAGTTGCCAAAAGATAGGCACAAACTTATGTAAAATCAATACTGAAAAGGCAACCTGACACAGCCTCCCTTAACTGCGACACTTTAATAAATGAAAGGACATAAACAGAATGAAAACTAATAACTATTTTATTTGAATTTAAAAGTTTTTCACCCCTTTTCATGTCTCTCCCTTCCCTGCCTCTGCCTCACTTCTCTTCCTATCCTTCCCAGCCTTGTGCCTGAGTCAGTCATGTCTGCAATAAAAAAATTACAAGAAGCAGTAGAAAACCTATAATACACACTTCCAAATTTTTCAGTCTCATTCCCAACTTTTTAAAAACCACTGCTTTGTCAGTGATTTCAGCGTCAGACAGACACAGATGCAAAAAGCCACCTTCTAGTGTGGTACGTAACAACAATGTGGGAGATCGACGTGACAGAAGGGGTGGTGGTTGGGTCCAACAATCCCTGGACTTTTGCTCAGGAGCCCACTCTTATCTTCTCGTGTGAATGTAAATATGCCCACAGCCCTCATTTATAAATTCAAACTGATGTGAGAAAATGAAAAAAAAAAAATGTAAACGTGAAATTGATTTTATACTTGAAAATTACAGTCTTTGACAAAAATGTTTTTCTGAGCTTTATGTCCCCACCATCCTGACCCTGATGCCATATCCAACATGTTGACAGTTGAGTGCCTGGGGCATTTTAAACTCGATATAATCAAATTCTCACAAGTGACTTAAGAAAACTTAGTAGCCATATGGGGCCCCTGACAGAGAATATTTGGTGGCCACTTGCCTGGTCAGGCAAGTGAGTTGCTAGATTTAGCTTGACCTGATTTAACTTGCCCTAAAAGAATCTGATGGTTTCACTTATTCAACTGAAAAATACTTTTAGCCTACATGTAGCCAACATCTTTTAGCAAGTGCTTTGATTAGTAGGAATGCAGAGAAAAGAACATGCTTGAAGCTCTGCCCATTTTTACACCTATATGCAGCTGGCCTGACTGACAGATTGCTGTTATTGAAAAGTTTGGCGCAACACAGATGTCCTTAATCCAACCTGAGATGAAAGGCTTTTCTAAACTGGCTAATCAGCATGTCTGAAGTAGTGCGTAATCACCTTTGAGGGAGAGTTTGAATCTTTTGAGGTGGGGTTGTACAGTATGAAGCATCCATAGTCAGTGTATTCCCTACAGTAGATGGTGGTTGGTGCGACCCCAGTTTGAAGAAGCAGACAGGAGTACCAACATAGAAGCTAAATAAAGAACTGCTGTGGACAGGGACATCAACAACTGAAAAAATTCAACAAAAAAATCAATATCAATTAAAGTTTGTGTTACATTTGGAATATTTTTTAATGCTTTACCTTGCCGCAGACAGCCCTTTCTTCTTCTGGTGGCATCCTGCCAAAGCCACCAAACTCCACTGGGAATAACAGTAATTTAAGCTTGCTGAACACAGGAGCTGCAGGTCTACCGTTGCCTTGAACAGTTAGGTTGTTAATGATATTGTGTGACTGTGGTGAATCCAAACTGACCCCTTAAAACATCAAATTCACACAATAACACTAACAAACTAAGTGAGTGAGGCAACGGTAGACCAGCGGCTCCTGTGTTCAGCGACGTTAAATCGCTGTTTTTCTTGATAGAGTCTGGCTCAGAGGAGAGTGATACAACAGCATCATTTGAGGTGGTTCACTCATCGGAAATCGCTGCCTCCATCCACAGCAGTACATTGCTTAGCTTTCATGGCCGTACTACTGTCTGCTTCTCCAAACTGGGGGTGTGCTGACTGCCATCTACTGTAGGTAATACACTGACTGTGGATAAATACCTCATAAAACCCCACTTTAAAAACTGAAACTATTCCTTTAATGCACTTAAACATTCAGGCTTGCTTGTTGGAATGGATATGATGTCCCGTCATGTACTCAGATCATACTGGATGCTCATCGTTGCCAGAAATGCACCTCTCCTTACCCTCTTGTCTTCTTAGTTTTGTCTTGGTCTGTCTGTAGCTAATGTCTCTTTTCCATTTACTAAAGTGCTTCCATCCAAGATGTGGTGTTTCAAGCATTTCCTCAAGCCGTGAAGTAATACTCATCAACCCAAGGATGCCTAAATTGCTGAATGCATGTCCTTGTTTTCCCTTCCACACCCTTATCCCCGCCGACATTTATAATGTGTGCAGCCGTGCAATCATGCTCAGAGATAATTGATAACAAAAGGCCAAATTGAAAACACTCTGCAGGGGAGGGTTAATAATCAAGTGCTCCACATTACTGATTAAACGCTTGCTGCATAGTTGTGAGCTGTATTGAATAAACAGCATGTGGTAGTGCTTTCCTGTTTATCTCCGAAGCATTTGGGTTTAGCAAAATCCCCCTGGCTTTTGTCAAGCCTCCTCCTCGTATAAAGTCTTTTACATGCTGATTTGCTGCCATGCTGTTGTATCAGGCTGCAACTTGTTTCCCGGGCCCATTCGCCACTGGCGAAAGTAAGACAATAAAATTGTCCCAGAAACAAGCTCCACAACAGACAAATTAGTTTGGTTTATGCAAAATTTAAGTGCAAATGAATTAGATGGTAAGCCAGCATGGAGTCCGCTTGGCAAGGCTGGATTTCCTCCTTCTTCTCCCCCCACAGCCCATTACAGCTGGTTGTTACAATACAGAATGGAGACATAAAACTTAGCAGGGGAGCAGGCTCTGTAGCTGGATGGGAAGAAATGCTCAGTCTAATCTGATTGGCTGCCACATCGTCAGGCAGACAAACGGCGAGGTTTGATATTATTACTGAGCAGCTCAAACTAATTGAGTGTAATTATACAGTAGAAATCCACTGACAATGTCGTCCTCGGCGTGGGCCCCGTTCTCACGCCATGTGTGTTACAGGATGCCAAGCTCAGGGGACGAGTGCTCACTCTGTGTCTTCTCAGTGTGTCAGCCTGATTCCTGAGGAGCTGGTGTAAAGTGTTGTTCTGAAACCAAAGCTCATTGGACAATTTGGATGGGAGCTGGTTACATAAAAAAGCTTTAGACTCTTCTTGGAGCAGCCAGAGTGCTCTTTCTCTCACACTTCATCTAGAGTGTTTAAATCAAGTTTCTCAGCAGGGGTGTACCAGCCTCCGGCCGGGTCTCTGACAGCTCCCTCAGTGTGCAGGTGACATACCACGCATACCTGGGCTCACCGCGTGTGTAGCCACGGGGCCCGCAGGGTGTGGGAACCCAGCAAACTCTGGGGCACTTGCTGAGGTTTTTCCTCCTCTTGTCTCATGGGAACTCTCTCATGAGCCCAACAAGGAGCGATTACAGCGTTGGCTTTTCCCTAGACTCCAATATGAAACCAAACGGCTTCCCCCATATTCAACCACACACTGTGGATGAGACTAAGCGGCCTCCATCTGCTTGTAAAATTGGTTTAATAATTGTTGAGGCTGTTTTGATATGAGCCACTCGTCTGTTTTTCCAGCCTCCACGTAATGAGATTTGGTAGTCCCCTGTTAATACCTAGCCCGTGTTTTTATGAGGGCAGTTAAATAATATTTTATGGATCTCGGCATCACGTGGAGTGAAGTTAAATGCCTCTTTCATTTTCTTGATTGAAACATTTTGGCCAAAAGAAGGTGAAGACTTAAAGTCATTTGAACATGTCAGAAATATACTTTACTGGCATTTGCAGGGATTTGATTGGAGGTTTGAAATTTATTTCAGGTGCATGCATGGATGGATTACTAAATGGTCCAAGTGTCAGGGGGCCCTCTAGCCTTCACCT
This sequence comes from Epinephelus fuscoguttatus, assembly GCF_011397635.1. Taxonomy (NCBI): domain Eukaryota; kingdom Metazoa; phylum Chordata; class Actinopteri; order Perciformes; family Serranidae; genus Epinephelus; species Epinephelus fuscoguttatus. Next base: position 19,490,938 of record NC_064775.1, read on the forward strand.
GCAGAATGTTAATCAAATTAACATGAACCGACAAGGAGGAGACTAAAAATGACCTGAAATGATGAAAAGGAATGACAAAGAGACAAAAAAACTACAAAAAGGCTCAAAACAACCAAAAAGCGACACAAAATAACCCCAGAAAAACACAAAACAACTAAAAAAGACACAAAATTACCCCAACAAGATGCAAAATGACCAAAGAAGACACAAACATACCTTAGAGAGACACAAAATTACCTCAAAGACACATAAACAACAACAAAAAATTAGGAAAAAACATCACAAAGTCTAAGTCTTGCTTCTGTGTAGGAGAGGTGCTGGGGCCTTTTGCATATCTTTGCCCAGGGGCCCACTGTCTCATAAAACGCCCATGGGTGAGGAAAGTAAATGATCACCACATTTTGCTTTGGGTGATATTGAAGCTAAATATTGACCTGCTTATTCTCAGCTTAGCATGAACCATCTTCTCTTCCTGCCAATGACATACTTACTTGTGCTAATGTGCGCTGAAGGCTCTCACCTTGGTCACAAGTTGCGTGTGCGTTACATGCCTCAGGGATGATAATGCATAAATTGCATTCTCGCCTGCTGAGCACAGGTTGATGTTGTTATCTTTGAGGGTTTATCGCTCGCCACTCAAAGACACCTAAATAGTCAGTGGGATAATAAAAGAGGAAGCTTTTGGGTCTGTTCCAAACAGGGAGGAGGCATTTTACTTTGTAGTGAGTTTCTGCTTTCTGTGTGTCCCCTCTTGCTGAGGGCATTGTGCCAGCTCTTTATAATTGGACGTGCATTTTCCCTCGTCCAGTGAGACCGTCCTTTGTGCCCTTTGAGTTGAGGGGCCAATTGCAAACTCTCTCCTCGCAATCATGATGGAGATCAAAGTTGAATCTGTTACTGTGTGCGGTGGGAGTCACATGCGTTGCTTCCCAAACATTAGCGTTTATATTCACCCTGTAGTGTCCCTCAAAAGAGCTCTGTGCCAGGAACACAGAGGCCTTCTGAGAGGCCTGAAGTCTGCAGGGACAAAGAGAAGACAGTCCTCTCTGTCTGCTGGTGGTATCTCCAGACAGGATCAAACACCATGGTGTGTGAGAGTGAGAGTTTATCAAGATAAACGAGTCACACAGTTGAAGAGTAAATCTGTTGTTGTTCAGCTCAATTAGAAGATTAAAAAAACATGAGGTGTTTATATTTCACTGGGAATAAGGCTTTGATTATGCCAGTTCTGATCACTTCACACTAAGAAGCGTGATCAGATCAGATGTCCTGACTTGTCCTGATGAAGTAATACATTCACTTTTCTTGTGACTGTAAGTCATAATTGTTACCCCACTCTACGTTAATTAAAAGAAGCAACTGTATGCTTTTGTAGGTATCAATAAGGTTAGGTTTTAAATCTGGAAATCAAAGTTTTTTCAGGTCAATTCTTTGATGCAATAATGCAAACCCAAGGAACCGAAAGAACTTAGGTTTGAAAAACTGGGGGACTAAAAAAATGATGGGTCTGGTGGTCCTACCCTGAAAAAAAATGTGATTTGAATCTAATTTCCTGCATTTCTTCAAACATTTTGGGACTTTGGTAACCAAAACAAAAGCTGGGATATACTTGAGCTTGTCATCATGCTAAAATCTGCAAGAATATCACTGAATATGCTAAATATGCTGCTCCTGTGTGGCATTTTTTGGAGTATACCAGAGTAGTCAACATCTCAGTTCACATTCTCAGCCAGGATCAGACATGTGGCCAAACAGTAGTGTATTAACAATTATTTGGTTAAAAACAAGACTTTGAAAGTAGAGGGGATGCAAAAGGGACTTTTAAAATTGAGACATGTCATGAAGGCTTCAACTTCACCACAGTTTTTAACAAAGTTGAACTCCATGTGATGCACCAGTGTGAATTTGCTTTGCCACTAGAAGTAAATGTTTTATTTAGAAGAAGAAGAAAATATACTGTATTAATCCCCAAGGTTGTCTGTTGTCATATACATATAGTCCTTAAATACACACGCATGCACAAACAGGACCTATGCATGTAATATATGGAGAGATGTCAGAGCGAGGGGGCTGCCCATGGACAAGTGCTCCAAGTGGGTAGGGATTCAGTGTCTTGCTCAGGGGCACCTCAACGGTGCCCAGGAGGTGAACTGGCACCTCTCCCTCTACCAGTCCACGCTCCATATTTGGTATAGGACTTGAGCTGGCGACCCTCCAGTTCCCAACCCAACTCCCTATGGACCGCCCCTATAAGTTTGTGAGAGTTTGAGACAGTACGGCTACATCGCCTCCTCAGTGACGACTCTTTTTTTTTTTTTCCATTTGATGTCCATTTCCCTTTCATGTTAGTATCGCACATGTGTGACGATGGCCTTCGACGTGATCTCATCCCTACTCATCAGAGGCCCAAAGTGTTACTAAAATGATGGCAGGGGCAGCCTTTTGCATTGTATCTTGACGCAAGAGGGATTGGTGGTAAGAAGGGGTCGGTGATTAGGCTTAGCCTCTTGAGACCGGAGCTTTTGTTTGGTACATACTAGTAGGATCTGATAAGTATTAGGCAGTGTCTTTTAACAGTAAGACGTTTTTTTTTTCTTTAATGATATCCTCATATGGGAACAATCAACGCGGTCTCACTCTGAAGTTGTTGAAAACTGGCTCTTAGGCAGTGACTTCCGGTGTCAGACACTGAGGGAAAAAGCTGCCTTTCATGTCGGCATGATAGGTGGTTAGTCACCATTATTGTTAAACAGTGCCTGGGGCATCAGGGGGAAACGTGGTGAGACAAAAACTAAAGTTAAGGTGGCAAAAGTCTGACCGCATCTTAACCACTTGATGGCAGAGTTTATGGTGATAAATTAGGAAAATAAAGGCATCCTGAGATGAGTTCTCCGTGACCAGGAAAACCCGACAGACATCCTTAATGATAAGCAACTGATTTTGCACTATAACTTTGACCAGTTATCAATTTATAATTTGTGCCAACGCTTAAGTTGGGTCACTTTAGAATGTGGCTTTGAGTGTTACAATGCAGCCAGAAAGGCAGTTGCGTGTCGATTATAAAACACCCAGCTTTGAGCGCCAGAAATGCTGCAACCGTTGCTGTTGTTGTTTGTTGGTCTTGAACGCTTGTTGGACCCATCCATCTCCCCTCCTGCCCACCTGCAGTGGACTTTCTTGCTCTGTAAACCATATGTGTTGCTCTGAGAATTGAGCACTGCAACACAAAAAAAAAAAAAAAAAAAAAAAATTACCAAGCATTCAATTCATCCATCCAGTCAACAAATCACTGCATCTTTATTCAGATCATCCTCCACTGTCAAGTTTCCATCTGAATTTAGAGCAAATTTTCACCAAAAACTGATGAGCCATTAAGCTTGTTGTGTTACTATGACAACGAGCAAACCTCCAACATAAAATGTGGTTACTTAATGTCGTCTTGGTTTTATTAATGTGGTGATAAATGATTAAAACTGTGGAACAAAAATATGGAAATGAACAAGCCTTTGACCAAAACAATTTGTTTTTAAATTTAATTGACAGAGGTAACAACACATTTCTCCCACAGTGTTATGTTTTGGGTTCACTGTGTTGAAATAGAGGCTCGTCTCAGCAGAGAAACCTGAAACACAACCAAAACACAGCAGTCAGTAGAGCCTATGTCAGGGTGTTAACCCTGTCCACCTGGCATGGAAGCTCAGTGTCAGGAGATGTTTGTTTATCACATACAGATGAGGCACCATCTTTGGATCCAATGTTGGCACGGCAGGTTTGGGTTTGAAGCAGGAGAAACTGGCAGAGGGCAGCTAACAGGATTGGACGTGCAGATTAAGACCCCAGGGTGGAGGAGAGGCAGATAGAGGAGTCAGAGGAGGGGCTGCATCTGTCAGCAGCACAGGGAAGCCCACCTCCTCACCTCGCAGCTGGGGCGGGACAGGCTCCCTATATGGCCTCCTGGCAGATCGGGCGTGGGTGTAAGAGGCAGAAGGTGGTGAGATGGCGCGTCCTGTCTATTCTTCTGCACAGTGGCCGCCCTGTGATCACATCCTCCTCATCAGGCGCAGAGCCAAACCCTCAGCTGAGATCTGAGAGGGCTCTTTCATGCTCAGTTTTCTGAGTCCACGGCTAAAAATGTGGAGGAACCAGGCTTGTAGATGTTTTTTTAAAAAAAAAAAAAAAAGCGGTGACACACATTCTGTTGAGCTGTGGGGCAAAACAATGGATTACATGACTACTTGCATGTGAAAGGGGTCGCTTACACAAACCACAGAGAATTATCACTGGATTTTGCAGTTGGATGTTGCGTTTCATTCTCTTCCCGGGACTCTGTGTTGGTTGGTGGTCTGGGAAGTGCCACACTGACCCTCCCTACCCAGTCCGGGGAAATATTTACATGTCTCCGCATTAGCTTTGACCGCTGAGTAAATACATACAGAAACCACTTTAAAACTAACATATGATATATGGCTCCACATAAGTGCTCAAAGCCTCAGTTGTTTGTTTTGATACGAGTTGATTGATGACGACTGAGCGTGTGTTTGTGTGCCAACATGCGCTTGAATATGTTTACGAGCAATGCAATTTATGCCTACCATACACGAGAAGACTTTGAAAAGACTTTTCAAAGGCAAGAGTGTGACACCCTCTGACATCTGAAGACAATGTGAGTTTTTAGTCACACACTTTAAGGTTTTGCAAAGACTGGGGATCTTACAGGGTCACTATTTGGACTACAACTAGATTTTTTTTGAGATTATTTCCCATCCTGCTTCTGGTATAAAATATGGCGGACACCATTTAAGAAATACAACATATTAACAATTCTTTATGTGTGCAAAAACACATAACTCGGCATTTCGGCAATTCTTGTTAATTCGGCACCAGTATTATCTGTAAAGATAAACTATATTTGTGTACAAATGTTACATTTTAGATTTTGTCTTGCTGCCAGCCTCGGTTGGTTAGCTGCATTATTTTAGTTGGAGGAGATGTTGAGAGGAGAGCTGTTTCAGAAAATATGATTTCTCACTAAAAAAAGTGCTGATTGGTGGATCAGAGACATGCCAAATGTAACTCTGACTCTTGTTCACTCCACAACTCCACCACTTTCTCCTCTTCTCCACAGAATTTGCAGGAATGTAGCGCAAGGTTAAAGTGGAAGCAATGCTCTGTTGGTTTCATTTTAGATTTTATTTATATTTTGCTTCCAGGAGATGCACTGTGAATGAGGACTAGTCTAATTTTGATGCAAAAATGAGTACATTAGGAGGAATTTAGCACTACACAGAAGTGATAGCAGGACTCTGTTTATTTAAATGTGCAATAAAAAATATTTTGTTTTCATAAACAATGAATTATCATAATAAATAAAAGTAACCCCTGTATTGATCAAAATAATAATATTCCTTGGTCATAAAATAGTGTAGCTAACCAACGGAGGTTTACGTTTATAAATTATAGTGATACCAAATTAACAAGAATACTGTCAACAGATGACACATTTTATCTTGTGTTTTTAGAGTGAGGTGTTTTTGCAGACACATAAGAAATTGTAAATATTTTATATTTCTTAAAGGGAGTTTGGTGTAATATTTTCCACCAGAAGCAGGATGGTAAATAATCTCAAAAGGAACTGAGTCTAAATAGTTACCCTGCAAGATCCCCAGTCTTTGCAAAATCTTAAAGTGCGTTACTAACATTGGAAATTTGTCTGCAAAAAGTCATTATGTGCATTTATGTGAGTCATAAATGGTGTTATTTCCACACGTGTTCATGCCTGAGGACACTAAGAGTCTTTGTAAAGGCAAAATAGATGCCTTCCAGGGTAATTGTCTCACCCGGAGGAGGCTATACTGGTTGGGCTTGTATGGTGAGTTCCTACCAGGTGTTCACACAGAGGAGTGGTGCTTCCTCACACCTGGTGACCTCTTTGTTTTTAAAGGGTTAGAGGTTAAAACTAAAAGGGTTAGGGGGTCGGAACTTGGTTTTATTTTTGCTCAGCACATTCTTACCTCCATTGACGCCATTGCTTTGGAATTTCAGCACCTTGTAATTTGCAAATAGTTTCTAACTTGACAAATGATAGAAATTATTTAGTCATTTCTACCTCAGTCTTATGGCCGTTCCAAACCAGAATAATTGCCCTTAATTTGTTATATTATATTTATATTATTTCACCATTAATCTAATTGAGGTTTTGACAAATGGACCTTCTCATTTGCTAAAGATGGATTACCGAAATAGTCAGTCATTCCAACCCAGATTCAATTTTCTGGCCATCGCAGTCTGAAATCATTATATGGATATTAGCGTCATGATGCCTTCTCACTGATAAATGAAGCATCCATAAATCACCAAAGGACGCATTATTAAAACCCCAGTCTTTGTTATATAGACATAGTTGCTAATTTAGAATGTTCATTACGTCTTTTACATAGACTGGTTGACTGCTGTTATATAATGGTTTACACTGGTTTCATGCACAGATGACTGGTGGCGTTAGCTTCAATCAAACCATTCACCTTCAAACCAATGGTGAAAGCACAAAGGAAATTTTCTATTGAATCCCATGACGAGGCGGAACCTGCTTTGATGGAAAACAATTAGTCACTTACAGGAATGTTTTTCAGGGCAGGGTGCTGATTTTTACACCTGTATTACCTCAGCTTGCTTCTCGCAACCTGGCTGCTGTTAAGTGTCATAAATTCCTCTGTGTGGCTTGCCCAGGCGCCTGCTGACTGACGAGTTAGTAATCTGTGTTTGCGCAGTAGCACCACCTGTCACTCAACTGCCATCGATCACAGTGATAGCCACAGGTCACAGGCTCAATTCTCAGCGGGAGAAAACACAGCTTATGTAGGTCAGCGGGAGCAGAATATTCATAGTCAAGGTCTGGAAGATGTAGATGGGTGATTTGGTGATTTATCAACATGTAATTTGGGAAATGGCACTGTAACACCTCTTAATAACACGCAGCAAGTGGGTGAACTCTAGCAAATGGAGTGAGAAAAATTGTCCGGATATACTGTACTACGAGCAACAATGACATTCAGGGTGCCTATCGAGCCCTGAGCGAGCCCAAGCAATAAGTTGGAGGTGCGTGACACTTCACCAAAAGAGAGCCAGGGTGAGCAGTTTTTTAAGCAGTTGCCACAATCTGATGTTCTTTCACACTCTTGTTTGCATTGGGTCCAGTAAGGAGGAAGTGTAAGGACCCAGACACACTAGGCTGACTGACGGCCGTCGGTCAATCAGTACATTTACACACACAGTTAAGTCGAGCTTGACTAGGCAGTTTAATTGGACTACTGTCCCTGTCCAAGTATAAAAGCAAGGGAGGGGAATCGATTTATTGGCTGAAGTACGTATGTCCACCTCCACTATGACAGGTGGCGATATGTGCCCTTTCAGTTTGTTAGTCTTGGACCTTTTTTCTGGTTGACCTTTTACGTCACAGACCAAACAATCAATAATCAAGTTAGCTACGTTAGCTAGCGGCAAACTGGTACCATGGTTCGACATCTTTAGATCTCTGAACATTGCGTCCCTTCAAAAAATGCACGGCTCTGGATGCAGCTTTCACCATGTTGTTACTGCCTTCTTCTGTTGCGCATTTAATGCTTTCCACTTCTGGGTCAAAGCCCAGGGCGGACACTGTGGAGCATGCCCAGAGTGCCACGGCCAGTTTGGGTTGATTAACTGTATAGATGCAGGAGTAATTCTGCATTATCTGGGTGTGTTAATCCGACTTTGAGAAATTCGTTTTAGTATGATTTCAGTCAGACGAAGATGTTAACATGTATTTGAAAGTCTAGTTTTGTCAGGCTGTCGGTGAGTGTCTGTCGCCCTAGTTTTTGAGGTTTGTCCCACACTGTTGGTGCTAGTCTGCCCTTTTTACGGCATCGCTCTGATTTGCAGTTAAGCTTATGCACACTAGAAGCAAATCTGAAGTGAGGAGAGTAAAGCAACTAATGAAACTTGTTATATTAGGATTATTTTTTGCCATTGAGCTCTTTAGCAGAAATAGTTCATATTGGTTTGTGTTATTGTTCACTGGCATTGGTCAATTAAGCAATATCACACGAGACGGAGTGATGTTGTACTGTGATATCGGCATAGTACAGGCCTGCGGCCTTGTGCCTACGACTGAATCACAGCTGTGACGATATCACAGTACAACATCACAAGCTCGAGTGTGATATTGCTTTTATACAACAGTTCATCAGTTAAATAAGCAAGGCTGATTAAGAAATGTTGAAAAATGAGGACAAAATAGATAATTTAAGCATTTTATTTGTCTTCCGCCAACAAAAATAGTTCCCTCAGGACTCCGCTGTCATTGTTGCTATGTAACGCAGACATGGTGCGCCAGGCACTTACTCTTTATACACATTTATCTGCACGTTTCCATTAATTGTGCAGCCGGAGAAATAAGTTTCTGGTGACTGCATGGTGGACTGTCGCTTCACAGGCACAGCCGACTCTGCCTTCTGATCTGACAGTATGTTGCTTTTCTCCAAGTCATTGAGCTCCGCTGATGAAACACTGACAAACCTGGATGTGTGCTCAGATGGATTCAGCTTCTCCTCTCCCTCATCTTCCTCTGATGACCATTCATAGTTCAATTCAAAACTTATTTTAGGAAATAAATCCATATTTTTGGCTGTTTGACAGTGGATGAATTAATTAGCCTACAACGCAACTGCTGACCTAATTGACACTAACCGTCAGTTTTGATTTGATTGTTGATTGCAATCAGCTGTGAGGCGGAGTGATACATACACAGTGAAATAACCGTGATGTTGTACTCCAATATCATCACGGTTTTACTGTCTCTCAACCAATCAGATTGCAGGGCCGGAACTAACTGTTGTATAATATCCGTAAATCTCTGCAGATTGACTTGTATTGTACATGTGTTAACTAGCGTCTTGAATCCGTCCTGTCAGTTATCTGGTTTCCCTTTGTGAATGACGAATGCAAAGTACTTTCACATCAATGGTATGGAGAGTCATTTCCATTTTAGAGCCCCCAAAAAATCAGGCATGACCCCAGGCCATGAACCCTCACAGTTTCTGTCTAAGCCTGAACCGAGCCCAGTGGCAATCACAGACTCTAGGGGGGCCCCGGGCAAAGAAGCCTATCAAGACCCCCCAACACCCCCGTTGTTGTTTTTTGTCCTCTTATTGTGTTTTTCTTTTGTTTCTGGTGCTTATTTTATTTTACTGGCAATTACATCTAATTATGTAACAGTTACAGGTAGCTTGTTGACCATCCTACCGAAAGGCATTCAATTGTCATATGGGACCTAGAAGGGGCCCCAGTTAAGGTTTTTTGGCGCAGTGGCAGTGCACTGTATAGTGCCTTTATGGGATGTTTGAGGTTATAGTTGTTGCAAAATTTGCCAATTTCAGGTGCTATTGGGCTATCCATATTTGAGTGCACATGGTGGTCCATGGTGATATGGTGTGCAGATGATGATCACTGCTCTCTGCTGCATGTTAAACATATCTCTCCCACTGCTGGGGAGGCAGAAGCAAACACTACCAACCAGGTTTCCTTTAGCCCCCCCTTTTTTTCTCTTGTTGACCATCCCTCTCGTGTGCACTCTTTATCTTTTTCCCCTGGTTCTCCACTATTGCTCCGTTGCTCCTGCCATTTACACACGAGAACTGCCAGTTTCATTAAAAAAATAAATAAATAAATAAAAATAAAAAATGATGGGCAAAAACTCAACCTGATTCAAGCCCAGAGGGAATATTAGGAAAATATAGCCTGGTCCAGGCCAGAACCTGGCGGGACGGGTTGGCCCCAGTTGGACTGGAGCAGAAAATCAAAGCTCTGTCCTCTCACACAGATGCAGAATGTATATGGTCATTGGCTGTTGGCTGTAGTCTTTGTGGTGTGTTCAAGGACGACTTATTGGCCAAGACGTGAGGCAATTCGTTGCTACTTTGATGTCGGTTTGGTGTGTCTGGGCCTTAAATCTCTCCCAGTAGCTCATTGGACTGCAGATAAAGAGGCTCAGACTGCTTTGTGTGCTGAGTGTCATCATGTAAGTCTGTACTTGCTTCTTTATTGTAAGTTCCTGGATAAAACCACTAAGACAAGGACTGCTCTCCCACTGTTATCTCCCACTGACCTACAAGTCTTCCAGTGAAAAGTGTATTGACCACTACAAAGTAGTTGGATCAAGCTCGTCTCCTTTCCTGCCAGAGCTCACAACTCATACAGCATATTTGATGCTGCGCTCACAGTGAGACAGGGGAAAATACTCCTGAGGCAAATGTCAAGGAGCCCTTTCATTGGCTGTTTGATACTCCTGTCGCTCTGCCAGTCAGCTGCATGAACACACACACACATTTTCTCTCACTTTTTTGCTGCCAAGTCAGTCTTTGCGATGCCTCAGATCTCCCCGAGTGGCAGCAGCAGTGGTGTTGGAGAAGCAGCCAGTGTTCAGAAGCCACATCATGCCTGAGTGTGAGTTTTGGACCAAAGCTGGAGTCGCAGAAAGAGGAGACACAGCCAACCCTGAGTTTGAATAAGACCCCTCTCTTGACATGTGTCAATGTTTTATGTCTTTACATGCGTGCACAAATACCGGTTCACACTCAAACACATGAAAATACACACACTCCTGGGCAGCAGACCACGGTTGGTCTCGCCCAGGTGATTTAATACAACCCGACTTGCTGGTTAAATATTGACAAGAGCTGATGTGGCCTTGCTGAGGAGAATCCAGACGAGGCTTTTCCCTGCCAAGGCTGCACGACTGTGTGCTGCATCATCATTCCAACACACATACACACACACCGTCGAATGCAAACACACGCATACACACAGTGGCAGGCAGCAGCTGAGACTCAGCAAGGCAGTTAGGGCAGAAGAGGGGAACGAAGCGGAAGACAGAAGAGGAAGGAGTGCAGAACGCGGAGGCAGGATGAGCCAGTTTGCGGACCACGGCATCATGTCGGTGTGCGGGAGGATCCGAAACGTCCCCCTGCTGGAGCTGCTGGCGGTGAGTTCTTGGTCCATACGGTTCCCATCCGGTCCCTCCATCCCTTCAAGCGCTCCATCCGTCTAGGAGGTATCTGGGGCAGGAGGCAGGCTGTCTGGAAGTGGAAGTAGGTCTGACTGGGGTGATAATCAGGCTAACATCCTGCCCTCCAGTCTGCCCAAATCTGCAACCACCTACATCAGTTTAGTGCCCCAGACAGGAGACAGGAATTGCCCAGGGTGAGAGGTGCAGGGCATGGGGGAGGGAAAGTTAAAATTCATCAGGAGGAAGTTTGTATTTGGTGCGTGCATGCAGGATTTAAGGGTTAGGGTTTTTCATGTATTTGTTATGCTAAAATGAATGGCTGACAATTTTGAATGATTTATTGTACAAGTCAAAGCAAAAAAAAAAAAAAAGACAAACATTTGCTGCGTCCAGCTTCTGAAACGTGAGTATTTGCTGCTGTGCTTTGGTTTTTGACTATTGGTTGGATAAAACTGCTGCATTTCACAGACTAAATGGTGATCAAAAAAATAAATCTATACATGTATTTATAGGAAAAATTACAATTATTTGGAGCCTTTTTGCATTTTGCTCTGACACCAAATTCCTCCTTGCTTGTAAAGTGCACAGGAATGTAGGAATCCTTGACTGTGTGCGGTGCATCTCACCATGTTCCACATGTAGGTCACTAGCCGACAAGCTGCGACTACCACTAATTACATGCAAGAATCGAGCTTGTTTCACATTTTCCGATGCATCCCCAGAATCAGGGGACCCGTCTGCCATCTGCACATATGGCTGAGATCATGACATTTGACAGTAGGGTTGTGCCAATGGGCGATCGGATCGCCCATCGGCGATAGAAGGGTTGTTTCATGATGTCTTTTTTAAATGACGGTGCAATCGCGAGATGTGGGGGGGAGACAGCGCGTGTGTGGAGCATGCTGACGAGATCGAGGCTGAACGAGGCTGAGTGAGAGGAGACAGAGGGAGGCTGCTTAGTGAGAGAGCGGGGTGGGGGGGGGGGTGGGGGGGATCAATGCCTCTGCCCACTCGACACAAGCATACTCAGGCATACTATAAGCGGAGCGGACTCTGCGAGGAATGTCCGCAGTCATTCGGGCTTTCATAGTCGAGCACACTTCCGCGTTGTAGTTTCCTGTAAAAATGTCCGTGAAAAATCCCCGCGATGTGAAAAATACATGCAGAGCAGTCACTGGTGCGCGGAGTGGAGTCCACGTGGTCGTAAAATCTGAGCTTTGTGCACAGGGCTTGCGGACGTCCGCTTTCAGTCCGCGCGGACCTCCACGGAATCCGTTCTGCGTATGTTCCGCCCGAGTATGTTCGGGCCTTAATGCGCATGTCACGAAGCGGTGAACAAACCAAACAACACAATGTCAGGAGAAATTGAAAAGATATGCCGTCTATGTAAAGTCAACTTGCTAATTAAGGAGCCATTACATGTTCAAGAGGTTTATAAAGCTGCTCAAACGCCAAAGAGAGGCTATAAGTGAATGTTTCCTAATGAACCCCCCCCGGCGATGACATCGTTCATCGGGGATTTTACTAGATGGCGATAGGACGATAGGATATGGACAAGATTGCCCAACTCTGCCTAATGAGTGTATGAGTGAATGTGTGTATGAGTTACGTGTGGACTCGAGGGGAGCCAGATCTAAAAATATCACCTAGGTCTGAGGGTGTTGTTTTTAGGACTTTGATTTTTGACTTTCTTTCAGTTTTTATGCCTCCGTGCCAACAAAAACTGAGGCCAGAGGCATTATGTTTTCGGGTTGTCCATCTGTCCGTCTGTCTCATTCTTGTTGATGTGATATCTCAAGAATGCTGAGAGGCAGTTTCCTCAAATTTGCCACAAATGGCCACTTGGACGAAACGCTGAACTGATTAGAATGGGTTGGTCGAAGGTCAGAGGATCACTGTGACCTTGTGTCCATCTCGTCCTCATGAATTTAACATCTCAAGAATGCCCTGAGGCAGTTTCCCCAAATTTGCCACAAATCTCTACTTGGACTCAACAATTAAGTAATTAGAATGAGGTAATCGAATTATAGAATAATAGAATTTGGTTGTCAAATGACAAATGTCACCGTGGTCTTCTGTCCATCTTATTCTCGTGAACTTTACATCTCAGGAATGTCTTGAGGAAATTTACTCAAATCTGGCTCAAACGTCTACTTGGGCTAAACAATTAAGTAATTAGAATGAGGTAGTCGAAGGTCAAAGGTCACTGTGAGTTTGCGTCCATCTCATTCTTTTAGACTTGACATCTCAAAACAGCCACTTAGACTCAGCAATGAAGTGATTAGAATTTGGTTGTCAAAGGTCACTGGGATCTTGTGTCCATCTCATTCATATAAACGTGATATCTAAAGAACACCTTGAGGGAGTTTCCTCAAATTTGGCACAAACAGTCACTTGGACTCAGTGATGAACTGATTAGAATTAGGTGGTCAAAGGTCACTGTGACCTTGTGTCTGTCTCATATATGTGAATACGATATCTCAAGAACACTTAAAGGGAGTTTCCTCAAATTTGGCACAAGTGTCCATTTGGGCTCAAGTATAAACTGACTACAGTTTGGTAGTAGCAGGTCAAAGGTCAAGGTCACTGTGACCTCACAAACATGTATTTGGCCATAACTCAAGAATTCATATACTAATTTTGACAAAATTTCACATAAATGTCTAATAGCATAAGATGATAAAGTGACAACATTTTATAGTAAAGGGGTCAAAGGTCAACTTCACTGTGACATCATAATGTTTCTGCAAAAACATATTTCTGGTCAATACATCATTTATATTAGGAACATAGGGGAGACATTTGGTCACATACTGAAATGATGACTCTAATATTGGGTGCCCACCTTAAAACTGAGCTGATTGTGTAGATCCTCTGTGCTGTTGGGGGTAAGATGTGAGTGAAGCATCCATGTTGTCATAGACATGGATGTAAACTGTAAGTGCAACATGACAGGGTTATGGAGGCATACGACCATGAGGCGGTAATTCTAGTTTGGTTTGATTTTTTGGAGTGGGATAGTAACTGTTTCTACAAACTGATATGTGTTCTTCTGGAAACAGGGCAAGATAAAAAAAAAAGACAGAAAATGAATTATTTTAGGGGATCTTGCTCCTCTCTATCTTTTATTTTCCCTCCGTCCTTCTTTCCCTCCACTTCTGAGTTATTGAGCCAGAGGTGTTTTGTGGAAATCCAGGGGTTCTTAGCCTCTGCCACCGCATGGACGCAATTATGCAGACAAATGTCTCCGCCGAGCTCCGAGGCTCCATATATCCTTTATCTAATTACATTAACAGGAGCTGGATAGTGACTAATGGCTCGTGGAGGAGAGGGGGAGGAGGAAGAGGGTGCACGACGAGGAGCTGGAGAGGCCCGGGATGCATGATTGCATTTTTCCATCTTATTTCACTCTCTCGCTTCTCCTCGTGCCCAGATCGCTCCCTATGCTCCGTTTAGAAATCCCCCCCAACAACCCCAAACCTACACTCGCACACACACACACACACACACACATTGACCCACTGAGCCTTTTTCCAGCCTGAAAGACTTCCATGTAGCAAGACTTCAAGAATGATTTCTTTCTTTTTGTCTTTCTTTTTGGCTGTATAGCTTTGTGGCATGAATGTTGGCATTATGGCTGATGTTCTGCACTGTCCGTCATATTTCTGTGTCGCATGAGACGACACTCAAAGCCTCAAACAAAATAAAGCTTTGTCAGGGCCACAAGAAACCCTCTCCTGTTTAGATTGCTTTTACTGGGAATTGAATGAAAGTGCACCGAGGCCGCGAGTGACTTTTTTTTTTTAGGTCTGTGTGGCTTGCAACCACCTTAAAAGTCCAGGAGTGCTATTTCTTTGGCCTTTGTTGCCGAAAAAAAGGCCTTATCAACCTGCCTGTGGCAAAAAGAGGATGGAACGCACCACTCCTCATGACTTAGTCATCTGTTTTAGTCATCGCAATCTCTTTTTAGGAGGAGCATACGGGTGTTTTGCATGCTCTAACCCATTAGCTAATAAGTACATAATCCAAAGCATACCATTCGATTTTAGACTGATTAAATTCCCTCAGGGCAGCAATTGTTTTGCATGTATTCTAATATTAACTTGCTAAAACTTGTTCAAGACAACTCGTGTTTCACATTTGGTGAAAGTGATTTTATCTCATTGTGGTAACAGAGTGGCAAACAGCTACTGTTTTCAAAATGTGTAAATCAGCAGCACAAAAAGAGCTGTATCCTTAATCCAGATCATAATCCTGACGAGGGATATTCTGAGTATGTAGTGTGTTCATACTGTCACAGAGCAACATGCACTTTGAAATAGTTTATTGTTTGCTGTGATCATTCCTCCTGAAGAGATCCCTTCTTGCAATGGAAACCCAAAACCTTTCAACTTTTTTTGCGGAGGTAGGGCCAAGCCATTGATTCGCAAGTTGCAAGTAAATCTCAAGTCTTTGCACTTTGAGTTTTGACTTCCAAACAAGTCATAATGCACTTTTCATTAAATGTAGAGCATAGTCTCACTCCAAAGTCGTCAAAATCCGGTCAGTGAATAGGAAGCCATGTTTAAATGGACCACCTTGTGTGGGACTGGGCTGTGATTGTTGGGTGTCAGCTGACTACAGCTGGGGCGTATGACTTTCATGTCCTGCATGAACATGTGCAAAATTTAATAGTTTTTTATCCTTGGGCTTGGGGAAAGGTATCAAAAAGCTCATGTCCAAGTGAAGTCACAAGTCTTTGATGTTAGAGTCCAGGTTGAATTGCATCTTTTTTACCACATCAGTTGCTCTCAGCTTCAAGTATTGCCAAGGACGGGTTTAAATGGGTGTGGATCAAAGTTACACTCTTTATAGTACTAAATTCCTTCTCTTTATCACTGTCTCTCCATCCTTGCCTCCACCGTGGGAACAAAAGAGGCACAAGACATCGAAATCGTGTGAAGGGATATCTTGATGGCCAAAACAGACAGGTGGAATGATTACTAATGAGCCCACGTGTGTTACATTAGATAGACGGGACTGCTATGCGACAGTACACCTGGCACTGATGACGGAAAATAGTGTTGACTCATAAGTGACTGAAATGTCAGCAGGCTAAGTGTCTGTTAAAGGGAACAATTAATGAGTGACACACTCTTGTTTTGTTGTTTGTGCTATCGTGCCACATTGCGATGCACAAAAACAAAAAGATGAGCAGCTGACAGCTGCAATACATTAACACTAATTACCGATGGTGGCGAGACGGCTGGGAGGAAGATTTTGGAAAACAAAATTATTAAATCTTTGGAAAAACATTTTGCTGTTTTCTTTGTGAAGTGTAATTGGCAGTGGCATCCGAAGTCACAGTTAGATTGATGTGTGTCTGCGTCTGCAGTCATCATTTCATGTTTGTACAAAACAAATCCGTATGTGAAGCTTCCTTACTAACTGTCTCAGCAGTTGTGTAAATTATATATAAATTATATTATATACTGTATATATATTTGATCAGTGGATTTTCACATCTACATATGATTTGCGAGGTATCCTGGGTGTGTTTGTTGTTGACGCTCTGGGACGCTATGTTAATTTACGCCTGTTATATGCACTGTGTCTTTTCAAAATACACCCATGTTTCCAGAGGAGATGTACAGTTTCTGCTAGTTAGATGCATAGTCTCTTTAAGAATACACTTATCTCCATAAAAAAATGGGTTGATTTTCCTCGTGCAACAGAAGTGTGCAGTTAGGTTTAGAAAAAGAAAAAAAAAAGATCATGGTTTGACTCAACATTCATACAAGGAGCAAACAGCAGGCCCGTGGGTAAAAGTCCAGTGTTTGTTGGACCCATTCCACTCCTGCCTGCCCTATAAAGGACTTTCCAGCTCCGTAAATTACGTTGTTGTCCGCCAGCTTTTCAAAGTGACAATACTGATTTATCATACAGCCGTGAAAGGATACCTCTTTCCTCAGTGTCTGACGCCGAAATCACTGACTGAGTGATGGTATTTGACGACTTTGGGGCAGCACGGTGGTGCGTGCAGTGGTGAGCATTGTCACCTCATAGCAAGAGTTCCTATGGGTGAGCCTCCAAGTTTGCACGTTCTCCCCGTGTTAGCGTGGGTTTTCTCCAGGTACTTTGGCTTCCTCCCACAGTCCAAAGACGTGCAGGCTAGGTTAAGGCTAGGTTGTCCATAGGTGTGAATGTGAGCATAAATGGTTGTCTGTCTCTATGTGTCAGCCTTGTGATAGTCTGGCGACCTGTCCAAGGTGTACCTTGCCTCTTGCCCAGTGTTAGCTGGGATAGGCTCCTAAAATTCTGCTGTTTTTATTTTTTGCCTTTCCAGATTTCTGCCTACCTCAGCTTTAAAACGTTGTTAAAAGGATAGTTTTTGTTATTGTTTTTAATCAGTGTGACATCAGCAACTAATGTAGCAGTCAATGAATAAAGCAGGTGTCAGTAGTTTCCTGTTTTTTCCTAAGAGGTTTGCACCAGGGCCTACAGAAGCTCAGCAGTCTGCTGGCTCACATTACTTTATGCTAATATCCCCCAGCTGCAACCTGCACCACCCTCCTGCTTCCCTGCTTAGCTTTCTCTGTCTCTCTCTCTCTCACACACACACACACACACACACACACACACACACACACACACGTACGCACACAAAAAACACAGTCACATAAGCCCCCGGGACAGTCATGGGAGGGCCGTGAAAAGGAAGCCGAGATGATTAATTAACTCTGCCCTCATTTTGATACCGCCTTATTGGCTTTCAACAGCCGAAATTCAGATTCAGAGCTTTGCATGGATTATCTTCCCACCACCACCACCACCACCACCACCACCACCGCCGCCACTGCCACAGCTACCACCCAAAACACACGCACACAAACACACTTCCGAAATATTGAGGTCATGCTGTTACTCATGCTACGGTGAATTTGCAACATTGGTTTCTGAGCAGGTTGTGTTGCTCAGCAGAGAGCGAGGTGTCAGCTGTGTTGAATGCTGGTTTTCCACTAATGAGAAAGAAGCCGCACTTACGGGAAACTGACAACAGACACTGACAGATTTACTGAGCAAAGAGCGGTTGTAATTATAATTGTTAAGGTTTATTTTAATGATGTGCAGGTGAATGAGCTTGCTCAAGACTCATCACTTTCCGACAACTATGAATCAATCACACCTGTTTATATGACGGGCTGATAATGTGCTCTTCCATAGAAATGAGATTTCGCAAAAACACTGTTGCACAATTCCTCTAACAGAGCAGTGCGGGTGGGGTCAGTCTGTAAAATCGTAAGTGATACCTAGTCATTCTGTTTGGAGATGATGTCAACTGACTACAGTGACTACAAAACTACAGGCAAATAGATTATGGTAATTTTTTTTTGCAGTTTTACTCAGAAGTTGAGAGTTTAAGTTGTGCTCAAAACTCAAATTATGTGAAGTAAGTTGCTTTGAAGTTTGGGTTTTCTCATTTAAAGCTGTAACTTTCATACTTTCTCCAGGCTGGGTGAGTGTGTGCTTCCATGTGGTCACCTCACATGTAGTTGTGTTCGTGCGTGTATTGTGTTTCTCTGTGTGTGGACGTGTAGACCAGGTGCTCCAGCTGGTCGTGTCCCCGCAGTGGCCCGGCCCTGACTGACCGTCCTCTGGTCCCCTGTGCTTTTTTCTATTGATGACAGCCTCTGAGTACAGACAGCTCCACGGCTTTAAAGGGCCTGTCAGCTCCCTGCAGCAGAGCTAGACACAACACAATAGTGCTCCTGTATATTGTCTATACACTGGGGACAAGCCTGCAGCACAGCTGTCTTTCATTTTTTTGTTTTAAACTCTGTTTGCTATCCCTTCTGCTTTTCTCTGTCCTGTCTCTGTCTCACATTGTGCACACACTGGGAGTCATCATGTCTCTCCTCAACAAAGGATCACCTGCCCGGCTGTGTGATGTGTCACAGGGTGGGAGCCCTGAGGGAAAGCCTGCAGCCTCATATGGAAGTTTGTTAATACTGTGTCATAATGGGCTCCTATTATCTTCCACAATGCACTACAGGCACTTGCTGTGTTGGAAGTGTTTGAACTAGCGTGTCACACTTTTTTGTGTTATGTTGCTGGGTTTGTGTAGCCTTAGTACTTTCTGGTTTGTGCTGCTTGTCGTGAGGAAAAAAAAAATTAATTCTGTGTGACATGTTTTAAAGAAAACGGCCAGTGGTTATTTTCATAGCATGAGCCATTCCCTGCAATGTTCCTCCACAATATCCTGCACTGGAACTTGCTCGTATGCAAACAGAGGACGCAACAAAAGCTAAGAGATCTGCCTTGCTTCAAACCGCTGCAGTGTGTTGCATTATAATAAGGTGTTGTCTGCAGGGAACCTGATTTTGTCTGACGTGGCTAATGCGCTCTGTCAGAAGCGTTTGCGGCTGATGCTAGCCTTGTCTCCACTCTGTGAAAAGTCAGCGAGAGGGAGTCCAGCTCACTGCATCCGCCTGCCGGCTACACTCACACCACAGCCTCCGCAGTCAGGAGGCAGTGACCTTCATGCCACTTCCACTGTTTGAGGAGTCGGGTGCTGTCAGGGCCGATAGGTAGACTCTGTTGATCTTTTGCCTGCCTGCTAATGCATTAGAGTTTCCTAATCATGCTGTAGGTTAGACATCAAGCCAGCAATTTGCATGTCCACATGATATTCATTTGTATTATCTCAGGGCTTTAAAGCGCTCTTCATAACACAGCCACCGTTGACACATTATCTCAAATGCCAAGTATCAATATGAGGTGCAGAGCAGAGCCATTATTATGATTAGAAGGAAATTCATGCAGAAGCTGTTTGATGGTGCACCATTATGAAGAGTCAGCAGCCGGAAGATTGGCCATTTCTGTAGATCCAATTATACACTGCAAAAAGTCCTTTGGTTTCGTCCTCAAGAGGATTCAAGAGAAAATTTGCTATAATTTAAAATGAGTGAAATGTGTGAAATTATAGTTGCTTATAAGTTTCAAAACTCCAGTTAACATGACTTAATGTGCATTTGTTTCCCATAATGATATTTGGTCAGTAGGGAGGAACAGGGGTGAAAGTATCAGGTGAATGGCTGCAACACAGGCCTTTTCTCGTGTAATGCAAAAGTCAGGAACTTGGCACTAAGTCCACAGAAGGCACATCTAATTATCAGATCCACAGCTGATCAGTTGTGCCAGAGTTACAGTAGAAAAACTGATTTCTCACTCATTAAGGAAAAAAATAGATAACCAAAATGTTGTCTATTTTTAAGGTAATGCTTATTTGTTAAAGACTGATCACTATATCATCTATAAGAGTCACTGCAGGTTTAATTTATCATGCTAGCCTATCTTTGGTGCTAGCCAGGGTAAAGTTGACAGAGACAAGAGAGACAAAAGCAACACAATGTTGCTGATTGGTTTTCTGTTCTTGCTGTTAATAAAAAAAAGACAGGAACATGCATGATTTGCAGATTTGAGTGCAAGGATTTACAGCGGTTTAATCATTTTATTCCAGTCCAGTGTTAATCTGTAAGAGAAAATAGTGATTATACACTAAAATGAGTTTGACACATTGGACTTATTTCATACAACTGCGACATTAAATTGAGCATAGCGTTAGTTCAGGCAGGACACAATGTCAAGCTCAGCTCACATCCCAGCTACATCAGCTGATCTCAAGCAGCCCAATCAACTGATAGAGCAGCTGATTTATGGAAGAGAGTCAGCTGATAGATCACTTGATTCCTTTCTATGCAACCAATTGGTGAATCTCATTCAGGGCGCCCTATTTAAACTGCTCTGGCCTGCCTTCTGTTGCTGCTTCCTCTACAAGTGAAAAGGGGCTCCCACATCTCCCTCTTTGTTATGCACCTAATTCTTTTCACTTTGACTAAATTAAGGACTTCCTTCATCCACATAGTGTGTGAAGGAGGTATTGGAGACTTCCACTCGAGCTTGCTGTCTATTTCCAGCCTTTACTCTCATTCATTGATTCTTTAGATGAAGTGCTTTGGATGCTCAGCTCTTTGTCATTAAAAGGCAGCCTATATGTACACAAAGATCCATGAGAACAATCAATATCATGTGCATGGAGCAACATTTGGCCTTGTGAGTCATCCGGCTAGCTGGAGCCATTCACATTATAGAGTCTCAGTCACTTTCTAAAGAGATAATATGATCTGCATGCCTTTCATGAGTCCATAACTCAACTTTATGGTGATGTGCTTGTGGCGCTCAATGATTTTCCGGGATCCTCTCTTGGCGGCCAGACATCAGAGGAGTGATTGGGGTTTTATGAGGTGTGTTGAGCCTCAGGTGAGCAGAATTGAATGAGGGATGCTCTGCACAGGACCATTTGACCCTCGGGCCTGATTGTCTGCGGTGTCAGTGGTCAAAGATTGCCTTTGTGTGTGGTCACGGCGGTCACTGAGGGGCTCTTGTGGGAGGCCATAGCAGCCAGGGGGCCATCGAGCTGTAGCCCTACATCCATCTGGCACAGCAGCTGGAGGAGCTGGAAAAATCCACACAGGAAATTATGCAAAGCAAACAAGATTCCTATGATTATTTAATTACATTCATTTCTTTGGGGATTATCATCATTTTGCAGGAAATGGGTCAGAAGTGCTAACAGCTTGACAAAGTGCTCTGTATTTACTCTTTGTTAAATATTGCAGCACAACCCTGCCCCCCAATTCATTCACATACAAACAAGCTTTATTTTGGAGGCATGTCCTGGTTGGATTTTCTGTCTTCCCCGCCCATCCTCTGTCTTGTTTCTGCCTTGAGGAGGGGGGTTATGAGTCTCAAACCAGCTGAATTAGTGCATTATTAAGCCTTTCTCCCCTGACTGCTCGCATGGCCTGACTCCAGCATGGGGTCTGTGTACACTGGGAACATGGAGAGCATTTGAATGGTCTCAGGATACGTTTCACTGTAAATGGACCTCTTATGTGCAGCGGAGAGGATGCTGGAATAAGGCAATGCTGAAAGCTCTTCATTTTCTCATCAGGCTTCCATTCAGACTTACTCAGTCCCTTTCAGACCTTGTTGCACTAACAATGCGATCAGGTATCAACTTCTTATATGCAACACAACAATACAGAAAATAGCAATTTCTCATGAGAACATGGTGAAAGATCCATGCCACTTATTTACAGTTGAATACTCCTATAATTGAATCTCACAGGAGTTGTATGTGACAGCATTAATATGGCAGCAAGCAGCTGTTTGCTATGTAAAGATATAGTGGCGTAATGGAATCCTGAGCAGAGAGTGAAGTCCCGCTACCTCTGTGTGTATCATTATCAGAGCTTCTCTGTCTGTTGTTGTGGCAGGTGTGTGCATGTTAGTGTATGTGAGTTCCCAGGCTGTTCTCATGCAGTGTTTGTATGTATACCTACGAAAAGTAATGCACCAGAATTTGTGTATAACCTACATAATTGGGAATGCTGTGATCATGTGACCAATGCTCTGATGGGAGTAAAGGAGGACATGTATAAAGAGTGAAAGTCCACATATAGAGGCAAGTTGGGGTGGTGGATGGTTTAAACAAACACATGACTTTCTCCCAGGAGACTAGTGCTTGTGTCCCATGCAAACCAAGTGAACTTTGAGTTATTTAAAATTACATCATGTTTCTTTTTTTAAACCATATCTATATAACTTTACATTAAATATGTAACTTTATGTTAAGTACATAGCATGACGATGCCATTTGTTGGAAGCTAATGTGATAGATTTCGCATGAACTGCTGTATCAGGATATGATGGAGTCCCTGTGTGTGTGTATCCCACTGGCTAGCTCAGGGGTAGGCAACTAGACTCACAAGTCAGTCTTTAGACGCTTTGCTTAACTAAAGACTGATGACTTTCTCCCTGATTTTGTGTTTAGATGGGTGGATACAATTTCAGAGTTTAAAAAAACTCCCTACGTTGCAGAACCAATGGTAATGATTGGTTCTGATGATTTTTCACATCACTGTATCACCGTTTAGACTAATCCGATTTTTGTAAAGTCTATAAACACAATGATTGAACAAACATTACTATTTCTTAGCCGTTAGCGGTGTCTGTAATAGGTAATAACTCATTAAACGGTCCGTGAAAAAAGTATTTTTTCCAGCGGACATCTTAGTTACAACATGATTGAGCTAGCAAAGCAGTTTTGTGTTGCTATGTGTGGTATTTATTCAGTTTTGGGAAATCACAATGTCTAGAAAGCATCGGTGACTGCAGCTGACAGGGACAGCTAGCAGCAGCAGCAAAGCTAACATCTGGACGTCATCTGTTAAAAGCCTCCCGTTGTCGGATATGACATGAAACTACTCCAGTTAGCTCAATCATGTTGTAACTAAGACATCTGCTGGAAAAAATATTTTCTTCAAGGATGAACACACGTTTGATAAAACGGAGTTTAATCTCTCGGCATCCATTTTCAAGCTCTCTGTGTGTTTGTTTCCTTGCGGACGAGAAAAGGGGGAGCGCACATTTCCGAGAAGGCGTGTCCTTTTCAAAAATGCAAGAGGCATTGCTTTGTTGCCGGCTGTTTTCACTGGTGTGTTAAACACACTTAGAAAGGAGTGTCCCCAGACTATCAGAAGGTGGAGATCTCTGATCGTCTTTTGGCGAGACTAGTAGGCAATATGCTGCTCTTTAGCCCCTCTCCAGTGGCTCCCTCTGGCTTTGACAGAAAATTATATGGAAATGAATAGCCGTGATTTTTTTAAAACATTTTCTATTATTGCTGTAGGCCTGAATTGATTCTTACATTCTTCAACTGTAAATATGTGCAGCCTATACACTGATTAAAATGAGTTTTTTTTTAACATTTCATCAGTTAAAATATGTGTCATATGTCTGGCCTGGTGGCTTTTCCTTGAAAAAGATCACTAGCGATATCTACAGTAGTCTTGAGTCCTCCTAGGTAGGCTAGCTGTGGATTCCAAATCCAAAAAGGGAAAAGTCTCAGGGGAAAATAGAAAAGTTAATCACGTCTGGACACATTTTTTTTGCTTTTATTGGCAATGCTGCAGTTGCAAGTTAAAGTACCAAATAGCCCACTGCAGAATAGCCACCTTATGCTTAAACATATTAATGAATGCTCATTTAGATCTAATAGTAATTTTTATAGGCCAGATTCGACTTTAAAGACTATGTTACGTTTACTATGAGGCTCAAATATGTTTTGCGGCTCTAGACAGATTTTTGTTTTCTTTTTTGGCCAAAAATGGATCTTTTGTTGGTAATGGCTCTTCTGATGTAATGGTTACACTGTGCTCATATGGTGGCTACTGCTCATATCACCTTCCTGACCCACAGTGGGGGACAAAAGCATAACGGCAACCGTGGATCCGACACCTTTCCACATTAACACAGTTAGCTCTGTCAGCACTGTTGTTAGCACTAGTCAAGCTGTTAACTGCTAGCTGCCATCTTAGCCACCTCCGTGTTGAGAGCTGTGTGCAGACAATCCCGGCTCGGACTCTGAATCATATGCTGAGTTCCATTTACCTCGGCAGTCGCAGGTCAGCGCTGGAATTGACATCACACTCAAACTGACCATGTTTCAGGACAACAAGCTGAACAACGAAGATGTTAGCAATACCAGTTCTAGCCAGTGTTGCTAATGTTAGCAACACCAATTGATAACAGCGCACTACACGGCATTTTGCGGATACAGTCACCATAGCAATGTTGTATATGACTTATTTAATGAGACACAAGTTAGACAGATGTACTAATAAACAGTATATTGCTACAGCTGTTACAACTGTTGATGCATGGAGCAGCCATCTTGGTTTTTGAGGTCAGCGTTAGCAAGGTCTCTCCAACTTTCTGAGTTGTAAATTCCAGTTGTAAGCTCCAGTTAAAAGTACCAACTGGGAACTTGGAAATTAAGATTTCCCAGTGCAGTTGGAGTGCACTAAAGATTATGCGCTCAGTGTTGCATACAGCTCCTTTAATTTTCAGTATTAAGTTAGCTTAGGATGCAGCTAACTTTTATTTTTAATAATGGGCTGATTTTTTTTTCTATTAAGTAGATTATTTAGTCAATGATAAAGTGAAAAATGCCCCTAAGGTTCCCAGAGCACAAGGTTGCATCTTTAAATTGTTGCTTTTATTTTACCAAGAGTCCAAACCCCAAAAATATTAGATTAACACTGACATATTCTCTCATTTGAAAACCTGTAACCAGTAAATGTTTTTTTATTTGTCATTGATAAATGACAGATAATCACTGATTAAATGTTTCTTAAATCTGATCAGGTAGAAATCTGGAAAAATGACCCCTTACAAAATGAAAAAAATCCTAACTGTGTGGACTGAAATTCAGTGTTGTCTCCACATATCATTTATTCCTATAAGATATGTAACAGTCGTATATTTTTTTGCCTACCATGCCTCCATAAATAATACAACCAATGTGGTCAGTCCAACTTCTGACCTACAAGGGGTACAAAGCAGAACGCTCTGGAACAATGCCGTAGTTTTATACAGGACATGTATAATGCCATGACTCATGGTGAAGGTAACGCTTTCAGGGGCAGGGGGCATCTGATGGGTGAGCCATTGTAACCCCTCAGAATGAAGCCGCTCCTCACTTCAATCAGCCTATTGGAGGGAGAGATGGCTTCCAGAGGGTTCAGAGAATGTGAGAGCGTTGGCTAAAAGGGGGGCTGCCCCAGATAAAGAGGGTTAGCTGTGTAAACAAATAATAATGATAGAACAGTGTTGTTATTGTAAGAGCAAATAGCTGGCCTAAGCAGAGGAAATTCAGGCCCTTGCACTGCGACATTTTCCCACAGTAGCCGAATTATCACATTCTGATCCTAAAATATCTCAAAGAGTCTCAGGATATGAAATCTGCAAAGTTTCAATACAAACAAATACTGGAATTGAGGTTCCTGTTAGGACTGTCAGTTATGATAATAATGGGAATTTAATTTATGTATCAGATAGACCTTTGACACTCTGTTTTATATTTCTCAAAAGTTCTCTATGCAGAGAAATCCAATATGTTTCAGTTCCGTGACAAGAGAGTATTCAAGTCCACTGATGTCACCCCGTCTGAGAGGGTTAAACAGAAACTGATGTCAAATTCTTCCCCGGCTCCCATCTGGAAGAAATAAAACAAATATGGCTGCTAAAAATAAGACTCCACTTGAGATGATAACAAGGATTTAGTGCCATTAACTGTGTAAATACAGTGTGCGGTTGGCCCTGGATTCATATTAAAATTCCTTCCCAACCTGGATGAGCCCTGACTGTAAAAAGCCCCCTGAAATAGGCTGCCATAATGCCTTTGAAAAGTCAGTGATGGTCGATTTAAATATTTTATGCTGCTGAATTACTGGACTCTCAGTCCTCTCTCAGATCACTTGACGGAGTGTACCGCACTAAGAGGTCTTTGTTCACATTAACCCATGAAATGGACGCAGCCAAAGTAGGGTGGAGATGATCTCTTCAACTGAAATGCAAGAACAGAAAACTTCATGTAGGCTTAGTGGTCTGCCTGATGTACAGGAGCCTGTTTTACATGCAAATAGTGGCAGCATCACGTTTCACAAATGATTGATGTCGCTCGCAAAATGTACATACAAACCCTGCAGGGCTGTTGTTTTGATAAGTTAAATTTGGAAAAAATTAACACAAGTCAAAGAATATATCGTCTTCACTACAGGTAGATAGGAGAAGGGTAAGTAGGACAAAATTTGAAGACAAACTCCCCCACCTCCATATTAGTATTATTTTTTTTAATTTGTCATCTGATATATATCATAAAGCACGGAAACTTTGCACACTGAGTCCAGGGGCCCAAGGTCAGTTCATTTACATGCACAGTTAAGTGCAGCTATAGTAACAGCTATGGTAATAGCTCCACTAGGCCAATTCAATTGGACTACTGTCCTTGTCCCAGTATATAAGCATGGGAGGGGAGTCAATTTATTTACCAAAGTATGTCTGACTCTGCTACGATAGGTGGCAATATCCCCCCTTTCAGCTTGTTAGTATTGGACCTTTTTCCATTTGCCCTATTTCGTCACAGACCAAAAGATCGACAAACAAGTTAGCTACGGTTAGATCGCAGCAAACTGGTACCATGGTTGACAACTTTACAGCTCTGTACATTTCATCCTACCAAAAATGCACAGCTCTGTATGCCATGTTGTTACTGGCTTCTTCTTCTGTTAACGTATTTAATACTTTTGACTTCTGGGTCAAAGCCTGGGGCAAACACTGTGGAGCACGCATCGAGTGCTTCGGCCAGTTTGGGTCAGATTGACAGTATACATGCAGGAGTAATTCGGCTCCCAAACACATTATCTGGGTGTGTTGGTCTGATTTGTTTTAGTACTATATCAGTCAGACTAACATGTTTACATGTATCTTAAAAGACCTGTTTTAGTCGGACCAACACAATAAAGTGATTTTCTCAAATGTCGTGTAAACGTAAAAAGAGTGTCAGGGGCCCTCTTGGCCTTCGCCTTCACTGAAATGAACACATAGTGACCAGGAAGAGACTCAAAAACACCACAAAGACATGCAAAGGAAATGCATAAAGAGACAAAATAACTACAAAAGTGGCAACATGACTTTAAAGTGACATAAACATTAAATGACTTCAGTGACCTCATTTGGCACTGCAGCTCCCTGATTGGATTGAACTTTCCTCCATCTCTGTCTCCACACTGTCACTTGATCTCTGTCTGTGTACAGTCCTCATCCTCTACTACAAATTCCTCCTTGTTATAATCATCCACCTGGATATTATAATCTTCACCTCATGAAAATAGGCTATCTAAGTGAAATGATCAATTTTTTGCGGATGTAGGTGTCCTGCTGGCTACGTCACACATTTTCTTTACTGATTTTGGTCAAACAACTCTCAAGATGTCAAGTTACCTACAGTTAGCTAGCGGCAAACTGGTACCATGGTGGACAACTTTACAGCTCTGCACACACCATCCAAAAATGCATGGCTCTGGATGTAGATTTCTCCATGTTGTTACCAGCTTCTTCTTCTGTTACACATACTTAATGCCTGGTACACACTACATGACATTTCTGTCCATTCTGACATTCTCTATGTCACATTATGCGATCATGGAGCCATAAGATCGAGCCATGACTTGGCCGACAGACACGACACACTACACAATGGTCCACACCAATCATCCCTGGTTGTCTTTCAGGATGTGTGAGATGTCATCGGGTTATTCTTGTCCTATTTTTATTACTTTTACTATTACTTCAGTCACTGTGTCTGTTCATGTTCCAGCCGACATGTTTTTGTAGTAATGTAAAAAAGTGCCAGCAGATGGCAGGAGCTACATTTTGAGTACCATACGCAACATACAAGTCACTGAATCCTCTGCAACAAGTTCCTGCAAATGTTTCACAATAAAAGCCTATTTAGAAAATGAAGGGATTCTCCCAACTGAAGTTATAAGGGGCTTTTAATTTGAAACAGATACAGGAAGTGTTGAGTTTGCGCTTTGTTACTCCAAAAAATGATGATGATGACGGCTGAAATTCAAACTCAAGGCTTCAAAACTGTAGCAAACAAACCAGTGAGTCATGTCGTGGAAGCTTTGTCAGGCTATGGAGAAAACCCTTTCTGAAAACTTGAATGACAGAGGAAAGTTGGTCAACGTGAACGACACAATATGACAGAATTTATTTTTAAGCATCTGCCAATTTCTGGAAAAAAAAAATCAGATTTGGGGTGCAAAGGCCTTAAATGGACAGTTCACCTCTAAATCAAAAATACACAATTATTTGGCGTGAGTCGCTGAGTGTTGGAGATATCAGCTGTAGAGATGTATGCCTTCTTTCCAATATAATGGAACAAGGTGGCACTTGGCTTGTGGTGCCAAAAACGTACCAGAAATCCTGACCTGGTTACTCAAGATAATCCACAAACCTTGTTGCGAGTAGTTTAATGTAGTAACATCTGTCTCAGTGTGCAGAAGGAAGCATGCATCTACTCATGAGAAAGAGAGACAAGATGTGACATCAGCTAGCTCAGTGTCGTGGTGATCTAGTTGGTGGGTGTAGTTCGGTAGAAAGAGAACATGAAAATGCTCACAACGAGACTGTACCTAGAAGCATGGCTACAGCTAAAAAATATTTGTTTTCCGAATTTGGTCAGTCAGACCTTTTAAAAATAAAGTACAGTCCCTGTGATCCTCAGATGTTCACTTTGTTGTCTCTATCTAAAGCACAGCAATTTTAAGTTGAAGCTTGGCTGAACATGCACAAAAGATAGCATTGTCTAACATGTATTATTTAACAGTGCCAGTTCACTGAGGACACTCTTGTTTACTGCACAGCCTTAGGGTGGGGGTTACCTAGATTTACACCACCTACTACTGCAGTGCTGTGTGTAATGTAGGCTACTGGGTAACTCCATTAGGTTTACTGTGTTGCACAAATCTGTTTAGGGAAGTGTG
The DNA here is from genome assembly GCF_011397635.1 of Epinephelus fuscoguttatus. Classification (NCBI taxonomy): domain Eukaryota; kingdom Metazoa; phylum Chordata; class Actinopteri; order Perciformes; family Serranidae; genus Epinephelus; species Epinephelus fuscoguttatus. Next base: position 19,520,416 of record NC_064775.1, read on the forward strand.
TGCATTACTCATTCACTTCCCCCCACGCAAATTTGGTAGTTTGCCCTCAGATTCAAACAGGCAACCTCTTGGCCACAATCTGTTTTGTTAACCCCGAGGCTACTGCCACCCCCACAGCCTGTCTGGGAAGATGTGCTGAGCAAAAATATGGCGATCACCGCCTCTGCAGAAATAATTCATGACCAGGGGAATAATCATTGAACTGACTCCTGCAGTAGAGGTCAAAAGTCACCACAACCTATCTCTTTCCACCTTTCTCATTATCATTCTTCTACCTCCCTCATTTTGAAAAAGAAATCACCTCCCTGTATCTTGATCCGCTTTCCGTCACTGTCAGGTCAGATAGGAAATGTGGATCTGATAAGCATGAGTGGCACAGGTGGGTTCAGGGATGACAGGAGCGCAAACAAACAGCGTCTCCTTGTCACATTACCATTTCCTCGGTTATGGTTCCTTGCATGCCTGCAGGCGCTATCTCAACTCCCCATCCTGAGCAGAGGAGAAAATCAGAAGCTGACATTAATGCTGTCTCTAGCAGGAATGCAACGCCTTTGCCTCCACGCTTGCCTCGACATCTGTCCGGCACCTGGGTCGGCAGACTCTGTGCACAGACAGGCCCCGTCAATAAATCAGCCTCTGGATTAAACAGAGGAGAAGCTGTGATAAAGCTGAAGCCTGGAGCTAATGCACGTGAAATGTCAGGGAATCTGACAAAGTGTCCCGGGCAAGAAATATCTCAGTAAAAACACACGCTCTGAGGTCACGAGATTGTTGCTGTATAGAGTCTGTTGTGTTTGTGGTTTTATCCTCTAGTGTCCTCACAGATGAACTTTAGTAAGAAGAGTGCTGTTGATTTTTTGATCAGTTAAGGCCAAAACACACTGGAGTGTGCAATAGAAATCCAGTTGATGCCCCGCAGCGCGATGCTTTTTGTGTGTGTTGGGGGCGCACTTGACTCGCGTCAATGACGCTGCCGTGCCGCCGGTGTGTTTTGGCCTTTAGGGTTACAGGGTTCTCTTTGTGGTAATTTACAATCTTTTTGGGTTGTTTTGTGTTTCTTTGAGGTAATTTTGGGTCTCATTGAGGTCAATTTATGCATCTCTTCAAGGTGATTTTGTGTCTCTGAGGTTATTTTGTGTCATTTTTTGGTCTCTTTGAGGTCCTTTTGAGTCTTTGTGAGATAATTTTGTATTTTTTGGTTGTTTTGTGTCTTTTTGGTCATTTGGCATCTCTTTGGGGTAATTTTTTGTCTTTTTCAGTCATTTTTGTGGTAATTGTGCGTTTCTTTGAGGAACTTTTGTCTCTGTCAGGTCAATTTGTGTTTCTTAGGTTGTTTTATGTCTCTTTAAGATAATGTTGTGTTACTTTGATTTAATTTTGTGTTTTTTTTAAGGTAGTTTTGTCTCTGATGGAGGTCATTTTAGTTCTGTTTTTGCTTGTTTGTGTTTCTTTGAGGTGATTTTGTGTGTTGTTGAGGTGATATTGAGGGTTTTGTTAGGTAATTTAGTGTCTGTTAGATGTTAGGCCTACATTTTGGTTATTTATTTATTTATCTGGTTGTTTTTGTGTCTTTGAGGTCATTGTGTGTCTCTTGATGGTTGTTTTGTTGGTCTCTTTGCCAATCCTTTGCATATCTATGTAGTCATCTGAGTCCCTTCCTAGTTGCTGCGGGATAATTTAAGAGACAATTTGCAGGTGAAGGCCAGAAGGGCCCCTTACACTTTCGGCCCCTGGACCTGTGCCTGGTAGGCCCATTCAAGTAATCTATTTAGCTCTTTGATACTGGCTTCTCACCATTTGTTTAGTTGAGAACTTAAATTTATACAGTATCAGAGTATAATTCTGGACCAGTAGAAAGCACCATTGACAAACCATTGAGCTGGAACAAAACTACTAATGCGTAATGTGAAGTAAGCACCAGCCAACATGATGACACAAAGCATACCATCAACTGTAATGAGAAGAGGTGAGAAATGCTGGAGAGGCGAGCTGGAGAGTGCAGATAATGCTGAATGGATCCTCTTGAGGGCTTTTTCCTCAATCTATAATGTGCCTAATTTCCCGTGAAGGAACACTGCTACTTGATCAGCCCTCTCTCTGCTGCTCAGTGCTACAGTGTTGCTCGGTTAGGTGGGGCGCCTGTCCGTCAAGGCCTGCATAAACAGAAGCCCAACTTCCCCCTGTGAACCAACCAACATCTGTTTAGTATCAGCCCTCTGCTCTGATCTGCCCCTTCCCATGTCATTTTCCAAACTCTCATTCTCCCATGACTTTTTTCAAAGTGTTTCCTTTGATCCAGGGGTCACTAATGTTTGGATTAAATCGCTGACATCATTGACAAAGTGTCACAGATATTGTTGATGTGTGAGACATATGTGATTGTGTCATCATGTTTGAACATGGTTCTGCTTCTGGTCTACTTTGCTGATCAGTTAAAGGGGGGTGGGTTCTCGGAGCAGGATTGGAAAACAATGATTTGAGAACAGTTATTCTAGTGCTGCAATTTCAACATGAAACTGGCTATGATGATTTTGTCAAGAGGTCATTGGCCTGTGTTTGCTGACACCCTACTTTGGCTGTCCTCTTTCTTTTTGACCAGTCACCCCTGACAGTCTATGGGTTATTTTTAATTAATTAATTTATTTTTTTGATACTCTTAAGTTTAGTAGTGGTACTAGCACTATGCTGTACCACAGTAAGAATAAAGCTAATAAAGTCATGCTACCCTAGTAAGCTGGCTTTGGCCACTGCACTGCGCACCAACTGGGCAGTGGCCGGGTAGGAGCTAGCAAGCCTATTCATTCAATTGCTGCTGGTAACGCCGTGCCGACCCATCGTGGTAAGACAGTGCTACTGCTGATTGTGCCCACCCTCCAGTCCCCCCTCTGATAACCCAGTACCAAGTAGTATTGAAACTTCTTCAGTCAAACAATTCCTGTATTTAATCCCTTTTGTATCGGGGCTCCAATCCTGGACCGTCTCAGCTCCCTGCCAGATCAGCAAACATTCTGTTGCTGCCGTTGCTAATGGTCAGTTCAACGTCTGCCTGGTTAGCATGAGCTAACACAGCAGCAGTGGCTAACATCCAACACCAGTCAACTGTCACTTGGTAACGTTAGCTCTGCAACGCTCTCACTAATAATCCCTGGCACAAAGCTCACACTCACAAGCTCACCACAACCACTACAGTCTGTGGTGTGTTGAAGTTGTGCATGTATTTGACGCAGTTGACAGTTCAGCATGTAGAGATGCCACCACATTTTTGAAATTATGGCTATACACTACACGGCAGTCCATCAACATTATGGGCATCGAATGTTGGAGTCTATTGGTATATGTATCACCTAAAAGGTGCTGGTATTGGTACTGGTATCTTAATTTTTTAAAATGATACCCTATCTTCTGCCCTTCCCTCTTTGTTGCTCTCTCTCTAACCTCTCTGATCCTCTCTGTCTCTTCTACAGCAGCCTCTCTATGTCCCCTGTGCTCCTGTGGGTTGCCAGGTCCATGTTTCCTTTTCATTTCTGTCATCGCCGCTCTCCCTCCCTTTTCCTAGTACACCTGGCTGAATATTGGCCCCCAGATGATAATAAAACCCACAAACCCCCAGGCTTGTAAAAATCTGGGCAGGGGCGCACCGCAGTCTCCTACCCCCTGTATGCTCCCTGTTTCCTCGATTCCCATCCTGTCTGGAAACATCAGTACCAGCGTGGACACACTGTGTGTTTGTTTTTGTTCCTAAAAGCTGCATTCTTCGAGTGCTACACCCTGATGGGTGTTTTTGCAGATTTAGGCTGAGAGTGAAAGAGGAGGGAGGAGATAAAAGAGACAAAGGGAACAGAGAGAGGGATGGATGTCTAAAATGTAAAAAGAAGTATTTGTGTCCATGAAACATATTAAAACAAAGTTTAATCGAATTGCATACATTGCGTTCGCATTTTGGAATATGTTATCAGGACCAATCAAAAGTTAGACAAAATGAAACAACAACGTGTCCATATTCTCTTCTGTTGATTGTGTAATTTGTTGGGGCTTTTATTTTGAAACATAAGCAACTGCCAACCAAATTGGGCTGCTCGGGATAAAAATGAACATGACTTGTCTTGATATAAAGACTCAAAACTACACATTCATGCACTCCCGTAGGTCTGCGACTTCTTCTACACAGGTAGCTCTGTGGAATAGTGATGCCAGCTCCGATGTTTTTCATTCCTCAGCTACTTTTTCAGCTCTCCCCTGTGAGATTTGCAAGGCAAACAGCTTTGCCACTGTTCCCAGCAGGCATGAATGGTCCACTCTGTCAAAACCCAAAGAGCAGAGGAGGAGCCCAAACAGATGGGGGGTTATTTGAGCATTGGACGTATCTTAATGTTTGGAAAGATAATCTGTGGGGATTTGGATTCCTTACGGTGGCGAGGTGTTGATGTTTGGGCTGGGCCGGGCTGTAGGTGCTGCTGGAGGAAGAACATCAGATAACCCAAACTGCTGAAACTCTCCCTAGATGATGAACAGGCTCTCTTTTGTACCTGAAGTAATCCATATTCCCCGACACTCCTCCATTTGGGGCAGGTAGGCAGATGAAGAATATCCTGCTCACTGGAGGCATTTGTTAGGCGAATGTCCTCGACTCAATAAGGCTACTGTGTGAGCCATTGCTGTACAGGCATTGAGGTTTTGGGAACAATTAAGCAGTATAGTGCTCGGCTCAGTTTCAGCATCATTCATTGAATGATGGTTCATTGATTGTGATTTATATTTAATCTTTAAGATAGATTGATAGATTAAGAGATGATAGGTGATGCAGATGATGATTATGTCCCATGCCAAATTTATAAAAATTCATCCTTCCCATAATATCTGCAGTAAAAAAGTGGTTATGACAAGTAGACTACAGTTGAAGGAATGATTAGGGTTTGTCAATTTAAAGACCTTGCTGAAGTTATACACCTTAAGATTTTCAGACATCAGACCCATTTTTGATACTGTCTATGGCCATCATATGTAATTTAGTCAGGACCGCTTTAGTCAAAGAAAATTTGCATTAACAGTGTTATATTTGGCAGTACGGGTCTGCTCTGGGGCCTCTCTGCCTTTCCTAGGCCTGCACAGAAAGTCTAAGGCAGTGAGAGTGCACGTATCTGCCCTTCCACGTGCCTACGTGGAAAGCCTTAATGGAGAGAGAGCACACCTTTCTGCCCCTCCATGCGCAAACGAGGAAAGCCTTAAGGCAGAGAGAGCAAATCTCCCTGCCCTTCCACGCGCCTAAGGCCTAAGGCAGGAAGAGCAGCAGCAAAGACCCCTGGGAACAGAACAGAGCCAGCATCACTGACAAACAGAAATTACATTGATAAGTCAGACACAGCATGAAAAGGACAGGCCAGAGCCGTTTAAATAGGTCGCCATGAATGAGATTTGCCAATTGGTTGCATAGAAAGGAATCATGTGATCTATCAGCTGACTCCCTTCCATCAATCAGCTGCTCCATCAGTTGATTGAGCTGTTTGAGATCAGCTGATGTAGCTGGGATGTGAGCTGAGCTGGACATTGTGTCCTTCCCGAACTAACACTATGCTCAATTAGTTTTTATTGTTTATGGCACAGTCTGCCATTCCCGTACTATATTTAAATTGCACCCATGCACAAGTGATTTACAGGAAATGATGCATATATGTCACAATAACCACAGTATTGCAGTACTGCTCTATTGACAAGCCAGCTATGGGGGGTGGCAAGCAACTGCTTCACCTGCTATGTTCATGTATTTTCTTTCTTATAGGGGAGCACCGTGCATTTACACTATGCTACAAGTGCAAGCGGCTTGACTAGGCGCTGAGCATCTATTCTGCTCTGAGTGCATCATGTTTGCCGTTTTACTCTGATCGCAGGATTGAAGGAGGGGTGGTACAAATACCACAGAGACTAACCATACATCACTGAACAACAACAACAACAATGGAATAGAAATTAATACTGAACCCACATAAACTGGCAGGTCTGTCTTCCCTTCCAATGTGCTCCAGCGCTCCCTTTTTCCAGAGCAAGCACTCTACCTTGTGCCGACATTTTTACATCCGTGGATATTCTGTATCATAGCAACCAGACACAACCAAAAGCAACAAGAAACCTAATAATAGCCAAAAGATAAAGCTTATTTATAAAGCACTACAATCAGGGTAAATTATTTAATTTGCAAAAACAGACACAAATGGCAGTAATACCACATATCATGCTGTTGAGAGGGGAAATTCCTTCGCCCCGACAGCCGTACAGAAAGATTGTGGTTATTGCAAATAGACTACGGTGAAGGAATGTTTGGGGTTAGGCAACTATAATTCTTGAGATTTTTGTGAAATCTCACCCCGTCTATGGATGGCATCGTTGTGCAATTACCTCTTAAGTTTTTATTGTTTGTGTTAGAGTCGGACATTCTCCTTGCTGGATTTTTTTTGCCTTCATCAGCATGACTGTGTGGAATTTTATCTCATCAACATCAGCTTCATTGTTTACTTCGATGACTTTATGCTGTGGACCTCCTACTGCAGCTGCTTCACACTAAAAGCATTCGGCTGGTGAAACAAAAGATGGCTTTTATTGTCAGGCAGCTGCAGAGGAGGCAATGTATTTATCATTGCAATTACAAAACAAGTATCTACAAAACAAGACATGGTCAGCTGATCAGTTTTAATGAGTGGCTCTGTGGTATTGCCAGATTAACTAGAACTGAAAACGTAAGGACTGTAGCTTTAAAGGTGTATTATGCAGGAGCTCCTGGTTACTGTTTGCTCACAGTTTCAGCAGTGAAAGTAAAAGCAAAAGCCAACACTAGGATTGACTCCACTTGGCGTGTCGCCTTGCTACATTTTTATTTTTCTGCACTATGTCCTTGATTTTCATAGCTCTGCATGCTGCTTGTGGTCTGGCACCTGGTCCCGACCTCACCTGAGCGGTTTGCCCAGAAACGTCCTTAACACAGCATCATGAGAAGAAAATAAGAAAATACAGGCAGAGGGGAGTTTTTGCAGATGAATACACCGCCACACAGAGTCATAAGTGAAGACTGAGAGGGATTTCTTCTGTATAAGTCTATACATTGGGTCTCATTCATGAAACATGAGCAGAAGGAATTTGTGTGTAAACTGTTCGCAGAAGGAAATTCAAATCAATATCTTAGTAGCTCCGATCTTTTTTGTGGGTACTAACAAAATCTACACCTGCCTCTGACTGCTCGTAGTGATTTGTAAATAAGATATTGCACAGAAATATTGCTTGTCTCTTGTCACAATACACAAATGCCTATGAAACATGTAAGTTAAACATGACATGAGATTAGCAATGTAACACATTTAGTGATTTAGATGATTTAGATTTAAACTTCAGATTAGGGTTCTTCGAAACATGAATTAGTTATTTAATTCAACTTAATACAAAATTTTCTTTGTTCTCTCCATGTTCACAATGGGATGCACCTATCCATAGTAATTTTCACCTCTATATATATGGTGGTCGCTGACTGTTCAAGGACAGAGATGTACGCTAATGCCTGACTGGCGGGAGTGCACTATCAATTTACGATTGATTGGCATTCATGAACATACACCTGTGCGTACAAATACAAGTTTTCTGCAGTGTTCATGAATCTGGCGTAGGTTTTTAGTCACAAGATTTTTATGTGCAAATCTACTTACAGATTTACTACCATGTAATGAATGAGACCCATTGTTTGTTTTAATTAAAATCCTGCATAGTATTAAATAGCAAGTGAGGCAGCTATTGTGATTACTGTTAGGTAAACTTGAATCAAATTTCCTTCAATTCATCAAATTATTGCAATACAGGAAACAGTTGTTCTCCTTTGTGTGTCTGCAGCATGATAAAAACATCCAGGATTACCTCCATCCCTGACACAAAGCTGACAGCGCACAGATCTCAGTATCTTTTCCCCAATTGAAAAATCACACGTATTAACCCGAGTGGCTGCCCCCTCCGCTGATAAAAAGCAGGGCTATCGGCTGAGTTATCAGGCTCGGAGGATATGAGAGCTCGATGGCTGGCCTGATACTATGACACCAGGTCTTTGGGATGTAAGTAACGACCCCACGAGTGAAGGATCATCAGCACAGAGCCTCAAAACATGCTGATAAGACTAATGAATTTAACTGGTTGATATGCAGGGACCTGCTACAAGCAGAGACAGGTCTGACCATTACTCATACTGATTAGTTCATTACCGCACTGCGATAGGGTCATTTTTAATTATATTGGCATACGGGAATACATTTTCATTGATGCTGATTAAATTTGCTAACAACATACACATAAACTTTGGAGTAGTGGATGGCAGGAGCGTTTGGCTACAAACCCAGTTGTATCTTTGGCAGGAAGCCAAGACTAACAGCCGCATCAGATGTGATATCGCCTTGAAAAGTCACTGTCATAATTTATTCTCAAGTGTGCCATAAAAATACACCCAGAAAGAAATCTTACATTCTACTGGCATAACCTTTGACTCTCAGGAGCCCACGTGGGAGCTCCACTTTCTATCAAATCTGCAGCTCAGTTGGTTTTATAGTCTCTGTGGCCACACTAGCATGTCATCAGAGTGTTTGTGGTGAGCAGAGGTAGGTTGGAGATAGTCTGGGTAGAGGCTGTGACCTTGTCTTTGGCAGGGTCTTATCCCCTGAGCTCACTGCAGGCTTCTGCAAGGTGTCTTATCTGCAATGCTGGCCTCTGATCTATAGACACATCAAGGTGGTGGAGGGAACCCATCATGGCGAGGACTTCAAGGAACGCACTCTGACCTCAGCTGCAACTAGGTCAGAGTTTTATCTAGCTTAAGGTTTATTTGTTTTTCTCCAGTTGACTCCAAAGAGGCCTATATGAGAACCAGACGCTTTTTTAGGATGTGAATCCATCCCTGTTAATCTTCAAGAATGTGTGAAAGTGTGCAAGCGAGCCTCAAATGGATGAATAATGCATCTGATGTTTTATTACTGAAAAATCTGGACCATTAAGCTTAACCAGATTGCGTTTGGTTTGTGTGTCAGTCTGTCTGTTTGTGAGGCTTTTAACAGAAGTGTGTGTGTGTTTTTTTTCCCTCCCTTGCGCCTCAGTGCCAAAGCAGTGGGGGACGGCGCTCATATTTTAAAATTTCATAAAGGCACATGAGCAGTTGGAGGGGTCTGGATGTGGGACTCAAGCCACACAGGAGGGAGGGAAGGAGGAAAGAAGGGAAGGAGGGAGGGAGGCCTCTTCCCTCAGCAGCTACCGAGTGCCTCCTTATCAAATGCTCTCACACAGATGAGTAAACATGGACGGATAAACATCAGGGAGAAGCTGCGGTCACAGCGCAGGAACATCAGCAAACACATTACCTGCCAGGTTAACCCTAGCTTAGCCCCTGCTCACATCATAACAGCAGAAATCTATATGGTATCAGATGCTGGTATTTATTGAATTACTGCGTTTCATCTTCAACCAAATAGCCACCATGGGTAACCTTTCCTTAAACCTAACATAAAAAAAGTCTTTATGCTGTTTCAGAGGCAAAATGTAAATTTACTCCACGAAACTGAGAATTTTTTTAGGGAGCTGGTCAAGTGCAGGACAAATAAAATAAAGATAAAAAAATTTAGAGTAATTGAAAATCTGAAACCCTGAAAAAATGGCTCACAGCTACATCAGCTCACATCCCAGCTGCATCAGCTGATCTCAAACAGCCCAAACAACTGATGGAGTAGCTGAATGATGGAAGAGAGTCAGCTGATAGATAACAAGATTCCTTTCTACGCAACCAATTGGCGAATCTCATTCAGGACGCCTATTTAAACTGTTCTGGCCTGCCTACTGTTGCTGCTTCCTCTGCAAACCGCTTTGCGACCTGCCTCCACCCCAGCTCCTCCTTTTCATGTTGTGTCTGAATTCAATGTCATTTCTGTTTGTCATTGATGCTGGCTCAGGGAGGTTTGTTCTCTTTGCCTCAAGCTGCAAAACAGACTGCTGTAATTTTAACGTGTATAGAGCCAGCATATTGTCACATCTGATTGTGAGTTTATTTAAGAGTTTATTTCAACTAATTTCAACTAAACCAGAGTTGGTAATTGTTGAGACAGTGAAAAGAAAAAACAAGACTTTTTTTGTGAATTTTATTTTGTTTCTGTTGACTTTGAATGAAGTGTGTTTTACAATGATAGAACAGTTTATTAAATTGGAGTCTGGTGGGCTTGGCAATGGCAATTTGGGGCTGTTTCTGGTTTAACAAAGAGTATCTTACTCTTTAACAAAAAGGTCTATCTCTGTAGGGATCCTTTCCATAATGTTGTCAGACAGTTGCAATATTAATCTGAACCTGTCAGTGGCAAAAACAAGCACTTTTGGTTTTGCAGCAGCTGGCTGTCTTGCTTAATACTGGACCAATGTCAAAAATTGTTGTCCCCATTAGAGACTTAGACACAAAAACATGAGACAACAGGGCCCAGGTTATCTGGAGATAGAAAAAAGAGAAAAAAGATACTCTTTTATATAGAGATTACATGTCGATTAGAAACCCACCTAATTCAGCTTCATTCACCTCAGAGTATCCTGAAGGTCCTTTTGTTGCAATCTAGTAAAGTGTATAGGATTTTTAAAAACCTCGTTATGATTTAGTTTGCTTTGGAGGTGATTATGCACTCCTTATGAGCTTACAGCTCTCAGGACGTTTTAACTACTGTAAGGAATTGTTTGGCTGTAGTGCACCAATCCTGAGAAATATGCCCCCGATACAGTCTCCAGTCAATAAATTCAGTATTTTTTTCAGTCTACACGTGAGCACCTGGGCCTCGTGGGAACACTGCAGCTTTCACTCGCGCTGTAAAACCGTCAAAAATAATGCTTGGCTGAAGATATAACATGCGGCATTACATACGTGAGTCATGCTTTAAATCTCTGCTTTAAATACCCTGCCATTTCACATGACAACAAGCATGCCGCGTTCCCTGCATTCCTCATGTGCACCGAGGATTATTTCAGTGCCCTGTCATTAGGAGAGGTCTGTGCGATGACAACACAGACTTAGGCAGCTTTACTTCACGTTTGATGTGGCCTGTAAATATTTCCCCTGACATGGGGCTTTCACGAAGAAGGTTCCCCTTTGTGAGGCAGCTGTAATCATTATGGGATTGTGTTGCTAATGGTCCTTCGGAGACAGACATTTTACCCCAGACAGTCTGAGAGAAAAAAGTCACACATTTTTCTTGATGAGACGGCAGAGTGAGAATGAAGGTTGTGACTGTGTTCTGTAATTAATAATGCATGAGGCCTTGCTGTTAGTGCTGAACACAAGTCTCTGATATTTGGAAGACATTCTGCACAACACATTTCAGAGCCACAACCACCACTGTTCGTTCCATCCACCCACTAAGTTAGGACAAATTCAAAAGAGCAACATGAGTGTGATCATTTGTCGTGGTTTTAACGCCTCCGCGGCGGCAACAGTTATGGGAGGAGGCATGATGTTTTCAGATTGTCCATCCGTCTGTGTGTACGTCCATTCCAAACTTGTGAAAGCTTTATCTTAAGAACACCTTCAAATTTGGCACAAACGTCCACTTGGACTCAACAATGAATTATTTAGAATTTGGTGGTCCAAGGATAATGTCATTGTAACCTTGCGTCCATCTCATTCTCATGAACATGATATCCTAAGATTGCAGAATGCATTAAGGAAATTTTTTCAGATCTGGCATAAATGCCAAACTTAGATGCAACAATGAACTGATTACAATTTAGTGGTCAAAGGTCAAGGTCATTGTGACCTCTGAATTAATACAATTTCTTAAAAAAGACATTGAGAAAATTTCTTTTAATTAAGCACAAATGTCCATTTGGACTGAAGGATGAACTGATTCAAATTTGACAGTCAAAGGTGAAAGTTGCTCTAACCTTGCGTCCGTCTAATTCTTATGAGTGTGATATCCCAAAATAAAACTTTGAGGAAATTTCCTCAAATTTGGCACAAATCCACTTGGACTTCATAATGAACTAGTTAAAATTTGGTGGTCAAAGGTCAAGGTCATATTGTGACCTTGCGTCTGTCTCATTCTCATTAACATGATATCTTAAGAATGCCCTAAGGAAATTTCTCAAATTTGGCACAAGCATCCACTTGGACTCAAGGATTAGCTGATTATATTTTCATGGTCGAAGGTCATGGTCACTGTGACCTCAAGTCCATCTGATTCTTGTGAATCCAGTATCTCAAAAAACCTTGAAGGCTTTTTTTCAAATTTGGCACAAACATCTACTTGGACTCAACAATAAAGTGATTACAATTTGGTTGTCAAAGGTCAAGGTCATTGTAACCTTGTGTCTTTCTGCTTCTCATGGACATGATATCTTAAACGGGCACTGTGTAGGAATTTCTCCCATCTAGTGCTGAGATTGTATATTGCATTCAAACGGATAGCGCACTCTAGCGCCTCACTGTTTCAGATGCGTATTGCAGCAACGGTAGCTGCTGTGTACCAAAAAGTTATGATAACATTGATAAAACCATGTCATCTGATACTTAATGGAGTATTCATTTAGGCTCATACACAGACGCACGCAACGTGAGTTGACAAACCCCCTCCTTACCGTGCTGGCTGTGTTTACAGTGGGACTGTTGGGCATCCATGTTTTAGAATTTTTAACTTCTTTGCAGCAACATTTGAAGGATTGTCAACTATCATGGCTACATGTGAGTCAGGACAGACATGGATGTAAACTGTAACTGAGGCATACGACTGCAAAGTGGTAATTCTAGTTCACTATTGATTAGCTGCTCTTGGAGCCAACAGCAAATTTAACTTTGGGAACTTAGCTGAGCACTAATGGCCTTCCAGCTTGGTGTGAGCGGCATTCTGGCTGCGTGCTGTGGCACTGTGAGACTAGCAGATGGCTCTGGGGCACTGTTGTTCAACACTGCATTTGGTTGCTTTCCAAACACAAAAGATTTGTCACACTGGTTAAGTCAAATTTAATGATGATGGAAGAGATGATGAAAAGATTATTTTGTTGTCATTTTCTTTTAATAATGGAAAGTTTGACAGGAATTGGAAAATGTGGCATCACGCTGTGAAGCATTGATCTGTTGTTGTGCTTTGGCGTTGGCCCCTATTTGCCTAATGGTCACCCAGAGTGCCCTTGACTGGCGACTCGGCAGGATGCCTGGGCCTTTGCCATGTTCTGCTGGCATCAAGGGGCAAGCTGGTGGTGATGGGTGTCTTTGAGTCGAGTGGCTGTCTCAGATGTGAGATTAAGTGTGATAATTGCTCAAGAAGCAGCAACAGGGGAGCGGCACCCCAAGAAGAGGGGGAAGACAAAACAACTGCACTTACTGTATTAAGACAAGCAGCTCATGCTTCTGAACATCTGGCCTAATGTAAGTTTACTCTCAAGGCCACAGGTTAAAAAAAGCCCATGCAGTGATAGCAAGGGTACTTAAAGTCTGGTCTGGCTCCAAAGACGGGTCATAGGGAGGTCAGAATCAATTCTAAGGCAAATATTAAAAGTTCTTGGGCTGTGTTAAAGGCTTGAAGATACACCCTTACTTGACCACATGACAGTACAGGTGTAAATGCACCTAAAATGCATTGAGGATAGATTGTGATCAGATCGGCCAAAGCACCCTTAGAGATTGGTCAGGGATGCATCGTGACCACATCTAACACAAGTGCAAATGTGTTTCCAATTCACAAACAACTACATGGGTGAAAATACCTAATTGGGTGCAAGGGTGTAGGCATTTTTTCAACATTTGTGGGGACACATAGTAAGCAGAAGGTTTGGGGTACCCCTCAAAAAATTCTGAGCTTGAAACACTTCATTTCCTGCACTCTGGTGAATTTTTTATAAACTAGTTTATGACTTTTCTGCAACAATTTATGGTGGAAATATGGTACTTCCTGCTTCAACGGTCCATAACCGCGTCTCTTCTTCTTTCCGTTGTGTGGCAAATTATTGCAAAGCAACTGTTGCTTTTGAGGCTACATGTTGCCAACACCAGCTTTCACTAAAGGCATTGTTGCGTCTGTGAGTCACATTCTAGAAGTCCATTGAAATAAAAGGACAAATGCACATATTCTATTGAGTAGGACGTGTCCTATACATCCCTGTCCTAGCCCCCATATACATCTACATCATTACCCAGTTAGAGAACTAAGCTCCTAGCCGAAAAGCAGCAAGAAAGCTTATTTAGGTTTGACACCCAGTCTCCATCTGTAAAGGTCACCATCACTATCCTCTCCCACCAGTTTTGATTGTGTTCCTACATCCAGACTGTCCTCTGGACAGTGGTAGCACCCACCACAGTTGAAATGAAAGCAGCTGCATAATAAAACAGCATTCTACTCGGACTTCCTCTTCAAAATTTCAGTTGTTGAAGATGGCTTGTTTACTGCTTTAAAAGCAAGCAAAAGTTCATGCAATGGTGAAGCTTCACTTTTTTTCTTCTTCTTCTTTTGGACACACATGAATGAGAATAGTAACGTTCCATTGTTTGAGGTGGACAGAGTGATTGGATCTCAGTCAGATCAGTCAGTGCTTCCAGTGTCCTGACTGACACTGGAAGCACATTAATACCAGGTTTAAATGTAATCAGGGTAATTTTAGGTGGCAACCTTTGGGGCTGTAAACGAAGCCAGTGCTGTGGTGCCAAAAACTGCAGTTCCTCTAATGGCCACTTGAGGCTGGCTCCAAGAAGTAGTCAGTTTCTACAGACCAACTTTTGCTATCTCAGTGTTTTTTTTTTTTTTTTTTTTTTTTTTTTTTTCAGTTCATGAAAGTGAGTTGTTAAATTTTAGTTGCCAAAAAAGTCTTCTTCAGTGTTTGGTTGTACTCCACTAAAGCTCCGATCACACAAGTGTTTTAGCAGCTGGAGGCAGCTTTTGTAATTTTTGTGTTGTGTTGTGGCCCACCTTGCATTTCTTTGCTCTAGACGCCTGGTGTTTATACACTCTAACTCTGAACTCCTCGAGTTGAAAAAACTGAAACGCAGTGCACCGTATGTCATCTCTTTTTCATCATCTTTTTTCCCATTGTCATGGTCTTCTGTGGTGGTCACGACAACAAGTTTACAGTTGGTAAACAAATGAGGAGAAACTGGTGGTAGCAGTGGCTGGATACCAAGAGCTATACAGCCTTACAATAGCCAGCAGGTTGTCAAACTGCCCGAGCTCCTGGACCAACTGGTGGTACTCCCTGTGATCCATTCTCTTTTTTAGGGTCTCATGTACCCACACAAATCTCTTTCCCTGTGCCCAACAAACTATTTGCGCACTGCCTCAACCAGCGCTACAGCATGTACTATCTGCTTGTCCATTTTGATAACTAGATAATAATTACTGTGGAAAAAAAACAAAGACAAAAAAACGGGAGTGACTGACGTGATGGATTAGTTGCCTGGCAACAATAAAAGGTAAGTATTTTGTTTTCATGGTTTTAAGTCTACTTACTCTGCCTCTCATCCAAATATGGTCACTTCTGCCTCCAAAAAACATAAGGTTCCAAAGTTGAGACTTCAAAACGGGAGTCCACAAACCAGTGGGTGACATCACAGTAAAACTGGCTATGTCCTTTATTTTACACAGTCAGTGGTTAAATTATACTAAGATACAATCCGGATCTGAGATGCATTTTAATGTGAGGTGTAAAGGGGGTTATAAACATATTTCAGGCGATCTCTGAGGCTGTTGTTTGTTGTGTTGTTGTTTGTGGCTGCATTTTAAATTCACACTGCAGTTCCCCGGAAATGTGCATTGTTTTGACATGTCTGTTTTGATGTTGTTGTTCCAAAAGTCACATTTCCATATAGACCTAACTGCTTTTTGTGCACATGCTTCATTCTCATGGTGTAACAACGGGGGGTCCTCTGAAAAAGTTGTTGCAGGCACAGTGTTTGTTTTTCGATTTCCTGTGGTTTCAAATGTTATTTTTCAAAAGAATGTGTTTGTGTTTCACAGATGGGCTTTATTTTTGCCAGCGACTAATTAGAGAAGTGAGATTACAGCAGCAGCAAAGAAAAATAGATGCTCAGGGGCAGGCAACAGAATATGTGAGCTAAACAGAGGGCACATAAATAAATGGCTCACAGATACTACTTTTTCCTCTTAGAGTGAAATTCCTGGCCTAGTGACCTCTTCATGGGAATCCCCGTTCTTCAATTACACCCTGCCAGCACATGACCAGAGTGTCTAGAAATCAATGGAGAGCATCTGTCCCACTGAGATAACGGTGTACCCAGGAGATGTGTCATGAGCTGTCAAGCTAACATCTAATTAATTAGTCTGAAACTTCAGTCTGACCGCACTGATCTGACAACGTCAAGTCACAACCGGCCGTGTTATGTACTGTAGGTAGACCTCAAATATTTGAAAACCCAGATGGTTGAAGTATGATGCCTATGTGGCCTATTTCATACAGTCGCACTTCCCCCTTCCCCCTGCTTTATGTAGTCAGAGCACTAAGAGGCAAATCATTAGGCCATAGCCAAGAAATCCTGACATCTGTTTTTTCCATTCTGCTCTCAGCCTTAGCTCATTTCGTCCGTGCTGTAACTCAGTAGCACACGTTTTGTGAGTGTGGGCTATTCCCAGCTGACATTGCACAGCTGGGCTCGCTTCTGGGCCAGCCGTTAGAAGTTACCCAGAGGTGCTTCTGGAGTTACACGCAGAGGGAAGAGAGAGAGAAAGAGAGACTAAACTGATTAATCACACCTTTTTTTCAAAAGTTCTTCTGTTCTGTGTTGCTTGTTCTTCACACTCGTGTGGAAACATAGTGGTAGAAATGCACAGTCCGTTCATGATTTTGCAGCATCTCATGCATCAGGCTCTGTTGATAATGTTTAGGATTGGTAGGATCTGCTCATGTTTCCACTTAAAGAAGTATTTCACTGCAGGAAAGATGGTCTTTTCATCAACCTGGTCTATCTATGAAGTACAAAGATGCAAATACTTTTAAAGCTGGTGCTACATGACCAGAGAAAACAGAAAAAGGGATATGGCATTTGCTTTTGCTCAAGAGGCAGAAAACTATGAGAAGGCACTGTGCTGAACCTGACCTCTCTTGATCTGTTTCTGTAATCTTTGTGTCCCTGGTGGTGGGCACATGAAAATGCAGACAATGTATAGTTTTAGCAAAAGCCCTAAAGCCAGCTTAAGTTCGCAGGGTTATGTGAAAGTACGAAGTAGGAAGTACAATCTATAGCTTTAGCAACAGCCATAAAGCCACCTCAGATCCGCTGGATCATGTTAAACACGTCATCTGGGGCATCTCTCTCTCTCTTCTTTACTCTTTGTGTCCGTGGTGCAGACAATCTATAGTTTTAGCAACAGCCATAAAATCAGCTGTGTGATGTGAAATGCATCATCCACAGCAGCTCTCTCTTGATTCACTTCTGTACTCTTTGTGTCCATGGTGGCAGGCATATGAGAGTATGATCTGTAGTTTGAGCAACAGCCCAAAAGCCAGTTCAAATCCACCAGATGACGTGAAATGCGCTATCTGGCGGATTTGAGCTGGGAGTTGAGCAGGGACATCTGAGTGCTGACAAGATGGTGGAAAATTTATCACGGTTCATTTACCCACATTGTTATGATACAAAGCTGGTTGAGAATCAGCAAAGTATCCTTTTTAAGTGAACTGAAATATGTTTAAAACATTTGGCCAAGAAATAGGCAATGAAGTAGCAGAATCTTAGTTTAAATTTGATCAGCATTGCTTAGTTTTACAGTGTGATCTGAGTTTTGTCTGCCTTTGAGGGAAACTGCGCAAGAGACAGAGAAAGGCGTCTCTCTCAATCCGCTTCTGTACTCTATGTTGGTGGTGGCAAGCATACAAAAATGCTTTAATCTGTGCTTAGTTTTTAGTTTAAACAACAGCACAAGAGCCAAACACATCATCTGGTGGCCTGTACTCTGTATGATCATTTGCACAATGACGCCATTATTTACTTTTGGCTTTTCTCATCTCTTCCTGACAGGAATACATGGATGCCAACAAATGCATCGATGAACTTCTCAAACAGCTTGAGGAGGAGCGCCGAAATGTCCGAAGGTAAGAGCTTCTTAAGATTTCTCGGCAGATGTTTAGTTGCCGAGAGGACATCAGCAGCTGCCTGCAATCCATTCCCGACCACAGGCAGCAGAACAATGTTGGTTGGTTTTGAGCTCGAGACAAGCTTTGTACGCTGTTCTTGAGAAATGCTTTTTGTGTTGGAAGCACACTAAAAAAGTGGCAGACAAAGGGTAGACTCTGGTCTTAGTGTGGGGTTGACTGGGGGCATTTCTCATGGAGGTCCTTTGGAGCAGATTTTGCCCAGACAATGGGAATGAAGAGCTTATGGAGATGCCAATCTAATGACCTTGTCCCCTCCATGCTGCTATCGTCCTAGCCCTTCCAGCGATGCACTGCCCCCATAGAAAAAAAGAGACAATTTTTTAAACTTCAGCCTCTTTTGTACAGCCCTCTCTCCATCTCAATGGAGCTGTATTCCCCTGGCTCAAAGTAATTTTCCCCCTGAGTGAGCAGAGAGGGGCAGGGGCTTGGACACAAGGGTTTAGGGGTCTCAGGGTGGGTGGCTGGGGGGATGGATGACCACTGACCAACCCCTTTACTAGGCCAGGGCAGCCCCTTAATAAAGGAAGTGATGTGTAAAGGAATGACCCTCTCGTCTATGTCATCTCCACCCCTCTTTATAAGACAGGGGAGTCATCTTTGGTGAGTGACCTAATGGCCACTCAATGTCTGTGTTGGGACTGATCTGTGTTTGGGCCAGAGGAGCAAGTGGTTTCAAAGCCATGACCTTGTAGTGACTCCATTTGATTAGAGTGACTGTCGTACCCACAATCACCAATACTTACCTTTACTTTTCTGTTAATATTACAGACATTAATTCAACAGTTTGATGTGCAGTTTTAGGTGTGAGTTTATGGGCCTCTGCTTTGTAAATCTGAGAGTATTTTACTGTCACAATAAAGCTGGATTTACTGCCACCCAGGCAGATGCTGTTTGGTTTAAACTTAGCTCAAACTTGAAGTAGGATCTGACATATGAAGTGCATCTTTTTAATCTGCCAAACTGCAGACCACTGTTGGAGACCAACAAACAGCAAAACCAGTTGTGTTTTAGTGAGTCATTGCTATGTTTCAAGCACCTTTTTAGTCACCAAACGTGGGTGTTTTATAGCGATCCATCGCTGTTTTTACACTATGATGCTTTTGGAGCCAGTATCATAGTGTTTTTACACTATGATACTGGCTCCAAAAGCATTTGTTTTTTTACTGAGAAGTCACTGCATTTCCTGTGGCTGCTTTTTACTGATACATTGCTGCATTTTCTGCTGGAAAAGTGGCACGAAAAACAGTTGTTTTTTACAGAGACATCCCTGTGTTTCCTGTCATGGTAGTGGTATGAAAACTGGCTGTTTTTTACTGAGACATTCCTGCATTTCCTGTGGTGATAGTGCAGTGAAAAGCAGCTGTTTCTTACTAGGACAAAAAGTGGCACAAAAAAACAGTCATTTTTTACAGAGACATCGCTGAATTTCAAAGAAGTTGTTTCTTATGAGACGTTGCTGCATTTTCTGCTGGAAAAGTGGCACAAAAAACAGCTGTTTTTTTACAGACAACACTGTGTTTCCTGCTGGGATAGTGCCATTAAAAGCAGTTGTTTCTTACTGAGATGTTGCTGCATTTTCTGCTGGAAAAGTGGCACAAAAAGCAGCTATTTTTTACAGACATCGCTGCCTTTCCAGTCGGGATAGTGGCATGAAAAGCGATTGTTTTTTTATGGACATCACAGCGATCCCTTCTCGAAAAGTGGTGCAAAAAGCCGTTGGTTTTTACAGAGACATCGCTGCATTTCCTGCCAGGATAGTGCCACAAAAAAGCAGTTGTTTACTATTTACTGTAGGTGTTGTTGCATTTTCTGCTGGAAAAGTGGCAGAATCATTTGTTTTTTATCAAGACGTTGCTGTGTTTCTAGGATTTTGCCCCCAGAACTGGGTATTTTAAGCCAAAACATGATCTTTTCCTAACCATAACCAAGTGTTTTTGTGTGCCGAAGAAGCATTGTTTAAACATTAATTATCAATGTATCAGCCACATATTTGCCAAGGTGCAAATGTAATGTATGGGTCTTTGGTTTGCAACATACAACGCCAACATGTTTTCTGGCAATTGTGTTGGCTGAGGGCAGGTGCTGAATATGGAGACAATGGCAGCTTCCATTAAGCACCAATGCTTCCTTCTGTCCTCCACAGGATACAGTGACAAGTGTGACTTCTGCACAGTTAAGATGCAATAGCCATTATAAAGACACCCTCGCAATTTCAGCTAGTGCTTTGAAAAGCCCTTTAAAGCACACATTTTTTAGAAACAACGTACCACCAGGCAGGATTTGTACTCGTTTCTTTTCCAGTGTTGGTCAATTCAGAGTGGCGACAGTGATAAACGACTTCACAAAGGCTTTTGTTCAGCTAAAACATAGACTACAATTCAAAAAACCCGCCTCTTCTCCCTTATTAAGCAGCATCTCACGATGCTACGGATGTCTCCCTCCACCCCCTGGAATATGGGGCCTATCAATCTGTCAGTAGGAGAAAGAGAGGCCCTCACATTCCTCTAGTTCTCTGCATCCTTACTTCATGACCCACTGACCCACTACATTTATGTCTCTCATTGTATCATATTATGGGGTAGTTTCACACTAGTGAAGTACGCAGGTTTGACAATCATGACTTCTTTTTAAACTGGGCTACTTTTTTGAGTTTTAGGGATGTAAGTATATCAAATACCCTTGTAGTTGTGTCAAAGGAACAGGCGGGGCTGTCTTCTTTATTTTCCTTTTTGTTGTGGTTTATATATATGTGTGTATATATATATATATATATATATTTATATACATACATGCATGTATATATATAAATATATACCCCCCCCCCCCCCCCGAGGAACATTTAATCTTGGCCACCAATTCCATAACTCTCAGATTTTGGATTGTATTCCTGCTGAAACATGTGGGTTTTAAGATTTTGGTTTATTGGTGATCTTTTGTTTTTTTTATAGTAGCAAGTACCGCTATACTCTGTTACAGTAAAATCCACGGCTGCAATAATGGTGTTTTTTTTTTTTTTTTGTTCCCAAGCATGCTCCACCTAGCTAGTGCTAGGCCTAGTGCGAACCCTCCATGTAAAAAGTATTCGCCAATCGCAGTACAGTAGGGCAGGACCAGGGGAAACACACTTGGCAAAAAAATGTGCGAAGCGCTAATCAATCAGAGCAGACTGGGCTTTTTCGGAGAGGGCGGCTTAAAGACTCAGCCGCTTTAACAGAGCACTTCAGACAGAGGGAGAATACAGGTGTTCCAGCACAGATAGTATGAGGAAGATAAAGTGGTTTTTGACCATTAAAGCATGAAAAAATGTTCTAGAAGAAACCCAGAATACAAACATGAATGAGCATGATAAGTCCCATTAAAAAGCAATATTCTGAGCCTTATACCTTCCCTTCCATCAATTCTTCTATCTCAAGCCCACAGGTGGTGAGCATATAAAAATGGAAAGGTATCGATTTTAATGAATACACAAATTAAAGCATGTTTTTCACTGTATGCCAAAAACATCTGCTTCATCCTCAACATCCTGAAGCCCCGTGCACACACAAACACTCTCACACAGTCCCTTGCGCTCAGTCGCAGCATCATTGCTTGATGAAGCACAAAACCTCAGTGGGATGCTGGCCGGGCTTTCCTGCTCCCTCTATTCAATGTGACCACGTCCTTGACAGACGGAAACAAAAGCACTGCGGCACAGTGTCAACATCAGATGGAGCAGATCCAAATTTGGCAACAGTAGAAGCACCGTACAGTAGGACACTGACCCAGGGTTTCCAGTTATTCAGCGTTTGTTTGCAGTCATTAAATATGATCAAATGTCTTTTTAAAGCTTCATTAGTGGTGGCAGTGAAATGCTGGTGACACAAAGTTGTAAGTTAGACGGGAAATGGAGATTATTAAAGACATCTGCTGATTGACAGACACGTGGGAGGGACATATGGATGTTCTGCAGTGTTAAAAAGCGTGACGGGTGGGGAATGAGTTTGCATGACCTCTTTCTGACAAGCTGCTGCGTCAAGGCACCGTGACTGTGTAATCTTCCTTGTGGATTAAAACAATGTAGATTAGATTTTTTTTCAGCTTTCGCCCATTTTCCCACTCTTGATGAGCTGGTGTTTACTTTTCCCCTTTCTCTGACCTTGTTTTTAGTGGGTTGAGCGTGGCCAGTATCAGGTCACATGGCCCTGAAGCTGGCCTCACCTGCCATTTTCAGCCTGCCGGAGCAGATGGCGTTTGTGTGTGACCCCTTCCACACCTTGGAGGACAGGGAGGGGAGAAGGAGGGATGAGGAGGGTGGCCAGCAGGCAGGGGGCCCTGCTTAGAGGGACTGGGAGGTGTGGAAGGGGAGGCAGGGGACTCAGCTGGAGATCCACTGGGTTTAGGACAGGTTGTGTGGAGCAGGCGGCTGCAGCTGCAGCCCAACCGAAAGGACATTAGCGACAACATCTGCTGATCAATAAGCTATTTGTCATGTTCATAGAGCAACGGCGCTTTCGAAGATGGTAGAAAGTGGAGGTCAGATAAAATGAGCGCTTCGCTGAGGGATTAAAGTTAATATGGCTTGCTTGCTTCGCAGCCACTTTTATTTGTCATAGTGTACCGTGCTCCTGGCCCGTATTCTGAATTTGTATCTGAATTCTCAGAGTTTTTATCCAGTTTAGTTCTTAAATCAGATAAAGTTATTATTGTAGGCGATTTTAACATTCATGTCGACGTTGATAATGAATCCCTGGCTACCGCGTTTATCTCATTATTAGACTCCATTGGCTTCAGTCAGGGTGTACATGAACCCACTCACTGTTTTAACCATACCCTCGATCTAGTTCTGACGTATGGAATTGAAATTGATAACCTAAAAGTCTTTCCACAGAATCCCTCGCTATCGGATCATTATCTGATTACTTTTGATTTCTTTTTACTCGATCACACGCCACTCAGCAACAGTTACTATACTAGATGTTTATCAGATAGTGCTGTCGCAAAATTTAAGGAAAAGATTACTCCGTCATTAAATTCAATACCAAGTCCCTCAATAACAGAGGTTTCCCGTACCGACTTTGATCATTTTGTCGATAGCGCCGTAGGCTCACTGCGAACAACACTTGACTCTGTAGCTCCTCTTAAAAAGAAGTTAAAAAAGCAAAGAAAATTCGCTCCTTAGTATAACTGTCAAACCCGTAAGTTAAAACAAATATCGCGAAAGTTTGAAAGGAATTGGCGATTAACCAAACTGGAAGAATCTCGTTTAATCTGGACAGACAGTCTCAAAACTTATAAGAGGGGCCTCCACAATGCCAGAGCAAACTATTACTCAGCATTAATAGAAGAGAATAAGAACAACCCAAGGTTTCTTTTCAGCACTGTAGCCAGGCTGACTGAGAGTCAAAGCTCTATTGAGCCTTGTATTCCTTTAGCCCTTAGCAGTAATGATTTTATGAGCTTTTTTAATGACAAAATTCTAACTATTAGAGGCAAAATTCATGACCTCCTGTCCTCAGATAGTACCTATCTAACCTCAAACACAGCTGTAAAACCTAATATATATTTAGATTGCTTCTCCCCAATTTCTCTTCAAGAATTGACCACATTGATTTCTTCATCCAAATCATCAACGTGTCTCTTAGACCCCATCCCAACTAGGCTACTTAAGGAGGTCTTTCCTTTAGTTAACACTCAGATATGATCAATATATCCTTATTAACAGGCTATGTACCACAGTCTTTTAAGTTAGCTGTAATTAAACCTCTACTAAAAAAGCCCACCCTGGATCCAGAGGTGTTAGCCAACTATAGACCAATATCTAATCTTCCCTTTATGTCAAAGATCCTTGAGAAAGTAGTCGCAGACCAGCTGTGTGATTTTCTCCATGATAGTAATTTATTTGAGGAATTTCAGTCAGGATTTAGAGTGCATCATAGCACTGAGACAGCACTAGTTAAAATTACAAATGACCTTCTGATTGCTTCGGACAAAGGACTTGTCTCTGTACTTGTTTTATTAGATCTTAGTGCGGCGTTTGACACAATTGACCATCAAATTCTACTGCAGAGACTGGATCACTTAATTGGCCTAAAAGGTTCTGCACTAAGCTGGTTTAAATCTTATGTATCTGATCGTTTTCAGTTTGTTCACGTTCATAATGAATCGTCCTTACGTACCAAAGTTTGTTTTGGAGTTCCGCAAGGTTCTGTGCTCAGACCAATCCTATTTACTCTATATATGCTTCCTTTAGGTAACATCATTAGAAATCACTCTATAAATTTCCATTGTTATGCGGATGATACTCAGTTGTATTTATCGATGAAGCCAGAAGAAAGTAATCAATTAACTAAACTCCATAACTGCCTTAAGGACATAAAAACTTGGATGAGCACCAATTTCCTGATGTTAAATTCAGACAAAACTGAAGTTATTGTTCTTGGCCCCAAACAACTCAGAGACTCTTTATCTGATGACATAGTTTCTCTTGATGGCATTGCTCTGGCCTCTAGCACTACCGTAAGAAACGTCGGAGTGATATTTGATCAAGATTTGTCTTTTAATTCTCATTTAAAACATACCTCACGGACTGCATTTTTTCATCTGCATAATATTGCGAAAATTAGGCCTATCCTGACCCAAAAAGATGCAGAAAAATTGGTCCACGATTTTGTTACCTCTAGGCTGGATTACTGTAACTCTCTGTTATCAGGTAGCTCTAGTAAGTCCTTAAAAACTCTCCAGCTAATTCAGAATGCAGCAGCACGTGTACTAACAGGAACTAAGAAACAAGATCATATTTCTCCTGTTTTAGCTTCTCTGCACTGGCTCCCTGTAAAATCCAGAATTGAATTTAAAATCCTACTGTTAACTTACAAAGCTCTAAATGGTCAAGCTCCGTCATATCTTAGAGAGCTCATAGTGCCTTATTATCCCACCAGAACACTGCGCTCTGAGAACGCAGGGTTACTCGTGGTCCCTAAAGTCTCCAAAAGTAGATCAGGAGCCAGAGCCTTCAGCTATCAGGCTCCTCTCCTGTGGAATCATCTTCCTGTTACGGTCCGGGAGGCAGACACCGTCTCCACATTTAAGACTAGACTTAAGACTTTCCTCTTTGATAAAGCTTATAGTTAGGGCTGGCTCAGGCTTGCCCTGTACCAGCCCTTAGTTAGGCTGACTTAGGCCTAGTCTGCCGGAGGACCCCCCTATAATACACCGGGCACCTTCTCTTCTTCTTCTTCTCCTCTCTCTCTCTCTCTCTCTCTCTCTCTCTCTCTCTCTCTCTCTCTGGTATTCTATTACTGCATCTTGCTAACTTGGCCATTCTGGATGTCACTAACTCGGCTTCTTCTCCGGAGCCTTTGTGCTCCACTGTCTCTCAGATTAACTCATATCACAGTGGTGCCTGGACAGCGTGACGTGTGTGGTTGTGCTGCTGCCATGGTCCTGCCAGATGCCTCCTGCTGCTGCTGCCGTTATTAGTCATTAGTCATACTTCTACTGTTATTATACACGACTATTGTCACACATGTATACTGCCAGATATTAATACATACTTTCAACATATTGTACCACAGTAGCCAGAACTATAACTATAATATTATTACTTTCAATAATGTTGTTGTAAGCTACTGTCATTACCTGCATCTCTCTCTCTCTCTCTCTCTCTCTCTCTCTCTCTCTCTCTCTCTGTCTCATTGTGTCATATGGATTACTGTTAATTTATTATGCTGATCTGTTCTGTACGACATCTATTGCACGTCTGTCCGTCCTGGAAGAGGGATCCCTCCTCAGTTGCTCTTCCTGAGGTTTCTACCGTTTTTTTTTCCCGTTAAAGGGTTTTTTTGGGGGAGTTTTTCCTTATCCGCTGCGAGGGTCATAAGGACAGAGGGATGTCGTATGCTGTAAAGCCCTGTGAGGCAAATTGTGATTTGTGATATTGGGCTGTATAAATAAAATTGATTGATTGATGAAGTGAATTTGCTTATGGGATGAATTGAAAATTGACCAGTTTTGATTGTCACTGCTCAGCATTTCTGCCCATTTGCCCTTGCCTTCTTGAACAACCTCTGATGGGATTTTGGATTGTAGAATTTTCAAGCTACTATCTAAAGCCCTATTTCCACCAAACACTTTTGGTATAGTACCTTTGGAACCAAAAGTAACCCTTCAGACATGGTATCTAGACCCTAATGTTTCCACCGCAAACAGTAATGTGAGTGCAGTTGTTGTCACTCACTGCTTCATCCAGCATTCACTGTACTTCCACATTAGCAGTGACACAGACGAAAGTCTGCACCTTGTTTATCATCCACAGAACAGGGTTGCACCCCAATATTTTGCGGCTGCAGTAAGAGTCTCTCAATGGGATATTTAAAAATAGCAGGTTTGTGCATTTAGTCCTTCTCAGGCAAGGTCAGGGGGTTTCGTGTTGCCAGATCCCACAGGAACGATGATCAGCGACACTTTTCTATTCTCCAAGTGAGGATTAGAATGTATGCAGTTCACATATCCCAGCTGGAATTAATACATATAAACACTTGAAGATCCACTCATTATTAAAAGTGTATGTCATATAAAAACTAAAGTAATGGTCAAAGTTGTCACAGTGAAATTTGAGGTGTGCTGATGGATTCACGTTGTCGACTCATGTATTGAGTAACATTACAAGTTAACATTCCATCTTCAAAGTCGCCGGCAGTTAGCACAGTGAATTATTTTTTCTAAGACTCCAGTTGCTGTGAGAGGCTGCAAAATATTGTTTCATTTTATAGTTACAGTCTATTAATAAAACTCTCGATGGTATGAACAGTGGTTACATTAAAAATTAGCCACAACTCAGCCCTGAGCAGAATGACTGTCCTCTACTGACCAATTAATGGACTGCAGTGTTCACAGCTCCACCTTTTAGTACCAGATCTGTGTGCTAGGTACCCCAACAGAGATGTGACCAAAAATGGGGACGGAACGGTTCCACTGGTACCATCTACAATTTTTCACAGCAGAAACAGAAAAAAAAGCATACCAAACTGAACTGATCCGTGTTGTACCCCAGCAATCATTTTTTGGTTTAAAAAACGTCTAATAGCCGTCTACATGAAGACCTGACGTCTAGGCTAAATCACGGCTGAATTTGGGCTGTCAGTGAAAATTTGGTAGACGTCTAACCATAGCCAAAGTGTAGATGTCATTAATTATACGGCTATGTAGAGACCATGTCCAAAAAATGGAGATAAACATATTTTAATTATTGTTGACTCTCCATACGTGACTGAAAGTCATACCGCACGCCATCTGCAATGGCAAAAATTACATTTAATCAATTTCAAAATTAAATCGGCTAGATTTGGGTTACATGTAGCTAGACTAAATCGGAGCTAAATATAGCCAATACGTTTAAATCACAACTATTGCTTGCTGGGGCTGCTCAGTGGAAATGGGGCTAAACAAATTAGCGCTCCTCTCGGTTAAGTAAGATTAAGTAAAGGAATGATGGTCGAGCATCTGTACATTACATACTTAATGCAAAGTTACATAGGTTAGGTTCAGGAAAAGAAACATGACTGAGCGTTGTTTTGTAACGTACTTAATGTGAAGTTATGTAGGTTAGATTTAGCAAAAGAATTACGGTTTGGCATCTTCAAATTACATACTTAACTTAAAGTTCCGTAGGTTAGGTTTTGGAAAAAAATCATTGTTGGGCATTGTCATGCTACATACTTAAGAAAGAGTAAATTAGGTAAGGTTTGGGAAAATTAAATGATATAGGTTGCCAAGTTATGTCCTTAACATAACATATCTTGAAACACTAACTTTATCCTACTTCCTTCTTTTTTCTTGTCAGCACATTTGTCATGTGATTGCAGCCTTAAGGTAAGGTAAGGTAAAAATTTTAATGTCCCTGAGAAGCAATTTGGGATAAAGACAATAATCATTTGTACAACAAAACAGACAGTACAATATATAACACACAGATGGACATGGACATTAGTGGTCACTGCTGGTTACGATAAGCGATAGCAGAAGGGACAAAGGATGATCTGCAACGCTCAGTGCTACATTTAGGGAGGCAAAACCTCTGCCCTGATGGAAGCATCTGAAACTCAACATGGAGGGGATGTTGAGAGCCTGAGACAATAGACCGAGCTTTAGAGGTGACCCTCTCTTCATACAGATACTGGAGGTGATGCAAAGTAACAAAAGTGATCCTACAGCACAACTTGACCCCTTTTTCCAACTTGTTCTTGTTTTTAAGGTGAGGATTACCAAACCAACAGACAATGTTAAAAGAAAGAACGGACTTAATCATGATTGTCCTATTTACATCAAAACTCATCGGCTTCCTTGAAAAGAACAGGCGTTGGTTTGCCTCCTTACAGATGCTGTCAGTACTGCTGCACTGTTGCCACCAGCTCTGTCTTGATCACACAAGAAACAGGAAGGCAGGGCCTCTTCTGAAAATCAATAAACATCTCATTGGTCTTAGACACATTACTGTGCAGGAAAGACAGGTCACACCAGTCAACAAAGTCATCCAGTACTGGGCCATGATGATATTCTGATCCACAAAGACTTGCAATAACAGTCGTCTGCATACTTAAAGACAAATCTTGATGCGTGATTACTCCGACATTCATTTGTGCATAAACAAAATACAGGAAAAAGAACACATCCCTGAGGGGATCCAGTCAAAGAAACACGGGTGCTGGACAGTGTCCTGTTAACCTGGACCCTCTGAGACCTGTTTGTTAAAACTACAATGTGCCAACACACAATGCTAAAGTCCAAATTGAAATTAGATAGATGTCTGTCCGCTAAAACATGGGGCTGAATACAATTAAATATAATTATATTTTATATCTAACTATGATTACTCATATATGATTTCTGGTGCATTACTTTTTGTAGGTATAGATATAAACAGTGCAGTAGAACAGGCTGTGTAGTTTTATTTTGAAATGTCTGTCCTTCATCAGTATAACTGTTTTTGTATGATTTGGATTAGCTTATTTCAAATGTTCCTAATTGTTTAAGATGTTAAAATTACAGAGCCACTTGCAACTTTAGTCCACACAAATAAACTGAAGTTTAAGACTTCAAAAATGTCTCTGAAAGCCCTTTAAGTGACTTTGAGTGTTCCCTAAATTGGTCAATTAGGGGACACTGATGGAAGAAAATGTCCTTGCACTGCTCTGAGGACGGCAAGGTTAAGTGAGAGAGAGAGAGAAAAAAAATGTGTGAGTGTACACACATGAGAAAAAAAGACCGCAGGAGCTTGGAGCTGGGAAACAGCTTTACAAATCTGGACCTTGCTGATGTTACTACAAGGCATATCTGGCCTCAAAGACGCTTGTGTGCTGCCGGCGGTCTGAGCAAGATGAAAGGCTGTAATCCTCAGCTGAAGTATGTGGCGAGGCCTGTTCTGTCGATGAGGAGGTGGATAGGGTTCAGCCTCCCGCAAACCCTCCAACGCCCCAAGGATCTGCCGTCTCGCTTGGGCAAGAGCCATGCATTTTACAACTTTAATTGGATAAGTTGACCTGTCTAATGCAATAATTTGATCATGCTAAGCTCCAAAGAGATCCAATACACTCCAAAGTATGTTTGTGTGCCCTCTGAAGTGAATGACTTAGCCTAATCCCTCCATTAGAGGTCACTTTACGGCCCGGGAGTCTAGACTCTAAAATATCTCAAAGGAGTCGTCAGTGGGTGAATAAATCAATCTGTGAAACCTTTATTACAAACCTTCAGGGACTGGTGGAATTTGGTAAACAAAGCTTTTGAAAATATCAGTGGGTGTTTTTCTTTGAGATTGCCCCCAATGAGAAATAAGAAAATAAGAAATTAATTGAAATCAAGCGACCTCTGGAGCTGAAAAATGAAGCCAACTGCAGTTCATCAAATGGTCACTTGAGGCTGGCTCTGAAAGCAAGTCAATTCTCATAGACCCTCATGCTGTTTTGAGTTACAGGTGGATGCTGTTCGTTGAGAAGTTACTACCACGGCCAGAACAAGACATTCTCATACCAATCTATGCTTTAGTCATGGACTTTCTACGTTTAGATACAACATGCAAAGTACCCTGGGTGCGTTGGTTGTTGACGTTCTTGGATGTCCTGTCAAGATCTGCCTGTTACATATATTGTCTGTTTTCACTGGAAATGTACAATTTGCGTAATGTCTCTTTCTAAATAAAGGACCTACGTTGGTACAACATCGCATATTGTTTGTTTTTTTCTCCTTCAACACATACAGGTGGTTGAGTTTACGAAAAAAGAGCAGGCTTTACAAGCTTACGGGAAGCAAACACTGGCCTCCTGAGTGAAAGTCAGTGGTTGATGTACCCATCCACTACCCCTCCTGACGCCTTAACTTTTGTTGCTTTCCTGCAGCATTTCCCCCTGACGCCACCGGGTGCTGCTAAACAGGAATGCCGACCGTCTACGTATAATGCTGACGTGTGACATGAAAAGACGCCTTTTTCATCAGTGTCTGACACTAGTCTGACAGTGCCGGATTTCGACCATGAGAGATTGGCAAAAATGTTGGTGAGGAAACATAACCACAGATAGTCTGTATTCATGGGAACACCGAGAAAATATCACATCCTTTTAAGCCAAGAGAGAAAACAAAGTGGCTGCTACCATGCTAAAGAGTTGCTGTGTGGCTTTCTGCATGTCAAACATACAAAAGGGTAAAGGGTACTTATAACCTGGACTGTTCTGTATCTAAGTGACCAATGGTAGCACTATTTTTTTTAAATTAGCATATTGAACGAGAGCAGTAACCAGGCTGCAGTGCTGCAAGGATCCTTACAAAGACAGACCTTTTTGTTAAAGAGTTGGATCTTTTTTGTTTAACTAGAAACAGCCCCACATTACCTGTCGCCAAACCCACCAGGTTCCATTAAAATAAACAATAATTGTATCCTTTTTAAAGTCATTTCATTCAAAGCTGACAGAAACTAAAAAAACTCACTGAAACCATCCTAGTTGGTCTTTTCACTCTGCCAACAATCAACAACTCTGATTTGGTTGAAATAAACGCTTAATTCACCCACTTAGATTTGAAAATATGGTGGCTCTATACACATTAAAATTACTGTTTATTTAAATAAAGTCTGGTGGGTTTGGCAATGGCAATTTTGAGGCTGGCTGTTGCTTGTTTTTCTGGAAAGTACATTTTGTTTCAGTTGTTTTAAGCCTTTACTTTGCTGGTGAAAATTAGCATCAGTGTTATAACCTAAATCAAGTCCCTGGGAACAGTGCCAGGCTTTAAAGCCAATTTGACATAGTGATCAAACTGTTGAATCACAACTCTCAGGTCCATCACCTGTTGCCACTGGGCCCCAAAAACACCTTTTCTCCATAGATGTTTCACATAAATGAGAGGATTTTTTTTTTTTCTTTAGCGTCACAACCCAGCAGAATTATTTGTTTAACGATCTGGATTTGATTCATTTGGTCCAATAACATTTGGAAAGTCTAGAGGAG
Source organism: Epinephelus fuscoguttatus (assembly GCF_011397635.1). Taxonomy (NCBI): domain Eukaryota; kingdom Metazoa; phylum Chordata; class Actinopteri; order Perciformes; family Serranidae; genus Epinephelus; species Epinephelus fuscoguttatus. Next base: position 19,552,017 of record NC_064775.1, read on the forward strand.
CTTCACAATTGAATCGTTTTATTCCCATTTAAGTTAGCAGAAGGCTAAATCATTAGTTAGCTGCTTGGCTGACAAAAGTCTCTAGTGCGCCTGCTCTATGGGCCCAGTGATGCAGAAGATAATTATGTAGCTGGATGTGGAACTTTTTTGGCTTCATGCACCACTGAGCAGCTTTGATCAGAATAAATGCAGCCCCATGTCTGATACTGTGTCCAGTTTTCTTTATACATTCAGGACCTACATGCATGCTAGCACTAGCATTAGGGTTAACTCCTCTTTCTCGTCCAAATATGGTCACTTCTGGCTCCAAAATTCCAAGATGGCAACGGTCAAAATGCCAAACATTTGGCTTCAAACCAGTTGGTGGTGTCACACTAGCTACATTCATTATTTTTGTACAGTGATTAAAATTGAACCTAGCTTCATTGTTAGCATTGATTGGCATACCTGTCCATCACTGAGAATGTAATATGATGATGAACTCCCTGAGGCAATTCGTTAAGGAGGTGACACTGCTACTGCCCTGTGACACAAGTCAACAGTTTATCTCAGGAAAGATTCACCACGTCTGTCTGGCTTTGGACAAACCTGTCTCCCGAGTCCTGTTAACGCCAGACATTCCAGCCCCTGATTCATGTGCAGAGTCCAGGCCTGGCTAAAATACATGCATCAGTTTTATGGAGCTTATGAGAGGAAGAGGTTAATCGAATGGGTTAATGAAGCTTTTTACTGATGCTCCCTCAAGGTCGTTTTTAGCTGCATTCCTATGCACGCTGAACATGAGTGCTTAAGCAGTGATATGCAATGCCTGTCCCCCCCTGCACTGCCTCCGTCTCCACATATCATTCGCCATAAGCCCTCATGTTTTTTTTTTCTGGTGCATTCAAGGTTAAAGCTAAGCAGCTGTCTACTGCACTTATTCTGAAAAAAAGATCTATACTTAGCATAATGGACCTTTCCCTGCAGATATAGTGTCGTAATAAACAGTTTTTGTTAGTGGTTTCACAACATGGATATGCAGTGTTTTATAGGACTTGTGACACGTATTCTTGGCATTTGGATTGAACAAGGTATTATCTGCATTCCTAGAAGCAATTAGCTGCGTTTAAGAGCTGAGTCTTACATAATGGCTAATTAGCACTGTTGTTTGTCTAAGTGAGTTCTCAGACACTAATTTGAATGCATTGTGCTGTAAGGAAAAGCACTTCTATTATGCATTGTTTCAGAATATTACATTTTTTATCTGATTTTCAGTCACTCTGCCATTGGCAGCTGCAGTGAAACACTCAGGTGTATTAACTTCCGTTGAGATCCTCTTTCCTTTGTGCAGTGAATTTCTGTTATCAAGATCAGCTTTGGGAGAATGTGCTATGACTCCTTTTGTGCTCCTGAGAGCGTGCAGTTATTTTGACTAATGTGTGCACTGCAAAGAGTCTTTGGAAAACACAGTCACATCAAGATAAGACGAGCAATAGATCCTGTGCAGTTTTTATTGTTGATAGATCATGTGTGTTTTTTTTTTTGTTTTTTTGTTTTTTTATTGTTGATAGATCCTGTGTGGTTTTGGCTGGTGGAAGTCACAGTGGTTGCATCCACGCTATTTACCTCCAGCTCGGGGCTCTGGAAACATCTTCTCATCTCTCTGAGGAAACAGGAAGGAGTGGAAATGTGTGAAATTCATAACATTTCAGTCATAAGAGAGTTTTTCCTATGAGTCTGTGGATGAGGTGATGATTTATAAAATCTGATGTTTCTTTAAAACCACTGGAGTAAGATAACTTCATGGAGTGCCAGAATCACTGGATTGCATTAGGAATCCCACTGGGTGGTAGATTGCAGTTGTTTGATAAGATTTAGGACTGTATTGTTAGAAGTAGTGTGGTTAAACATATAAAAACTATCACCACAGTGAGTCTGAGACATTACTGGTATATAGGCACGTGTTTTGGTATAATTGCGGGGGGGTGGGGGTCAGCTTGGTTGCTTTATGGCACAAAACAAGGTTTCAGTAGCTGTCTTGATATTGCATTTAAAACTTTAATAAACTACTTACGCATTGAGTTTTAACACAACTCAGGCTGTTCTCATGCACCAGTTAAGGGGGCAAAAAGTCCCAGTAGGGTGGGGGGAAGGGTGGTGGATGGATCCAACAATCCCAGACTTTCATCCAGGAGAATGGTGTTTGATTATAAAGCCAAACCCAATTCTTAAACCCAATCACGTATTTTTGTTGCCTAAACCCAACCACATGCATGTGTTGGCTAAACATAACCATGTGCATTTGTTGTTGAAGGAAAAAAAAACTCAATTATTTTGAAAGAGACTATATGCAAATGGTACATTTCCTGCGAAAACGGAAGTGTATTTTTAAAACACACAATGCGTGTAAGAGGCTGAACTTAACATGACGTCCCTGAACATCAACAACCAATGCATCTAGGGTACCTTGCACGTCATATCTCAATGTGGAAAGTCTATGACCAAATGTTGATATGTGACGAGGTTAGAGTGAGAATGTGACGGGGTGGCGGATTGGTCAAACAACACAGGACTGTACCCCAACAGATCAGTATTCATGTCCCGTGTGAAACAAGATAACAGTTATTTTGAGGTACATCATCAAGTTGTCAATTTGTCAGTAGTTGTCAGTATTTAAGTATGTAACTTCACATTAAGTATGTGCATGTTGATTAGTCAAACAAACACAGGACTCTCGGAGACAAGTGTTTGTGTCCTGTGTGAAACCAAGTGAACTTTTAGTTATTTTTAGGTATGTAGTCGCCATGTTTCTTTTCCCTATTCTAAGCTACGTAACTTTACTTTCTTGAACCTAACACAAGTAATTCTACTTTTCTAAACCTAACCTGCATAAGTTTACATAAAGTACGTAATGTGACAATGCCCACTTTTCCTAAACCTAACCTATGTAACTTTACGTCAAGCACATACTGATAATGGCATTTGTAGGGCCCTAATTCATCAGATATCATACAAGCTGTTATATAAAGATATGTTGCATAACTTTTATAAACCAATATCAGTCTCTGTTGGTCAGTCCACAAGGGGTAGGAATCTGTAGGCACCTCGCGATTCAAATTCAAAGGGCTATGATGCAATTATAAACTGATTGTCGATGCATCTTGATGGATCAAATATTTCGATTTTTATACAGTTATTTTTCTCTCACTGTGTGACTACTTGCTACATTCTTATTCAATTTTTTTTCTGTTTGGCAGCAACTACAACCAGCTGTTTTTCTTCCAACTCTGGGTGGAAATATGGTTTCTCATGTTTGTAATGTTCCCAAAATATTTTAGTTTAATCACACAACTTGCATACAGTGTGACTCTCGTCCAGGTCCCTTTTCCCTTTAACTTTGTAGAAGCCAAAATGCTTCCATAGATTTTAAGCCAGAAGGTGCAAATTGTATCTATTTGTGGATGCTCTTACTCAGCCATCCTTGCCAAATCTCTAGGTAGCTTTGCTTAGAAAGTAAACACAATGCACGTATTTATCTGTTATATTCATCTGTTTTAGCCCTTCGAATTGAGGTAGCTAGGAATGTACAGCTGGGTCTGTCACAAAATTTACATCATTGACTTATTGTACGATACATGGACAGGACTTTGATCATTTTTCTGACCTTGATATTGCCAATTGTGTCCACATGCGTGTTTGTTTGCATAAAAATATCAACAACATTTCAGCCAGGCAACTTGATACCATCGTAAAAAGCAGGGTTTTCCGGACCATTATAAGACTTATATTATATTGCACAGCAATCCCCCTTCTTTTTTTCCTCTGCAAACCTACTTGCATGAGACTGAAGAAAAATAAAACAGCACTTCAAAGATGACATAGTGTAGCTTTTGGCATGGATGAGGCACAATCCTGATGGTTGTTAGCTTGCCAACCCCTGGCAACAACCAGGAGCTCTGTTGTTTGTAGTTTGACTCTCCAACAACTTTATTCTCCACTCTACAAATCCACCAGCAAACATCTCGGCTCCCAGGCCATCCATCCCTGAGAGCCGCTGGATTATGGAGGTGTCTGCGGTGTTCTCAGAGCTTTACTAAGCTTGTCTATTTTTCTGATCATTGACTTTCCTGCAACGGAGACATAATGTTTCAAGAGAGAATCACAATGCATCTAAGAATCAATATTTTCCTGTGCCACAACTGCACTGTGCTTTACATTTTGTACTACCAATTCTGCTTGGTTGCTTTACGGCACTAAATACGAGGATGGAACTATTTCTTCTGTTAACATTTAGATAAGTAAATTCTATTGGGGAAAAAAGCAAGTACCTCCTTGTGACAGGAAACAACAGGCTTTTGTGTCTGTAAAAATGTGGTGTTAATTTGACTACAAATAACACTACCACTGGTGTGAGATAGAGGATGCCACTGAAATTAGTCATGGTATAATGGCCCCATTTGTTTACCATAATCACACAAGGAATGCTGAAGTATTTTATAAGATTTACTGAAGATTAATTAAAGATTAACTCCAGCAGCGTTAATCCTGCTCATTCCAGTCTCCATGCCTGTAAGCTGTTCCTGAGTTCCACAAGGAGGAAAATCTTGCCTGCTGATGGTGTCTCGCTGGACCACCATCCAGACTATCGTTCCGCCCCCATCCCCCTGCTTAATGAAACATGACGGAGGTGCATTATCTCGTTCATTGTATTACACTCCTCATCTTGCCACACAGAAGTTAAATGACTAAAACATACACATAGTCTCTTGAGGGGCTCTTGCAGCATGACCCATCATGTGATTTGCATCTGTCTGGGCGTTGTGAGCTGTGTAGATCCTGAGCGGGCCTGTGTTGGGTAAACAAACACGCTGCCTGTCTACAGCTTGGCATTTCCTTTGCTCGTCTTGATGCAGAAAACACCCCACCCCTGACACCACTTCCCCAAAAGAGTCTATCCATGTTGACAGCTAAATATCTCCTGGATGGATTGTGAAGTACCTCTGATGTGTTTCCAAATGACTGTACACCCTTTACTTTTCCTCAATTGTATCAGACATTAAATAGCTGTTACCAGAAGCATGTCTCAGCTTAAACACAGCATACATGCTAATAGTCGTCAGGGTGCTGGAGAGACGGGAAGTTTTTCTCCCTCTCGTCCTGTGTGATTATGTCTGTCTCGGAACACACACTTAGACTGGTCGAGTAATGAGCTCAAGTGACACATCCTGGCCTCCCCTGGCCGCTTCTGGTCGCTCATATGTAACTGCAGGGGATTAATGTCATGGAGGGAAAGTGTGGCTGTTGGCTGGAGCCCTGGACAGGATGTTTGTACATTCATATAGACCCATTTAAACTTGTCAACATAAACATTCTAAATGGTTCCCTTTGTATTTCCTGTTGGGATAAAAACCCTACTTACATACATACAATTTAATGGGGCTGACCAAAATGGCTGAGATATCAAGATAAAATGGTTATGTCTTACAGTATGTTTGAGGGTGCTGGGTAACAATAAAGAGTGGAGAAGGGTTTAGATTTTTCTTATTCATCTGTTGGACCGCAAATTAAAGATAACAGCTTCATTTACCCCAAACTAGCAGCTGGTCTGTTCTGTGTCCATGATGTGTGGCTAAAATACCACCCATTTAGGTGGCACTAGCAATGCCACAATGTGTGGCTAAAAAAGCTCTTGTTTAGGAGGTACAAATGTCACTGAAAATACCATGACGAGTGGCTAAAAATCACCCTGTTCCGGTGTCACAAACATTACAGGAAATGCTGCGACGTGTGGCTAAAGAACACCCCGTTTTGGTGGCACAAATGTCACTGTGAACACTGCAGTGTGTGGCTAAAGAACACTCTGTTTTGGTGGCACAAAAGTCACTGGAGCCGCGATGATGTGTGGCTAAAAATACCCAGTTTTATTGACAGAAACATCACTGGACACGCAGCAATGAGTGGATAAAAAATACTCTGTTTTAGTGGTACATATATTTTAGCCCATTTTGAAGGCACAAACATCACTTGAACCGCCATGATGTGTGGATATAAAAATACCCTGTTATGGTGGTACAAACATCACTGAAATCAGAGCTGTATGGCCAAAAAAAATCAGACCCCATTAAAGTGGCACAAATGTCACTGGAAAGGCCAAGATGTGTGACTAAAGACGTCTTTAGAAGGCACAAATGTCACTGAAAACCACCAAGAAGTGTGGCTAAAAAAGCACCCTGTTTTGATGGTACAAACATCACTGGAGATGCTGCGATATGTGGATAATAACACAATTTCATGGCACAAGTGTTACTGGAAACACTAATGTGTAGCCAAAAAGTACAGCAGAAATGTCCAATATCTCAGACCACTGGTGTCTGACTATCTTTCAACACCACAATTGCGGCTGAAAATGACAACAGAGCTAAATAAGTTTGCTGATTCCACATATGACTGCAATACAAAACAATATGCAGTTGGACATTACATTCACAATAATTGCTACAATACACAATGCATTCCACCTGAAATGTGCACTAGCCCAGATTTGATTGGCAAACTTTTTTACCCAGTCAGTCTTTTAATTTGTCTTTTTTAAAGACATAAAAAAAGATAAATAAATAAATGTGTTCAAACCTGCCACATAAGCTCCCAAAACTACAATGTATATAAAGTATCAGGATCCATACTTGTAATTGTTGAATTGCTATTTGCACTTTAGTAAAGGATCTAAATACTTCTCCCACCACTGAACACATACTACCACAACCACTAGCATCCCTTTAACCCAGGCCACTCCACACCGCAGTTCAAAGGTGCTTACACTCACACATCTCCTAGTGTGCGCATGAAAATACACAAACACACAACCACAACCACGAGCATCCCCCTTCCCTCAGACCACCCTGCACCCCCATTACAAATCCATATCAACCCGCTGTCCCTCCAGCCACTGTCCCAGCACTGTCCAGACTCCCCCTCCTCCCTGAGGAATGCTAACATAGCCTGAGTGTGTGTGTGTGTGTGTGTGTGTGTGTGTGTGTGTGTGTGTGTGTGTGTGTGTGTGTGTGTGCGTGTGTGTGTGTGTGTGTGTGACAGTGGTGGAGCCAGGCTGGCTGTGTGGGCGGCCGAGTGTTTCCAAACAGTGGAATCTGTCACTGACACCCCTGGCAGAGCAATAAGCAGCGCCTTAATGAGCTCAGCAGATCACTCAGCAAACTCAGCCGACACACACACTCACACACACACTCGTGCACACGCTTATAGGCGCATGAATATTACAAATAAAGACACTATACAATGTAATAAATGGATATAATTATGGTTGTTAGAACCTATATACACCCTTTGAACACACACAAATACACACTAATGCACACACATTTATTGTTGCATGCATGCATAAACCCATACTTTATGTATGCTTGTAAACCCACGCATACACACACTGTGGATACACAATTAGACACACACTTACAGCACTCTACAAACACCCCAAGACTCTCATTATGCAGTTAAAATGGGAGAAAGTGAAGCTAAACAAACAAACATGGGCCGATCAAGGCAAAGAAGGGGGTGCGACTTTACTGACACAAACACCACTGCTACCCAACTTTGTTGTCTGTATGACTACATTCAGACTGCAAGCAGAGCCATTTCCTAAATCAGATCTTGAAGACAGACTGTTAGTTGCAAATAATCAGATTGGATTTGTATGTCCAGACATCACCAACCTATCTGCAGGGGTTGCTGTTGTAACGATGTGAGCGCTAGTAACTATGTAGCTGGTAGTCTCACGAAGCCAGACCTATCTCTACAACACTGTGTCAGTGCTTGAGAGAGGTCTGGAATCACCATATTACCATTCTGCTTTGGTTTGTTTTTATTTCTCTAAACCAATCACAATCATCTTGGGAGTCCAGTTGTCAAGCATGACTTATTGCACGATCCAAATCTTCAGTGTGTAAGTTGTTAGCTATGAGGTTGTTGTTTCCCATAGTGAAGGGGATTTTGAAAACGTAACATTCAGAAAGCTGAAGGAAGATGGAGAATGCTAGCCTACATAACTGGCCAATAGCAGGCTTATAGCCACAGTGTACATCTGGTGAGTCAGGCTATGTAGCTGGTGACATGGGTACATGTGAACAGAAGGTCTATCATTTCGCCCTCCAAACTTTTTTTTTTTGGTGTTCACAGACTGTTTTTCCTCCCCCTAGCGCACTGCTGGTAGCAGCATGAATCTGCTCAGCACTTCCATCACTCTGGATTTGACGTCATCATTGTGTTCAAAGACACTTTGAAATCCAATTTTAGTGGCCAGAGCATCCAGACAGAGACACATCTATAGAAATAAAATGGGAAACCACATTTGGAGTTTGCATTTAAAACCAGCTCCAAATTTAGTTTGTATCAGATTTGCAAAAAACATATTTGTTGTTTAATTTTTTGCTATTCAAACTTCCTAAAATCAGTCTGGATATGCCTGATTTGTGCTGGCAATCTGAACAAGGCCTCAGTGGCCCTGCAGATGGAAGCCATCGCTCAATAATCACTGATCAAATTAGAATGGAACACTGCCTTCAATATTTCTCGATTACGCCGTATATGTATGGGTTACCGCTGACTCAGCCGCACATTTGTCTTTTTTACCCAAACGGCACAATAGTGTCTAATTGGCGACCACCTGCTCTAAGAATCAAATCACACTCGCTCTGTATTCAGATTTTTCCGTGAGACAGCTGCACTTATGATAAACACAATTACCTCCTCTGCATGACATTTCAGTCACATAGTCAATAATCAGGCATCATGAATCTTTCCCGAGTTTTATGATGACAAATGGGGAATGTGGCAGCCAGCTTTATGAGACGTCTGATGACGAGAACGTGACAGGACGTGTCAATTTTTTATGATCTCTGCTGGGTGATGCCAGATTTCCCAGCGTGAAATAACCCAACTCCAAACTCGACAGACAACTCATCCCTGCATGTTTACGCCTTCCTCAACTGCAGCCCCCCTCCTTTCACTCTCCTGCAAACTAATTTTCTCACATGGTTAGCGTCATTGTTCATTTAGGACATTAGTGACAGTGAATGTGGGGCAAAGTGGCAGTGATGGCCCCGGCTCTAAGTCAGCCCCGTCCTTTCTTTCCCCTCTTTAACTGAGCACTCCTGTCACTGGGACCCTTTTAATTCCCCCTTTCACCCCTCCGGTGCCCGCCCCCTCTCGCACTGGTCCTATTGGGGAGCAGACAATAGAGAGTGCTCCCCCCCTCCTATTCTGCCTCTTCATCCCCCCTCTTCTCATCTCCCTTGGCCCTTGCAGGCGTCCTGCCTGGTTGAGGCTGTGGGCTCCAGGCTGCTGTTTGTCACAGCCATTCAGCTGAGACTGATTGTGATTGCGGCAGATGGGCTGGAGCCTGTGCCGTCACTCGGCTCAGGCAGACCCAAGCACTTCACTCTCAGCTTTTTTTTTTTTCTCTTAGCTGGCTTTCAGATTCTGTCCTTCGCTCTCTTGATCTCTTCCTTGGTTGTCTCTATCTGTCTTTTGTCAGCGTCTTCTCTTTCTTTCTCTGCGTTGTTTTGCAAAAGCTCTGTGCCCCTTGACCAGACTAAAATGTGTGGCCAGTGTTTTCAGGTTCAGATTGTTATTTGGGTTTCAAAACATTGGCTTTGTGAGGATGAAGGGCCAAAGGTCCATTTCTAAATTAGAGCCACCATATTCTTCTAGCAAAGTGCACAAAACAGGAGAACACTTCACACTACTATTTCAAAAACAGGAGCACAAAAGAGAAACGAATGGGACACAATTTGCAGGAAAGACTCCTGCACACTGTCTAACTTGCAAAATAAATAAATCCATTGCAACGTTAAAGTACTAGACCCTTGGGGTGCTGAGTCTGAACATCTGCACCGTTCTGAAATCACTTTACGCGGTGATTGGACAGGTGGTGCAAGATCTCAACTTTTGTTCAAATAATGACTTCTATCAATTTATGTGTGGACAACCTCAAGGACATACTGTACAAACAATGTTATGCCAACTTCACTCCGAAGTCCTCAAAATGAGGCACTTCGTCAGTGACATCTGGTGTCAGACACTGACAAAAAAAGTCGTCCTTTCTCAATGGCATGATGTGTGGCCAGTAGACATTATTGTTTAACAGTGCCCAGCAGTGTTAGGAGGAAGCGTGGTGGGACATCAACTAAAGTTAAGATGGTGAAAGTCTGAGTCAGGCGGGGAGGCAGTGGTGGTGGTGGATGGGTCCAACATCCACTGAGTTTCTCCCATGAGGCTAGTGTTCACTTCCTGTAAGACTATCAACCCAAACCCTGTTCTTTTTTCCTAAACCCAACCACGTGCATTTGTTGAAAAGAAAAGAAAAGAAAAGAAAACAAAAAAACCAATGCAGCCAGGGTACCTTGCACATCATATCACGACGTGAAAAGTCCATGACCAAACGTCCATATGTGATGAAGTCGGAATGAAAAAGTGTTGGTTTTGCGTCACTGGAAAGCTGCAGACTTGTAACAGTCACATAATTGTGTGCACTGTTTCACTGCACAATTTAGTGTTCAAATGCACATTTCCCAATCCACACCCTATTCCACTGCATCATTGTTTGCCAACTGCCATAAAAATCAAGATGATATAAGGCAGCCATAGTCCCAAAAGGTGATATTTTTTATTTTGTCAGAACAAGTTGTCATCTTGTGGGAAGAAAAAAGAAATCACCTTTTGGGGCTTTAGGGGCTCTGTAAGAAGAATCAAGTGTATTAGGAAAGAAAATGGTGACCTCACGACAGCTAGAAGAGCTTCTGTGTTTGTTTTTGGCTGACCATCAAGGAAACCGCAAAAGAGAAAATAAAATGTATGACCGCTTGATGAGAATATGCCCAGGGACAAGGAATATGGTACATGAGATGTACAGATGACGGGTGGATGACATTTACGTCACGTGGACCCTTGTGGACCCTCTTAGACAAGTGGACATGGAAGGTGTGACTTGATGTTCAACCACAAAGGCTTTTGCGCCTCTATGACGGCAGAATTTGAGGATTGCTTTTTGAAGCAGGTATAAGCACTTTTACCTTCAAGCGTGGCCCATCCGGCTCCAGTTAAAAAGATTTTAATGCTGTGTAACATTTTGAGCCAGCTGGGTTGAAACATTGAACAGCATTAAACTCCTTCTAACAGGAGCTACTTGGTGTGCAGATTTGTTTCTGCTCTGCCAAGCATTTCTTTGATCCAGCACCCATTCAATTGAACATTAGGAGATGTGTGTCTTATTTTACTGTTGTTTTATGGACAACACACCATACCTTGTTTGTTTTAAACCGACTTAGACCTTCATTTTGGATGTCAGTCTTTCTTTTTGTTTTTTGGATCCTCTGATCTTCTGTCCGATTTGTCACCTTTTCTGCCTCTGTACTAAAACAGCCCATTTAGTGGGACATCATAAACCGGCTGCCTCCTCACGTCCCCTTGTTGGAGTTAAACCCCCCTCATCACTGTTGTCACCCCAAAAAAACTCCTCCTCCTCCTCCTCCTCTCTACAAACCCCCACCCCAACCTCGCCTCCCCTGAGGAAAGAGCCACCTTCAGAGAGGCAGCAGAACAGCCGTCTCCCCGAACACATGTTAAACGTCCCGCAAACCCCGAGGAGGAGGGACGCAGTCAGAAACACAGTGACAGACAGAGAGAAAGAGATAGAAGCAGAGGCAGACTGAGGAGGAGAGAGAGATATTCGGAGGAGAGATAAAGGCAGGAGGCGGGTTGGGCTGGGGGGGAGGCACACACAGCGCTGTGAGTGTGAAGAGGAGCCTCAGAGCCTGTGCGTGTGTTAGTTAGAGAAAGCATAGTGCAGAGGGAGAACGTATGCAGCGTGAAGGAGGAGAAGAGCAGCGCCGGGAGAGTCAACGCATGTTGCCAGATTGAGAGAGACAGAAGCAACGAGGACTAGGAGGAGGAGAGGGAAGCAAGGATTTCAAGTGCTTGAGGGAACGTAGAAAAGAGGAGAGAGAAGGGGAGGAGAGGCAGTTTGGTCTCAGTCAAGTAGAGAGGCAGACAGGGAGCAGTGTAGAGCCAGCAGTACTGCATTGTGGATGTAAACTTTATCATCTGCGGGATCAGTGGGTAGCAGCTGCAGAGCAGGAGGAGAGCGTGCCGGTGGATTACCATGTGTGTCCTCTGAATGCACCAGGATGCTGCATCTCCACCAGGGTAAGAAGCGGACAGTCGTCAGCATACATGACATGATAAGGTTGCATTATTTCTTCTGCAGCTGCAAACATTTTCTTGTCTTGTTAGGTGATTGTCCTTGTTTATCTATTCATATGTGGCAGAATACATGCACACTCAGCTTTTACTTATACGAGAAGGCTTTATGATTTCTCTCCCTGTGGCTGCACCTCCTGTAGATGCCTTACTTTGACCCAAGCTGCAATTTTCTTGATAATCCCCAGAGGAGGGACCATATTTCATATAGCAGCATTGTACACATGTGCAGGGGATGATCTCTGATTTGCACTGAGCCCGATTAGCCCGTTGCAGGGGTGTGTGTGGGGGGGTGATTGCGTGTCCTGTTGCTAGTGGCAACAGCATGGGGCCGGGGCACTGCGTAAAGCACTTTGATACTGATTGATAACAGAAGGAAACAGATATCCGTCGTTTAAGCAGAGGTAAAACAATCAGACGTTGCAAGGGATTTGTATGTGCAGGAATGCATGTTTTTCTTCCCACTGCTCCTTTTCTTTCCTCTCTCAGGCAGATTAAGATTTTCTCCCCACTAATCCCACACTGGAATGACTGGTGTTGAACTGGATACAGCAAAGTGGTGGGGAATATAGATTACAGGGCCTCTCTGTTATGATCAGCTTCTCCACAGCTCTTTATTAATGTGGCGTGAAGTGCTGCAGCGCTAGTGTCCATATGTCAAAGTCACAGCAGGTCAGAGGTCTTTCCTCATTGTCAGCCATATTTACAGGACAAGGCTAGGATGCTGGCAACCAACGCACCAAGGATGCCAAATGCAGGATTCAGGACACTGGCTTTGTATTTTTAGCTGGGTTTGTTATCTCTAAAAACAGAACTGCAAGGGAACATGAAAATGAGAGCATGGGAGAGCAAGGGAGGGTATCATCATTCTCTGGCTGGTGTTGTCAAAGTGCCAGAGAGAAATGCCATTCCCTGTCTCTTTTTTTTTTTTTTTGAGTTTTTCTTTTTGCCCTGGGAACTGGTGCTTCCCAACTCAAGAGCAAAAAATAGCATCTGCAATGCTTGGATGCTTTGTGACAGGAATGGATTTTGGCAGGAGTATAACTTCTTTAATTACTTTACAACAGCCCAGTCGCCAGCAGAAAATGTTGGCTTTGTACTTTTCTGAATATGTTACATTTGCATATCAACATCTTTAAAGTGATGTAAAATATGAGCTGATTGAGTAATCTAGAGGTGGAGGGGATGGTGGATGGTGTGTCACCTTGGCCAGACAGCTGCCAAAATGCAGAACACTATTCGAGGCCAACAAACAAACACTGCAGTTGTTTTTGGCGCTGAACCTTGTTTTGTTTTTTTTGAGGAGGAGGGTGGGGGATGGGTTTCGGCACATCGCGATGTTTCCCAGCAGTGTTTGTCGCACTGGCACTGGGTGTTTTTCACTGACACGTTGAGGTGTTTCTCTACCTGTACCTGGGTGTTTTTGTCTTTTAGCAAACCTAGGTGTTTTAAGCGGTACACTGCAGAGTTTCCCAATGGCGGTTGTGCCACAAAACCTGGGTGTTTTTCTGGGTGTTTTTCACTGACTTCTACCTGCTTTTATCATTCCTTTTATAGTACCAAACACGATCACGAACATGATGGTGTTGTTTCTTTCTTTGACGAACCTAGGTGTTGTTCACAGAAACACTGCAGCGTTTCACAGCAGCATTTGAGCCCCGAAACTTGGTTGTTTTTCGCTGACTTGTCCCTGCTTTTCCAGTGGCTTTCATCGAACCGAACTTGGGTGTTTTTTTTTAACCAAACCTGGGTGTTTTTGGCGGCACATCGCCTTGTAAGAGCCACGAAACCTGGTTGTTTTCCACTAACACATTGGGGCATTCCCAGCGGTGTTTGAGCCACGAAACCTGGTTGTTTTTCACAAACACATCGGGGTGTTTGAGCCACCAAACCTGGGTGTTTTTCCCCTACACATCACAGGGTTTGCCAGCACCATTTGAGCTAGCAAACCTGGGTGTTTTTCATTAAGGTAATGTACAAATGTAACATATCCGTAGTTTACAGAAACATACAATGCCAACATTGATTCTGGCAAGAGAGTTGTTTGCAAATCTGACATTGCTTAATAGCGAAAGCTAATATTAGACTGACCTTTAACTAGAAATGCTTTACAGTGGTACTATTGAAAGTCAAATTCACAATATTGCCATTGTAAGGGCCTTAAACTCTGGCCTGACGTTACACACAAAGTGCCACCAACAATAAGCATGTGACCTATCATCCTTTAAGTGTTTTGGTCAGTGATCGGAGGGAAATTCCTCACTTCCATGACTGCACGACATGCACCACATGATTCACTATTTGTGTGCAATTTTGAATCTGTATGAACTGTAATGCCTTCAATAGCACCATTACTGTACTTCCCAAAGGCTACAGCTTAAGCATTTCATCCAGTTTCTGTTGGTCTGTTCAAAGCCTTTATTGGGAGCAGAGCAGCAGCCACTGATATCATCTCGTCGGCAGGGCAGATGTGTCGCTGTGCTGGGCAGTTTGAGCCCCCTGCCCTCTGAAAGCTACCTGGGGATTACTGCGTAAGAGGATTGCCAAGTGGAGGGATTTGATTTTATAGAATTAAAACTGTAATTCTCTCCATCCCGACCACGCTGCAGTGCAACCATTTCTTCACATTATTATTTTCCCCCTGCTGCCATGTTCGACGGACACGTTCCATTACTGCATCATTTGTCCTACATTTAAGCACTTTTAATTTAACCGTCACAAGACAGGCACATTTGCAGTAATTCATTCAGAAAAGATGGATGTTAAAAGTTCATCAGCAGAGAGCGGGTACTGGGGCATTTTGGATGCCAGTTGCTGTGCCAGTTGGCTTCCTAAAGTGATAATAATTGCTCTAAACACCAAATTAGGACCACTCCACTTGAACCTACTGATACGTATGCTATTGTATTGCCTTCCATCCCTCCAACTCTTATCCGTCACTTTACCTCTCACTCCTCTACATCCAATTTCCCTTTTCGTCTTCTGCCCATATGTAGTCCTCTGTATTCGGTGACCCTCAGCCAGCGTATTGGGTCCAGGTCAAACTGAATTACTGAGGAATGTTCCCTGGTTCAATGGCTGGCCCAGTGGGCCTCAGCATGGGAGCACTTCCCCTTCATTGACAGGGGACTTTCATTTTCAAGAAGGGGGGGGTCCTTCCAGACAACTTTCCCATATAATTCCCACTGTCTCCGCAGCCTTCATTGGTACCGTGGAGCCGTGAGCCAAAGCAGCCGGTTTAATGATGTGTACGTGTGAGGCACATCTCGGGATCTCGCCAGCCTGAGCCTTGTTGAGACGCTCTGCCTCTGTGACTGCAGGCCATCCAGCTCAATTAAGGGTGCTGTGAATGCATTCCTCCCCTCAGCCTGCTCTACATTTATCTTCCCCCACGAACAGCACGTGGGAACTCTAAAAAAGAGTCCTGCAGAGCTCTCTGAGGCTGGTATGAACCTGTTTTTGCAAATACAACATCTGGAAAAAACAAAATAGTTCAATAAAGGATTTTGACATTTTGCCAGGCTGCGCATTTTTGATGCAAAGAGCCAGAACATTCAAGCTGAAGCCTCATGCTTTCACTGAACGCTAACAAGTTCTGAAAAGAATGGGATTATCAGATGTCTTTTCTCTGTGTCTCCTGTTGGCTAAACTTGGAGTAATGTCACTCAGGAATAACATAAAGTTTAATGGTCCAACACAATTTATAACCAATAAAAGGCTTTTATTTGTGAGCTATCAATGGCTTATTGCATGCACTGACTGTTTTGCCTGGAGACAAAGCTCTGCCCAGACACCCTTGCTGACTGCTAAGTGATGTCATTAGAGACGGAGCATTTTTGTGGTTTCTAAATGGGTGAACTTGCTCCATGTGAGTTCACCAAGGTGCGAAGTCTCGTGGGCTGTTTTTGCAGTTACTGCTTTTAAACTGCCTGTTTTCCATTTGGAACTGGCTCAGCCCTTTAAAAGCAGACGTCCTATGGACGGCCACAGGAGATGGTTGGTTGTATGATGTTGTTTAAATCAATCTAAAATCAGAACCATAATGGCTAGAGCATTAATTCTCATTGCAGCAGAAAGCAATGGCCTCTGTCTTCCCTTATCATGTCGTGACTTATACTTTTTGTGTAGGGCAAATGTAGCATTTTGCTGTAGTTAAACTGGTATTTCCGCATAATGCAGAAGATTGTTGTTTATGTTATTAGATCCAACAAAAACAAAAACCATATGAGCTCGAGCAGTTATTCTTCTTGCAGTGGAAAGCAAAGGCTTCTGTCTTCCCCGTCATCACGTTTTTACCTTACCTTACCTTACCTTACCTTACCTTATTTACCATAATTCCTTTCATTCATCCATTTTCCAACCACCTGTCCAAAGCCTGGTCGCAGGGGCACCATGCTGAGCAAAGTATTCCAGACATACCTCTCCCCAGCAACACTTTCCAGCCCGACCCCAAGGCATTCCCAGGCCAGGCAAGATCTGCAATCCCTCCAGCGTGTTCTGGGTCTGCCCCCTGCCTGGGAGATCGTTGTTTGCATAATGATGTGTGTATCGATCTAAAATATGATGAAAAAGCATGATTCTTATGACACAATTTAAAATATTTTTATCAATTATTATGGTTTATTAACTTACGTAACCTTGCAACTTAGGTTGTACAGAATTTAGGGATGTGAAGCTTTTGATGATACTCCAAAAAATGACATCACAATAAGCAAAAATACCAGTGTAGACACTAGCGGACCATTTCAAAGGGTTAAAATATTATTTCTCTTTGTTTAGCAGCAGACATAAACTTTCCCTTCATAAAAGCTTCTGTTTATATCTCTCATATTTGTGCATTAAAAACCCACAAGTATTTCAGTTCTTGGAAAAAAAGAAAAAAAAAGAAATGGGGTTTGTTTTTTAGGTCATCATCCTGCATGCCAACAGTTTACAAGATAATATGGTGTTGTCCTTGTTTACTATACACAGCCTTCCTGCTGACACACTTTCACAGTTGCATGCATCTCGCAACTTTTTAGATCAAAGCAGCCTTCACGAGCATTCCCTCTTGTTTCATATTTCTCTCCCTTTCACAGCGATGCTTTCAGCGGAGCGGGCCGTTTATGAGGTCGTGAAGGGGGTCAGTGTCGTATTTGAGGTTGCGCAGGGCGGGGAATGTCAACAAACTTCAGCTCCCTGCTATCTTGGCTGTAAATCATGGGATAATAGCTGGAGAAACATGTCGTCCAGTGGTGGGAGGTGTTGGCGGAAAGGAAATGGATGGAGGCTGCTGGAGAAGCTCACCTGCAGTAAAACTCTTTTCCAAACACCCCTCGTGTTGTATTTAAGCTTCTCTGGTGCAACTCTTTGCTCTGAGTGAATTACAATGAGCACTGTAGCTGTTAATGGCTTTATTACCAGCATGCCAGAGATCCAGGGTGGGAATGCTATGGCAATATTCCTGTGACAGACATGCAGGATATTTTCCTTTTATCTCTACCTGTATATCTCGCAATTTGCACCCATCAGTGAGTAGAATAGTGGGACTGGAAGTTATGAGCTGAATCTAAATCTAGTGATGCAACAAATTAAATTCAATGCTTGACTTCTGAGAGAGAACTCTGCCGATAAATTTCTGACTTCTGCAACAGCTGCCACAAACACACACATGCACCGAGGGGTGTGTAGCAGCAGAGACGGTAGCCCCGTGGTTTCGAGTGCTCCTATTTACTGTACCTTTGTTTCCATTGTGTGTGAAGCGGCCATTTGTCTGCCTCTGTAAAGGACTACTGTTTGCCCGCCTCTCTGAAAACGATGTGTTGACAGCCGGTGTAAAACACCCTATAGCCTGTGTGCAGTCTCCATGAGTCAGCAGAACCTTCTAGTGTTACGGTACAGTAGTAAATGTTGAGTCCCTGTTCCCCAATTACTTTAACCCAGGCCAGCCAGGGTGTAAAATACAGAACAATGGATGAAATGTGTGACTGATGTGAAGTATGTGTGTGCGTTTTTAGCACTGAACATGCCAATGCCACTGAACACCTTACATGAAGCTTCGTAATACAGTAAAAGTACATTTTTGGCATCTTTGGGTTTAATTGTGAAGTGGAAATAAACAACTGTTTTGCTTTAAATTATCATTATGAAGTAAAAGTTGATTACACAGTGTAATATAGAATAATGATATCATCAGCATTTAGATTGGTACCTTATAAACCTTGCTTTCACAATGAAATTCTGTCTGCAACCAGGTACAATTTCCTGGGAAAATGAGGGCTTGAATTACGGTGCAAAACAACAGCAAAACAAAGTGGCAATGTCTGTGCACCAAACATTGTTTAAATTCATGCAAAGTCGTGCCGGCCAGCATTAATGTCAGGTGTGCATGGTGCAGCCTGCTAGTTCCACGGCAGCATCGGAAAAAATTGTGGTTCACCCACATTTTGGTCAAAAGCAGAATGGAACTGTTCTTTGCTGTGTTCAAACTAAAAGCAACCTGCTACAAGTCATTTTCAGTGGAAGCCTGTGACATGAAGCTCCAAACGTCCAAGAGTTGTTGCTGTGGACAGCAGTGACCCGCTACAATTCAAATTTGAGCTGGCCTCAACTTTTTCAGTGCTCTGATGACGCGTCCAAGCCTCAACCAATCAAATGTATTGTTTCTAGCTTTGGTGTTAGTTATTTAGCTAAGTTAGCTGATGCTATGCTACCTTTATGTGCATTGTGGTTCACACAGGTGTTACCGGCTCACCCTTTTTCTCCTTTAAAGGTGGTGCCCTTGTGGGTAACCTGTGAGGGTGTGACATGTACTTCATTGTTTGTGTGGAGGGAAGCAGCTCTCTTAGGGTGTCATGGTGAAGGCGGCAGGCAGCAAAGAGTGGTGGTAGTCAGCAGGATTAAGTGTCTAGATAAGCTCAGGGCTACTGTTAAGCCTCATGAGAAGGTCATGTGTATTGTTTTGTGATGAAGACTGTAATAAAACCATTGTCAGTGAACGCCACCCAAACGCCTCGCCATCCTTGCTTCTGCAGAGTGGTCCAGACTGCTAGATGGTAGTTACCAGCTAATAATGAGTCAGGCTAGAGTAATGTTAATAAGCCAGCGTGTTTCCAACTGTGGTTCGGAGCAGGTAAGCTGTCAGAGAGAGAGGTAACATGGGGATACAATCAGTTAAATGGGGCTCGGGGTAAAAAGTTTGTCGGTTTGCCCTTTAAGCGGTGCCCTTGACACACCAAGCTGACAGTTGTTGGTCAGTATTGGGCCGTCAGCAGCACTAGTCGGCCCTTGTCAGCTTATTTGTACATAATATAGTTGACCACTGGCTCTCGTCTTTGCAGTGTGTTCAGTGCAACTTCCTGACCAAGATACAGGTAATTTGAGGTGAAGCAACAATCAGCCTTTGTCACTACTACTTCTTTGATTTTAGTTTGGTGTGTCTGGGCTTTAACATGCTCAGTTCAGTTCAGTTCAACTGTCTGTTTGCAGCTCTTCTCCTGGCAGGAAGTTGGAACTAATCAACTTGTTGGACACACATCATATAGTTGAGATTTGAAAGGTGTATGCCTCACTCTGCAATATGCAAGCGCCTGTAAGGAGCATCAGTATGCTTCATTCAAAGTTTCCAATATCAGAATTGAGGAGGCTGTGTCAGACAGTTCCCAAAATGGAGAACCCAACAGTCTTGATGCCACGTCTGCAGGTGAAAGAGAATATGACCTTCCTTCTCAGACAACATGTTGTACAAACAACTTAATTTCAAGCATCCTTCAGTGCATTGATCTGCTGAGACATTTAAGTGTATCTTGGCAGTTGTGTTTCGTGTCTGAATACACCTAACAAAATGCAGGTAAACTCATAACTCATGAGGTAATTGTAGTCCGGTGTGAAGGGAGCTTTACTTAAACTCAATTATGTGTCAGGGTGTGTGATTCAAACGAGACAGCCATCAGTGGAAAAACTTAAACACAGGCATAGGATTATTACCTGTTGGAATGTGAGCATGTAGCTGGGAATGTCTTTTGATAAATTCCATTTCAAAACAAGCTATGTCTGAAGGTTTGTGCTCTGTGTCAACATATCTGACTTTATCATACCTGTGGTTGTTCTGGTCAAGCAGCAGTGCATCCTCTCAGTTTAGTCTCTCTTTTATGATCTGGACATAAGAGATTAACAATCGTGTGAGTGTGTATGCACATCTCTGCGTATCTTTGCCAGTGTATTTGCACGTGTGTTCATGCATGTGTTCAGGAGTGCTCCTCGTGTGTTCGCGTCTAGCTCATTCTTGCTGAGCAAACCCTCCCGGCAGACAGACGGGTGCTGCGGACATTTTTAAAGCACATCTGCTTGTCCGCAATGTTTCATTTTGTTTGGACAGGAATGCGTCTGTGGCTCGGGAAACAATTGAGGTCAGGCCGCAGCTCACAGGATGAGAAAACATTTAGGGAGACAGACAGTCAGAGCAGGGGTAATCCACACATTCCTCAGAGTTGCAGCAGCAGGAGTCTCGGAGGATTCCTCATGTCTGATTTCTGCTGCTTCAGAAGTTTGGAGCGTGCATTTGATCTGATTTCAGCCTACAAAACGATATATTTAAATCATTGCCCTCGCTCTGGTTTTGCTGATAAGTCGTTTAAGAATAATTTTCTCACACATTCATCAATCATGCAGTCTGAGATCATCTAAGTCCCTCCTGTTGAAAAACTACAATAATGTTGCAGCAGTGTAATTAACATTTCCAGGACTGAGACTCCCCTGAAGCACTGATGTTATCACAGAAGGAAAGCATAAACAACTCAGAGCATTCAACATGTTGTTGACTTTGGATAAATCTTGCTAATCATCTCAACTCGTTCGACTGCATTACTCAGAGTGGTGCACACGTGTCCAAACAAAGTCTAACTCCATACATTAGAAGGAAGTATGAATCAGGGTAAAGTTATGTCAGGGTGCTTAGATGACCCACATTGTCACGAGGCATTCTGGTGCAAAACAGCTTTTTATGTGTCATAGGAGTGTTTTAGTCTTTGCATCACAGATGTGTGAGCCCCACCGCTCAGATGCTTGAAGCAGTGTTTACAATTAGAGCTGATTTGATGCCATCTTTGTTTTCTGTGTTTGACTGCAGAAAGGCTCATTAAGTCTTAAAGAAGCAATAATTTGATGGTGTTTAGGGTTGGATACCTTTCACATTTGAACTGATACCTCAAATTCTGTAACGATACCCAACGGTACCTCTTTACAGATCTTTATTTTCTTTGTAGGTTAATAACAAAAACAAACAAGATTTTGAACAAGCTGCAACAGCCACAACTTTCACCTGGGAGGCCGGTGTTTGCTTTCTGTGTGATTGTAAAGCCAAACCCTGTTATTTGTTTCCTAAACCCAAGCACGTGTGTTGGCAAAATGTAACCATGTGCGTTTGTTGTTGAAGGAAAAAAAAAAAAGTCAGTTAGCGGTGTTGTACCGATGTAGTGTGTTCATTTTGAAAGACACTGTATGTAAACTGTACATTTCCTGTGAAAACGTACGTGTATTTTGAAAACAGAATGCATTTAACAGGGTGAAGTTGACACGGTGTCCCAGAACATCAACAGACAAATATGTGGAGTACACAGTCTTGAA
Source organism: Epinephelus fuscoguttatus (assembly GCF_011397635.1). Classification (NCBI taxonomy): domain Eukaryota; kingdom Metazoa; phylum Chordata; class Actinopteri; order Perciformes; family Serranidae; genus Epinephelus; species Epinephelus fuscoguttatus. The sequence goes on from NC_064775.1 coordinate 19,573,869, forward strand.
CAGCAACGATAGTTTTTGCTTGTTGGACAGCTGACTGAGCTCAGTGGCTGGCTTCCCAGCTTCAGGGCACTTCACAGGACCTCCACCTCTTTTCTGAAGCTGGCGGCTTTACCGAGCTCCATTGTTTCTGGCGCCAACTGCCCCTAAGATGAGAAGCCAGCAACGGAGTTCCATACAAGGCTTTCCAGGTGAACACTGTGTTTTCATCCAGGTGCACCCTTAGGCACTGGCGTTGATTGATTTAATATGAATTGGTACTCAGTAGTCCTGACTTAACACAGTCTGTAAACTCAACCCTTTAAAAACCTGGACCGACATTACTTTTCTCATACTGCGTTTAGATGCCTTTGACAATTCACCCATTCACACGCACATTACACACTGGTGGCTGAGGCAATAATACACGGTGCCACCTGCTATTCGGTGAACATTCACATGCACTCATACGCTGATGGGACATCCACTGGGAGCAATTTGGGGCTCAGTATCTTGTCCAAGGATACCTTGACATGGGGGCTGGAGGAGCTGGGGAGTGAGCCGCCAGTCTTTTGACTGGCCTACCTATGAGCTTTTTAGCCACCCAAAATTAGGAATTCCAATATGTTATTTCCATGTCTTAAGAAAGTTCAACCTCCTTCAGACCTCCTCTCCCTCAAAGCCAAAAACCAGAGAAGTAAGTCTCAAACTTGTGATGTCATTAAGTATGAAGTCTGGAGCTGCTCATGTTGTTCATGTTTAATTATATTTTTGGCCTGTCTGAGACCAAATGAATAACATGTATGAATTTAGGGCTGAATCCATGTGGGAATGGCCGCAGAACTTTTGGGGAATTGGAGTCAAATGCTCAGCTTTGATCTAAAAATATAAACTCGGACATTTTTAGAGCCTCAAGCTGACAATGCAATTTCTCATCCCATCTCGACTTCACCCTCCTGGCTGTTGTAATTCTGTTTTCCTGTCAGGCTGGGTTGGATGTTATAACTTATCAAACGCCTCGGTAAGCTCATTGTCCTGCACCGGGGACTGGAGTGAAATTTTGGATCGGTGCTGAAGGTTACATAACACAGCCGTAGGAGGATTAAGGATGGGAATGACCGGTCCGGAGTCAGAGCCAAAATGTAGTCCCTCTGAACAGGATGCCCTACAGTATGTGGGCCACGGGGATTGCGTGCACATCAGGGCTCTTAACCCAGCAGGAGTGCAGACGCTAATACATAAATGCATGGCAGCTCTGCTCTCATCCAAACATTTATGCATCCCTTTCGACCACTCTGTGTACGTTTGTGGTTTGGAACGATTGAAATGTTTAGCTCCCTGTAAGCCTCCATGACAATACTGGAAAGATATTTATGCATCTTTTATACATCCTGATGCATGCTTTTATGTCAGTATGAGTAACTGCTGCGGGGAAAAGGCTGAAGCATTATGGGGTGTTTTACATCTTTCTATACAGAGAAGAGATTAACCACACTTGATATTAAGATGGTGTACAGTACTGGAGGGAAATAGGAAACCAACAGACAGCGCTTTTCCCCTCTTTCATTATGTGCTTAACAGCAAACAATGTACAATGGATTAAACCACCTGTATGCTGATAACAGTGATGAAAACAGCTAAACGTCTGCCTCCCACAATGCAGTTCAAAGCACACGGGTCCAACGTGTCAGCTCAGGTTGGCAAATACTCTCGTTGCGATTGATCCTCCCTCAGCCCCGACAGATCGTGTCTTTGCATGCCGCCATGAAACAAACAGTCGGCGCGTTGTCTCAACGTGAGCATGAGAGGGGTTTGCACAGCATCTGAGTGGGGAGAATGTGCGGAGGAAACAGGGTTGATTTGCCGCGAATGCAACAAGGCTGGTGTCATGATCACTCTGTGCTGTGCTGTCTGCCTTATCTCAAAGGAAGGGATGTAGAGCTTTTGATGCTGCTGGATTTGCATTTGAAAAGAAGGGAAATTATTTTTGAGGCGCGTGTGGGTGGACAGCAGATGGTGTCAACTAAAAATATGAGAAGAAAACTTGTATTTGTGTGCAAGCAGGGGTAAAAACTTACTGTGTGTTCATGGATAACTGCTGAACATCTGCCAAACCTTAGCTTGAATCCCCAAAGTGTCAATATTTAAAGAAGTAAGGAAATCACCCTTGTCTACGGTCCAATTAGTAATTTGATATATTTATTTACCATTTAAATGGCCAGAATAAATGTTATACCACCAATACCACCAAAGTCTCGCTAAAAATCACCAGCTCTTGGTGGCACATCGCTGCTGGAAGTGCCACTGATGTCTCACATAAAAACACCCCTTTGGTCCTTACAACCACTGCCAGAAATGCTGCCGATATCTTGCTAAGAAATACCTGTTTTTAGTGGCACAATTACTGCTGAAAATACAGTTGATGTCTAGCTAAAAATCACCAGCTTTTGGTGTATAATCGCTGCTGGAAATGCCACTGATGTCTTGCATAAAAACATCCCTTGGGCTCTCAAAGACTTTGCAAGAAATGCTGCAATTGACTTGCTAAAAAACACCATTTTTTGGTGGCACAGTCACCGCTGGAAATGTTGCCAATGTTTCATCATCCTTATGACCAAGGTCTTTGTGCTTCTTACCACATTAACTTCTGATGCATAGAAACAGTAACACCAGAGAAAATGTGTGTGTGGAAGGGGGGGTGTTGCATTCGAGGTAGTCAGCTGATTTGGCCTGCTCCACTGACGCTCTGCAGGGGTAAGGCCTCTGGTGCTATCAGGTGATTCCAGGTCACTGAGAACTGTTGGAGGTCCACGTCGACACTGCTCATGATTGGCTGCTGGAACTTACTCAGCCAAGCTTTTACATTGGAGGCTCATAGAGGAAGAAAAACAGCAGAAGAGAAGGAGGAGGAGGAGGAGGAGGAGGAGGAGGAGGAATGTATACACGGTCAACTGTCAGCTTGTGCTTTCATCACATGCTCGGATGTACAGCATAAAGGCATGGACTGTGGCCTGAAATAATTCCCATTTGGTCACAGTCAAGTGTAAAATATACACAGTGTGCAGAGTACAAATAGATACACTGCTAGAGCTTCCAGTTTTCCTTCACAGTGAGGGATTATTACAGACATCACGGGTGTGCTTACCTCTGATTTTACCTCGAAAATATAGTTTATATAATATGGAAAAACTGTTGGATAAGATTTCTAACTGCTCATGTTTCTTGGGGGGGGGTGTAGGGTAGTCTGTTCGACCATCCTGATGACGTGAGCTCCACATTCTGTTTAGCGCTCTGTATCAGTCTGGACTTGTTGCTGCCACAAACTGTTTCAGTGCATGTGAGTTCTCACCTTAACAGACAAACCCCTTTGGCCAATTAGTGTAGCAAAACACTGGGGAACATCTTCATCACAAAATGAAGCCAGTTGATAAATCACGCTTTTGCCAAATCCCGGTGTTCTTGAATTGCTGTGACTGACTCTATTTCTGCAATTACTTCACTTATTGTTGTGTTTACTCCACTAACGTTAGAGTTGGCACTTCTTACTTCAGGAGCCGTCATTAATACACTTCTGGGGCCAGGATTCTTCATCATCAACTACAACGCAGTCCCTAATTGGCTGCTTATGTTGTCAACTACAGTGCAGATCCCTGATTGGCCCTGATTGGAATTAAATTTCTGGATACAAAGCTTTGTGACACAGAGTCAAGTCTGATACAGAGAGTGAAACAAGATGTTGATCTCACATCATCAGGATGGTCTTACCAGGCTAGGAGTGGGGGGATCCAAGTCTGGATCAGGGGCATTATACCTCCCCTGTTCTGTCCCATAACTTGAACTATGTTAATTAGCTTACCTTTTTTCAACTGCAGATTATGTCCCCAAAGAAAAACTTTGTCAACATCTGTCTTTATTGCAGTAAAATGTATCTAGTAGACTGAAAAAGCAACTGATTTAATTTTTGCAGTGGGCTACCAAAAGCTTAATTTATCAGTTATTTGTATTTGCAGTATAAATAATCAATACCTGGCGTTCATGTATTGATACAGTATTGCCACAGAAAGTATCACGTTCCTACCATGGGTCTTTTCATGTTCAACACCGGCCTTCTGCGTACAAGAGATGGCTTGAGATCTTGACACAAGAGCCTTTGAGTTGGACTCTGACTATTTGGATTGGCCAGTTGATACAGCTGTTAAAAGTTTACGAGTGATTGGTGAAACATCTCGATGCAAATCACAAACTCAGAGCAGAAATGTCCAACATCCAACACAGAATCTAACGGATCACAGATGACTTTTATGTGTGCTCGACTGCAGTTCAAATATCACATAATTCCACGTCAGCACCGTTGGGATGCAAATGTCACCGGTGAGCATTCTGCATGATGTTACTGTTTTGACTACCGCTTGTGCCAGTTCCTATAATTATGTTTAACACAGAATGTCAAATTGCTCTATATTTGGCGATGATTTTTCTCCAGGCACAGTTGGCTCATGCTCCGCTGCTCCTGGAACATGCCTGTGCATAAGTGGCTTGAAACTTAACCCCTTACAGGGCTGACGCTCAGCCATAACACAGACTGGAGGAATGCCAGGGCCAGGCCTGTTTAACAAAACAATAACTGCAGTGAGAAGTTCCAGAGACCTTTTTTTCCCTCAACATAGTGTAATGGTTTGGAACACAGAGTATGTTGTAATAGGAAGAGACACATTGTGTAACTAGAACATGAGTGTGTTAGTCAGTCTCAGGTGTGCAGCATGCCATCACACACTCTCACATAACTTTATGAGTGGTCACACACGTAAACAACACCTTCACTTTATGGAAGCATGTTCCCACACCCAAATTTATGAATGCACAAACTTTCCAAACACCAATACACACACTAATACACACCCAAACCACACACCCCTTGCCTCGCAGCCTTGCTTGCCTTCCTCCTGGATTTGTCACCAGTTCTTTCACAATCAGTGTGCCAGGCAGGCTCGGCTTTGCCTAATTCAGCCTGGTCCCATTAGAGCGGCAGTAGGAATGACTTCCACCAGCACTTAGCTTATAGCTCAGTGCACACACTCTTGTTTCAGTCCAGACAGGCGATTCATCCATCAACTATACATCCCCAGCTGCCTCTTAATCACACAGGGTTTTTTCTCCCGACAGGTAAGCCACTCAGAAACAATGATGTCTTGTCAAAGGCGACGAGACGATGTTAGTCATGAGTTATTTTGGGGGTTTTGGGGGAGGTTGGCGAGAAGTTTGTGTGTCTGCTTGGCTGAAGAAATGTGAAAAATGTGCAGGTGACTGTGATTATGCTGCTGTATACACTCCTTTATTAGGTCCTGTGGTCCCATATTAGGTGGCTTTGAGAGTGTATGATGTATTCTTGTGAGCACAGAGTCTATAACAATACTTTGACAAAAACTTTCCTCTTCTACACAGTAGATATCCGAATGTTATTCTGGATGCTTTAACCCTTGTTTTTAGTCTCTTTTTTTTCCACTGTGTTTTATGGTTGATTTTTGTACTCGTAATATTTGTAGCTTATATTCTTATTTTTTGGAAACAGTACAGCCCAGTCTTATTGAAATGGACAGAAAGTCTTAACAACCCATTACTAACATACAGTGAGCAGCGAATTCTGGCAGATGGAGTACAAATAGTGACCAGATATACAACCGACAACATTATTTAGGGAGCTTAGCAAGACTAGAGCCAGAATGAGCGGTTTTTCAAACAAGCGACATATCACTTTGCCAATTTTCCGATGCACAGAGCAAGTTAGGAAATCTTTGTTGGAGATTACTGAAGCAATCTGATATTGGCTTGCTGGCTTGTAAAAATCCCGTACAGTTGCGAAGATGCTTCACGTGGTAGTGGGCATGGAATTTGTTAAAATTGCTTGCTGGCAACATGAAAACAATGTCAATGCAAATATTTTACAAACACTTGCCGTTTCATTGTGAAATGATTACGTCTGGTTTGGTTAGGAGACCAAAAAATACTTGGTTATGTTTAGGAAAAGAATAGAATGCCAAAACAAAGTCAAAGAGGATCTTTTGTTGTGGTGGCCATGTATAACGAATGACGTGGGTGGATGGGTCAAACAAATTTGGACTTTAACTATGACACTGCTGTTTCTGTTTGTGAAACCAAAAGTCAGCGTAGTTACGTGATTTAATAGACTTTACACAAGTACGCAAAGTTCTTAACATATATCAGGATACAATAGAAAACATTGTTCAATTGTCTGGGACAAGAATTCTATCTCTGTTGAGAGTTGCGTTATATTGATCAGGCACTCCCGAAAAAATGGCAGCAGATAAAGCAAAGTTTCTGAGCTGAAGTGAGTATTTAAATAATCCTGGAAACAGCTGGGGGGCGGCACGGTGGTGTGGTGGTTAGCACTCTCGCCTCACAGCAAGAGGGTTGCCGATTCGATCCTGGGCGTGGGAGCCCTTCTGTGTGGAGTTTGCATGTTCTCCCCGTGTCAGCGTGGGTTCTCTCCAGGCACTCCAGCTTCCTCCCACAGTCCAAAAACATGCAGATTGGGGACTAGGTTAATTGGCAACTCTAAATTTTCCGTAGGTGTGAATGTGAGCGAGAATGGTTGTTTGTCTCTATGTGTCAGCCCTGCGATAGTCTGGCGACCTGTCCAGGGTGAACCCTGCCTCTCGCCCGATGTAGCTGGGATAGGCTCCAGCCCCCCCACGACCCTCAAGAGGATGAAGCGGTTAGAAGATGAATGAAGATGGAAACAGCTGGGTGGCGTTAGAGGTTGTGGGAGAAAGAAAGCTTAAACATGACAAGCAAATTATTTGATGACAGCTAATAAAGCAATATGTATTGGGGCAAGTAAAAACTGGCTTATGGCAAGAAGATTTCTGACTCACTTGTCTGATGTATGTAACTATGCCAAGTAAATATAAGTCACGTACTGTACATGTTACTTTAATTACAACAACAATATTTTCCTAAACTTCATCAAGAACTTTTTTGTTCTCAAGTGTTTCCTTTTCCTAAACTTAACCCATCTCTAACTTTTTAACAATGAAATTGTGACCGTTCGTAATAGACTTTGCATTGGCATTGTTTTTGTGTTGCCAGCATGTAATTTTAACACATTTCATGCATTGTTAAAGGGATACTTTGCCAATTTTTAACCAGCTTTGTGCCCAAACAGTGTGGTTAGTACATAGAAATGGACTGAGGAAAACTTTATTCCATCTCAACAGCACCAAAATCTCCCTGCTCACTTCCTAGCATAAAAAAAACATCCGTCATCTGGCAGATTTTCTCTGGCTCACAGGCTGTTGCTTGAAGTATAGGTTGTACTTTTGCATTTTTGTATTCCTGCCACCATGGAAACAAAGAGTATAGAAGCAGATGATGAAAGAGTGAGACAGCTTTCTGTCTTCTTCTCAAACTCACACTAAACTCCAATCAAAACTAAGCAGTGCTGGTCAAGTACAAACCGTTACTCCATTGCCTATTTGTCATTTTATATGTTTTCAGAAACATATTTTAGCTCACCATTTAACTGTATTGTAATTTGTGATTGTTTGTTACCAGCTGGTTGCTATATTGTTTTCAGACAAGCAACTTGTATTACATTACCCACCAGCGGGAGCATTTATTGGTTTAGTGTGGTGCAGGGCATTCTGGAGTTGTAGGCTTTCTACCTCCAGAGCCAAAGCACATGCCTGTTCTATGTTTTCTCTGCTCATGTAGCACTAATTTCAAAAGTATTTACTGCATAGACAGCCTAGATCTATGAAAAGACCATCTTTCCAGGCAGTAAAATGCTTCTTTCAGAGGTTGTGTCCATTCCACGTGTATCTTTGAGACTGTGTACGTCAGCAACACCTGATTCCAAGACAAAGTTCGTTTGGGAGAGCAAACTGTGTCTCATCCTATCTTAAATATTTGCCAATTCATGCATTCATTATCTTAATTAGTGACTTGATTAGCATACCTAATGCCATGTATGTTAGGGTGATAATTGGTGGACATCAGGCAGCTCATGTGCCTCTTGTGTCAACACACTGTGTTGACATTTAGAGCACCGCATTTCCATCTTTATGAATGCAGCATTTGACATTACAATTAATGATTCTTGGCCTGAACCAGCAGATTGTGAAGCTTCAAACACATGTTATACTGCCAGAGGAGGTGTTTTCTTCCCCGACACATTCGTTGTACTTCCAGACACTTGAAAACACTCGCAGAATGACGAGCTTTCAACAAACTGTCAGATGCAGGCGGGGTTGTCCCAGAGCAGTGTTTCAGTTGTTGTGATACCTCGGGAGAGGCCATAAAACAGGCTTCTTTATTATCCCAGCTAGTGTGCCAAGATTTATCCCATTAAAGTCTGGAATGCCCTCACGTGGGAAACGGATTGGACGCGCACAGTCAATTTCTTTGTTTAGCCTGGTTCACGTGTGTGTGTTTGTGTGTATGTAAAGGAGAGTGAGTGTGTTATGAGTGTGTGTCTGTGTGTAAGGTCTGGCGGGAGGATGCCCTGCTTTTTGTTTCCTCTGAGCTATTTTCGTCTGGACAGAACTGCAAGCTTTCTGTTTTGTGTGGTTAGTGGACGACCCTGTCTCCTTGCTGTGTGTGTGTGTGTGTGTGTGTGTGTGTGTGTGTGTGTGTGTGTGCGCGTGCTGATTTGCTGGCAGGCCTGTGAGGCAAAAACAGACAAAGATGAGTCTTTTTCTCAACAATAAAAACATTGATTTGGTGCAAAAATAGAAAATCCAAAAATACTGTTGTCAGTTTCGGGGCTCTTACTTGACCGCCCATGTCACCCACTAAACAGCAATCCCATGTTGACTCACTCTTATTTTCTCTCTTCCTTCCTCCCCTTTAGGGAAAAGCTGGCCGTGGCTCGCCTGCAGAGGGAGGTCGCACGGAGCAAGAGCGAAGGAACAATGGTAAAGTACAGTCCAACAGCCCGTCCCCTATAATCTACACAAAGCCAAAAGAGCCACCGTGTGCTCACTTCACAGACATGCACACACCCACACACACAAGCTGTGCCAAGCCGTCCCATCAGCCAAAGTCAATTTTTATTGTCTCAACACTTCATCAGTTGATCTTGAAGAAGATAATTCTGGGGAAATGTGTGCATCAGCAGGTATTTTTCAGCAACTACGCACAATAATAAACAATACCAACCGTATGGGCGACAGTCTCAAATGATTCAATTAACACTTGAAATTAGGAAATACTCGATCAAAAAGCATGTAAAACAAGAATCCAAGCATTTGTCTGTATTTGTCAGTTTTTAAAAATCAGTGTTACAAGAAATATTTGGACCTTAAAAAATCCCATGTCTTATTTTTATCCCTACATTTTTGAGTGCCACTTTGCCCCTCATAACAGAGTAACAAGGGGTAGTGGTTGAACTTAACTGCTGGACTTAAGTTAAATTTCAGGCATCATATGCCATCAAACGAGGCAAAGACTTGATGTTGCCAAATTTTATCAACCTGCAAAGGTATCCTGTTACAGAAAGATTAGCAAGATATTCCTGAGCTACATGTCTTGCTTTCTGTCCACCATCTTGCTTTTTTGTTGCAATTACAACACCTGGCCAGTGGGTGGCAGTGTATGCCCTGATGCAGTAGGGTCCACTGTAGTGTCTTATATGCAACTACAGCATCAAAACTCAAGCACATACAAAAAATGGCTTTTAAATAGCTTTCCACTGTGGTGACCACCATGCGTGAAATTGCTTATTGCAATTTTGTTATAAAGAAAAGAAACACAGGCTAATACATTACATCACAACACAATAAGCTAGTTAGCCACCAAGACATCAGCATACCAGCAATTTCCTTTATTATGCTTATTATAAAGGACAATAATGCATTGAAGCAACATTAAACTGAGATAGTACAACTTTTAAATCTGTTTTTTAATTAATTTATTTATTTTTTTTTTTTTAAATTTGTGGGTTTCTTTTGTTGCTCACTCAGCCATCTTGTAGATGGTTTCTCATAACACTCAGTTTGAAGTGTGACTCCGAAAAACCTCCGTTTAGAGGGACGTGTAGCCCTTACACTTTGCCCTACCCCTACCCAAAGGTTCAATCCCAATACACCCCTTGCTTCTATGGCTTAGCCTTTAGCTCTCCATTTTGAGCATTTACATCTAGGGGAAGGGTATCCCAATTCTTTTTGAGATAGAGGTGAGGTGTAAGGGCTACAACAGAGGATTTTCAGAGGCATACATCAAACCATGTGCTCAACCAAGAGGGCAAACGCTCTGTCTCCTCCCACACAGTCAACGGCAGCACATTAAAGCTTCATTCCTCCCTTTCTTGCCTTTTACAGTTAATACCAGAGACATATACTACACAAATGTGTTCTAGTCTCTTAAAAATAGCTATACCAGTTTAAAGGGATAGTGCACCCAGAAATGAAAATTCAGCCATTATCTACTCACCCATATGCCAGTGGAGGCCCTGGTGAAGTTTTTGAGTGCTCACATCACTTGCGGAGATTGGCGGGGGGAGTGGCTAGCACACCTAATGGCAGATGGCACCCCAGACTAACGTCCAAGAACACAAAACTGAATCCACAAAGTATCTCCAACATGCTCATCCGTAGTGATCCAAGTGTGCTGCAGCCCCGACATAAAAAGTTGTTTCGAAAAACATCACGTGTGCGCACTTGCGCGAGACCAGCAAAAGCATGAGCTTTGCTCACCCGTGTTTACATCACGCGATACATGCACCGCAGGGGGAAACAACAGTAACCACAGTAGCTAAAAGATAATTTGCACTACGGTCTTTTAGCAAAGGACAGCCCAACATGTCTGAAGGCTTTGAAACTGAGGAGGAACAGCATTTCTTTGTTGAGCCGTATTTGTTTGAGCCCGAGTACACGGACACGCAGAGCACAGAGAATCAGTCAGAGCCACAGGCTACAGTGAGGCTAAAAACAGAGTTCAAATGACGTTTTTTGAAACAACTTTTTATGTCGGTGCTGCAACACACTTGGATCACTATGGATGAGCAGTATGGAGATATTTTGTGGTTTCAATTTTGTGTTCTTGGACGTTAGTCTGGGGCGCCGTCTGCCATTAGGTGTGCTAGCTGCTCCCCCCGCCGATCTCTTCACCAGGGCCTCCCTCGACATATGGGTGAGTAGATGGCTGAATTTTCATTTTTGGGTGCACTATCCCTTTAAATGTGAGCTATGTTCAGAGTATTTTCACAGCTTTACCATCCCATTCAGACAGCCCATTCATTATTTTAAGTTTTTTTTTTTCCCCCCCATTTGCCCTCAAGCATCAACAAGTATGAGCAACAAACACTCAACTGTTTTCTTCTTTGTTACTAAAGATTTAAAAAATTACAATGACAATCATATTATCTTAGTTTAATGTTGCTTCAGGGCGTCGGTGGCTTAGTGGTAGAGCAGGCGAATCCAGTCTGTGGCCCTTTGCTGCATGTCATCCCCTCCCTCTCTCTCCCCCCTTCACACCTACCTGTCCTGTCCATTAAAGGCAAAATAGCCCAAAAAATATCTTTAAAAAAAAAAAAGTTTAATGTTGCTTCAATGTGTCATTTTCGTGCCTGAAGCCCAAGCAAGAAAAATCATTACTCCAGAGGACAACATATTTGTAAGGTCCAGCAAAACTTGTAGTGTCTGTTTACATAAAGGCCAGCATTGATAGCTACTGATGACCTATCAGGGTCTTGGTTGATTTCAACCTTAACCCCTTGTAACTCTGTCCTAAGGGGCAAGGTGGCACTCAAAAACAAGGGGTGGGACTAAATATACGACCTGATTGGGCCTTGATGTGCTGTGTTCACAGTAGGTTGGACATATTCCATCCACTCTGCAGGAACAACAGGTACTCAGATGCGTGGTCAGGTTGTGTAACATTATACAGCTACAGCTGGGGCTTAACCTGTCACTGAATCGTGCTAAGCTTTACGGGAAATTGCTGATTTTGTGTTTTCACTTCTTTTCCAAGAGGCCTTGTGTTAGCTGGGGAGAGAATTCAGGAGGTGGAGATCTACAGATATATGTGTAAACATGAGTGCATATCTGCATTTCTCTTTGTCTCTGAGCGAGTGCATACTGTACAGTATGTGTTTCTGAGGGAGGTCAGAAAGTTGAACCACGTGACGCGGCGGAGCTCAGCTGATTGCAGCCTCCGAGCAGAGGCTCTAACCACAGGCCCAGCTGTTCCACTGCACCCCAGTGACGCCTCTGATTCTCTTTATGGCAGCGGGCCTAAAGCAACAGCACACAAGGGCTGATGCACTACAAGATTTTCATACTATTTTGTGTGTGTCTCTATTGATCCCTGAAGGAAAAATGCTTTTTTTTCTCGTCTCGCCTTTTCCCCACAGTCGAGCAGGTCAGATCATGGGGTCAGATACAGATCAGCACCCGCTGGAGTTAAGCAAGGGTTTGTGTATTGCTAGAGACCACTTCGAGACAGAAGACTTTTACTGTCATGGTGGCTTGAATTTATTTTAGACACAGTGCCAGATGATTGTGTAAAGTGAGAGGGGAATCTACCATGTGAGTGGTTCTTCTTTCAGTCCAGTCGTCAGAAGAAAATGTTGGCATTGTATTGTGTGTTTCTGCAAACTACAAATATGTTATATTTGCACATTTCATATATATATCAATGTTTCAAAGTATGAATGAGTAAATTTGAGCTGACTCTGTCATCAGGAGGTGGAGGGGCCTGTGGATGGAGTGTAACCTCAGCGAGATACCTGCGAAGCATCAGACCCCTATTTAAGACTGACAAACTACTAAACTGGTTGTGATTTAATGAGTCATCCCTGTGTGGGTGTTTTGCAGTGCACTGTTGCTGCTTTTTCCAGCAGCTTTTTAGGTACTTACACAGGTGTTGTGTAGCAACCAATCGCTGTTTTTCCAACTGCTTATGAGGCACCAGACTGCAGCACTTTGTAGTAATCCATCGCTGTACTTCCAGCATTTGTTTAGGCACCAAACATGGGTGTTTTGTAGCGATCCATAATCGTTTTTCCAGCTGCTTTTGAGGCACCAAACATGGGTGTTTTGAGGCAACTCATCATTAGTGTTGTGACGTTCACGAACGAACTGATTCTATTGAACGGCTCGTTAAGATGAACGATGGGAACCGAGTCGCAGCTGGGAACCATTCTTTTTTTTTTTTTTTTTAATATCACTGTGTGCTCCTCCTTTGCTCCTCCCCTGAGCAAAATTCATTGTAGCCTGCTTTGTTTTTAATGTTTATTTGTAAGTGTTAAGGTCATGGTGTTGCATGAATAACAAGTCATGGTAGCTTTACACACATACAAACAATTTGTATAAAGGGTCAATCCAAAATAGTGATGTTACTGTCAAAGCAGAGTGATATGGTGCAACCTTGTGGAATATTTACAATGAATCCAGATCAGACCTTAAAATCTAGTCCACACATGTCAAATGAGGTTATAATCAATATTTCAGAATAATTCAAACTCAGATATTGGTGGGATATCTAATTTTGTATTATTTTGTTCCAAATCTCACCCCATCATACCTCCCAGTGATTATTTCCAAGATAAAATGAGTTACCACCAGGCTGGCTTCTTAAAACTTAATAAATATAAAAATCAGTCAAATGAGCCAGTTTTTTGAATGGCTCTTTGAAAGGAACGGCTCGCCAAGATCCGGCTCCCCTCAAAGAGCCATAAATCCCATCTCTACTCGTCATTGTATTTCCAGCCACTTTTGAGGCACTAAATGTGAGTGTTTTGTAGCAACTGGTCGCAATTTTGCATTTATTTTCGTGTTGCATCAGTTCGTAAATGTAAGAAGTGAGAAGGAGAAAAGTGCAGACAACAAACTCCTTTTCACCCACTTTCACCAGCTCTCTGCCTCCCTGACCTCTCTGTGACTCCTTCACCACTGTCATAGTTATGCTTGTGTATGTGAAACAGGAAGGTTTAGTATTGATTTCCTTGGTAGGCAGACATACTGTCAATGAGTGGAATGCGTGCGTCCACCATGTGACCATCAGAGTCATGTGTGTGTGTGTGTGTGTGTGTGTGTGTGTGTGTGTGTGTGTGTGATTGTAGGAATAAACAGAAACTGTTGAACTGATCAGTTAAGGTCACTTTCATACCTTTTAAGTTCACTTGATCCAGACCCAACAAACAAAAATAGTTGTTGTCTATTTCATGTTGACAGTGACTTATAATAAATGAAGAGGTGTAAATGTAAAGTTAAATGGGCTGACAGAGAAGACATCCTTTAGACAATTTTGGTGCATCCTGCATCATCAGCGCCACATGGCCCCACACAGAGAAATAAAATCAGTTTATCCTGGTGACTGACAGCAAGTTTATGGCTTTATTTGTCTTTTCTGCTGTTCGCAAAAGAGGCCACAAAGACAAGCGCTGCCTGCAGCTAGACCTCGTCTCATAAATGATGGCGGACAGCTAGAAAGGGAATAGTAACTGTCAAACAGAAATTTTGACAAATTAAAAGAAGCAGTACTGAAGCCCAAAACATGTGGCCTATTTTTCAACCTCTTTTCACCATCAACTTGCATTTGTGTTTCCATGGTTGCCACTTCCTTGACATTTCCTACAATTAGCTGATTGGTGGAAGGTGATTTAATAGTAGCTTAGTTTCCCCTTTTCTTCTCTTTGGTACCTACAGTACTGAGTGGCAAATTAAAGGAAAAGGAAAATTGTTGAACACTTTTTGGCACACGCAAGTTAGCTTTTGTCCGCATGTACATTTTTAGTCTGGATCCTATGGATTGTTTTATAAATAAGACCCCTGATCTCAACCTAATGTGACACCTTTGAAAGATTTTGGACCAATATGTTTGACAGGGGCATCTACCACCATCACTGAAACACCAAATAAGGGAATATCCTCTGGAAGAAAGGTGTTCATCCCTCCAGTCAAGTTCAGAGACTTGTGGAATCAATGCCAAGGAGCATTGTAGCTGTTGTGGCAGCATGTGGTGGCCCAACACCACTCTATGACACTTGATGTTTTCCTTTAATTTGTCCCCAGTTTGTATGTGGGTATGTGTGTGTCAGTACCACCTACTGTAACACTAACCTTGCATCGCCTGACCTCAACATAGCCCAAGAAAAATATTTAATTCGCCACGCTTTAAGGCTCCACTACAGGCCCGGCTCTCCAACTCACGCGAGTGGATGACATGCTAATTATTACTTTAGAGGGGTGTGTGAATTGCTGTCTGCGCATGCACGGGGCTAAGGGAGAAAGAGAGGGATGAGTTATCTGTGCCAGACAGGAGGAGGGTGAGGTGGTGTTGGGGGGAGTATGGAGGAAGAAAGGGAGGAGGGGGGATATCACTAAGCTCCATTTGAAATTGGGATTATCCCTGTCAGAGTCCCCTTGCACTCTCTCTCTCTCTCTCTCTCTGGCATTCCTGGGAGGCTTCGGAGCTCAGGCACGGTTCTTCAATAGAAATGAAAAAGAGACTGCTGCATCAAGGAGATAATTGTCAAAGTGCTGGCGGTGTGCAGTGGGAACTGCTCACCAGCCACAGCCTGTGCCCCACAGACCCCCAAACCCTGACGCCCACTCGTATGCCCACTCCCCCCCAACCCCCATCTTCGCCTGCCAAGGGACTAACCCAGAGAGACAGATTAAAACAGCCACAGACTTTTGAAGTGGCTCTCCCCCTCCTCTGTATCTGATGCCTCTCTTTAACAGCCACTGTTCCCTGCCTTGGTCTTTTCCTCTCTACATCCATTAGTGTCTTCTGTGTAACGCGATCAGAGACACAGAAAGCGGCAGTGCCACCCATTGCAGCCTTGCTGAGTAGCTCTGCAGGGACGTGTAACACCGCACCATTACTACTACTTTGTGTTGCAAAAGAATGCAGGAGGCATCTTTATGATTGTGCAAGGCGCTTGCACACACTGCTACAATTGTAAGCCTCAGGTCTCACTCGCACATTTATACAGCGGTGAGTGTAAATGAAACAGCATTAACAACAGTTTACTGAGGAGCGTGTGTTTTTAATTGGGTCTCCTGTTGTGAAACACACAGCTACTGGCAGTGCAGAAGTACAACACTCTTTTGTTATGGATCATTTGGGGGAATCGCATGCAACTTTTTGAGTAATTTGCAGGCTGAAATATGGCCACACAAGATGCATTTGTTATTAGTTTGGAGTGATATGGTCTAACAAGCACCAGATCTGTGTCTCTTAGACCACCGTTTGTTTCTTAAACTTTATATTAGACATGGTGCTTTTGGCGTGCGGTCTTTGAAACTCTCACAAGAAAAACAGTGGATTTCCCGTGAGGTGTTTGATGGAACACAGGTCACGATTTACTCTGTGAGGTTTCTTTCCAACAAGCCTGCCCTGTCTGTGTTGAGTGAAACCGCTCATTCACAGCCGCATCGCTGCTGTAGGTTTTCTCTGGAATTCTTCACACCCCAGCCCAGAGGCGTGGTGCAGGGCAGGGCTGCTGTCTGTCTCCCACTTTCTTTTTGATGCCACTCTGAAGTGCAATCTAAGTCCGTCAGGAGCAGGATGCCGGGTTTCCTGTTGAGGAAGAAAACAGAAGTGCTCATGGAGGCTCGTAAAGGCAACAGTGCCTGCACTGCTAAGGGGGGCTAGGCTCTCCATTTAAAAGGCATTTAAATCTGTTAGGTAGGATTATGAGCACTGGAAACGGCTGTGTAAACAACGTGAAAATAAACTATCTCGCTTTGAGGGATTTTTCTTTGGGTTTTTGCGGACACTCTCTGATATCTGAGCTTAAACAGATATGAGTCTCATACACACAGCAGTTTGACACAGTTATTTCCTGCGATGTTAACAATAAAGGGAAATGTTTCAGCTTGAACTTAATTGTGTGACTTGCTTATTTAAAAAGATTTCAGATTTCTCATGTGTTTCATGTAGAAGTTAAGATAAGAATGGAGCTGCTGCATCTGTGAATATAAAGTGGGAGCGGGCGGCACAGTATGGTGGAATAGGCCCTGGAGCCAAGATAGGAATCAGCTGAAAACAGCTTTCTCATGTGCTGCAGTCTGCAAGATTCATGCGACATAGTTTGTAACACTGCAACAAGGAAAATGTACTTATTGAAAGATTGGATGCCCCTCTTAAAGGAACACTGTACCCCCCAAATTATCCTTTTTGTATCAGTTACTCACCCAATGTTATGTTGAATTTGTGAGGAAAACTTTGTTTTTCTCACAAGCCTCCATGGTGAATGAAGAATCCAAAAAATGAGAAAATTCTTATTGCACTGAAGTCCATCGGGGTCCAGGTTTAACAACAGCAAAACTATATCAAAACATCCATTTACAAACTTTGTTGTTTTTTGACTTTGATGTTTTAATAAGGGTTAGTTTAGATTCACCAAAGTCTCACCAGAACACAAACAAACTAACTGAGCGAGGCAGCGATAGACCAGCAACTCCTGTGTTCTGGCTTTGAAGAGATCATAGATAAATTTCACTTTCAGTTCAGTTCCCCATCAGAAAGGGCTGTCTGTTTGGAGAGTAATGAGCATTTACAAACTCTCACACAACTCATGCAGTATAATCCAAGTCTCATTTACAGTATCCTTATCTCTATAAACAGATATCTGCATGTATTTGCAGATAACTATAGGCAACGGGACAAGATTTTCGTATCTGAAGTGTTCTAGTTTCAGTTTTTAGTCCCTGTAGTCCAAGTAGTATTGACCAATCTTGTTTGAGTGGCGTGCAGAAGAGGAAGTCTTGGCCCAAATATCTGCCTAGATCATCAGATAACCCCAAAATATTGGCCCTGGCCCCAAGATGATTATCGCCCTTAGCCTGATAGCTGATTGGTCCCAAGATTGTATTTGTCTAGTTGTATGCTTAGCACTTCCCAAACAGACAGCCCTCTCTGACAGGGAACTGAATTGAAAGCAAAACGTATCTATGCTCTCTCCAGCACCTGACTAAATTGACAAAAATAGTAATTGTTACTTTGCTGAACACAGGAGCTTCTGGTCAGTCAGTTAGTTTGTGTTATTGTGTGACTTTGGCTTTTTAAAAGGTTAGGTTGGCTTCACCAAATAACACAATAACACAAACAAACTGCCAGTCAAGGCAGCGGTAGACCAGCAGCTCCTGTGTTCAGTGAGGTAAAATTAATTTTTTGTCAGTGGAGTCATTGATAAGTTTCACTTTCAGTTCAGTTTTAAATATGCTTTTAGCAAATAGCATGTGTTTGGGCAGTACTGAGACTTGTGTGAGAGTAAATGTAAATGGATGTTTTGATATAGTTTTGCTGTTGTTAAACATGGACTTATATGACTTCACTTTATGACTTTCACATTAAGAATTTTCTCAGTTTTTGGATTCTTCGTTCACCATGGAGGCATGCGAGAATAACAACATTTTCTTCATTAATTCAACATAACATCGGGTGAGTAAATGATACACAATTGGTCATTTGGGTGCTGAAGTGTTGCTTTAAAAAAACAACAACTGAGAACTGGCATCCTCTGCATTGCATATTTTCCCTAACTGGGTCACATTCTTATAAAAAAAAAATCTCCTGAATTGATGTACAGCATATCACACAAACACAACAGATGTTCTTGTTGTGCAAACTGAAGCAAAGCTTTCCAAGTTGGACGGCAGTTGATTGGCAGTGATCATTTTGAGCACAGGCCCCATGGTATTGTTTGAGTTTGGGTTTCCACTTGGCATACCGGTAAGCACGGTTTAATTAGTTTGTGGTAATTAGACCTTATCTTGGTTTATTTGACAATGATTTATTAAAACTACCATAAAAAGCACCTTCAGGATGGAAATCTTTTGTAGTGTGCCTTCAGCAGATAAAGAAAGGTTTTCGAGGGGCTCCCAGCTTTAAAAGACTCCGCTCCTCCCGGAGATCCAGCGCTGAGGGACCTTCATAGAATGTTTCTGACAGCTGTTTGGAGACTGTTTGACAGCGTGGAGGTTTGGGGACTCAGGTGCTGTCTCCGCAGATTGGCCTTATCAGCCACGGACAGCGGCGAGGGCCCGAGATGGGGTTCCCCCCAGTGCTCGGCACATTCACCGGGTGACGAGCTCTGACAGCCAGGCCCAAATCGCATCTCCACACCATCCCTTTCACCCACTCTGTGACTGAATGACTCGGGAGTGCGTGGGCTGGTGTTGGGGGGCGGGGGGGGTGGGGGCTCCCTTGGCAATGATAAATGGGCCACTCGTATGATTTAGCATATTCCTGGGGTGTGTGTATTATTTGCTATAGTGCCTGCGGCGGTCGAAGTGAGAAGTGGTACACTCTGATGTAGTGGCTCTCCATGATAATTGAATTGATGGAGCCCTGGGGGACACTGATTTTCAGTGAATAAAACTGTTTTATTCCTATAACAAGTCACCTCTGACAACACATGCTCCAGTAGACCATAACTGATAAAATACCCTGGTATTTAAACACACTTTTTTAAACATAAATACCTTGTTTGTCTGTATCCGACCCGGTGTTTCACATGTGCACCATGCAGCCAAATCCTCCTCATGTTACACTTTCATTTGAATTGCTGACGAGTACACACAAACAGCCAAGTGGCATGTTTTATTTATGAATGAAGAACCTGCGCAGTGTATTGTGTCCCTGATGTTTGCTTTAGCAGCGAGCCAGAGATCCGCTCCCGGCCCTTTGATTAGGCAAAGAGCTCCAACCGACGGGGGGGAGTTTGTGTGTAATGAAGAGATTATTGAGCCCCCTGAACTGTACCCCAAACCCTGCATGAACACAGTTGCACATGGGCAACGTATAGAATCAGATCCACAGTATGCATGCACTTAACCTGATAACATTGCAGCTCTTCTTTTATAGGAGACAGCATTGCAGGCACAACAAGGAGAGGCAGAGGTCTCTAATTAATTTAGAGTCCTCTGTGGATGTTGGAGGGTATCAGGGGGGTTTGAGTCTGCTAGTAATTCAGCTCGGATGAATACCATTACCATCTAATGCTGTCCAATTACAGAGGCATGGTTCATTCTGGGTTCCGCTGCAACTAATACAATTTTAGTCGATATAGAAGTAGAGGAGGGGAGTGTATGTAGGATATAACACATATCTCTTTTATCCTGTTTTTTTATCTAGCGTCTTGAAATCAGTGGCAGCCCATTCAATCTCAGCTTTACATGCTGGTGATAAATTCTGCCATATCTAGATGGATACATTTTTTTATCAAGCAGGAAATGAAAGCAGCCCAGCCTGCGACTGAGGTCAAATTTGTTTCAGATATATGGATCAGTAGATCAGTATAAAATCCTGCCTGGGCCATTTTATAGATTACTCTGCCTATTCCATTTGATAAATATATATATATATATATATATTTTTTTTTTTTTTTTTTTTTTAAACTCCAACCTGTATTGTTTGTTAGAGCTTTGGTCAAGGTGGAGTTTTATTCCAGGAAAATGTTGCCCTCCACAGGACAAACAAGGTAGTGCATCTAATTCAATGGGGGTCAGTTAAGAGAGGGGATTATCTCCTCACTCATTGGATTAACTGGAGTAAATGTTCTCACTGAAAGTTGCCAAGCATGTTTTCATCACATCCCATCTCAGCGCTGACTTTGAGATATCTTCCCAGGGCACTGCGTAAGCTTATTAAAGAATATGCTTTCAATTACCACAAAAAGAAGTTGACAATAAACATTTCAACCCAGAAGAAGTGTAATGTATTGCTGGGGATTTCTGGCCACATAAAGATATGGTAATGTTTGATTTAATGGCCTCAGGCCTTGTTAAATCACCGAAATTATATATTCAACAAAAGCAATGGAGGGCTTTTTTACTACAATGTGAGTCATAAATCCTGAGTTGTTATTGAGGTTGTTGGCAAGACTGTGTCAGCAGACACACAGTGGTCGGTGGTTTATGCCGGGGGGCATTAGTAAGGCCAGGGCAACAAAAAAATCAGGACTAAAGCTACTGTGCTTTTGTGAGAATCCAGGCCAACTTGAACAATACTGTACACATTAATACATGTGGTGCTGCACAGAAAAGCCCTTTGTGCTTGTTTGCATTGAGGTGAAAATCAGCTAAACTGGTGGATGCCGGAGGGTGCTCTTGTAATTAGCAGCTTTTTGTTGCCTCTATGTTTGTATTATTGAGAACACATTTCCACCCGTAAGGAAAACATCTTTGCCATCTAAGTAAATATTGTTAGTATGCATTCAGAGTGCTGTAGGAATGAAATCCTTTATGTTTCTTCATCTCTTTGCCCATTTTTTCCTCAAAGGTACAGTTCATCACAGAATCAAAAGTACATATTTTTCCTCTTAGCTGTGATACTATTTATCAGTCTAGATTGTTTTGGTGTGAGTATCAGTGTGTTGGAGATATCAACTGTAGAGATATCTGTCATCTCTCCAATGTAATGGAACTATATGGCACTCAGCTTGTGGTGCTCAAAGTGCAAAATAAATACGTTAAAAAAAACTCAACAGCAATGTATCTTTCTAGAAATTATGACGCAGTTACTCAAATCTTTTGTATTCATTTTGTGTCTTCTTATGGTTGTTTTGAGTCTCTTTGTGGTTGTTTTGCTCATCCTATTTTGTACTTATTTTGTGTATTCTTATGGTTATTTTGAGTGTTTTTGTGGTTGTTTTGCCCGTTTTTGTAGTCATTTCATGTCTTCTTATGGTTGTTTGAGTCTCTTTGTAGTGATTTTGTGTCTTCTTGTAGTTGTTCTGAGTTTCTTTGTGATTGTTTTGCCCATTTTTGTAGTGATTTTGTCTCTTCTTATGGTTGTTTGAGTCTCTTTGTAGTGATTTTGTGTCTTCTTGTAGTTGTTTTGAGTTTCTTTGTGGTTGTTTTGCCCATTTTTGTAGTCATTTTGTCCCTTCTTGTGGTTGTTTGAGTCTGTTTGCAGTTATTTTGTGTCTTTTTGCAGTTCCTTTTCATCTCTTAGTGGTCTCTTTGTGTCTCTTTGTGGTCATTTTGAGTTTATAACATGTTAATTTTGGATGAGATTTTGCAGATGAAGGCAAGGGGCCCCAAAGGCTTTTTGGGTTTAGGGGGGGTCTGGTGTTAATTTTAGACCCTGGTTTATGAGTGTAGAATAGCTCCTAGAATGAAACTGCTCACAACAAGGTCTGTGGATTATCTTAAGTAGCAAGGTCATGATTTCTGGAAAGAGACACTGCTGTTAAATGTTTCTGGTGTATATTGGGGAAAAGGCAGACATCTCTATCCCTCTTCAACTCACATTAAAACATCTAGATAGATAAATAGCACTTCAGGTAAGGGAAAAATACTTGATTTTGGGGTGGACTGTCCCTTTAAATAGAAATGATGAAGAGCCAGAAAATCATTGGTTTTGCTCCAGATATATAGGCTCAGCTCTTGGCAGGGGGATGCACTACTTTATGCCTCTGTACGGCTGGATTTACAGCCGCTATTACTCTTGACAGGGATAGCCTCCCTGTTGTGTAAAGAGCCGCTCAGCATAGTAGCCATGAATTTATGGCCACAGTGAGGGGCAGAACTGGTTTTAATGGTGACTCGGGTTTAATATTCTCTCTCCCTGACCGATCTCACCCAGTTGCAATCTGCTTTTGTGACAGAATCCCTGCCAAGGAGCAGTTAACTGTAATGGAATATGATTGTTCCTTGGTTGCATTCGAGACAGTTTGGTTACAGTATAAATGGCAGTGTTCTTCCTACTTGTTTTGACATTTTTCTTAGAAGTTTGATTTTATTTTCTAGCTTTAAATCATAGTTCACATGTTGATAAGCAAAAAAAGACATCTTGAGGATTTTTCAGTCAGTATTCCTTCCCTCCACTAGATGTCCTCATAATGCTTGTGTGTGGGAAGCACTTCTCTGTAGGCTAACGCTGAATATTGACACCATGATTGGTGCATTACATGGAGAGGAGGACTTAAAGACAAGCCCTTGAGTCAGAAGAATCATATGGATTCTGTATTGTCTGCTGAAGAGGCATCACAGAGTTTTTCACAGTCTGGAGAGACATATTCATTTTCTGTGAGTCACAGATCTCACCTTTCAAGGCAGATGATGATACATAATCTTTTACCAAGGGCTGACAGGATAATCCTCAGCTAAATTTATAGCCAGAGAATGACATTACAATGACTTAGATGAAAATATCTACTCTTTGTGAAGCCAAACAAATGAGATGAAGTGCAAATTCAAATGTCTTACTCAGCAATAACTGCATCATGGTTTGCAAAAGAGGCACACCAGTTGCTCTCTTTTACCTTCAACCAGTTATTTTACATCTTCAGCTGACATCCCTGACAAGACAGTGACAGATGGATGATCACTTAAACCTTCAGCCAAGGAAAATGGAGCCAATTGCTTTGTCATAAATTGTCAGCAGCAGAGGATGCCAGGCTTTGTGTAGAGACTGTGAGACTAAGAGAATGTCAGCTGAAAATCCTCAGCCCTCGCTGCTAGCGGTTGCTCAAAGCTCCTCCGCACTCAAAAACCTCACTCGCGGTGCCAAATTTTTCCTCTCCTCGAGAAGGGAGTGTGCCAGCACAGGGCCACAGTCTTTGAAGTTGGGTTTGAGGCGAGGACGATTCTCTCTTTTGGGAGCAGGTGGCTGAGGCCATCAGACTGAGAAGAATCCAATTAAAAAGTGGGGGAAAAAAGAGCTTTCATTTTGGAATTGTCTCTGGTGAGGAAGGGGACAGATAAAAATGGTTATGTGATCTGTGGAGACCTTGCACATCACACACTTTGAAAGTTTGTCATGAGGATGATAGGGCTGATTCACACTTAACCAAGAGTCAGAGAAAATGTCCACAAAATTTAAAGGTTCTGTATTTTAACGTTTTACCAATATTAATCTTTTTTATTGCCAATGGGTGAACAGGTTGTGATGTAACTTAAAAACTGAAACTTTCCCCAACCTACCCGGTTGCCTCTAGCACCCTGTGGACTGAATTCTATGTCTCGGGCTAAATTTTCAACACATTCTCACCCCGACCTCGTCACATATTGACATTTGGACATTGACTTTCAACATTCACATACGCCGTATCAAGTTCTGCCTGTTACATGCATTGTGTTCTTTTAAAATACACTTTGCTTTTCACAGGGAATCTCTTTCAAAAAAGAGACTTCATTCAAACTTTCACCACTGTAACACTTGTTCTCGTCCTGCCGCGTTTTCCCCTGATGCCGCCAGCTGTCATTAAACTATAATAGCAACCAGCGATCAGCACCGTCTGACGTCACTGCCCAAGCGCCAGATTTTGATGACTTCAGAGTGAGACCGGGTTGAAATATTTCCTGGAAAATCCAAAGGATGTAGTATTGCCCTTTTTACCTCTGCTACAGCACTAACAGCAGTGTTGCGGAGTATACCCAGACGTGCATGGTATACCCATCTCTTTTTTGGTCGTTTATAGTTACCCACCTATCAGCCAAAAAGAGATGGGTATACCCTGCATGTCTGGGTATGACACGGTGTCCCAGAACATCAACAACCAAGGCACCCAGGGTACCTTTAACGTTGCAACTAGACATGGAAGGTCCATGGCCAAATGTCAATATGTGACGAAGTCGGAGTGAAAATGTGTTGGCTTGCTTTAAAGGGACTTTCCTGCTCCTTATATTTTGTTGTTACTGGCGGTATTTCAAAATGACGCAGTCTGGCAACGTTATGACCTTAGGCTGCTCCAGTGGTGTATAATATTGCCACGAAAGGTACCTTTGTGCTTTGGTGTCTGACGCCAAAATCACTGACCAAGCAGCGATATTTGACGAGTGGGAATGAGATGGGACTGGATTGAAATCTATTTTCCAGCATCCTCAGTCTATCATGGTCAGTCTTGTGTTTGTCACTGTATTGGCCTATTCGTACGAGCCTAAGCAACAGGATGCTGACTGCACTTAATTTAACAGCCTCAAAGAGAGGCGTCACTTATCACAAGGATTTTCACAAAGTTCCACACAGAACCTTTAAAAAACAGCACTTAAATGAGGTGAAAAAGTATGTAAGAAGAAATGAAAAGCAAGACGGTATTTTATGTTATTGAACTTTAATTTTGCACCTTTGTTGAACCTCTTCAGTTCTGTCTGCCTCTCACTGATGAGCTCAAGCTTCTGAATTCAAAATACATCAAATCTTAAGTCAAGTGAGGTCATATTTACTCATAAAAAAACAACTTTTTTTGCAAAGTTACCAAGCAACAACATTGTAAAAAAAGAAATTAAACATGCAAAAGCAAAGGAAGTTTGTGTGTGGGGGAAGATAAGAGGGACAGCTGCTGTTGTGGTAAGCTATTCATAGTCATTGTACCGTTGGTGCGCATCTTGTGAGTAGGGAAAGTGTGAAGGCACGGGACCTTGATGCCGTTTAATTTGGCAGCACTGAAATGAAATGAGAAGTAAGAGAAAGATTGAGGTGTGCGAAAGCAGGCTGTTGCTTGACATTTAGTGTGAACTTTCTGTCACAGCAAGAGAAGGAAGGGGAGGTTCATTAAGAACATTTCAAAGTAACAACAAACTGTGGAAGTAATGCTGCTTAAATGTCATCATGCCCTTATTATCCTATTTTCTTTGTTGGATATTAGACAAAAGGATGTTTGTTGACTTTCTATCATCATGATGTTGAAACATTCTGCTTTCACTTTTTTTTCTCCAAGGACAGTCAGGAGCAAAAATGGCATCCCTTGAGCTGTTTAGGATTCAGGGACTTACACTCAAGGACCATAAATATAGCACATATGACTTTAGGATGATGAGGGATGATCTTTTGAGCCTTTAGACCACACACCATTGGGAGATAACAGTTCTTATTTTGTGTCCACAGCGAGAAAAGCTGATCCACGAGCTAGAGGAAGAGCGACGCCTGCGACTGGAGAGTGAGAAGCGTCTCCGGGAAGTGACGGAGGAGTCAGAGCTGGGACGGGCACAGATGGTTTCACTGCAGCAGCAATTCACCAGGTAAAAGAGCCTGAAAATAGAATGTGTTTGACATTACTGAAGGCCAGCAGCAAGCCTTAAATCTTGTTTTCCACTTGTAGGAGACTCGTTGCTTAGTTGTTTTTCATATGACATTGCGAATCATCTTATCCAGTATATGCAGGGATCAGGGTGTCATGGAAAACCTGATGAAGTCACAGAGTTTCACAATCATATTGTCCAGGCCTAAAAAAGTTATGGTATTAGTAAAATAAATCATTGAAAGTTTTGGAACAGTAATGGAATTTTGTTGTATGTGATGAAATTGTTACAGTAACCTTCCTTGGATAACCTTCCCTGTAATATAACATGATGGCAAATTTATTTTCTGTTGCTGTAGCTAAAATATCCATCAGTGTGTGGAAACGTTTTGTTTAGCTTCACGTACATGTATTCATTTTCTCCCCATGTTCCTTCTCTCCCTTCATGTATGCCTGCCCGCTGAAATAATGTTTGAATGGAGTTCGAATCTGATATTATGATACCATACAATATGATATACTTTATTATCCCTGAGGAGAAATTTGTCTTGGACTCAGGAGCTGCACAAGTGTTGCTGCCTTACAGTAATAGTGCAGAAGAAATGAAGACGAAGCACACACCACAAAAAAAAATACACATACTACACGTAACAGTATTGCACATCAGCCATTCATGTTCTGCACATAACACCAGCACACAACAGAGCACCATAAGCAAAACACAACACAACCCCTACGCATCAAGCAACATTATTTAAAATCTTAATTGAGGTTGACGATGTGGCATTATGCTTGCTCCTGATGCCTTGTCTCTCTTTAGCGCAGCTACAGTACTAACACTGTGCAATACTAGCTAACGTTAGCTTAAAAATGGATTCCCCTAACATGAACAAAAGACCGGACACCTTAGTGCTGGGGTTTGAGCTGGCTGAATTCAGACTGACGCTGACTGAAAATCCACTAATTTATCTAGACTCTCAGGGTTGGTTTGCAAATTACTTTATCAGTAATTGTTATAAAGCAACCAATGCCAGATCAATGCAGTGTAACAAAGTTACAGCTAGCTGGCTGGCTAACATGCTAAGGCCCCAATCACACACCGCACTGCCCTTTTCTTTTTTTTTTAACCCTTCTCCTCATTTTAACCTAATCAATCTACTTTTTTTTTCTTTTTTTAAAATTTCACAGTAATTAGTGGCTAGGTATGAACAAGAAGAGGGTACTTGCAAATAGTCTGGTGGGCACAGGGACATGAGACCCTTAAAACAGAGGGTGGATTATGGGGAGTATCACCAGTTGGTCCAGGAGCTTCGCCTCGATGATATCCCTTTCCAGGCATGTTTTACAACCTGCTGTCAATTATAAGGCCTAGCATAATAAAAATGTTGTTTACCACCAGTAAACTTGTTGTCGTGACCACCACAGAAGGCCCGCCTCTCAAATCATCAATCATCGATAATGGGCAAAAAGCTGAAATGACGTAGGGTGCTTTTCACTCTGAGTTTTTTCAACTAGAGGAGTTCAGAGAGCTCTGGCAAAAATGCCAGGCACCTAGAGCACAGAAACGCAAGGCACATAGCAACACAAAAACAGCGAGCAAAAAGCTTAATTCTCATTCTCACAATTACAAAAAGCTGCCTCCAGCTGCTAAAACACTTCCTGTGATCGGGGCCTAACTGTAACCTTAGCTATGGTTAGTCAGCTAGTGTAAAGCTAGGCAGCATGCAAACTGTTTCTGCCAAAGCCCATGTGCTTGCTTGCACCAAGGAGTGGACACCTAAGAAGTGCAAGCGCAAGCAAGAGGATGCTAACTGCAGTTAATGACCTCCGAGAGAGGTGTTACAAAAACAAGAATTTTCTGAAAGTTACATACAGAACATTTAAAAGAATTTTCCAGAAAATAAGAATCACTCACACTCACTTTGGGCCATGGTATGAGTGATAAAAATGGACATTACAAGCTAGAAGGTAGATAAAAGCTACGTTTCATTATTCCCCATTGCTCTCTCCTCACATTCATTGTTATCTTTCTACTTTCAGCTAACCAATAAAGGAATAAAAATGTCCTAAATGGCAGAAAACAGATCTAATAAACAATATTAAAAGGTGGAGCAGACAAATCAAAAACAAAAGTTTCTTGGATTCAACTTCCATCTCTTCTCAATAAAAGTTATTGACTTTTGGCAGTGATTTCCTGCAATCAGCACTTTCTCTTTATAACCTTAAGAATCAATATGGTGTTCTGGCACTCGCCATTTTTTTTATTTCTTTGTTCTTGCCATTTTGTCTGAGTACTTCAGTGGTATTTCTCCCAGTCACTTGACCTTGTCATCAGCAAAAGATGGGTTGATGCATTGCTTTCGCTTGGAAACGGAGAACTTCTAAAGCGTGAAGTGCTCAAACAATGCTCTTGTCATAACTTCAGTATAACCTCTAATTCATGAGCTGTTCCTCCGTCTCACAGCCGCCGAGGTGTGACAGAGTGGGATGGCAAATCAGGAGTTGGAGCTGAGTTGATGCCTTAATTAGGCGATAGGCACTCAGTGCTTTACTTATGCAAAAACAGAAAAAAAAAGAAAGAGTCCAGAGGATTTCACATTAACTGCTTATCTTCTCATTAAGTTGGTGGAGAAAATCCTGTACATTTTAATGGTCCCAGTGCTATAGAGCAGACGAGGGCAGAGTCACCGCCAGGGGTGGAATAAAATATTTAAGAGCCATTCCAAAGATTTTAAATGTTCCATTGATGCCTCTGAATTTAACTCTCAGCTTCATTTTAGAAAAGCAGCTCTTTCTGCATCCCATTCATGCAATACAGCTACAACAACAGGCTTTAGAGCTTTTAGCACAGGGGTTTATTTTGGGCATTTTTACTCTTCAATTAGGCTGGAAAAATATAGTTAAAAAGATCAAACTCTTGACAATTAAACCTTGTAATGGGCTAACCTCCCACTGATTTAAATATTACCTAACATACATGATCGATAAGGTAAGATTTGATGGAGTTGACGTCTTATGGAGTTGACAACCCAGTCAACATTTGTATTTGGGGCCATAGTAGGTAGAAAATGGGCTGAAAAATTGGCCCTATATGGGACTGTTCATAGGCCCCATGCCGATTATCCACATGGGTTTGATACAAGATTACTCTGGATGTTAGGTATGTCCCAACCAAGCAAAATATGCAATATCCATCATGGTCCCAGCTTCAAATTCTATGTCAGGACTACACTGGCTGAAATATGGGCTGCAGGTAGGTTTGTCCAATGGTTCCATGTTGGCCCCATGCCACTAGCCTACATAGGTTTCATGCCGGGTTACATTGCTTATTAGGTGGGCCCCAACTAGGCAACATACTTCTAGCTTTGAATTCTATGTGAGTGCTACATGGGGACCACATGGGCTGACACTTGGGCTGTAGGTGGGAAAAGTTATAAATGTATTAATCTCACAGCAGTTGTAGGAAGAAGCTATTTTGTTTTTCAATGTTGTTAAA
Source organism: Epinephelus fuscoguttatus (assembly GCF_011397635.1). Lineage (NCBI taxonomy): Eukaryota > Metazoa > Chordata > Actinopteri > Perciformes > Serranidae > Epinephelus > Epinephelus fuscoguttatus. Next base: position 19,603,277 of record NC_064775.1, read on the forward strand.
TTCTCTTAATTCTAATCTAGTATTCATTTTAGTTTTAATTTAGAAGGGCTACAGAGCTCTCCTGCAGCAGCCCGGTCTCATTCCGAACTCGTCAAATGCTGCTGCTGATTTTGGCATCAGACACTGACACAAAAATGTACCTTTTGCAGCAGTAAGATACACCACCGGGCGCCTACAGTTTTTAACGTTGCCACATGAAAGGTGTGTCAGATTAAAACGCTGCAGGTAATAACATTATATAGGGAGCTGGAAAGTCCTCATAGGGCAGGAAGGGAGGGAGGTGGGTTTGTCCAACAAACCCCGGACCTTCACCCAAGAGTTAGCGGTTCACTTCCTTTGTAAATGTTAAGTCACACTATGATGTTTTTCTTCTAAACCTAACCACATGCTTTTTATTGCACAATGAAATAAATGTAAATATGCTCTGTTTTATCAACGCTGTAAGCTTATTTTGAAACAGACTGTATGCAACCAGTGTGAAGAAACTGTACATTTCCTGTGAAAACAGAAGTATATTTTGAAAAGACTCAATGCATAATACATAAATGAATATGTATATTTTAAAACAAAGATGAGTATATCAGTACATTTTTGCCTGGATGTTATCAGTACTCAAGGCTATTTTCTGACATAGGGCAAATTTAAAGTTAAAAAAAATGAAAGCAGATCAAAATGTTTTATAAATCATATTTCTTTTATATCTATAAATCCTTTAAAAATAATGTTGCACTCCAAAAAAATTAGTATGGCGAAGGGTGGGGGGAATGGGTGACTTATATGAATCCTAAAGAATAAATCTGTCAGCACCAATTGTGTATCTCCAAAATAGCTGCACCTGTCGATGTCTCCAGGGATTTTTACTGTTATACATGTATCTCCCTGTCTGACCTGTGTTGACTCCTTGCCAGGAAAAAACAATGATAATATTTTCAGAGTGCATGTCCCTCCTTGGGTTAGACTCTTAAAAGGGGGCGGATGTACTGTAGTGGTGAATTAGTAGATAGTGGAGCAGCAATATGAGAGTCCATGTCTTGCAGCGAGAGGATGCACTGCAGTTCTATTAGAAATATATAAAGCTTATCCCTGATTGGGTCCTGCACAAGTCCCTACAGAGACAGCTGAATTTGTCGCCATGGCAGGGGTCACCCAGATGGATGATTCTCATTGGATGCCTTGCGAGACTCTGACTCTGCAATATAGACAAAGATTCCATTATGTCCTCAAAAAAGCGCTTATCGAAGCAGAGGACATTCACCCAACCTCGCCACCTCACTCAGCCGTTGTCATTCCGGTGAAGTTGCTTATGGTCATCATGCTAGATTGTTGTAATTTTGCCGTGTTGTGAATGGTTTTTTTTTGACTCCTGGGGGGACCTGAGGTTCAGCTGCTTCCCTTCTGCAACTTACAAAGATATCTCCCCTCCACCTCAACACAAACACGCTAACAAGATTTCAGTCTCACTGTCAAAGTCTTAATCTTTGTTTAAGCATTGCTGAGCGCTTATCTGAATGTGAATGAGGGAAGCGAGCATCTGCGCATGCCGCCGACGTGTGTGAGTGTGGAGTGTGTTTACCTGGCCCTTCAGTAGTGGATTAACATGCTTACATGGCAGCCAATAATAGGTGGCTCTGTGCTGTGGTAGCAGATGGGACACCAGTGAGGTCACTTTAATTAGCGACTTACAAGCCAGAGAAAAAAAAGAAAAAAGAAAAAGATAACTCGGTCACCAGGCTACTAACAAGTGTGAACCTTTGCTCCTCTTGCATCTGCTGTTTTAGCGACAGGCTTCTGGATATACACCCCACACACATGCACTGCTTCACATGCATACACACTCACCGTCAACAGTGACAGCAGCTCAGCGAGACCTTCATCCATATCTCCTGATTGATTTCACATTGTATTTGTGGCGCATTAGGGGAATAGAAACCTCAGTTCATCAATGTGTCTTTTGAGATAACACCCACAAATCATGTTAAGTGGACATCCAATCTTTTAAATAGACTGCAATCTGTTTGACCCCAGGCAACAATTGATTTGCTTATTGCTAATTAATTGAGGTTGTGCTTTGAATCATGAGGATGGAAGTCAAATCCGGCTCGTACCAATTTGAATGATGAAAGCCAGCCAAAGCAAAGATATCAAACGTGATGCAAATGAGTGCATTCAATGGATTTTTCAAACCTTGCCAAAAATAGTCAGATTCAACTAAATAGTGTTTTTTTTTAGCTTGCACTGGGAGACAGAGGTGTTCTGTGATGATATGAGACAAAAGGTAACGAGCTGCTTGTTAGAGCTGCACTTTACGGTATCACACACATGAACAAACGGGCATACACAACAAAAAGGAAGAGATCAGACAGATGAACTCTGGGGAATCTCGGCTTCTTACAGCCTTTGTTTGTGCGTATTTGCCTCTGTAACATTTATTTTTTGGCAGGGGTTGAATGTAAGGCAAGAATTGCCAAAACAGGAACACCAGCTTTTCTTTTAAAAAAAACAAAAAAAAAAAAACAACTTTTTTCACCCACTAAAAAAAAAGCTCAGTTTGCATTTTCACAGCAGTCTGCATTCCTCAAGTGACTAGTGGCCATTTAGCTCCAGACATAGGTGTACACACCCTCCCCCAACCAGTTGAGCCTGGTGTGGGTCACATGCCCAGCCCCTCCTGACTTGGGTCAACCCCCCCAGGGCTTCACCACCACTAGCATGGCCTGCCGTCATTAAACTCCCAGCGGATTAGAGGGAGACTCAAGCCCACAACCCCATAGCAGCCTCCTTAGCCCACCCTGGATGTCCCACAGCTCCATCTGGGCGTTTAAAGAGCCAGGGCAAGACAGAGGAGGTGAGAAAAGATGGGGACATGACCGGGAGCAGCACTTAAAATTCTTGTCCTTCAACAAACGAGAAAGTGAAATTAATTGCAGAGACAGAAATATAATCCATCGAGTGCATTTGGACGCCTATCCAGCAAGGACACTCTGAAGCCTTGTCCCCTTCCTGTCAGACAGGACAGGATGACCGGTGAGCAGACAGGAACATGGGGGCCACTGGGAGCCCTACATGGCCTGAAGATGAGGGAGGCAGTTGTAAGGTAATGAACAGAACAACAAATTCAGGACCATGGGTGCACCCAGAAAGTTTTCAGAGGGGTGGGTAGAAAATCTTGGTGTGGCACAGCAAAACGCAGAATTTGGTGATAGAGTTGGGTCGCCCTTAAGCTGGCAGCAGAGGTTGTACCAGCACTGAATCAACATCTGTGTAAAGGGATGGCCAACAGGATGGGACGGTATGACATTTTGATGATTAGTTATGTGTTTGACCCAACACTGAGAGATTTAAAATGCAGCCAGAAACAGTTAGAAACATTTTCCACTGAGCAGCACAGTACAGTTCAGTTCAGCTCGGCACGCATTTTTTCCGTTTCCACTGTGAAAAGTTGTGGATGGTATCAATGGAACAGTTCCATTTTGGTCACCCCTCTGTTGGGGTACCTACCACACAGATCTGGTACTAAAAGGTGGAGATGTGAACACTGCAGTCCATTGATTGGTCAAAAGTGGACAGTCACTCTGCCTGGTTTTGAAGCTTATGTGACCACTGTTCATTTTGTGGAGAGTTTTATTAGTAAACTGTAACTATAAAATGAAAGGATGTTTTTCTGCCTCTTGCAGCAGCTGTAGTTGATAACTCAATTCATTGGGCCGACTGCCGATGACCATGTGTGAAGGATTACTTTTGGTTTCAAAGGTACTATACCAAGAGTGTTCGGTGGAAATGGGGGTTAGAAGGACAGCCAGCAGGATGGGATGGTGTGACATTGTGATGATGTGTTTGTAGTTAGTAGCTAACTCAAAGAGAATGAACAGCAGCTGACAATGTCTGCAAACTGGGGAGAGACTGGTGTTCAGGAGCTCCTTACCTTCAGAATAGGGACAAAATTAGCCGCCATATAACAGAGACGGTAAATTATTGTTATTACCATGTGATGCCATTGTTAGTGTTTCGAAATCGCTGCCGACTCATATGTTGTATGTCACAATAGACACTGTTGTGTCATACGCCGCCACGCCTCTTTTGCTTCCGGAACGCCAGCATACTCCCTAAAATCACACACTGTAGTGGCATTATGCTGACGTTGTTTGATTCTGTGAAAAAATGTAAAGGTTGCTTACAGAGGAAACTTTGTAGCAGCCTCATAGCACCAATTCTGTGTAAAAGGGGCTGTTCAGGTGTCTTGAGTTGAGAGTTCAAGTGATACGCTAGTTTTTCCCTCGCAAAATTAAGCCTGATTTTGTAGCGTTACTTAGCCCCCCTCACGACAAGCTATTATTGGTACCAATGGATGCCATAGGATGTCTAGTTTCACAAGATACTAGCTTAAAGACAGCAATATCAGCCCAGAAATATTTGAGGGGCCAGCAATTGTATCAGGGTGGTCATTGCCCCGCTGGTGGCCCCCCTGTGGGTCGCCACTGCTTGAGACAACTTTTTTAAGTAAGTTGTTTGGTTTCACTCCGCTGCATTTTCTTTTGCTTACACACTCATCCTGTTAAAGACTTTATTGTAGTCATTCCTCTGCCTGTTATGGAGATTAGACACTTCCAGAAAAGAAAAAGGAGAGACCTTTTGTTGGCTGCTGCTCATAAGTCTGCTCACACACCATACACAGAAGCTCAGGTTCGATATCTTGACGTTTGCACCGCTCGCTTATTCTTGGATTTATCTGTCTTGTTTTTTTTGTTGCTTTTGTTCTCTGTAAGGCATTCGAGGTAAAGGTAGTTTGGAAATAAATTCCTCTTGACTTCATTGTGATGGCAGTCATTGTCACCCAGCACACACGTGCACTCATCAGCAAAACTGGGGCGTTTACAGCCGACCCGGTCCACTTGACTTTGAATCATTGCTGTCTTGAAGTGCCCTCTTCGTAGCAGGATATGGGAGACTTACAGCTAGACTAACAACAACAGCAGATGATGACTGGTGCCTGTAGATTTATGGCTCGGGAGCGTATTCTTTCTGCACATTACTCAGTGCGTGAGAACGTGTGTGTATGTGCGTTGAGGGCCGATGATGCAAACAGGGAGGAATGGCAGCGTTTTTCAAGTCTAGATGTGTTGTTTGGACAGTCACGCTCAGGTTGAGATCCTTCCACGGTCCACAGAGTAAAGTTGCAGCGCTGTATGCATTCATGTGCTACTCTCATTACGGCTCTGGACTGCACAGCTGGAGCACTCAGAGAGAGAGCTGAGTGATTGCACTCTGTTTGCAGATCAATGCCCTCTCTTCTAATCATCCAAGCATCCAGCCACGCCTGGACCAAGTGTTTTAATTTGGCGCATTCGAAATGGCCCCCCTACATGCCTTTGGCTGCTGCAGGATTTAGCCGGATGAATCAGGGCCCTGTTCAAGACGACACATCTGGGGTCATTAATGGGAAGGAGGGGGGTCAGTCTTTTTGAAGTCACTTCCTTACTCCTGCCCAATGGGGACGAGGGCTGTTAAATAGATAATAGGTGTCTGGACTATTTTGGGAGCACCTCATATTTAGCGGATTTATTGGTCCATTTCTGCCCCTCTCTTTAACTTCCAAATTTGAACAGGGAATTATGTCTGATTGAACTTAATTTGGGTTGTTCTACTCTATCACTTGCACTAAATTACCAGCCCACAAGAGAGCTTTGGTATCAATCTTCCTTTTGGAAAAAAAAAAAGAGAGAGAGAGAGAGAGAACAAAGTCTGTTCATTCACTGACTAAGCACCATGCTGGGTTTGTGGGTCAAAGTGCGACCTCGTAACTATGTCAGACAATCACAAACACTTGTATACACACACACACTCCACCCCTGCGAGCTTCCGCCTTGGATTAAACATGCTGGTTATGATGTTTATAGACATGCTGAAAGAGGTCAGATTACAAGCTTTTGGGGAAGTAGGGCATCCATGCTCACATCATGATAGTTCGCCTGTTCTCTCTCCCGGCTTGTGAAGCTGGTGCTCGCAGATTCTAGCCTAAAGCCAAACAGCATGTAATTCAAACTGACCTCATGGTTGCGGTATAGATTTGGTTGTCTGGCAGCTGCTCTGGTTGACACATATATACAGCAGCTGCTTTTATGCTTCATGTATTGTAGGTAATTCTTTATCTGTGTGTCAAGCAAGCAACAAAAAGGACATTTAAAGAGAATATGCTTATCTTAAAATTCTTAAAAGGTTCAGTTTACTCGCCTGCCTCTGTGATTTCTTGACACATTTGCTTTAAAATCATTTGATGAAAATAGTTGATCAATACTTAAAGGAATACTTTACCCCCCAAAAAAAACATTAGTATATCTGCTACGCACCTTGTGTTACGCTGAATTTGTGAAGAAAACTGTTTTCTCGCATGCCTCCATGGTAAACGAAAAAACAGGGTTTGGCTTTATAATCCCGTTGGGACGCAAACACCGCTCTCCCGGGTGAAGGTCAGTGTTTGTTGGACACATCCACCACCAGTCCTGCCCTCCCCACTCGGACTTTCGCTGCCCTATTTTCATTCTTGTCCTGCCGTGTTTCCCCAAAGTCACACAATAATACAAAAAAAGTAACTGATGGAGGCAGTAGCAGACCAGCAGTAAATTTACTGTTTTTATCAATGGATTCCCGCATTTGAGGAGAGCATGGATACATTTCAGTTTCCTGTCGGAGAGGGCTGTGTGTTTAAGAAGAACTGAGCATATGACTGGATAAATGAGATGTGGATTATGATGCACAAGATGTGTGAGAGTCTGTAAACACATATATATATGGATATAGTTTTGCTGTCGTTAAATGCAGACCCCTTTTACTTGAAATCATCAAGAATTTTCTCAGTTTTGGATTCTTCATTCCCCTTGGACACATGCAAAAGTTTTCTACAGGAATTCAACCTAACACAGGGAGACAAATTAACTTCAAAATGGTCATTTGGCAGATGAATTATTCCTTCAGCTCTACATACAACTTGACTTAGGTTTCATCTATATATCATCCACTCCTACTCTCTATCTTCACCCTCCTCCTACTCCATCTTCCCAGCTCCCGGTGTAAGTAATGGACTCCATGCTGTCATCATGACTAAGGCTTCCCACAGGGATGTCTTCCTCAGCCTCTGCATCACATGTGGAACACATATGCCTGTAATCCATTGGGGAGACACAAGCAAAGGCTCCAGCGAGAGGCTCTTGAGGACCAATGGCTTCCTCATTGCTAACTGCTTCCTTTGGCCAGAGGTGAACATGTGGAACGATCATCATGAATTTGCACTCTAAATCCTTCCAAATGTACTGGGACTGCTGGAGGGATGAATGAGGAAGAGCTTAAATCTGTTTCTCTCCATATGTTTATGGATAATTTACACTCTTTACACGTAGTCCTCAATTGCACCCAGTTGGAACATTACATTTTAAGATGTTGCAGTGGGAAACTAAATGGTATTTAACCCATTTAATCCCAATTTTTTCCCATAAACACAAAAGTATCCAAATCATCTGTCACTGACCCAACTTTCATGATAAAGAAGGTTAAAAAAAAGTGTTTTATGGTTGGTCACAATTGTGACCAGTGGGATAACATGTTGTATCTACCGTTTATTGACAAAATTAACATAATGTCCTTTGTAGTCATCATTATACTTTGCCACTAGAATGCTCTATCATATTCTAGAGTGACTACTTTACATATCAAAATCCCTTATACAGTACATACATATATCACCACTTTGTCAGTGGTCTTTTACATTTACATAGGTTGTGCTAGGTATCCTTCTGCATCTGCTGTTGGCGTTCCAGATGCACGACCAATACCATGACATCAACAAAAGCATAGGCTTGGGTTTAGAAAAAAACATCTCAGTTTGCATTTGGGAAGGGAGCACTCAGCTCCTGGGTGAAAGTCTAGGGTTTGTTGGACCCATCCTCCAATCCTCTTACCCACCCTATACAGACTTTCCTGCTGGTCTGCCAGCACCCCAAGCCCAACCTTTGCCTGTCTGGCTGCGTTACATACTGGTGCAAAAAGTAGGTTTTGGCATCAGGTGTCTGACACCGAAATCACTGTCAAAGTGGCAATATTCAATGACTTTGGAATGAAAATGGGCTCGAGGTCATAATCACTGATAAAGTTGTTCCTGTCATGATCTATTTCAGTCTGGCTGGCAAAAGGCCTGTCTCCCACTCACAGTCTATATCTGACCCATTGCTATCACAATCACTGAAGACAACATCTTTTTGATTTTGAGGGACCACTGTAAGGTTGTATGCATTGTCTGGGCCATCACCTTGATCCCACATATCCAAAACGTCACTCAGAGTGAACCTAAAAAAAGAAGAGTAGAAGGTTAGGTAGAAAGAGAACTATGTGTGTGCAGAGGTACATTTAGATACACTGTGTTATCCCACCAGTCACTATTGTTGCCGTCAGCATGTTCACTCATTCCGTGACCCCACTGAACAAAGCTGAGTAATTTCAAATCCACATATCAATACTAGACACCTTGAAGATAATGTGTACCAAAAATCTCTGTCCTATCTTTATGGTAACAAAGTTTACTAACCTTTTGCTTGGGAGCTTAGATGCAGCCCACCTCGCATCATGGTGCAACCAGGAAGTAAACAGCTCTGGTCATGTGACAATTTTGCACTAAACATGTGACACTACACGTATTTAATTGAGACACTTTATTATTCCAGTATTTGCTGGAGATGCATTGATACATCATTCGGTAACAATGTTACAGCCTTATAACTGAAAACTTACTTTGCGGTCACTGTTGTTACCCTTGGGATTAAATGGGTTCAGATAAAAGAGGTCAACAAACTAATATTTATGCGCATCATTTAATTGTGAGGGTGTTCTGATAAAGCTGTAAAAGAAAACCCAAAAAAGCTCTTCAAAATGAAATATGACTGTCAGGGAATACTAAATACTTTGGACTCTTGATCTCTTTTTTCTGCGGCATGTGTGTCTTGTTGTGAAGGTTAAAGGTCATGAGGGGCGAGGACCTTTGTAATGCTACCCCGCCGTAACACGCATGACTGATGTGCTTGACTTTTACAGCTCTGAACTGTCCTCAAGGCTCAGACCAAGCCCTCTACCCAAAAACATGTAGTTCAATTGGCTCTGTCTTCATTTAGGTCACGTCTAACAAAGGGTCTCCTTTGCATGTTTTCTGCAAAACAGCTCTAAGAGGATAAGAGTGGCTTAATGTTGGGTTTAAGCTAGGCAATCACCCGGTGGGTGTACATAAGTGGTTTGCTGGAAAGGAGTACGAGAAGAAGAATGGAATATTCTTGTGCCAAAACGGACAGTTTGCAGGGCCTCAGCGCGGTCAGATAAGGCGATTGTAGCCACCGATGCAGCAGTCACGCAAGGGCCCCCAATGGCCTCGATTCAGCCGCACAACCAGGTGATTGTTCTCCCTATCATTTCAGAAGCTTAAGGATTTTACAATTGTTCACCGGTCAAATCTGATTAGAGGGTCTCGGCCGACCTGAGCCGCTGACAGTGCTGATAAAGTGAGAGTCAGACACAGCAAAGCTGTTGCATCTCCACTTATCTCTGGTACTTTCCATCATTTGAAGCTCTTGTTAAGGTGAAATGTTAAGAGGTATGCGTCTGTTAATTCCGTGACTGAAGCTTAAAAAAGTTACCATGTTATTTTTATCAAATATTGAGTCTTATTTCCAAGTTTTCTGTGATAAATGCCAGGCTCTTATTATATTATTATATTTAATTCAGAATATAGACATGCTGTAGCTGATGTGCTGCTGCCAAGGAATGCTGGCAGCCCAAATATCCAACCATAGCAGGGGGCAGATCAGCAGCTCCTGCCTGGTCCGAGCTGTGAAACATGCAAAGATGCAAGTAGTCATTGGCAGGGAAACGACGGTTAAAATAAACAAGCGAGCATCTAAAAACTGTGTTAATGAAAAGAGAGAAGATCGTCTCCAGAAATCTGAGATCTCATGCAGAGATCTCTGGCATGCAGCCTCTGTGTTAGCTTCTTCTTGTACGAAATGTGTTGATTTTAGTGAAGCCAAAGCCTCTTAATCACCAGTGAAGACCCACACGAGTGCGTGCACACACTTGTACACACACTGGCTGACAAAACAGGGGGATCCCTGTCCTTAGCTGTGCTTCATCCCTGCAAGCCCGTGCTTGATTCCTGTCTGATCCAAGACTACCGGCCTGCTTGCCTCCCAGCAGGGGCCCTTCTCCTTCAGAGAGAGGGCTTAACGTGGGACATATGGGAAAGTCTTTGCCTGCCAGATCACTGTCTTTGCACAGAGCCAGTGTCGGATAATGACACACTGGAGACACGGCAAGTAGAAAATGAGAACAGGAGATCTGCTGTCAGGCTGACTCGGTGACCCGGCCACGGGACAAACCATGCTGTCTGTCGATTGAGCGAAAAGCACTCAGGCTTATATGATGACTGCATGGCCTATTTTAGCCTAGAGACCCACATTTCAGCAACAGCGTCTGGGTCACTTTATAGCAGCGTGAGAGCAGAGTGCTGGGTGTGCATACGGATGCCTCTTCGTATGGAGCTCAGGGACGTCTGCACTGTGTTTCTGGCTTTTTTCCGTAAAAGCAACGGCATTAAAAATGGAGAGAAACTCAAGATGGGGTAAGTTTTGAGCTAAGATTGTCAGCTTTTCATAGAGGTTTGGAGCGCTTTGATCATATTCAAGTCTGTGAAGGAATTTGTCATTGAAGGCTGGAGCTGTGAAAAGCCACTGCAGTTTCAATGAATAGAAACACTTTTGAATAAAGCGCTTCTTCGTTTGAAGTCATTGTGACTTTGGACAGCTAAACGGTGAGGAAGAAGAGAGGAAGTTTTTCATATGTTAACCGCAGCAGGTTTGTGCGCTCCAGATGACACACAGTGTTTCACCTCTAATTGTCCCGCTGTGTTCTGATGATGCATCACTCCGTCACATCAAAGTTGTAGCCTGTACGAGGTGGAGAGGGGGTGTGTTGGCCTGAAGCTCGTCAGACCTCAGGCTGAAAATTGATTGGACCCTTAATTGTATTTCCTGGACTGCTGACGAACGTTTGAAATTCAGTTTGTGCAGAGAGGGTCAGGGGAGTCAGAATTTGCTTTCGCCTCCACATGTGTCCCTTCAAAACACACACATTCGTCCGTCCTTTCTTCTCTCCTTCCCTGAATGATGCTTTCAATAGGTCATTGGCGAGCACTTTGAGATTAATCACACCCAGCAAGACTGTGTTTTTTATGTATAGTAATGCTCTGTCATCTGGGAGTTATAGTCCATCCATCATAAGCATTTAACAGACTCTCTCTCACATATAAATAGGTTTTTACAGTAATGACAAATTACAGCGTTTATTTTATGGGATGTTTTGCTGGACAGGTGTCTCATTCTGTTGTTGTCAGGATTTACTGCTTGAATTTTATTATTTTATTGTACTTTTTTATGGCTTTGGAATTGCCTCTTAATTACCTCTCTCGTATGTACTGATGAATTATTAGTGCTTTGTTGGTGCTGATAAATAGCAGTTTGTTGGTATTTGTAATCAGTGCAACATCGATAATGATTACTGGGAGGTAATTGTGCAAAGCATTCTTATTTGTGTTGCTGCACTGCATGAGTTGCTGAGGAGAATGTAAGGCAGGATCCTCACTTCGCTTCACTGCAGAGCTAGAAACATTAAGTTGAGAGTAGATGGATAACTACAGGTATGAAAATATTGATGTCAAAGCAGCAGAGACTTTTATAGGAGTTAGTGCTCAAAGGTAAAAAAGTGAACAATATTTTGAAAGGACAACATAATTTACAGCGTAACCTGTTGAATTATAGGAACCCATTAAAGGAACCCAAAACATGTAACATGGAACCTTACAGCAAACCCCAAATTTGATAAAACCATATGTATGACAGATAAATATAAGGAAATAATCAATGTTAAAATGTCATTTTTAAAAGACTTTCCCTTTAAATGTATCACCTTTTAGTAACATCTCGTAAAATTTGACATCGTGAGCAGGAATCCTTTTAAAATATCATATAATGATTTTTTTAATGTAATTTTTTAAGATGAGGAAGTTATAAATGTGTAGTAGCAACATAATTTGAGGTGACTTTACTTTTATATTTACCAAAAGCTGTAACCATATGAACTTTTGTGTGGTCACAGTCAGGGTTGTCCTTTTAGCAAAACCATGAAGGAAAGGTTGTTGTGATTTTACGACAGGTCAAAGATGATATTTTATGTTGTGACGTCATGTGACTAAAATTCAATGTCAGGACGACGTCTGATGCCAACATCAGTTTTTTTGCTGATTTAAGTTTTATTTAGTTTCTTTGCAAGGTATTTATAATAAATCTTATCCATATGTGTCCATATGTTTTACCAATTCCGCAGCTGAAACGGACAGAAAAATTGACCTATTGTCTAACCCTTCCCTCCGCTCCGCACCCCGGCTATCTTAGAATGACCTTGTGATGGTGACAAGAGAAGGAAAATTAATAGATAAATAAATGAATGTGGGGATAAGAAAGAAAAGAAAAAAATGAAAAACTACAAAAAACTAAAAAAAAAATATCAATTTAATGTATAATTCTAATGTTGTTGGACATTTAAAATTGTGTCCACCCAATTTTCATTTCAATGAAAGTTTAGTATGTGTCCAATGTCAATGCCCAACGTCTTTTTGACATCAAACTGACACCCAGTGTGAGCTGTGACAGTATGTAAAGTGTGAGAAATTATTGCTGATAAGGATCTGTCTTTGCTTTTTGGCCGCTCCAAGCACCCATACAGTGACAGACAAGCATCAAAATCCAAATGACAGCGCACTTGGTCACAGTAAGGACCAGCTGTCAGGACCACTGTTTAACTTATGTTGCATAACTGATGCATGATTTGAAGGTGATGCTGTGTAATGCTCATACTGTAAATTTACTGTGATAATCAATTGCACAAACTTGCCATCTAAACGTTGCCAATGAATGTCTGTCTGTGGCATCCTGTGTCTCAACAGAGGGCAAGTGAGAGGTCATAATGTGATGGAAACTGACTGATGGCAGCAGCCTCATTTTATTTATAGCTTGAATTAATATTAAGTTGTAAACACTCCTTGATAGAGGCTACTCATGCCTTGCCTTCTTAAAAAAAAACAAAAGGGCAGTTTGGACATCAAGAGGCAAAGGGCCAGGTGCTCGAACACCCTCACCCTCCCCATCTGCACATGGGAGAGTACAGTGAAGTTTTATTTAATTTTTTTTCTCATTTTTGGCTCAGAATAGAATAAATCTTCCTTTCAACCAAGTCTTTCTGTCTCCAGTCCCTCAGTGCCTTCGCTCAACTTCAAAGTCTTTCAGTAGTCTTTCGCTGCTGTCAAAGTCTGTCCAGTGAGATGCAACACATCTGTGCTCTGTGTGACTTTGAAATAGTAAGCGCTATGGTAAGCGAGGCAGCTCCAGAGCTTCTGTTTAGAAACACAAAGAGTCTCTTTCAGGTGTGCCAGAATGCCACAGACTTCTCAAAATTGCCTCCGTTGAAGCACTACACCCCCTCTTCCAACCATAACATGAAGCAGACATGCCAATGCATCAAAGTATTTCTTACCCTCCTGCCACTCTGTTATGTGAAGGTCGCTGAGGTCACAGTTACACAGGTAAGTGTATGAGTGTGAGTGTGAGTGTATGACCACATCACACAGAGTGTCACACAGAGTGTGAGTGTATGACCACATCAGCTCCAAAAGCAAACCATGGTATCCATTTGATTTTACATTTATTGCGTCCACGGCTCATTTGGCACATGTTTTCATTCATTAGAATAATCCTGACTCCATCTGTCGCCTTGTTTAATGATATTTCCACCATTTCTCACTTCAGGTTTCATTTTTAAAGTCCCACATTTACATATTTGTCTGGCATGTATCTCACATTTCTTCTGCTGCCATCTTGTTAGTAGTTTTTAGTGGACCAGTTCAACATAACAGTTAACAAGAGGGCAATAAAATATATAATATACAGTGTGTCCTGTACAATAATAGCTATATCTGTAGTAGCAGGTTGGTACGTCACATGTATCTTGAGACTTTTGGCTGTGTTTTAAAAATTGGGACTTGGGGGATTTTTATTATTGTGCTGCAGAAAGTGGAAATACTTTCTGAGTACTCGAGGTCTCTGGAAACACCTTCAAACCAGAGTGAAGGACTTTTAAAGAACCTTCCAGGTTTCTGCAAGATCACCAGGGATTTATCTCTCAGAAAAACAGATGCTCACCTCTGTGACCTGAACGTCACCATAATACACAAGAGGCTCAAACTGTGGCTATATCTGTAGGTGGTCACCTGCCCAAATCCCCCTCAGTCCGAGAACCACCCCTACTTGCCATGCTGATCATGCATGTCGGCTAGTCCTTGACCCGCTGTCAGCATCTCCGGACTCTAAAGCCGTCCGCGTCACATCCTCTTTGCTCCATAGGTTGTGCTGATTAAGGGCGGCGTTTAAAGCAGGAACTGGAGCAATCTGCCACCAGCTCTGCCTGCCCTGCCCGCCCGCCTGCCTGCTTGCCTCTTCGACTGTTCAGTCAGCAACCAGCGGCCTGATTATAGCCGCCGGCTTTATGGCTCAGCCTGGACAGATGGTGTGGCTAGCACCGTCCACCCCTACCCCTGCCTGTCTGTGCTCATTCTCACCCGCTGTCGCACAACTGGACCGTTCAGTGCAGGACTACCAGGGAATTATCATACAAAACACATGCATACCACAGTCAGTGTGAATATACTGAAAAATATGTTGTGAATCAGCACGCTCAGTGTTTTCTTAAAGGGATAGTTCATAGTTTTAAGCGAGTTGTATGGAGCACTTATCAGTGTAGTGCCTACAGTAGATGGTGGTCGGTACGCCTCCAGTTTGGAGAAGCAGGCAGGTCTACGGACATGGAAGCTAAGCGAGTGGACGGTGCTACAGCAAAACATATTTTAGTCACATAGAAAAATTATTATGTGTTTAAGTGTACACTATTTATAGTTATTTTTAAAATTCAGATTAAAGAAAAGAAGATATTACATTTTAATTAGTGAGCTTTGGTGCTTGTAGGCAGATTTTGTTACCCTTGGACAGAGCCAGGCTAGCTGTGTCCCCCTATTTCCAGTCTTTATGCTAAGCTAAGCTAAGCAGCTGCTGGCCACATTTCCATATTTCACAGATGGACACAAGAGTGGTTTCAGTTATCTCATCTAGCTATAATAAATGAAATTTCCCAAATGTTTAACTATTCCTTTAATGATTCATCTTAGATTAATACAAATGACTTTTTGTGTACAGATGCAAGTAGCGCTGCCCCTGACAACGTGTATTCCTAGATGATTGTGTCATCATTTAGAGCCATTAGTCGACAAGTCACCCGCATGTTTATGATATAAATTTAATTATTAAATTCTATATTTCGGGCGGGGCAACACAACAGTTTGAGTTCAAGGTTTGAGAAAGAATAGTATCAGTAACATTGTTAACACTGTGCTTCGTTACAGAGAAATACGAAACTGTACTAATGAACCTTCATTAATATAGGCCTATATTTTATCTACAAGTGCATGTCACACACTGAGCGAGCCGCCTGTTAATGACGCTGTCGGCAAAGCAGTAATGATTGTGCTAATGGGCATGTAGCTACTTACATGTTTCAGATGATATGTCATGTTTGTAGTCGATGAATGAAGATGAGTTTACATATCACCTTGGGTTTGTTCTTCACCTTCTCAAAATGATCCCACATTTTGGATTTCCTGCCCGACATGTTATTAACTAGCCTGTGGAATAACCGCAGGTACCAGCCCTGGAAATTAGGGGCCATACACATGCCACGTCAAATGCCTACTCTTGTGCCTTCTTTGTGCCAGCTTCCAAGAGCGCAGCAACAGGTTGCTTCATTCATTCACTCATTCATCTTCTAACCGCTTCATCCTCTTGAGGGTCGCGGGGGGGCTGGAGCCTATCCCAGCTACATCGGGCGAGAGGCAGGGTACACCCTGGACAGGTCGCAGGACTGACACATAGAGACAAACAACCATTCACGCTCATATTCACACCTACGGACAATTTAGAGTTACCAATTAACCTAGTCCCCAGTCTGCATGTCTTTGGACTGTGGGAGGAAGCCAGAGTGCCCGGAGAGAACCCACGCTGACACGGGGAGAACATGCAAGCTCCGCACAGAAGGGCTCCCACGCCCGGGATCGAACCGGCAACCCTCTTGCTGTGAGGGTGCTAACCACCACACCACCGTGCCGCCCCAGGTTGCTTCTGAGGTTGCTAAATAACCTTAACAAGCGTGTGTAGGCCTGTCGTCCGTGGGACAGATGTAAAGCTGTGGGTAGCCCTGCACTAACATGATCAACTTTTCTGTGTTTATCAGACTGAATATTTACAGAAGGGAAAGATATCTGTCGGCTGTGATTGGTTTGTAGCATGTAGCATGAGTGTGGCCTCTTCCTGTGTCTGTCCTTTCACATTAAATTCCCACATGGTCCAGTCATATAGGTTTTGATTTATTTTGACAAGGTGCAGCTCCTGATAGAGCTTCACTTTTTTTTCCTACAATTAAGTGGCCAATGAAATCTTGCCGACGAATGAACTTTCTAGTCGACCAACGTTTGATCGACGATTAGGGGGCTCTCTTTCTGTGTGATTTTATGCACTTGTCATACACTTCTGGTTTGGTAAGTAGCATGAGGCCCATGACAGTCATGGGGTTTGAGACTGCAGAGAAGACGAAGTGATTGTCCTTGCTAATGCAATGATATGTGACAGACTGGGTGAATCCCTCTCTAAAATTAGCATATTTTGAACCATGATTTCAAGTGAAGCCTTTCCTTTGTCTTCTTTAACTTCACTGTGAATCAGCCCAGCAAAAGAAAACCGTGTCATGAAATTCAGATGATTCCCACCTGACTCAGTCAAAGCCCTTTTTTTGTCAAGATGTTGCCTTCCAACAATGCCTGGCTGTCACTCCTCATCCTCCGCTGCTCCTGAATGTCACTTTTATCTGATCATTTACGTTTACATGATCCCAGCTGGGTCCAAGATCATTTTAGGTACCTGGTGCTGCTGTAGCTTCTTTTCACAGAATCAGAAAGTGAGTGCACGCAGGGTTAAAGTTCACCCTGCAGCTGCGGGGATAAAGAAGGCATGTGGCACTTATTCAGATGCAAATAGGCCGACGCATTTTTCACATGCACTGTTAACCACCTGTTTTGCATGCATCTTGCAGTGTTAGCAGCACAAAATAGAAGCTCAGATTGGTTTGAGCAGACCCAGGACTTCAAGGTCAAGGTCACTCGCTCAGTGTTGGCTGCTGTGATTGCACTTAATTCAAGTCATCAGCACACACACACACACACACACACACACACACACACACACACAAAAACATATGGCTACAAAATCACACACAATAAGTCTGTAAGTGTTGTTTTTTTGCACATTTTGTACTCAATCTAGTCATTGGGACAAAGTGTTCCCAGAATTGTGATCTTAGCAGAAGTTGGGACTCATTCCAGAAAAAAATCATCCATCTTGTGTCTCTGGCACCGATTCAGTCCCTTTTTATTATCACTTTGTGTGTGTGTGTGTGTGTGTGTGTGTGTGTGCTTATGGAAAGTGTAGAGAAAAAAAAAGACAATCACAATTGAAGGATGCAATGATCCATTTCAAACAACAAACCATCCAATAAAAGTGTAAAACAGCTTGAAAATAGATCCCATTTTAGATGTTTATAGGTTCATTTTGAAGCAGCTGGTGGCTCGTGCATCACATCATTGCAGACATTTTAACCCAGTATAACCCTGTGGTCCTTGGGCAGGTTTGCACCGGCAGCTCTGCAGTTGACATTAAAAACAAGACACGTTTGGACCTTTGGTATCACTGTTACACCTTGGAGCAGCTTGCCTGAGGAGCTCTGGCTGCCTAAAAATTGCCGCTGGCTAAACAGCAGAATCTTACAAAAGACAATGTCCTGGTGATCTGGGACATTACTTTTTGTTTTATTATGTGAAGTCTTGTGTGAAACCAACAAATCCTCCAAATTAAAGGAACACCTCACCCCTCAAATGACCATTTGTTTATCATGACTCACCCTGTGTTACATTGAAATTGCTACTGGTCTACCACTGCCTCCATCAGTTAGTTTTTTTGTGTTATTGTCTAACTTATTTATCCTTTCATATGCTCAGTAATTCCCAAACACACCCCTTTCCAACAGTGAACTGAACTGAAAGTGAAACTTATCGAGGCTCTCTTCAAAGCCAGAGTCCATTGACAAAAACAGTAATTATACCTCACTGAACACAGGAGCTGCTGGTCTACCACTGCCTCGATCAGTTAGTTAGTTTCTGTTATTGTGCGACTTTGGTGTTTTAAAGGGTTAGTTAGGATTTGCAGTAGTCACGCAACAACACAAACAAACTTAACAATCGAGGCAGTGGTAGACCAGCAGCTCCTGTGTTGAGTGAGGTAAAATTACTGTGTTTGTCAATGAAGTCTCAAAGCGAGCTTAAAACACCAAAGTCACACAATAACACACACAAACTAACTGATGGAGGTAGTGGTAGACAGCAGCTCCTGTGTTCATAGAGGTAAAATTACTGTTTTTGTCAATGGTGTCTGGCTTTGAAGAGAGCATAGATAGGTTGGATTATACTGACTGAGATGTGTGGGAGTTTATTAAAGAATGTTTTTATATTGTTTTGATATACAAATATTCATTTTGGGGGTGCAGTCTTCCTTTAAATGATGAAATGCATTGTTTGTCCATAACAATGGTATGTGTTTTGTGTGCAGGATGGAAGAGACGGTGCGGTCGCTGCTGCAGAATCAGGGCGTTGTGGAGCACACTGCTGTGGACACAGTGGACATCATGAAGGCCTACAAGGTACACTTCAACCTCCTGTGGTCATTCAGTGAGACTAAATTGACCGTGTAGAGAGAGTCTAAATAAGGAGGCATTGAGGTCACTGATGATACGTACTCATTTTCTGTATTTACTCTCCAATGTGGCAGTAGTCATTTTGTAGGTATCTTCAGTTGTATCTCCCTCCTCGTATTCTTCA
This sequence comes from Epinephelus fuscoguttatus, assembly GCF_011397635.1. NCBI lineage: Eukaryota > Metazoa > Chordata > Actinopteri > Perciformes > Serranidae > Epinephelus > Epinephelus fuscoguttatus. The sequence goes on from NC_064775.1 coordinate 19,622,385, forward strand.
TCTCAGACAGTGTTGAAAAAAGCTAGACTGAGCCAAGGTAAGAGCGTTCATCGCTGACCCTGTTACATAAGAGAAATAGCTGCTGGGATTGAGCAGAGAGGCAGAAAGAATACCACATATTTCTGAAGCACGGGGTCACCTCTGGGGTCGCGCTTCACAATTTGGAGCTTGACGTGTTTACACGGCATTGCAGCGCTGAAATGCTGTTGCCTCAGTCTGTTTATCATCACTGTTGTTATTCACTTGTGTTTCTGAGAGCCTAAGTTTGCTTCAAATTCTGTGTGATGCATTCATTTGTAGACTTAAAAATACCTCTTTAAGTATTTATCCAGAATCAGCACCACACAAATATTTCTTTTATGCCACATTCGAAGCATATGACGACTTTAGTGTCCATAAAGCAGCAACCAAATTAGTGGGTTTTTTTAACATCCAGCAGCAAAATGCCTCCAAGGAATAGAAGAAGGGCATCACTAGTTCAGCAAGCATGCAATAAAAAGAGTGTTTTTATAAATGACTACATGTGTTCATCACTGTGAATAAAAGATGGAAATATACGCAGAAAATCTTTGAATGATGAGCGGAAATAAAAGTGTGCAGAATAAAAAATGAGCACTATAAGATTAAATGTCAGTTGCTTTACGACAGGAATGTGAAATGCGGGATTAGCAGCAGTGATAATAGATTGATGCGCTGTAAGTTGTCCTGAGGTGCAAAAGCTTTATAATGAAAATATGACTCTAAAGTGCAGTCTGAAATTTATGTGACAAGAATACAATGTGTAAATATGCAAATAATGCTGTCTGTGCACACAGAGTAATCCTTTGCATGGTTCCCCACCACAAAGGGATTATGTGAGAAAGAGAGTGACAAAGGTGATAGGAAGTGGAGTTTGAAGTGGTGTGGAGGCACAGAATAAATATTTTCAACCCAAAATCCTCACTGCAACTGTTTTCTTGGTTTATAAATTAATTATAAAGTCTATAAAATGCCAAGTACATTTAATTTACAGTGATATGAAACAGAGAAAAGCAGCACATTTTCACATTTGAGAAGCTGGAACCAAAGAATGTTTGGCCGTCTTTGTAGTTAAAGGATTTAGATGTCTTCATTTTTCTTCATTAATTTGCCATTGATTGAATCTTTGATTGATTAATTGACAAATCATTTTAGCACTACAGCTTTTGTTGATACTGTTCAAGAGAGTTGTTTCAGATGAAATAATGTAATGATTGGAGTAGAAATTGAAACAGATTAAATTCTAATTCCAAATGTATGACCCAGTCTCCAGAAATAATTTTGGCATTGTACATTTCTGGAAATGTTTTGTAAAGCAGTGTCTAATTGGGCAATAATCAGGGAGGCTGATATCAGTTAGATAAACCTGCAGTGGATTAAATGCCTGAATCCCTCATGTTTAGGTAGGCAATCTGAATCCAGCATGGTAATGGCAGACTCTGCCACCACCGATAAAATATACTAAAAATAGACAGGTAATTACTAAATGTAAATACACAAAATTAAATTGATTAAATTAATTAAATGCATTTCAACATTGGACTTTTCTGCAAACCACAGATATGTAACATTTGTAAGTTATTATTTGGCAGATATGTTGAAACTGTATGATTCTGATTTGGACACAAAAAAACACTTAAATATGGTCAGGAAAACATCATGTCATTGGCTTAAAATACCCATTTTTGTCCCCACAAATATGTTTTGGTCCCCTGATGAAAAACATGCAGTTTTGGTGCCACAATTGGGCCTATGAATTCCCAGATGTCTCATTCAAAAACACCCAGTTTTGGTGCTACATTTGCAGCTGGAAGTGCCCTGATGTTTTGCCAAAAAATACCTTTTATTATGCCTCAATCATGGCTGGAGATGCCCAGATGTTTTGCCAAAAAATACCTTTTATTATGCCTCAATCATGGCTGGAGATGCCCAGATGTTTTGCTAAAAAATACTTGATTTTGGTGCCACAAACAGCCAGATATAACCAGATGTCTTGCTAAAAAACCACCTGGTTTTGGTACCACAATTGCAGCTGGAAATGCCAAGATGTATTGCTAAAAAATATTTGGTTTTGGTGCCACAATCATGGCTGGAAATGCCCCAGTGTCTTGCTAAAGAACACTTTGTTTTGGTGCCACAAACACGGCTTGAAATTCCCAAATGTCTGGCTTAAAAAAACATCTGCTTTTGGTGCCACAGTCATAGCTGGAAATGCCCCAGTGTCTTGCTAAAAACACCTGGTTTTGGTGCCACAGTCACAGCAGGACATGTCCCAGTGTCTCGCTAAGAAAAACTCTGTTTTGTTTTTCTGTCACAGCTGGGAATGTCTCAATATCTCACAAGAAATACCCAGTTTTGGTGCCACAATTGCAGCTGGAAAGGCCCCAATGTCTCACTAAAGAAACACCTGGTTTTTGGTGCCACAATTGCAGCTGAATATTCCCAGATTTCCTGCTAAAAAATACCCAGTTTTGGTGCCACAATGACAGCTGGAAATTCCCAAATGTCTTGCTTAAAAATACCTGGTCTTATTGCCACGGTTGTTGGAATGCCCAGATGTCTTACTAAAAAAATAACTTGTTTTTTGGTGGTCTCAAACAATGGTCTGCTGTTTGGTAGCTGTCCCGCTGAGACATCCCCTCCAGCTCTTAATCACATAGTCATCTCGTATACAGAACAGAACTAAATTACTGTAGAAATGTTGATTTGCTACTTATGAAATGTACAAATATTACATCTCAGTAGTTTGCAAAAATGTAAAATGCCAGCGTTTTCTCTGATAAACGGGCTGGATTGTCAGTTGCTGTCACCTTAACTTTAACTCCAATCTTTCTAAAGTGCTCTTCAATCAATTAACCTTCACTCTGATATCAACTGTAAGCTATTTTTTTTTTAGCCATGCCAGCAGCTTGACTCCACAGAGACGGCAATGCCGGTCTCTTCTTTATGACCATATTCCTACAAAGTAATGACATTAACATCAGCCTCAGCTGCACTTTATGTTAAGAGCTAATTGCCATTGTATCAGATTGTAAACAATATTGTGAACATGCTGATGTTAGCATTTAGCTCAAAACAGGTTTTTGCCACTAGTATCCTCTTTCATTCTGACACATGCAGAAATACGGTGTTGATTTAGTGATGTAACTCTTTATGAAAAAACATATCAGTCAAATCTAAGTCCTCAAAATTGTGTTCCAGAAGATTCTCAGCTATTGGACTTAAATATTTAAAGAGATTATTTTCCACTCTGATATACAGTATTTACTGTACTGCATGTAGACATACTTTGCTCTTCTGTTCAGCAGTCAAAGAGGATAAACTTGGAGGGTTATTATAGTATTCCCAGTAGCTGTATAACAGAACACCACATCTATTCCTCCGCAGCAACGTGCTCCTGCTGCAGCTGTATTCTGTGTGTTCAGCAGACAAACTCAATAACTTGAAAGGGCAGCGTGAGGGACAAGGTTTCCTCCCCTCTCCCACTCCAGACTCTCTCTACGGAGATTATTACCGAGCCCTTTAACGCCGTCTGATGAGCAGTCTCTCAAAGCAAACCGCAGACTCCACAGGCAAGCCCCGGCAAACAAAAGCAAACTTATAAAGCGTGACTTTAAAGAATTGCCTCGAACTCAATTGTCTGATGGAATCAAGCAAGATTGAAAACCTAATATATGTTTAGAGGAGATTGGATCAAGCTGAAAACAAAGTGCTCTGAAGGACATTATTTCCAATTCCTATTAGAAAGAAGTATCTTGTTCTGTGCTGCATTTGGATATATAAAAGACGAGCTGCAGCCATCCATTAGAGCTGCTAACCTCAGCTGTGTCCGGCACATTAACCATAGGTATCTTCAGGTTTGACAATTATCTGTCAAAGCTCAGCTCAGGGATGAAAAATGTAGTGGGTGTGCACAGTGATATATCACTCTCTAAGAACTGAATAACTCATTTGCAGAAAAGATAGCACTACTTCATTCACAGCACATGTCAAAGCTGTTTTGTTACTTAGGTTTAGATCCTCTCTTTCTGACTTTTATGTCATCTTTCTTTGTACTTTTCAGGCCTCAAAGAGGTATTCTAATGAAACAATCTGAGAGGTTTAGAAGAAGAAAATAAATCTCTTTTTGGTATAATTCATAGCCAGCCAAACTGAATTATAAAATGCCTTACAGGGACGTTCATCCCAAAATCAGAAATACATACTTTTCATCTTACCTGTAGTGTTGTTTATAAGATAAGATTGTTTTGGTGTGAGCTGCTGAGTGTTGGAGGTATCGGCCCAAGAGATGTCTGCTTTCTCACTAAGATAATGGAACTAGATGGCACTCAGTTTGTGGTGCTCAAAGCGCCCAAAACTTAAATTTGAGAAACTCAACAGCAATTTCGCTTTCCAGAAATCATGACCTGGTTACTCAAAATAATCCAAAGACCTTGTTGTGAACAGTTTCATGTAGGAAAGTATTTTCTTTCAACTGAACCACACCCAGGAAGCACAGTGGTGGGTTTTCTCTGGGTACTCCGGCTTGCTCCCACAGTCCAATAATATGCAGGTTAGGTTAATGGGTGTGTCTTAATTGGCTGTAGGTGTGAATGTGAGTGTGAATGGATGTCTGTCTCTATGTGTCAGCCCTGTGATAGTCTGGTAACCTATCCAGGGTGTTCCCCGCCTCTCTGAGAGGCCCCAACCCTGTTTACTGACCCAGTGTCAGCTGGAATAGGCTGATTGAAGTTTTACCTCTTCAGACCTCTAAACAGTTATTCAAATGAAACAATCTGTGAGTTAAAGCGCAGAAAATCACTCTCATATATACACATGAGGCATACTCAACCCATGATGAGTGGTCATGGCCACTAGTTTAGGGTATAAAATGCAGAAAATAGTGTAGAATGCCCTGTATGGTTTCTCAAGAGCCTGAGGTCATGGTTTGAAATTGCTTGTTTTCTCCTTCCAACAGCCCATAAACCAAAGATATGCAATTTACAGTGATGTAAACAGGGTTGGGGAAGATACTTGTGTTAGATAAGAGAAAAAATACCAATAATAATAATAATAATAATAATAATAATAATAATAACCAATAATATCATTTCTAATACCACAGAGATAAATTGACATTAAGGGCATAGTATTTAATTTTTTTTATTAAAAGATAAATATAGTAAGGCCATAAAATGAAAACAATGCCATATCTGGTTAGGAGCAGAGAACAGCAGAATGACTGCCGTGAACACTGATAAAAAAGAAATGGTGAGAAAGTGTAGCTGGTATTGATACTGTGGAAAATGCAAATTGAAAGTCTTTCTACTATATTAGAATCAATTTGGATTGATAAACTGATGTTTTTGACAACTTTACAAGCTACTTGAAACCTATGCAAGCTACCAATTGCTTCACACTGAAAGAAGCTCAACTGCAGTAAAGCTATCCTTAGAAATCTGATTAACTAAAACTACTTTGTAAAAAATGATCAAATTGACAATGTACATGTGGTACAAAATTTTAACAAAATAAATTAAATTAAATGAATAAAGGAGTCACATGCAAGCAAAATAAAGAAATAGATAAATTAATAAATAAAAATAATGAAAATAAAAAAATAAATGAATGAATAAATCAATAAATACATGAGTAAATAAATAAATAAAATATGAATGAAAGACAACTTTTGTTAACAACAAGCATTTATCAATACTTCTGACTAATTGTGGTCGAAGGGAATTCGATTATACGAGAGAAAAAATACAAATTAAAAAAATCAATAATTTCCTTCAAAGGCCCAGAATTGTTTGGAATTTCTGCCGTCAAGGGTGAAAGATTCATTTCAGCATTTGTGGGGATATCTCTTATTTTACTGACTTGATTTCTTGGATTCTGGCAAATGTTTCTGCACCAGTTTGTTCCTTTTCTATTTCATTTATGCTAGAAAAAATAATGTAAATGAATGTAGTTGAACTACCAGCAAGCTACTGTGAATAGTTGTAAAACTACTAGCTCACTTGACCCTTTGCTAAGCCCCGCCCCTTTGTGATGGCCCATCAAGTTGTGGGAGCTAGCACGGAGCCCACATTGTCACTAACTGCACTCCCTGGAGAAATATTATCAAATTTCTCAAAAGATGAAAAGGTGATTTGAGAGAAAAGCAGACAGAGGAGTCTATAATATGTGTCTGAAGAATATATCAGAATGCCAAACTCACATAGCAGCAAAAACAAGATAAAAGTGAAAATGTTGTTGATATTCAACCAGATGTATGTCATGGCAGTGTGTGCAGATGAACGGTATTTCGTTTTCCCCTGCTGCACTGCCAGACACCAGAACTCCGCTGGCGGATGGGCAGAGATCTCCAGGGGAAGCCAGTGTCTGCACACACAGTTGGTTGAATATTGCAAAAGTTCACCAGTGAAAAAAGTGGGCCTTTATTCAGTGTTATGATCATTAAAAAATGAACAGCATGTGCGTATATTAAGTAGGCTATACCTTCAGTAACCTACTTAGTTACCAAACCCTACCTCAGGCAAGATACTGAACTCCAAATTGCTCCTGATAGCTGTTCCATTGCTGTGTGAGAGCATACCATTTACAATTACATCCATTTACCATTACACTTATCAGGGTTTGATTTTGGTTTCGGAACAGAGAACAAATGGCTATTTCCCTTTGTCAGAGCTGGCTGATGCCACACGATTTGGCCAGTCTGCATTTGAGGGGCAGGACTTAGTGAAGGGTCATTTAAAAGGAGTTAAAAAATTACCCAACATTGGTTATAAAATTGAGAAAAATGGCAAATCCTCACATTTTAGAAGCTGGAACAAGTAAATATCTGCTTTATACTTAAAATGAATTACTAAAAAACATAAATTATCATTGTTACAGCTCAGAGGAATTAGTTTTGTCCACCACATATTGTTCTGGTGAATAGATGTTCAGTGAACAAGTACATACTTTCAGGCTCCAAGGCGTCCTTGAAAAAAAAGAAAGATGAATAATCTCTCAAGTGTGACAGAGAGCTCATTGTGTTTTCTTTTTGCAGTTTGGTGCTAGCCAGACATTGCCTAATTAGTAGCTAATTATTACCAGTAGTTAATTATCTCAGATGCCAGGAAGCCAAAAAAAAAAAAAAGAAAGAAAGAAAAGAAAAGAGACAGAGCTGGCAAAGCGACGGATAGAAGAGAGAGGGATCCCCGTAACACAGACGAGACGAAAGCCCTCAAGGTCACTGCCACTCTTTGGAAAACAAGTGAAACATGATTAGGGATTAGGGGATGTTTTGGAGCTCTGTTGTCGAAGCTGCCTCCCTGTTGTCCCGTCTGCCCATCTGATCCTCTCCTCTTTCTTCTCTGGCTTTCTCCTTCTCTCTGATATCTGTCTTTCACGGCTCGTTTTTGCATCCTGCCCTGAAACATTTGCCATACCTCACTTCTGAACGCTTTCTTCCCATCTGCTCAAGGTTTTGACTTGCCAAATTTCCCTCCTTTTCTTCTCCTTTCTCTCCCTCTAACCCTCGTCTCGTTTTCTGTGCGTCAGGATAAACTCTCAGAGGAAGTGCAGAAACAGCATGATGGCCCCGAAGAGAATGGCTCCCTGCCGCAAACGGAGCCAGACCCAGGGCTTGATCCTGATGCCAGCCAAGCAGAAGAGGACAAAGACAAAACCAAACTCCTTCTGGATCGCCTCAAGGCCCTGGAGGTAACTACCTCGCCACCTTTACCACTTTCTCTTTTTTTCCTTTGTCTCTACATACCGTCTTTGTTCTTCTGCCGCTTCCTTCCTCTTCATCCACACTTCCAGCCACCCCTGGCTATCCTTTGTGGCCAGTCTGTCTGCCAGTTGTCAGAGTCCCTGCTCAGTTGTGTCTGAAAGCATGACAGCTCATCACATTCTCCAGTCTTCTTCGTTCGGAGAGCAAAGTCATCCTGTGAGAGTCGCCGCAGGGGCCTTGGGCTGTGCTCCAGCTTTGGTTTGTTTTCGTCCGTGCTCAGGGGATTTGAGCTGCACTCCGACACGAGCCCCCGAGCAACAGCCGAGGCAGGAGCGCAGCCACAGTGACCCACGCTGATTCTTTTTTCTTTTCTGAAGCCACCGGACACATCCTCTCAGATCTCTTCAATTAAAGGACTCAGACTTAATTAAATTAGGCCACAAGCCTTACCTTCTCATTTCTAAGTGGCTCCACATGGCCTGTGGATGTTGGTATGTGACATAACGTCTTTACATCATCTCAAATCATGTATTTTTAGAAGGACAGTAAAGTATTCAAGAAGCTGACACCCCCTTCTAACAAGCTGCTTAAGTATTCTTTCAGTGCACACACATCAAGAAAGAAAAAAAGTCTAACATCTTTTTTCCTCAACACTACACTAATGCCTCCCTGATAGAAAATAGACCCTAATTAGAGCAAAGTGGCAGGTAATTGTCTCTTGCTCCTCAGCTGTAAGTTATCTTCCAAAACTGGCAGGAAGTATGGTCAGCCTGTCCCACCGATCCACCTGATGAAGCGCATTACCTAAACATTACATTTTAAACGGCTTTATCAAAAGTTATCTGCCATTTTTATTCCATTGTGCCGTGCCGGTGATGGATGCACCGCCGGCTAAAGCAGCAGGAGCAAAGCAGAGGCAATACATCACTGCCCTGCGTTGTGCATAAACTCCACTGACGCTAAGTAAGCACTGCCCAGCTCTTATTTCTCCTGCTCAACTGATAGTGTTCATTAACTTGGCAGGCATGCACTGTGGTCTATAACTGGGGCTTAAATGAAAACACTCAGACTTTGGGAGAAATGCCTGCTGGTCATCTTACTTGTTAAATGATGAGAACATAAGTGCTAAAATTACCCATGTGGCCCCAGAGGACTACTTACAAAGTGCTTCATGGTAAATCTTTGGCTTAGAATACATTGCATCATATAGAGACTTATACTGTAGTTTTATAGTACAATTTGTGTTTGTATTTCCTTATCAATACCAAGAAAGGCCTTTTTAATGTTTATGTCAATTGCTAAAGATCATATTTTCACAAGTTTTTGTGTCTTAGTGACTAATGGGAACAACAATTTTTGAAATTGGTCCGCAACAGGAGGGACTGTTGAAGACTTGGGGGAGGAGCGAGCCACTTCCGGTGGATAAACAGGAAACAGCCGATAGCAGGAATTAGCGAGCAGCTAGTAGCAAGAGGGAAACACAAACCTGACAGACACTGTAAAGATGAGCAACTGGGGAGACAAGGAATAGCGCGCCCTCCTTGCACTCGGAAACAAAGAGGCCATTAACTGTCAGATGACGTGGACGGTGAAGAACGGGCCGTTTTACGAGAGAATCGCCATCTGACTACTGCCGCCTGACTAGCCGTGGCTTCCCTCCCACGTCACTGTTGACGTCACACACTGAGCTACATGTTTTGTTACTTGCTCATGCCCCCCATTGCCCCGAAAAAGGCGCATTCTGTATAAACAAAAGTAGGTAGGCGGTATTTTGCCGCACTCCCTGATTTTGTTTTTATACTGCCAATGCTGAAAAAAGACTGATTGGGCTTTTCTGCAAATTTGCACAACTGTCTAAAAAGGGCTATAGAGACAACCACTGACGCTCACATTCACACCTAGGTCCTCAAATCTTACAACAAAGGAAGCTACAGTCTAATTTAACTTCTGGGCACAGCTAAAAAACAACAACCTTAAACTGGGTTTGGGGTTCTATCCCCATAGATAGAATATAAGTATAAACAGATTTTTTTTTACCTGATCTCTTTTGTCTTCCTCCAAAACACTGATCTCTGTAGGGATCCTTTCTATACTGTCAGACACTTAGAGTAACAATCTGAGCCTCTCAGTGGCAAAAAGCACTTTCAGTCTTCATAAATTAGCGATGCCCTGAGTGGTTACATTGCATTGTTGTTCCCATTTTTCACTTACATGTAGACATGCAAACATGGAAAAATAGGATCCAGGTTGAAAAATACCTTCTTACCTGTTAACAATTTAACCAAGTGTTTGAGACATCAAGGATTCCCTTGCTTTCACCTTCAAATCACTGTCATTCATTCATGCACGTTATGTTAACAAGTTCCACAAGCCTGAGAGCTGCCATGAAAACATAATCCATCACAGTAAACATGGTTATTGCTCTGCATTTATCTCTTTGTTCTTGAAGTGACTGCTCACATGTCAGTGTGTGCATTGTGCTGTGCTTGTAGACAATCTCCTGAAGCAGCAGCAGAAAGAAATGGAAATAATCCCTAAAAACTGTGTCACCTCTCAAATGTTATTGTCACATACATGTCTGTCTGTACAGTATGTGTAAGCCAAGAGAGGTTTTCCATTGAATCAACTATAGGATTCTATCAAGGAAACAATGATAAAGGAAAATGTTACAATACTCTCTTTGATAAATCTAAATGACATTGAGATTCTCATTTCAACCTTTTAAAGGCTTTTGTATCATTGACCAATAAAGCTGCAATAACTTTCATGTCAGGTATCAGGTAACATAATACCACTTAAGTTGCATTTTGTTACTTTGGCCCAGAGAGTCAGATAACACTTCAAATAACAGCTACTTCAGCTGCAAAAAGAGTTCTCGTGTAGGTGTAGTACTGACCGAATGGGTGGATTATGAGAAAATGGGCACAGATATGCAGAAACAACCTCTCCTACAAAGGAGGAAGAAAACACTTTTTGTAGAGGTTTTGCTCTTGTTTTTTTTTGTTTTTTTTTGTTTTTTTTTGTTGTGTGTTTCTTATGGTATTTTTGTGTGTGGTCATTTTGTGGGTTCTTGTGGTGATTTTGTGTATTCAGTAAATTTATGTCACTTTGCAGTAACTTTTCATCTCTTTGTAGTCATTTTGTTTCTTTTATAGTCATTTTGTGTTTTCTTGTGGACAATTTGTATAGTCTGTGATTGTTTTGTGTCTTTGCAGTCATTTTGTGTCCTTTTGTGGTTGTTTTGTGTCTCTTGGTACTCATTTTGTGTGTCTTTGTCATCATTTTGTGGTTGTTTTGCTCCATAAATTGGTGTCTCTTTGCAGTTACTTTTCATACCTTTGTGCCATTTTGTGTTTTCTTGTGGTCATTTTGTGGTCATTTTGTATCTTTTTAGCAGTCACATAATAATAATAATAACAACACATTTTATTTATAGAGCGCTTTTCAAGGTACTCAAAGACACTTTACATTGGTTAAAAATGTCTCTTTGTAGTGATTTTGTGTCACTTAGAGGGCAGTTTGTGTCACTTTTTGTTATTATGTGTGTCTTTGTAGTCATTTCGTGTCTCTTTGTGGTTGTTTTGTGTCTTTGTGTGGTCGCGTTGTCCCTTTTTGTTGTAAATGTGTGTCTCTTTGCAGTTACTTTTCATCTCTTTGTTGTCATTTTGCGTCCCTTTGTAGCCATTTTGTGTCTTCTGGTCCTCATTTTGTGTCTCTTTTTAGTCATGTTGTATTTCTTTGTGGTCATTTTGTGTCTGTCGGTATTAATTTCGCGTCTCTGTGTAGTCATTTTGTGTGTTTTTGCGGTCATTTTTTGTCTTCTTGTGGTTGTTTTGTGTCTCTTTGCAGTTACTTTCCATCTTTTTGTAGTAATTTTGTGTTTCATGTAGTTGTTCTTTGTTTCCTGGTACTTGTTTTGTGTCAATTTGCGTCCTCTTGTGGTTGTTTTGCGTCTCTTTAAGGTCCTTTTTTGTAACTTTGTAGCACATTTGCGTCTCTATGGAGTTATTTTTCATCTCCTTGTGGTGATTTTGAGTCTTGTTCTGGTTAGTACTGTACATGTTCGTTTGAGTGTCATTTTGCAGGTGAAGGCCAGGGGGGGCCCTGAAACTTTGGGCCTCTGGGTTTATGCCCAGCAGGCCCATTCATTCATGCCGTTGAGTTGACAAAAAAAAAAAAAAAGGGATTTTATCATGATTTTTTTTAATAGTTTATGACAGGAATATGCCTCATGCGTAAGTTTTTAATTATAGATTAATTAATAAACTGAGATAAATGAAAAATATCTCTAGTTGAAGATATCCCCTAAAAATAGAAATTCCATTCACAAAGACACACAAGATTTCTCTAATTATCATTCATTTCATTTGTATTGCCCATCACCAGGCTTCAAGGCTTTAATTAGTCAGTGTTTCTCCCCAGCATAATTAGAATGTTTTGGGTTGTAATTATGTTTCCCATGTTTTCATCATGGGAATTGGTAGTTTCTACTAAAGGGCAGAGGGCGAGAGAAGCATGGCTGGCTGACAGCTCCTAATATGCTGCCTGCCACTGACAAATTGGAAACTCCTAGAGATCAATAGGGCGCCGCCTCATCGCTTGGCAAGTGGAGGAGATATTCTTATTAGGTCCAAACTCCAAATGGCTCGCTGCTGCCCCAAAGTTCAGCATCATAACTTCCATCCCCTTGACCTTTCTCTCTGCGGTGCTTTGTAAATTTTTTATTGGCCATCCTGATTCAGCCCTGACATATGACCTTTGTAAAGTAACTCTCCCCTTAGCTGCAGCTCTGCTTGATTGCTACATTGCTGTTGTTTTGTTGCATCACATGTAGTCACTGTGAGGTCCGTGCTGCATTGACCCTGAATGTATCTGTGTGTTCTTTGCAGGAAAAGAATTCTGCTTTGGCCTTGGAAAATGAGAGCCAGAGGGAACAGTATGAACGCTGTCTAGATGAGGTGAGTGTTGTTTATCTCGTCTCACTCTGAGACACATTCAAGGACACCATCTGACTCGCCAGATGTTTTACTTGCCTTCGAAAGTTCACAATTGTTTGCTGAATTAGTTAAGACTTCATGTGAACGGAAAGAGCAGTATTATTGAGGTTTTAATGAGGTCCTGCAAAGCACACTGGGTCTCCCACAGGTTGGCAATTTACTCCAACCACAGCTTGAGGGAGGCAGAGGTTAATTTTTGTTATTAAAAATTAATTTAGAAAACACTATCAATTTTTGGGCACTAAAATATCTCATTTTCATGAAAAGGCTAGCATGTTTTAGCTGCACTAAGCTAAACCAAGCTTCAGCATGAGCTGCCTGAAGTCTGATTTATGTTAAAGGTCCAGTGAGTTGGATTTAGGGGGATGTATTGGTAGAAATTGAATATAATATAATAAGTATGTTTTATTTAGTTTATAAAGAAAATAATTATCATCACCTTAGAATGGGGTGGGTATATCTACATAAGTGGATCCTCATCCACGGAGTTTGCCATATTGCATCGCCATGTTTCTACAGTAGCCTAGAGTGGACAAACCAAACTCTGTCTCTAGATAGGGCGATTCATTTTTTCGTATCAACCACCATAGTTAGCCTGTTAGCGACGAGCAGCATCAGAAAAACACTGATTTGTAACAAGACTGCTTTATGGTTTTAAATCACCTGGTCCATTTTTTTTTGGAGAGGAAGAGACCTCTGCCAATAATTCGACTACCAGTACAATCCTCCTGAACAATGAGCACTGAAGGAATTCTATCAGGGAGAAGTTTCAGCTGGTTGTAATTTGCAATTCTCGCCACTAGACACCACTAAATCCCACCAAATCTTTCATACTGTTCCTTTAAAGAGCAGTGAATAAGACTTTAGAGGTAAAAGGTAATAAATCGCAGTATATTGCAACATATTTAAAATTCTCACCCCTATCAATTATGATTCTTTTATTATGAATTTTTAATCCATGGTGGTTTTAGTAAACAGGGAGCTGAGCTGGTAGGTGAAGCGTTCAATATACTGGTCCATCTACGTCCCAACTCTCACCTATGGTCATGAGCTCTGGGTAGTGACCAAAAGAATGAGATCGCAGATACAAGCGGCCAAAATGAGTTTTCTTCATGGGATGGCTGGGCTCAACTTAGAGACAAGGTAAGGAGCTCAGACATTCGGAGGGAGCTCGGAGTAGAGCCACTGCTCCTTCCCATCAATAGGGGTCAGTTGAGGTGACTCGTGCATCTGATCAGGATGCTTCCTGCTGCCTCCTGGTGGAGGTGTTTTGTGTACATCCCACTGGTAGGAGGCCCTGGGGCAGACCCAGAACATGCTGCAGGGATTACACATCTCATCTAGCCTGGGAACACCTGGAAAGCGTTGCTGGGCAGAGGGATGTCTGAGGTGCTTTGCTTGGCCTGATGCCCCTTCTGTGACCCAGCCCCAGATAAGCAGATGAAAATGGGAAAAAAAATGAATGGATGGATGGTGGCTTTATATGTGCACCACTTTCCTCAAGAAAAGCAATTTAAAAATCTGTGACGTCATCACATTGTTAAGTCTATGAGCCAAGCAGGAACTAGGACAAACATTACTGCACATATCCAGTAGGCGTGGAAGAGCGTGGAAGTAAACCTGGAAACTAGAAACTTTTTGGGTGTATGCACCAGGCTAGTAACTGCAGTGGACTGAATAGGCACCATCTTGGCATTTGGTATCTAGTTATCATTATGTATCTGTGGTGAAGACCCACTCCCTATGTAGATATAAACAGCTCATTCTGAGGTAATGTAAACACAATGATTCTTGTTTTCAGGTGATTATACACTAAAGAAAACATAGTTATTATATTACATGCCATTTTCCTCAATATAACCCCCTAAATCCTGCACACTGGACCTTTAAAAACCTTAAAGGCAACCAGAATACTTGTTATTTTTCATGTTTTTTAAAGCACAATTTAATTTTTAATGTCAAAAGGCCTTTTTTGATGCTCATATAACAGCAGAAATGCCAGAGAGGATCTTTTTGCTGGTTAAATCCTCTGCATGTAGCTGTATAGTATACAAATGCATCACCATCATACCTATATTCAATGGTCACAACAGGTTATTGTTGTTATTATTCGTAGTGTGTATTAAAGTCTAAAATTGGGCTGTTAAATAACCTTAACCCAATGTGAACTGGTATTAAAGCAACGGTTTACGTAACAATGGCACTCGTGTGCCCTCTGGTTATTTGTGAGAGCTTGATAAGTGCTGTTTAGGGAGCCACAAGAGGGAAATAAACCAGCCCGGCTCTCGGCGGTGCCTGCTTGCTGAATCACTCCAGGAGGGAGGGAGGGGAGCACCACTAAAGGGAAGTATGTCCAGCAGAGACAAGTTGCCCAATTTGTCCTGGAACCAACGGGCTCAGCAGACTGAGCAGAGCTGCTGGAGGGTGGGAAAGACGGGTGAGAGACAAGGGGGGAATGGAGGACGAACAGAAGATGGGGGGGGGGGGTTCGTGATGCAGCTGTGTTTCCTCCATGGATTGTATATGGGCTGAATTCAGTCCTCGTCTCCTTTCTGCTTCCCTGCCCTCATTAGGATGGCTCAACTCAGCTTTGCTGTGTTTACTTGTCAACTGTTTTCCTATGTGGTTGACTTTTGTGGAAGGAGGGCTTGGTAATGATCCTGTTCTGATGATGGAGGCTGTGTGTTTCTCTCTTAACGACTGCACAGAACAACAGTGGAAAACATTTGCTTTGTAACAGAAGGGACAATTGTTTTTTTATGTCACACCAGCTGCTTGTCTAAATTTTAGCACGTGTACAAGCTCATTTGTAGTTTAATTACTTGTGTCAAAGTCATACAACATTCAAATCCTCTGTCCGACACCATTGTGTGGGGGTTTATTTGATCACTCTGCTATTTTAGACGATGTGTATCTTGCGGTCCCAGCAGCAGGGCTCATTTCACCATATTTACTCTCATTTCTCCTCATTCAATAAACGAGAGCGAGGGCACTCAGAGGAGCCGATGTGGCTTCACACGGTATTAATGAGCAATCAATGGGCAGTAATCGGAGCTGCTTCTGCATCGGCACTGTGGTCTGAAAGTGCGGGCGGGTGTTAGCCGCTGTGAGACCCAGACGCCTCTGCTTCTACATCAGCCTGTCGATACCACCATTAGGAAGTGAGAGTTAAACATTGTAAAAGACGTGTGTGTGTAAAAGAGACACACACCAGATCAGGGCCTGTAATACAATGTGCCATCCCTTAAGCTTATGATAATTCATCTTATGTGTAAATTGGCCGAGGACGTCCTGAGGAAGTGCAGCGTTTAGCAGTGCAAAGTCAGCCTACAGAGGCCTGTAAGGGTCATACAAGGTCATGAACAACTTGTATAATGTTCAATAATGCTTTGTCTTTCTTTCTTTGTGTGTTTTAGGTTGCCAATCAAGTTGTGCAGGCACTTCTCACCCAGAAGGTGTGTGTCTTATTTCCATTTTGCTCCTCATATCAGATCCTTTAAAGGCCCTGTCTATACAAACACAGGTATTTTTCAAACAGATATTTTACCACTGTCCACATAACCTTTGTTTTACAAAATATCTCCATATACACTAGAACTTGCCTGATATCAGACAGATTTGTCAGCTCGTTACACTTCATCTCCATCTTCAGTCTGACAGTGAGTTCTGTGGGGAAGGGCGATTGGATTTTCACTTACTTTTTACGAGAAACCAACTTAGCCATATGAAGCTAACATCATTTTAAGGCCACACTGGTGTGTAACCATGCCAACATACCTGTTTTGTAAGGGTTTGTAAGAGTGGAGTGACGCAAACTAAAACAAACTTATTATTGTGAAGACATGTCTACTTACAACAGCCTCGATAGCAGCGTCTCTCCTGTCTATAGTGCTTGCCATTGTTGTTACATTGTAAGTCACTGGTTCCAGTGCACCACTTGACAATGCTTGACAGTGGCGTTAGTCCCACCTGGGCTCTGAATGGCCAATTCTTTGTCAAAATTAAAGTCATCTGCTACTTTGATGTTTTAATTGTGGGGTACAAATGTACATGTTCTAAATATGAAGGGGGTTGTGTCCTCTGTGTCCCTCCAGAGATCTACGCCTGTGGACAAGAAGCCAAAACCTAAAGGGATATATCAGTTGTCAGAAATATCTGTATTTGTGTAGACAGGGTCTAAATAACCCATTAAGATCTCACATTATAAGAGTAATGACGTATGTGATTAGCAGTGTTTTTATACCTCATACAAATACAAAGACTGAACATAACATGCTCAGAACAAACATTTTCACTGATGCCCTCTGTGTTCTCACTCAGGATCTGAGAGAGGAATGCATGAAGCTGCGAACTCGAGTTTTTGACCTCGAGCAGCAGAATCGGGCGCTGGGTATTCTGTTCCAGCAACGGATCAAGCCTGCCTCGGACCTGCTTCTCCAGGTATGTTGCCCACACAGAGCCCAGCGCTTTGCAACCATTATCGCTCCAGTTAGCATATAGCATATACTCTCTCTCTCCCGGCCTCTGAGTGAAGGTGCAGCTCCTCCAGTAAACAAACCCGAGCGCTCATTCCCATGCATTTGAAGTTGTTTTTCATTTGGGTTGTTATTAGACAGCTCTGGGGTCTCAGCTGGAGACAGAGGCTGCAAAGACGACTGTAAATACTTTGATTTGGAATACAAAAAAACCTCTCTTTTACATCAATCTTTATCAATCTCTCACTTCATCAGAAGCTGTTATTCTGTTTTGAGGCAAAGATAAAGGCCTTAAAGCAGAGATCCGTTGTGTGGGTTTGTTTATCATGCATCACAGTTCAGTCTGGGGTTGCGTGTGTACAGTTTTTTATTTTTATGGTTTCACCAAAGACTCGCTAGTGTACCAAGATGTACATTAAACTTCTGCTAAGTATTCAGAACAGCTTCTAAAAAGGCAAACTTAAATTTCCTCCCTGGTGCCCCCTTAATAACTTCAGTAATAGCACCCTGAAAATCAGAATAAAATATGCAGCTTTATACCGATTCTGACTCTGAGTAATGTTTTTGCTACATGGAGAGATGATTTGTCTCCTTTTCATCTGACAAAAAAAAAAAACAAAGATATGAACCAGCAACCATCTAGTCCCTCTTCTGAAACCATTGCACACCAACCACTGTATTTATATTCTCCACAAACCCCACATTCTCCTATTTGGAGTGGCTGAAAATTGCCTCAGTTCATCTTTTCGGTCCCTTGGAAAACACCAATTTACTGAAAAAATGCCTGTGTGTGCATTCCAGCGAGATTTTAAAGGTGTAATTGTGAGACAGACAGACCTGCCACTTTCTGCTACCCATCTATTGTAAACAGTGATATAGCATTGCGAGGTCAGTTTGGATAGTAGGGTTTCACATAATTGTGTAAATTGTGTCTCCATGCTGTCGATATGAAAATGTAGAAAAGAAAATAGAGTAGAAGCTGTCAATCCGGCCAGACTAGAGGAGAAAAGGATGAAAAGAGAGGAGGCAAGCAAGGGTAGATAAGAAGGGAAGGACGGGAGGGTGAAAATGGAGAGAGATGAGATAGCAGAGAAGCATGGGCGCCTGAGACGACAAGGAGGTAGAAGTGAAAAACTAAGGGCAAAATAAGAAGGGGCAGAAATGGTAGATAAATTGAGTAAAAAAAAAAAAAAGGAAAGAGGAAAGAGAATAATACGGTTTGGGGTGTGTCGGAAAGCTCTCTGACAGTTCCTGCTACTTTCAAGACCATTATTGGACAGACAGGAACATTGTCAAGCCAAACTGCAATATAAAAAGCTTGAGGAGGGATATTGATGATATCACTGTGGGGACCAAGAGGCGCAATCGAGCTGGAGACGAGAATTAAGGCCCAACCTCTGTGTAATGTGTTTTCCCCTTTTTTCCTTCCATATGATTCAGCTGAGATGACACGCCGCTGTGATGATTTGGTGTTGACGTTTGTGTGTCCACGTTGACACATCTTTAAACATGTAGGTTTTCCCACCAGAGAGTCATTTGCCTGGCTGCTCATTACTTGATAAAGACATTGTCACCATCAGCTAACTGGTGATTCAGTGTGAGAATTAATCATAATGTGATCACGCTGCTCCGGATGTGCTGTACGTCCATTATGAGCTCTGCAGTCATGTGTGGGAGAGCTGTTAATACATCTATATTTATCACAGGGGACTGGAACTTCCAACAGTATGTAAATCAGAATTGTTCGTCATGTTATCTGTCATCTCTAAACCAGTAGCACACATTATAAAACCACCAAATATATGTATAAAAAAAGAAAGATGGCATATTTTAAAAGTAGTAGTAAAATAAAAATTATTTCCACTCTCGTGTCTGTATGCTGAATAGAAAGCTCTGTGGAGGGCATGCAGTGTTACCAACTCTTTTTCCAATGAAAGTAGCTCGCACTCCAAATGTTGCTTAGAGTTGCCGGATAAAGTCATATGCTCATTTGCATATTGGTGACATCAGCACACATTAGGAGCAGCCAGGAAACAAAACGTGCATTAGATGGACTGTATTCATAATAAATATACCACAATAATATAAATCACAAGCACCAATTAATCAGTCGGTGAGAATGAGCACATACTTTGAGCAGCAACAGTGACCCACCATCCGACGCCGGCACACCATGAGGATGGAAACAGAGGGTTCGGCTGGGTAGGAGCACCTGTTGCAGCAATCAAACACACCTTCTGTGGTCATTTTGACTTGACCAGCAGACTTCACTACAAGCCAACTGGCTGTACACGTGATGTGCTTTACGTTCTAAAACTAGCTGCCAGTGATTTGATAAGCTAAGTTGCAGGTAGCACCATGAGCGGCTTGAGTCGAGCTTAGACTGGCCAGTTCACACTGCTGCAACTTTTCTCTGCAATGTTCTAAAATGGTTTTGTCTTGTTGCGAATGTTTGGTCTGAACTGGGGTTTATATATTAGAGACAGGAGATATCAGCATGTGGGTGCTGCTACATGTGACAGGACGTAGGGAACAGTGGTGAGGCAAAATGGCAAAATGTTGGGTGACTTTCAGAACCGACCATACTGTGCTAGTTCCCTTGTCTGCTTTTCCAAACTTAAAGTGTAACATTGAAAACACACAATCCTGATTGTAGGCTCAGTCAGGATGCTCAGCGGCTGATGTTAGCTGCATGTTTTCAACTGTAGTCCACAATGCTGATTTCAGCTGAGATGCTAATTGAGATGAATTGGGGGAGGGCTGTGATGAGTAGGAGGGGCACCAGATATCGGCCTTAATCACACAGAAGGCGTTGCAAAAACGCCAGTGGTTAAGTGGTGCTGTTCCTTTTTATTGTTGCCAGGCAACCACCCCATCACCTCCTTACCTAACCTTCCTGTGTAATCAGTCTACCATTTAGTTTTTATTTACTTATTTATCTT
Source organism: Epinephelus fuscoguttatus (assembly GCF_011397635.1). Taxonomy (NCBI): domain Eukaryota; kingdom Metazoa; phylum Chordata; class Actinopteri; order Perciformes; family Serranidae; genus Epinephelus; species Epinephelus fuscoguttatus. The sequence continues at coordinate 19,642,519 of NC_064775.1, forward strand.
TTTTATTTATTTTCACAATAATTAGTATGTAGTTCCGAAAATGTTCAGGCAGAGGGTACTTGCTGTGCCTCTGGTTGAGGGTGAGAGACTGTCAGTAAATAGTTTGTTGGGCACAGAGAAACGGAGATCTGTGTGGGTACATGAGACCCTAAAAAGGTGGATCACGGGGCAGTACCACTAGTTGGTCCATGATGGCCGTTTCAAGTACTGCACTTATATGCTTCCACGTCTGCTGTTTTCTATTGAGATCATGGTAACTGCAGTTTGTAAAGTCGTATAGCTCTGGGTATCCAGCAGCCGCTACCACCATTGTTTACCAACTGTAAACTTGTTGTCGTGACCACCACAGAAGACCCGCCTCTAAAATGATCCAATTGGACAATGGAGAAAAAGGGTGAGATGGCATAGGCGCTTTTCCGCTCTGAGTGGGAGTTTTGTCAACTTGAGGAGTTCAGAGAGCTACGGCAAAAATGCCAGGTGCCTAGAGTGCAGAAACAAGAGGCTCAAAGCAAAACAAAAATAGTGACAAAAATTACAAAAAGCCACTTCCAGCTGCTAAAATGCTTTCAGTGTGATAGGGGCCATAGCCTACTCAAGAGCCTGCTAACTTAGCTTAGCACAAAACTGGAAACAGCAGGAAACTTGGCTCTTTCCAATGCTGACAAATTCTGCCTACCACATTTAAAATACTTTTCCCCCCTGAATAACAAATAAGATATAATGTGTTTATTAGTGGGTTTTAGAGGTGCCCAGATTTTTCGACAGTTTCCAGTCTTTGGGCTAAGTTACGCTAACTTGCTTCTGGCAAGTGGCCAAATTATTCTTTTATGCTCTCTTTGTGATAAGACGAAGAAAAATTTGTGAAATCAACCTTAATGGCAGAGGTTGAAGAGGATTTTTATGGTTATTCTGAAACCAAACCGACACCCTTGTGTAATTACAAACAGTTTTCACATCTCACTCACTAAACTATCTAGACTTTCCAATAAAATATGAAAATAACTTTTTAATTTCTTCTTTCTCCTGGAGCCTCAAGCGGAGGGAGACTTAATCACCCCTATGAGTGTACTGTTTCCATCTAGCTCTGGACCTTTTGCTTATCAGTAATTAAACGTTCTCTAGTTTCCCCGTGGGCATCTTGAATTTCTCTGATAAAGAACCATAGCGCTTTAATGAAAGCTTTACCAGTTATGCACCTTCGCCACGTTCAGCTAAATTGTTTTGAGTCCAAAAATGCCACGTATTCATTTCAGAAAAATCTGACATTTGCCATTTCAAAATAACAATAACGGTTGTTTTCTCAAGCCATGCACTATTTGCAAGCCAAGGGAAAATAACTGGTGTGCAGTCCCATCCACTTATGCTGCTTATCAAATGTGACAGGCAAGTGGCAACTGAGTCGCCCATTACTGGGACAAATACTCAGTGTTTCTACCTCAGGGCCCCAAGGACACAGCATGAACTCCATGACCTCATTACTGTTTATGCAATTTTGTACAGCCAAACGTGTGTTGCTGCCACAGCTGTCAGCTGAAAGTTTCTGCCCTCCCCCCAGAAAAGTTTGAAATTTAAACAAATGATGCCACTTTTCAGTAATAGCGGTGAATTTATTTAAATTGTCATGAAGCTTTAGAGATATTGAATGACTTTTTTTCAATAGAACTCCATATATCTCACCTTCGTCTTGTCATATTACAGCTGAGCCTTTGTCTCATATCTTGGTGTAGTTTAATGGGCTGTGTGTAGCTGGAGCTTTAGGAAAATCCTTTGTGATGAGTCAGACATATAGATCGGGTCATGCAGGTGAGCATCGTGTGTGTATGAATTTATGTGTGCGTGGGCGTCTGTCTTTTCTCTCTGACTGCTCGTCGACCCGCTGTTGTGTGTATGTGTGGGTGTGTTGCGGTGGTTTTCGACAGCGGGTGCCAATACTGATGTATTTGTTTGGAAGCTGCCTATTGCTGCTATTCTGGGCTGTTATTCATTATCTTGAAATATGATCACTGTCAAGCCAAAAATGACAAAGAACAAAAACAGGAAGACTCTTACTTTTTCTTAAATGTGATACACGAAACTTCTCCATTGGCTTTGAGACTATAATGGATGTTAATTAATAGTTGAAGAGGACCTATTATGTTTTTCCTTATTTTCAGAAATACATATGATACTACAATGATAGATGTTTATTTAAAATGTGTCCAAAGTTTTAAATAATGAGGTAAATGTATGCAAAAGCAATCCCTGTGAGGGGTAAAATCAGGCTTCAAACCATTCTGAATACCCTGTTTCCTTTGGCTACAAGCTGACATCAGATCGTGATAGACTTCTTCATATGGTCATCTGCTATCAGCATGCTACTCCAAGTGTTTAAGCAGGATTTATACTTCTGCTTCGAATTGATGCTGTACCTACAGTGTATGCTCTGCTTAGAAGCATACCCTACGCTGTAGCCTGACATGCACCTCTCCAGTAACCTAAAAGTAGGCAAACCATTTCCCTCAGTGGAAACAAACCTTTTATTTACTTTTATTTCACAGATCAAAAAGAAACAATAAAGTGTGAAGACAATAAATCCCCCACAAAATGGCATTTTATTTTCTGTGTGTAATTTAAATGAGCAAAGAAAAACTCAGCTAGCCCCTAGCTTAATTTAACAATGTAAAATGCCATAAGCTTGTGCTAATAACGTTAGCATTTTGTATTTGTGAGGAAAATCTGTCCAGCAAAAGACAAGTTTTCTGTCTGTGAATCTTGGATGTTATACTAGGGCTGTTTTGGACACTTGTGTTTGAAATTTTTGCAATTAACCCATGTTTATGTGTGTTTTAGTTGTATATTGACTCAATCAAACTTTACAGCACTATAAAAAAAACAAAACACCGCCCACTAGCGTTTTGGAGGTGTAACTGTTGAGTGACACAAGCACGCCACCGCACAAGGAAAAAAAAAAAAGGTGTAGGCCAGCTATAAATCCGCCTTTATATTACGTACACTACACTGCTACATGTAGCAACGTGGTTATGTCAGGAAATGTAATCTTGGTTGTTTATGTTCTCCCCATTTACAGACCATATTAGTGCTAACGTACTGTAAAGCTTTAATTGGTGTTTTTTTACGATAGTTACAGTCATTCCCCGGCTGCAATTACAGTCCAGAGAGGCTGAGATACCAAAGACCTGAAAACACTGACCAATCAGAGCAGTGAGGGTTTTTTAGAAGGGGTGCTTAAAGAGACAGGCGCTAAAGGTGAATACAGGTGTTCCAGCACAAACAGAATAAGGAAAATGAAGTGTTTTTTGAACATTAAATTGTGTAAACATGTACTAGTAGAAACCCAAAATACAAGCATAATAGCTCCTCTTTAATGAAGAGCCAAGTTTGCAGAATATATTACAATCTTTAATATATTAATTTATGACTTTGATCTTGGCCTTGAACCTCAAAAAGTTCAAGAACTGTGCACGCTGCCTTGTCATCTATCATTTCCTTCGACAATCCCCCCCCCCCCCCCCCGCGACCCTGTGACACTATTGACTGAATGCTTGATGAGGATGCTGAGGAGGTGAAATCCTGCACCCTACGATAAGATCAGAGCCTCCCGTGACACCTCAGCCACTCCCATCTCTCTGTGGACAGCAGGGAGGCCTGTCGATGCGGCATCAGAGCTGCACAAATTTCATTTCATGATCTGGGATGAGAACAATGTGGCACTTTGAGTCCAAACTAGTAAGACAAAAATGACTGATACCGATTAATATAATGATAATTTTTAAAAGAGCAATGCCCATTAATCTTTACAGTTAAAAACAGCCCAAGTGTGACCTGGAAAAGGCAACAACTGAGAAATCCTGCACGGTCTAAATGCCTTTGAACTCAACTGAACCATATTGTAAAGATCATGCAGAGCTTGACGTTTTATGAATCCCAAAAATAGCATGAATACTTATCACTGTGCTGAAAAAGCACTGAAAGTGGGCATCGATCTGTTTCCATGGCACCATTACCACCTAGTCACTGAAGGTGAAAAGTCTTATTTACATGCACGCTCTAATACAAAAGAAGCTTTTGGTTTGGATGTTCTGTGAAAGTTTAAGAGAAAAACGTGGGATGGTTGTGTTTTGGCCACAGGCGAAGTGATGCAGGTTGTTTGGTCTTAAGAGACAGAAGAAGCAGTTAAGTTTTGGTATCATTAGGAACTGTTTTCTTTCTTTTTTTCCCCCCGCACCAAAATGTTCAGAGGACGTCTTTCACAACAGAGAAAAAGTCAATACAAACTGTCAGCAAAGAGTTTTATAGAACACAATAAAATAGAAGATGAATCCACCGGCTTTTATTTTAAAATGTTTATGGCATTGATACAAAATTTGAGCTGTTGGTTTTCAAAGCTCAGTCTCCATTTGCTGAAGGTGACTTTCACTTTTATAACATGCAGTTTTCTTGATAAATATTTTTTTTCAGCTGCAGGTGCACAGCATGAGACGTGCATTTCATTTTAATGTTAGAAAGTGGGACTGAAATATATCACAGTGCAGAAATACACGTGTGTGTATACACATACTCCCTGAGTGAGCATTAGTTTTACCCTTGGCAGGAAACACAGCGTAAGATCAAGTGTTATGTTCCGGCATATTTCCAGTTTAAGTTAATTTGAGCACAGGGAACCCAGTGTAATTAAGTTCTGAGATTAATACACGGAAATGTATTTGGTTTTGTATTCTTCCCTCTTAAGCACAGGAGTTAAATAACAGACAAGACTGCAGACTAGCATATGAATTTAAAAAAAAATCAAAGGAATCCCTTACTCCCTGATGCAATTATTTCCGATTCACATTATTTTTTTTCCGGCCGATGACATTAATGACTTTGAGCGAGGGGTATGAATCAGGGCTCTGTGTGGCGCCAGTGGAGAGAATCTGATGGGCTGGCAAAATAATGCTCTGCCTCAACATCCTGTATGGCTTTTAGAGAGGTTGGAAAACAAATTCTGATTTTGTTTGATTTCATTTTGTTGACACTTTTATAACTTGGGAGATTTACTGTAAGGGATCACAAAGTGGTAAAAAATATATATTGCATGTTTTAAAGTTGATGAAATTATTGGACTTGGGAGGAAAAAGAATTCTCCCTACTTTTTTGCTGTTAGTCTCAATCATATACTGAGGCTCATTTTAAAGGGTAACTCCACCTGGACCTTATTTTTCCATGTTTTTCTGTCGCAGTGAAGAATGGGAACAACAATTTGTTTTGAATTGGACCAGTATTAAGTGAGAGTGCTGCAGCCAGCAGCCTCAAACAGGCTGCAAAATAACTACTCAGGGCATTTGTCACGTTAAGTTTACGTCCACTGAAAGTGTTTGTTTTTGCCACTGACAGGTTCAGATTGTTATTTTAAGTGTCTAACAACATTATGGAAAGGATCCCTACAGAGATAGACCTTTTTGTTAAAGAGTAAGATCCTTTTTGTTTAATCAGAAACACACCCAAAACCCGCAAGACTCTATTTAAATAAACAGTAATTTTATCATAGGGAAACACACTTCAGTTAAAGTCCACAGAAATAAACTGAAACTCGCAAAAAGCATTGTTTGTTTTTCTTTCCACTGTTCCAACAACACCAACTCAGGTGTGGTTGAAATTAACCCTTAATTAACACATTTAGATGTATGCTGGCTCTCTTAATGCTAAAATTACTGTTTATTTAAATGGAGTCTGGTGGGTTTGATGATGATGATTTCAGGGCTGTTTCTGATTAAACAAAAAAGGATCTTATTCTTTAACAAAAAGGTCTATCTCTGTGGGGATTCCTTCTCTGAAATCGCCATCACCTGACCTGCCAGACTCCATTTAGATTAATTTTAGCTAACTGGGTGACTGTTCCCATTGACTTTGAATGAAGACCATTTTCCTATGTTAATATTACTTAATTAAAAAAAAAAATTAAATGGAGTTTGGTGATTGCAACTTTGAGGCTGTTTCTGGTTAAACAAAAGGATCTTACTCTTTAACAAAAGGTCTGTATTTGTAGGGATCCTTTCCATAATGTCCAACATTTATAATGACAATCTGAGCCTGTTAGTGGCAAAAACACTTTTAGTGTACCTACATTGAAGGTGCAAACATGCCCCTAGTGGTTACATTGCACTCTGTTTTGATTTCCTCAACACTGGACCAATGTCGAAAATTGTTGTCCCCATTAGTCACTTAGATACCAAAACATGGAGAATTGGGGTATAGGTTGAAAAATACTGAACTTACCCATGAATATCTTGAAATCCCCCAAAGTCAAAATTCACTCTGGTGTGTCCTTTTTGCCTTTCAGAAACTCCACTCTCGGATCATGGATCTATCTGCGGCAGATTTACTTCTGGAGCCAGAGAGAAGCAAGGCCTTCTTGCTTTCCAGGAATACAGACTCTCCCTCCAGTGTAAGCTTAATGGAAAACAAGGATTTTTTTTTCCAGCCATATAATTCGTCCAGGTAGCATAACCGCATCCCCACACCCCTCAAGAAATCATTACAAGATATTAAAATACAGACCTAACTATCTAAAGCCGTGACCCCTCCTCTGCTCTCAGCAGGAAGAGCTGGCAGTATCACTTGGCACAAAGAGGAATAAATCCTTGTCATATTACCAGAAAACCATCGATTGAGACTTGCAGTCAGTAAATATGACTCCATAGGACACAGTGGTACATTAGTCATCTTATGTATTATGCATTAAGCCCTGAAAATGAGTTTGCTCCCCTCTTTTACCCTTTTACCCCTCTGAGAACGCCACCTGATAAACTCTAATGTGTGCTTTGAGAGCGGCAGAGGAGGAGGAGAATGAAATAATAATGGCCGAGATGTGAATTAACAATCATCTGGTTATCTAAATGTGTAAAAGTATCACATGTCCTTAAGTGAGCTGTTATTTGATACACACACTTAAATGAGATTGGTGAAATATTTCATATCTTATCTTGCATAAAATAACTTAGTAGTAGTCAAATTCAGATGGAGAAACATCTGCTGTGTTGCAATGACTGCATAGGGAAATTTGATTGATATTTTTAAATTAAGTTTGAAAAGTGCATTGCCTTGACATTTTGGGAAACTTTCCCAGAATGTTTGATTGGTCTGTCAAGTCTGTTAAATATCTCTCATCACAAAATTAACAGCAAGATAACCATTAGATACGCAACACTACCTGCCGACATACATCAAATACTCTTAAAGCAGGAAAAGCTTGATGACTTAGTTGTAACTTGGATGAGCGATCTTCATTATATGACAGTTACTTAACAATTTTAGGCCATGACTGTCTCATTTCCATATGATTTTCACACCTTATATCCAAACATAATGTCATGTCTCTTTCTTTATCTCATAGGAGGTTCAGTTGAACGGAAAGGCAGGTCTCCCTGTGGCCAAGTGTCTGAGCCAGCTGAGTCTGACAGTGCCGGCGCCTGTGTACCCACGCAGCAGCTGTAGCAGTAGTGAGTTGTCCCTGTCAAGTGCGTGTAGTGAATTCTCCAGCGGCTCCTACACCTGGAATGATGGACGCTCCTGTGGGAAAATGGTAAACCCTCTCACTCTATAAGAGAGACGGTAGCTATGGCAGTACAGTAGCACATCAAGATCACTGGTAGAGATACTTTTTGCTGGCTTTTTCAAAGAACCTAATTAATCCCTCATCTTACTGCCAGTGTGGTAAATATGACACCAAATGGAGGTAAAGATCAGCCCAGTCGCCAGAGGAACTTTTGGCATTGTACGTTTCTGCAAACCACAAATGTATGTTACATCTGCACATTTCATATCATGACATATAAATGTTTCTAAAGTGACAGTACATGAGCTGACTTTGTCATCAGGAGGTGGAAGGGATGTTTGATGGCTTGTCTCTTAGGCAAGACAGCTGCCATGTTACAGACCACTGTTCAAGACCAACTAACAAACAGATTGTTTTGAAGCAAGTCATTGTGGTGTTTCCATCTGCTTTTTAGGCCCCAAACATACATGTTTTGTAGTGACACATTGGTGTTTTCCAGCGGCTTCTTTGGTTACAAATGTGGGTGATTTGTTGTGACTTGTCTGTGTGTTTACAGTGTTTTTGTTTTTTTTAAGGTCTCAAATGTGGGTGTTTTGTAGTGATCCATTGATGTTTTTCCAACAGCTTTTTAGGCTTCAAATGTGGGCATTTTATAGCGACCAGTTGGTGTTTTTGTGGCTGCTTTCTTGGCTTTAAATGTGGGTGTTTTGTAGTGTATGGTCTGTGTTTTTCCAGTGGATTTTTAGACTTCCAATGTGGGTGTTATGTAGCGAATTGTCTGAAGCCGCTGGAAAAACACCAGTCACTGGTGTTTTTCCAGCAGCTTCTTAGGCTGTGTGTTTCCATAGTTATTTTTAGGCCCCAAACATGGGTGTGTGTAGGGACCAGTTGGTGTTTTTCCAGCAGCTTTTAGGCTTTAGATGTGGGCATTTTATAGCGACTCATTGGTGTTTTTCCAGCAGCTTGTTAGGCTTTAAACGTGAGCATTCTATAGTGACCTGTTGGTGTTTTTCCAGTGGTTTTTTGGCTTCAAATGCGGGTTTTTTGTAGCAAGTCATCTGTGTGTTTCCATCATTTTTTTAGGCTCCAAGAATGGGTGTTTTGTAGTGACCTTTGTTTCTCAAGCTGCCATTTAGGCTTCAAAGCTGGTAGTTCTGTCTTTCCAGCAGCGATAGTGGCTGAAAAGTGGTTGTTTTTTCTGGAGATGTTGTTTTTCCTGCCGGGATTTTGTCTCTAAAACTGGGTATTTAGATATTTTTCTAACCATAACTAAGTGGTTTTTGTGCCTAAACTTAATTCACATATTATCCACAGCAATGTTGAAATGAAGATTTGTAATGTATCTGCTGAATGATAATGTGCAAATTTCACATATTCATGGTTTGCAGAAATGTACCATGCCAACATTTATTGTGATGATCTGGTTGGTAATGATTTAGAAAAAAAAAAAGTTTTCATCCATGTTGACCCACTCTGTCTCTTTGCCTTGTAGTCATCTCTGACTTGGGAGAAGAGGCTGAGTTTGGGTTCATCAGCCCCAAGTAATATCTGTGCCGCCCTTGAGGAGCAGCTGCCCACAAGGCGCAAGGAGAGCAATATACTCGAGGGACTGAGAAAGCTCCAGAGGAGGAAACACAGGAGCTCCTCTGCTTCATCCAAGGTCTCAAAGTCAGACTGTATGAACTCCAACGAGGGCATCTATTCTCTGGGTATCAAGAGTGGCAGTAAAGGGGTGTCCAAGCCTACCCATGTGGGTAGAACTTCAGCTGCTGGGGGCAAAAAGTTCTCTTATGATTCTGATGATGCTGATGATGAATTGGCACTTTCCAGTCGAGGAGATAACATCCCCACTAAGGACAGCTGGTTTTACTGTAAGAGGCTCTCCCGCAGCATCTCAGACAGTTTGTGCAGCTGGGAAGGGATACAGGACAGTGGAGGTGGAGGTGATGGTAGCTCAGGTAACATGGCTACGAAACACCCTTCTGGGTGTGACTCAAAAGAGCGTCCTGACAAACTCATGAGTTTCATAGACAGTTTTCTCCCTGAGGGCGGGCGGATATCAGCTTTTACTAAACCATCCTTGCTGCACTTCAACCCCGCTGACCCAGAGGGTCCTAATCACCTCTCTGACGTGGATGATCCAGAGGACCTCAACTCTGAGTCTAATGACATCCGAATGTCCTTTAGCCAGCCACTGGAGCAAGCGGAGAGGGACTCCAAGAGAGTGTCAAGAGATGCTGCCAAGCTGCTCACACAACAGTGCTTGCGAAGAGAGCAGGGACGCACCCAGTCTGCAGATGGGAGGCCCAGGCCTTTCAGCTTAATTAAGGAGCCCAAAGGGGCCAAGTGTACTCAGTCTGAGGAGAGCATACTGGCAATATTTGATGCAGAAGGAGAGCCTATTGAACTTTCTGCTCATAAGCTCACAACAGGTGCTGGGCTTCGAAATGACATTCAAAATAGCAAGGTAGTTGCTGATTACACAGAGCTAGCACCCCAAGAGAGGCCAACAAGGCAAAAATCAGCAAATACAAGAAACTACACTGTTCTTGAGTCTCCAGAGAAACCATCTGAATGTCAAATTAGGTCTAGTAAAACAAGCAATAGCAGGGAGGGCAGTGCAGAGAGGGTGTCAATGCAGCTGACTCCACAAAGGAAACTTATCAAACCACCAAGCAGCCGACCTAATAAAGGCCATTCCATCCCTCCCATGAGCGATTCTACTGCTCCCAAGTCCAGTGGTTCAAAGATACCCGGTCGTAACAAACCTTCAGGGTCCCCACTGAGAGTGTCAAAGGGCTCTTCCACTGAACCAAGTAATAGTGGAAACTCAGGACTCTCTAGTCAGGAGAAATCCCCCTCCTCTCCTGCAGTTAAAATGTCCAGGTTCATAAAGACTTCAGGAACCTGTTCACAGAGCCCAAAGGCGGTGAACTCCAAGCTCCCCGGCAGGGCCGAGTGTAGTAAGGGTTCCTCCTCCAGTTCCCCACACCTCTCAAGGAGGCACCTGGAGTATGCTGACAATGGTGAACAGCCCACCAGAGACAAACACTGTGAAACCAGCAAAAATAAACTCAGGTCCCCGTCTCCTCCCCCTCCCCCGGGCCGCACCACCTCCTTACTAATCAGACCAAATTACGAAGGGTCGCCTCAAGCACATAAAACATGGGTGGCTCAAACATCCACATCAACCACTGTGAGGGGCCCTCCCCCAAGTTACCACAACTCACTTGTACCAAATATGCAAACAACGCTACCCATCAAGGATAAAGACTGTTTAGACTTGGATGCAGGCTACGGGACTGCACTTGCACCTCAGAAACTGGTCGAGAAAACCAGTCAGCACCTTCAAAAGTCCCCTGCCATGACTCAGACACCTACAAAAGGCACTTCCAAGAGGATGACTACAAAAGACTACCTCCCTTCTGCAAACTCAGGGTGTGCTCCAGAAACTGAACATGCACCTAAAAGCTCAAAGAATGTCCCTCCTCCCTACAGTGCCCTCAGAGGGTCCTCGCTTCAGAACTCATTTGCAAGTAAAAGAGGATCAACCCATGAAAATGTCTATCAGACAGTGCAGAAGACATCTATTAGTTTACCTTTATCGCTTCAGGATGCCCCTCAAGGTAAAGCAGAGCCACAAAAAGCTGTTGTCAGCCCACCAAGCTCGGTTATTACTTCCCCAAACACTGCAGATAAAGCCTCAAAGACTCGCATCCCAATGGGGTTTAAAGCTTTTTTAAAATCTCCCCCAAGCCATAAAAATAGTCCCTCTATACCAGGCAAGCAAGAGAAAGATCATATCAACTCAGTCTCCAAGGAAACTGTGACCTCAAATGCTTCTACCCAGTGTGACAGCTTGCAGCCAGCATTCAGTATTGATTCGCCATCCAAGATGTCAGAGGGGAAAGGTGACGTCCAGTGTAGGTTACTGGAAGAAGAAGAAGTACAAGCTACAGAGGAAGGGGAGGTTTGCGATAAAGGGAAAAGGAGTAGTCAGCTTTTCTCTAGATCCATATCTGTTTCCACCAAACCTCATCTAAAGCCGGCTCTGGGGATGAATGGGGCTAAAGCTCGTAGCCAGAGTTTCAGCACCAACTACATTGAAAAACCCAACATCAGTGCACTAGATGGGCTGGGAAAAGTCCGAACACAGATCATCACCAACTCAGGTGAAAGGGGGAACTCTTTGTCAAGACAGAGTTCGTTGGAGGTACCAAGTGTTGGGTTAACAGACAGCCCTCTCCATTCCCCCAGGACTCGGCTTAGCCACTATGGAGGCATGACAGGATCAAATAGTCACAACATCCTCCCTGAGAGAACTTCCAAATCAGGCTCCAAAGGTGAAGGGTCACAGGGCACAGCGAAAGGAGAGGCAATCACTTCGCCTTCTCAAAAAGAGGCACGTAGCTTACCCATAAGCGATCGAATTGGTGTGAACAACATCCGTAAGCCAGCAAAAGTTGCCTCTCATCCTCAGTTTCAACCTCCCTCCTCTTGTGTGTTTAGCTCAGAAAACCCGGTGCAAGAGACCCCTAATGAGCCAGACTTTAGGAGGGAAGTCAAAACCCAGACAGACTCTCCAGATACAGAGGATAAAAAAAACAGCCCAACAGTCTGCACCATTGAGGAGAAAGTCATGATGGGAATCGAAGAGAATCTGCAGAAATATCAAGAACAGGAGAAGGTCGCTGCCAGCGAGGCCAAACAGAAGACAGGCCCCTCTCTGGCAAACTGGTTCGGCCTCCGTAAGAGCAAGCTCCCATCTCTTAGTGGTAAGAAAGCAGACTCCCCCAAGGGGAAAGAGGAGAAGAAAGAGATGAAGATTGGATCAGTGCTTGGAGGCAAACAGATGAAGTCTGACAAGAAGAAGGATAAGAAGAAAAATGATAACCAGCAGAGAGACAGTCAGGAGGTGCAGAATCTGTCTGAGATGAACAACAAGCTGAGCTCCATCATGGACCACTGCAACAACCAGATGGGCCAGATTGCCAGCCAGATCCAGTGTACAACTGCCTTCATCGGCAAAGACCAGTTTGTGAAAGAGCTTCTTGGCAGGTGGGTGACCAAGCATGTGATTAGATTTTGTATAGAAGATAATGATAGTATTAAAACTTATCCGATGGCCTCATTGGCAGATACATTGACTACATCTACATGGTCAGCAAATTTGATTGATGGAAGTTGTAAGAACACTATACAACCCTTTATCTGATTTAGAATATAACTAAGTGACATCTGATAGAACACAGAGTGTATGCAGTTTGGAGAAGTGTGTGTGTAATTGCACATGACCCTTGGAGGGTCAACGAAGCAGCACCCCAAGTCACTAAGCTTTACAGTCTATGCTATAGCCACACAGTCCATAAATATCTGTAAGTTTTATTGACGAAAAGCAGACATGCAAGTTATATCTAGGCAGTTAAAAAATTTAACTCATGCTCCAAATGAGCTGCTGGACGCATTGGTGCTTTGGCGTTCCTTCCAGACCAGAATTAGCATGCATGATGTGAAAACTACGCTAACTGATTAAAAACAATGTAGATTTTAGCTCCACAATATACAAAAAACCCCACAACATTTTATTTGAAAAAAAAAAAACCCTGAATCTTAACTCTGATGTAGTTTGTGCTAAAGTGATTTTCCAACTGCCATCTGCTACAGAGTGGGTAAATCCGGTTGATATTTCTCAGGGATCTTCTACTGCACTACCGACATGATGACATAATGGTGACTTCTACATAGCAAGGGGAATTGTGTGTGTTACAGCTGTAATGCGTTAATTCAAGGCGACTCTCCCCTACTTGTTACTGCTGTGTCTGATCTGATAGTTTGTGTTATTGTGTGATATTCACGTGGCATTCACAGTGGTATGCTACACTGCTTAGCTTCAGTGCTGTAACCTACATCTCTGATGACAGCTAATTGGGAGTTTCAATTATAAAAACATGGAAAAGAACGCAGATAAGCCCGTCCTTTAAATTAAACATGAGACATTGCTGCGTTAAACTTGTGTGTTCAGAGAAAATGATAAATAAACGGCACCAACAGCAGCTGTCCGTTTGAGTTATGACTCCACTCCGGGGAGTATAAGCAGTTCTCGGACCAACATCCAGACACATAGTCAGCACACTCGAGAAAAGGCATCTCTAAGCCAGGAAAGCTGCACATCTCATACTCCTCACTTCATTGATTTGCCACTTCAAATCACAACTGACAGATTTTTATCCAGAGTAGCTGCAATCACTAGGAAGGGAACACTTCATAGAGGTTGTTAAACGTTTGACGGCATTTCTGTGCTTATATGTTTGTATCCAAAAGAGCAGGTCAATGCAATTTACCAGCAGGCTCACTTTCCACCTGGCAAGTTGATAAAGGAGGGGCTCGGCACGCAGACATAAAAACAGATCAAATCTTATTTCCTCGCAGGACTGCTGTGAAGGGCAACTGTGTGGCTGCGTCGCCGCCTGGGATCTCCACGCCCAAGAAACACAGTGAAATGAAGGGAGATATGGAGATCTGTCCAGATACTGCTGTAAGTGAGCAAACACCATAACAGAACCGAGCATGTGTCTGTGTCTTGTTTGTCTCTGACTGTGTTTTGACAGGTTGCTGGCACGTACACATACATGCAAATTCCTGCAGGTTTTTCACACTTGTACTGTACATGTACATGTTCACAAACACATCCACAGCAGCACCACCTCTTCAGCGCTATATCCCCTGAAGGCTCGCTATTGATTCACATTGTGCTTTGACTCAGCCTACAATTCATCGCCTACTTTTTCATTATCCTCCCAGGCCCGTGTTGTTGTTGTTCCCACAAAGCTGAAAGTTTTTTAAACCACATCTCACATCAGGCCATGCATTTAATACAAACTTAAATTAGGCCTCTCTCAGCAGCTTGATTCTTTAAATCACATCAGCGCACTTTGTAAGCAAAAGGCCAAAATTATGACCTTGCGGTTCTTCATTATCTGTCAGTCAAAAAATGATGGAGAGGCTGAGTGCTTGAGAGAGCGTGAAAAAAAGCAATAAAAAAAGAAGGTATGAGGAGCAAGCTGAATGGAGGAAGAGAGTGACACAAAGAGAGTCTCACTGCATAATGTAGGAAATTTAATCCAGATGATGTGGAATTTTGATAACATGGAGGAGCCTCTTATCGCAGGCACTCAATTTGACAAAGGGGCCATTTAATACCATCCTCCGAGCGTTCTCTCTATCTTCTCCCGCAGAAATACAACAAAAGAGGGACACTTTATGACCTACAAGCTCCTTCTCTTGCACCACCCCAAAATCACTTCTTTTTTGAATAACCCAATTAAAGTAAGGCAGGAAAGTATGACAACTGCCTTCTTTTTGAACAAAACTTTAAACATAAGGGAGATCGGTTATGGTTATAACGATGGGATGGTTGTAACAGCACCACTTTTGCCAAGAAAGGATGACTTGTGGGTCATGTAATACACGTATTGTATAACCATGTCTTTCTTGACCTTGCATGTGAAATTCAATAGCTGTGTAAGGAAGTATACTGATTTTCAGGTATCAAAGTCATTTTTTGGACCAAGTCTATATTTTGATTAGTCCTGCCGTAGTTAGAATTATGTAACTTGTATTAGATAAGACAGTAGTCTCTTGGGTACAATTAAAGGCATTTCATCTTTGCTCATTTCCAACCACCGTGCTGCTACAGTAGGGTGATCATTTTCATTGTAGATTAATTTGTTGATTATTTTCTTGATTGAATGTTTAGTTGTTTGGCCTATAAGATGTCAGAAAATTGTGAAAATTGTCAATCAGTTACCCAAAGCCCAAGATGACATCTTCAAATTCAAATTGTTTCAGATATTCTTCATTTTCAGCCTGGTTTAGTGAATTTCAAGCTAATCATGGTTAGTCGTTGTGTCCTCAATGTGCACCAAAAGGATCTCTTGACTGGTAACATACTTGAGGCAGCAGACTTGTATTTCTGACTCACTCCATGTGATGTACAAAACATCCAACAGGTTAAGGCCTTTGCACACTGAGTCAGTTTTTTTGGATGTGTTTTTTAAAATTCAGTAGGCACAGAAACCTTGCACACTGATTCTGATGCATTTTATTGCTCTGTGTGTTGTGGAAATTTGCAACAGAGAATCAAACCTGTTCTGAAATTTTTAATTTAATGTATTTAGCGATGTAGTTGGAAATATTGCTATTTGTAGTAGACAAATTGGGGTACTTTGTGTCAAAATTTGAGACCTCTAACACATAAGATTCAGCGAGTTAAAGGTGCTGAGACAAAAGGTTTTACAACTACACCCAGTCCCCCTTATTTTACTATGCCAGAGACTCATAGTCATAACATACATGAATCTGTAGGTACTATGACTAATCCTTTCCCACGTTTCTTCGCAATTTCCTCCAGATGAAGCATTATAAATGGATATGTTATATAATGCAATTTTCTAGACAAACCAAGGTACATTTGGAATCTGTCATACTGCATATTTTGGTGAATTTAATATATTATTGTATATTTTAGCTGCTTTTTGAAGTTTGCATCACCAACATGAAGTGTTTGTTATTATTCCAGACCCTTATAATGACTCAGAAGATCAACCTGAGGGCTGAAAATGAGGAGGGACGCATTCCAGACACAGTTTGTCAAGACCACATGATAGGTAAGCTCATGCATTACTGTTGGTGCTCAATGGACATTGCATTAAGAACTGCTAAAGTTAGTGATTATGTGCCAAAAACAAAACAAAAAAACCCACATAGCTCTTTGAATTGTACCACAAGCAAACCAAAGTAGAGGTCAAATCCAATCCTGTGTGATATATTCCGATTCATCGCCTTTGCTCTTGTTACTTCTGAAAGTTGTCATGACGTTGTCTGTTTTAAGCCACTGAGTTTCACATTTGCAAGTGTTTACCTCACTCAGTGCAGTTTTTTTCAAAGTAACTTACAAAAAGCTGTCACTAGCCATCAAGAATCAACCAGTGCAACGGAGCATTAACACATTTTACAGTTGTGATTTCCTGATGTGATTGACAATTCAATTCCTTCGCCAACTAATTCCCCTCGCTGCCAGACTTGCCATCACTGTGGGGGAAAAAGTAGCAGCTGCAAAAAAAAACATGTTGACAATTTAGTCAGGTGATTGATGTGCAACCGGGTGATTTTTTACAATGCCTAAGCAGCTAAGGAAGTGAAAAAATAGATGCATCAAACAATTTGTGAGACGGGGTGATGATTGTTATTACTGCATTGGGACAGAGGGTGGAGCCGCTGTTTTCTGGATGTAGGGTGCAGCTTGTTTGTCACTCAGTTTTCATTCAGTTGGATATTTAGAGATTGTCGCAGTGATCATCTCAAAGGTCGTAATGACTCTCTTGTAATATAGCACCATAGACTGTGGGAATAGAGATTAGCAGAAACAGATCCCCCTTTTTTTAGGAACTTGGCGCCAAATTCTGTGGAAAACAAAAAAGGTCTATCTTTTCATAGTTTTAGTCTTTTCAATTGGATATCCTGAAGCATAGTTTTAAAAATTGTACTTCATCCAATCCTTGTTACTCGTGAACTTTCTCTGAGGCCATTATGTGGAGCATCCCAGTCAACATCCTGTGGCTCGCATTTGTACACAGTTGGCACGTAGCCCCTGGGCTTTAGTCAAAACAGTAATGTGACATACACAAAACTGGATATCAACCAGCATCATGTTGATAGAATGCTGAAAAAAAATAGGTTACAATCATATTTAGAATAACTTTACTGTCTAAAATGTTTATGTATTTCATTTGACTCCATGCTACTAACTAGCTTGCCATTTTCAAATTACTTAATCATCGTCTAACATCATGAAGCAACCCATGACTAGCAACCTAGCTTGCTAATCTCAGTTTAGGAAACAGTTAACTCTTGGCTGCTGCATGGATTTGTTGCTTCGTAACATTAGCTTCTAAAGTAATTTGGGAGTCCGGTGCCTCCTTTGTTTTGTTTTTTTAGAAACCTAACCCTGAGCTTTTGTTGCACAAGGAAAAAAACAAGTGAAAGACAAGGTGCTTTTCTGACATTGGAAATTTATTTAAAAAATACTGTATGCATCTAACAAGCAGAAACTGTCCAGTTCCTGTGAAAATGGAAGTGTATTTTGAAAAGACAATGCATGTAACATGCATAAAATGGCAGGGTATCCTGGAACTCCAATAACAGACACACCCAGGATACCTAGCGTGTCATTTGTGGACATGAAAGTCCACTGACCAAACAGTATATGACAAGTTGCATACTGACGTTTGGTCATGGACTTTCCACGTTGAGGTATGATGTACCCTGGGTGCATTGGTTGTTAACATTCTGGGACGCCGTGTCAAGTTCAGCCTGTTACATGCATTGTTTGTTTTTAAAGTACACTTTTTTACAGGAAATGTACAGTTTGCCAGAGGTCACTGTCCAAGCGCCGTTTTTTTTGACGACTTCAAAGTGAGACCAGGTTGATGTTGAGCTGATTTTATCTACCCAATAAAGTATTTTGCTACATTAGCTAGCCAGTAATCCATCTGTGTCAGCAAGCAAGCTAGAATTGTTAACATTAGCCCACTCAGCATCAGGATTTTTTTTTTTTTTTTTGCATTAGGCCACAGAATGTCATAAATTTACTGCTTATCGCACCTTAGGTCTGTTGCTGTAGCAGCTCAAATTCAGCTAGCACAAACCCCAGCACTAAGCGAAGGTCCGACTCCACTGCTACTACAAAATGTATTACAGAAACGAGGCATGTGTGGATTCTGTTTTGGTGGCTGCCAGTGATTTGTTGGAATTAGCGGACTCCATTTCTAAGCTACAGTTAGGAATGTTGCCCACTGTTGGTACTCAGGAATGTGCATAATGCAAAGTCAAAGTCAAAGTGAACTTTCTTGTCAATCAAACCATACAATAAGCAATTGCACAGAATAACAAAATTACATTTCTGCACACTCCAATGTGCTGGTTTGTAACAAACAACATTTAACATAAAAAGAAGTGCACACAGACGGCAACAAGTTCACCTAAATACAACATAGATGGACAGTAGGGATTACTGCATACCCACAGACATGTAGATAGACACTGACAAGACAAAGTATTGCACAGGATTTTTCAAGTATTTGCAAGTTTTAAAAAGTGCAAAGTGCTGAACAGCAGCATAGCACTATGTTGTGAGTATAAAGTGCATAGTAGTGACATGAGTTTAAATGGTTTATAACCAGTCCAGTCAGTCGTTGTGGGGGTGTGTGGCACAGGAGTGACATGTCATGATATTTTCTTGAGTGAGTTGAGTAGCCTATTGGTTTTTACCTGGAAATTCATCAAGAGTCCTTTACATAGAAATCTATTTTTAGGTTACATTACAATCCGTCTAGCCACTGGAATTAAAAAACAATAAATACATGTAAAAGTACATACATACACACCCTTGAAGAACATGACTTTTATTCTCAAATTGGATGGATGTAAAACTATTGTCATTTATTCAAAGCTGCTGTAATCAATATTTTTTTTTATAATTTGTATTCCTAACTGGCTGTAAAATATAGGTATTGTATTTTGGGTCTGCTTTGCCATGGTTGGCACTGTTTATATCCAGAATATACAAACAGTAATGATTGTGTAAACATTTAATGGACTCCATCTTCACAATAGCCAGTTCTTATGTACAATTAAACTAGATATATTTTGGTAGGGCTGAGTGTTGGTCGAAATAATCTCTATGGAACCAGAAACCAATTCTCAGCTTCTCTTGTTTTTTTTATGTTTGAAGCTTTAGCTGAGAAGTAACTTATTAAAATATGTCAAGACATAGTTTTGGCTCAAGCAACTTTCCACAGAGTGTGAAAATCAGCTCATGATGGGGAACAGCCACCACAGCGCCAAAATGAAATGCTTAATTGTGTCTGTATTCTGATTAACATGCTGCCTTTTTTTATATTCCGCCAGCTATGCACTTCCAGACGGAATGAACTAAATATTTCATAAAGGTTTCGGCTGTGGGTGCTTAATGCTCCTCAGCGCTGCTTTAATGTCACGTATCTCCAAAGTGCAGCATGCACAGGCCCAACGCCAGACAAACACATCCATCACATAAATAGTTTACATCCAGCCAGTTTATGATGCAGGCAGCTTGAGCAAAATCCATGTTATGAATGTGGACTTTGAAGTTCACCCTACACTGGTCAGCTGCTGTATATTAGCAGAACTTCCCGTGAGGCAGCTTTTATTTTTTTCTTATACAAAGACAATAAATAACATTTTGACTGGCCCACAGCACAGGCTGACCCTAATATATCTGCAGGGGTTTGACAGCATTGTTGATCAATACCAATGATTCAGCAATTATTTCACTGGGTACTGGTGTTTCTGGCTTTCAGACTTTCTAGCCTGTAGTCTAAAGCATCATTCTTAAGCCAAATGATTGCAATATTCTGCAGCAGATCTTGCTGCTGGAGCTTTATGATTCAGGCACATGGATTTATAGAGACAGCTGGATACAGCATCTGAAGTGGAGCCCTGTTCATCCCTTTGAAAGTTGCCCAGTGGTGCATGAAACCAAAAAGTCTGACTTCAGTCTGTAAAAAAAATTTGGATCTTCCACTCTGCTTCTGCATTGTTGGACTTCCGCCATCCAAGCAGCTAACCTTTGTTTTAGCACTTAGCTAACTTAAATGGGGATAGAATGATTTTAACATGCGTAGAGCTGCAATAGTCAGTCAACTGATCGATTAGTCAGTTGACATAAACATAATTGACAACTTATATCAATTCTGGTTCAACTATGTTTTTATGCCAAAATGGCAGAAAATTCTATTTTCTGCTTTGTTTTTCCCTGTTTTACAACATTGGGCGACAGGCGGGGTACACCCTGGACAGGTCACCAGACTATCACAGGACTGACACATGGAGACAGACAACCATTCACTCTCGCATTCATCACCTACGGCCAATTTAGAGTGACCAATTAATTTGCATGTCTTTAGATTGTGGGAGGAAATCGGAGTACCCAGAGAAAACCCATACTGACATGGGGAGGACATGCAGACTCTAAAATTGGCCCTCCCACTTGGGGTTTGAACCAGGAACCCTGTTGCTGTGATGCGACAATGCTAAACACTGCATCCTCATGCTGTGTTTTACAACATATTAAACTGATTATCGCTGGGTTTTAGACTAACAAAGCAAGACATTTAAAGACATCACCTTGGACTTTTTGAGACGGGGATGGACTTTTTTCGCTACTTTCTGACATTTTATAGATCAAACGATTACTCAAGAAAGTAATCAGCAGATTCATCAATGACAATAGTAGTTACTTGCAACTCTAATTGTGCAGCACTTCTAGACTTTCAAAATGTCAATGGACCAAATGGATCAAATCCTGATAGTGACTCTAGTCCCCTGATTTACAGATGTCTCTTTTTTGCAATTTATGTCAAAGGGAAAAAGACTCCAATGGGATCATTGACTCATCATTGACTCCAGTGGGATCATGTGTTGGACCTGAAAGTTGAAATTTCATGATTTGATCACTATGTCAAATTAGATTCAAAATCCAGTGCTGTTCTTTAGGGCTTGCCCAGGTAGCGTTGTGCATAAAAATGCTAAATGAGCACATTCATTGAACGTATCCATTTGCAAATGAGCATTGTTCACCCTCACCACAGCGAACAGCACTCAAGCACAGGGATTTACGGCAGCCGTTTTTTCTGTCAGTACGTGTTTCCTCCTACCTGAATCTGAACCAAACCTTTTCCTTTACCTCAGCATGGAGGAGGGTCCTATGCATTTTAACAAGAGGGAGACACTATTCAATGGGGGAACAGGCTTCAACAAAAATCTGCATGGCTAGTAAAACCAGCAATTCCGACATTGCAGCTACTGGTACTGCTGAAGCCAGTTCATATGGTTTTATGAACAAATCAGGACAGATTCCAATGGAAATATATTATATTTTATGCAAATTAGACCTACGGAGTCTGAAAAAATGTCAGCCACATCTGCAACAAATTTAAAACGACACAAGTTGAAGCATCCGGTTAGTGTTGGGAAATATCTGTCAGTCAGTGATGGTATCGATTTTATTTAATTCAAAAGTGCTGTATATAACTCTGGAGAAAGATTGTTGATTGTTGAGTCTCATTCCTAGGTTGTCAAAGACCTATGCTTTGGTTTAAAAAACTGAAGAAATAGACACAAACTAGTTCATTTTATGAGACTGTGAAACCCATATTGCAAACTATGAATGTGAGCTAGTTAATTTTAATCCATGTAATGAACTTTAAGATGGCTCTTGTAAAGTCTGAGCGCACACAACAGTGGACCTATGGTTACTAATTTCTCCTGCCAAAATTTGACTTTACAATTAGTGTCAAATATCATTGCATTTTCATGTAATTGTTGACACGGAAATATCTCCTAGATAAGGTTATGGTTGTTAGCGATGACTCTTTCTCTTCCCTTTGACACCTCATTGCATGAAACCTATTTCACGCTGTGGAGGTATCAAAAAACCTGCTTTCTCTCCTCAAACCCGGGAGGTTGTATACAGAAGTGATAGGGAGCTCCTGAAAAAACACATTACGTCCAGTTGTTGTTGCCTCTGGGTAGAATTGCTGTGAACCTTGTTATAGTTTGGTTTTAGGGGGCATTTTGAACTGCCAGGCTTGGCATTCAATTATACAGCTGTGTAATCTACGGCTCTCCCCTTCTCTCTCTTTCTCACACATACAATACACACGTGTCTCTGCTTATATGTCAACTGCATCATGTATTCTTGAAAACTTGGGATCAGGATTTTTATTCTTTCGCAGCGACGGTCCTCAAGTGATGCACAGCAGATGTGTGTACAAGTAACAGGCCATCTGCCCAGTGAACACGGTGTATGTGTACATCCAGACACTGAGGACTCATTTTCACAGGTTCTCCATGTGCAGTATGGTGCTGACTGTCAGAGGCAAGTCAGATAAGAGTAGAAGTACACATCAACAACAACACTGACAACTCAAGTTTGTTTTTTTTACCAAGAACTCCTCACAACTATATAAATTCGCTCATCTGTGAATTTACTGATCATGCTTTGGCATCCAAAGAAGAATGCAGTTGTTACTTTAGTGCATCACCAATGACGCCCAGACATATATAAGAGAAATGGATCAGTAGTTTAAGCTCTAGATCCAAATGTAAATCCGATCCCTCCTTGCAAACTCTTGAAACTCAACTGTAATACCCAACAGTATTGAGAGAGAACTTTTATTCATAGAAGAAAATGCTCATGAGTGGACTGTGTTTGTGCTCCAGCATCCCATTGAGACAAAGCTATACAGTTGAGAAGCAGAGCCTGTCAGTATCGATCTACTAAAAAAATAAAAAAACATGCTGGTCTGCTCTCAGAGTTTTCACTCAACAGTATTTTGAGAGACAGAACAGATGGTTGCGGAGGATTCCTCATCCCCGAGGCAAACAGTGGAAGATATGATGCAAGCAACAAAGAGAAACTTGTTTAATTTGAACTAAGATAAAAACATTATGGGCCTTTTTCACTTTTACAAAATCTCAGCAAAAAGTCGCAAATAATTAGCCGATGTAACTGTTGGCCGTTAGCATTCACAGTTACAAGGACCTGGGCTGAGCTGAATGGCCGTCCATCTGTTCCAGCCTGAGTCAAGGCTCTGCAAACTGTGGCTTCCAAACGACGTCCATCTGTTGCCACTTGCTGTCATTTCTCCTGATTACAACCAAGCGTGTACTCTGATGGATCCGAGGAATGTGGCCTCGGGCTGTAGCTCAGTTGTGTGTTTTGTTCAGAATTGTTGGCAGCGGTTGCTTTATTGTGTCATATCTTGTTAGAATGTGCATCTGTTGTGATAGCTACAAATGCTTCTAACAAGTGCCTAATAGGAACATTATAATAAGGTGCATTAGGGTGGAGCTACCACCAGCAATTACTGCAATTAGGGATGTCAGCTTTGGTTAATTTTGCTCTCAATAGCCAGACACCCATTAACAGGTAACTAATCGGTTCATTTTCAAGAAAAAAAAAATGCAGTGAATCAGGGCTCTACAATAACTCTGAGCTGGGTTAGTGTAAAGTCTCACTGAGTTGTCAGCAAGCAAGTAAAAAATAAATGTGATGTGTACTGTACAGTTTTCTGGGTACAAAAATAAAACAAAAAACTTGCATCCTTTATCACTACAGCGGACTTTTCCTGATGAGTTGTTTGTATACTGGGGATGAACAGGGTTGTTGAGAAGAATCGGTCATAATGGATACATAAATGTTGGCACTGTACACTTCTGCAGACCACAGATATGTTACATTTGTACATTATTTTATAGTAGATACATCGAAACTTTACATTTCTCAGCAAAGGCACCAAAACCACTTGTTTAATGCTAGGAAGAAATCATGTTTTGGCTTAAAATAGATTGACTGATAGATTTTTATTTGTGTCTTGCACACTTACATGTGCCCAACCCTCATTGGTTTACAAGACACCATTACAAGTCAGTAAAATACACCCAAAAAAAAAAAACCACCCAGGTTCGGTGCACCAAACTCCGGTGGAAGCACTGTGAAGAACTTGGCATGCATTTCGCCTTTGTCGTACATTTACTGTTTCAGAACTGAGATTATTACAATAGAATAAAGCTCATTTGGGTATAAAAAAAAAAAGAAAACAAACTGTGGGTCCACAAAATCAGTCTCCCATTTATTGTCCATGGAGCCGATCAAGTTTAAGACTTTCTGGTTTCTGGATTTGAGAGAGTGTAGCTCATTTTACAAATATTGATTGAACTTTCCTAGGCCATGGAAATAACATAACAATATTCATAATTTAGGTGGTGCTCACTCAAAGTTTACATGGTTCAAAATACCAGTTTCCTAAGGGAGGGTCCTGGGGGAAGGTCTTGGGTTTTTTTTTTTGACCTAGCCACTGCCCCAACCTACCTCCTTACTGGACTGCTCGGGATTGCTTTTTTCTTTACTCCCATCAGCACATTATTCATGTGATTGCAGCCTTCCAAAATACATGGGCTATGCACACATTACTTCATATTATTCATATATCTTATTTCAGAGGAAAATGTATGAACAGTGCACAAGAACAGCTTCAGTCATGTCATATACTATGTCACTTTCTGGGTCAATGATGTCATATACGACATAATGTTACTATTGTGAAATATCCCTGGAACTTTGCTTGTGAAAGAATTACTTTTTCTTTGCCCTGAAGGGAACATTTGCATCCCCTTCAGCAGCTTTGTAATGCAGCCTTAAACTGCGGTGTCTGTATGGAGACACTGAATGTCTACTGTGAATATTTCTCCATCTTTCTGTGTTGGTATTATTGTTGTTAGCTGTCCACTCGCTGTCCACAGTTTCTTAGGTTGAGTCTGTCGACCGATCAGAGGATGTTTCTGACTGTGTGGCAGCTGTGATCTTAAACACACTTATTCATATTGTTTTTTATTCATTGTTTAATAGTGCTACATTTTCCATTTTGGACAAAAAAGTTTGGCTTTTGGGCAAGTCAACTCTCAGAAGTTGCATCATGGCATTGCCAGCAGCAGCAGGTCTCTCTCAAGCCATTAGCGGAGTGTGTAGGTAAATTAGGCTAAAGACCGACCAGTCAGAAAAAGCTTTGATACTCCTAACTGCAATCCCATTATTTCTTTTATTTACTATATCAAATTAAACTACTCTCTTTTCTCCTTTCTCCTACTGACCACGTGTTACTGAACCTGCTACAGACGCCCTCTTTACTCACAACCCTTTCCGTTGCATGTGAATCCAAGCCCTCCTTTCTTCTCCTTCGTTGTTGTCTCCTGCTTCTCCCAGAGGTCACACTCCTGTCCCTGTCACTCTAGGCTCCGGCTGTCAGATGAGAACCCTGGACAGCGGGATCGGCACCTTCCCTCTCCCCGATTCCGTCACACGGGCCAGCGGTCGCCACATCCCCAAATCTGAATCCAGCCCAGGTGGGGTGACCGCCAGCTCCTCTGACCTCAGTCGGGAGCCTCCCTCTTCTCACCCAGACCCCTCTCAACCTGATGTGAAAGTGCCTTCCCTCCTAAAATCCTGCCCGCATGCCCCGACTGGCATGGGACACTCCCTGTCCGACCCCAGTGTGTCCAGCAACAATGACACCCAGAGCCGCCTGCCCAAATTAGCAACCTCAGGTGAGTCAAGAGCTTCTTTATATTCAGGGTTTTTCCAGGTGTAGTGCAATTTTACTACAGAACAAAGAACAATGCCTTTGTTTTTTATTTGATTTCCTCAATCAAGGCCAAAGAGCAAAATAAATTGAAATGCATGTCTGTAAAAGCAACTATTATTGAGTGCAAAGCCTTGAAAGCCTCAGACAGCTTGTTTTACGTTTCAGAAGGTTAGTGAAATATTGAATGTCACTGTACTTTATGTTAACACATTTCCCTCCAGAGCGCTCAAGGCCACCAGACACGAGGAAGTACTTTGCTCTATTAGACCCTGATTAAAAGAAGAATCTTGTTTGTTCAGCTAATTTTGAAGCTCATGCATCAACACTGACGTCTGATACTCAGCTGGGATGACAAAAGCACTCCGTGTCCTTATAGAAACCCACACACTTCCCTGCCCTGAGGAAAACTAACAGATGCAATCAGATAAGCATGTCAACACAGCCATAGATCATAAAGCGCCTTCTGCCTCTGTGTTTGGCGTGACGTGTGGCAGAAAGGTGGTGGGTAGGAAGCAATCAGATGGCTGATTAAAGCTACAATAACACACAGGGATGAGCGATCACACACAGGGTTTTATGCTTACATTGCATCTATTTCACCTCGGCGCTGCGGTGGCACTGCAGAGGCAGCAATTTGAGTCACAACTGTCTGCGGCTCCTGTTGAGTCCTCTCTGTGGCACAAGTTGATTAAAAGAGTCTTAAATATAGTCAGTGTGTCTTTATCATATGTTTCCGTCATCATTAGTATTACAAGGCTTAAGGGTGGCAGAAAAGGAGCGGCGCCTGTCACATTGTTTGCCTCTTAATAGGCACAGGGAAGAAGGTGAACAGACTTTTATGATCCTAATGCAGAGTTTTCAGATGGCGACAGAGCACTGGCCAAAAGCGGGCTGTTATTGTAATGCGGCTGAATGTTAAAAGAGACAATTAAATTGGCGTCTGTCCGAGACAGCAGTAGGCAGCAGAGTGATAATAAGGCAGCGCTCCGTCATTCAGGGGCCGACAGCTGAAAGCTGTTATATCTGGGCTGCCAGGAGTCATGGCGGGGAACAATCGCAGTGTGGACACCGTTAATGTTTGATGGCTTGGATATTGTGCAGCTCCATTCACATGTGCAGAAAAATGGATGTGTAGGCAGTTGGATGGTTGAATGGATGTTCTCATTTTGTGTCTGCTGAAGGAAAGATTGTCACTTTAGAAGAAGAATGTTTTCACTCTTTCCGCTGTCTATATGGGTACCAAACAGTTCCTGTTATTTACTGCGTGCCTCATGACTCATTTCTCTTTTGTCTCCTTTTACTTATAGATGCAATCAGGACAAAGAGGTTGAGTCTTTGTGCTCCACAAAGCAACATCTCCACAGAGGATAAAGACAAGGAAACAGAGAGGAGGATGAAATCCCAGGAGCATGATATGCCCGGTGTAAGTCATTTACATTACAATGTGAACAAATCTGAGTGAAGGTATTACAAAATTACATAATTACATACCTTAGGGTGCTTTCAGACCCAGAGTTCACTTGCTTTGGTCCAAATCAGGGACTAATTTTGTTACAAAGTTGCACAATTGCCTAGAGTTGGTTCGTGTTCTCATGGCAGACAAGATCAAATGTCTTGCACGAGAAAGCTGCTCTTGATTGGTCAGAATTTCTATGCGGGAAAATCAAGAAAATAAAACGCTGAAAATAAGATGCGGCTCCAACTAGAAAACAATGTTTTGATGCAGTGGATGCACCAAATGTGTATATTAAGGCAACAGGAGGAGGCGCATATAATAATCCTCCAGGACTGTAACATGCTCGTGGTTAATCCAAACAATGCGTAATGCAACTGTAGTTGGTTTGGATCAAGGTCGGAACATGTTCTCACCACAAACAGTAACAGACAGCCCTTTCTGATGAGAAACTGAAGCTATTATTTTGCCCTTTTTAGAGTCACCAGAGTCCATTGACAGAAACAGTAATTTTACCTCACAGGACATAGGAGTGGCTGATCTGCCTCCAACTTGATCTTTTGGTTTATTTGTTATTGTGTGACTTTTGGAACCAAACTAATCCATCCACAGCCAAACCTGGGTTTAATGCAGAAACCTACGACAGGTCACATGGGAAAATGTTTTTGGAAGGGCTTGGGGAAACAGCTCTTTAAAGTTAAAACATACAAAATTAGACCAAATTTTGAATGCATAAGGAACACTACTGGAGAGCTACAAAATGATATAAAAACCTCAGCAAACAGAAAAATAATCAAGTTGCCCTTTAAAAAGTTTTTAAAAAATCACAATAAACACTTTGTATAACACTGTGATTTGCAATGGGTTGGCTGGGGAAAGATTTTTGTTGTTAGATTTGTTGTTGTTCACACCATTCTTCCGTGTTTATTCTCTTTACCACTGACAACATAATGTGTTGTTTTGAAAATGCTCCATTTCTGTATATCAAATTTCTATTTTTTAACTATGAACAGGAGAGAGCCCTGCAAGTGTGTACGTACCCGGGGAGCAGCAGTGACACCGAGACTGAACCAGAGGGAACCAGAAGCTCACCACAAAGGACCCTGATCAACAGATCTAAGAAGAGTGACTCAGGTCTGGTTTATGAAGTTCTTACAGTCATTTTCAGTCAAC
Organism: Epinephelus fuscoguttatus; assembly: GCF_011397635.1. Taxonomy (NCBI): domain Eukaryota; kingdom Metazoa; phylum Chordata; class Actinopteri; order Perciformes; family Serranidae; genus Epinephelus; species Epinephelus fuscoguttatus. The sequence continues at coordinate 19,670,921 of NC_064775.1, forward strand.
TATAAAGACAACAGCTGCACATTTTATTGAGCTTATTTACTTTGTTTTCTGTCATAACAAATTCCTTTGTCCACAGTCGACCAGAACGAGGAGACCCTGAAGAGAAGCAGTGTGGAGAAATCCTTGTCAATCATGGACTACTACCAGCACGACATGTACTCGCATCTGGAGAAGGACAGCAGGAGGATTTCTCAGTACAACTTGTTGCATAAGGAGTCATCCCTGGATGGCAAAGCAGGAGACAGGCTCAGCGTGAGTGTTAAAACAGCTCATTGTTCACAGCTAATTGGTTTTACTCATAATAGATGCTTTACAGGCATGCTGCTGATTCCTATCAAGCATGTTATTGGTCATTATAGCCTCTTATGATATCCAGGAAGCTGTGCAGGCAGTGATATTTGAAGACACTCATTCAGACATTTTAAGGTATATTATGCAGGAATTGTGGCTGCTGTTTGTTTGTGTCCTTTCAGTGTTGTGTCTACAGTTTTCGTAGCTTTCTCTTGGATGCATGCTGTTTACAGTTTGGCACCTGGTTGATCCCTTGTTATAAGTGTAGACAATTCAAGCAGATGCACCACATGGTTCCAGTAGCATCTCAAAAAATACATGATACATGATAAAAACTCCTGGAGATTACTAATCCCATCGAGCTCTGCTGGCGCAGGTTTCATTGAAGAGGCCCCGTCTTCACTTCCAACTAATTGTGTGCAAAGAGTTGTGGGTACTTCATACCTGCTGAGGATACACACCTGCATCCTTAAAAAGTCTCTGAAGGAAAGACTCTGTCCTTGGTAGAATTTGAAGGGTCCTTGACATTAGTACAGTCCTTGGGCAGGAGTTGAGGATGAAGCCTCTTTGGAATTCAGCCATTTAAGGATCCTTCCTTGACTTTGAGAAAGACCCTACATAACTGGCTGGTTAAGAGGAGTAAGAAGTCAGCAATCTATAATGATTTAAAATGGTCAATAAAACAGGTTTTTAAAAAAAAAAAAAAAAAAAAAAAAAAAGTAAATCACCACAACCACAATAGGTCCCAGAGTATACAGTTCTACATGTGTCACACAAAATATTAGGCTGAAAGGTTCAGTAGATGAGATGCGGATAGACATCTTATGCCTGTCATAGACAATAAGAAAATACAGGCAGAGGGTGTCAAAGATAAATACACTTCTAGTGACTGAGAGGGATTACCTCATTATTTTGAGGGAAAATCCTGCACAGTATATCTTTAACATGTGCTGCTAAAGTTCTTGTTTGCTGTAATAGGAACATTCAGGTTGTTGTTATTTTACTGACTCTTATTGATTGTTTTGCCTCAGTATACCACATGAAGGAGATAATGTGCTGAGCCCTGTGTTGATTAATCTGGAATAAATCAATTTCCTCATTTCACGGAGCCCGCTGGAGGCGGTTAAAGTGATAGAAAAAAAAAAAGGCAGCTTCCAGGGGTAGATGTATGCAACTTTATACAGTATGAGGAGAATGTGCGAGGTGTTGAGAGAGTCAGAAAAATAGCACCTGCCCTCAATGAAGTCTTCCCAGGATACAGGGACACACACTGTCACAGGGTTTGCATAATTTTTCTTTCCTCGCGGCAGAGGCATGAATAAATTGAATTTTTCTTTTTTTTGTTAACCATTCCTGTTTGTCACAGACTTCGGCAAGAAGACTTTTCAGATGGTCAGAGCCAGTCTTGTTGAGTTGCAATGTCAACTTTACCTTTGAAATAATTCCCGAGGCACGAACAAAGTCGCTAAACTCCGAGGTTTTCTTTGCTACCATTGGAACTGTTTGCAGATTTTTAGAGAAAAAGCTGCCTAATTGCTTTCGATCACCTCGCCCTCTTGTGTCAGCGGGTATTTGCCTATTAGTATTTAACACAGCGGAATGACAAATGAGGATCAGAGACCATGAAATGGCCTTCAGCCTGCATGGCCCGGCTCTATGGGGCAGCCAGGCTCTCCTCTCTCTTCCACTGCTGCCGCCCCAACACCCACCCTGACACAAAAATCCATATTCTGAGAAAAAGGATCTGACTCAATACAAGTTCAAAACACGATTGTGTATGAGAAGGCAGAGAAAAAAAATTGGAATTTATTCAGTGTGTTTTTTATTCTTGACCTTTGGTGTCACTCTGGAGCTAAACCAGGATCGGATATATGGCTGTAAAGCATTTACACCCATAAATTACAATAATTATTCAGAATTTGTAGGTGGAATATGCTTACTGCTTCAGCTTTCATTAGCACCATTATATATTAAAATGTTGTTTTATAGGTCTGTAGCAAGGTCAGTGTCCCTCTGAGCCACACTGCATGTGCAAAATGTTAGCATTTCACCATTAGTTTTCATTATCTGCAAGAAAATAACAAATTTGGGTGGATGTTTGGCAGCAGGGCAGTGTAATGAGTAGAAAGAGCAGTGAGTAACACTGCTAAAGTGTCCTTGACTCTCCCGTCTGACCTCCTCTTGCAAAGAGAGAATTTCAAACAGGTATTATATTATTGTCTGAGGCAGAGTCTCACTTTAACAAAGCAAAGTTGACCACTCACACTTGACTCGCGCCATACAGAGATTTTTGATTCTGATCTGAGTCCCAGCAGAGAGGCAGCAATATCGAACAGGACGTTCGGCGCAGTGCTGTGTGACCAAGCTGCAAGCACAACTGCATTAGCTGACATGCAAGAGACAACACACATCCTCAAACCTGTCTGTCTGTTAATTGGATGCGGTACAGTACGTTTCTGAGAGTGGTGAGGTAGCATATATAGTGCTCACAGGGACCAAGCTAAATATCAAGGTCAAGGGTTCAGCTCCCAAAACAACTCAGCATCAGGGCCCTGTTCTGTGAAAACATGAGCTCAGGCAAGCAGTGGTGGACAGTAATTATATATTTACTCAAGCACTTTACTAAAGAGCAGTTTTTGGGTATTTATACTTTGTTTTCATGATACATAAAGGGGTTGAAAGTAGCTCCAATTTGAACAGCAACACTAAAAATGTGCTTATATGGTCATGCATCAGTAACAAACTTTCCAATTATTTTCATGCCTTTACACTACACAGTGGCATGCAAAAGTTTGGGTACCCATGGTCAAAATTGTGTTTACTGTGAGTAGTTAAGTAAGAAGAAGATGAACTGAGGCATAATGATGACATTTATTTCAAGCAAGATTACTTTAGGATTTCAGTCTTTTACAGTTTCAAAATGACATAAAAGTAAACAAGCCTGAAGCAAAAGTTTGGTATCACAGCCTTTAAACGCTTTTTGTAACCAGCTAAGAGTCTTTCATTTCTTATTTGGAGGATTTTCACCCATTCTTCCTGCAAAAAGCTTCTAGCTCTGTGAGATTCTTGGACCATCTTGAATGCACTGCTCTTCCCTCTACCTGTAAAATGTTCCCGTGCCACTGGCTGCAACACAAGCCCAAAGCATGGTCGATCCACCTCTGCGTTTAACAGTTGGACAGGTGTTATTTTCTTTTCTCCAAACATACCTTTGCTCATTGCATCCAAAAAGTTCTATTTTAACATCACTCCACATGACTTGTTTCCAAAAAGCATCAGGCTTGTATAGACATTCCTTTGCAAATTTCAGACGCTGAATTTTGTGGTGTTGACCCCGGAAAGGTTTTCTTCTGATGACTCTTGCATGAAGACCGTATTTGTACAGGTGTAGCTGCACAGTAGAACAGTGCACCACCACTCCAGGGTCTTGATAAGTCTTTCTGCAGGTCTTTTGCAGTCAAACAATGGCTTGACTTGTCTTTCTAGCAATCGTAAGAGCAGCTCTCTTGAAAAGTTTTCTTGGTCTTCCAGACCTCATCTTGACCTTCACAGTTCCTGTTAACTGCCATTTCTTAATTACATTACCAACTGAGAAAACAGCTACCTTAAATGACTTTGCCATCTTCTTACAGTCTTCTCCTGCTTTGTGGGCATCAGTTATTTCAGTTTTTTAGAGTGCTAGGCAGCTGTTTAGAGGAGCCAATGGCTGCTGATTGTTGGGACAAGGTTTCAGGTTTCAGAGTATTTATAAAGCTTTGAAATTTGCAGCACCTGGCCTTTCCTAACTATGATTGTGACTAAGCCAGAGTCCCAACAAGCTAATTATGGTCTGGGACCCTGGTAAAAGTAGTCTAAGAGCTCAAACTTTTACATGGTGCTCCTTTCCTTTTTTCACTCTATAATTGCACAAAACAAACAACATCTCCTACTCACTAAACTATTCACAGTAAATGAAATTTTGATGAGCAGTGCCCAAACTTTTGCATGCCACTGTAAGAACAAAAATATGTCGGCGCTCGACCCAATTGCCACTTTCTTGCCAACATTCTGGCAGGAAAAGCAGCGTTGCATTGGTAAAAACCAACAGGTTTTGTTGTTTGTTGGTCTGCAGTGGTCTGCAGCTTGTCACCTTGGTCTCACTCAATGTCAAAGAAAGCTCGTGTACTACCTTACTTTAGAAATGTTGCTATGATACGTGTGAAACGTGAGAGTGTAGCACAACCATGGTTTGCAGAGACATACAGTGCCATTGAATATAGATAAATAGATGTCCCCACTCTCTGTGGAGACATTGTTTTGCAGTAATCACAAAGACATTTTATCACAACATCACCAATTCAGCATAGACATACAAATTGCAATTTCGAAAGTCACCAATACACATACAAAAAAATCATCCATATGCATATGGAGATATAACAGACGTATCCGTTCATATGCCCATGTGATGTATGCGTACATTAATCACTGCTACTTTGTCAAGCCCTCTCTGACTAAAACGGAGTCCTCCTTTTCTTAAAAGAAGTGAAGAAATCTGCCAGTGCAGTGAGAATATTTCAATCCATTTCCAAAGAAAATTGCTTCAAGAGTGTTCTTGAGATGAGTGTCTGTATCTTAAAACAAGTAAGAAGAGAGGCTATCAATCAATCAGTCAATCAATCAATTTTATTTATACAGCCCAATATCACAAATCACAATTTGCCTCACAGGGCTTTACAGCATACGACATCCCTCTGTCCTTATGACCCTCGCAGCGGATAAGGAAAAACTCCCCCCAAAAAAAACCTTTAACGGGGAAAAAAAACAGTAGAAACCTCAGGAAGAGCAACTGAGGAGGGATCCCTCTTCCAGGACGGACAGACGTGCAATAGATGTCGTACAGAACAGATCAGCATAATAAATTAACAGTAATCCGTATGACACAATGAGACAGAGAGAGAGAGAGAGAGAGAGAGAGATGCAGGTAATGACAGTAGCTTACAACAACATTATTGAAAGTAATAATATTATAGTTATAGTTCTGGCTACTGTGGTACAATATGTTGAAAGTATGTATTAATATCTGGCAGTATACATGTGTGACAATAGTCGTGTATAATAACAGTAGAAGTATGACTAATGACTAATGATGGCAGCAGCAGCAGCAGGAGGCATCTGGCAGGACCACGGCAGCAGCACAACCACACGTCACGCTGTCCAGGCACCGCTGCGATATGAGTTAATCTGAGAGACAGTGGAGCACAAAGGCTCCGGAGAAGAAGCCGAGTTAGTGACATCCAGAATGGCCGAGTTAGCAAGATGCAGTAATAGAATACCAGAGAGAGAGAGAGAGAGAGAGAGAGAAGAAGAAGAAAAGGTGCCTGGTGTATTATAGGGGGGTCCTCCGGCAGACTAGGCCTAAGTCAGCCTAACTAGGGGCTGGTACAGGGCAAGCCTGAGCCAGCCCTAACTATAAGCTTTATCAAAGAGGAAAGTCTTAAGTCTAGTCTTAAATGTGGAGACGGTGTCTGCCTCCCGGACCGTAACAGGAAGATGATTCCACAGGAGAGGAGCCTGATAGCTAAAGGCTCTGGCTCCTGATCTACTTTTAGAGACTTTAGGGACCACGAGTAACCCTGCATTCTCAGAGCGCAGTGTTCTGGTGGGATAATAAGGCACTATGAGCTCTCTAAGATATGACGGAGCTTGACCATTTAGAGCTTTATAAGTTAACAGTAGGATTTTAAATTCATTTCTGGATTTTACAGGGAGCCAGTGCAGAGAAGCTAAAACAGGAGAAATATGATCTCGTTTCTTAGTTCCTGTTAGTACACGTGCTGCTGCATTCTGAATTAGCTGGAGAGTTTTTAAGGACTTACTAGAGCTACCTGATAACAGAGAGTTACAGTAATCCAGCCTAGAGGTAACAAAAGCGTGGACCAATTTTTCTGCATCTTTTCGGGTCAGGATAGGCCTAATTTTCGCAATATTACGCAGATGAAAAAATGCAGTCCGTGAGGTTTGTTTTAAATGAGAATTAAAAGACAAATCTTGATTAAATATTATTCCGAGGTTTCTTACGGTAGTGCTAGAGGCCAGAGCAATGCCATCAAGAGAAACTATGTCATCAGATAAAGAGTCTCTGAGTTGTTTGGGGCCGAGAACAATAACTTCAGTTTTGTCTGAATTTAACATCAGGAAATTGGTGCTCATCCAAGTTTTTATGTCCTTAAGGCAATTATGGAGTTTAGTTAATTGATTACTTTCTTCTGGCTTCATCGATAAATACAACTGAGTATCATCCGCATAACAATGGAAATTTATAGAGTGATTTCTAATGATGTTACCTAAAGGAAGCATATATAGAGTAAATAGGATTGCACAGAACCTTGCGGAACTCCAAAACAAACTTTGGTACGTAAGGACGATTCATTATGAACGTGAACAAACTGAAAACGATCAGATAAATAAGATTTAAACCAGCTTAGTGCAGAACCTTTTAGGCCAATTAAGTGATCCAGTCTCTGCAGTAGAATTTGATGGTCAATTGTGTCAAACGCCGCACTAAGATCTAATAAAACAAGTACAGAGACAAGTCCTTTGTCCGAAGCAATCAGAAGGTCATTTGTAATTTTAACTAGTGCTGTCTCAGTGCTATGATGCACTCTAAATCGTGACTGAAATTCCTCAAATAAATTACTATCATGGAGAAAATCACACAGCTGGTCTGCGACTACTTTCTCAAGGATCTTTGACATAAAGGGAAGATTAGATATTGGTCTATAGTTGGCTAACACCTCTGGATCCAGGGTGGGCCTTTTTAGTAGAGGTTTAATTACAGCTACCTTAAAAGACTGTGGTACATAGCCTGTTAATAAGGATATATTGATCATATCTAATATATGAGTGTTAACTAAAGGAAAGACCTCCTTAAGTAGCCTAGTTGGGATGGGGTCTAAGAGACACGTTGATGATTTGGATGAAGAAATCAATGTGGTCAATTCTTGAAGAGAAATTGGGGAGAAGCAATCTAAATATATATTAGGTTTTACAGCTGTGTTTGAGGTTAGATAGGTACTATCTGAGGACAGGAGGTCATGAATTTTGCCTCTAATAGTTAGAATTTTGTCATTAAAAAAGCTCATAAAATCATTACTGCTAAGGGCTAAAGGAATACAAGGCTCAATAGAGCTTTGACTCTCAGTCAGCCTGGCTACAGTGCTGAAAAGAAACCTGGGGTCGTTCTTATTGTCTTCTATTAATGCTGAGTAATAGTTTGCTCTGGCATTGCGGAGGCCCCTCTTATAAGTTTTGAGACTGTCTGTCCAGATTAAATGAGATTCTTCCAGTTTGGTTAATCGCCAATTCCTTTCAAACTTTCGCAATATTTGTTTTAACTTACGGGCTTGAGAGTTATACCAAGGAGCGAATTTTCTTTGCTTTTTTAACTTCTTTTTAAGAGGAGCTACAGAGTCAAGTGTTGTTTGCAGCAAGCCTACGGCGCTATCGACAAAATGATCAAAGTCGGTACGGGAAACCTCTGTTTCTGAGGGACTTGGTACTGAATTTAATGACGGAGTAATCTTTTCCTTAAATTTTGCGACAGCACTATCTGATAAACATCTAGTATAGTAACTGTTGCTGAGTGGCGTGTGATCGAGTAAAAAGAAATCAAAAGTAATCAGATAATGATCCGATAGCGAGGGATTCTGTGGAAAGACTTTTAGGTTATCAATTTCAATTCCAAACGTCAGAACTAGATCGAGGGTATGGTTAAAACAATGAGTGGGTTCATGTACACCCTGACGGAAGCCAATAGAGTCTAATAATGAGATAAATGCGGTAGCCAGGGAGTCATTATCAACGTCGACATGAATGTTAAAATCGCCTACAATAATAACTTTATCTGATTTAAGAACTAAACTGGATAAAAACTCTGAGAATTCAGATACAAATTCAGAATACGGGCCAGGAGCACGGTACACTATAACAAATAAAAGTGGCTGCGAGGTTTACCAGGTCGGATGTAAAAGACTAAGAACAAGGCTTTCAAATGAATTATAATCTAGTTTAGGTTTAGGATTGATTAACAGGCTAGAGTTAAAAATGGCTGCAACTCCCCCTCCTCGGCCGCTGCCTCAAGGAATGTGGGTATTACTATGACTGGGAGGAGTGGATTCATTTAGACTGACATATTCATCTTGACACAGCCGGGTTTCAGTGAGACTGAGTAAATCAATATGATTATCTGATATTAATTCGTTTACTAACACTGCTTTAGACGATAGAGACCTGATATTTAACAGTCCGCATTTAATTCTCCTGTTTTGTCTTTCTGTCACAGAAGAGGTTTTAATTTTTATGAGGTTGTTATGCACAACTCCTCTTTGTTTAATTTTAGATTTAAATAATTTAGGTGGTCGGGGGACAGACACCGTTTGTATAAAACTATGAAAACTATGGCTGGGTAACTGAACTAGAAGCTCAGAGAAGCGTATAGGACTGCGTCTCCGAGTCCTGGTCTCAACTCTGGGTTGTCAGGGATTTAAATTACTAATAAAGTTTGCCAGGTTTCTAGAAATGAGAGCAGCTCCATCCAAAGTGGGATGAATGCCGTCTCTCCTCATAAGACCAGGTTTTCCCCAGAAAGTTTGCCAATTATTAACGAAACCCACATCATTTGCTGGACACCACCTGGACAGCCAGCGATTAAATGATGACATGCGGCTAAACATGTCATCACTGGTCAGATTTGGGAGGGGTCCAGAGAAAACTACGGAGTCCGACATCGTTTTTGCATATTCACACACCGAGGCAATATTAATTTTAGTGACCTCCGATTGGCGTAACCGGGTGTCATTGCCGTGACGTGAATAACAATCTTACTGAATCTACGTTTAGCTTTAGCCAGCAGTTTTAAATTTGATTCAATGTTGCCTGCTCTGGCCCCAGGGATACATTTGACTATGGTCGCTGGTGTTGCTAACTTCACGTTTCTCAGAATAGAGCTGCCAATAACCAGAGTTTTATCCTCAGCGGGTGTGTCGCTGAGTGGGGAAAAGCGGTTGGAAACGTGAACAGGCTGGTGGTGAGCCGTGGGCTTGGAGTTGTGCTTCTGGCGAACTGTAACCCAACCTCCCGGCTGAACGGGAGTTACCGGAGGACAGTTAGCAGAGGCTAAGGCTATGCTATGTGGCTCCGCACCGGCTACAGGGGGCTGGCTAACTACCGCAGCTACTGAATGGTTTTCCATGGTGCGGAGCCGCGCTTCTAATTCACTAAGCCTCACCTCCAATGCAGCAAATAAGCTACACTTATTACAATTACCACTGTCGCTAAAGGAGGCAGAGGCATAGCTGAACATTTGGCACACCGAGCAAGAGAGAGCAAAGGGAGAAGCCATCGCTAACTGTAAAGCTAATGTAGCTACCAAGGCTGGTAACGTGCAAACAACAGCTAAGAGATTAGCGAGAAAGTCGTAGAAAGGAGGAGAGCTATAACGTTAAGTGCTTAAACAGAACCAGTGTGGGTTAAGACTTGAAGTCAACGTTAAAGCAACGTTAAAGCAACTGAAGTGAGAAAGCAGGCTAGTAGAATCCACCAGAGCAGTACAGAGACGCTGTCACAGAAACACCGGAAATGACACAACTCGCTTACCGCAATACGTCAGCACGTCAACCAATCCTTCATTCTACTGCTGCAGAATCAAGAAAAATTGCTTTCGTGTTGGAAGGTCTATCCTCACTGTGCTGAAAAGCACATATTATACCCATGCTACAGGGGGAAAATGCTCTGGGTTGTTTATATTTTTTTAAACCAATCACAGCCCAGGATGCAGCAATGCAAAATAGTGTTGGAGGGAACTTGATGTACCCCAACTTAGGGTTGTCACGATACTAAAATTTCAAACTCGATATCGATACCCAGGAAAATATTCAATACCCAATACCATTTTCGATACAGCAGCAAAAAATTAAGAGGCATGTCATTTTTTAAATAAAGATCAGAACAGTAACATCAATGATAACAACAAAAAATCCCCCCAAAATAAATAACAACCAGAAACAAGATCTGTCCATACAAACGTATTTATCTACAGCCCTTTTTATTTTCTGTGCTTCTGGTGAATTGGCACCATATTTTCGTTGCTGATCAAATAGAGTTGGTAGTCTAGGCTCAGGATGCTCCTGTTTCTACCTCACTATGTGATCAGAAAACCAGGGGTTATGGGAGAAACCAAACGTTTTTTCAGCTTCAATCTGTGACTTTACAGTTAACATAACTTTTCAAACACACATAATTGTGTTGTCCTGTTAAACTAACATTGTCTTTTAATGTTACAGACGGGCATGACTGATAAAGTTTTCTGCTTAGCTCCCACATTAACGTTAGAAGTTATATTTTAGTTTGATGCTGGCGACACCAGCTGCTAGTGAGGGGAGCGGCTGTACCTGCCGTCTGCAGCGTGCTGTGTTCACTTCACTAAATATTTCCAAAGAGCGCTTTTAGCTTTATCATTTTTGACCAAAACTGGCTTCTCTGATACTCCTGTAGCCGCGCTGGCCATATTACAGCAACAGAAATATGTGCATGCATACATAGCGACGACAACAAGCCGGATTGCAGCGAGGGCTCTGTGCCTGCCAGACGCTGCCTGCACAGCGCGTGTCCGTCGGATCCATCGCGCGCACCCGACAGGCGCTGAGGTGGCATGCACTGTTAGTATCGATACTTTTGTAAATTAGTATTGTATCCGGATACAGCGTTTGGGTATCGATACTTTTCAGAGTATCGATACTTTTGACAACCCTAGCCCAACTATACTTAAGTTCTGGAGGAGCTCACTAGACCCATTACAACCACAGATGATTTGCTGGCTGTATGTGGCTCCTGCAGAACATTATAATGACAATATCACAGAAGCTTGTGGCACTGCCAGGGTTAAAAGATGTGACAAATCAACTTTGACCGACTGTGCCAGAAAATGGATCAATATTAAGTCCTGCAAGACAGAGTCTGGGCTCTGGTTGTTTTATTCGTTGTAGATCTGTACAACAATTCACCGAAGACCAAAACAGGCATGCCTTAGGCTATTGCAGGATCCAAAACTTTGTCAAAACTTTTCATTGCCAGCATGTAGTCTGTTAGCACAGAGGTTGTTGTTAATATTTTTGGTGGCAAAGGGGATTTTGGAAATGCTAACATGCAGATAGCAGGAGGGCTGGAGAATGCTGGGTATATGGCAGGTTTCTAGCCAAAGTCTACATCCTGTAAGTCAGACTAAGAAAAGATTAACATGACATGAGAAGTATACTTTACCTTTTCACCATTTCTAAGAGAAGAAGACTTTGAAGACTCAATATTCTTTCATTCTAAGACAGAGTTGACAGTCAATAACAATAACCTTATTCCTAAGCTGTGAAGCAGCCATAATGATGGATGACTGCTGTTGAACCCATTTACCCTACATTATTCCTTTGAAAAAGACAATTCATCTGCGTGTCATCACCTCCTCACCCCTCTCAGCACACATCCATACCTGCATGCCCACTTTCCTTTTGTCGTGGCTCTGGAGCTTTTGACTCGGGAGACGTTGTCATTCGCAGCATTTTGGGGAAGTTTGGTGGCTGGTAGCGGGCCCGTGTCAGAGCCCGGTGATTTAAGCGCCTTTAATAACCTTTCACAAACACTCAGGAGAGTGATGTAAAGCTCAGCGGCTCCCATCAGAGCCCTCACAGCCCGCGCTGGCCTCCCATTCATCATCCTGACAGCACCTGACAGCCCTGCTAACAGCGGCCCCCGCCCCCTTCTCCTTCTATCCTCTCCTTCCTCGGAGTCTCTCTTTCTCCCGCGTGTCTCTCCTCGTCTCCCTTTCAGTTTTGCCTCTCTCTATTTCTGTCTCTCCCATACAGCTCTCTCTCCGTCTGTTCTTCTCAGTTGACCTTTCTCGCTTTTGTTCTAAGCATTTTTTTTTAATTCCTTGATTTCACTCCCCGAACTAACTTTTCTCATTTTTTGTTTCCTGCTTACTCGCTCCATCCTTTGTCTGCATGAAGGAGAAAGAAATTGCTGCAGGAAAATAACATTAGAACTTGTGCCAAGGCGTAGCATCGGTGAAGTTAGGGAGATTCCTGGGGTTTATGTGACCCGGGTCCAAAACCAGCATACAAGAAATCAGCATGCACAGCATCTCCCCGAGCATGGAACAGCTTGTTACCTTGAGCAATGATTACATGGCAAGGGAGAGGGAACATTTCAGTTGACATATAATTTGAAACAGGGCCACTGGATAACCAAAACTATATCAGCGTACTAATAAATATCAGCAGCAGGAATATGCGTTCCCCATGAGTTGCTGTCAGATTGATAGCATTGCTAGCCAGCAGGAGTCAGGAATCAGAAATAGAATGCCTGCGATCAAATTATCATGGGGGCAAATTATGATGGGGGTAACGATGACGCATATTCTGAGACAATAAGCATCTTTAATTTGTTTTTTTAACCATTGTCCCCATTGTAAAGTAAATTCATAATCTGTCTTACACAATATCATGGATACAATGTTCAGATTCAGACTGTGTAACTTTATGTCAAATCTTTGCGAGCAGCAATAGTTTTACTGTTACGTTCCTTCCTCCTAACTTGATAGTGATCCAACCTCCAAGAGACAGAAGACATCTTGGTATCATCACAATGGGATGTGTTCCTTACTATCTTGCAATGAAATGTAACCGCTGCTGAAAAAATGCCAAAAATGACCAAGTCTTGTTTCAATGTATTCTCATACAACAGTATGTATGATTTCACAAAAATACACATACAATGGATTGTACGATATCTATCAAATTAGAGCCCTTCAAATGATGTTGTGTATTTAAAGTCACCTACTTAATGTAAAGTTACTTAGGTCGGTTTTGGCAAGTAAAGGTACGTAGGGTAGGTTTAGCAAAGTAAATTTAGGGTAGGTTTCGGCAAGCTGCACAGGTTAGGTTTAGGACAGGGGTCAGCGAACTTTACTATCAAAGGACCCAATTTTGCTGAATAATAATAATAATAAATCAAAGCTGCAAGGAGCGATGACCGGGCCCCACACCTCGCAGGTCAGGGATACACTGAGGACGCTGGCTGACATGGCTGTGGAAGTCAGACACAGCACACAGGAGTGAGATGGTATATCCTTTAAAGAGTGTGGGTTTTTGGAATGATCTATTTCACTTTACTTTTTCACCACTTCCTGTTTCCACTTTGTGGCACTGGAGAACACATTGATTATATATCATGTTGTTGTAAATGTATTGTAGACCACACCATGCAAATTTCAGGTAAATCAAAAGATAATTGTCTGACCAGTCATCCTTCCTGGTGCCATTAGGTGGCACAATCACCAAGACACGTACTGTGTATTTAATTGGCTTCAAGCCTGGAGCCTTATAAAACAGTTGAAGTTTGGGGCAGATTGGACCATGTATTCTGAAGTAACAAACTACTTCCTGTTTGGTGGCGAAAAACAGGAAGGTTTGACACCTCGCCAAAGTCACACTGTTTGACAAAAACTCAAGCTTTGAGCAGCTTTTGATGTCAAAGGTCTTGAGATGATACAGACAAAATTTGAAGTCAATTGGATAAAATCTGTAGGAGGAGTTCGTTAAAGTATGACCCCTGGAAATGGCCAACAGTAACAAGCTAAGACACTGTTAATTAGAAAGTACTCGTATAAAGACATTGGGAATTTATCATTAGCTTGTTGAAGGACATTGAGACTTTATTAGTGCCTCTTTTGAGGACATTGGGAATTTATTATTGTTGACAGTGTTTAGTTTTTTACTTATCAGGTCCTACTAATCCTGAATAGCTAGGAGAAATTAAAAATGCATACCAAACAAAAGTTTGGGTCTCAGGAGGATGTGTAATCTGTACTATGTCACTTGAGAAACGTATAATTTTCCTCTGGTGACTGGGCTGAAATGCAATATATGCAATAAAAAATCTAGACCATGAATAGTATCAAAGATGGAATTTGATTTCATATAAAATCGTAAGGATTTTCACTTTAAAGCACATTTTCCCATGTGTACATCAAGGTAGTGGGAGAAGAATACATAACAGCAGAGGAAAAGAAAAAAAATATGTCTTGCTCAAGTCACAATAAAAGACCCTTTCAATAAGCTTTTGTAGCAAGCAGGTCTGCTGAATTTGAGTTTAGACATCCCATTACAGACATGTGATGCAGAACCAATTGCTGATATGGCCTCTCGTGTTTTCAAGTGGGAAGCTCTCGCTGAGACGTCTGCCTGCAGCCTCAGTTATGTGTGGCAGCCATCATTTTGGCTGAACCCGCAGGTGGTACAGAGACCTGCACCAGGAAGGTTCGATCCGCTGGTAATTGTGTTCCTCCAAAATCCAATCCAATCAGCGATAAGACAGCCATTCCCTTTCTTTGTTCTTCTTTCCGACCAAATCGAGATACAGAGGGGAGACCTGAGGACTGTTCTTCACTGTCACACAGCTCTGCTAATCACTGATCCCCATCATGTCACGCACTCCTTCGTTTCCCAAGGCCATAAAACGACAATTTTCAAGGCTGACAGTGATGGGACATAAAAATAGTGTTGTGAACTGCAGTGTGTGGGTGTTGAAGTCAAATGCAACAAGTCCAATCTGCATTCAACATGTGTGCTTAATTTAAGCTCATTCGCTGCACCTGCAAAAACCTAATGAACATTTTATATCGGATGTCACCCACGGGCACATTTTCCTTTAACTGTTCTTTTGATTATGCCGTCTTTACAAATTTATTGTGATCGTGCCTGCTGAGAAAGGTCGCATCAGTGCACATTAGTGGGATTTTAGGGTGAAAAGTTGAATCATCAAAATAGGCCATCACAGTACGAGATGATTAGGTGCTTTTTTTCACAGTAAGCTTTTGAGTTTTACTTCAAATCTTTCTGCAAACCACCAGTGTGTTACATTTGCATGTTTCATACATATCATATCAATGATTTTAAAGTGACGTAGTATATGAGCTGACTTTGTCACTGGGAGGAGGAGGGGATGGTGCATGGCATGACACCTAGGAGAGACATCTGCTAATCTGCAGACCACCACTCAAGACCAACAAACAACAAAACTGGTTGGTTCAGCATGTCATTACTTTGTTTGCAGCTGCTTAGCTCCATGTAAAGCGGGTGATTTTTACCAAGACATTGCTGCATTTCCCGCCGAGATAGTTCCACGAAAGGTTTTTTTTTTTTTTTACCGAGACATCACTGCATTTCCCATCAGGATAATGCCCCAAAAAGTGGTTTACTTTTAAGACCTGGCTGCATTTCCTGCCAGGATAGTGTTATGAAAAGCTGTTGTTTTACCACTGCCGAGACAGTGCCACAAAAAAATTGTTTTTTACCAAGACATCAATACATTTTGTGCTGGGATACAGCCAGGAAATGTAGTTTTTTTAAGACATAGCTGCATTTTCTTCCAGGTAAGTGGCACAAAAGGTGATTGTTTTTTACCCAGACATCACTGCATTTCCTGTCCGGATAGTGGCACAAAAGCAGTTGGTCTTGACTGCAACATTGCTGCATATCCCACTGGGACAATGACACAAAAAGTGGTTTGCTTTTTAAGTAGATGTTGACACATTTTGTGCCAGGATAGGGCCCGGAAAAGTGATTGTTACTTACCGAAACATGGCTGCATTTCCTGCTGGGACAGTGGCACAAAAGACAGTTGTCGCTGCATGCCCATTCAAACATTTGAAAAGTTAATTGTAAGATGTGGCTGCATTTCCTACCAGGATAATGGCATAAATAGTGGTTGTTTTTAACCAAGACATCAATACATTTTGTGCTGGGATGGTGTCAGGAAAAGTGGTTATTTTATTAAGACATAGCTGCATTTTCTGATGGGATAGTGGCAAGAAAAGCAATGTTTTTAGGGTCTGGACAGCTGAGCTGCCAGGACACTATTGTAATCCTAGGTATTCTTCTTCTTTCTTCTTTCTTCTTGCAAGGAAATCATACTTCCCATGGATGTAAACTCACCAAACTTTGCACAAAGGTCCAGTCTCATGCCAGATATTCTCAGCTGTAAACTCAAGCCAATAGTCCTGATGGTGGCGCTACAGCAAGCGTCTAAAGTTCAAAACTTTGAAAATTCATAACATATCAACCATACGTGCTACAACTTTTGTACATTTAAACCTATTAAAAATTTCAGTTCATCAGTTTTTTTTCAAAAACTGTAAAACTTCTTAAACCTATCTCCTCCCACAATTTTTGCTCAATTGACACCAAACTTGCTACAGAGCATCTTCAGACTGTCCTACACAAACTATGTTTCTCAGATTTTTGATTTATCAAAAATTGAGCCTACAGTGCATCAAAATGTTTGACTGTAAATGGTACTGTAAACATATACATGCAAATTCTTGCTAAAATCTTCAATGTTCATGAAAAAAATGACAAAATTCTAGAGTCATGGTAGATGATGTATGGCAAATTTCAGAATTTTATCTCAAAAACTGAATTTTTGACAGCATTTTGAATTTTGCTCTAATGTGAACAATTGGAGTCAATGTAAAAATGCCAATTTTAAACATCAGTTTTTCACTTATGGAGCAAATCAATCATTGTTACAAACAAATTACCAACATCTCCATGCTGTCTAGATGCAATATGTGTATTTTCAGATTTTTGTCTTAATAACTGAATTTTTTACAGTGGTTTCAAATCTGCAGTTCCATGCACAGATGGCTGCTTTCCTACACAACAGTGAATGGCTTACTCAATTTGTGAAGCCACTTTTGAATTGCTACTTGCCAATCAGCTCAGAGCGGTAGATGACCATCTTAGGTTCCAGAGGTTGCGAGTTCAAGCCTCAACTGGTGCAGAATCCACACTGTAATGTAATCATCTTCTTGTGCTCCAGCTTATTGCTTAAAATTGCCTGAGCGTGACTGATCACTGTGCAGCATCTTCAAGTCTTTTTTCTGCTAGAAAATCTGCCTTCATAAAAATAAACCAAAGTTATGGAGCAAATCATTGTTAACATATTACCAACATCTTCAGGGTGTCTAGATGCAATATGTGTATTTTCAGATTTTTGTCTTGGTAAGTGAATTTTTTACAATGACTGGCTTAGTCGATTTGTGAAACCGCTGTTGCGTTGCTACTTGCCAATTAGCTCAGAGCAATAGAGGCTGCTCTTTGGTTCTAGAGGTTGCGAGTTCGAGCCTCAACTGGTGCAGAATCCACACTGTAATGTAATCATCTTCTTGTGCTCCAGCTTATTGCTTAAAATTGCCTGAGCGTGACTGATCACTGTGCAGCATCTTCAAGTCTTTTTTCTGCTAGAAAATCTGCCTTCATAAAAATAAACCAAAGTTATGGAGCAAATCATTGTTAACATATTACCAACATCTCCATGCTGTCTAGATGAAATATGTGTATTTTCAGATTTTTGTTTTGATAACTGAATTTTTTACAGTGGTTTGAAATCTGCTTTTCCATGCATGGATGGCTGCTAAACCTACACGTCTGGCTTAGTCAATTTGTGAAGCTACACATGACATGTCGCTGACTAATTAGCTCAGTCAGATAGAAATTGATCCTTAGTCTCAGAGGTTGTGTGTTCAAGCCTCAGCTGATGCAAAAGGCAGATTGTGTTGCTAAATTCCTTAAATGTATTCCAGTTCTTTTGCTTGTTGCTCAGAATTGCCTAAAAATGTCCGGACCCGACCCATCGCTGCGCAGCAGCTATAATTATTTGCTTTTGTTATTTATTTTTTACTGCCTTTTAAGCTAAAACATATGCTGTGTATTGACCCATGGGCTGGAATTGTGCCAAAAACAGTGGTTATTTTTTACTGAGACATTGGTGGGACTGTGACTCCCAACCCAGGTTTTTTAAGTCAAAACATGATCTTTTCCTGACCATAACCAAATAGTTTTTGTGCTTAAACCTAACCAAACTTTAACCACAGTGTTAATGAAACATAAAGTCTCAACATAACCGCTACATAATAATGTTCAAATGTAACCTATTCATGCTTTGCATACATAAATCACTCCTCATTTCAACAGGACTTTGCTTAAACCACAACAATTCCCACATTTTTTTTTAAAGTATAATTATTTTCTTTTCCTCTGACAGAATCCTCAACAAAGTCGAATTCTACTCACTTATTAGACATTTTGAGAAGGACACAATTTCCTTCCTCCTGCTCTTATTGTACAGTACCAATAGTTCTCGTCCTTGGCCCTCTGGGCTCAGAGTCCTGCTGGTTTCATTCCAGCTCCCCACTCACAGAATAGTTTGCACCTGAGTTGGCAGGTGAATGCAATTAACTAGCTGGTAGCAGGAGAAAGCAACAAGGCTTCAGGCCCATGAGGAACAGGACTGAGAACAACAATCAGTATTGTTTTTACTCTCTCCACCTATACAGGCCACCTAACGTACAGCTGAATGCAAAAATCTTCATGCTGCCTTTGTGGAACTTGTCAGATGGCATTATGGAAAATGGAGGAAAGTGGCTGGTTAGGGAAAAATAGATTACACTGCAATTTCTAGAAACAACCAAGCCAAAGTGAGAAAACTGAATCCCAAGGTTGGATTTTTTTAAATCATTTTTACAAACCTTACTATTGTGTAACCACAAGGAAATGGCTGCAGCTTTTCTGTGGTGCCCACTGACACTGTCAGCATGCCCTGGAAGAAGACGTGAAAAGCTGTTTCACACCAAACATGGATTTTTGTCTCAGAAATTTGCACAGAAATTTATATGGAGTAGAAGGAAAAAATAGGAAGTGCTGCACTGGATCAAGGAATTAGGTGTTGGCGATGATTAAAAATCAGGTGCTTTTTAAGGATAGAGCGAGTAATTGAATGAGAGAAAAAAAAGCAATGACTTATTTAATGTAGAAGTCCATGGTTTAGGTTGGAAGTCAAGAAAGCATTTTTTTGGCACTCTGATTTTAATTAAAAATCCTTTATACATTGAAGACCAATAGTCAGGTCAAGTTAAGTCTAAATACATTGGTCACCCATGTATTAAACCTACAGGAGACCTTATGCCACCTAACTGTAACTTCAAACAGAGACAACGGAGACTATTTATTTTTGTGATTTAGGAAGCCCAGGTGTGCCGCATTGCTTAACAAGGTGCAGCACACCTCTCATGGAAGAGGTGCTTAAGAGCTCCTGTGCCAGCAGCAGAAAAGAGAGGCCTCCAGTGTGGGCACTGCTGGCCTTGCTACCTCTCAGCCTGGGATTTGTGTTGTCTTGTCACCCTACTTGGACTTTCACAGCCGTAACTTTCATTCTTATCCCGCCACGTCGACGACTTTGGAGTGAGAGCGGGTTGGACCAAGTGTTGTAATTGACGAGTTGGAAGTGAGAAAGTTTTGTTTTCTGGGGATCCCCTGAAACTTCCTCAAGAACCCCTGAGGGTCCCCGGACCCCTGGTTGAGAGCAACTGTTCTATATTACATATGTTTATGTGTTCACGCTTCTTGTGTGGAGTCGTTCTGGGTTTAGGTCTGATGGGAGACGCTCCTCGCAGCTAAACTCTTAACGGTCCAGGTTTGCAGTGTCCTCAGTGGTTTCCTGAAGCCTTCAGCTATTCCTCTGCATACTTACCCCTGCAAAAATACCTATGTAGATAACTGCTCTCCAAGGCGGAAACTGCAAAATGCAGCTACCAGGAGAATTTTGTTTACAGGCTCTGAGGAGGGATTGTGATGCTGATTGCTACAGTAACAAGTCCCTGAAGTGCCTTTTGAGACATACATTAGAGATCATGTGGAATAGTCAAACAGTTGGCACGTCATAAACAACAACTATTTTTAGCTTTGTGTTTTCCTTTCGTTTTTATCTGTAGATGGGGTCATTAGCAGCGATGTGGCGTGGAGTCATATGACACAGAAGCATAAAGTACCAAAGAAGCAGATGGTTGCACTTTTTGTTGTTGAGTCTAATCGCTGCTGAGTTGCCTGAAGGCGTGTGCCCTTGAAAGGCCAACAAGACAGGATCCGGTCTGGTGATAGGACCTGCAATAATAACATTCTTCACTTCTATTACCTTCTTAGCTGTCACGACTGCAAGCACATGTAGTCACTCTAATCATTAGGATGAAACTGCTCCCACTAATTGAAGCAGTGTTAACAGATAGCAGCTTTATACGCAACATTTCCCCTGAGTAACATATTCCAGACTACACTAATCTGTAGAGCAGACTGCCACAGGCTGTACAAAAGAAATAATACATCACACAACGCAGTTAATATAACAGGGAGAGTGGGTGAGCCCAGATGCCCAGAGATGCTTGCCTGCCAACACCCAAGACATACATTTGGTCCTTGAGCGTGATAAAAATCTCAATATAGATTGCTGTCATGCTCTCAAGCGGCGTCAGTCTTATTGCTTTGCAGCACAACACTGCAAACGAGATGAGTTACATGGTGTAATGTTAGACTCTGTGCACTGTGTGTCTGTCAAAGCAACAGACAGGATCCGTGTGGACTTAGACAGGCAATTTGAGATATGCAACAATTTACAGTGCAGCATACATTTAACAATTATTTAAATTAATATGTTGAGCTCTTTATTGATCTATGGTTCTTTTTTCTCTGCAGAAAGAGATTCCCATGGAGAAGACACCCGTCAGCGCAAACCCGCCTCTCGACTTCTCTCTGGAGTCCCTGAACAAGCTGAATCACAGCAGCTCCAGCAGCACCAGCCTCGGCAGCCGCAGAGGTGACTGCAACGCCGACGCGGGGAAAAGCGGGGAGGACTGCTGCAAGGTGGACGAACCCTCCTCCTCCAGCTTCTCAAGCAAGCCCGGGGCGGATCCTGTGGGCTCCCTCAGCGACTCACTGTACGACAGCTTCTCCTCCTGCACCAGTCAGGGCTCCAACGAGGTGTAGGGGGCAACGAGTAAGAAGGCAGGGCTGTAGAGTCTCCTCTGACATCTTGGACATGTCAAGTTTATGTCCACTTTTTCTCTCCTTGTCCAATTTTTAAGCATGAATTTTGCAAGTAATAACATACTTCCATCACCAGAAAAAAAAAATGTTGGCATTGTACGTTTTTGCAAACCATGGATATAATACATTTGCACAGTGTTATGTAGTGGATATGTTTCAGCAACACTGATTATCATGTGGTTAGGTTTAGACATAAAAACCACTTGGTTGTGGTTAAAAAAAGGATGATATTTTGGCTTAAAATACTTGGTTTGGGAGTCACAATCACAGCAGGACAAGCAGCAATGTCTCAGTAAAAAACAACCACTATTTTTGGTACAATCCCTGCCTAGTTTGGTGCCTAAAAAGCAGCTTAAAAAACAGACTGGTTGCTACAAAATGCCTGCATTAGGTGCCTAAAATGCAGCTGGAAAAACACTGACTGGTTGCACCTGAACACCTGCGTTTGGTCCCTAAAAAGCCACTAGAAACACACCGACAGGTTGCTACAAAACACCCAGAGCTGGAGCCTAAAGCTGCTGGAAACACGGCAGTGACTCGTTAAATCCCACCAGTTCTGTTGTTTGTTAGTCTCGATTAGTGGTCTGCATCTTGCCTAGGTGACCGGTCACCAACCCCTCCATCTCCAGATGACAAATTCAGCACATATATGTCACATTAGAAACACTGATAAAATATCTCTAAAATGTTCAAATATAACATATTCATGGTTTGCGGAAAAATACAAGTTGGGGCGAGCTGGTGTGTTCTGGTGTTGCTCCCAAGCCTCTTTGGATCTGGTTTTGATCATGCTTTTCTTTCCCCTGAGTTTGGCATTGACGTGGTCTTGACTTTAGGTCTGCCACAACACACGGAGCCCTGCCCTCTCTACATACGACACAAAGCACTTAGTGGAGCTGGAGACACGAGGACAAGACCTCAACCCAAACACCAAACCAGGACTTTTAATAGTTTGACTCTGGGTGCGGTGGACTGGACAGCAATACCCAACGTTGTCTCATTGCAAATGTTTTTCTCCCCATGCCGGGGATCTTCTTATCATTGCACTGTAACAAATACTGTACAAAGTTTGTAAGGAGTGTAAAGTGAACGATTATTCAAGCAGCGATAAGCAGGGCGTCTTTTTGGGGCAACACTGGTTGGCGTACAACAAAATCGTTTGCATTCCTGTTTGCTAGGAAAGTAGATTTAAACCTAAGGTGTCATTTTATGTTTTGCTGCTAAGTACGTTGCCCGTTGAAGTTGCCCAAATATTGTGGAATCACAACCTGTAATAATCAACCTGCTTTATCTTCTCCTTTGAAGCAATACTTTTAAAACTAATAGGATTTAGCTTTTATTTCATTTCTGTTCATTTTAAATTGTGTTGTTTTGAGCAGTTATGCTGCCAATAACGCCAAGAAAACAGAAATTTGTGCAAAAATGATCACGATTCAGCTAACAATGCTTATTTTTAGCAGCAGTGATGTCAACTATTGTGTTTCCATGTGGTACATTAACCAATACAAATATTTTTCAGTGTCTGACCAGTACATATTTACAACAAACGATCAGCTTTTTTGGCTTGAACGCACCATTGCGTGTCATTGTGTCATTGTTGGTAGCTCAGGGAACATACTGGACTAATGTAGATTGTAAAATGTTGACAAATACAAACAGCAATCTTATGCTTTTTTTTGTTGTTGTTTTTCAGTTCCTGATGCAAACTCCAGAATCCAAACAGCTTAGTTTATCTCATGTAGCATAGTGTATACCTGAACTCTCCAAACCTCACTTTTCCTTTCATAGTTGTATATTATGTTGTATATAAAAATAAGTTAATATCAGAATGGGCATTGCTGATTGATATATGCAAATAAGTAAAAAAAAGATGTAAATTGTTTGCCAATCATTCAACCAAGGTTTTAAGTTTTGAAAATCTTTTTTTCTTATGGAATTCTTTAGGGGTTCTTCTTTAAAGCGAAATCTTTATTTTGATCGATAAGACTAAAATATTTTATCACTTTATTTTAAAGACATATTTGAGCTTTTAGGTGAGCCAAATTTCTCTCTGGACTTTGACCAGCTGGTGCTAATCAACAGAGCCGACTGTGTGTTTCAATTTTTCTATGAAACTGTTAATACTGTATGAAGAGAGTCTGAAGTGTGTATTTTTCTAGGTGTCCAGTATTTATACCCACATTTTGTACTGTCAGACTGTAGTGTGATTGTCATGCTTCACCTCTCTCCTTAAATGTTCCTTTGTAAAGAGAAATGGTTACCAGCAGTGTTACTTTGGTAATTATTATTAATGTTATTGTTATTATTATTATTATTACTGTGTGCAATTTTGTCTGTTACACCAGACTTTAATGCTATATTTTATGTAACTATTTCCTAAATAAATATGAGAAACTATTTCCTATTTCAAACTGAGCTGCAAGGCATGTTGAGTGTTTGTATTTCTATTTGTGCGTCACCAGGTGATTCATTCATTCTTTCAACTTGGAAATAAAAGGTTTGGAGGAAACCCGAAATCTTTCACCCCAGGGGCATCGCGTGTAATCACCGCTTCCCACTCACAATCTGTCAGCAGGAGCTGGAGCTGCAGAGCCGGCGACAGTTTGCTCCGAGACTGCGCTCCGCTTCGTGCGGAGGGATTTATAACCATTAGTCCCTTGATGGGTAATTACGTGCATATAAATAAATGCAATTAGTTTATGCACGCGCTGATGATTTCTCTTTCTGGCTGCCTCTCCACGCAGTAATAGGCTCAATGTGTACTGATCACTTTCAAACAGCAACAGAATCAAATTAGTGAATAAATATTGTGATTTGGTGTGTATATTCGATGTTCGAGGATGATGTAAGCAGAAAATAAAATTTCCTACAGGTAAAATAGTCCACAATGATAGCACAGTTTAGATGTGCACTAATCTATTATGTAAGGAAACACCCAATGGAGCTGGCTGCAGAGGAGTTGATATAATGTCATAAAAAGGACACTAAAGCAGGGGCCTAGATACAGACAGTGTGGAGTTTGGGGTTCCCACCTCAGAATTAAGCTCATGTTTAAACCTTTACTGCAATAACTGTGTTGTCATCTGCTATATATGTCCTTGAAAAGACTTACCTATCTCCCTCATCAACACACTCCCACTCCAACCTTGTCACATATCGACATTTGGTCATGGACCTTCCACATCCAAATACGGCAAGAAAGGTACCCTGGGTGAGTTGGTTGTTGATGTGCCTGTTACATGCATTTTCCTCTTTCAAAATAAACTTCCTTTTTTACAGGAAATCTTCCATTTACATACAGTCTCTTTCAAAATAAACACACTATGTCGGTACAACAACACGATTTCACGGTTTTTTTTCCTCCAACAACAAACTCACATGTTTGGGTTTAGGCAACAAAAACAAGAGGTTAGTTTAGGAAAAATTTGGCTTTATTCACACGAACACCACTCTCACGGGTGAAAGTCAGCCGCCTTAACTTTCAGTCTTGTTCTGCCAC
Organism: Epinephelus fuscoguttatus; assembly: GCF_011397635.1. Taxonomy (NCBI): domain Eukaryota; kingdom Metazoa; phylum Chordata; class Actinopteri; order Perciformes; family Serranidae; genus Epinephelus; species Epinephelus fuscoguttatus. Next base: position 19,695,674 of record NC_064775.1, read on the forward strand.
ATTTTATATATAAATATCTATCTATATATATATAGATAGATAGATAGATAGATATAGATATCTATCTATCTATATATATATATAGATAGATAGATAGATAGACAGATATATATATATATATATACATATATAGATATATCACATGAAGTCATACTACTGAGCTCACTTTGCCACTGCTGCTGTCTTCTAGGTATCTTATCTCATGTCACTCTGTGTTTTTTCATTATAGTCTCTTTGCTTCTCCTGCCATGCCATTATATGGGTCATGTGATGGCCTCTGATTGGTTCCTGCCACTATATAGGTGGGGCATTACCTTTGTTGTATGTTTTGAAAGACCTGCAGTGTTCGAAACATGCTGGCTCTTTTCATGATTTGGCCACTAGAATAAAGTTTTTTTTATTATTATTTCCTTCCTTGTTTTTCCACAGGTTTTCTATATTTTTCCGAGTGCTTGGATTGCCCTCCTATCAATCACTTGCCACTTCTGTATAAACTGATTTTTTAGCCTCTTTTCTGTTTTCACTCTTGCCATTCACGCTTGTTAATTTAGTCCGTTCCCATTCCGAAGTCATCAGATACTGACACCAAAAGCCATCTGTCGCAGCGGTATGATATGCCACAGGATGCCGTCACTTTGAAACAATGTAATATAAGGACATGGAAAGGGGTAAGAGTGGTGGTGGATGCAGAGACTGTTTATACATAGTGCCCAGCGTTACGCACCTGGCCAGTTTACCCTAACATGTCACTTGGGTAAAGTTGGGGTTTTTTATGTGTTTGAAGGACCAAAGTTTTTAAAATATTTTACTTGACAACATGAAAATACAGCAGATACACATACGTATGTTACAGCTGTATGTGTTCTGTGCTGCCGTTTCTTTCCCCTCCATTGTAGGTCTGCCCAGGTGTGCCGCATTATTTAACAAGGTGCATTGCACCGGGCATGGAGGAGGCGCTTAAGAGCTCCTGTGCCAGCAGCAGAGAAGAGAGGCCTGTGGTGTTGGGACTGCTGGCCCTGCTGCCTCTCACCAAGGGATTTTTGTTGTCTTGTTTGTTTATTTTACTTGTGGTTTTGAGTGTTTTAAAGGTGTCTCATGTGATTATTTTGGGTGAGTGTTGGAGTTTTGCTCATCCCAAAGGTGGGGCGTAACAAAACAAGTTCTAAAAGTAATACTTAAGGTAGTCTTCAGAATTGTAGGTGTCTTTTGGAGGGATAATATATCAAAAAGTGTCTCAAATCACCTGACTTCACACTTTGGAAACACCCAAAGGAGTAGATGTTAAAATGTCATAAATAGGACACTAAAGTCAGTCCAGTGACCATCACTGCAGTATTACAGAAACGTATACATGTAGGAGTCATGAAATTGAAAATACATGGACACAGCACCAAAAATGAGACGTCAATGGTTAGAAATACCAAAAAGCCAAGTCATTCATAGGCTGCAAGTCCCAAAATATTACTAAAATGCTCTTTTGTCACCACATGATGACTTAAAGTATTATCATTTGTAAGACCCAAAGTACCCAACACTCTAGAAAAAATAGAAAATAAAAAGGTAATAATTTGCATGCATTTTTATAAGTAGTTCCAACGTTGGACTTTCTTAGTAAAGGCCTCTGCACACTGAGTCCGTTTTTTTGTTTGTTTGTTTGTTTGTTTGTTTGTTTTTAAATCCAATGAGTTCATCCAACAAACAATTCATTACGCACAGAAACCTTACACACTGATTCCAACGCGTTTTATGTCTTGAGCATTGCGAAAATTTGTAATACCTGACAAAATGAAAAGAAATAATTCCTCATTTGCCTATCTACCTATCTGGCTGTCACCACACCCTCCCTGTCTTGCATTTGATGCTGCAACTGCATGACAGGGCGGTGCTGTTCTCCTTCTCTTGTCTCCACATTCTGTGTGCAGTCCACATCCTCCTCCTCTTCATCATCATCCACCTGAATATAACTATCTGACCTGTTGAAAGTGAGCTGTCTGATTCATGGAATGATTCTATGCACCCTGTTCCTCTGTTTCGTTGTGTCTGTGTCCCACCACCACATTGTCTTCACTGATTCTTGGTCAAACGTCTCTAAAGGCTTCTCTTCCAAACATAATTGACACAACATGAGGTATTTATTTTTAGATGTGCAAAAATTTCAAACGAAAAAAAGAGAGTCAGTGTGCAAAGGCCTTAAATGCTATGAGTCTTTTACAGTCTGACAAACCCAATTAGTTCAGTACAACCAACATGATTTGCTTTGACCTTGAAAAGCTTAATTAAGTTGAACCAACTTAATATTTATCTTAAAGTTGTGGTGGAGTGTAGTGATCATGTCAATTAATTTAAGATATTCAGACTTATTTATTTAATTTCATCCTACTCAAAAAATGTCAAAGATGTTTTGGATTTTGACCAACTTCTTAAAAAACGTGTTAACTGATTAAAACACTTAAATGCAGGGGTATCAAACTCATTTTAGTTCATGGGCCACTTACAGCCCTATTTGATCTCAGATGGGCCAGACTAATAAAACCAGAGGAGCAATTTCAACAGTATGTCTCAGTTTGTCCACAATCAGTCAGTCTGCTTCTCACTTCCATGTGCATTTATCCATACATTTCCTCATTCTTTTGAGCTGAGGGTGCTGATTGATAATATTCATATTAATATTTTATTTATTTACTTTGGGTTAGGGTTAGGGTGTAGGTATAGTGTCAACATTGTGAGGGACACACACGAAATGGCGATTTGGGGGTCCCATTCCACCACAAAATTTTGAACCTCAGACACTTAATTTCCTGCATTCCAGTGAATTTTTATGTACCAATCTGTGCCTTTTCTGCGCCAATTTATGATGCAAATGTTTTTAATTTTGTAAAACTAAATGTCCTCTGCAAATGCACATGTTCTATTGAGGGGGACATGTCCCCTGCGTCCCCACTGAAATCTACACCTCTGGTAAACCATTGTGGAATTATGGATCATTTTTAAGGTTGTTGTTTTGCATATATATGGTATTAGAATAGAGGTCTCCTGTTAATATTTATATAAAATCATTCAACTTCTCCAGCAGCTGCATCGCAGAAATATCATCTAAATGTCAAAAAAACTACAAAATGCCAAATATCTAAACTCACTGCCCATTTAAGTCCTATCACCGCCATCTCTCTGTCATCAACACATGAAGACAAACTGCCCGAGATATGAAAATACCAACCGCGAACCCGCGTCACGTGGTGCGCTTTATGATTTCTGCGCTCCGGGTTTGTCTCCAGTTGCGCTGGAGAAGAGACGCTTCACACTTTGCGGAGCTTCTTTTTTTTCTGCCTCTGCCTATTTTCAGCCGAGCCGAGCCGAGAGGATGAGCGTATCTGGGCTTCTTCCTCAGCAGCACTTGGTCCTCCATGCCTCCGTCTGAACAAGTTCGTTTCGGTCTGATGTTTCCCCTCCGACCGTCATTTGGGAGAGAATGCGTCTTCTCGTTTTTGCGACTTTATTTGGAGTCCTTCTCGACGCAGGTAGGTACGAGTTGGAGAGACTGCGGGGACGTTTCTGTCAGTGTGTGAGGGGACAGTGTGAACGGAGTTCAGCTTGTATGCATCAAAAACAAGTGCTTATATTGTGACATGCTAATATATACCTTACAATAAAGGGTAAATACGAATATCATATATTTTAAACCATTTAATCCAGCGATATGCTCTTCCAAAATGACTTAATTGTAATGCTATTCAATTTAGAAAACAGAATTACCTTTTGGTAATTTCATCAACATGCGTAAAATCTGTGCGTAAAATCGGACTTCCCCATCTGCATTTACTGGCTGGTTTTATACTTTTGGGAAAACTTACAGAACATGGATGGATAAGGGCTGTGATCAACAATCATGTTGCGTTTTTTGGCGCTGGTTTTACGCGCTCAGGGAGCAGCGCTTTGCTGGACTCCTCTGCGCTTTTTTGACAGAGGGAAAAGCTAGAGGCAGATTTGAACCTGTGATCATCCGTCACCCATGAGCTGCTTGTTTCTGTTCCTCTGGTGGAGAGCTGAGTGCTGTGAATGAGGGTTTTTCTTCTTGCCAAAGCAAGTATTGGCAAATAATGTGAGGATGCTGCCTTTTTGTGCCATTTTGCTCTTTTTGGAGTGCAGTTTCCAGAGCTGTTCCTCCACTGGTGTCTGATTTTTGTTATATTATGTTGTTGTTTTCTTGAGCCTAAAGTAATAATGAGATTTAGATTAGAGGATATTGGCTTTGCACCCTCTAAATACAAGTGCAAATCTTCTATATCCTCTGTTTTCTGTTTTTGGAGAAAACAAATTTAGAGCAATTTTCCTGAAACTGATAAGCTGTGTTTGGGTGCTAAATCCATGCCATAGATATTCCGCCCAAAAAATAGGTTTCACAGTTTCCTTCCAGGTGATGGATGGAGCTTTCAGGCATTTGCTTGGTTTAGAGTAATTAAGCTGAGGCTGTGATGTTATATGTGGACCTTTATCTGATGCGTTTGATGGCGCTGTCGGAGCTGAGATTAATGTTTGCTGCCGTTTTAATAATTACATTGCTAATATGTCAGCGAGGGACGGATAGCCTGTGTGGGATATTTAGGAAAGAAAGGCAGGCATCAAAGTTTTTGATTGAGTGCCTCAGGTATCTTTAAGAAATGCTAATTGAACCTGGCAGGTATAAAGAACAACCCAGTGTGCCAATTATCAGTGACGGATGTAATTAGATGCCAAAAGTACTTTTTATTCTCTGTGAAAAAATGAAATGGATAGACTTCAACATTACCTCTGATGCAATGAGCTGCCAGTGAAAGTATGCTGTGCATTTTGCAGAGGGGTGCTGCAAAAAATGATCTTAACACTACAGACGGGTCACACTTTCCCCAGTTTAGGTCCAGTGGTTTGATTTCTGCATGCCTTTTCTCCAGGATGAAGATGGATGATGAAGTTTTCAGCTATAAGAAAAGCCCATCCAGGCAGCTTTAAAAGCATCAGATGAAATTTGCAAAAGCTGCAAGAAATGGCTGTATATTATCTTTACGAGAAGACAGTCAGACACTCACACTTTTACTACCTCCGGGGATGGCAATCTCTACTCCGGCAGAGTGCATCAAGTCTCTCTTACTGCTGGTTTGTATTGTAAATGGAGCTTTATCACCTATAAAAATCCAGGGGTTTAAAAAGAGAATTTAAAAGGACCACTCTGTGCTCTCCTGATGTGTTTTTTCTTCTTCCTTTACAGCTTTTTCTCACTTCAATGTGCGAACGTATAACCTTGCTGTTGACACTCATGAGACAGCCGATAAAAACACAGAGGATTCGAATAGGCGAAGGATTGCTTATGTGCTTTGTAAAGTCACAGCACCTTGGCGCTGCCCTTCTGAGAGCAGGCGTAATGTCACAGCACTGTGCGAAAGATAGAGAAGATGACATTGCACTCTCACTGGGGGCCATTAGTCTTGTTTGGAGTTGTGACACAGTCAAAGGGGCTCGCACAAAGCAAAATCCAAAAAAAGACTCCGCTGCTTGACTCCAAAGAAGTAAAAAAAAATAAAGCACAGGTTGGATTCACTAATGGTGTGGGATGAGGATATTGTGGATGGGTGTCAATGATACATTCTGCTCGCAAGGAAGCACAAAAATAAAATAGGAAACAGGAAATTAGTGCAGAAGTGAGCAAATATGTAGATAGAAGCTGGAGTAATGGATGATGATGTATATTCAGTTCAACCCCCACGTTCTCCACTGCAAATATATTATGTTTAAACATGCTTCTCAATGAGGAAATAGATGCATTTTTTTTTTTGTTTTAACTTACCATTACAACGTTAATGTTGATTGTACAATATGATGGCTTTAAAATATTGTTTCATTTAAAATATTGTTTCATATGTATTATAAGTGACGCAATATGTGAGCTGACTTTGTAATTGGAAAGTGGAGGGGATGTTGGCTGGCGTGACACCACGGCAAAACACCTGCCAGGCTTCAGACCACTGCCTGAGACCAACAAACAACAAAACTGGTTGTTTTTTATGGGATTTTTTGCTATTTTTCTACCGCAGATAGTGCCAGAAAAAGCAATTGTTTTTTACCAAGACATTGCTGCATTCCCTGCTGGAGTTGTGTCACCAAACTCGAACATGATCTCAAACCCACAGTCTTTTCCTAACCATGACCAAGTGTTTTTTGAGCATAAACCTAACCACACGCTGTTGAAATGTAAAGAAACGTAAAGTTTCAATGTATCTGCTACATAATAACATACTCATGTAGCATAAGAGGTTTGCAGAAATGTATAATGCCAACATTTTTTCTGCCGATTAGTCTAGTTTTAACATTGTAATTGTGTCTGCCACTAGGTACAATCTCCTAGGAAAATTAAGGCTCAATTTACAGCACAACGGAAGTGAGTCAACCACTGCACAATCAAAACAGGAAGGGGCAATGTGTTTACGTCTCAACTCATCAACTACAGTTGCTATGTCAGTAAACCTGCACGTCAAAATATGATGACCTAGGTAGCCTCCTGCATCGGTTTTGGACGCTCAGAGATGTCAATTGACACTTGTAACATACATTGTGTCTTTTCAAAATATACTTCCGTTTTTACACACTGCAAATTATTGCCAGGACTGTAACTATAACTGTAATATTTCACAATAAGTTAGATTTTTATCACTTTGACTGTGATATTTAACCAATTTCAGAATTTTATTGTGAAATTCATGCGGGTAAATACAGTTTAAATGTGAGATTACAGTGAAATACAGTAATTCCGTGGAAGCATTTGCTAAATCACATTAATCAAATGTCCATAAATTTAGTAATTTACAGAAACATACTGTTATAAAGTAATGTTATAGGCTTTAACTGTGAGATTACAGTTAATTGTAGTAATTTTACAGGAGCATACTGCTAAATCACAATAATATGCAGGCCTATAACGACTGTGAGATCACAGTATACAGCTGTCATTTCACAACAATTTACTGTAAAAACGACAGTAATTTACTGTAAGTGTACAGTCAAATACTACAGTGTAGGAAATTTACAGTTTCGGCTTGTTACATGCATCTCTTTCAAAGTAAAATTATAGTGTGCATAAAATACTTATATTTTAGGTTTATTTCTTTAAGTTTAAGCTAAAAAAAAACAAAAAAAACAAAACAAAACGTGGTTAGGTTCAGGAAAATCATCATGGCTTTGCTTAAAGAAATACAGTTGTTACTAGCGTCATGTAATGTCACATGACATACCTCACCGTAGCATGCTACACATACTAGCATTCCTATTAAAAAATAACTCAACTTGACTTTTGGTCTTACACGAGAAACAAACAGCAGCCTCCCAGGTGAAAGTCCAAAGTTTCTTTGCAGTTACTATCCCCAAAGGCAGGAATGGCGGACAATGGAACAACCGACTTGGCTATGGATAACAAAATGAAGTGTGTCTGGTGTTGTTGGTAGTATTAGTTTATGCACACATTATGCAAAAAATACATATAAATGCTAAAGCGGGACCTATTGGCAGCAACATTTATCTTTAAATAGGATTAAGTAAACACGGTATTTGCAGAGTACCCCCGAACCCTCTTAAGCTGACCTCATTGTTGATTCTTTTGTTGTTCATTAATTTTGTTTAACTTGTCATCTAATACAACTGCAAAATGTTATTTGTTTTCTGACCACAGAATCCTGTGTTTTTTTTGGGAGGGGGGCAGTAAATGAATGTTTCATGATTGATATATTATCCGAAGCCTAACTTTTTAACAAGTAATATTCATAGTGGTTTAAATAGACAGTTCGATCATGTTTCCTCATCTTTGCTGAGCAACAGTTTTGTGTGAAAGAAATTAAAGGCCTGTCCCAAATATAGGCCTGTTGATCTCAATTATTTCAGCAAATTACAGCCCGGGCTATTAATTCAAGTTTTACAGTATTTTGCCTGCCTAAATGGTTCATTTCACCTGTCTCTGAACATCGTTTTGTCACTATTTATTGGCAAAAATGGCAAGAAATGTTTTAGGATTTTATTTAGGAACTTCAATTTTTATTTCATTATTGTGTCTTGTTTCTTATAGAAAAAAAAGGTCTTTTCTAGGGGGCCCCCAGAGTCAAGGGGGCCCTAGGCAACTGCTGATGGGTAGGTCTGGCTCTGGACAAGAAAGCAAATAAGAGTATAGTTTAAACTATTCATTTAACCAAAATGTTACTGTGCCTTTGTTTGAGAACTCTAGCACCAATGCTTGAATACTTTCGCACTCTTGTTCGTGCTGCATGCTGCAGGAGATGCCCTTCAGATCCAGTGCTACCAGTGTGAGGAGATGAAGCACAATGACTGCTCCACGCCGGAGTACATTGTCAACTGCACCGTCAACGTCCAGGACATGTGCCAGAAAGAGGTGCTGGTCAAACCTGATGGTAAGGGACAGTTGCTGTAAATCTGTGTGCTCAAAGCTGGATATTTTCTATTATAAAATAATTTGGAAGCATAATGAATTCTTGGGGGAGGAAGGCTCTCTTCATTTCCCTTTATGTGATCCAGGCAGAGTCGGTTAAGATTGATGGGTGAGGATGTAAAAGCGCAGGCTGGGTCAGCCAAATGTATCCAAGTAGAAAGTAAAAGTTCCTATTTATCTGCAGAAGAAAGGTGACCGTCTGGAAACCGGAGACGGAGCTGCGCACAGCACTCAGAAGCTGTGTGACCTCTGAAGTTTTATTTCTTTGCCATTCAGATGAGGGTGTAGGAAACATTATTAGCTGCTAAGCACTTGCAATTTTGTTGATGTACAATAGAGCAGGCAATTAAGATAAATTCTGATGTCTCAGCCTGTATGAGATGAGACGCAGTCATAAACAAGGTTGTCTGGAAATCAGCAGGTCGGAAAAATATCACTTATAAGAAAGATTTTTTTCGTTGTACCATGACATTTATTTCAAGCCATGCAAGTGCAGCCTACACAAACAGCAAATTAAATCAGCTGTGATGTCTGCACTTGTTGGCATTTAGAAATACTCCTCATCAAGGATACCCAACTACCCCTTTTTCCTCCCTCTAAACAACTTTAAATCCCCATGTGTGTGACTTACTGACCCAGCAGAAGAGGCTGAGCGGGTCACAACAAATCTCCTGTGGTTTTCAGTGTAATAGACATTGTTATCTGTTATTTTGTTCCTTTGCTCAGCCCCAAAGATGGAGACAGAAGCATTGACTGATCTGTGGATAAACTCGTTGTGTTACAGAATGCACACAGCAGACAAAGCAGTGTGACACATCAGTTTTTTTTTCTCTGTGACGCATTATAAACCAACACAACCACATGTAAGGCCCTTCATTGTTTTTTATTTCCATTCTCACTTTTATATGAGGCATCTCGGTGATGTTGTGTCGCTCCAAACCCTGGCAAACACCATCTCACTGGGCCACTTTATTCGGCTCATTCGTCAAAGAGGAGAGACTTTCCTTCAGCTGCCTCTGACATGACATTAGATTAGTTTTGCTCTGCGTTACAGAAAATAAAATGGTTCAGCCTGTAGGGTGTGAACTGAATTGTTTTGGGAATTTGGAGGGTGTCCTTTTTTTAGCCTCTTCTAAACCAGAAACACAAAAGCAAGTGAATTTATGGAACTGTGTCTTTCTCTGTTGTGTCTAAATGGTAACCCCGGAACGAGATTTTGTGTTTCAAGTGATCATTTTAATCCAAACTATTATCTTTCCCAAACCGTAACCAAGAAGTTTTTGTGCCTAAACATATCCAGACCTTCACCACAGTGCTGTCACACCATAAAACAGCAAGACAAGAATATCTTGAAGTGGCACGCAAGACTTTTCTAGTTCTAGTGTTACCATCTACATAGCCACGACTATCTGACATAAGCTTTAGTTATTAGCATGTTTGGCTAACAAGCTTACTAACTACAGTTGTAATCGAGTTGGTGCTATGTCCATCCAAGAGCCCAAAACCCCCATTAGTTCCACATTGGACTGAAAGCAAAAACAAACCTATTGCTCCAAAGTCCAGTTTCTCCAAAGTGTTTTTACTGACCTTTCCTGGCATTTCTCAGTGGCGCTTCTCAGACGTAGAAGCCTCCGAACCCGAGTGTTTTTCACCGACCTGTCCCTGCTCAGTGACTTTTGTGCCACCAAACGTGGGTGTATTGGTCCAAAACATTATCTTTTCATAACCATAAGCAAAGTTTTTTGAGCCTAACTGAACCACACATTCACCACAGTGTTGCTAACAAATATAACATATCCGGGCCTTAGAGAAACGTACAGTGCTTCCTTTTTTTTTGTTCAGGCAATTGGTTTGTCAAACTGCAGGTAGTGTGTATTTTTGGAGAAACCAACCCAGTCTCACTCTGAATTCGTTGAAATATGGCACTTGGTCAGTGACTTTCGGCATCACACACTGACAAAAAAAGCCATCCTTTCACGTCGGTATGATAGCGGCATCAAGAGGAAATGTGGTGGGACACCAAGTGGAAGTCCAAATAGGGGTGGTAGGAAGGATGGTGGATGGGTCCAAAAACCACAGACTTTCACCCGGGAGGCCCGTGTTCACCTCCTGTGAGATTGCAAAGCCAAACCCTATTCTTTTGTTCCCTTAACTCAACCACCTGTGTGTGTTGGCAAAATGTAACCACATGTGTTTGTTGCTGAAGGAAAAATAAAACAAGTCAGTTCGCAGTGTATGGTTGTACTGGCATAGTCTGTTTATTTTGAGAGAAGCTGTATGCAAACTGTAATTTCCTGTGAAAACTGAAGTGTATTGTGAAAATATACAATGCACGTAATAGGCAGATCTTGACACGGCGTCCCAGAATGTCAACAATCAATGCACCCAGGGTAACCTGCACATCATATCTGGACGTGGAAAGTCCATGACCAAGCGTCGATATGTGATAAGGTCGGAGTGAGAATGTATTAGAGAAACAGGACTTCAGAGCAAATGCTGCTGAGAAACTGCTGCAAAGGATTGGTAAAAATGCTCGCAACCAGCCGTTGGAGATATTGGCTTTTGGTCCAATGGGACACTTTGTTTTCCAGTGTAAATGTATGGGAAAAAGTCTTCTTTGGCCCAGTAGTGTCACAGACTCTGCTGTTTGGCCAACACTTTCTTACTGCAACCTCGTCACATATCGACGTCTGGTCATGGATTTTCCACGTTGAGATATGATGTACTAGATACCCTGGGTGCGTTGGTTGTGGACGTTCTGGGACGCCATGTCAACTTCAGCCTGTTACATGCATTGTCTGTTTTCAAAATACACTTTAGTTTTCAAGGGAAATATACAGTTTAAATACAGTCTCTTTAGAAATAATTTGCCAAACACATTGTTTAGGTCTCATTGTCTTGTAAAGCGACACATTTTGTGGAAATAAGAACATATGAAGCTTTTTTAACATATTTATGGAACTAACGTTAGCTTAATTAGCAAAATCACTTGTTTCCGGATAGAAAATAGAAGCCTCGTTATTGCAGGCAGAGGTTGTTTCATTATAACTGGCCACAGATTACATGTTTTTTAAAGCATCTAAAACTTCCAGCAAGGCCACGTAAATGTACATTAAAGCAATTAAAGCATTCTGAAGGAAGAATACGGCTTAAAGTCAAGTAGGCAGGGTGACTACTTTATGTGTTGTGGAAGATACCAGACTTCATAGTTGTTGTAATTGAAGTTTGCAGGTTCAATTGCTGCAACAGTAGCTTTGTATGATGCCCTTAATCATTGAACTTGCAACACTTCAGATGTTAATTTAATGTTTTGCCTTGTCAAATACAGTAGCTGAGTGCTTAAGCTTTTTGTAGAAACATTTGTACACCAAACACAAAGAGTGGCATAGAGGATGCATGCTCAGTTATACATCTTTCTCCTCCTTCATCAATAAAAAAGCACTCCCAGATAATGGAACACTCTGCCTAGAGATTAAATGTATCTGAATTTGATTTAATCAAATATGTTTCTTGTCCTGTACAGTGAAATTTAATTTGCAGAAAATACAAGATAAACAACACAATAAGAACGCCACATAAATGATAAAATGTGGACTATAACATGCCATAGAATCACATAACAAATAACACCAATATATACCAGATGGAGAAACGTCACTTGATAAGGGAGCCGGTGGCTCTGGAGTGCAATAAAAAAGTTACAGCACTACAGAATATGAGTTTTTCTTCTTCATACAAGCATACAAATTGTTGTAACATATACCACACTGACAAACATCAGTTAATAAGAGCAGACAGGAAGTCAATAGCTCCATAGCCCTGTAGTGCAATAAAATGCTGCAGCATTGCAAGACTCTTATACATTATATCTTCAATCTAAGCAATCTAATTACAGCAGGGGGAAATGAATCACTGTTCCTTTCTGTCTGTTGTTATATTTTGCAACATGAATGACTGGCCCATAACTGTACTTTCTCAGTCTGGACACTCAAAATGTCTCTGTTTGATTGTGTTTTTGCAGGAATACATTATCGGAAGTCCTGTGCCTCCTCCGGGGCTTGCCTCATCGCCTCCTCCGGCTACCAACAGTTCTGCACTGGCAGGCTGAACTCAGTCTGCATCTCCTGCTGCAACACCCCGCTCTGCAATGGGCCCAGGAGGAAGCGTCCCGTCCCTTCTGCGGCAGTGACGTCCGGCAACCAGCTGCTTCTCCTCTTCCTAAACTCTTTTCTGCTGCTGCTGACGCTCCTCCCTGTGACGTAGACTGAGGATCCCATCTCGTCTCCACTGTACAGTTTGTTTTCCCAACTCGAAACCCACAGAAAAGAAAAGACACCTCGCCTTGTTGCTACTGTGTTCTTTTTCATTTAGGTTCACACTTCCCAGTTAGAATTAAATTAAGACTTGTAAACACAAGGCAGAATCTTGGCATGTGGTCCTGCAAGGTTATAGAGTTTGGCAGCAGGAGGGAGAGAGTCAGATCTAATCAGGTTGTCCTTGCAACTTCAGCTAAACAGGATTAACTTGTTCGCACTTTTTTGTTGTTCCGTTGTGACCTATACAGAAATAAATAGCTGTGAATAAACATCAGTTCAGACCACAGTTAAAGAAAAGTTTGACACATTGGGAAACACACTTAAAGGGACAGTTCCAAGTGGCCGATAACGGCCATAGAGATTTCTGCCTTCTCTTCAGTGTAATGGAACTAGATGGCACTCGGTCGTGGCTTGTGGTGCTCAAAGTGCCAAAAAAAAAAAAAAAATACATTTGAAAAACTCAACAGCAAAGTCTATTTCTAGAAATCATGACCCGGTTACCAAAGATAATCCACAGACCTTGTTGTGATCAGTTTCATGTAGGAAATACTTTCTGTCTACCCAATTACAAAGGCTTGTGCTCGTGACAGTATGAGGTATGAGATGTAAACATTAGCTTTCTTTACAAAGCCTGTTCAAGGCATGAATGTCACACCATTATTCCACCTCCCCATTCCTTATAAAGGTACATTTGCGGAATGGGTAGTTGCCTTTAAGCTGGCAGAGGAGGTAGTAACAGCACTGAATCAACCTCTGTGTGAAAGGGACTGTGGGGTGGGAATGTGATGTGCATGCGACCCACCCTTGGGAGATTTAAAAAGTGTCACGACTGAACAAAGGACCTGAACCCAAATGCACAACTCGGGACTCCAAGTTACCAGGCAACGGAGACACGTCTCCAGTTCCTGGTTGAGGCGCTCAGTCTGTCGAGGCAGACAATCAGACCAGCGGGAAAACACACAGGGGAAGGAGCAAGTTGCCTGAAACGAGAGGAGAGTTAGCTTCCAAAATAAAACAGGAAATCACGAGACAACATAGACACAAGACAAAACTGATTAAATTTACAGTGTTTGTGGAAGTCCAAGCCAGGTGATTCTTTATCTTTTCCTAATCATAAACAAGTAGTTTTGTTGCATAAACATATCTGCCGACCCCCTCTGCATCAAGATGCAATGCAAAAGGCTGCCCCTGGTATCTCTTTAGAAATGCCAGGGGCTGCTCAAGCTGCAAAATATTTCAAGAGGGGATGAATTCACATTGCAAGCTGAGTGCCATCTAGTTCCATAATATTGGATAGAGGGCAGGCATCTCTACGACCAATAGATCCAGCACTCGGCAGCTCACACCAATACAATCTAGACTGATTAATAGCACTACAGGTAATTTCCCTACAGGGAAAATTCTTTTTTGATTTGGGGGTGAGCTGTCTCTTAAATTGCTTTCTGGTGGAGAATTAGATGAGAAAAATCAACATCACTATTATGTATTTCTGTTGTATGTAAGGCTATGGTCTGTAACTGCTTAGCTTAGCTTAGCACAAAGACTGGAAACAGCTAGTCTAACTTCTTCTGAAGGCAACAGAATCCCAACTTAACATGTTATATCATTATACAAATGAAAAATAATGCAACAATATTGCATGTTTACAGGCAGTTTAGTGTCAGGCTATTTCTTGGCTGGCTACAGGCACCTAGTGAGACCTCCAGGAAGTGAATGGTCCTCGCCAAAAATATATTTGTAACCCCTATAAGTGGTGAACTTTTTATATAGATAACTAAATTAGGTAAAATATGTTCATTTATGAGCCAGGAGGTGGATTTTTATCCTCAGACAGAGCCAGACTGGTAGCTTCTAGCTTTATGCTAATAAGCTAACTGGCTGCTGTCAAATTATTTCTTTAAGGGAAATCTACAGCATGCAATGATAATTCGTGCACATTTTTATGCATACTTTTTGTCACAGGTTCACCTTGGAGCCTGTACCTGCAATCACTGTGGTGATACACTGAAGGAGCAGATTTGGACACCACACTGGCTTTGTATCCTCTCAGCGTTGAGTCAAACTGTTAATCTGATCAATATAAAACCGTAACCACTGAGAATGACACTGGAAAAGTGGAGAAGTGGAAGTATATCAAGCTTTCTGAATCATTTATCGCTTCTTGTTGCCGGTGGAGGACCATCCAGTCTGCAATCGAGGCAACTCTCAGTTTCTTTGCTTTTTGTGAAGTGTGGAGTGTTTTGTGAGGAAAGTTATTTTCTGGTTATTACATGCTGTAAGAGGTGCTGGTAGAAGTTATTGTCAGAAAATGATATCTTTGAGCTTTTATTTTGTGAGCTTTTGTTGATTTTTGGTTTCAAACAGCACTGTTTGTTTCTTTCATTGTTGATGCTGTTGCTGTTGTCGCTCAGAATACAGATTTTCAC
The DNA here is from genome assembly GCF_011397635.1 of Epinephelus fuscoguttatus. Classification (NCBI taxonomy): domain Eukaryota; kingdom Metazoa; phylum Chordata; class Actinopteri; order Perciformes; family Serranidae; genus Epinephelus; species Epinephelus fuscoguttatus. The sequence goes on from NC_064775.1 coordinate 19,710,877, forward strand.
ATTTTGAATTGATTATAACAGAACTAACATCATGAACCCAATATATAGTCTTCATATGTGACGATGAAGAAGGCACTTTGATTCAGGCAAACATGAATTTGAAGGGTTCTAACGGTATCTTGCATCACATTAATTATCATATATATGCATATTTTCCACTGCCAAATAATATTAATTGACATTTTACAACTTAAAAAATGAAGGATGCTGCAATGGTTTTTGGAGAGACTATTTATGTTATTGCTTATCCATCCTCGCTCATAAGATTTAAAGCAAAAATGTCACAAAAGAAGGCGGTTAAATGTATTAATTAAGCATTAATATCCCATATATTCCTTTGAAATGAAATACTAGAATTGTCTTGGAGCTGTACTTGGAGACACCTGGTACAATGGGTTATACATTACATAGACATAGTGCAGTATAAGATCAAGCTAAAAGCACAAATACATTCTCACTAGAGAAATGCTTCAGGGTGATATCACACTAATTTCCCTTTAAGTTAATATCCCTCAAAAAATCAAATCATAGCTCATATTGCATGTAGCCAATGCTGTAGACCAAATACTGTGTGAATACCAATGAGAATTAATTTGGCTTACATACTGTATGGATCTTATTTCCATGTCCAGATGGGCATTTTGTCAAAACTGATATATATTTCCCTCCAAATTATTTATTTGTTTTTATTTTACTGCTGTCATTTTATTGCCTTTTTTCTGCAGTGTACAGTATATTATATTTATATGTAGTGAATGTGCTGTTGTCAACAACAATGCAGACATTCTCCAATTGTATTTTAATGCCACACATGATGACAGTGTTAATGGTCTAAAGCAAAAGCCAAGAAAGAATGTTGTATATTATATTATAAGATGTATTTCAGAGCATTGCTTGACTGTTCTGGAGACAAGATACGTAGATTTCAGACAGTGATGGATCATCTGATTAATGTTCATGGCAGTTTTTTGACTGGTCTTCTGTGAAGAGTAACACTGTATTCTGCTGATATGTGATGTAAATAAATGTTGCAGAAAAATGGACTGTCAAGTCACAAAAGCTCGTACGTCAAGAGATTACACTGTAGTTTTGGAGGTGTAGAGGTTTTCAGCAAATAGCAATATCATTTAGTCCTGTTTAAAGGCAGTTGTTGATGTTCTGAGAAGTATACATTCATTAATTATTATTCAATTGTTATTGGAAACTTTATTCTTATGCTTTCCTGTAGGGAATTATCACATTTTTGTTCTTGTTCTTGTGCACAGCCCATACACCAGAAGAAAATGTTGGCATTTTACATGTCAGCAAACCACAAATGTGGTTTATTTGCACCTTTTATATGTATTATATCAACATTTCTGAATTGATGTAGAATAATCCATAAAACTGGTTGTTTTTTAGCAGGTCATTGCTCTGTTTCCAGCATCTTTTTAGTCCCCAAATAGGGACCTGTTCTGTTTTTTTGAGCGGAAATAATGGCACAAAAAGCTATGGTATTCTCCTGAGACATTGCTGCTTTTCCCGCTGGCAGGAAAAGTACTTTTTATGACTTATTGGCTTCCAAATGAGGGTGTTTTTTAGTGACCTGTGGCATTTAGCACCAGAATTAGATTCTTTTTAGTGCCCCATCGCTGTGTTTCCAACAGCTTTCTAGGCATCAAACATGAGTGTTTCTTAGGGACCTGTAATTTTTTTTTTGTTGTGTCTTGGCCCCCAAAATATTATTGTTTTTTAGCAACCTGTGGCTGTTTGAACTGCAGCTTCAAGCTCCCGAATGTCAGTTTTTTTAGTGGCCCATCCCTGTGTGTGGGTATCTCCTCTGCCATCCTTTCTTGGTTGTCCATTGTACCGATGCACCCAAGATAGACTTTTTGGTTGCCCTAAATATATGCAGTCTCACAGCAGCCCTAAGACTTATTACGTACCTGACATAGTTTTTTTCTGAGCTTTTTGGCCCCTAAATGTGGGTGCTTTTTAGCAGCTTGTGGCTGATTTTTTTTCTGTGGCCCAGATGTGAAGTTTTTAGCCTCCAAAGATGAGTGTTTCATAGGGAGCCACATGGCTATTTTTTTTTTTTTTTTTTTTACCGAAACATTGCTGCTTTTACTCCTGCAATTGAGTCCCCATAACTAGGTATTTTAAGCCAAAACATGAACTTTTCCTAGGCTTTTAGCCCCTGAATGTCAGATTTGTTTAGTGCCCCATAGCTGTTTTTCCAGCGGCTTTTTAGCCTCTAAACATGAGTGTTTTTTCAGGGAACTGCAGCCTTTTGGTCCCCAAATATGGATTTTTTTTTTGTTTTGCAAGTGGAGTTGGTGCCACCAAAAGCTATTGCTTTTTACCGAGATATTGCTGCTTTTCCTGCTGGGATAATGGCAGGAAAAGAGGTTGCTTTTTCCAAGACATCACCAGTTTCCTGCTGGGATAGTGGCACAAAAAGCTATTGTTTTTTACCGATACATTGCTGTTTTTCCTCCCGAGATTGTGTCCCCAAAACATGATCTTTTTCTAACCACAACCACGTGGTTTTTGTGCCTAAACCTGACCACACATTAACCACAGTGCTGCTGCAATGTGAAGGTTTAACATATCCTTTATATAATAACGTGCAACTATAATGTATCCATGGTTTGCATAAATGTACAATGCCAACCTTTGCTGGCGATTGGGTTACTGTGAGCTAACCAAAGGACTCCCTAAATTTGCCAGTAATTAATTGGAAGTAATTGATTTGAAGTATCCCCATGGACACTGTCTCCATTTTCCTCATATGGTAATTAATACCAAACTAGGTCCTTTCAAGGTAATCCTTCCTTTATAGGAAATTAAAGGTAAATATTGGAGCTGTAAAGTCTACAAAGAAGTCCAAATAATGGGCTCCCCTGTTGGTTAAGTGACAAAATATGGGATATTGCAATGTTAACACCTTTTCCTTCATGATAAAACCAAGAAAAAGCCGCATTTCCATCAGGTTGAACAATTTTTAAATTATAAACATGGTTTGAACTGGCAAAATGAGGAAGTTTCACTGCAACAGCCTCCTCATGCACTCTTTACAACACTACAGCTTAACATTAGAATTCACCTCAGATATAATGCATAAACTTTGGGGGGTTCGGAGGGAGGGGATGACTTTATTTGACTCTCTGGGAAATGAAATCCACCACTGCTGGTGGTCCCCAAGAGGTTATTTGGACCTTACTGTTCTCTCCGTGTCTTTAACCTTCACACAGCCAGGCTGAGGACATTGTGGAACCAGTGTTTTATTAAATTCGCTACATTTCAGCATGCTACCGTCACTCAATTACTCATCTATTGATTATTTTGTGTATTGTGCAGCCTCTGTGGTGTGTGGTATGCACCCACATTTTTACTGTTTTTTTGCAGACTTTCTTGTGCTTTGCTTTATGCATTATTGAGAAGAGAGTCTTTCGCCATTTTCTCCCTGTGCAAGCTTGAGTCTACCTGTGTGCATTTTGCAATTAGTAGAATAATATCATAGCCAGCCTGCACCGAAACTGATAAAAGCCTTACATGAAACAGAAGATTACAGTTTTTGTTAGACTGAGCAGTAAATACAGATAATCCACTCTGTATCACACTCATCTTACAATGGTTGTTTTTGTCTTGATTCCAGTAAAATCCAGGTAATTCAGCAGAGATGAGATATGAGAAATGTGCTTCAGTAATGTACTGTCATATTGAGCTAGTTTGGAAGAACACCCAGCATGTACAATACCAGTATTGAAAACTGGATTTTTTCAGCCCAGGCAGCAGAAAATGTTGGCATTATGTTTCTGCCACGCATATGTTACATTTGCACATATCATATGTATCATATCAACGCTTCTAATGTGACATCATATATGAGCTGACTTTGTCAGCGGGCAGTGGAGGGGATGGTGGATGATGTGTTACGGTGGCGAGACACCTGCCAAGCCGCAGACCACTGTTCAAGACCAACAAGCATCAAAACCGGTCATGTTTTGCTGTATTGCGCTGTTGTGCTGTGTTTCTAATGTCATTTTAGGCTCTAATTATGGGTGTTTTGTAGCAACTCATCAACGTTTTTCCAGCAGCTTTTTTATGCTTCAAATGTGGGGATTTTGTAGTGACCTGTTTTTTGGGTTTTTTTTTTAAGCATCTTTAAGCTCCAAACATGGGGGTTTTGTTGCAACCTGTTGGTGTTTTTCCAGCGGCTTTTGAAGCTCCAATCATGGATGTTTTGTGGGAACTCATCAATGTTTTTTCAGTAGCCTTTTAGGCCCAGATGTGGGTGTTTGGTGGTGACTCATCAGTTGTTTTTTTTTTCTGCAACTTTAAGCTCCAAACATGGGTGTTTTGTAGTGACCTGTTGGTGTTTTTCAGCAGCTTTTTAGGTTCAAAACATGATTGATTTGTAGTGACCTGTCAGTGCTTTTCCAATGGCTTTTTTGAAGCTCCAATCATGGGTGTTTTGTAGTGACACCAGTGGCTTTTTAGGCTCCAATATAGGGTGTTTTGTACCAACCTGTCAGTGTTTTTCCAGCAGCTTTTTAGGTTCAAAGCATGGGTGATTTGTAGTGACATGTCAGTTTTTTTCCAGCAGCTTTTGAAGCTCCAATCATGACTGTTTTGTAGCAACATTCGTGACTTTTTAGGCTCCAAACTAGAGTGTTTTGTAGCAACATGTCTGTGTTTTTCCAGCAGATTTTAGGCTCCAGTTGTGGGTGTTTGTAGCAACTCGTCAGTGTTTCTTCAACAGCTTTAAGACCCAAACATGTGTATTTTGTAGCAACCTGTTGGTGTTTTTCAGCAGCTTTTTAGGTTCCAAACACAGGTGTTTTGTGGTGACTCGTCATGCTTTGTCAGCGGATTTTGAAGCTCCAATCATGGGTGTTTTGTAGCACCTCATTAATGTTTATCCAGCAGCATTTTGGGTTACAAACATGGGTGTTATGGAGCAACCTGTCAGTGTTTTTCCAGCAGCCTCTAAAGCTACAAATGTAAATGTTTTGTGTGACCCTTTTGTGTTTCCCCAGTGGCTTTTTGGGCTTTGAACGTGGATGTTTTGTAACAACCTGTCTGTTTTTCCAGGAGCTTTTTTGTCTCCAGAAGGTGGGTATTAAGTAGTAACCCAACTGTGTGTTTCCAGCGGATTTTTAGGCTCAGAACGTGGGTGTTTTGTAGCAACCTGTCAGTGTGTTTCCAACAGCTTTTTAGCCACCAAACATTTGTGTTTTGTAACAGCCTGTGGGTGTGTTTCCTGCCAGGATAGTGGCAGTAAAGGTCATTGTGTGTCTGCTGCTTTTTCAGCAAGGATTGTGCCCCAAAACCAGGTATTTGAGGCCAAAACATGATATTTTCCTAATAATAACCAAGTGGGTTTTGTTCCTAAATACAAGTTAATCACAGCATTGTTGGAGCGTAAAGTTTCAACATATCTGCAACATATTCATGTGCAAATGTAACAATTGGTCCGTGGTTTGCAGAAACATTCAGTGCCAACATTTTTTCTTCCAATTGGGTTGAGTTATTCCGGTAAATTTAAAAAGGGAGACAGAAGTTGACAGTCCACTGTGGCTGTGATGAGCGTCAGTGATGCTCAACTTGTAAGTGCATAACAGTGTTTCCAAGTAACCATTTTTCAGTTATTTGCAGTTATTTGCCGAACAATGCAGCTGCACATTGTTAGAAACACAATAGAGTGGCTCCCACTAGATAAATCCTGCAGCCAGATTCACGATAACTTTGCAGGCGTATGAGAAATACATTTCAAACGCAGCAGATCAAATGAACTCTGCAGTGAAACCAGATGACTTTAGTGTATTTAAACGATGGAGCTGAACTTTGCAGCTTAAACTTTAAGGTCTATTAGCAAGCAGCAGCGTCCTGCAGTGTGAGGGCGCGGCAGTATGACAGAGCATCATTAAGCCTGAACGCAGAGGAGGAAGACGAGGAGGTGGACTGACGATCACAGAGGGGAAGTGCCGACTGCAGATCTCCCAGGATTAAGAAGCAGCAAAAACAGGAGATTATTAAAAATAATAAGGCCCACCTCTGCCTTGCACTAATGACGTGCGTGCAAACCACAGTCACATTAGGGCTCTGGCAGTGAAAATACTTCAGTTGATGAGGGACCTCAACTCATCTACTTTGTTTACTGTGTAGGCCAAGTGTATTGGAAATGAGGGGGGAAATGATCTATTCTGGTGTGGGCAGGCATTTTTTTTCACGTGCAGATTGTAGAACTAACAGGGGAAAACAAGATCAAAAACCTCCAGAGAGTCAATTACCCTTAGTCCACTGTACATTGTAAAATAAGGCATAGCCAGCGCACTAAAACACATCTGATCTTATTTATTTCCATTAGATGTTGTCCATGAATCAAATGTATCAAGCATCAACAGGCCCTTTTTGCCATTGATTAAATGGCTCAATTAAAATTATATCAAATTCCATCGAACATATTACATTGGATAAAGTAAGCTTGAGGAAAGCCTGTACGTATAGGCTTTAACAATTATCCTAAATCTGATGACTTAGCAACCTGATACAAGCCACTTCACCAGACTTTATTTTCACTCCAATCCACTTCAGTGCAGTAACACAAATCTTCATTCCAGTAAGTAGGGCCAATAAAGAAAAGTAAACACAATTAAACCCCCCTCCCAAAGTTACAGCGGTGCAAAGGGGAAATTAATCTGCAGCCGTGGGAAAGTTAACAAGCATCAGACTAGTGTTAAATACATTGCACCTCTGCAAGAAGCAGAGAAATAAAAGAGAACTGGCTGGAAGAATGGCTGTAAAAAATCCCCTGTTACTCTGATTATTCCACTCCAAGAGGGATGGTTTAATAGATGGAGTGGTCTGAGCAAGCAGAGGTGGGGTTGCGCTGAAACAAATGTTTTGTATACAATGATGGTTTCTTAAAAAATGAGAGCACTGGTGCCCTCTAGTATTCAAAACAGTGACACACAGGGATGTAAAGTGCTTGCAGAAACTGGAAGCAGATTATGTAATGGCAGAGAAAGAAGCTGTAAACGCAGTTTCATAGTCTCTTTTATATTATAGTTCTTTAACTTTACACAGCCTAAGATTTCTTTATCTTTGTCTCCCAATGTCATATTTTACTAGTTTTTATTCCTCCTAGCAAAGCACTTTGTAAACTAACAAAGATACTTGTAATATATATAAAGTTCATTGTTATTGTGACCAATTTTAGTGTTCTACCCATACAGACATGTCATATATGATGTATTTGCCCCTTTATCAAGAGTGATGTTGCCATCTATGTTATCTATGAGGTGAGATATTATTATCACATGCATAAAAAGTTACTTAGATAGTTTGCTAAATCAAAGTTTGTAATATAGATGAAATACCAATAGTAACATTTTTATATGTACATGTATTAAAAATATATTTAAGATGAATTTTTACACAGTATTATATGTTGTTAACAATATTTAATTAATATTAATTGATATATGCAAGTTTGTGGAAATGACATTTATACAAAAATTCTATGTACTTATATGCGTTCTCTTAGTAATTTCAATCACATGTCATTGTTTTATATTGACATATATAATATCAACATATATTAACAGGCTTTGAGATGGATGACATATTTCTACAATATAAGCACATATTTTATATGTAGATATACAGTATTATAAATATCTATATGACTAAATTTTACATGGTATTATGTTTGCTACCATATATATTAAGGATAAATATATTTACAAATATTCTGTATGCTTATATGTGTTTTCCTATTCATTTCTAACATGTCTTTTTTTATATTATATAAGTATATATAATATCAACATGTATTGATGGGCTTTGGGATGATATATATGTACATAACATGTATATCTACAATATAAGCATATTTTGTATGTACACACACAAGACAATATCTATATCACATTTTTATACAGTATTCTGGCCTCATATGGTGAATGTATATGCACACTTATGAAAACAACATATATACAAAAATTCTTATTAATTTTTAACAGGTATGTTTATCTTTTATCTTTAACTGTATAATATCAATTTATATTCTACATCAATTTATATGTAAGAGCATAGGCTTTGCTGTTTTTATATGGTATTGTGCTTGCTACCACATATATTTCGGATAAATATATTTAATCTGTATTTGTAAGAGTGTGTAAATGACATATACAAAAATTCTGTGTGGTTATATATGTACATGCATGTCTCTCTTTATAACTACATAATACGTAAAATATGAACATAGATTGATGGGCGCTGGGATATATAGATATGTAGCCTACATAACATATATATCTACAATATAAGGATATATATTTTACATACACACATTAAAAATGTATAAATGATTAATTTTTATACAGTAAAATATGTTCTGACCACATATGGTAACAATATATGTTTGTTTATATGTACATTTACGAAAACGTATATGTAAAAATTCTCTGTGTATCTTTCATATGTACATGTTAAACATCAATATATATTATGCGTCAATTAATATGTAAGAACAAGGCTTTGCCGCTGGGGACTGGGGTTCAAATCCTGTTTGCAATATGTCTTCAGTAAGAGTAAGTGCAGGGTGCATGCACACCATGTTTCTTATAAATGAAATGTATTTATGTGCAAATAAATATATGTTGTATTTATGAATAATTTTATCCGTGACATATATGGGAATAAATGTATTTTACATACATAAAAATACATATTCATATGGGTTAAACACATATGTCACCATATAAAATTGTTCCAATATCTAATCACTCATATACACGCATGTTTTTACCGCGTGGACATGTAGTGTATGTATATATATTTCATTTCTGTATGGGTCCTGTCATTATGAAATGATGTTTTCACTCAGTTCCACTGGAAAGAGAGGACAAAAGATTGGCTTCCACTTGTATTTTATACGATTCTTCTCAGTGGTGTAAAAGGAAAGTCGCTCTTTGATAGCATCCTCCTGGCCAATCTTTCGCCCCAGCACTGACGACGCCGAGACAAATTGTTTCACCCACAGTTCTTGATCGAGAGTTTCCATCAAGTGGCCTGGGTCCACAGCGAGGACTGTTTCTATCAGGAGCAGCAGAGCCGAGGGCTTTTCTCAGAGTGTCAGCACGGTGGAGAGACTCTTGTGTGAGTGATGAGTCTGCCTGAGGACAAAGGGCCAATGTTCTCAGGCCCTGGGATTGCTCTTAATGTGGTAAGGCGCTCTGAAGCCAGAATCAAACCCTGAAGCACCTTCTTGCTCATATATCGTCTTTATCAGTGGCCCTCCATGCAGTCACGGAGGGTGAGGACCATTTTGTCTGGCTTTTGATGGCACCTAAATCACTGATATCATCTGGTAGAGTCAGCAGGGCCAGATGATGTCGTTACTATTTTTAATTCAATGGAAAACTACTTTCTTTTTCTACTGTAAAAACAAACTATAATTACAGATCTGCTTGCAATGTCGTTCTGACTTTGTAAACTTAAAAATATATATTTTGTTTGTATTTTATGTGTACACAATAATAATAAAAATATAATGCTATATCAAAATAAGTTTAAAAGACTTGTTACAATCCCTAAGAGTAATCATTGGTGGCCTGGTGTCTTAAGTGGGAGAGGGGTAATCACCTCATTGGGGTCATCAGGTGAGCACCCTCTTTCATTGGTGTTTCATTGATAAGCCCATGACATCTCCAGAGGGCTCATTGGTGACACCAGGCATCCCAGGTGTGCCCCCCTCTGTTTTTACCCCTCATATTGGACATCATGCAGACCAGTTGGGGTCCTTCCTCTTCATCCAAAGCCAATTTCTGCTTCGCTCAGCAGCCTCTGATGGTGACTTGATGGTTTGTTGGAAGGCCTGTCCTTGAACCCCGATACCCTTCAGAAGCCTGGTCGATGATGTGGCTACAAATGCTCTACACCCGGCCTCTACAGGGAGCACCTTGGTATGTCAGCCATGTTGCTCTGCCTCAGCTGCTAGGTCTGTTCATAAGTTCATAAGCTTCCCAGACTGCAGCCTCCCATGGAACTGTTAGTTCCACAATGTACAAGGACTTCTGTGAGGTTGACCACAAGATCAGGTCCGGCCTGAGATAAGTTGTGTCTGGCTTCCTCCCACAGTCATTCCACACTCTAAATTGGCTGTAGGTGTGAATGTGAGTGTGAATGGTTGTCTGTCTGTATATGTCAGCCCTGCAATAGTCTGGCAACCTGTCCATGGTGTGCCCTGCCCTTGACCCAGTGTCAGCTGGGATAGGCTCCAGCCACCACGTGACCCCCAACAGGATAAGCGGTCGCAGAAAGTGAATGAATTAATTAAAAAAAAAAAATGAGTCCACCTTCCACCTAAACTCTAAATATAAATTATATGCAGTTTTTTGACTGAGCCTGATTTATAGAATGTGTAAAATGTGGTTAGTCTGTGGTGGTGTAAGTGGAGATAGTGATAAAACACAAACAATACAGTTCCAACAGAAACGTATGAAGAACTTTAAATCAGTTTTTGCTTAATCTCTTTGGAACAGTTGTTCCCAACTGGTCCAGCCACAAGGTCCAGATTTGTCCTGAGTTATTAGTGCCAGGTCCACACAGTTTAATATATTCAGTGTCATACTTGTGTTTGGCCATATTTTTGAGCGAGTTGGCTGTCTCTGTTAAGTAGCTGTCCAATATTCCCTCACCCTACAGCAGTGGTTCTCAAATGATGTGCTGTGATGCCAATCCAGGTGTGCCATGAGATTTTGTGATAACCACACATTATTATTGCAATATTCAACTGGGCCTATAGAAAAGGTTATGAATGAATTTGACTCTATCAGTATGTTGTGCACACCCATTTCTAATAGGGGAGGTATCTCCGTAAGCCATTTTTGGCTTCTAACCTCTCCTGCACAATGTTTTAACTTTTAATGTCTTTTTTCCTGTATTTTCTATACATGCATGTGCAAATAAACTAAACTATAGAGAATACGGTGTTTTCTGGGGTCATAGATTTGCTACTGTTCAAGCAATTCAGGGCTGGGTACCAAGCGTTACCTCTCGCAGTGACAGCTTACCAGCTCCGAACCGTAGTTGGGAACATGCTGGCTTATTAATATCAATTTAGTTTGGCTCGTTATTAGCTGGTAACTAGTTGGACTACTCTGCAGAAGGAAGGATGGTGAGGTGTTCGGTAGTCATCCATCAACAGTGGCTTTATTGCAGTCTTCACCACAAACAATAAATGTGGCCTTGTCATGAGGTCTAACAGTAGCCCTAAGCTTATCTAGACACTTAATTCTACTGCTATCATCACTATTTGCTGCATATGTCTTCACCATGACACCCTAAGAGAGCTGCTTCCCTCCATACACACAATGAAGTACACAGGTTACCCACAAGGGCAAATGGGTGAGCCAGTAACACAAGAGCAGTGCAACAGAAATGTGAAATGATTGTGGAACTGTCTAATCAAAATAGTAGAGGGCAGAATAAATAAGGTGTTAATGTGGAGTACATCACACACTTCTCCATGGGCAAAAGAGCTTTGCTCATTCTTTGAGGAGGTGGATATGGCGTATATTTAGCTCATCTAAACCTTGAGCAAAAGCTGGAATGGCTGTTTAATTTTGATGTGATTAAGTTTGCCAATTTTGTCACAAAAGCCTTGAAAAGATGGCAGGAAATTTTGTTTACTAAATACTTATTTTGATGTTTTTTCAGTGCTATGTGGTCTTTTATCACTCACCTTCAAGTATAAAATGGATCTCTTAACACCTTATGAGCCTGAACGTGCTCTGAGATCATCTAGTCAGCTACTTCTTTCTGTTTGCAGGACAAATTTTGTAACTAGAGGTCAGATCAGGCTTTTGCTGTCAAGGCTCCCAAACTCTGGAATACACATCCTGTTGAGATGCAATCCTCTACATCTCTATCCACTTAAAAAAAAAAAAACATTTAAAAACACATTTTTCTAGGATGGCATTTCTATAAAGTCCCAATGTTAAGTGTCCATATATGGATGTGTTTTTGTGCATATATGTGCTAAAGCTTGTGCACAGACTGTTTGTGTATGGGTATATTTATGTATGTCCCTATTTGTGTGCATGTACATACTTAAACACATTTATGTGTATTTATTGTTTTTGATGCCTTGTTTTACCACTTTACTATTTACAGATACCTTATTGTTTATAGTCTTGTTTGTTGTCTTGTGAAGCACTTTGTAACATCTGTTTTGAAAAATTACAATCTGAATATTATTATTGTTGTTATTATTATTATTACTATTAATGTATTATTTAATTATCTGTTTATTTGTTTATTATTACACCATGATGATTTGATTTTATTGGATGTTTTTGTCGCTTTGCTCCATTTTGGATTTTCTTTCTGAAAATATGTATTCTGGATTCTGATCCTGGTTGATATGGCTTGTTGTGACCTTATGGTGTCCTGCAAGCCCATGTGAGCTGGGCCAAACTGTTTGCATGACACAATAATTAAAATGAATAAATAATAATAATAATAATAATAATAATAATAATACAATGAAATAAGATAAAATAGATAATTCATTAATTCGCACATAATATGTATTTTAAGGCATTTTTATACTAACATTACATTTACCTTTTATTTAATTGATTTTTAACATTACATGTATAAAAATCATTTTAAATTAATTTTTGGTTGCAGTAACAGTCGCCGTCCACTGGGAGGCAGTATTGCCCCTCTGAAGCTGCTGACTCTGCACTAGAAGAAATTCCACCAAACCCGGAAGCGTTCCAGTATCGGCCGTGACTGCTGTTCATTCAGGCTGCTGCGGTCTAAACCCCTTACCGATAAGATATCCGTTCATACCGGGCGCCTAATATATTAACTTGTAGATAGATTAAAGGAGAGCAAGCATGGCTGGTCGGCTACCGGCTTGTGTTGTTGACTGTGGCACGGGGTAAGTGACAAAAACAGAATGCTAGTTAGCGTTAGCCACATAAGCGGCTGTCAAACTTCCAGCTAACGCCCCGTTTATGTTTAGCTGAATGTGCTAATGATACTCAACCACGCCTGTTTACTCGTTTATTCTTATGTTGTCTTTAAAGGTAAGGTTAATGCTGCAAATTAGCAGCCAAAGCACCCGGCTCCTTTATTTGAAATGCTTTTATTAATATTACTGCTTTATCATTGCAATTAGCAGCTGCTAGGTACCGAAGCTAATGTTACTTCCTGGACAATCTTCATAGCAGAACGCCCATTATCTCAGATTAATTTGGGTGTTACTAAATACATCTACCTGTTTATAGTTTCCAACACACACTTTAAACAAAATGAAACAACAATAACTCAATGTTTATCTTTGTTTTGTTCATTTTAGGTACACAAAGCTTGGTTATGCAGGAAATACAGAACCACAGTTCATCATACCTTCATGTAAGTAAATCAAAAAATGCCCCATACACAAAACATATGTTTTATATGTCGAGTATATAAATGTATGAAATAAATAATGTAATATCTATATAGATGTGTAATGCAATTATTCGGAGGTTATGAAACTTTTAAACATTGAAATTAGGTATTAAGGTTTTAAGGTTTTAGTTTTTGATGTTTTAAGCTATATTTTTATTTCTAAGTTTACAAAACAAAATCCAAAATTTAAGGAGGAAAATTCTTTTATGATTTGCCACAAGATGACAGTTTGAGGTCAACTTCCTTTTAACACAGCGTAGTGGGATAGACACCAGCTTAGCAAATCGCCATGAGATTTTCCTTACTGAAGAGTAAGGTTGGTGACTTATTATAAACGTATTGACTCATTGAAAACAACTACAGTGAAGCAAAAAGTAATCAAAAGTCAAAGATTTCTGTATGTACAGTTACATGCAGGTTTAATAGCATTAGCAAAAGAAAAGGAAGGCAAGGTTTAACGGTTTCCCTGAAGAGGAAGAAGCTTTGTTTTGTAATGGAAACTGTGTGACACTGAGCATGAATTCAACATATTTCACCTTTTGCAACTTTGTGAAGTGGAGTTTTCTCACTCAACTACATGAAAAGCCTGAAAAGTCACGACTGCAGCCTGAGGCTGATACGGCCTTCTGTCTGACAACCTGCATCTGCCCGCTATAATATGCAACACATTTTTATTCTGTATACATATCAGGAGGCCCCTGCTCCGTCTCTCTTTCAGTGAAGGGATGCTTGGTAGGGATGGGTGATATAACCCTAAAATAATATCACAATTTTTTTGGATACCGGAAGTGACACTAACCAAAACAACATGTGCAGCCTAAACAAATAAGAATAAACAACACAGGCTAAATACACATTCTGACTCATACACCAAGAAAAATCTAGAAGAAGGTCATCCTTATTCTTTAGGTTAATGGTATGTAATGCATGATGCCATATTTACCTCCAGGTATCGCAATCAAAGAATCAGCCAAGGTCGGAGACCAAGCTCAGCGCAGGATGATGAAGGGTGTAGATGACCTGGACTTCTTCATTGGGGATGAAGCCATTGACAAACCATCATATGCAACAAAGGTAGACAGGAGAACTGATCCAGATGGATCTTTGTGTTGTAAAGCACTATGATTTAGGCTTCAAGAAGAGACTGACATTTTCTCCCCCTCATACCAGTGGCCCATCCGTCACGGGATAGTGGAGGACTGGGACCTGATGGAGAGATTTATGGAGCAGATCATCTTCAAGTATCTGCGGGCAGAACCTGAAGATCATTACTTTCTTTTGGTAAGATCAGAGCCGTATGCGTTATCAAGAGTTACAGATCAGATGCATGTGTGATCCTCCATGTGTTTTTTGTGACTGTCTGTAAAAAAAAAAACAAAAAAAAAAAAAAAACAGGAAAAGCAGTTTTTTTTGTAGCATAATGGAAATTTCTTTTAGCTGCATTTCTTGACCTTTTTTTAGAAAAACAAACTTGAGAATAGTGGCTTAAAATCATTATATATTCTCCAGACAGAGCCTCCCCTCAACACACCAGAAAACAGAGAGTATACGGCAGAGATCATGTTTGAGTCGTTCAACGTCCCAGGTCTCTACATTGCTGTTCAGGTACGTTTCCAAAACATTCCAGCACCCAAAATTAACACTTGAATTAAACAAAAATGTTTTTTTTTTTTTGTTTTTTTTTATGTCTTAGCTTTAAGTCCCACATTAACAAGGTGAGAAAAACATTATTTGACCACCTCAGAAACATAGCTAAACTACTACCATTTCTAAATGAAAAAGATAACGAGAAATTGATTGATTCACTTCTGTAACATGCTTTTTACTGGCCTACCGAAAAACACCACTGAGAGACTTCAGCTGATTCAAAACTCTGCAGCTCGGGTATTAACCAGAATCGAGAGGAGAAAGCACATCAGGCCAGTCTTAGCTGCTCTGCACTGACTTCCTGTTACATTTAGAATTGGTTTTAAGCTCTTCCTCCCTGTATATAAAGCCCTACATGGTGTAGGACCGAGCTACATCGCCAACTCCCTTGTTAACTATGTGCCTCCAAGAACACTGCGATCACCTGCTGCTGGTTTACTGGAGGTTGCTGGCAACAGCCTGAAGAAGATCAGGGATGCAGTGTTTGGCAACACGCCCAAAAGCTATGGCACATATCTTGTCTGAAACGCTTTCTTTTTACCCTTCATGCTGCTGCAACTCGATTTATAGTTTTACAACTCTTTGATTTTATGAGTCAGTTCTGTTTCATATCCATTATGTCTATTTTCACATGAAGCACTTTGTGCTGCATTTCTTGTATGAAAGGTGCTATAGAAATGAAGTTTTTTATTATTATTATTACTATTATTATTATTTTAAAGTCTATCAGCCATACAGGCAAGTAGAGAAACCTTTTTGGGCAGGTTTGAAACCAGACTTGTGGGCTGATAAAAGATAAAATTAGACTCCTTCACTCAAAGCGTAATGTGATTCAGAGGTTCAGTGGGGAAATGCCAATTTTCACTTCTTCTTTTTAAGTATCACAGTTGCAGTTTTTAAATTTTCCACTTGGTTTAGATCCTGCACAATGTCGTCATTCAGTATTTATAAAATCTAGAGCATGAATAATGTGTAATTGTTGCCATGCTGATAACCGAGGCCTTAAATTATACTCATTAAATTTTAAGTGTCCTCACGAGCTTGCTCTTCAGGACAGTGTTATTGTTAAGTATTTCTTTGTATTAAAATTTGATTTTGTGCATCAGGCTGTCCTGGCGCTGGCTGCCTCCTGGACATCCCGACAGGTGGGAGAGCGGACGCTGACAGGAACTGTGATCGACAGCGGAGATGGTGTCACACACGTCATCCCAGTGGTGAGTGGCGCTTATTTGGGATTTTGCTCCTTCCTTGTTCTCAACCTGGAGCTCATGATCGTGTGTGTTCCAGGCTGAAGGCTACGTCATCGGTAGCTGCATTAAGCACATCCCCATTGCTGGTCGAGACATCACGTACTTCACCCAACAGCTGCTTAGGGAACGAGAGGTGGGGATTCCTCCGGAGCAGTCGCTGGAGACAGCTAAAGCTGTAAAGGTTAGTGCTCTTCTCTGCGTTTGAACGTCTTTCGAAAGCTCCTTAATTGCTAATATTTATCAACCCTGCAGGTATGTGATGTTTTCCAGGAGAGTGATAAAACAGGAGGAACTTGTTACTTTGCCAGGTGTTGCTCATTGTTTGTTTTAAACTCTTAAAGTGATACTCCTCCCAAAATTTTCTTAGGATCAGATACAGTGGAAAAAGGTGTCACATTAAACCCTCATTTGGTGCAGCTTTATGTAAAGGATCAAATATCAAACAGAGGTTGTGCTGTGGTCAGTTTAAGGACATTCTGTTCGGTCATTTTCAGTAATGCTCTGTTTCTCCACTGAAACCTGCAAAAAAACAAAAAACAAACTCATAACAGGAAGTGATACTCCCAACAGATGATAGTGGTTGTGTTAGTGCAGTGTTGTCCCTGCTGTGCATTTCTGAGCATGGCCACTAGAGGTCAGTGCAGCTACAAAAGCATAAACCCTAGTTCATTAATTACATTAAGACAGTAATTATTTGTATAATATGTTTCCTGACATTTGATGTTTAAATATTTAAATGAGGTACCATCTCATTAAATATGCACTAAGTTTCATACATTTCCAGAACAAAACACTGAACATTGGACAAAGCCAGGTTCAAAATGCTTGTTTCATTATTTTTAGCTTTGTAGCTTCTTGATGAGAGGTGGAACGTCTTCAAGAAACGCAAGCAAGACCAGTTGCCTACAATATAGCTCTTAGGGGATTACCATGGCCTGGATGACTGAGAATTCTCACTGACACAATGTGCTAGAATGTGTTAAGAAGCTGGAATCTAAGAATTTTGACTTTTGTTTTATTAAAAAAAACAAACTCAAACCAATTAATCAATTTTCAGATTACTTAGTGAATTTAATAGTTGACAACTAACTGATCAGTCGTGTTAACTGTTATAGGAGCAAAATAGACCAGTGCATGAAGAAACTGTTCTAACCCGCAGTGTCTCCCCTCAAATAGACAGATGTTCTTCTCAAGGTGAAAGAGTCACAACATATTAATCCAAAAGTGTTATATTAAATCTTGTTTGGTTGGTTTTTTTTTGGCCTTGCTCCATTCCTACAACAGTGTGAGCACTTTCCTCTAAAAGTTGTACTGTTGTGTGTTTTTAGGAGCGGTTTAGCTACGTCTGCCCTGACCTTGTTAAGGAGTTCAATAAGTACGACACAGACGGCTCCAAGTGGATCAAACAGTACACGGGCATCAACTCCGTCACCAAGAAGGAGTTCACCATTGATGTTGGCTACGAACGCTTCCTAGGGCCTGAGATCTTCTTCCACCCTGAGGTATAATCCATAGTTTTTAGAGACACATTGCTTCTGCTGCTGATGAGAGATGATGTCGCCTAAAATGTCAGCTTGTCAGAGTGAAAAATGGGATTTTTACCATGCAGAATTTCCAGCTATGCAAATCTATTTTCTAGACTATCTCTTAAATTGAGCCCTTTTAATGTTTGTTGCTTTCCATATTTCCAGTTTGCCAACCCAGACTTTACCCAGCCAATCTCAGAGGTGGTGGACGAGGTTATCCAAAACTGCCCCATTGATGTCAGACGTCCTCTGTACAAGGTACTGAGCATGTCTCTACAGCTGCTACAGTGAGTGTAACTGTCAGTCTGTGTGCCTGTTTTTTTATTGGCGTCTTCCTCCTCTTTGTGTGGCAGAACATTGTGCTCTCCGGAGGCTCCACCATGTTCAGGGACTTTGGCAGACGCCTGCAGAGGGACCTCAAGAGAACTGTGGACGCACGACTGAAAATGAGTGAGGAGCTGAGTGGCGGCAAGTTGAAGGTGAGGAGACAGGAAAGAAAGATTTTTAAAAACTTGGGGAAACGCATTAAAAGTAAAAAAACAGAAGAGGCATTTCAACGATACAAAAGTTTTCCCTTTTCCTCAGAAAGGTTTACAGGGAGTGGTTTTGTGTTTTTAATATCGACTAAGTTATCCCCTGTTTTTTTCCAGCCTAAGCCCATCGATGTGCAAGTCATCACTCATCACATGCAGAGGTACGCTGTCTGGTTTGGCGGATCAATGCTGGCGTCTACTGTGAGTATCAAAACAATATTTTCAGCTTCTCTAACAACACATAATCATTCCTCCTGCTGCTTTGTGTGTATATGTTTCTGATGTCAGACAAATAATTGAAAATAGAAACTTGTGAATGTTCCTTTGTTGAGAGTTTTCACTTGAACAAAACGGATCAGAAATGAACAGCAAAAAGCATTAGTTTCTCCACATGCACCAGACTTTGGTAAACTTTTGTCAGGTTTTGTTTTTAACTTTATATAAAGACAAGGTGTCACCATGCCACACTGCAAAAACTGCTCAGGAATGACCTGAGGAATGTGACAAAGAGTTCAATGCGTCAGACTGGCTTCTAAATCCCCCTATCCCAGTCTGATTGATGATCTTTTGGATGTGCTGGTGCCCCAGCTCGCATCCCACAGGACTGAAAGGACCTGCCGCCACTGCCCTGGTGCCAGACACCACAGGACACCCCTCAGAGGTCCTGTGTCTATGCCTTGACAGGTCAGACCTGATGGGCCTAACTTTTGGCCACACTGAGTCAAGCCATGCCGCTTGTTCTCAAGCGGGTAGCACTGATGTCTCACTTCTTCCCCTCAAACAAGCTGTGTGTTTTGCGAGAACCTACTCACCTCTGTCTACAGTAGACCGGAGAGAAAGGCGTCTTTAAAAAACTCTGTGTTCAGCTCTCAGTACTTTTGTAGCAACTTAATCTCTGTGGTTTGGAGTTTAGTTTCTCTTCTGCGTCCTATTTTTACTTTAGATATCTGCTTTATTTTACTGTTTCATGTTCGCTATCAGCTGTATTAGAAGTTGTGTGAAGTTGCTGCTTGAAAACTCATTTTTTTATTTTTTTAATTTGCTGCTTCACAATAAAAGTTTTTACATAACAAATAACAAGGGACTTTTAGTGGGAAAAATTGATAGAAAATGAAATGTGTTATTACTCAATTACTGTAACTTTGTTAGCTTTTACTTAAACAAAAGCAAGTCTAGTAATACAGCAGGGAGGAAGAGTGAAAGCAGAAACAGCCACAGTGAGATGTTGATCAAGAGCTGCAGACAACAGGCTCTTACTGCACCTCTGCAAACAGTTCACCTCCAACAGGTAAACTTCTTTTACCTGCCCTGCTGTGGAAAAACACATGCAGCAAAAATGACAGGTAGCCCTGTTGTACCAAATTAATAAAGGTAGCCTGATGAATGTATCCAAATATAAGAGTAGAGTAGTAGTAAGTAATTATTTTTTTCTAAAAATGTCCTCAAGTAAGAGCAAAAAGACGCTGCATTAAAAAAAGTACAGGTGCAACGTACTCAGAAAGTTCCATAAGTCCATGTAACAGAGTAAATGTAACCACCCTCCTCTTAAAATGACACTAACCACAACCATTTCTGTTTTGGCAGCCTGAGTTTTACCAAGTTTGCCACACCAAGAAAGACTACGAGGAGATCGGGCCGAGCATCTGCCGCCACAACCCTGTATTCGGGGTCATGTCTTAGGTGTCAGAGGAGCGCATTCCAGCGGAGGCCGAGGGAAACAGAGGAAGCGCCGCAGAAGACCTCACATGCTGTGGAAGTCCAACAAGCCTTTGCACGAATGCTCCAACGGGCCTGTTCATTCGGATCGAGCGACAGTGGACCAAACAAAACTGCCAAAACGGCGGCAATCTCCTCACAAATTAAGAGGAAAGAGGTGACTCAGCCCAAAGGATCCTCAAATAAAATGTTTACTGCAAGTAGGTTAATAATAGGTGATAAATCTTTAATTTCTGCGTGCCTCGTATATGTACTTATAATATCCTCACAGGGTTGTAATATGTAATTAATCAACATGAGTCCTGTATAAATGCACTTCTCTGTGTATATGGGTTGGGTTCTTGCTATATGTTATATACTCTAAAAAAAGAGGGTTTCAGGACATGCTTAGCTAGATAATTTTCCACCGTCATCATCGATTAAAACACCTTTTTGTCATCAAATGGGTGCAAACATAAAAAAATACCAAACAATCACCAGACTTTCTGACCATTCCTAGTTTTCTTTCCTGTGTCTCTTCTTTTGAAAATGTCCCTCAGTACCTGGAAGATATTTATTTGAATTTGGATTAAAACAATTCAGGCATTTAAAACACATCATTAATCTGTTCAAATAATTTTCTCCAGGTTTTACTGAAGTCTTCTTTTCTCCTGCAGCTTTTTTTTTTATTCGTATTAATCATCTCTTGATCAACCTGTCTTGACAAAAAAAAAAGGAAAAAAAAAGTCTTATTAATATATGAACATGCAGTTTGAATGACTGTTGTTGGACCGTCACTGTTGCCTAGATCTCAGTTATACTGGATAGCCTTGTACTGTACCAAATCTGGATTTCAATGCTGGCATTCCAATAAATGCCAAGGAGATATTTCTACATGTGTGATTTCTGTTTTTTTTAAGAATTGCATGATTGACACCATTGCCTTTTCTTTGTGTCTATTTTCAACATAACGCCGCTATATTTGTGTGAGTGTAAACCCCCTGTAACTGTATCCCTTCACACTGACCAACCCATGATGCAAGAGTTTATTTTCATTGAACCACTTGATGCACACCAGTGGTCAGTGTGGCGAGGGACGCTCTACCCAGAGGCTTGTTTTGTTTCTTGCAGCATTAGACACATGGATATAGCAGCCACTTAGTAACTAAGACGTCATTATTTTAACATGAAATGCTGTAGACAGCAAAGACAGGGTGAAACGTGGCCAAAAAAAGGGGAATGCTAATAGAGGAAAGTCTGGATCGAAGGACCAACAGACTGAGACATGTCTCCTGCTGAGAGGCTTAAGGTGCTCCTCTTCTTAGCGTTGTTCTTTGGAGCTATAGGATTTCTGTTCACGCTGCTCTCCTGTGGGACGGAGTACTGGCTGCTGGCCACTGAGTCCTGCAGCCAGCCAGAGGTCGGCTATGGAGGAAGAGGTCTGAGAGAGGGGAAGAGCAGCACCAAGGTATTAAAATGAACAGTGACAGAAATACAGGTCTATTTGTATAGATCCTTTAAGACGCGGAGGGTATTTAAATTAACGCATATGAACAATTAGGGATTCAACAGTCCAGTCGCCAGAAGACGATGTTGGCATTATATGTTTCTGCAAACCACAGATACGTTTCATATCGTTTCAAAAGTGCCATAATGTATGAGCCAACACCAAGGCAAAATGCCTGCCAAACAAACTCAGTCCTCTTTAAAGTGCACCAAAAAGTGGACCAACAGAAAAGCAATTCAGTTCTTTTTGTGTTCACATTGTCAGTTCATTTGAAAGAGGGGACAGTTCTCTGGTCAGCTTCATCTCTGATGGGGCCTCAGTCCTCTTTCTGTTGACACTGTAGCCTATATATAATTGATATTGACATAATTGGAAGAAAACCTTAGCGTTTCTGTTTGCTGTAGACTATTGCCATTTGATGTATTCTACATTCCACATCTGGAGACTGTATCCGCCATGGACCAAACTACTCCTCGGAAACTTGAGTCTGATGAGTCTGGGTTTCTGCTGCAACATTCAGATGGTAGGGTCAGAATTCCGAACAGTAACCAACATCCCTGTGCAGTACACCTTTAACCGAAAAAAAGTTTTCAGCGTATCTGCTACATAATAGCATAACAAATACTTATTTTTTACCCGGACTTAAGGTAAAACACCAGAGTACTTCTTCACTGCATCTGCCTTGCTTTTTATATGTGCATATTTTGGCATTTCCTAGAAGTCCACGAGTTACATACAGTTACTGTGACTATAAAAGACTTTCACCTTTTTCACAAGAGGTGTAAAGCTCAGGGGTCTCATTTATAAAACAGTGCGTAGGATCCATACCAAAAATGTACGTTGGGACAAAACCTGAAAACGGCATGTGCCAAACAATATTAGACAATTTCTACAATCAGGCTTCCACCTCACCATCTGCGTCGCCAATTTCCCTATCTCTAAAATGTTCGGAAGCATGGGTCAAAGTTTCTCCCATCAAATCTGTTTTTATAGATCACAACCTTTGCGTGGGAAGTGGTGTACGCCTCTTTCAGGCCTCGCTTTTTGTGTACACAATGTTTATAAATGAGACAGTTTCATGTGGGGACTATTCTCTTTCTACTGAACCACACTCGCCAACTGTATCACCACGCAGAATAAAATGTGCATTTAAATGTATGAAAGTCGAGTAAATTCTCGAATATCCAGCTGGCTGCAGTTCTCCGTCTTCACTTTACGCCATCAATCAAACACTGTGTATTTACAGAAAGCTGACAGCCACACATTCTCTGCAATCTGCTGTTGTAGTTGTGCAGCAGACTGTGGACGCTCCGACACCTGTTGAGTCTGGCTTTAATGTGCTGGGATATTTACATGCTTGTGTTTAGCATTATTTAGCAACTCCAGACTGTCTGCAGTCACATCATCATTATATTTATCACAAAAAAATATTACTAACACATTTGTTTTTCTGATTCTTCAGGCCATAGGCGGTGTGAGGATCTTCCATGAGGGTCTGTTTTGGCGGTGCTCTTTCACAGCTGTTTCAGATGAACACACTATATGGGACCTTTGGATCTGTAAGAACCCTCACTCTGCAGTTGTGTCCGACAAATTTGGCAGCAGCATCTTAACTTCCTTTTTCCCTTCAGCAAATCAGCCACCATCAAAAGTCTGCCATACTGCTTTCCTCTTCCCGTTTCCTGTTTATGAGCCGATGCAATCAAGGGGGGAGCCACATGGTTTTCCCGCAAATCCATATGAACATCACTCTGCCATTGGTTAGCATTATTTTCTCCTATAAAAATATGTTTACATGACTGCATTGTAATCTTTTATTATTTATGAGGCCTTATTTTTGTTGTCTCTCAGTTTTTAGGACCTTCTGGAGCATCTTCCTCGTCACAGGTTTGGCTGCTGTCATCATCGGTGGATTTGTTGTCATCTGTGCTGGCCCACTGACCAATCACAGGCTCTTTAAAGTGGGCGGGGCCCTTCTGTTTTGTGGCGGTAAGAATAAACCAGCCCAGTCGTTTCATATGTATCATAACGTTTCTGAAGCAACGTAGCATCTGAGCTGACTGACACTGGGAGGTGGAGGGGATGAGGGATGGCGTGTTACCTGGGCGATGCACCTGTCAAGCTGCAGACCACCTTTCAAGACCAACAAACAAAAACAATAAAAGTGCTTGTATTTCAGCAAGTCATTGCTGTGTTTCTTGCAGCTTTTTAGGCTCCAAATGTGGCTGTTTTGTAGCAACATGTCACTGTTTCTCCTGCCACGGTAGTGCCACAAAAAGCAGTTATTTTTTACAAATCAATCAATCAATCAATCAATTTTATTTATAAAGCCCAATATCACAAATCACAATTTGCCTCACAGGGCTTTAGAGCATACGACATCCCTCTGTCCTTAAGACCCTCACAGCGGATAAGGAAAAACTCCCCAAAAAAAACCCTTTAACGGGGAAAAAAAATGGTAGAAACCTCAGGAAGAGCAACTGAGGAGGGATCCCTCTTCCAGGACGGACAGACGTGCAATAGATGTCGTACAGAACAGATCAGAGAGAGAGAGAGAGAGAGAGAGATGCAGGTAATGACAGTAGCTTACAACAACATTAATGAAAGTAATAATATTATAGTTATAGTTCTGGTTACTGCGGTACAATATGTTGAAAGTATGTATTAATATCTGGCAGTATACATGTGTGACAATAATCATATGTGTATAATAACAGAAGAAGTATGACTAATGACTAATGATGGCAGCAGCAGCAGGAGGCATCTGGCAGGACCACGGCAGCAGCACAACCACACACGTCACGCTGTCCAGGCACCGCTGCGGTATGAGTTAATCTGAGAGACAGTGGAGCACAAAGGCTCCGGAGAAGAAGCCGAGTTAGTGACATCCAGACAAAGACATCACTATGTTTCCTGTCTGGATAGTGGCACAGAAATCAAGTCTTTTTTAGACACATATAACCATGTTTCCTGCTGGGATAGTGCCATGAAAAGCAGTTGTGTTTTTACTGAGTCATCGCTGCGTCTCCAACTTGAATAGTGCAACAAAAGTGGTTGTTTCGTTCTTGATGTGCCAGACCTGACATTGACATCATACCGGACAGGATGTGAGTGTGTCTGTGACTTCCTGTACAGACTGAAGGCTGCTGGAAACTGTCAGGAAACTGTCCAATTTGACAGCAGCTTTTTGTCACCGCCTCCTGCTGCAGCTGCCCGATCTCGTCCACTTTCCAAGCGAGACGCAGTTCATCTTGAACGAGGTTAATGCTATGTTTCCTACCAGGCTAGTGCAACCAACAGCCGTTGTTATTTACTGAGACATCACTGCGTTTCCTGCCAGGATAGTGCCATGAAAAGCAGTTGTTTTTTTACAGAGACAAGTGCTGCGTTTCCTTCTGCCCCCCAAACCAGGTATTTTAATCCAAAACAGGCTCTTTTCCTAACCATAACCAAGTGTTTTTTTGTGCCTGAATATAACCACAGTGCTGTTGAAATGTGAAGTGTCAACATTCTCGCTACATAATAAGGTGCAAGTGTATCATATCCATGGCTGACAGAAATGTACAATGCCATTATTGTTTTCTGGGAACTCAGTTACAACAAAACAGCAAAAGAATACCTTGAGCAGCTTCAGCTACAGTGGAAGCAGAACTAGATATTTTAAAACAATGGGTTAGCACTAATAAGCTATCATTGAATGTAGATAAAACTAAATAGATAATATTTGGACATCAGAAAACTATAACCAAGTACAAATTATGATCAGTAATACTGAAATAGAAAGAGTTATATGTGAACAAATATTTGGGATTACTTACTGGGTGGAGGTTTGGGGAAAAATGATCACATATCTGATTTACTTGCTTCAGACGAGAGCCATCAGAATCATAAACAGAGCTGATTATTGCTAACCTACAAATAAACTATTCATAAATTCACAGGCGCTCAAATTTAGTGAACTAGATCTTATAATAGCATCACTGATGTACAAATCATACAATAGTATGTTACCAGACTGTATCCAGAGGTTGTTTCTAATAAGGGAATGGTCTAGAAACAGAAATGAAAGTGTGAAATAAACATAACAGATTTAAAATAA
This sequence comes from Epinephelus fuscoguttatus, assembly GCF_011397635.1. Taxonomy (NCBI): domain Eukaryota; kingdom Metazoa; phylum Chordata; class Actinopteri; order Perciformes; family Serranidae; genus Epinephelus; species Epinephelus fuscoguttatus. The sequence continues at coordinate 19,736,589 of NC_064775.1, forward strand.
AAAAAAAATTCAAACACATGATGATTAACAAATATGAAACTAAAGTACAAACACCAGAGTGTATGTGAAACGTGTTTGGGATATTTGGAGAGACAATAGGCCTGTATCTTACTATATAATGACGAAAACTCTGTCTGTGGGTGTGTGTGTGTGTGTGTCTGTTCCACGTTTTTCTCCTCACTGACTTTGTCAATCCATGTGAAATTTGGCACAGTGGTAGAGGGTCATGGGAGGATGCGAATGAAGCAATATTACATCAATTGGCCAAAGAGGGGCGCTGTAGCAACTTATTGAATTTGCAAACTTTGAATAGGCATATCTCATGCCCCGTATGTCTTAAAGACCTGAAACTTTGCACAGAGATGCCTCTCCTCATGAGGAACACATTTGCCTCAAGAACCCATAACTTCCGGTTACATAGATTTTCCGCTATTTTGATTTTTTTTTTTTTGAAAAACTCTTAAAATCGATCTCTTCCTAGGAAGTTTGAGCGATCTGCATGGAACTCGGTGAACATAATCTAGGGACCAATATCTAAAGTTCCCTCTTGGCAAAAGTTGGAAAACTTACTAAAACTGAGCTTCTATAAGGCAATGAATATTGCGGAGGGCGTGGCTCATCACATAAAGGTGTATAACATCTCAAGGGTTTCACCCATCACGCAACTTTGTAGGCATATGACCACACATAATCTGAGGGGACCCCTCCATTATTGACCCCATCAAACAAAATGGGGGTGCTAGAGAGCTAATTTCTTATCTAGGCCCAACCGCCATATGGATTTTTACTAAACTTGGTAGATATGTAGAACAGGACACCTCAAGGTGACTGTAGAAATGTAACTCTAATTGGCAACTGGGTGGCGCTATAACAACAGAAAAATGCTTAAAAATGGCTAAAATGCAACCAATTACTGTGGCTCCCCCTGTGGCCGAATGTTTTGTTGTTGTTTTTCTAATATTTGGTATGACATGGTATGGTATGCTGTACTCAATGGGTATGGTCTAGTACTGTATATATGCTTTGTTTCTCTCAGTTTCTTATTGCTCTATACATTTTAAAGGAAGCTGACAAAAATAATTAATGTTAAAAGTGTAAGTGAAGTTTTTATTTTCAAAGTCTGCAGTCTGGCAGAGTCCTCTCGTCAGGTGTCATTGCTCACAGCTGAGCCTAATAGTTTGCTCAAGCTCAGATGTGTCTGAAAGGAGACACATCAATCTTCCCCTCTGTATCAAGTTTTCTGAATAGGAAATATAAATTACTTGTGTGGGAAGATTTGAGCGCTTTTGAGATGCAGCTGATGAACAGAAATGAAAGTAGAAAATGACATGTTACATGTGGTAGATCTTTTTAGTGTGATTATGTGCATGGCTAAGTCTGGTGAATAGCATATGGAACTTGTTATTTTTAAGTACATTTTTGGGATAAGTTTGAGCGCATTTACATGCACACTAATAAACCGATCATTATCTGATTTCTGGAGTTACCTGATTATTCAAGTGGTCATGTAAACAGCATAATCCGATAGGCTTTATCAGATAAAAGCCATTATCTGATAATGAGAAATCAGATAAACACATCTAGCTTTTTCCCTTTTTGTGTATTTTGAGCTACTAAGGCTACTGTAGTAGTGTGAGCCTCAAGTTATTCTGGGTAATGCAGATTTGTCTTTTAATTCTCATTTAAAGCAAACCTCACGGACTGCATTTTTTCATCTGCGTAATATTGCGAAAATTAGGCCTATCCTGACCCGAAAAGATGCAGAAAAATTGGTCCACGCTTTTGTTACCTCAAGGCTGGATTACTGTAACTCTCTATTATCAGGTAGCTCTAGTAAGTCCTTAAAAACTCTCCAGCTAATTCAGAATGCAGCAGCACGTGTACTCACAGGAACTAAGAAACGCGATCATATCTCTCCTGTTTTAGCTTCTCTGCACTGGCTCCCTGAAAAATCCAGAATTGAATTTAAAATCCTACTGTTAACTTATAAAGCTCTAAATGGTCAAGCTCCATCATATCTTAGAGAGCTCATAGTGCCATATTATCCCACCAGAACACTGCGCTCTGAGAACGCAGGGTTACTCGTGGTCCCTAAAGTCTCCAAAAGTAGATCAGGAGCCAGAGCCTTTAGCTATCAGGCTCCTCTCCTGTGGAATCATCTTCCTGTTACGGTCCGGGAGGCAGACACCGTCTCCACATTTAAGACTAGACTTAAGACTTTCCTCTTTGATAAAGCTTATAGTTAGGGCTGGCTCAGGCTTGTCCTGTACCAGCCCTTAGTTAGGCTGACTTAGGCCTAGTCTGCCGGAGGACCCCTCTATAATACACCGGGCCCCTTCTCTCCGTCTCTCTCTCTCTCTCTCTCTCTCTCTCTCGTATCCTATTACTGCATCTAGCTAACCCGGCCATTCTGGATGTCACTAACTCGGCTTCTTCTCCGGAGCCTTTGTGCTCCACTGTCTCTCAGATTAACTCATATCACAGCGGTGCCTGGACAGCGTGACGTGTGTGGTTGTGCTGCTGCCGTGGTCCCGCCAGATGCCTCCTGCTGCTGCTGCCATCATTAGTCATTAGTCATACTTCTTCTGTTATTATACACATATGATTATTGTCACACATGTATACTGCCAGATATTAATACATACTTTCAACATATTGTACCGCAGTAACCAGAACTATAACTATAATATTATTACTTTCATTAATGTTGTTGTAAGCTACTGTCATTACCTGCATCTCTCTCTCTCTCTCTCTCTCTCTCTCTCTCTCTGTCATATGGATTACTGTTAATTTATTATGCTGATCTGTTCTGTACGACATCTATTGCACGTCTGTCCGTCCTGGAAGAGGGATCCCTCCTCAGTTGCTCTTCCTGAGGTTTCTACCATTTTTTTTCCCCGTTAAAGGGTTTTTTTTGGGGAGTTTTTCCTTATCCGCTGTGAGGGTCTTAAGGACAGAGGGATGTCGTATGCTGTAAAGCCCCGTGAGGCAAATTGTGATTTGTGATATTGGGCTCTATAAATAAAATTGATTGATTGATAATGTAGTAACCGTTGTTGTGCTACTGGAAACAATGAGAAGCAGCTGTGTACGTTCGGTGTAAGGAGGAATAAACAGTTAACAAGTCATCTGCTGAGTCCACATTATTATGTGAAAAGAATACTCCGACGATTTGGGAGTTATGCCCTTTCTCTATCATTTTCATATTGAGACAGCGGTTAGCATGGCACTTGTAGGGGGTCAGTGCATCTTGCGCGGAGGGATACACCGGTGAGCAACAGCTGCTCTGGGACAGGTACGCTAGGTCACTCGGTAAAAGCAAACATATCATCCTCCTGATGATATATCTCCCCAACGATGGTAGCACCGAGGGAGTGGAGGATTCAGCCTCTCTTCTCGCCTGCTCAGCATGCAACACATGGAGTTCCTCATCTGTATGCTCTGGCTCAAACAGGTATGGCTCTGGATCTGTGTCTGCTACAAGAAACTCTTCAAAATCGCATTTAAAGTCGTCCATTGCAGCTACTAAAATCCGGAGATATCGCTAGGCTAAATAAACAGCTGAGTTTTGTTTACAAGCTACGTCTGTGCCTGCTCACTGGTGTATCCCTCCGTGGATCACAGCGCAGGACGTACTGACCCCCTATAAGCGCAATGCTAAACGCTGAGACCCAGCCACTGGACGTACAGACACAAAAAAGATATCGATCATGTTGTCTCAACATGAAAATGATAGAGAAAGAGCATAACTCCCAAATCGTCGGAGTATTCTTTTATGTAAAGATACACAGTGAAGACATAACATAATCCTAACACAGCAAAGCTGTTACCTGCAGCCTTCGCTTGCAAAGCTAACGCTACTAACATTAGGTCAGTCCAAGTAATTAGTGGAAACATGCTAACATGCTAACGTTACACACAAATTAGTAGTAAAGTAAGACCTGTTCATAAATGTTCTGGTGCAGCTCTGAATTTCTTATAAACTGAGGACAACTGCCTGCTGTATATTTGTGTTCATGGTCACAGTCACAGATAATTTTACATGATGCTCCTTCGTTATCCACCATGACATCAAAAGTACAACCAAGTCTTCATAGATACATCTCTGGTAAAACTGTTAGGTGTTATGTGTTCAGCGATGCCCGTTGCGTACTGCTTACTCGAAGAAAACTGTAAACACGGCTCCTTCTTCTGTGGTTTAATCGCTGCGGCTGCTGCGGGCGAGCAGAATCGCTTCTGCCTCGGGTGCCTATTCTGGTTTGCTGACTTCCGCTGTGTGTCCGACCCGAGCGAGGCTATGCTAAATAGCCATATAGAGAAAGGCTTTTTTGTCGCTGTTGGGTTCAAATAAATATGTGGATCTTCAAGGGGGGTGATACGAACTAGGGACAGTTTTATTAATGGTAAAAAGTTCTGCACAGCTGCTTTAAATTTTTAAACTTTTATTTTATCTTACTTACACGTTATGCACTTTGTGTGACAAGTTTATATACAACACACTTGTATATTGCACTTTGCAGTACTTTTACTCTGAATCTACCCAAAGTATGTAAAATTGGCTCCACATTGATAAACTACACATTAGAATGCTTTCACATGTATTTGTTAATGATAAAAACAAACAGTACTGTAAGAATATAAGCTGTCAGCATGATGACTTTATTTTGCAAATATATGACTTGCGTACTTTTCGAGGTTTTTCAAGGATATGAGTACCTACTGTAACAGGAAGTTTGAGTTTTATGTCATGTACTTGGGGAGAAATCCAGTTGAAGGACTGAATCTTGTAAACCAGGTTTTTTTGATTATCAGATTATTGAAGTGCACGTAAACGCATCGAATCGGCTTATTACCATTACCTGATTATTCCCAGTTATCTGATTATTGTGCGCATGTAAATGTGCTCAATGAGCAGGCAGAGACCTACTGTACAAAATATGGGTTAAAAACACTTTTAGTGTAAGAGCTGCATCCATAAATGTCTCATAAAGGTCAACAAAGGCTGTTGTCACCGGTGATGAATCGATTTGAACACAAAAGTCATCACAGCAAACATTCTGTGGCACAGCTGCTGGTCAATTCACTGTATCTACTTGCTCTTAATGTGTCATGGACTGAAGAAATCAATAGGTTAGAAGAAGAAATACGACCTAAAGTGTTGCAAGCATTTGTGGTCACATGATCCACGGCCAAAAAATCTTACAATAACACATGGCATGCAGAGATAATGGAAATGAGGAGTCCTCAGGAGACTCTGCAGCAGCTTTCAGCCAAGAGTTCAGATTCTCATCAGACTTTCTTAACCCAAAATATTTTATTATTCAAATGAAAAAAGCTAAATTACTACCCACTTTTCCATGTATAAATCCTCTCAAATAGTTTTTATCTCATTTTGACAGTGTAACAGTATCATACTTTGCAATAGCTTGTTTGCAACTCTTCACCGAGGCTAAATTCTTGTCCTTCTTCTTTTAAAGGCTGCACAATTTAGACTCAGTCTTGTGCATCATTTTTTACTCATTTCCCCAAAATTAACCTCACATTTTTGGGGATCTCAACAAGAATTTAAATTTATATTTTAAAATAAAGTTATGTTTGATGTTGAAGAGCGTTTTCTGCATGTCAGCAGATTTAAAGCACAATATTTGTATTTTTTTTTTTTTTCAGAGAAGAGTGAGGCAAATCCAAAGTGACCAAATATGGTTCTTAATTGTGTGTGGAAATGCAGTTATGACAGCCATGATGGCTTTATGATGATGATTTTATACCTAATATTTATAATTCTGATTTTTATCTAGTCATTTTTTTAACTTTTATTTAACTTTTTTATTTTATAACTGTATCTATCTATCTATCTATCTATCTATCTATATATATATATATAACTTTTGAGCTATTTTTTATGTTTTCCCTTCAAATAATTTAACACATATTTACTTTTGCACATCCAGATTAATATTTTTGTAAAACTGGCACAAAACTGGCCTGCATTCAGCCCATTAAAAAAAAAAAAAAAAGTAAAGTAGCAAAGCATTAATTTAAACAGAAAAGGTGGTGCATTGAAAACCCTTTGGTGCACAGGCGCACTGCCTTTTAATACGGCAGAGTTTAATTCACTTCAGTTCAAAGAGGCTTTATTGTCATGGAAAATGCATGTTTAAAGCAAATGTGAAATTAAAACAAAAATTGTATGTACAGTTACTAAAGATCTGACACACCCACCAAATGACAGAAAATGTACCTCAAAGCCAGCTGTGCACTGTTTCAAACCATTTCTCACAATTTCAAGGAAACATGTCGTTCAACCTGGAAAATGTAGCAAAATTGTGCTGCCATTTTCAGACTGAACATGCCTCTGTGGAGCTTTCTTATTCTGGAACACATATATTGTAGATATTTGTTATGTTATAGTACCTTTTAAAAGTGCCTTTGTCATATTTTTATTGTAATTTCTCCTTGCTGTATTTATATTCTTAAGTGCTGCAGTACTTTGCCTTATTTTTATTTCCTCTTAATATTTTCAGAAAACCACTGGTAGCTGCTACGTTTTTACGAGATTTATTACAAATTGTAAAGTCCTCACTCACCACTGTATGCTTTACTCCAGGGCTGGTTGGCCATCTTTGATCTTTTATATTATGTAAAAAAATATAAACAGAAAATATATATATTTATATTCATAAAGCCATACTGGGTAAACATCCATCGTACATTTGTGCTTTGATTGAACAGAGATCTGATTGTACCTACAGTATGAGATCTCAAGACTTAGTTTTGCTGTTTATAGTTTATAGTTTAGGACAGAAAGATAAAGAATACATAAAATAATACAGGTGATAACAAAGTATGTTTGATTGCAACAACAAAAAAACAGCAATAATAGTATCCATTTAAAAGCAGAAAATGTGAGTATGTGATGTGTAAGTCGATGTTAGTGTCATAAGGCATGCGTGTGTGTGTGTGTGCATGTGCATGAGAGGGCTAATAGTTATACTGTGTTGACCCTTGAGCAGTTGTAAAAATGCATTACAATGAGTAAAACAAATGAAAACATGGACAATAATACAAGAGGAGGAAAATTACAAAACAGCAGTTAATTTTTTTTTTTCGGGCATCTTATGTAACACTTTATTGAGATACAGGTTTTTACCAGGTGGAAAAATATCATTCCATATTTTAGTTCCCCTAAATCTAATTGAAAAGTGACCTTTACAAGTCAGAAATTTAGGAAGATGAAGATCTGATGAGTTAAGTAAGTCCAGTTGTTTTAGTTTAGCTGTAAAATAAGTTGTGAACTGCTCAGGAATATTCCCTTCACTGAAAAGTATTTTGTAAATAAGAACACATACTCAAAAAATAAAAATGTCATAAAAAGTGAGAATCTGAAGTCTCTGAAATAAAGCAGCAGATGACATGTGTAACTCTGATCAGGTTGCAATCCTGACAAAACATTTCTGGAGGACCAACATTTTATGTAGAGTAGTTGGAAAAGTATTTTGCTTAAACTATATTACAATTGTACAATTGTCTCTTCGTAGTGCTCAGACTGAGCTGGGAAAAAAAAACTTTTATGTTCTCTGCTCCTCTCACTTGGAATAACCTTTGAAAAGATTTGAAATTGAGTTGAAAAGTGAATTGGTCTCTGACTGATTTTAAAGCTCTCATAAGGATGAATGAATGGGTTGGTTCTTGTCATTGTGCGTAGGTGTTCCAATATTTCTACATGAAACTGCATATAATTTATGTTTTTTTTATTGTGTGGTTGTTTGGCTGTAACTTTTTGGATGCTGCTGTCTGGGTAAATATGGGTAAAGTGAAGTGAAGTGAAGTGAAGAGAAGTGACGTGACGTGATGTGACGTGATTTAAAGTAAAGTGAAGTAGGCTAAAGTGAAGTGAAGTGAAGTGAAGTAAGTGGAGTGGAGTGGAGTGAAAAAAATTAAAAAACCTATTGGTAACAAATCGTATTCTGATTCTTTTTCTTAAAACAGGAAAAGTTACACTTAAATGCTAAAAAGAAGTCATAAATTTTGATTGTGCTTGATTTGCTTGATGATTGTGCTCATTAGGTCACATCACCTACTCAAAGCTGGGCAACATTTTAAAAACCTTCAGTTCGACTGTGCACTTTTGTTGGTTCTGTGTGTGTGGACAATCAGGGCTCTAGTTTCCCGGCGCAGCGCAGGTGGTGCAGGGTGGCGAACCCCGTGCAGAGCTAGTTTCGAGCAGCGCAACCCCAGGCGCGCTCAGTTTGGTAGTTTGGCAGACCGAGGTGCGCTGAGATGGATGTGGAGCAGGGGGAGCGCAGCCGGTGTAAGCTGAAGTTTGGCTGACCGGCAGACAGTGCGCACACATCACCAAAACCTCACAGGCAGGTTTCCAGAATATCAGGCACATTAACAATGCAATAAAAAGCCACAAAAACCACGATTCAATGCAACTATCTGCAATCAGCACATAAATGTATCTCTATATTGACTGTCCCGTCACATCTGATGTCAGATCAAAGGGGATTGGCACCGTTTGGCACGTTTGGCACGCGTAATGGAAACCCAACCTGATTTGATTAACACAGCTGCAAACTAATGAGTTCACATCCCTCTCAGCCAACCACAAACAGCCACAGCATCAGATAGGGAGTATATATTCAGCATCTGTCATCTTAGAAAAGTCAAAAGAAAAGAAACAGAGTGAGACTGCGAGAGAGAAAGAGAAAGCACGCGCACGCACAAGAGAAACGCAACATTGATTTACAATTGTGGTGACCTCCTCCCAGGCTACCTTTGCATCATCAGCCCGTGGAGGTCTGCTCGCAGCTCCGTATATTCAGACACTGTGAGCTTGGACCTTAACATAATTTCCTCCTGGGAGGAGTTTGGCTGTCTGACGCTGCTGCTCTCCTCTGCAATGGCGAATTGAGTAAACTCTCATTACGCCTTTGCGCGGCGCATTTAAGGGCGAGGAGAGGGGCTCATTTGATTGGTGTGATGTGTGTAAAACCCACTCCACGCCTTATCTCCTCCCTCTTTCCGACTTGCGCCGGTAGGAGGGACGGAGGTGGGAAGGAGGAGTAGCTGCACCAGGCGCAGGGTGTGCCAAACTTACAAAATCTGCCTGGCCACACCCAGCTGGCGAAGCGCAGGTGCACTGCGCCCCCGCCGCGCCTGGTCTGCAAAACTAGAGCCCTCAGTCTCTTCCTGTTTGTGTGCGTGAGGTGGTTCTGAGTGTGTTTTCGCTCCTATTTTTCTACATCAGGTTTAAAAGTCTCTTTGGTTTCATTAATGTGTTGCACAGGGAGGTGGTTGCTTTCAGTGCCCCTGTTGAAACTCTTGGCTGAGCCTTTTCCTCTGAGCTTTCCTTTCACTCAGGATCTCAGTTTGGAGATTGGGGAAGGGTGGGTAGATTTCCCAGAGTTTATACACCACAAGAGTGAAATTTTTCAACAAGGAGACCAAAGTTGACAGTAATCATTTTGGAACACATCACCATCAACCACATCCATAATCGATATCCTTGGTCTCAGCAGATCCAGACAGCTGCTGTGTCCCGGCTGCCAAACCATTAGAATGTGATCGCTGTCTCCCATCATAAATCACATGTATTGCTTAATACCCACACAGAGAAAACATTATTTGTGAGCCAACATTTGCCTCAAATTATACTCTGTGTAAGGGATGTTGCAAAATAAGCCCAGACGGATTAAGTCAAGGTCCAGGTGTGGGTTGTTAGGGCATTTACAGCTTCTGCAAAGATGGAGGTGAAGACTGACGTCCAACCACAGAGAAGTTTTGAGCACTGGAAATAAATTAGAGTCAGCCTGAACAGCACCAGCATTTTCATCTTGTGTACATCTTTCATAGTAGTACGGTGAATTTCTACATTTTTATCAAGTAAATAAACAGCAAAAGAAAGAAGTCCACTTCTGCAATAAGATGACAACAAAAAGATTGAAAAAGACTGGTTTGACAGGTGGATAAAAGCTTAAAATGTGCAGAATATTTAACAAAAAACAGCAAAATGACTTGCAGTAAGCTTGAATTTTAGCAATTACAGTGAGAACCTTTCTCTCTGTCTGTCAGGTCTGTGTCTGCTGGCAGTGGTGGTGATGTATGTGATGTGGATCCAGGTCTTGGACACTCTGGAGCAGTTTGCTCTTCATCAGAGAGTCTCCACTTGCCCCTCGTTTCACCTCAGTGTCCAGCACGGTCCATCTTTCCTTCTGGCTACGGTCGCTGTCTTCTTCTGTCTGCTGGCTGGCGTGCTCTTCATCCTGATTGGTCGGAGCATTCAGGGGATACAGATGGATAAAAGAGGCAAAATTCCTGATCTTCCAACATCTGATGTTTTACCTGTGACTCCCTCCGTAAATACAGAGGATTCAGTTTAAACAAGTGCCATGATGGGAATTATATGAGGCCACTAAAAAATGTACTGTAATGTAAATGTACTGATAAAAATGTACATGTTGTCCTAACTTGAGGTTTAGTCGGGCAGCATAAGTAGAAAAAACAGTGTTTTATATATTATGCGTGTGTAGAGTATGTAAAAGGAGTTTAGAGGAACTTGTTCTTTATTTGAATATTTCATTTTATGCAACTACTTTTCTACAGAACTGCATTTCATTTCATTGCATGTCAACCAGCTACAACATTGAAAGTTCATCAATAACAGTATTCCAATAGATGACATTCATAATGTGAACTTTATTACTTTTAATAAATTTAATCTTCCTTGTATTCTTCCTTTTGCTCATCTTTCTCTTCTTCTTACCATGGAATCTGCCTTTCCATGCATGAAAATAAACCAAACTTTGCACACAGGTCCAGTCCTATGCCAGAGTTCCTCGACTAAATTTTGGGGCTGATAGTCTTGGTTGTGGCGCTACAGCAACTGTCAGAAGATTAAAAGTGAGTGCAACTTTCACCATCAGTGTAGCTCCAATTGAGCCAGAAGATACTCTAACCTGCAGGAATTATTAAGTCCATCACACTGTTTTTCTCAAAAAATGCAAAACTATTTAAACCTAACTGCTCCCACATTTTTTTCTCAATTGACACCAAACTTGTGCATCAAAAACTTTTAGTGTGAACGGCTACTGCGAATTAAATAAATCTACAATGTGCATGAAAAAAGACATGACATGACATTCTCATGCTATGGTAGTGTGGTACATTTGAGAATTGACCTATGGCTAAGCCCCACCCTCAAACGTGATTAGCCAGTCACAGTGCGTATAGCCATTCCCACACACTCAGACATTCTCTGCATGGATGTCCATTGAAATGCATTACAGAAAGTCAGTTTTGTTTGGTTTTATGAGCTTTTTCTGAGATTTGAAGTTTAAAAATGGTCAAACGGTGTGTATGGGGTACATGCAACTCCGACACAAGGTATCCTGAGAGGCTGGGTGACGGGGTGTATTTTTTACACTTTAAACCACATCTCCACCGAGAAAAGTGTCTCCTTTGGATAAAGTTGTGCGGTAGACCACAACATCAACTCAACGTGAATAAGATTAACAATCTGTTTTAAGGTAAGTCAACATTGTGTTTGGGGCAAAATATTGTCACTTTGCTGGAAAGAAATATAATGTTATCTTTAACATCTCTAGCTAACGTTAGCTAAAGTTAGACAAACGTTAGCTCCTAGCTGCGTTGTTCATCATGTCACCTTGTTTGCTGGGAGTTTATTTAGCCTATTTTGTTCTAGTTTTGTACTTTGGTGATCGTTAGGGTTGGGATCCAGATCCGGTTCTTTTTTGGAAGTGGGTCCAAAGTTCTGGTTCCGCAAACGGTTCCACCACATTTGGAGTAATGGTTCCTGCAAACGGTTCCTAGATTGTCAAAAAAAAACCAAACATCACATGCATTTCCATTAGAGTGCGGCACGGGCCACATATTTCTGTCTGAACCTGACCGAGCCCAACATTATTTAATTATTAAAGCACTGAGTTTTTGTCACACAGTTGTTATGGTTACAGGCTATTTAACAGGCCAGGCGTGCGCTGTGGGTGCTCGGCGGAGAGGGAGACCTCCGTGTTTGAGATGGGTGCGGGCGGCGGGATGTCCGAGGCTTCCAGCAAGGGGAGCAGTAGAAACAAACAGCCAATGTGTGTGCCCAAGCATGAATGCATTTAAGTATTTTTTATGACATTGCTGTGGTTAATTTGAAGTAATAGTGTTACTGTAGAAATCAGAGAATCACTTTTTGTTACATATCCTCAGGGAGATGATACAAGCTCTAAATCTGAAATACACACCACACACATGTATTTTCATCTAATTGTACTGTGCAAGTTAGAATAAAGTTTTTGTATTTGTATGATTGCATTTGTGTTTATTATATACTTGTTTTTAGTATAGCAAGTATAATGAATATAATGTAGGAATCGGTAAGAGGAATCGGTAAGCAATCAGACCGTTAAGAAGGAATCGGTAAGGAATCAGAATCGTTAAAATCCTAAAGAGTCCCAACCCTAGTGATCGTACATCATTGTTAGCTGTTGTCCATAGGGCTCTAGTTAAGCTAACGTTAACTTCTGGAGCTTAGCTTCATTAACTTACCTGTAATCGCAGAGATAACAGAGGTTGGCAAACGTTATGCTGATTGATGCAGTGTAAATACTGTAGCACCAAACTAACGGAGAGACACTCTTGGTAAAGATGGTAAAAAGGCCGTTATCCTTTTCTCATATTCTGAGCCAAAAACCTTAACTTCATGGCGCTTTGATGCACCAAAATTTGATTGTTATGTCTCCAAAAATCATCAATTGCCTCCTGCGAAATGCCGTGTAATGTGACACCTGCCATAGCGCCGGTCACTGAATGTTGATATTTTGTCCGAGTGAATGGAGGGGGGTGGGGCTTAGCCATAGGTCAATTGTATCTCATAAACTGAATTTTTGACAATATTTTGAATTCTCTCCTCATGAACGTTATTGCAATCAGTGGAAATGGGGGCATCTTGAAACATGAAACATCACTTAGAGAGCAATCAATGTTTGTCAAAATAAAGTGCAGACATCTTCATGATGTCTAAATAAATTCTCAGAATTAATAATTAATTCCTTTTTTTTTTTGGTTTAGTTTAACAACACTTTGAAATCTGCCTTTACATGCAACTCAGGTGATTGTCTAATGCTGCGTTCCAGGCAAGTTTCTGAGCCCCTAAGTTACCACTTCAAGTCACAACTCACGACTTGATAGCATTCCAGGCAAGTCACGCCAAACTGTCAAACCAACATGGCAGACTGCGCAGGGTATATGTTTATTTATGATCACTTCTATCGCCAAAGGTGCCGGTTCCTTGCCCATTTGAGCGAAACGGAGGAGGAAAAACGCACATAAAGGTCACAAATGCTATTATACTTTTTATTTTACGTTATCTGTGTGTTTGGAAACATATTTTGTATTGACTTATTCTCACACTGGAAACTAGCTGTTAGAGCGGCTGCCAATAATGCGTTAACATTAGGGTTATTTTTTGTCAATTTCTCACCGAGTATCACCTGCATCAACACTGCATCCATGGGGCTGCCATTGTTGTTTAGAGGAGTAAGGTAATTGGTTTAGAGTGCTGTGTGACGTCAGAAAGCGTAAATGGGAGTACATCAATCTGGTATGAGTTCACGGGGGGTAAGTTATGGGTTTGACTACTGTTCCAGTGCACTTTCACGGGTAGAAGGTTGTAAAAACACAAGTTACAGGCAGAGTCCTGCACGGGTCCAGTTTTCAAGATCCGCCCCGACCCCACCCAGGGACGTACAAACCCGCACCCGAACCGTAAACCTGCTCATCAGGCCAATTAGTACCGCGACCCGGTTCGACCCATTGAAACACGACCCGCAGCCTGACCCGTAACCTGGATTTAAAGTAATCATTTTGGGTCATATTGGCTGAATATTGAACAGCATATCGCCACAGTTAAGGCGCCAGTAAGTAAACAACCACCTGAATGAAACAGCTCTCACAATAAAAACCTGACTTCAGCTCCATCATCAACCCTCTGTGTTCTTCTCCCATACGACTGTAAAAGCACTTGTTTGTTACGTTTAATGCTTTTAAACTTTTAATCTATGTAAAGGAACTTTACATGTGTAATAATAGACTTACTTTCTGTCTAGAGCGACGTTCAGCAGTTACGAGCCGTCACGTGTTTTTAGAATCCATCGAGGAGAGAAATAATCCATCAGGGAAACAATTCAGAAACATTATAAAGTGATAGTTGTACGTTTTATCCACTTATTTCTCAAATACCTAAATAATTATTTACTGTTTTGGAAGCGGCGCTTGTTAGACGGTGGCAGCCATGCTGATTCTGTCATCCAATCACAAATTGTGTTATTAGATGGTGAAACGCGTGTAAACAACTGAACCAATGACCGTTGCGAAATAGCGGAGGCGATCCTCAGAGAGTAGATAATGACTAAGATAGTTATCTGTAGTTTACTGAACTAATGACTGATGTGTTTATCTAAAACCTGTGATCCGACCCGCATGTTATTTTTTCCACCCAGGTCCGAACCCGGGAAATTTAAAAAAAAAAAAAAAAAAAAAAACACCCGCAAATCAGCTGTTTTTGCGGGTACCCGACCCAGTGCAGGACTCTGGTTACAGGTTGCCTGGAACGCAGCATAATAACACAGTGTGAAGCCAGTCTGTGGTTTCTTTCTTTCTTTTTTTTTTTTTTTTAATGCAAAGCACTTAACCTTTACTTGAAAGAAGGTACCGTATTTTCCTCAAATAATAGCCAGGGCTACTATTTGAAGGAGGCTTTTAATAAAAATAAAAAAAATAATAAAAATCACAGCCAAATTTGAAAATACAAATACTGTATTTTTTTATTTAAACAGCAGAAATATTGATGTAAACTTTTCTTTACAGTAAAAATCTATATTTTTAATATAGTATTATAAATAAAGTACTGTATTATTTACAGTAACAAACTTTAACAGTAAAAATATGTTTTTGTGTTTTTGTAAGTCACCACTATTTACTAGTAGTTTTTTGTGGTTCATATTCAACAGAATTCAACAGAATAATTGCCATAAAAATTGACATGAGCCATTAACAGAAGAAAAAACACCAGCTATTGTATAAACCACTGAGTGCCTTGACATCAGTGAACCATTCAGCAATCACAAGGCATCCTGATGCTTCATGCCTCAATTTAACATTCTCCTCACCACACCTTCTCCTCCTCTGTCACTACTCTGTCTGTTTCGTCAATGGCGATTATATCACACTCTTTAAGCTTCTTCTCTGCTATCTCGCGAGAAGAAAAGGTGACGAAGTTTACCAGCTTGTTGATGAAGTGCTCCGCATCCTTTTGTGCAAGTGAGGTCTGCTTTCTGATCGTCAAGTTGTTTCTTTGCATGAACCGCTCCAACCATCCCTGACTTGCATGAAAGTCGTCACCACGGCGGTCATTTGTTTCAGGAAAAACCGCCATCGCTTTCGCCTGGATCATCTTGCGAGTCACCCTTAAATGTTTGGCTCGTCGATCCAGTACCCAGCCCCGTAATGTAGCCTCCATGTCCTCACTAATGCGTCGCCTTCCTCCGCCTTGCAGTCTGGCCAGACGTCAACCTCCGCTTCGAGTTCTACCTTCTGCTTTTTCCAAGCTCTCGCTTGCCTGGCATCAATCTTAAAATGCCTTGCGGCATAATTCAACTGCAATACATACATTATAAATAAATGTAAGGGGAAGAGGAAAAAAAAATTCAAAAAAAGTTTAAATAGTACTACAAGCAATATTCCACAATTCCAGCATAGCTGAAATAATAAGTGGCCCTAAAGCCAAACCCTATAATTTGGAGTGTGACCACAGCTTTTACAAACCTCTAAGATACTGTAGATTCTTCAAGCTGGTGTGTCTGAAAGCCTGACTCATGCTTAACACTTCCGGATAAATCAAGTTAAAATTGCCCTTAAGATTTGTTCTGTGAGAGGATAAGTTGCCTATTGTCTTGACCTGTGAGGTGAGAAACAGTTTTTGAGAGGAGTAAGTGTAGCCGGGGTGATCTGCAGATCCCAGCTATGCTGCGTTGTGTTCTGGTGCTCAACGAGAGTCTGGACACACTAGCAAGTCTGGTGAACTCAGGTTTATTCCTGTTTTGAGTAAAGAGAGCAAAACGCTATCAACATGGGCTCTTTCTCCACCACAACACGGCTCTTGCAGTCAAGCTTAGTGCAGACTGACATACCGGTATATTTAAGTGTAACTTAAAATAGTTTGTGTTTAATAAAGGAAAATACAATAAAAATAAAAATGAATTACAAACATTGCCTTGTATCTGAAAGTGAATCTCATCTGTTCACAATGAATATATAAATTAGGCTTAGCCTACAGTGACACCCCTAAGGATACATAAATCATCACAGTGTGTGTGTGTGTCAACCAATCAATTAACACAAAAGAAAATACATATCTAAAAAAACAGTCCTGAAGCGGCTGTGGCTCTATGAAAGAAGTCATATTACGCCATCTTACAATACAATAAGTCTGAAATGAAAAACACATTTACAGAACACGGTAATGGGAATACAGTTCATATAAACATACCAGTTTTGAGTGTAAAGAGAGCAAAACGCTGTCAACATGGGCTCTTTCTCCACCACAACACGCCTAACATGAGTTAAAGACAAGCTTAACCGTGTATCTGGCAGGAAGATTACATGGCGAACGACAGCCCACACACAACAGACACGTGTTTTAGCTAGCTCTCTCAAACTCTCTGAAATCACTTCACAGGCAAAATATGTAAGAAAAAATACAGCATGGCTTATCTCTCTAACTGACATGAAAAATAACCGGAGTTCCATGCACCTAAATCAACATTAACCTTCACAGTTTCACTTTATGCATGAGCCGCATTAAATACATACCTCTCGCAGTCAAGCTCAGCGCAGACTGACGAGAGATCGCAATTGCTGCAATGCGTCCACTCGCAACCAGCAGAGGGCGCAATAACACAACTAATGCTGTATTCCTAATTCCAAAAACTAAGAAACATTAAGGCAATGAAGGGATTTTGGTGAAATTAGCTCATACACATAAAAAAACACAAATCAGAACCAAAAGTGTAAAGGGTACATTCTGTAAATTTTTCTGTTATATAAGAACTCAGCATGAGAAAAACACAAGACTGTATAGTTAATATATTGGTTTTTTTTCTAACTCCAAGCCATTAATGAAAAGAAAGCTTTTTTAGCTAAGCTAGGGGAGGTCAGTGGTAGCCTATTAATCACAGAACTCATCATTTGTGTTCTCTAGCTCACATGTGACATCTTGAGCCAAAATACTCCTTTCTGGCCTCCTCCCTATAACCATCACCCCACTTAGTTTCTCGTGTTGGTGGACGCTCCAGCTGTAGGCTACACGCTATGAACAGTTCTCTTTTCAATAAAAAGGAAAAGACACTACAGTAGCTGACAACTCAAAAATTATTATTGTGATGATGCGGTTTGGTAACAGTCTGTGGTTTCTGACTTGCCAGGTGGCTATTTTTACTTAAAGAGGCAACAGATAGGATTCAGGGTTTTTTTTAGCTTGACGCCACCTAGCGTCAGTGTTGTTGCGTCGCACTGTCGCAACAACCAAATTGACCGTAGGGATTGGAGATAATCAATAATATGACCCTATTAGACTCTCTAAATTAAATAAAATGTAGGCTGTAAAGCCACTGGTATACCTCTATGTATATGTAGAATGAGAAGGTGTGTGGACACTATACTAAATAAATGAGTAAAGAGACCGAGCAACAATTATCAGATTTATCTGAAGAAAAAACAAATAGTAATGCAAATAATTATACCAGAATGCACCAGTACAAACAACTCACAGTAAGTTATACCAATATGCACAGTATCAGTACAAACAACAGTAGACGCAATGGAATTATACCAATATGTAAGGGATAATGCATAGTGAGTCTGTGACTGTTGAAAAAAAGGCGTTCGCAGAGACAAACTACGGCTGTTTTCTGGAGCGGAGGAGAGGATTTTACTCCACTTCTCCTGGTCGGAGATGCTGGGTGCCCAGTAGCTGCAAAGGCTGCCCTCACATTTATGGCCAGTGACCGACATGATCTCCCTGCTCTCCAGGTCAGCTTGGGAGAGCTGTGTGGACTAATGTTAACTGATTTTGATGCTCCTCAGTCTAAGGCCGTCCCTAGCAATGGAGCAGCAGAGCAGCGTGATACCTCAAGAAATAAACACCGCAGAATTTTGTTGATTGACCAATCAAAATCAAGTATTTAAGAGTGCCATGTTCTAAGTACATGTAAACAGTCCCGAGTCTAGAATAAAGGGAACTGTATGGAAACGATGCGGCTGGTCAGAGCTCAAATTGAATGGGAAACAAAATTCAGTGTTCACTTAGCTGGGCGTAACTTAGCTGGGCGATGTACGTCGATAGCTGCCTCCGTGAGAAGAGAACAGATGGAAGGGAGAGGGGTATCACTGTCTGAGGGCTGCCATAGAATGGCAACGAGGATGTCAGTCGACCAACACTTGCTACCCGGTCCCTGGTTGTGGTGATTTGCGATGCTGGGCTAGGAATGAACTAGCAGCCAGTACAGTACAGTCCTCTTGTCTAGTTAACATTTAGCCATGTTACTTACTGATCCATTAGAAAGAAAGCTAGCTGGACACCAGTGTTGAAGCCTCTTTGTTCACGGAGCTCCCTCCATCTCTTGAACACCTGACTGAGGTTTACTCTTGTTTTTCCTCTTCTTTTATCACTCTCCTTTTTGCTCTTCTTTGCCTCCTCAGACAGAGGAGCTCCAAACTTTGTCCATCTGCCATTGTGCTTGTGACTCTACTATCTCATGCCCAACTCCTTATAAGGACCAGCTCCAGTCCCTGATTGGCTGACCGACCAATTTTGCAATACATGATGCGTTTCCTGCCGTAAAGCAGATTTTTCCGCGAAATTTTGGCACCGGTGGCAGAAGCTTATTGCAAAGATTGCAAAGCCACTAAGTCACCTATGTAAACGCTGGTAGTATGATTTTACTGTGGCTACTACCCTGTGCAACCCACATTATTTTCATAATGATATACTTAGGAATAGATGCTATCTGTTGTCTCTTTAAGTTAAAGGTGCTGCATGTAAGAATGTGGCCAAAATGGTTACTGCACTCAAATTCAAAATACTGCCGCGAGTCGTGTCCGCCCCTACAGATTCAAGGTTGCTGGACAGCGGCATGCTGGAGACTGATTTGTTTGCCCACGGGCGGCTGCCGTGGCAGGGCTGCATCGCCGCGTCCTTGATCTTCGGTTTTCCAGCGGACCGTTTGAGCAAGTCCGGCTTCTCTGCTGCTAACGCTGCTGCCAGGATACAGCTGAGGAGGAGCTGGCTGCTAATGCTATGTACCGGGACACTGCTAATGCTGCTGCCAGGATACAGCTGAGGAGGAGCCGGCTGCTAATGCTATGTACCGGGACACTGCTAATGCTGCTGCCAGGATACAGCTGAGGAGAAGCCAGCTGCTAATGCTATGTACTGGGACACTGCTAATGCTGCTTGCCATGCTGCTGTAGCTCAGTCGTAACTGTAACTGATGCTGAGACTCTACTGACTGTGTGACTGGTAGACGGCAGTGGGTGGCGCAACAGGCCAAAACACAAATTCAAAACATAAACATGATTTGCAGACTGTAAAAATGTTTTTTAAATGCGAATATTCTGGCTGTACTATTGTTGTCAGTGAGATCAGTATGTTATATTAACATTATTCCTTAGTCTCTGTGACATATTAAGATTATTTTACGACTATTTGCTTTAGATTTCTGACATATAGCTCCTTTAATGATTGGATACTTCCACCCATGGGTTAATTACTGAGTGGGCCTACAAGGACCGGAAGCTTCAGGGGGACCCCTGGCCTTCAGGGAACTGCAATGAGACAGAAAATAACAACAAAGAGACAAAACAACCAAAAAGAGACACAATTACCTCAAAGAGGCACAAAATAACTGCAAAAAGACACAAAGTCATCTTCTTCTTCTTCTTCCTAAAAGTGCCCACCCCTGCAAAGTAGCTACAATTACACCGTAGATTTACTACTTTTACTTTTTTTTTTTTTTAGTGACTGGATACTGACTCTACTGACGGGCCTATAGGGGCAGAAAGTCTTGGCGGGGGCCTGGCCTTCACCTGCAAAATGTCAAGCAAAATAACATGCACCGACCAGGAGATTCAAAATGACCAAAAATGACACAAAATAACCCCAAAAAGACAAACTTATCTCAAAGAGACACAAAACAGCTTCAGAGATTTACAAAATAACTCCAAAAAGATGCAAAACTACAGCAAGGAGACACAAAATAACCACACAGAAAATAATTACAAAGACACACAAAATTACCAAAAAAGACAGCAGTATGTCAAAGAGACCCAAAAAGGCACAAAATGAATGATCTCACAGAGACATAAAATAACTACAAAGAGACACGAAACAACCAAAAAAGTCCCAAAAATATCTCAGAGACATAAAGCAACCAAAACAAGACACAAAATTACCTCAAATAGACACAAAATAACTACAAAATAAACACCAAATGACCAGAATGGACAAAAAATGATCTCAAAGAGACACGAAACAACCAACAGAGACAAAACAACAACGAAGAGACACAAAATAACCAAAAAATACACAAAATGACTTCAAAGAGACACAAAATGATGAAAGAAGACACAAAATTACCCCAAAAAGACAAACTTATCTCAAAGAGACACAAAACAACTTCAGAGATCTAAAAAATAACTCCAAAAAGATGCAAAACTACAGCAAGGAGACACAAAATAACCACACACAAAAATTTCACAGAGACACACAAAACGTGATGCAAAAAAACAAACAAACTGTAAAGTCTGTGTGTCTTGCTCCATGTAAGAGAGGTGGGTTTTTTGCATATCTGTGCCCAGGGGCCCATCATCTCATAATCCAGGCCCTGGCTAGATGTACTCTGCATCTCATGTCTGTGTCAAATTGCTGCTGTCTTGCTGACATCATATAAAAAGTTTTAAAGATTTTTACATCAGTGTCAGTATGCTCTTTGTATAAAGTTACGTTATGTATTGGAAATTTACATCATAAGTAAAAACGCAAAGATCTGGGTAGTTGGCACCAACAGAAGTAGTAGGACAAAAAGAGTAGGACAAAAGTAGTAGTAGTAGGACAAAAAGACGGTGGTGGTCACACAGTATGACTGACAGGTGGTTGCTTGAACTGCACGGTGATAACCAAATACCAAAAGCACAAATGTGGATCTTTCCATCAGTGAGCATAATTGGAATCCTGAATTTGAAGTTGGTCATTATAAATGATTTTCTAATCTATTAAACAGATCCCAATGTGATTAATACTCCACTACTCTCTACTCTCTGCTTTTATTATAATTGATAAATCAATTTTGACAAAAGTGGAGAGAAGAAGGCTGCCCAGTGTGGACGCTGCAGGATGGAGGAGATTGAGTGTGACCGTGGCTGCCTGTCATCAGGACATCAGGTTGAAGCTCTGAGATATTGGGTCAGAGGGATGGAGATAATAATAAATTAGACTGTCATAATCCATTTTCTGACAGGAGAGCCACTTCAGGGACTCCTTGCAGGGTGTGTAAAACACATGACAGCCACTAGAGGACAGTGTTGACTCAGGATGGAGTGTTTCTAACCTCATTAAATCACTCAAGGCCTCACAATGATGTCCAACAGCATTACAGCAGAATGCGAAGTTGCAGCGTTTGCATCAGATTAGGCCTGCAGAGGATAGAACCAGGAGAGAAATTTGTAAGTGATAATTAATTCCTGTAATTTTCCCGACAAACAAAAGAAAATGATTTTTTTCTTTTCTCTTCAAGTTCAGTATAGTTAACATTATATTAGGAGGAGAAGGGGGGTTGTGGGAGCCCGCAGTCACACCTTGATAATTGGAAAAGGCAAACAGAAGTGAGACCTTGAGATGTAACAGTGACAAAAGGGAGAGAAAGGAAAGGGGAGGACAGGGAGGAAGAGAGTTGACACCACTCATCAGCGACTCTTTCAATATTCTTTCATGTCTGACGCTCCTGTGCCTCTCCATCCCTTCTCTTCTTAATCTCCGCTGTGAACTAGGTGAGTGTAATTACACCGGAGCATGTCACATTCACTTCCCCTGGCCATCACCGTGTTTAAACATCTGTCACCTCCTCCACCGACGGCCAACGCAGCCATGGGTTTCTAAAAAGGGTGATCTACGTTCTAATGAACGTGAGGAGATCCAGTCATATCGCTTGGTTTCAGTCAGAGCCGGATTGTGGCAGATTCATTACTTGTGGTTCAGGAGTGGATGTGTGTGGACTCACACACACCTTTTATGTATATATATATATATATATATATATATACACACTCATCTAGTCATCCTATACATCACATCATCACTGGGTCTTTGTCCTCAGTAGATAGAACTGTCCACAGCAATTACTCCAGGAGCAACAAAAACATCCGAAGAAGCAACTTAAGACAGCTCATCTCTTTGTTAGACATTTTGCTATAAAGTAAGGCGTTTCAAGCTAATCCAAAGGCAAAAGTGTTTTTCTGCTCTAAACTGCAACTAGCATGTTGTCTATTTATCTCCATGTCCTCCATATGGAGCTTTATCAATGCTGATTTTTGTGTAGGACACGTAGCTGTAGCCTTACCCATGACATCCTACAATCCAGTCGCTAGAAAAAATGTTGGCATTGATACAGGCATAACAACCACTTGGTTATGGTTAGTAAAAGATCCTGTTTTGGCTTAAAATACCTCATTTGGGAGGCACTGCCCCATCAGGAAAACCAGCTATGTCCTGGTGAATAACAAGCACTTTTTGGGCCGACGTGTCTTTTAATAACAACCACATCTGAGCCTAAAAAGCTGCTGGAGACACACCCACAGGTTGCTACAAAGCATCCACGATTATCACCTAAACATGTTTTGCTGTTAGTTGATTTCTATTTTTGGGATATGTAGCTTTTGCCTCAGTCCTTACCATGACATCCCACAACCCAATCACCACAAAAATGTCGGCATTGACTGTTTCTGCCATTAACACTGCAGCGTGGCTATGTTTAGGCACAAAAACCACTTGGTTATGGTTCGTATAACATCCTTATATACCTTTTTTGGGGGGCACTATCCCAGCAGGAAATGCAGCAATGTCTTGGTAAAAAACAAGCACTATGCCAGCCAAAGTGTCGTTCTGTAACACCCACATTTGAAGTCTAAAAAGCTGCTGGAAACACACCTACAGGTTGTTACAAAGCACCCATGATTGTAGCCTAAACTTGTTCTTCATACCTAACGACTGAATAGCATTATTCTAAGTCCAGATGATGTTGGCGTAAGATATTTGGAAGATGCTGGATTTTGGTCCACATCATCTGTCAGTATTCTATGTCAAATTGAAATTGGCATTAGATGTTGCCCTGACATTAAACTTTGGTCACCCAATGTCAAAACCTAAATTCAACCACATATCAGCGTTGAACGACATTGGTGGCCAGCTGGGTTGTGTTGGTTTTATGGTGCACAACTTTACTGTTCAGGCTCACTCTCACATGCTCTTATCATAGCCATTATTTTAGCGCTGACTGAATTATTGCAGCTTTAAGTCATCATATGTACAAAACGGGAAAAAATGGCTAATTTTTCACCTGCACTTAAATCACAGAGCTCATTATTTCTTTCTTAACATTTTAAAATCCGTCTATAATTAGAAAAAGTATATCTGAAGACTGATTTGGAAATCTGAACATGTCTCGGTTGCACCTTCTGTGCTCTCAGTAATGCTGCACACTATATGCTATTGATGTTGCTTGCATGTAACTATAATGAGCATATAGGCAGGTTAATGTATGCATATAATGTCACTGAATCAAGCACATGGTGTGGTGCAAAGCACAAATAATGATGCATATGGATGCTTCTGCATTCATAATATAAAAACAAATATAATGAGCATTCACTGAAAGCTGGACACAACATTTTCGTTGATCCCACCGCCTTCCCTGAATCTCCCCCGCTCTCTGCTCGTTGGTACACTCTGCTCTACCTCCACATTACCCAGAGGCCAACCCAGGGGGCGCAATTATTCAGGCCTTTGCTCAGCCAAGTAGAAGAAATTAGCCTCTTCTCCCGAACCAAGACCTTCTAACCTGCACCAGGACCTCGGGCTGCCTCTCTGACTAGCGTGACCCCCTGTGACTTCCCTCTCCAGACCTTGTTTTCCATACATATGAGCCCGAGCTGGCCGGAGCCACGCTTGGCTGCCATATGGGCTCTCCTTGCCCCGGCTGGCAGAGATGGGCTGGGGAGCTGCGGGCTATAAAATCCAACACCCCCACACCTCGGTGCACCCCTTCTGGAAGGATGCTGGTGTCCTCGGGCTGATGATGCGCTCTTACAACAATTCAACAAAAAAAAAAAAAAAAAGTCTAAGATGGTGAGCAGCTGGGCTGAGATGTGTCATTCTCTGTGGCCTTAAAAGCTGCAATTACAAAAGAAATTTAATTTAGGAATAAGACTATAAGTTGTGTAACCTATAGGCTATAGGTTTTCATATCTAAATGAGCAATTATGGAAATGAAAAAAGTTGAAAACTGATGAATTCTATTATCCAAGGGCACAGAATCAGAGCTCCTTTTATACTTCACTTGATCTTTTCTGTAATTTGCCCTCTTCTTTTTCTTCATTAAAATCATTTTGAGTCACAGGTGATTCCATTTCCCATGTCTGTGCTGACAGATCCTCCTCTCTTACCTCACCCTCTTCTCCCCCTGTCTGTCTTTGCCTACCCCCCCCCCCACACCTTCCATTTCATCTTTTCAGCCCAGTCAGTGGTGGATAATGAGGTCTGCGGCCTGGCGCTGTGCTCCCCGAGTACAGTAAGAGTTTGAAAATTGTCGAGGTTTTGCGGTTGCATCACAGTATCTTTCTGCAACCTTGGCTGCCGTTATAGGGTGTAAGCACACAAGGCGATGAAATGTTAGTGGGGGTTTTTTGTATTTGGTATTTTTATCGTATACAAATTTGTGCTGATGATTGCTGGGTAATATGTATGTTGATATTGTCCAATGTGAAGTCGTAGCTAGTTCAGATGCAACATCTGGGGCCACTGTGCAGGATATAGGAGTTTGCATTCCATCACAGACCTGTGATTATGTAATTAAATGAAAATGTTCCTGTATGCCATATCTGTTTGAAATTTGGGACTTCTGTCTCCCCCTTCTAGCAGTAAGAGTAATTACACAAACACTGTTTGGCCTGCTTATTGCATGTGCCTGCAGGTGAGCTCCCTGCCATCGATTGCTTTTTTGAAATGTATTTTAAGCCTTCCTCAGAACTGCAACTTTCTGTTTTTTTTCTGGAGCATCCTCTCTCTTTTTGGATTTTCCGCCACACTCCAAGATGCCGCTACATCCTTATGGTCTCTCCCCCATTCCTGCCCCCTTTTGCCACAGACAGAACAGCTCCAGCACTGTGAAATACATAGAGCTTTTCCTGGTGGTGATAGGCTGAGTCAGTCAAACAGGATGCATTTTAGCAGCATGAGTGACTCTTTGTAATTGTTTTCAATGAAAGTGAAGCATTTTATTTGCTGCTTTTCCATTGCTAAGCACCTTGCATTTATGTGCTCTATGTGCATCTCGTTTTTGCAGGAGCACCCTGAATGCCTCGAGTTTATAAAAAAACATAACTCAGAGCAGAAAAAGCGCCCAACTTGATTGGTGTTTTATACCATTGTCCAATCAGATGAATTGAAAGGTGGCCTTTGGTTTGGTGATGAGAACAAGTGGTTGTGTACATGGTTTGTGTTAACGTTAGCTGCAAGACATCTCTTTTCAACTTAACTACTTTCTAACGTTTTACCAACCAAGTTTGGCCGGAGTATTGACAGCAGATTGTCAGAATGTCCACACTCATCCTAAAATAAGCCTTGAACTGATGATCATCCAGGCGAAGCTCCTGGATCAGCTGGTGGTACTCCCTGTGATTTCTCCTCTTTCTGAAGGTCTCAAGTACCTAAAGAGGCTCAAAACACAGGATTGGACATTTAAGGATTTTCATTTGAGAGAAACTAAAGAATTAGTACATCATGACAATTTATAGTGTAACAAGCAGTATCAGCTGATACACCTACAAGCTTTCCAATACACATTAAAAGGTGTTTCGTGTCAGTTAAGCTGTTGTTTCCCGTTATTCCGATAACCAGTTCTGGGAACAATTGCTTCTCCTCACCTACCCAAATTTGGAGTCATGTCAGGTCATCTGCTTAAAGTCATGCCAGATCATCTAAACAATAAGAGTTTATGTGAGGTCATCAACACTATACCACACAGATCTCAGTTTATATGTCCAGTCCACAAGTGCCCTCTGCCTGTTTTGCAACCTACAAAATATTTTCTGTCTGACTGGGGCCTTAATCAGCATTGTGTGAACTTGTTGGGCAAGGGCTTGAAGCATAGACTGTAAAAATGAGGAATGTAGCTACCATGACATCACTCATTGGTCTGTGGACTCCTGTTTTGAAGCCTTTGACAATTTGGCCATTGCCATCTTGGCGTTTTAGAGCCAGAAGATATTAAGGTGAGAAGCTGGTGCTATGGAGGAGCATGGGGTGGAATTTACTAAGACACCAAGGACACTACAGACAGACACCCTGTCACACAATGTGGCCTGCCTTTGACTATGTGTAACTTTAAGCCTTAATGAAATTTAAATGGGTGAGTTATATAAATAATTGCTGCCCATACAGTTGTCATGCGTGTTGAAATTAGCTCTAGAGACCAAAACAGTTTTTTACCAGGCTGTAAACATGTCGATTTCTGCTGTGAAGTTGGACATTTTAACATGGGGGTCTTTGAGGATTGACTCACTCTTGGAGACAGCCTCAAGTGGCCATTAAAGGAACTGCAGTTTTTGGCACTTTCATATTGGCTTCATTTTTCAGCCACGGGGACTGCCCGTTTGCTTAAATGTAAGATAATGGATTTTCATTTATATGTAAAACTCCTGCACTCCAGCTTTAACAAAAACAAGGAAAAAACATTTTGATTCTTTAAATCTCATTTATTTCCTAAAAATGTATCATTAAGCAAAATGTGGAGACTGTTGCCAAATCTTTAGCTTCTCCAACAGAGCTTGGAGTCAAGTCCGCAAACTGTGTTGACTTATCAGTTCCTATGGTCAACAGATCATTATTCCAGCAGCTGTTCATAATTAATTCCAATATATTTGTGCAAATGTCTTTATTTCAGCCCTGATTACTGATTTAATTGGATAAACTGGGTGCATTTTTACACTAAAACATCGCCAACTGCAGTTATAATACATATGCATTACAAGGTTTCCCCGAGAAAAGTTGTGCAGCCCGGTGGCAAATGTCTTTTGTAGAGTGACATCAGGTGGATTCAATTTGAGCTCTTAATTCTGTCTTATTTCACATGATGAGTGAGTATCCCTCTTACAGCCCTGCATTCACTCCTCCTCTGTCCTCTCACAGTCCATTCTGTAGTCGCTCTATCTCTCCTTTATGACAGGCCTCTTACCTTGTGACTACAGATACCTGAGAGCTGAAGGCCTTATCGTGGCGGGGCCAAATGAGGCACAGGAGGAAACGATGGCTTTTCTTTATCTTTGGCCTCTTTCCTCTCCAGGCCACTATTTCATCAGGTCACCGTGTGTACATTCGGGAAGGGTAAACTGATTCTATTGAACCAGTCCACCACCTTGCCTCACCTGGGCCTTGTGGATCCAAATGGGCTTTACTTTACCCCCTGTTTCCATTTTCTCCCCCCTCATTCCCATCTCCCTCTGCCTCTTCCTCATTCCTCGCCCCCCTTTTTTTCTTTTCCCAAAGAAAACGATCAACACCGTGTACTGGAAGAGAGAGCGAAAGACGGCAAGAGAGATTAAATCCAAGTTTCTTTCATCCATGAACGCTTTCATCTCTCTCTCTTTTTTTTCAAACAGAAGGAATTATCAGCAGCCGCAACCGACACAGGGCTTTTGACGAGGGCGATGGCACAGGAGGGGAGGAGGGGGAGGAGCAGAAGATGAAGAGGAGGCGAGGGGCGGGGTGGGAAGTTAGGTGGTTGGAGAGGGGAATCCACTTCCCGTGCGTCCTCAGTTTGTTGGGTTTATCTACTGAAGGCCAGGGGTGCTCGTCTTTGTCTCACCTCACCATTTCCTCTACCTTGAAAGCATTTGATATTGAATTATTACAGTTAAAATACCATCAGGAAAGTCTGCACACTCCTCAATATCTCAATCCGACTCATGGATTGAGTGTAAAAGAGTCAAAACAAGCGAGTAACGTAGACAGTCAAAAAACACTGACTTACTATGCTGCTAATCCACCCTTCCAAAAATGTAACCAAAACTAAATAGATGATTTTTTTTTTCTCTCCTCCCTTCTGTGACACTTGGCATGACGTCTAATCTCCACTGTTCTGAGTGTTTTTTCATTAAATTTGTGTCAGGACTAATTTCGAGGGGAATGAATACAGATGTCAGGATGCCATCGAATCCCATCGCGGGGCCTTTAATGAGATAACAGGCTTTAGTCAAAGAATTAGCGCTATTGGGAAAAAAAATGAATGAGATTAGTTCAATGGGATGTGGATACAGAGTGGAACGGGGACTTTGGCTGTTCAGAGAGGGAGAGGGGAGACCAGAGTCATATCAGACCTGCCCTGCCAAATCACAAATCTATTTCCGACACTGGTATTAATTATCAAACTAAAGCTGCTGTTGCATATTGATTCATCGGGGTGCGCACTTGTATTATCTCCTATTAAGCAGGGAAAAAAAAGGAGAGATTATATGAAGCCTTCGGGGGCGTTTTATGGATCCTGTGAGACTGTTAAACCATGTCACAGACTCCAGAGCAACAAGCTCCCTGTGTTTGTGTGTGTGTGTGCCCTGCTTCTTATGTGGGCTCCAATGCATTCTTAAGCTTTAAATTTGATTATTTTGGTGAACATTTTTCAATTAGCCCTACAATCATGGCCTGGAATACATTTCTGTGCACGGAAATATGTCTGCGTGCAAACATGAGACACGAGTGCAGACAGTATTGTTTGAAGCTCAGTAAGGCAGCTGCTGCTTTTATGTTGACGGCTCCAAATGAGTGATAAGTTGCAACTTTAATATGACAACACATTCTCATCCCAACTCATCAAATACCGCCACTTTGTCAATGGACAAACACGTCAAAATATGACGTGCTAGCTAACAGCCTTTGTCTGTTTTGGATATTTGTGGACAGCGTGTGAATTCATGCTTGTTAAATCCATTGTGTCTTTTCATAATACACTTTCATTTTTAAAGGAAATGTTTAGTTTCTGCTTGTAACATTTTTTCAGAATGAACTTACAATGTAGGTAATACACCTTGAATTCCTGAAAATTCCCACAATTACTAAACAGCAGGCTCCTTGGTGAAAGTCCAGAGTTTGTTTGACCTTCCTATCTTCCATCCCACATGCTGTATACAGGCTTTTTTGCTCTTATTACAGTTGTTGCCAACAGTGTTACAAACCGCCATTGACCAAGGCATATCATACTGGTGTGAAGGGTGCCTCTCTGTGTCGGTGTTTGACGTCAACGTCCACTAACCAAGCGGCTGTGTTTAATGACCTGGGTTGTTGCCTGCAGCCTCTAAAACTGATGTACCCACTGTGTGTCATACCACTGCGACAGGTGCCTCTCTGCACCTATCTATAACACTGAAGTCGCTGAAAAAGCGGAGGTTTCACAAATTAGGAGTGAGAACATGCTGAATATGGAGTCGTTCATTTGATAAATGTGAACACTGTATCGTACTCAGGCAAGGTGTGCCGATCAATGCCTGAGTCCACTTGAAAATGTTGTCTCAATCATGGTTCATGTGTACTCTGGTACAGTACGCACCAGGTGTGATCATTACCTGTACCCAAACACACAACACACGCACATGGTTGGTTTAGGCAACAAAAACATGTGGTTGGATTGAGGAAAAAAGAACAGGGTTTGGCCTTACAGTCACACAGGAAGTAAAAACCAGCCTCTCAAGTAAAAGTTAGTGCTTGTTGGACCCATCCGCCACCCTTTCTGCCCACCCTACTTGGACTTTCGCCTCCTCAACTTTTGTTGTTGTCCGGCCATGTTTCCCCCTGCCGACACTGCCGGGTGCCATGACACGACCGAACGGCCAGGTATCATGCTGATATGAAAGGATGGCTCTTTTTGTAGGTGTCTGATGCGGGAAGTCACTGCCCAAGCGCTGGTATTCAACGACTTCGGAGTGAGACCGGGTTATTAAATGACATCCCTAATGCAAGAGAGCAGTACTGTATCCGGGATATTTTGGCTTCAATTTTGTACAGTGGGACAGAGTGGAGATACATCACCCATCTTTCTATACAATATATGGTCTGAATACACTGTAATGCTGGTATGTCCAGATCACATAAGTTGCTATTGTGCTTAAACGTCGCCTAAAAAATTTGTATTTACCACAACTCAAATTAAACACACCAACCCACACCAACCCACACCAAGATGTGTAGGGCTCTTTGGCTCTACTGTTACTTAAAACTTTAGCAAAGAAATGTCCATGCTTTACACCAACATTTCATTTGAACAAACTGGCAAAATTTACTACATTTTTATATGAAAAATCTTTGACTATGCAGTCTTAAATGGAAGTGGTCAAGCCTCAAGCAAGCCCGGTGTTGATCTTCCAGTGTCTCCTTGAAAATGGCAATGGTTGAGTCACAGAGTTTGAGAGCTTGGGAGTCTGCGTCCTTTGAGTCAGGCTACGACTCAAAGTGTGACTGCAGTGGGCAGCGAGGCAAGCTCTGTGTTATAACACCACAGCAATTGTCATTTATTTCTCACCAAAAGACGACCGAAGAGCATGAAAGGTGTGAAAAACAACCCCAATGAGCTCATCTACTGCTGTCCAGTGTAATGATAACTCCATCTACATTGACCAATGCGTTCCCCGAGGAAGGAAGGATTTGTTTCGCACCTCATGTCGAGCAAGGATTGTTGGAAATACAATTCCATGTACAGTACGCCCAGCGTGCAAAAGCCTTAGATTACCAGCAGAGGAGGTATATTACATAGTCACTGTGACCGGTGTGGGTGGTACAGCCAAAGTGATGAGACACACACACTTCACAAATAATGAGACCTCCAACGGTGTGACACCCATTTCACACATGGATGGCATCTGTGATTGGGAAACATATGTTTGTATTGATGTATAATTATGAGCATTGAGTTCCTCTACTTCCTCTAAGTTGGTGGAAATGACTCTGTGGTGTGTATGATTGAGTGTGTGTGATGGAGAGAAAGACAAAGAGAGCAAGTGTGATGCAGAAAGAGCATCAACACCCTGCTGACTGCACTCAATCACTTTCTTTAATTATACAGCGAGAACACAAGTCGCTGTCTGTCCGGAACCAAAGTCACAAATTCGTCGCGAGGTATCATCTTCTACATCACATCGTCACTTCCCACCGTCTACTGTTCAGGTGTTACACAGGTAGTGAAGCTAGAAATTATACAAGAGGCGAGAAGATAGACATTCGCCCTGCCGTTGTGATTGGGTGCGACTGTGGGTGTCCATCTTTTGCCAGGAGAAGAAGGTGCGAGAGAAACAGAAAAAAAAAAGGAGGAGCAGTGGAGGAAACCTGAAAGATTTACAAATTTGGGGGCGAAGTGGGATGGAAATGGGAAGAGAGACAGAGAGATTGGAAAGGGGGAAGGGTGGCGGTGGTTAGAAAAGGGGGAGGGGGGTGAGGGGAGGGGTTGCAAAGGGGGGGAGGTGTCGAGGAGGACGAAATGAGACCAAATTTTCTTTGGCAATCTCCGTGTTCCTGCTGCAGGTGCTGGGGCCATTTCACTAAAGCAGGGCCAGACGCGAATGTCATTAGTTCCTGAGCCCCAGGTGAATTTGCCACAGTTCCACATGATTAACCCAGATAATTGTGTGTTGATAGCGAGCATGGTCGATGGAATACAATTTTCGGGCCCAGATTCCTAAACAAACAGCTCAGCAGCAGCAGCCGCCGCGGTGAGCCAGGGAGACGGGATAACGGTGGCGGTGGTGGCAGCGGCAACACTTGTGATGCTTGCCGCGTTCACGTACAGAGGTTTACAAAGAGAGGGGAAAAGAAAGGGGGGCACAGAGGGAAGACGCTTCATGAAGAGGTGGGAGAAAAGTCAGGTCAGCCATGGGTGACACTGAAAGACAGTGGCTATCATTTCATTCGCAGTTTTAATTCATCACTGTTATTTCAGACTTTAAATGTATCATGACTCTGCAAAAATAAAGCAGGTCTGCAGGCTAGATTTTTGTGTCTATTACAGGCAGGGCCATAGAAATTAAATTGACTAATGATAAATCAGATGGGAAAATACTAAAAGTTTCCCTCCAGACATATTTTAAAGAGGACCTATTATGCTTTTCTGCATTTTGTTTCTTATATATAGTGTTACCATGTCGAATATTCATAATAAGTGTGTGGGCAGAGTTTCAAATAATCAGGTAAATGCATGTAAAAGTAATCCCTGTGAGCAAAAACCTCACGCCTCAGTCCGTTCTGAATACTCTGTTTCAAACAGATATTTCTACTCTGGCTACAGTATGATGTCATAGTGTGATTGATTCCTTTATATCGAGGGTGTCAAGCATACGGCCCATGGGTCAGAACAGGCTTGCCAAAAAGTCCAATCCGGCCCACTAGATGACTAGACTGAAGGTGCTTTCACACCTGCCCTGTTTGGTTTGGTCCAATCAAACTGAAGTTTGTATGCCCCCTAAGTGTGGTTCATTAGGGCAGGTGTGAACACAGCAATCCCACCAAAACAACCAGACGTAGACCTTCTTGAAGAGGTGGTCTCCATCCGGTCACAAACGAACTCTGGTGCAATTTGTTTCTGGTGAGAACGTGTTCCGACCTCGATTCGAACCAACTGCAGTCGCTGTTTACCTGTGTTATAAAGGGATGGATGTCTACAATATGTATTCTTGACACAAAAAAGGGAAGATATTGGAGCTGATGTTACTCACTATTCAATGGTTTTATTGGCCCAGCCCACTTGAGATCAAATTAGGCTGTATGTGGCCCATGAAATAAAACAAGTTTGACACCCCTGCTTTATATCGTCATCTGCTCCAGGCACGCTACTGCAAGTATTTACATTTCGTAGCCCACACTGCCACAGAAGCTACATGCTAACATCAGGGAAACATGTAAACTTGATTGGCAATGTTGTAAATTTCTCCCCTTTTGAAACTGTGATGTATTGAGTTGGTTGAGGTACGTTTAAATCTCAGATTTGAGGGAAGTGCATAGAAATCAGATTTTAGAAAACTTGATGAGGGAGTAAGACAGAATATACTTGATTTCTTCAAGATATGGACAAGAAACCAGCCATTTTGTAAAGCAAGGAGGGGAGGCAGATTTCTATTCTTGCAAATTAACCCTTTTTGCTATGACTACACCAAACATCAGAGCTTGTTGTAATGCAGGGTGAAGAATATTTAGAACCGTCCAGTTTCACAGTGAGGCAATCAGGGACTAACTGTCTACTATTTATGTTACTATACAATTAAGAAATATCTGCCCAGAAATTCCCGAGTTTGGAGCGAGAACAGAAACGATGACCTAAGGTCCCCATGCCTGACTTACACTTGTCACATGTAGCAGAGACATATTCTTTTCAATTTGGCCTTGGAGAAATGCAAACTATGGATGACTTTAAACTGGGTAGGTTGAAGTCTAGCATTAATGGAACATGTTTTTGGTTGAGGGGATCTTTAATTTTAGTCAAATTTACCTGCAACAACTGATTTATTTTGGCCACTCAGGGGCTGTAGTTTACCTGTTCTGTAGATACAGAGCAACATTAGCTTTTGGTAGCTGTAGCCTTGATTACAGTCGAAGTAATTACATAAAATGGAGAAAATAGATTAATAAAAAAAATGACATTCCCATAGGATTTGCGTGGATTGTCAAATGTCTGTTTTACTTTGCTGTCTGCATTCACCCTTGCAATTTGCTTTCAGACTTGCTGAGCAAGCATGAAAATTGTGACACCCACTGTATATTCTCGGGCTTATACGATTTATAGCTTGATGTACTGCACTATGGAATTCATCAGCGGGGTGTGAGAATTAGCTGGAGGTGAGATACTGAGCTGAGTAAACACACAGAGGATACAAACACATACATCTGAAAGGATATAGAAAGTTGGTGGTGTGAACATACAATATTGTCTATAGCCTATGCAGGAGGAGACTGACTTCCATGAAGCTTATATGCACTCATACATGCATCGATCGAGAAGTCTACATATGGCTGATGTTGGATGGATGGTGCTTTTCTGGTTTGGGGTTGATGGGACATGCAGTGCAATGTTTAGTTTGGTCGGTGACAATCAGTGTTCCTCTACTTTCTCCATAAGAGTGAGTGTGTTGCCTTCTGTACATACACACTACTGTCTGACCTCACTTCAGTAGAGGTATTTTTTTTCTTCTTTATGAAGTACATGTGCAAAGGAAACATGTTTTGCAATAGTGTTGCAGGTAAAATATTTTTTAACATTAAAAAAATGATAAAACTATTACTTGGAATTAAACAGCAGTCGCTAGAAAAAATGTTAGCATTGTACGTGTCTGCAAAACACGGCTATGTTACATTTAAGTATCATACGTATGATGTAGCTCATATTAGTAGTCCCAGTTTCTCAACAGGAGGAGAAGAGGATGGTGGATGGTGTGATGCCTAGGCAAGATGGCTACCAAGCAGCAGACAGCAACAGACCACTGTTTAAGACAAAAATTATTGATACTTTTACTGAGTTTGGGACATTTCCAGATGTATTTGTCGCAACAAAAGTGGGTATTTTGTTACAAAAGCAGGTATTTTGTAACAAGAGGTCGGGATATTTCCAGCTGTGTTTGTAGCGACAAAAGGGGGTATTTTCTGATGAGGGGTTAAGACATTTCCAGCTGTGTTTGCACTGAAAAAGCGATTCGTTTTTGAGGAGAGGTTGGGACATTTCCATCTGTATTTGCCCAAAAGTGGGTATTTGTAATGAAAAGTTAGAACATTTCCAGCTGTGTTTGTAGTGAAAAGCAATTATTTTTTAATGAGACTTTCAGCTGTATTTGTCATAACAAAAGCGGGTATTTTGTAACAAAAGCAGGTGTTTTGTAACGAGAGGTCGGGACAGTCCCATCCATGTTAGTAGTCACATTACCAGGTATTTTAGGCCAAAACATGATGTTTTCCTAACTAAATCTTTTAGTGTCCTAAACTTAACCACATGTTAACCACGGCATTTTTGACAACATAAAATTGAGAACTGAAATGTAAAGAAACATTTTTAAACATATCATCTACATACATGTATGAAATGTACAAACGTATCATTTCTGTAGTTTGCAGAAATGTACACTGCCAACATTTATTCTGGGTTGTGAAGGAAGTCAGACTAGTGCAGCTGATGCATCTTTAAAGGAATAAATGCCTCTGTGAACAAAACCCCCGCTCAGTCTCATTGCTGCTAAACACCAGTATCCACTGTCTTGTGAGGCATAAGATGAGGATTGAATCAGGTAAGAAAAAAGAGAATTCAACCTGTTAGATGCTGACAACACCTGTTTTACGAGAGGTATGCACCTTAATCTTGTTTTTAGGCACACGCGTGCAGTCTTGAGTCCCAGGAAGACGGTTGCTGTAGCCTGCCAAGTGAATTTGTAAAACATCATCAAAGAAGAGGATGAGGAGTAAGAATCACTGGGGTTTGTGTTCCCACCAGCAGAGAGATAAAACAAGTCAGGGAGACAGGTACGGAGGGGAGGGGAGAGTGAAGGAGCAAGAGAGACTGGCAACAAGGAGAGAGGAGAAAGAAAGAAAGAAAAGAAGCAGAGACAGCCAATCTCCCTGGTGCATTCTGGGAGTTGAACCTGGCAGGAGAAATTAGCGCCGTGTGCACTAAGTGAAAGGGATAATCCCTCTCTGACGGAGAGGAGAGGTGGGGAGTGCAGTGCAGTGCAGCAATGATCCCTCCTGTGTTCCTGTGATTTTTAGGTTCCAGGTTTATTTATTAAGAGGATAAGTCCTTCCTCTGTATGCAAACCTCATAGGCGAGAGGGGTTGCCGTCACTCTGGTGCCAAGACGGTGTTGATTTGAGGGTCTGTTACTTGCCATGATGCTGGCTACAGGCCCAGCCAAGGCAATCACTGGAGCTGAATGGGATCTAACTCCACCTGTAGGCACAAACAACATAAAACTTCATGAAAACTAAGGACAGACCTGAACAAAGACAATGGTCTCTTGGACACTTGATGATTGCTGTGGTGATGTATTGATACTTTAATAATCTCTGTGCTGGTATGCATGGCAGTGGGACAAGATTTTGGTATTAGAAGTGTTCTGGTTTCTGTTTGTAGTCCATTTGTATTCGAGGATTTGTCACATTTGAGCAGCTGAAATGCGACTGTAGAACCCATCGGCTATTATCCAACAATGATTTAGCTTTATATTAGATTTCTATAAAATTATCTGCACTCATATGCATACATTTGTTCATAAAGACTAGCCTGGATATCCGCTGGCTACCCTAGATTTCCCCTAGATATTGTCCGTTGCTCCCAGAGGTTTGTCATCATCAGACCAATAGCTGATAGGTTCTGAGATTGATACTTACGTGTCTTGTGTATAGGATTTAGTGGCTTGTAGTGGTGGGGTTGCAACCAACTGAATCTTCTCCCATGTGCCAAGCATGGAGGAGAGCTAAAGTGGCTGACATGAAAACACCAATGGTCCTGTCTATAGCCAGTGACTGCTCCATACATAGATGAAGCAGTCTGTTTCAGTTCAGTTCAGGTTGGCACTCATTTTCCCATTTCCATCGTAAAAACTTGTGGATGGTACCAATGGAACTGTTCCTTACTGTCCCCATTGTTGGTCACCCCTCTGTTGGGGTACCTAGCACACAGATCTGGTACTAAAAGGTGGAGCTGTGAACACTGCAGTCCATTCAATGGAGAACCGTCACTCTTGCCCTGGGTTGAGGTGTGGCTTGTTTTGAAGGTTGTGAAACCACTGTTCATACTGTCTTGCATACATTAATAAACTATAACTATAAAATGAAAGGATGTTTTGCTGCCTCTCACAGCAGCTATAAACTGAGAAAAATTAATTTCAGCGGATGCCACTGATTCACCTGCTCTCGGCTTCGGCATGTCATATTAAGCGCTTGGGAATAAACCTGTCTTCGAAGGCTCAAAGTCACAACATCATACCCATGACAGTAATGTTACTCAATGCATGAGTGGACGATATGAGTCCATCAACACACCCCAAATTTCAATATGACAACTTTGACCATTACTTTAGATTTTATTGTCTGTCTTGGATGACACACACTTTTAGTAATTAGTGGATTCTTCCCAGTTCAAGTAAAATTTAAGATACAAATATCCACCTTTAAAAATTATGTACAATAAAAATATAAAAACAAAATAAGACTCCTGGATGTGTCCGTTATTTTTTTTTTATCTTTTTTTTTTTTTTTTAAAGTATATATATATATGTGTGTGTGTGTACATAAATTTCGACCGTGTTATGTGAACTGCATATCTAATTCTCACTTGGTGAAAAAAGTTTGTTCTGGTTGGCTACAGAAACACTAAACCCCTACATTTGCCTAAGTAGGACTCAATGCAAAAACCTGCTGTTTTTAAATACCCCACTGCAAGAGACTCTCACTGCAGCCTGTTAAATAAAATGTAGATGTTACTCAATGTCAATAGTGATGAGAAATACAGTGAGTGCTGGACGGAGCAGTGAGTGAAAACAACCTTGCCCACATTTATTAGTACCGTCTGCGGTGGAAATTGAACAGATCTTGGGTCTGGGTACATGTCCGCAGGAATTACTTTAGGTTCTAAAGGTACTATACCAAAAGTTTCGGGTGGTTATACACCAATGAAAGCATAGTCATAAAAATTATTTTCGATTTCTGCCAATAGATCCCCCTAAATCCTACACACTGGACCTTTAAAAAGGACTATAAAATGAAACTTTGTTCTGAATTTTAAAGCTGCTACAGGAAAGATTAGTGCCCAAACCGAAGTACAGGTCCATAAAGAAATGGCTTTCCCAGCTTGGTGTGAAAGAACTTGACTGGCATGCATTGAGCCAAGAACTCAACCCCATCCAACACCTCTGGAAGGCTGATCCCAAGCCAGGCCTTATTGCCCAACACCAAAACTTTTGTGGAAAGTCTTCACAAAAGAGTGAAGGCTGTTAAAGCTGCATATTAAAGCTCATGGGTTTGGCATGAGATGTTTAGCAATTACAAATGGATGCAATGTTTGGGTGTCCACATACTTTTTATGCCTACAGGAAGTGAGGATATTGTGGCTTTTCATATTCATGTGGATGTGCCAGGTAGAGGATCTACGTATGGAGTAATCACTTGCTTTTGTCTTATAAATTAAAACGATGCCTCTCTTACTTTGGGTTGTTTTTCTTTTATATACAACAAGGTCAGTATTCACCAAATTAGGGTAGGAGTGCTAATCTTAAACTCCCACTCCAATATAATCTTGTTTTTGATATGTGAGGCCTGAAGTTGCCATATAGACACAAACAATATTCAAAAGGATTCTTACACACGGCCACCAGCTGTTGTGTACACCCAGAAATGTCAGATTTGGACAGACTTAAAAGATAGGGAACAAAAGAAAGCCCTTCTTTACATGTGCATCCCACTTACTCAGCGCTGATTGAATGATATCAAAGGCTAACACAAGATCAACCCTCCTACACACAC
Organism: Epinephelus fuscoguttatus; assembly: GCF_011397635.1. Taxonomy (NCBI): domain Eukaryota; kingdom Metazoa; phylum Chordata; class Actinopteri; order Perciformes; family Serranidae; genus Epinephelus; species Epinephelus fuscoguttatus. The sequence goes on from NC_064775.1 coordinate 19,775,460, forward strand.
CTCATAAATAGATCTCACTCTCCAAAAGTGTTTCTGTACAGTACACAAGATATGGCAAGCCACTGTATAAATTATGACAAGAGAGAAATGAAAAATGAATGCATTGCAAACACAATCTATTGAAACTGAAAGAGCGTATCAATTGCATAAATATGTTTACTTGCATTGTTTTTCATTCTGTGAGGAAAGTAATGACATCAGAGGCAGTGTAGTTTGTGTCTCAGGGTGTGTTACCACACTCGTGTCCATCTGTCCATGTCTGCTCTTGATCACTGCAGGAACACAGATCACTTCTGTACTTGCAGAAAGTTTGTTGATGTTATTATCTACCCAAATGGAAACATTATTCAGTGGAAATTGTGTTGAAATAACAAATGATCATATAAACACTTCCTTTTCCTCAACTTGAAATACATATTCATGCTCTGACAGCCTCTCGCGTCGTGCCCCCCCTCGTTGATGAAGCGATATTTAGTTTGTACGAGAGCCTGCAAGCCAGATCCACTCATGTGAAATGGCGAGTGAGTGAAAAAACATTATTTTAATGAAATGTGACAAAACTGCTTCATCACTAACCATCTTTTTTCACATTTTTCAGCAGGAAATTAGGACTGAAATCAGCCCAGTCGCCGGCAAACCATGGATATGTTGCATTGGTATGTTTCATAAGTATCATATAAATGTTTCTAAAGTGACATACGTAGTATTTAAGATGACTTTGCTTTGGGAGTTGGAGGAGACAGTGGATGGCATGTCACTGAGGCGGGATGCCTGTGAAACACTGACCACTGTTAGAGAAACAACAAAACCAGTTGTTTTGTGATGACCTGTTGCTGTTTCTCCAGAGGCTTTCTAATTTTTTCAATTTAATTTATTTACTTTATTAATCCCCCTGAGGGGAAATTCAATTTTTTCACTCTTTTGTCATTAACACATAAGTGCAAATGACACACACATGCACAAACAGGACCTATACATGCACAAAGTGGAGCAGTTAAAGGGTGCCTTGCTTAAGGGCAGTGCCCAGGAGGTGAGCTGGCAACTCTCTAGCCACCAGTCCACGCTCCATATTTGGTCCGGACGGGGACTTAAACAGACGACCCTCCGGTTCCCAACCCAAGTCCCTATGGACTGAGCTACTGCCACCCTAGTCACCAGACATGGTTGTTGCTGTGATTCCACCAAGGATAGTACCACAAAAAGCGATTGTTTTTTTTTACCAAGACATCACTGCATTTCCAGGTTGGATGGTGCCATGAAAAGTGGTTGTTGCGACTGTTTTTTACCAAGGGATGGCTGAGTTTCCAGCTGGGAGAGTGCCACTAAAAGCAATTAATGAGGATTGTTTTTCACCAAGACATTGCTGAGTTTCCAGCTGGGAGAGTGCCACAAAAAGCAATTAATGGGGATTGTTTTTCACCAAGACATTGCTGAGTTTCCAGCTGGAATAGTGCCATGACAAGCAGTTGTCGCAGCTGTTTTTTTATCAAGACATCACCAAGTTTCCAGCTGGGATAGTGCCACGAAAAGCAGTTGTTGTGTCTGTTTTTTTACCAAGCCTTTGCTGAGTTTCCAGCTGAGATAGGGCCATGAAAAAGTGGTTGTTGCGGCTGGTTTTTAAAAAGACATTGCTGAGTTTCCAGCTGAAATAGTGGCTCAAAAATCGGTTACCAAGACTTTGCTGAGTTTCCAGCTGCAATGGAGCCACATAAAGTGGTTGTTGTGGTGGTTTTCTACCAAGACATTACTGAGTTTCCACCTTGGATAGTGCCACAAAAAATGGTTTTTGCAGTTGTTTTTTGCTCAGGTGTAACTGCATTTCTAGCCAAGACAGTGTCACAAACAAGTGTTTTTATACTGAGATACAGCTGCATTTCCTGCCAGATAGGAGCACTAAAAGCAGTTGTTTTTTACTGAGACTTCACTGCTTTATCTTCCGGGATAGCGCCATAAAAAGCGGTTGTTTTTCACCAAGACATTGTTGCAATTCCAGTCGGGATAGTACAACAAAAGTGTTTTTTACTCAGACGTCACTGCATTTCCAGCTTAGCTGGTGCCATGAAAAGTGGTTGTTGTGGTTGTCTTTTACCAAGACAGTGCTGAGATTGCAGCTGTAATAGTGCCACAAAAAAGCATTTTTTTCCCAGACATCACTACATTTACAGCCAGGACAGATGAGAAGTGTTTGCTTTTTTAACTGAGACATCACTGCTTTACCTACTGGGATAGCATCATGAAAAGCGGTTGTTTGTTACCAAAACATTGCTGTGTTTCCAACTGGGTTAGTACAACAAAAAGCTACTTTTTAATGAGACATCACTGCATTTTCACCTTGGATGGTGCCATGAAAAGTGGTTGTTGTGGTTGTTTTCTACCAAAACATTGCTGAGTTTCAGCTGGGATAGTGCCATTAAAGTGGTTGTTGCAGTTGTTTTTTTTACCAAGACATCACTGCATTTCCAGCCGGGACAGTGTCATGAAAATTTTTTTTGTTGTTGTTTTTTTTACTGTTTGGGTAGTGGCACTAAAGGGGGTTGTTTTTTACTCATTGCTTTACCTGCTTGGAAAGCGTTTAGAAGAGTGACATTGCTGTGTTTCCAGTTGAGAAAGTCATTAAAAGTGGTTTTTTTTGTTTGTTTTTTCTACTAAGATAATACTGTGTCTCTAGGTACCATGAAAAAGTGGTTGCTGCAGCTGTTTTCTACCAAGACATTGCCCAATTTCCAGTCAGGATAGTGCCACAAAAAGCAGCTGTTGCTGTTGTTTTTTTACCCAGGCATCACTGCATTTTCAGCTGGGACAATGTCATGAAAAGTTTTTTTTTTTTCCCCCTGAGATATTGCTGCATTTCCTGCCAGGATAGTGCCATGAAGTGCAGTAGTTTATTAAGACATCTCTATGTTTCCAGCCAGGATAGTGCCATCAAAAGTGTTTGTTTTTTTTCCTGAAAGGACATCATTGTGTTTTCATTTCCTGCTTTTTAGCCACTAAATCTGGGTATTTTAAGCCAGAATATGATCTTTAACCAAGTGTTTTTTGTGCCTAAACCTAACCACACATCAACCACAGCGTTGTTGGAATGTGACGTTTATCTGCAACATGATAATATACACATTTAACATATCCGTGGCGTGCAGAAATGTACAATGTCAATATTTACTCTGGCAACTGGGTTGCTTAAAGAAAAACATCACAAAAAAACTAGGCTACTTCCATATTAGCATAACATGCTAAACTGATGGTGAACATGGAAACATTATACCTGATAATAAGCATTATAGGGTCCTCTGGAGACATTGTCCATGCTGGGCTACTGAATGCATTCAACTGCACAGTGCACCCCTGTTTGCCCCATCCACACACGCTTTTTTTTCTTCTTTCTTTTCAGTTCTAGGCCAATCTTTTCTCCGAGCAAGCGCTTGCCGATGAACATCCTTGGGCTAACGAGCACCTCATCGATTCGTTCAGGACAAGGAGAGATAAGAGAACAAACAGGTTGAGAGGCGAGGGAGGGGGATGGTGGGGTAAAGAGACAGGGAGAAGGAAAGAAGAAGAGCAGCAAGAACCAGGAATTCAGACAGCCATGTTTTAGAGCTAAAAGGTCTTGGGTTCGTTCGTCCTGTAAATTGCCTCTGAAGCAGATCAGGATGAAACACCTTATTATATGTTAAATGTCAGGGCCGTGTCATTAACAGGCTGCTCACTTGTATGACTGAACAATGATTCACCGGGCTGGAACTGTTCCTGGTGACACCTAAGTGTGGTGTTGGTGTCACATTACCACTGTACCTGTGAGGAGCATTCACGCTGCTGATAAGTTCTTAATGATGTCATCTCTCTTTTCATCTGCAGGGAAGCCTCTTGCTAACAGTGAGCTGACAGAGTCTGTCTTACTAAGTGACAAAATTTTTATTTCAACTTCAAGCAAGTTAAACTCTGGACTTGAATGGCAATGCAACTGTACAGTTATAATTTCAAAGGCATAACATGGGCCTGAAAGTGAAAGTAGTTAGATCAGGAGTCAAGAATTGGTCATCACTTGTAAACATTATTTTAGCACTCATGTCACAAAATCAGTGCAAATATTCACTTCTTCTTCGAAGCTTCGCTCAGTGTGGGGCAGTTTACTCAGACTGAAGGCCGATGTGACACTATGACAAATCTGACCTTTTGCTCTTACACATAAGTACAGTTATATATTTAAGGAAACTGATTCTTCTTACGCTCTGATAGTTAGTATATATGAGTTGTATGCATGAAGTAGTGTTGAAGCGCTGGACCACACCTAGGAATTGAGCACATGCATGCACAAGTATGGTTGTATGAATTTACATGTTATTCTGATTGTTTTTATCCGATGTTTCAGTCATGTGATATTCGGGGTGATACTTTACGCACTACCGGCGTTTGTACTACTACCTTTTTGTAAATGTATTGTATTCCTGTGGTGTCATTTTGTACTGGTTATGAAGTATGTTGTACTTAGTTTCTGTAAAATGTTTAAAATGAACCCTTGAATAATTTTGCTAATAAATATTTCATGAGTAATAGTTGGTTGCAACTGATATTAGTAAATAAAAACAAACTTTTATGTCGTGATAAGAGTGACAACACTTTACGAGGCTACTGTGCACAGCTATAAATAAAGGTGTGCCTTAGCCACAAAAAGTTTGAAAAACACTAGGCTAGACTATGAAAATGTTGCAATGTTTCATTTCCTGTAGACATTGTGGATGAGGCACAAGCTGGCCGAGATTAACAGGCTGGCTTTGTCTGTGTCTCAAATGCATCACAAATAAAAAAAAACAGTGAGGAGAGTGATACATATTTAGTATACAGTTGGCTGCAAAGGCTACTAGCAGCTTTTAAGGTTAAATATTTTCTTGCATATTACTCAATGCATGAGTTGACGTAGTGAAATAGTCAACATACCTCAAATGAAATATGACAACTTAGATGATTGGATTTGTTTTTATCGGCTCTCTTTCTTGACATATGCTTCAGTGATGATTGGATCATCAAGTGCTTAAAAAAAAGGTGCATAAATAGAGTGATGCAGGAATGAGTCGTAAAAACCCAGAAATGAGTTAGCATTTTACAACTCACGGTTCCTTCGTTTTGAAGTCAGTGGGTTTTTTGAATGGGTTTTTGGTTAGATGACTGAAATAAAGTCTGTGGTTAACACAAGCTTAAAGCCACAGTGTGTAGGAATTTCTCCCATCTAACGCTGAAATCATATTTTGCATTCAAACGGATAGCACACTCTAGCACCTCACTGTTTCAAACGTATTGCAACAAAAGTAGCCGCTGTGTACCAAAAAGCTATGGTAACATTGATGAAAGCATGTCATCTGATACTTAATGGAGTATTCATTCAGGCTCCTACACACACAACGCGAGAAATACCCTCCTCACCATGCTGGCTGTGTTTACAACGTAGGACTGTTGGGGCGGGTGTAAATCAAAACAAACCAATCACGTCTTGTCTTATGACAACTGACAAGTGGCTCAACCTCACACACCTCATCCCTCTTCTTGCATCAGCCACCAACATCAGCTAACAGCTGTTAGCAGTGTTGTCCGCTAACAGCTGTTAGCCGCTGTTAGCGGCCAGCGCCGTTGAAACAGCTAACGACTAACAGCTGTTAGCGGCCAGCGCCACTAACACTGGCTTACAGCGGTGCTGGCCTGTGATTGCATTACCTTTCTCCTTCAGCAGCTCTCTCCACCTGGGAAAGGCTACCCCGATGTTCGCTGGTCACGTTGCCTTTTTGATCCCTTTTACGCTTTCATGGTGACAGGGATTCCGTCTCCCGTGATGCTTCATATGCATGATCCTGCATTATGCTCAAAGAGTGGGACTTTGTTATGCTGCAGTAGTGCCGGGGTAGTAGCGAAGCGCCTCTGCTCCTCTCCCTCGGCTTCTCAGTCACGCAGCGCTGGCCTGGCTCTCAACGAAAACGCCGAAGGTGGGGCTGTATGTCTGGGAGCTACCCATTGGTTCGACAGCCCATTGGTTCGACATCCCATTGTTCCGACCATATTAAACTCATTGTTCCGAAAATTGTTCGGAACAATGTTTCGGAACAAACATTGCAATGAAAAATTGTTTCCGTTCCGAAATCATCATGACGCCCTGTGGTTAAGGTCTGGTTAGGTTTAGGCACAAAAACCACTTGGTTAGGGTCAGGAAAAGATCATGGTGTGGGTTAAAATGAAAAAGAAAGTGGCAAACACAATAAGCCGTGAGCCTGCTCCGCCTCGAGCCGGTCGCGGCGCACCATACGCCCGCTGTGAGCCGTTCAGCGCCGCGGACAGTCGGACTAATGGGATGTCGAACCAATGGGCTGTCGAACCAATGACATGGATCCGTATGTCCTTTGCTGGTGGATGTATTCTCAAGATGGCAAAACGTTATGGAACCCCCCAGACAACTTTCCCACACGATGTATAAACAAATCCGAAATTCTCCTTTTACGAGAATAAATCAGATTATTGGTGGAGGTGTTAGTACACCAATGATGACATATTTATGAATGCAGACATCGATTTTTGCCAATAAACAACTGAAAATGTTACACTATGTCCATTTAAGAGGCATAAGATATCTCAGTAAATGTCCCACTCATGAGTTTTGAAATTCTGTGTCTTAAAAAGGGCAGTTGCCAACATGTGTCTAAATGAGACTACAGAACAGCATCATGTCATCACAGCTTTACAGTCATGCGTCCGTAGTGTAGTTTGTTTATAGCCTGATGTTTGTTAGGGTTTTGGCTTTACCTCTCCCTTGTGTTTCCTGTGTCCCCCTCCAAGGGTGTTTTCACACTTGGTCCTTTTCAGCCCTCTTAGTGCACTCAGAGTGGTGAATCAACATTTTCTGGGCATATGTGAACACTCCAAGAGAACTCAGACCCCTCTGAAGGGCTCCATAACAACACTGCAGTGCCACATCAAAGTAAAAACAAAACAATGTCAATATATATTATATACAGGCTTTAGTGTGAACAGAAAGAGGACTGAGTCCCAATCAGAGCTGAAGTTGACCAGAGAGAGAACTGAGTCCTTTTTCTGTTGCTCCACTTTTTGGTGCACTTTAAGAGGACTGAGTTGGTTTGTTTAAAAAGGACTATATGTGAAAACACCCCTAGTGTCTCATGTCTGTTTTAAGTCTGTGGGGCTGTCCCATTTTTCCACACTTAGCTGAGTGCGCTTGGTTACGACAGACTTTGGTGACGTTTTGCCACGCGGAACGTACATTTGCCTATAGTATTCAAGCATGTATTAAGTGGCCAAGTATGCAGGGATATTTAAACAAAATTGGGACAGACTTGACAACGCCCCTTACATTGCGCATTGTTATTCTCCCGGAACAAAAACATTATCCAAACATGATCCAGTTTAGAAGAGGGTTTAAAGAAATAATTTTCATGTAGGGATGAAAAAAGGTGTGGATAATCAGCAGGGATCTGCAGCTGTGATTTATGTTGAGCTGATGTATGTATGTAGCCTATATGGATATATGAATATATTTTCATGTTGGTCCATGAACAATTCATGATATTTCTATGACATGCATTTAAGGAAGTCAGTTAATATGCTGGCATATAGCCTATAACACTACGTTGGATATCTAAAGTAACGTTAAAGATTATTAATTCGTGAATAAAAGGGGTAGGATTAAATAAGTTAACTACTGTTTTGTAATATTTGTCATGTTCGAAATAAAGACATCTATCAAAAGAAATGATGGAGCAAACTACTCACCTGTATCCATCAGCTACAGTATTTTTAGCCCCGGTAAACAGATAATCGTTTTCCGAACTGGAACGTTTGTTCCATGGTCCCTATTTCAGATCAATTCTGTCATTAGTAAATAATTCCAGGGCAAAGCTTGATGTGAATTTCCTCACCACAGACACATTAACAAAGCATGTACCATAAAGGTATGATATGAACGGGACTATGATATAAAGTTGAATTTATAAAACATTTTTCTTACATTGAAATTTCTTCGGCGGCATCTCAGTCGAGATCCCGATGATGGCAGACTAACTGAACTATAGTGGGCAGACTTTACCAGCTTCTCCTTCTTTAGTTTATTGGTGGAACTCATTGTGGAATGCATTGTGGGATTTATACTCGGCCAAATACCGCTCAGGTGCGGTCTTACCGTAAGTGTGGTTAAAGTACAAATCAAGCGTACTGCACTTTTGGTCGTCGTACAAATGGGATACTTTTATGCACTTACACTAAGCACATGGACGCGCACGTCAAGTGTCCAAGTGCATAAGTGTAATGGGACAGGCCCTGTCTCTGAGTGTTCGCTGGGCGTGGCCTCCTGGTTCCCTCCTCCTGCCAATCCTCCTGAGTGCCAGCAGCTGCTGAACCTGCACATATGAACCTTATCTATTATCAAGCCACTGCAGTAAAAAAAAAAAAAAAAACCATCTCAGACATCCAGTCTCTTCCAGAGCATTCAGTCTCCTCTGTGGTGCAAACATCTCTAAGGCCAACTTCTAGTTTTTGACACTTTGTATTTTTGTTCTTTTTGGACACTTAACACTTAGTAGTGTGTCTCAAATTCACTAATCCAGCCTAAACCATTCCCTGCCCACCTCAGCCATCATTTCATTCAAGCCTTCAGCTCCACTCCTTCAAACTACAATAAACTGCCTCAAACCATTCAGTTTCCAGGTTGTGTTTGCATTTGGGTCCTAAGTTGAACTTCCACAACAGTCAGCTTTTTACTTCTGGCAATAGCATTAAGGCTTCGATATTCATGAAACTGGTGTTCATTTGTTGAAGATGATCTTGCTAAACAAAGTGTCATAAACGTTTGTTTGCCACAGAGCTCATTTTCGGCAATAATCCAAAATCCAATGGAAAAATCCCGTTGGCTTTTTGATGAGGGAACCAGTGCGATGCTAATGTCAGAAAAGAAAGTGGTGGACTGTTGTTCCAGTGCACTCTGGCAGTGCTACATTTATGTGCATGACCTAATATAAATAATATTAATAATGCTTTTAAATTATTAAAACTTTCATTTTGTGTTGTCATTTTTAAGTACTGTACCGTATACAGTGTAATGTTGCATGTCGCATGCATTGAATCTAAGTCTTAATGTAAAAGATAAATAAGATGAGGTGTCGGTAGCATAGTGGATAATGCCGGCGCCCCAAGTACAGAGGCACTGCCTTGCTCGGTTGCCCAGCCTGCGGCCCTTTGCAGCATGTCAGTCCCCACTCACTCTCTGTCTCCCCATTTCTCTCATTGTCCTGTTAATTAAAAGGAAAAAACCCACAAAAATTATCTTTAAAAAAAAGATAAATAAGGTGTGACGATTGGTTTCTACTGGTTAAAGTAAAGAGTCACTGGCAGATAATTTTCGCAGTTCTTGATTAACTCATTGGGGAACTTAACAAAAATATTAAAGACATTTTTACACCAGACATTAATGGTACAGATTGCACACAGACAGCATATGGGCAGATAAAGAATATATACATAACAAATTTAAAAAATGAAAAGCATTGCCCTTTTATTAATTTCCAAATCTAACAATTAAACACAACCAACAAAATGAAAAATCAAAATTCTCCAATGGAATTGTTTCGTCCTTTTCTCATTCAGGTGGATGTAAATTAATTAGTACTACACCTTGTTGGAACATGTCGAACCTGATCCTTCTATTATGCCGCACACATCCACAAAAGGGAATAAAATCCTTTGTAAATATCAAACTAAGACCTCCCAGTCACAACAAGGACTTTCCTTGATAGCTGTCTCACAAGCATAAGCTATCAAATGAGGCGGGTTGCTTGTTTGGGGGTGGTGGAAGGAGGGACTAGGATGAGGGCCAATTCTTCTTAGTGTCAGCGATAAAAATCCATCTGATTGAAATTGCAGGCCATTATGATATGAGGAGTAGAGTGCTAGAGAGATGGGTAGAGACGGGGGAGAAAGAGAAGAGTGGCTGCACAATTGCTGAGGTGCTCCTTTCTTTTCATTTTCAGATGAAAGCTAATTACGCGGTGTGGCGAGAAGACGGGGCGGCGTGCACGATGCAGGAAACGGGGAGCCGAGGTGGTTAATTGGGGTATGTGATTACACAGGGCTGTAGTTAGAGGGAATTAGGCAACAACACACTCTGTAGCACAGCTCATCATGGGGAGAGTGAAAGGAGCAGGCGATAACGCTGATATCCTCTGCACTCAGCCGACCTTGCCTGCAGTAGACACTCAAAGAGGCCTAAAGACTGACTGACTTTTAAATTCAAAGTAAAACTACAAGGTCATAACGTTTAGTCTCCTTTTTTGGTTACCTCTTAGAGGTCACATGGCATTGAAAATCTGAGCCAACGCTTGAAGTGTTTTCTTTTTTCATCACCAGAACACAAGCATCCCTATAAGACATTTGCCAAAATAAAAATGACACTTTACACACTTTTGTTCTAGTACAGCTGAATCCTAAATGTCACAGATGCTGCTGTCTGAAGAAGAAGAAATGAAAGACGAAATAATAAATGCTAGTAAATACAAGGGCAAGCACAAACCTCTGACAATGCCAAATGCCGCCTCTTGCAATGTTAACAAAAGTGAAACATAATATGTGTATCCGGATCAAGATATGTGGATCTGTTCCAGAATTTAATGGGTTCTTCCTTGGCCCATGTTACACCTGTTTCATCAAAATCAGGCCAGTAGTTTTTCTGGAATCTTGCTAACAAACAAACACACAATTGAACCAAAAACAAACCAACAAACTAGAAGAGAACTCAAAGAGCACAGACCCACATGCCCTTTCTCACAATGTCAAAGATATACTATACAGGATGTTCCTAAAAAAAAAAACAAAACCATGTGTAGACTCATAGAGAAGTAATCCCTCTTCATCACCACTTATGTGTATTTTTCTGCAGAGAATCTGCCATCTGCCTTTATTTTCTTATTTTCTTCTTATTTTCTGTGTTCAGGACATTTGTGGGCGTGCGGTGCTCAGGTGAAGTATATAAAAAGGTAGCACCAGCTGCCAGACCGTAAGCAGCAGGCATCCAAGAGACCCAGCACCAAAAAGAGTAAATATAGCAAGGTGAAATGCCAAACAAGAGTCGATCTGAGGTTGACTTTTAGTTTCAGTTTCACTGGTGAGAGTGTTTTTTACAAACAGAATCAACAATCCTGCATAACATACCTTTAACAGAAGAAGTTTCATGGGATTTTCTTCAGCCCATGCTACACCCCTTCACCAAGTTTAATGAAAACTGGACCAGTAGTTTTCCTGTAATCCCGCTGGCAAATAGACAAAATAATAAGAAACCCTTAAACTAAGATTTATCAAAACTAACAAAGTAGGTGGTAGTTATCTATAATCCTACTACAAACCAACAAACAAACCAAATCAAAATGCCACGGCCAAATGCCCTTTCTTGAAATGTTAATGAAGTGAAAAATAATTTGTGTTACCCCCGGATCCACTCCCAAATTTGATGGCTTGTCTTTAGCCCATGCGACACCCTTCAAAGTTCATGAAAACTGGGCAAGAAAAACACACCAACAAACAACCAAACAAACTAGGGGGCACTCTAACAGTGCATGCCCTATCTTGCAATGTAAAAGGAAATGGGGAAAAAGAGAACTCCTGTGTGTGCCCCATGATTCAGACCGGTCCAAAATTTATTTAGTTTCATTCACCAAGTTTCATGAAAATTGAGCCAGTAGTTTTACCATTATCCTGCTGACAAACCGAGCCAAAAACATCCTTAGCAGAGGTCAAAAAATTACACATGCAACTTCAATTAACTTCCTTAATACTCAACATCATCCAGATTACTGTGAACTACTTTGACATTAACTTATCATAAGAGATTTGGTTGCGCATCTTCAGAGTTGCAACCTGGGTTAAGCACCTTCCTCAGGGTTCTAGTTTTTATATTTCCCACCAAATGTCTTCAAACCATCAACCTTCCATTTACAAGACAATTTGCTCATCTTGAAGTTCCTCCCGAGCTTTGAATGCCATCAAAGAGAACATTTGTATCACAGGCCTGACATAACTGCACCTTCACTCTTATGTGGTCAAATCAGCCGTGGTGTAGGATGACCCACAGCGTGAACCCTTTCTCACTATGAGCACTATCGATGACACTCCAACGACCCACACTCTAAATTACCCAACATAACCTCCATGCTTGATGGTCTTTATTGATCAGCATGTTATTCAAAGTGTCTCCCTGCCTCTCCATGTAGAGCCTTCCCCTTTTATGTTGAAGAACAAAAGGGCTGGCCATGAAAAGACGTTGGAAGGGTGAGTTAAGGGCTGTTACCCTTCTGCTACACAACTAAAGGGAGTGTTCGAGTGGGTGTCACTGGTTATAAGTTCTGCCAAAGACGTATTTATGAGGCGGAGGAGAAGGAATTGTAGCACTAGGAGCATCTATCTTCCTGCGTCCTTATCTCTCACCCTCAATAGGTTGCTGGCATCACTCAACTCAGGTCAATACAGATCACCTGTGAATGCCGGAGGAAATGGCTCCATACACACAACAGTGCCTTGAGTTTGGAGTGAAAGGCTACTGTGGAGCAAGGAATTCCTTCTTGTTTGATGCAAAACTTTAGGAAAAGTTATTATTGGAGGAAGGGGGGTGGTTGGTGACACGACACTGAAGCAAGACAGCTGCCAAGCTGCAGACCACTGTTGGAGACCAGCAATCACCAAACTGTTTTTAGTGAGATACTGTCAGCATTTGTAGTGTCAATTGTGCCACCAAATGTGTTTTTGTTTTAGCAAGATATTGGTGGCATTTCCAGTTGTAACTGTGACACTCAAAGCAAGGGATTTTAGTGAGACATTGGCGGCATTTCCAGCAGCTATTTGCCACCAAAAGTGGGTGTTTTTTAAGGCAGACATCGGGAGCATTTCCAGACGAAACTGTGCAACTATAACAGATATTTATTAGCAAGACATCAGTTGTATTTCTAGCGGCAACTGTGCCAGGAAGAGCAGGCACATTGGCGGCATTTCCAGCTTTAACTGGGCCACCAAAAGTGAGTGTTTTTTAGGTAGACATTGGCAGCATTTCCAGCCAAAATTGTGCCACCATAAACCAGTGTTTGTTAGCAAGACATCAGTTGCATTTCCAACAGTGATTGTGCCACTAAAAGGAGTATTTTTTAGCAAGACAATGGCAGCATTTCCAACCATGATGGTGCCAGCCAAAGCAGGGGATTTTTAGTGAGACATTGGTGGCATTTCCAGCAGAAATTGTGCCACCGTAACCAGTGTTTATTAGCAAGACATTAGTTGCATTTCTAGCAGCAACTGTGCCAGCAAGGGTAGGTTTTATTTTTTAGCAAGACATTAGCAGCATTTCCAGCCCAAATTGTGCCTCCATAGCCATTGTTTGTTAGCAAGACATCAGTTGCATTTCCAACAGCGATTGTGCTACTAAAAGCAGTATTTTTTAGCAAGACAATGGCAGCATTTCCAGCCATGGTGGTGCCACCCAAAGCAGGGGATTTTTAGTGAGACATTGGTGGCATTTCCAGCTGAAATTATGCCACCATAACCAGTGTTTATTAGCAAGACATCAGTTGCATTTCTAGCAGCAACTGAGCCACTATAAGCAAGTATTTTTCATCAAGACATCAGTGGCATTTACAGCTGTGGTAGTGGTACCATAACCAGCTTTGCATTTCCAGTGGCAGTTGTGTCACCAAAAGCAGGTATTTATGGCAAGACATCAGCAGCATTTCCTGCTGTGGTAGTTCCACCAAAAGCAGTTGTTTTTTAGCATCAAGTTGGCAGCATTTCCAGTTGTGATGTTGTCACCATAAGCGGGTGTTTTTTAGCGAGATATCACCTGTATTTCCAGCTGTGATCATGGCAGCAAAATGAGGTATTTTAAGCCCAAGCATATTTTTTTTAACCCCAACCAGGTGGTTTTTGTGTTAACCAGTGTTGTGGAAACATAAAGTATTATAAAGTTCCAACATATCTGCTGCATGTTGTTGTTCAACTTTGTAGCCTGTCTTGGAGAGTTGCATATTGTCTTCAGTCCTCCAACATGGCGACAAGAAAACGAGGCTGATTCACCTGAAAGTGCTCTACTGAGACAAGCTACTGTCACAGCTACATGTTGTGTGATCTCTGCATGAATATGAGTCTCTGCCACTTCAGCACTTTAGTGTCCGGTTCTTGCTTGTCTTACCGTTGTGACCCAGCCACTCCTTTCTCCAGAGGCCTGTTGTGTCCGGTGAGCCCTCTTGACCAGGAACGCTGACCTCTTGTATCAAAGCAGAAGGAGTAGGACACATCAAAGGCTAAAACAACACCGTGTGTTGTCCTTGGACAGCCCTTCGCCTTTGAAACCCCCCCTCGCCCAGATCTGTGTTACAAAGCTTCAATTAGCCACAAAATAGGACGCGGCATTTTCTCCTCCTTCCGTCTCTTGTTCTTGATTCACAGACGCTTTGTTTTTGGTGAATTATTCCTGCCTAGTCAGCTGCTGTTATTGTTAATCAATCTTAACCACCCACACAATGATGAAGGTAACTCACACATGAGAGCAAACATAGGCAGATTAGACTGAATGCATTAGAGGCGTTGGTGGACGTATTAAAGGGCGGTTAGCATGATGCTTATGTGCATGAGTTAAGGGTTGTTTTTAGAGATTTTAAAGGGTATTTTGTAGTATTCAAGGGGGACAGGAACTAATGGTAAGAAACAGATGCGTGATAAGTTCAAAATCTTGAAGTTGTGCTTTGCTGCATGAGAAAACTCTGCAGTTGTTTGAAGGAGCAAACAACAGGAAATGAATGAGTATGATAGTAGGAAATTGTTGCAGGTTACATCTTAAATTGTATTATTGTAGAATTGCTTAGGGAACTCATTGCTTTGTGTATTTTCCTCAAGAAACACACATTATGAAGCAGAAAATGGCAGAAAACTGGGACTTAGCTGAGAAAAGTAATTTAGAACACATTTTAAATGGGACTCTGGTGCACTATGTACTACATCTAGGATTGTGGTGTCATGAGACATACAGCCACTAGATGTCACTCTAAGATGTGATAAAAATCTAAAGCTCAGCCTGCTGTGAAAGTGTCGCCTGCATACATTGATTCTCTCATGAAATATCAGCAAGTTGTGGGTGCAAAATAATAATGAGAACTTATTAAGGATTTAACACTTTTGTTTGAAAATATCTTATACTTCTGATTCAAAAAGTACATCATAGTAAAAATGGTAAAAGGGGAAGAAAAATACATGAATTAAGCAAAAATGTTTTTCTTTTCCATGTTTTAATTAAATGTGGCTGTTATTAACACTTGAGATTGTGATTGATGTCACTTTTTTGGGTAAAATGTGACAAATCTTAAGCTTTCAAAATATGTTAAGAGCTGATATTCAAAATAAATGTTTGTTGTTATTATTTAACATCTAACATATTGAAAGGGAAGTAAACTGTAGCATTCCCAGATGCTTAATTACAGGTTTATTTAGCTGCTGGTCAAAAAAATAGAAATTAAAAAAAATAAAATAAAATAAAGTCAGTTTCTAAACAGTGGATATCTCATTTTGGAGCAGAACAGTCATTTTGTGTTGGCCACCCTAATAAATGGCTCTAAAACCAGATGCCTTTATTATCCATTTTTTACTCGCAACCACCTAGTACTCACAGTGAGCCACCTCTTCTCAACAGATTGCCATTCAACCTAATTTATGCAGGGTAACCTTTTGTAAAATGTCCATATGCTTGATATGCCTCCCTTCACACAGGCGTGTGCTAAGCAGCTCCACTGTTAACACAGATGGACCGAACTGCTGCAGAAATTGGGGTGAACATCTGTATGGAAGAGATCTAATGTACCCTATTGCTGTTATATTACTGTCCCATATGGAAACAATCCTCAGTGTGTGTGTATGAAATACAAGGCAGGCGGTGTGAGCTAATGCAAATGCATGGGACGGGAAAATGTGCATGCTGTCAGAAACTACATTCTTAAAAAAAAAAAGGGAAGAATTGTTTTATTTAATCTGATAATGAATGACATTTATGGTGTTTTTAATATCTAAACGGAGCATTTTAACAATGTTCTCACATTGAATGAGGTGTGTGTCTGCACAGACAGCCAGTGATGATTGAGTTCAAACATCTTCCCTTCAGAAAGCTGACTCAAGGCGCACAAAGGCCACTGATGAGGGAAACGAGTTTCCCTCTCCTCTACAATCTCCTTGTTTTGCTGCCATTCTGAAAAAAAGACATTTGAGGGGCTTTTCCCCTCTTCATTCACTACTGCATTCACACCTTTTTTACCTCGCTGAATCAGGATTCTTGTATTATAATTTGGCCTGAAAATTATTAGGCAATAGATTGCCGGCTATCAGGAGACACTGGGCTACTATGAATGGCAGAAATGGCATTATCTCAGCCCTTTCAAGGAGCTGCAGGTTTCAAACTGCCAGCTAATGAGTGAATTAATTTAACAAAAGCAAATGATGTTTCTCTCGGTCTCAATGGCAGCCTCGCTGGGAAAAAATTCAAAGAGCAATTCTTCAGGTGCCATGTCATCTTGGGGGAGAGAATGGTGGGTAAATAAAACAGAAAGGAAGCGTTTACAATTTAAATAGGCATTAGTAAGTCATAACCCTCGGAGCACGTCTCTCATCCGAGCTCCCGCAATCCATGTTTAGGATTCACCAAATTTAATATAATAAATGCACTGTTTATAAATTTAGATAAACCCATGTGACATTTAAGTGTAATTCTCATTTAAATGGGACACTTTGCCTCCAAGTAAGCAAACGTGTTAGAATAACATGAAATCTGCATTCTATTACACACACCGAGTGCCATTGAGAGCGTGTTTTACATAATTTCGCTGACTGTCTGAGAAAATGAATAAACAAAGAATTATGTAAAATGTTGTGATGTGAATTACTGAAATAATGCACATGATTAAGATGCGTGTAAGGGGGTGGTGTGCTGGCGCTGTGCAGAGTGTTGGTGGAAGTAGAAAAGCAGGGCAGATTCAACATCTACTGTACCAGTGGAGACTCATATTTATAGAGAAGAAATGAAAAGACCCATATTTCATTACTATTTTACACTAACTTCCAGCAGTCACCCGCAATTTATTACACTGTAAATTATACATTAAGGTGATAAAGACTCATGTCAGTTGTACAAAGTGCGCAGCCTTGTAAAATGTGTTGGGTTTAGTTAGTTCAACTCTTTACTGACATCTCAGTTATTTTTAACAAATTCTGCAACATAACACTTTAACCATATTTTAAAGTATAGGTGAAGATTTTGGGGAGAAGCATGGGACGTGTCCCCCTCAATATTTCAAACATGTGAATCTGAAAATAGCGTGTGACTTTTTAACAAAACTGAAGACATTTACACCATAACTTGATGCAAGTTGGTGCATGAAAATTCACCAGAATGCAGGAAATGAACACTTTGAGAACGTATGTCCCGTAGACATACAGGCCATTGTTGTTGGCATGATCCTGTTAATATCAACCTACAATAAGAACCATAATAGCTCGAGGATTCATTCTTCTGGCAGCAGAAAGTCTTCCTCGTCATGATGTCATTACCTTACCTTACCTTACCTTATGTGCATTGAAAACATTGTGTTTCTCCGTAATGGCCGCAGGAGATCGTTGTTTGCGTAATCCTAACTGTATTGATGTCAAATAAACTAGAACTATTTATTCTTTTTGCAGCACAAAGTGAAGGCTCTTCCTTGGCATCACATTGTACACTTGTGATGATGTCATTAGGTTGTGATGTTAACACCAGAGGAATGAACACTGAATCAATCACAATGCCTTTGCACTGTTAGAAATTAGCAATGTAGGCCCTGACAGACCATTTTTTATTTTCAGATCAAAGACCCCCTACTACTAACATTGTATAAAACTGAGTTACACTTGAAATAATTCTCCGAATATTTCCGCGCCTTTTCTTGTTTGCACTTGCCTGTGGTTTCTAAGTCAGCAGCAGTATCATGGCCAGGTGTGTTAGCTTCTGCACTTTCACAAGTGGTGCCTTGATGAGTCTCTTTCCCAAAAAGTTATTAAACAATCCACTATGACTCACAAGAATGTCCATACACTTGCAATAATAATACAGCTAACTGTTTCAATAGTACTTGCATGTTAGCTGTTAACTACTGTACGTCACTGTTATGGATAAGTGCCCCACAGTAATTCAGCATTAGCAAGCTCAGTTAGCCTACCATTAAGGAGCGGTGCACAAACGAGCCCTAAAACTTGGAAATGAGATAGCATGGTAGCACTCCTAGCTCTCGAAGTCAAAGAGTTTTTTGGATCAGTTTTTGATGGGATGCCTGAAATTAGCCAAAGAGACTTTCACATTTTCTTCTACAATGTGAAATACATCAGTAAATACCCATTTCATGAATTTTAAAGCTTTTATGTGATTTAAAAAGGGAGGTTGCTAACAATCAGCTAAATGAAATTACACAATGTCATCACGCCAAACGCGTCTTTACAGCCTCGTGGTGGCGACGTTTAAGTCATGTCAACGTGTTGAAGTTTGTTCATAGCATTAGCATTGGCAACATTAGCTTTTACTTCTGACAATTGCAGTTAGGCTTCAAAATCATGAAAGTGCTGAACAAAACATGCAAGTATCATGAATTTTAATTTGCTACAGAGTTTATTTTCTGCAATAATCCAAACTCCTAATAGATTTTTATCGATGGAACCAGGGTGACGCTAACTTCTGTGTCTACAAAAAATGGTCATCCCTGCAGCACTGTATGTTGTGTACTGTAAATCAATTAAATTATTTTTTTAAGGGCAATTTTTTTGCCAATATTATGTTGGAATCATTTTAATGTGTATTTTCAGATATATTTTAACTTTTAAAAAAAATTAAAAAATAATAAAAACAATGTTAAGACTTAAATTATGACACAATAATTTGGGCAAACCCCTTCAAAAACTTTAACTTCAATTTTAAAGGAACCCCTTGCAGTCATGGACCACTTTTGAAGACCCAGGATTTGAGGAATTATTCAAAAAAAAAAAAAAAAATTTTTTTTTACCTGAACATGTCATCAGAGAGATGTAGGGGTTTCTAAGTTTCTAAAATGTTTTAATTGCCAACATATTTTCTTTACAGAAATACAGAAAATATACGTAAGTTTTAAAAGGAATAGTTAAGGATTAAGGATAGGTGGTCAGAATTTTAGGTTTTCTCCTGCCAAAAAGTGCCCCAAATTACCGACTTCTCCCTACTTTCTGATTTCTCTGAGCAGTTTCTGATCCGAACGAACGTATGCAGATTGCTGCATCAGCTGTTTTTCTTTTGAAATTACCTGTGTTAAGTCTCTCTCCATGGCAGCTGGAGTCGAGCTGAACTTGTTGTACTACATCAAGGCGATATCCAAAACAAGATGATTGAACTTTGCCACTGGCCCCGCTGTTGTTTTAATGGCGATGCATGGATTTTCTTTAACGTGCTGCCAAGAGACTCACATTAGCATGCCATTTAGAACCTGCATCCTTGCCTGAAATAACACTTATTGCATAATATCCCGATGAACAAGCTCCGGTAATACACCACAATTAAGCCCGGAAAGCGTTTTGCATCTGCCAACCCTCCACTAGCCACAATTATTTGGCAGTAGGTACACAAAGGGTTATGGGCAGTCGTTTGATGGACACACAGGCCTTTTGATTTTTAATTGTAATTGTAATCCTCTCCACTTGAGGACTTGGAAATGCATCGTTTGAACCCCCCTCCCTCTCCACACACCCTCATCCCTCCGTCCCTCTACCCCCCAGCTCCTCCTCCTCCTGTGGTGGAGATGTGGAGTATTCAATGGCTGCCCACTTCTCGCCTGCATGTAGCATTAAAAGGTGTAATCCCACTGAAATGTAAATCACAGTTCTTGAAAACAAATTACGCGCAAAGATAACAGGGGCCGGCGCTCTATCAATAAGGCATCAGAAAGGGCCCTGAACTGTTTCTGTTTTTTTTTCTGCTTTAATATATATATTTTCTTTGGGGTCCAAATTGCAGCAGACCTGTTATCAGGGGTAATGGTGAGCTGTCAACCAAGCCAGGTTGATTACAAGGTTATAGTAAACAATCCCGTCTAACTGCTGTGGACAGACTGAAAAAGGGGGGGGACAGAGGAGGGGTGCACATCACATTCATCAAGCAGATTTAAACGAACGCTCAGGGGTTCGATGGGTGCCATCACCAGCTCCCTCGGTCTCTCTAACTCATGATAATTGCCCCTATTTCTGCGCCTCCTCTGGTGATTTTTCTCTGCAGACCTTCACTTAGTTATCCCATCTCTCCATCAAAGCTGGTTGGAATATTACGAGGGATGAAATTTGCGACTGTCAATTTGTCAGCTGCTTGGCCTCAAAAAGGATGAATATTGGAAAAGGCTCCATCGGAAAATGATGGTAAAACCTGATGAGACAGAAACGTGTAAACACATGATAGCTGGTAAAGTATGACATCTATTTGGAGACTGATTCATTTGACATCTCATTCCGCTCAGCATTTATTTCCCAGCAGTCATAGATGCTTATGATATACCTGTCTAAAACAACATTCATTTCCTTCTTTCATACATGTCTTCTCTTCAAATCCGTCTTCCACTAAGATGTGTGCTGTAATACAGAGAGAGTGTGTATTTAAAGGGAGAAGCAGCCCTGGCCTTCAGCGCTGCCATTATTGAGCTCAATCAGCTCCTTGTTAGCGCCAAAGTCATTCAATTAAAGGGAGCTGGAGAAACAAATTTGCGACAAATCGAGCTCGTTGATGTCGCAGAGGGAAAGGTGGCGAGGTGGAGGGTTCGGGGAGCAAGGATTCATTTCGTCAAGGTTGCCCCCTGTCCTGAGTCGGAGTCCTGATAGTGAAGATACGTGGGCTGCCAGGGGTAAGAGGCCAGGCTTTCTTGGGCCTTCTCCATTAAGGATTGGGTGGAACAATCGGCCCTGTTGTTCGGGTCGGGAAAGTGATGAGGTTGCAAATGGAATCCCGCAGAGGGAAACAAAAGATGAGGAGATCGTTTAGTGCAACCGGACTCTCAGGTAGGCGCCCCTCTTGGATACGTTAATTGATCTCATTTGTTACCTATACCTGCCCGATCAAGCTGCTATCATTGCCGGGTAGAAGGCGGGGGGGCTGCTGCACGGACTTGCAGTGTCACGGATACAGAGATGATAATGAAGACAAACTAAAAGAAAGGTAGAATGTGGAGAAAGTAAAGCAAATAAGCAAGAAAAGAGGTGAGGAGTAAAAGTGAGACACAAAGCGAGAGCAGGGGCGAGCGGGAGGGCAGTCTCTCCTGCCAGTCAGATGCTCTAGTCTTACAGGCTTCATTTCACCTCGGCTCCGATGGGCCCCGAAACCAGACACTCCCAAATATCCCAATTACACCTGCACTTCTTGTCCTTTTGTAATGGGAATTCTGCTTTTTTTCCCCCCTTCCCTCCCCGAATCTCTGCGAACACAAAGTGGACAATTGTCCAATGTGGAGCTGAGACGACCTGCTCAAACATCCATGTCTGTTTTATTGGAGGCAGGCGGATCGGATGTGCTTTTAATGGCCCTTATTGGACACTGTATTAGTCTGCTGTAATGTAAGTAATAAGTATTTAATTCACATTTTATACGAATTGAGAGGAAATTCCTGCCGGCTTTTGTGCTGTAGGTTTTTTTCATTAGACAGCAGAGAAATGTTCATGTCTCCTGTAAAAAGCTACAACAATCAGAGAGCTCGTAAGTCATATAAAGCTATAAACAATTAAATCCCCAACCAATCTGCGAGACCTTGCAATTATGTCCCCCAACTTTTTTGCAAATCATCATAGTTTCACCGATCATAGCAATCCACAGGATAATGTCACCAAAATCCTTGTTTCTGGTTGTGACGTGTGACGCTAACGTTTCACATTTACAGATGAAAATTACTGCTAAAGACCGAGCAAGGCATGCCCCTGATGTTCTGCATGAAGGCAGGGGTAAATTGTTTTGCGCCATGTGCAACATGGTGGAAGATTTACTGCACCTGCTGAAAGAATCATGGTGACCTGAGGCTCATTTACATTCCCCGTACATACAAAAAAGATACGTCCGTTTCAAATGTGATGGTATACATACAGCCAATAGATTGGACTAAAGGGCAGAGTCAAAAGTTGCACACAACAGCAAAGGTGACAGCGGAGGAGGCTATAGTATTGTACCTTTAAACAGGGGCAGCATTGCAGATGGTGAGGTCTGAGGCCATTATATACATCCCAACATGTGGTAGGAGAATTCTTTTCATTATTTTCACTATATATTTTCTTATATTATTATATATTATGGATCCATCCGTTCCACCATTATTTAAATTTTTTCATTGTCTCCTACAGTTGTATCTCACTTGAACTACGTTACACTGGCTCCACAATCTCTGGTGGCACAGCTCTGTTTTCGTATCCATATGCTTTCAAAAAACGTGCACAAATACAGATGCAATAAACCCAGAGTACAGACAGAGGCTTCCATCTGTCTCTGTCTCCTTATCTTACTTTGAGCATAAAAGAGCCTTTAGTAGTAACCATGGGCAGGTTATGAAGCAGTGGGTCCTTGGACGCAGATATGGAAAAGGCCCCACCATCTCTACTACAAAGGAACAAAACATGCAGCGCTTGTGATGGTTTTGCCCCTTTTTTGTTGTTTGTGTCTCTTTGTTGTCATTTTCTGTGTCTTTGAGGTCATTTTGTGTCTTTTTGAGGTCATTTTGTGTCACTTTGAGGTACTTTTGTGTCTCTTTGAGGTCATTTTGTTCTGCTTCAGGTCACTTTGTGATAAGCAAAAGGCCCTACCATCTCTCCTACAAAGGAGCAAAACACGCAGCATTTGTGATGGTTTTGCCCCTTTTTTGTTGTTGCGTCTCTTTGTTGTCATTTTCTGTCTCTTTGAGGTCATTTTGTGTCTTTTTCAGGTCATTTTGTTTCACTTGAGGTCATTTTGCCTTTTTGAGGACATTTTGTGTCTTTCTGAGGTCATTTTGTGTCTATTTGAGGTCATTTGGTATCTTTGTTGGTCGTTTTTGTCTCCTTGAGGTCATTTTGTGTCTCTTTCAGGTAATTTTATTTCTGCTTCAGGTCACTTTGTGATAAGCAAAAGGCCCCACCATCTCTCCTACAAAGGAGGAAAAACATGCAGCGTTTGTAATGTTTTGCCCCTTTTTTGTTGTTTGTGTCTCTTTGCTGTCATTTTCTGTCTCTTTGAGGTCATTTTGTGTCATTTTGAGGTCATTTAGTATCTTTGTTGGTTGTTTCGTGTCACTATGAGGTCATTTTGTGTCTCTTTGAAGTAATTGTGTGTCTTTTTTTAATCAATTTGTGTCTTTTTTTGGTTGTTATATGTCTCTTTGAGGTAATTCTGTGTTTGTTTGTTTTTATCATTTTGTGCCTCAGACGTGATTTTGTGTCTTTTTTTATTATTATTTTGTGTCTATTTGTGGCTTTTTTGCTGCTTTTTATAGTCTTCTGTGACTCTTTGTAGTTTCTTAACATCTCTTTGTGGTGATATGGAGTCTTTTCTTGATCAGAAGGGGCCCCTGACACCTTGGGTCCCTCTATGCATGGTGGTAATGTTAGTATAGTATAAATCACAAACTCAGAACACTGCAGTTTTATTCTCACTGGAACAAGGTGCCAATTATTTTTAACAAATTATCCACAAAAAAATTCACAAAAAAGCCCTTTAGAAAAGCTGCTGTGCAGTCAGGCATTTCAGGCCACGACAATCCAATAAAAAGTCCACAAAATCCTGGAGGGACTGAATGAAGCTCTAAAGGTCCAAAATAGTGAGGAATAATATCAGAATCTTATGTTAAAATGGAACTTTTTGCACACCAAGAGGTGTTACTGGCATTGTGAGGGTCATTGGTATTCTTTTCACATTCCTATTCATCTACATTGCTATTTGTGTGCAGTCCAACCTTTTTATTACCCATTGAAAGTGATGTACTGACTATGCGCAGGCCAAGGAGGCAGAGGAAGTCTCAGAGGACTTTACCCCCAGTGTTTTCCTGAGCTGATTTGCTACCTTCTGGTTGAGCAATGATGTGCATATCCTCTTGCCCTCAGCGAGACAAAGTGCAAGTTTGTTTGTTCAAGGTCCCCCGAAAAAGTGAGCGTGCGATCTCTGGCTGTGCTCTTTTATCTTGGCATGTCTTTTGCAACTTCGCCCCCCCTCCTGCCGGCATGTCTTCTGAGCTGGCATGGCAGGGTGAGAGCTCTCCAAGCTGCCCGCAGCTTCTCATGCATCCTGTGTGGCTGTCACAAGACGAGATGGGCAGCATTCAACCCAATTAGTGGAATCCACTCTGATGTTGTGAAGGAAAAAAAAAAAAAAGAGAAAGGAATCAAATTTTTATTTCGCCCCCTGTCCGTCATCTGCCAATTTCACTGGAAGTAAGAGAGTGGCACCAATTAATGACCGTGGGCCGGAGGCGGCACCAGCACTGGCACAAGAACAGCATGTTTCAAGCGTCGGGTGGCATCATGCAAGGCCTGCTTCTCTTCCGACGCTAAAGCAAATGAAATGAGACTAATAGGGAGCTCATTTCCAGCCGCTGATTAAAAGGCCTGGGAGCTCCTGAGGCATCGCCCATGTCCAGGTCTAGGCCCGGCATCTCGGGGCCTTCACATTGCTCCTGTAATGTCATTTTGGACATCAGCACGTCTGTCTCCCTGAGGTCATCCTTCTTCAGACTCTCTCATTTTGTTTGTTCTGCAGCAAAAGGCGGGCTCGGAAATCTACACTTTCCTTTGGGGTGTTAATTAAGGGGAGCATCCAAAATTAATCAGCAAATTCACTAGGGCGAAGGGCGATGTGTCTGAAGGCCTGGAAACAAAGTCCGTGAAGCGCCCGCGGAGAAAGGAGCCCTCGGCTATGGCCAGGCAGAAAAACAAGTGCACAGACGGCGATCTGACACAAAAATTCATGTAAGTATAAAATTTTACACTCATTTTCCCTGTCAGCTTGTCACAATGAATTATAAAGGTTGATTCGCTTATCTGGCTAAGGGAGATCACACACGCCCGGTCATCTGAACACCATCATATGGTCAATGTCTGCTGGTGAAGACCTGTGCTAACCACCAAGCTAAAGCTACATTGGTGGGACCACAGGAGGTCGGCCACTTGTATCGACGATTCTCAACCAAGACTGAGCATAAAATAATGAAGAACTCAACATGCTCCTTTTGTTGCAGGTTTGTACCGTCAGTGTTGGTTTTTCCTTTTGGAAGGTTCAGCCACTTCCTTTCTCCTTTCATTCACCTTATCCCCACTTTCATTACACCAGCATACTTAGATAACTCTCCATTTTTGTCTTTCAATTTATCTTTGGAGTTTTTTTTGCCACATTCTCTAATTAGCACAGTGCCTGCAGGCTATTTGTGACCTTTCCATATGTAAATAGATGGATGCTTCCCTCCCTCTCCCCTCTTTCTCTCCCCTCTTTCTCTCCCTGCCTCTGACTTGCAGTGACAGGATGAGTGCAGTCAGAGTGAGCCAGTGCTCATGTGTGGATGGATGACACCACTCAAGGCATGTTTGGCAGCGGCTCCGGCGATATCAGGGAGCGAGGTGTTTCGGGAGCGTGGTGATTGACAGCTGCCAGGTGTGACACTGCCAGCCTGACACAGTGCGTAGCAACTGTCTCCTGTCACTTCCCCTCTCCTCATCGCCCCTCTCGCGCCGAGGCGCCGCGTCACTCACGCCGTCCTCTAAGCCCTCTCGCCCAGGGTGCTTCAGCTACTGTGCAGCTGGAGTGCACTAACTGCCGAGTGCACTTCGGAGAGGCCTCGTCGCTCAACAGTTATAGTTTCTTGATCTAGGACAGGAGTTTGTTTAATACGCCAGAGTAGTTATTTTTGTCAAGTTGATATTGACTAGTGGTGGGGAGAGGCCACAGCTTGTGTTCTGTTTTAACTTTCTGTAAAGAAATAAGAGTCTCTTCTGGCTTCTAGAAAGAGCCAAAGTCCTCATAGTTTCTGTGACGTGTGCTAAAGACGTAGAGAACCTTTTTAAGCATCTGACACATCTCCCTTTTCCACCAAATTAGCTCTCCTTCATGAACCAGTTCTGGTCAGGATTCTTGGAACCGTGGTGCTATCTCACAAACCAGCCTGCATTTCCACTAGTTTTGAGTGAATCATTGTCATCAAGGATGTACAATGCACAACAGAAGTAAACAGCAGTGGCAAAAAGGTGGATTGCATTGATTACCTGCAAGCTTTTCTTCTGTCATTACAGATTTTTTATCCAATCAATAAGATTTCTCTTTTTTCCCTATGATTTACCACTTGATCTGTCCATGGTTGCCATCTCTGTCCTCTTTCTCCAACCTATAGAATGTGAAACACTCACTGATGTTATCATGGTTTGCACTTTTGGTTAATAAAAACCTGTTTTTTTTAATGACCCTGTTGACAACCAACTTTTGGGTTCCAAACTCATTTATTTTTTTGCAAAAATGCTCAGAATGGTTCAAAGTTAAGTGCAGGAACTGAAATGAAACCCACTCCATGTTGGTGTAAAAGTTAAGTCTCAAAGAAAACCGGCCAGGAAAGGTGCAGAAAAAAACCTGCAATAGTCAGCCACAGATGTCCAACAATGCCCCAAAGGTGGCCCAACGGCAGCCCTATTGTTTTAGGCCCCCTCCAGGAATGGTTGCGGCCTGAAGTGCTTGATTTCACAGCAGCGTTCCTAGAAAACTGCAATGTAGGGATGCACAATGACATCAGTCCAGCATCGGTATCAGAATCGGCCAACATGCTTTTTCTTATTCTAAACAATGAATGAATATTACATACACTGGAAAGTATTGTATTTCATGTGTCCATCTGCTGGTGGGCCATCACGATAAGAGTACGCATGTATCATATGATAATTCCACTACAGAGGAGACTTGATGATCACTAAAATTAGCAAGGCAAAAAAATGGATATATCAATATCTGTATCAGTTATCTGTCAAATGAGTTGTTACATATCGGCATATTGGATATCGGCAAAACAATCCAATATGGTACATCCCTACTGCATATCAAATTACAGGAAATGAAAATTTAAAAAAATGTAAAAGTGTTTTTTGTGCATACCTAATTAAATCATAAATCAAAGGCAGCTTGTTCCAGTGACAACACTCTGATCTAAATTTGTGATTCATGCTACCCTGGCATTATTAATCTCACATATTTAATCTAACTAACCTTGATTCTTTCAGTATGTGCAACAGATCTGGATGCACTCTGTCATAGTTGTTTGTCTGCCATTCATGTGTTTTAGCCATTCCCTTGGTGTGTGTGGTAAAAAAGTGTCACTCGACATCCTTTCTCAGTTTATCCCTGCTTTCATGCAGAACATCTGCAAACTGCCTTCCATGGTCTTCAGCAGTAATTCTTGTGTTGGTAAATGTCAGATGTTCGTGTTGCAACTTCACAACCATAAACAAGGAAGTGAGTTTGGTGATGTTATGTGGGGAAGTCCTGTGATAGAACTTTTTCACAACAGACATTTTACCAGGACTCTGATTTAGTTAAATGGAATTCAGCCATTATAATTTGATTATTTACTCCTGTTCTTTTCCTTGTGTGACATGGAAAAATGCAGATTGACAAACTCACGGCAAACTATGACAAGTTGGTGGTGACTGGACAAAATTTCAAGGTTGCACAGTATTCACAGGGATTGGTTGAATTTGACATTAGAACTTTCTGGAGGGGCTAAACCAACCCCCTGGTCTAACTCCAAAGTCGTTAAATACTGGGGCTTGGTCAGTTAGTTTAGGCAACAGGGGAAACACAGCAGGACAACAGCTAAAGTTAAGGGAACTGAAGTCTGACTAGGGTGGGTGGGAGGAGTCCAGCAACCACCAAGCCCTGTTATTTTTTCCTAAACCCAACCACATGCTTTCGTTGCTTAAACTCAACCACGTGTGTGTTGGCAACTGTGTTACCATATGCTGTATAAAGATGGATGATACATCTCTACTTCCTCCCACTATGGGAAAAGGAAGCCAAAATACTCCGGATACGGCTGCCGTCTTGCGCAGGTGATGTTATTTGGCAACCCAGTCTCACTCCGAAGTTGTCAAATACCGCCTCTTGGGCCGGGACATCAGACACTGACACTGGAAAAAGCCGTTCATTCACACTGGCATGATACGCAATCAGCTGCCTTTATTGTGGTATCCGGGATTGGCAGGGGAAAATGCGGCCTGACAACACATGGTGAAAGTCCGAGTAGGATTTGTCCAACAACCACAGCCTTTAACCCAAGAGGCCGCTGTTCATTCTTCTTACTAAACCCAACCACATGCATGTGTTGGCTAACTGTAACCACATCCATTTGAGAAGGAAAAATTGTCAATTGTGTTGTACCAACGTAGTGTGTTTATTTTGAAAGAAATTGTATGCAAACTGTACATTTCCTGTGGAAACGGAAGTATATTTTTACACAGGCAACGCATGTAACAGCCAGAAGTTGACACGGTGTCCCAGAACATCAACAACCAACATAACCATTGTACCTTGCATGTCATATGTCAACGTGGAAAGTCCTTGACCAAACATCGGAGCAAGAACGTGTTAGCTGAACCTCAGAAAAGTATGCTGAAGCAAAAAAGTACATTACTTTTAAATATGTTTAATGTCAAAAAGCAGCTTTAATGTTTCCCAGCAGTCTATTCATATGCACCTGTATGATTTTTTTCATCTTTTTTCTTTCTCTAACAGCTGATATCTTTATCATGCAACTGGTGCAGCTGGGTGAATGAATAAAGTTACATAGAAAAACATATTAAAGGACCCTGTGAGTAGCCAATGTCGGCAAAAGCCCCGCTGAGTTTGGGCTGAACATTAACAATTCCTCCTCACATCTGAAGTTGAGTTACATACCAGTTAATGCAATTCAGCCTATAAAACTGGTGTCAGGACCCCGGTTTGAATAATGGGCTCTCTGGCTACTCACCAGGCTCTCCGCTCGCAAAGACAACTTTGGGGAAACAATATGAAAAGAATACATATGAAGTTGGTGAGACACCCTGGCTGCTGAAGAACTTTTCTCAGCGCCAAAAAATGGAATACGCTGCTGGTATGAATCCCAATATGGATTCTTATTCCTCAGAGACAATCCAAAGTGTTTTTACTCACATTTGCATATATTACAGAAGAGGCGGCTAGACTGCCAAACCGGATCACTTTAAAAGACAAATGCATATAGCGGATATGAAAGTGAACCCAGTTATTATGGCATATTAATTGATGATAATCTTTTGTGCCAGTTCACCACTTAGAAATGGGTGATCTCTGACCTGTGCTGGTGATAAATATAGATACAGAGCAGGAGAGGCAGCTGATAAACACAAATGAGCGCACACACACGCAACAAATAACTTAGGAGAGTTGTCATCCTCTGTGCACACACTCCGCTCGGCAGACGAGACAAGACACAGCAAGTAAATAAAGCTGAAATATATGCGGCATAATTGTTTTACCCAGGCATTACATTTAATGCATGAATAATGTCTACAAATGGCAGGTCTCTTCCTTTCATTTTCCGGAGAGAAGTGTATTTACGGACTGCTGGTGGTCCCTGGAGGCCCCCTGTCCCCCCCTCAGCAGTATTTAATACCTCTAAAGTGCATAATTGCTGATCAGAGAGTCTGCGATGCTCTGTTTGGTGTGTAAAGGACTTCTTTCAACAAGGAGAGGAGAAGGGAAGGGGGAAGGAATGCTACACCTCTGGTATCATGTGCCATATTTGTTCACTGTGGCTGGTAGTAGTAGGGAGAAACACAACAGCAGAGTGGCTGTCTCAATAGCACGCTGGTATCTCTTTACCAGGGTCTTTTTGTGCGAGGGAACAGGCTTGGTTGTCGTGTAGCGCTGGCTAACCATCGGGTGCACAGAAAGCCAC
Source organism: Epinephelus fuscoguttatus (assembly GCF_011397635.1). NCBI lineage: Eukaryota > Metazoa > Chordata > Actinopteri > Perciformes > Serranidae > Epinephelus > Epinephelus fuscoguttatus. The sequence goes on from NC_064775.1 coordinate 19,805,444, forward strand.
TTAATAAGTAAAGGCTCACAGTGTGATTCTGATCTGGCATGGTGACCTCTAGAGAGGCACACCCACAGGCTTTCTGTGTCCCTTGGTGTACATGTCCCCCCCAACCACAATGGACGGTGGGGACGTGACATCAACATTATTTCCTCCCTTAACCGAGCACCTGCTCAGCCGCCAACCACCACAACCCCTCCTCCTCCCTTCCAACCCCCAGAGTGGTGTCCCTGGCCATGGCCAGGGCCACGGCGCATTCCAGCCCGACACTGATGCGAGGTGACCGGACTGGCCGGTTCACACGGCCCCTCCAGTGGCACTGGGGCTGCAGCCAGAGTCGCACGCAGACAGCTGGAGGAGACAGAGAGGAGGAGGAGGATGCAGGGCACAAACAGCCATAAGAGAGAGAACAAGTAGAGTTAAAGTTGACAGGTTCAACAGAGCAGCTGAATGTCAGTAACAGCAGCCAAAGCAGCGCTTAAGACTGAACAAGCAATACTTGTTTAAGTGGCAATCCATGAAGGTTATGTATTTATTTTGGTGCTATCTTTGGTTGTAAGTTTGCAGTGTCTTTTCTTAGAGCTTTTATTGATAGCGTGTGTACTAAACAGGGGAGACCGGGGGCAATTGAAACAGTTTTTGGTTTTGATGTCATTACTCCAAAACCTCTTGAGATATTTGGAAACATTCTTTAAGCTGGTAAGTGTGCAATTTTAATGGTGTCGGGGTCAATTGTACCCCAGTGTACCACCCATTACACAAGCTATCCTACTGGCTAAACACAACAAAGCTAACATTTGACAAATATATCAAATGTTAGCTGACAGACTGGTCATCAAACTAGACAGATATAAAATCATAGACAAAAAGGTTAAGACAAATTGAGGAATTTTCATTTCAATTTTCATATCTCAAAAATGAGAGTTGGCCAAAAGCACTGACAAGTATGAGACATTAGTTTGTCCTGTGGCTGGCAGAGACGGATCATCACAGACCATGTGCACAATACATTTCATGGTTCTGATTTGTTTTTTAATGCAATCTGAGATGTCACGATTGCCCCCAGTCTCCCCTCAGCTCTGTTTAGACTTGACCATAAATGAGAGCTTAAAACATCGAATTTGTAAAAACATGAATATGAATATGCCATGAAGTGGATACATGTTGTTGTACATGTATGTACAATTAAGATTTACCAATATCTGAGTTTTAAAGCTGAAGTTAGCTTGTTTTTTTAAAGCTAAAAACCTGGTTGATGTAGGTCTAATCTTTATTTTGAGCTGGAATGTCCAACTTTCAGCTCTTTCTTTGTCATTGTTCTGTTTCCACACCGGAAAAAACAAGACTTAAAAAATATGGGCGATTCTCTTAACTCCAAGCTAATGTTTGTTTCTCTGTCTTACTGTTGAGTAGGGTCAGTTTTAAAGCTTAGTCCTATGTCAAGTTAAAACGTTCAACTTTCAGCACTTTTTTCTTGTTCTGTTTCCATTCCATATGAAACAGAACTTTTTTTTTTTTGTAATTTATTTATTTATTTTTCATTTCAAGAAAATGTTTGTTTTGCTTCTTTGTTGTTTAGTAAAGTCAGTTTCAAAGCTAAAAACTTAGCACAGCGTCAAGCTAAAATGTCAGACTCTCAGCTCCATCTTGGTCATTTTTCTGTTTCCACCTCAGAAAAAAACAAGACATGAGAAAACATCATAGATGAGCTTGTTTTTTTTTTTTTTTTTTACTTCAAACTAATATTTGTTTCTTTGCTTTACTGTTGAGCACCTAAAAACTTAGTATGCCAGAATGCTAAAATGTCCAACTTTGGGCTCTTTCTTTATCCTTCTTCAGTGTCCATTCCAGAAAATACAAGACTTAAAAACATACATACATACTCTTGAATTAAAGCAAAAATATTTGTTTTTCTGCTTTGCTGTTGTGTAAAGTCAGTTTTAAAGCTAAAAACTTAGCACAATGCCAGGCTAAATTGACTATAAAAACTATCATCACGGCCTTAAATTGGATACAGGACACTGTTTTAATGCATCAGTCGACAGTAGGAACACCAAAATGACCGTTTATAATCACTATAATTTCAAAGCTAAAGACGTAGCTTATCTGCTCAAGCTAAGATGGCAGACTTTAAACTCTCCTTGTGTCCTTGTTGTTTACACCTTGTTTGTTTCTCTGCTTTACCGTTGAGTAAAGTCAGCTTTAAAGCTAAAAACTTAGCACAGTGCCTAGCTAAAATGTCAAACTTTAGGCCCTTTCTTTGTCCTTTTTCTGTTATCACTCCACAGAATAAAATACTTAAGAAATACAGAAGATTCTCTTGGTTTTTTTTTCTTAAAATAAAGCAAATATTTGTTTTTCTGCTTTATTGTTGTGTAAACTTAGTTTTGAAGCCAAAAACATAGCATCATGCTAAAATGTCAAACTTTTAGCTCTTTCTTTCAACTCTTGACTGTAAAAACTATCATGAAGGCCATACACTGGCTACAGGACACTGTTTTAAATGTACCAGTCAACAGTAGAAATACCAAAATGACCATTTATAATTAATAATTTCAAAGTTAAAGACGTAGCTTATCTGCTCAAGCTAAGATGTCAAACTTTAAACTCTGCTTGTGTCCTTGTTCTTTGTCCACTCCAGAAAAAAAGCAGTTTTTATTGCAAGTAATTCACTTGAATCTTGAAAATATCATGCCCGTATTGTGAGTCTCTCCGCTTTCCTGTTGAGAGTTAAAGAGTTGTTGACTGGAGAGGATAATCTTGGGAAGAGGATAAAACATTGAGAAGGTGGCGCGCTAAAGTAGCGCTTTGCACAGACTCAATGGCACACTCAAATATTTTCAATCAGGGGGTCTATTAATTATTTATAGAAAACTCCTATGTGCACTCTTTGTCATTGTTGTAAGTTTCACAATAAAAGACTTAAAAATGGTAGCGAAATGTAGCAGAAATGTTGCTCGAATGCCAAAATGACCAATTTATTGTAATATTTGAATAATAAACAACTAATTAAAAATAACGGTGATACAAAAGAAATGCAGGCTCTGAGTCTTAATTAAATATAACTGCTCTCAGGCATATTCTGTCACCCTGACAAATATTTCACTCCTTCTCAAATGCGAAGATGGGTAGCTTGTGCTATCAGGAAAGTGTTAATTAATGAAATACAAACCTTCTTCAGCTTGGTGCACATATGCAGGCATAACCCCAGCTCTCGCCTTGTACTCAGGCAGCCACTTATACACTCTCACACACACACACAGACGCAACCTTATTAGCCGCCGTCCTTATGTGGGACCACTGTTTGTCGGTGAGCCGTTGCTCCACTTTTTTTTTTTTTTGGAGGAGAGAATGAAAGAGAGAGGCCTGAAATAATTTGTTTAATTTGGAGCAGCTCCCAACTCAGCAGGTGAGAGGGAAGGGGAGAAAGAGAGTGTGTGTTTTCTTTTTGTGTGCGGGGTCTTCTCATCATACGAGGAGGGAGGGGGGGAGTTCAGTGGCAGATCAGGGTCTCACTTCACTTGCCCCAGCTGCAGACCCTCGGTTTGTTGGTTTGGGTCATGATGACATGTAGAAAGCAACTCCCTCCACCCCTCCACCCACAGCCCGACCCTCCAGCTTCCCCCCTTCCTCCTCCCCGACCCCGACCCCGCCACCACAAACCCAACTCCTAATTATCTCTGAATAGCAATTTTATTGAACCCTAATTTGTAGTAATGAATTGTGATAGGTGGCGAGGCAGAGAGAAAGAAAAGAAAAACTTCACCCACCTCCCCCTCCACCCGACACATGCACACACACCTCCCTTTGTTAATTGTTAGGGCACTCGCTGTCACCCGGAGCTGTTGCAGATAATCAGTGTTATTCTCTGTGTTTGACCCTTGCTGACCAGATAAGATGTTCATACAATGTTCAATTCAGGTTTAGTTACATAAGAACAAATGTAAGGCATTAGATGCTTGAACAAAGAGGGTGTTAATGCAACATGAGCATTGAGAATACCCTTTGGTGGCTGGAATTTGCACCACAACCCCTGCACTTTTGATGACAACCTGCGCACAACAAATACCAAACAGCAAACACTGCTTCTGTTGCTCTTTCATCTGAGGGCACTCTGGACCCTGGATCTCTCTATCGGCACAGCTCGGCCTCTTGAAAAGCAGCGAGTGAAGAGGTTGGAGGGCACTCGAGCCGCGGCTGCAGCCCAGGACGAGGCGATGATTCAGCCGGCAGGGACCCACCGCAACAAGGCTCTCCGTCGTCAACAGAAACAAGAGTTCTCATCAGATGGGCCGGGGTCATGAGGTCAAACCAGACGCGGCCTCGGCACAGATGAGCCTCTCTGTCTATGTTTTCAGTCTTTCTCTCTGGGGGAGCAACGGAGAAGGGCGTATGAATATCCAAGAGAGAATGTGTTGATGTAGAGTCATTTTTAAGGCCCTGTTTTTAACATCTGAGCTCAGCCATGTCATGAATGTTTGAGGGTTTAAAGAAAGGACCTATAAAGCAGAGCTGAAATATTCTTACATGTGTATGATCTTTTAATTAAGACAGATTTTGTTTGAAAGATATGATTAAAAGTTGCTGAGTTGATGCGCGCTTGGTTTTTATTTGCTCACCTCACTGATATTCTTAAAATCCGTTGAATCATGTAAATTTACACTGACTGTGAATCACGCAAATTGATTTCTTGAACTGATTTCGAATTGTGCAAATTTGCAACTGATTGTAAAACGAGCAAATTTGCAAATTACAAACAAAGATTTGGATCTTTCTGTGAATTGTGCAAATTTTGCAGAATTGGAACTGATTTTGAATTGTGCAAATTTGAAAATCTGGAACCGATTGTGAATCATGAAAATCTGCATATTTGAAACTTTTTTGTTAACTCTGCAAACTTGCAGATTTGGAACGCTTTGTAAATTGTGCAAATTTTACATATTTGGAACTGACTGTGGGTCATGCAAATTTGCAAATTTGGAACTTATCGTGAAGTGTGCAAATTTGGACATTTGGAATTGATTGTGAATTGTGCAGATTTTCAGACTTGAAATTGATTGTGAATCATGCACATTTTTGGATTTGGAACTGATTAGGAGTTCAAGTCCAGGTTAGGACTGTCTGACATCCAAGATTTTTAGGATTTTTACCAAGTTGGCTGTACAAATAAATGATTTTTTTCTGCACATATGTTCATTTATCAATTTGTTTTGTAAAAACAAAGCAGATAACAAGATGAGCAAATGCTGAACAAGATCCAACCAAAAGCCCCCAAAGTGATTGCTTCTCTGCATGTCAACTGGTAATAATACTTGCAAATTTGTTAAGAAATAAAGTGCCGTATCACCTAAGGTCAATTTTTCCTCATTGTTTGGCCCTGTCTTATAAAGGGGCCCTGTGTCCAAGTTTAGTTTTAACACCCTTTTTATATGACTTTACATTTTGCTCACATGGTGCATGTTCTTTAAGTTGTGCTTATTGAAAGCCATTTGAAATGCCTACATTATGACTTCATTTTCAGTTAAATTTAACAGAAATATCCCTTCAGCTAAACTGCATTTATTTGCAAACCATATCCAAGAGTATTATCCCGAGCTTTGTAATATGTAAAAACTAAATAATAAAAACTGAGGCTTTACGAGGGCTAAAAATCCCGATAATTTAAACACTAGCTTTGTTTCCTTTTCTTTTCCTTACCTACCCAGAGTGAGCAAAGCCCCACCGTCGCCAACTTTCTCCTCATGATTGGAAGGGATCTCCAGCCTATATCTGGTCATACAAACACTGTTTGCTCTGGGCTTCCTGTCTGTGGACTTACATTACAATGTGTAGATTTAGAGATTGGGAAACTAAAGTCGCCAGGCTTTTCAGTTGGATAACGGCTTCCTCTCTGTCTCTCTCAGACCCCCCCTCTTCCCTCCTTCTCCAGCCCTCTGTCTGTCACACTGTCGTCCAATACCAGATGGTAGGCGTTCAACACGGAGACCAGCGCCGCTAAGCTAAAATACCTGATTACAATTCACCAATACAATTCAAATATCATGGGCAGGCTTAAGGATAATACCTCTGTAACAATATCATTTATTTTTCCCCCTGTTCCCTTTATCCTTGTTTTACTGGGAGAGGAGACTGCAAAGCCCTTTCTCAAACAGATAAAAGAAAAGATAACCCTTTTTTTCCTTTTCTGTCCTCTTCCTGTGTTCCTGAGGGGATTATTTATTTCTTTTCCCCCCTCTGTGCTGTGATGTTTTCTTTTTCATAAAGCGCCAATAAAAATAAAACTGATAAGAAAATATTTTAACTTTGACTCAATATTTTAAGGAAGGCAAATAATTGAGGTGAAAATATTTATAGGATGTAAATTGCGCCCTGGCTGACATTTTGGAGGCATGACAATAATGAATTAAAATGTTATGCCGAATTCATATTTATACTGTTTATTCATATTTGATGAATATATTCAAGTGCAGCAGCAGCACAGCAGTCATACATATACATTGTGTTGTTGTAAATGCATGAAGTACACTGGTAATTAAGCTTCACATTAGTGGTGACATATTAAATAAACCTAAGGGCAGTTTGACTTTATGTAAAAAAATAATAATAAATACAGCTGTAATATGATTTAACATTTTAATCATCATTTAGTATAATCTGACCTGGAATTAGACACAACTCAACCTGATGGAAATCAATATTATATATGTGTTTTATTTTATTTTTGCATGCCGTTGTAGACCTTTCCCTTAAAATTAATACATTTTTTTTTCTATTTTTATATTATTATGAATAGGGTGTTTTCTCTCTCTATTTGTTTCATGATCTTCTTTACTCAGGTAAGATTATTATTATTTTTTTGTTTTTTTTGTATCACATCCTCTTAAGAGGGTTGGATGGCTTTTAATTAACAACAAAATGATTACAATTCACACACTCAATACTGCTGTTTCTCCCTTGTGACGTATTCACTAACAAATATATACAATTTAATTTAAAAGGCAGTAAAATTTAGCAGATTTAATGCATCATTTGTAATGGCAGCATTATAATAAGCATGCCAAACAATCATATTCTGCAATGCAATTGTATTATAATACACGTTTTTACTTGCCATACTTGCACAGTCATCCACTAACTGTATCTGCTGTCTATATAACACATTGTCTGCAATAAACAAAGAAAAGTCATGCTAAAGATGGTGAAAAAGTTAATCATAATAGTGATACTTTCTTCCTTGAGGTCACCATTTATTGCCAGGCACAGGCACACACACACACACACACACACACACACACACACACACACACACACACACATATATATATATATATATATATATATATATATATATATATATATATACTTATAGCAGCAAATTAAAAGAGAAAAACAAAAAATATTTGCTTTTCAAGGTGCAGCATATCTGGATATGCGCCTTAAACTATGATTACTCTGCTATTGCTTTACATCGTAAGTTATTCTTACAGTAAGGACAGTGTTTTTTTTGTCTAAACTGCACAGATGGAATTAATAATTTTACATAAACCTGTATAGCTGTGAGCATAACCTCGCAGCAGACCTTATGCCCAAGCCTCAATTTAAATAGAACATTTTAAAAGTACACAAACTGAGATCCCAATCGATGTGACCCTCAACTTTTTGGCTACTTTTTGCTTCAAGGAAACTCAATCTCAACTGTGCGTGTGAAGTAGCTGCCTAATATGCATACACACTGTACTGCATGTGTCGCTGCTGTGCTGTGGAAACCTCGTATCTCCAAGGAGGAAAGACTCTTTTGACCCTGGCGTGCAGGTTTTTAAGTTTATCCAGCTGCTTTTGGAGAATGTTATAGGCGTTGTAATTTCCCATCACCCAGAGGAGCATGTAAGCCTTCAACCGAACCCCCCCACCACTACCACCACCCTTCAAACTGGAGTTGGGAGGTTTTTCAACTGACAGCAGCCAGAGAGAAAGCAGCGGTTGCTTGGTGTTTGGAGGCGAGCATGTTATTCTTCCATGGCCAGAGAGTGTTTTTCTCTGAGTGTGATCTCTGGTGTGGGCAGAGGTGCGTCTAGCCGCCCACACCACTGGCACTCCTGCCCATGTAGCACCCATAACACCGAACCATTAGTGGCATGACAGTCTACCCACATCTCAACCACCTTCATTAGTCATTCAGCTCCTTATTTTTGTTTGGTTTCCCCTCTGGCTCCTAATTAATGCTTAATCGAAACTGCTGAACTGAGCTGGTAGAAAATTCATGAATATTAAAATCGACCCTGACGTTTTTTCTCACTTTCTCCTCTTTTTTTCCTTTTTTTTCTTTTGGCTTGTCTGCAGTAGTAGCCAGGCGCCATTTATTTTTGTTGCTGTCAGAGATTTAAGGCGTCATGTTTCTTTCCCACTTCTCATTGTAACAGTAATGAAGGATAGTAAGCAAGAGCAGTATTTTGCCAATTTGAAGTGAACCGAGAGAGTTTTTGTGTCCTTTGATGCTTTTTTCAACACAGGGGGCCCTAAATGTAGCTCTACTTTGATAGAGGACTGAATAAGACATAGAAACCCAGTGGCAGATCGTCCTGTAGGCAACACAGGCAGCCATCCAGGGCACCACCCAGAAGGGGGGCACCACTGCCATTTTTATTCATTTATTTTTTGTTTTAGAAAAAGAAAAACATAAAAAGTGAAATGGTCTAAAGATCTAATAGTGACAGTCAGTGACTAGTAGGGGTACAGCCTCTCATCCTGGCAATGCAGTTCACCTTAGTGTGTTCATCTGTGAGCCAGGCCATAGTTAGAATATATACTAGGGCAGGACACATCCTGCCTCACCCAATAAATTAATAACAAATATATATATATATGTATATATATATATGAGAATATATATATATATATATATATATATATATATATATATATGAGAATAAAACAAAGTGCTATAACACAACATGCATCAATGCACCACCATCCCAAAAAAATATTTAGCAAATTAAGCAAATTATAAAATTAGCAATTGTTATCTTAAAAAGTAATAAATAAAAAGTAATAGTATAATATGACATATAAAAAGTCACAGTATAGTACTGTCATTAAAAATGTCACAGAATGTCATAAAATGTCATAAAAATACCATTAAAAGTCATAAAAAATGTCATACAAGTCATAAAAATGTCATAATATGTCCTAAAATGTCAAACAAATCTAATAAAAGGACATAAAATGTCATAAAAAATCATAAAGATGCCATAAAAATGTCATAAAAAGTCATAAAAATGTCACAAAGACGTCCTAAAAGTCATAAAGATGTCAAATAAGTCAGTAGTAGTCATAAAAAGTCATGCAAATTTAATAAAAAGTGATAAAAGGTCATTACAATCAACAGAGTAATCAAAAAATCCTTCAAATGTCATAAAAATGCCATAGCATATCCCAAAATGTCATAAAAATCTAATAAAAAGTCATAAAGATGTCATAAAAAGTCAAAAATTAATGCAGATGTTGTAAAAATGTCATGAAAAGTCTTACATTTGTAATAAAAAGTCGTGTTATAAAATTGTTATAGTATGTCATAAAAAGTCATTTAGAAAGTCAAAGTATAATATGTCATAGAAAAATGTCATGAATTGCTATTTTAGAAAATAATGCTAATCCCATGGAGGGTTGGGTTGCAGAAGGTGGAGGTTTAAGATGCCCCCACACCGTGAGTAATTGTTACGGACAGAACACGCTCGAGCATTGATGGGTACGGTGGAGTGGAGTGTATATGGAAAGTGTTGGGCTAGGAGATAATGAAAAGATAAAAGCCATCCAAGCAAAAAAGACAACAGGGGATGAAAAAGAAGACATCATTTGCAAATTTGCACATACCGTATTCTTTATAATATATGTATTATTGTTTGTTACCTACATTGTTTATTTATCTTAATTTCTCATTAGGTCTTGTTGTTGGTCGTAATAAATACGATAAATATATAAGATAAAAATTCAGTCGTGTTTTATGAGGAGGGGTGTCCAGGGGAAGCTCGCCCAGGGCCCCAATGTGCTCGATGTGGCACTGTAGAAACCACCTGGGTTGCTATGAACGTAACCAGATCAACACATAACGTAATAAAGTGAAATCCCTCGATGCCTTTTGGATGTTTCTTTAATTCACAGAGGAAACTTGTTACGGAAGTTTTGTTCCAAATCGCATCCCGTAAAACAGATTCCTATTGACCCGTGCTGACAGGGCTGTTTGCAGGCTGGGAGCTTTCACAACCTCCCACAGCCTTATATTTGTTTTTATAAGTTCTAAAGTGCAGGCTCAGCATTAGTTCTAATACGACCAAGGTTACCCTCCTTTTAAATCCCCTCTGATATTAGTTTCTGGATTGATCAAGTTGTGAGGACCACTCACAGACCATTTTTGTCTTGAAGATTAAAGGATTAAAGGCTTGAAACGACATTCAAAGAATTAATATTTCATATCATCATTCAAAAAGTTACAATGCAGTTTGTTCGGGAAACACTCAGAGTCCCTTGATTATTTTAAAGTTCAAAGTTCTGATTTTATTTATCAAGTCTTGATTTGCAGAGATGCATGCAAGGAGTCCTGGTTTTAAAGAAAACTTCCAAATTAGATCCATTAACAAATCTACAATTATCCAGTTATTCATGCAGCTTCCAGAAGATCACTGCTGAATGTGTTTTCTTGTTACCTCTAATGGAACATGATTATTAATGTCTCCTCGGAGGACGCCCTGTCAACTCTCTTCGTGGAGAGTTTGTGAGCAGAAAATAATTTAAAAATATACACTAACCACTGCTGTTTAACATATTTTATTAAAAAGTCTGAAATGAATTCATTCAACTGCTCCAACAACTTTTTGTTCTCTCAAACCCCCCTGCACAAGACGTACTTATATAATACTGTATGATTGTTAAAAATGCTTCCCACAACAACACAATCATGTTGCTCTTTGTAAAGAAACATGTCTATATTTGTTCTGACTAAATTGATGGTGGCATCGCAGGCGAGCCAAATTGAAATCTTGTGACAATTTCTCTGAAGTTACTCAAACACAATTTGACTTCTGACAAGGGGATGCAATTTATAAAACAGAGCATGCCATCAGTGGAGCCCAGCATTTGCATAATGAGGATACTTCCATTTCCGCCAGCAATGTTTTTGACAGCCTCTAACTAAAAGCTGCGGTGGAGAGGAGTGAGAAATGTCGATACAAATAATTCAGAAGAGGCAGAAAGAGGGGCGATCAGGGCAGCCACCGGATCCATCAAAGAGCTGGCGAACAAAACAAATGTAGTTTGGCGATAAAAAAAAACAAGCGCGCTGAAGCTGCAGTGATGCTAGGTGACCCTGGCAGAAAAGGGACGGAGGGGCCTTCTGCCCTGAGCTACAGCCTTGACTTTGAACGCACCGGAGAGGAGTTGGACCGCAGGAAAAACTACTCCAGAGGTTGCTCTGATAGGTTGACAAATATGGCTGAACTGACGCTAATGCCATGTAGCTCTTTTGCTCTAATTGTTGATTCAATTTGCTAATGACTAATTTGATTTAAGTGGCAGGCACATCTCCATGTGTGCAGGACATGGAGAGGAGGAACAAAAAAAAAAAAAAATGGACTGGAGGTGGCGTGATGGCTTGTCACGCAAAGGCTGCTCGCCTATGAATATTCCATGAGAGTTCACACTTAATTGTTTCTGATTTGTTTATTTTTTTCAATACAGTGCTTTAGCGCACACTCCATCAGTCCCTGTGTTGACACCCCGTGCACCCCCTCCCACCCATCCCGTCTCCCCCCTCCCGCTCATGCCACCCTCTCCTCACCATCCCCCACACTTTCACAAGTGGTGCTCAGATGTCCATCAAACACAGCAATGAAGGATCACTATAAGTTGTTGGAGCCTGTCAACAAAAGCACTCTACCACTTTGTCCCCCCTGTTCTCTCCTTGTTGAGCCCACTGGAGATCTCTGATGTGAAGGAGCAGATGAATTTCTAACCAGACATTTTCGGGGGGCCCCCATTGAGCGCCGCTACCTGTTGCCAATGCAAATGCACTCCGAAAAGATCCAAAAAGGAAGCGTATTGTTTCCACCGCTGAGTGTGTTGTTTGCCTCTTGGTGTTGCTTCGGCTAGATCAAGAATAAAGGTCGACCCCGTGGTTGCACTGTAGCGAGCAGGCGGCAGCACATGGCAGTTCAAAGTGGCTGTCTTTCCACTTTCCAACGGTGCAGACACAAATTACCAAAGCCGGTGTAGAGGTTTCAATGGTGAAAACTGTTTGTGCAAACGTTGATATAAATGTGTTCCATTATGGAAACTGTAACATAAGCACAGAGCAAAGACAAGAGTACTTACCCAGATGAAAGCCACGAGGGACCTGAGCTTACTGGAAGTGCTGGCGTCCATCCGTTTGTTTGTAACCGCTCCAAGCCTGTTGAGTGTTCTCCTAGGTTGCTCTCCTAATTTTTTTTTTTTTTTTTTTTTTTTTTTTTTGAAATCCCTCTCTGCCCCGGCTATACCTTTGTACTCGCCTTGTTCTGGCTGGACTTCCAAAGAGGCGAATCTCTTTCCTTTTTGCCTTTTATCCTCTCCCTTGATGGGTCTTCGGAGCTGCATGACTTGCAAATCACGCCGTGATATTGAATGGGATTGACATTTTCAGATGTAAATACATAGAATATTTCATATTTAGTAATAGGCAATGGAAAGTGGATGGAAGTCTAATTATTGTATAATGATATTTCTCCCTCTCAGATCTGCCGGGGCCGGCGAATGTGTTGCTATGGAGATTATGAATAAATGTATTTATGTATTAATTCATCTGCGTGTGTATATTTATTTGCTCATGTATTCATTTATTAATTTATACATTTGGGTCTGGACAAACGAGGCCGCTGCGATATGAAGAGCTTCCCTCTGATTTTGTGTTTGAATCACCGGAAGTTGAAGAGAAGCGGCCAATCAGATGAGACACGTGTTTTAGGACTTCCCAGAAAAAAAAACACTGACAGAAGGAAAGAAACTTCACTAATTTCTGTAAGTTTCTTCGTCTTCTTCCAACAGTCTGATGTGACTTACTGATGCAAAGCCTGGAGAAATCTGAGGCAGGTCACAGGAGAGCGACAGTTTAGGGCAGTTTATATTAGTATCGATAAATAAACATTATTTAAAACATCTGTCAGGCCCGGTTAAATATCCTCCGTGTGGTTCAGTAGCTTCACCAACCCAGGGCATCGAATATTTAATTATTGTACTAACTGAATAATGAAAAAGTCAATTTCCAGACTGACGCCCCGTATGCAGGAGACAATTGCATTTCTAATATCTGCATGTGAAATCTTCTTCACACACCCTCCCCTCCCCGGTGTCCCGTCTTGATGCCTCACAGGGCTGCGGAGTCTCCTGCATTACCATAGCTCTCTTCCTGACTAAGTCTGTTCCTCATATTCACTTGTCGTGGCTAATTACGTGTTTAACCCTGTGCTGGTGAGCTTGTTTTACATTCAAATTTATGGGGACCTCGCTGATCTGAAGAAGCAGGAATGAGCGGGGACACGACGGTGGAGATCAGTCTTCTGGTAATTGATTATCCTCTTAGAAAAAGGGACAGCTTCCAGGGGGCTGCCGGCTTGGAGTTGTTGACCTTTGACCTCTGACTGGGTTGGAAATATAAAATACAAAGGTCACAAACTGGATGGTGTGAAGGTGGAGGAGTGCACATTCATATTCTCAAAATTTACTGTATTTATTTTTTGAAATTTTGACTTTTTTCTGATATTGTATGCTTTATTATTTTTATTATCATTATTATTATTATTTGTTCTGTAATGTGATTTGCATTTTTATTACCAGCAAATGCAAATATTTCTGTTTTCATATTAACATGATGCTGTAGCAATAATTTTCTGATCTTGTTGCTCGTGGAATAAATAATTATGCATATGTTGTCAATATTTACATTTCCACTGTTTAATTTAATTCTAATGGAAGTCCCTGGGCGATACGAGCAGCAGCTAATAGAAGAGAAATGATTAAAGCTTTCTCCATAATAACCCTGCTGAAACACAACTTGCTGTACCGTAATCTAATGTTGCATTCCAGTGTTTATAGACTACGGCAACTTTGATCACTTCTATTGTTGATTTAATTTCCCGATGTAATTTTGCAAACCCTCTTTAAAGGACATCTTCTCTCATAGGTTTTATTAGTTTGGGAGCAAAATAAAAACAATTGTTTGTGTGTGTTCCTGCATTGTAAATACACTCCTTGGGTGTGTGTGTTAAAGCTTGGCTTTATCATTACCATGCACCCTCTACTCTGTACAGTGGTTCCATTGTGCTGTAAGCACTGTGTATTGAGTGTGTTTGTGTTGTGTGTGTGTGTGTGTGTGTGTGTGTGTTTGGCATGCAGTACCAGGCCGGGTCAAAGCAGCTTAGTTCCGATCTGTTGGGTGACCTGCCCGAGCCTTGCCGGCCTCAGTGACCCGCATGATTTCATTATAGAGAGGTGAGGCACATGGCCTCTGCACACACATGCACACACTCCACAATCACATATACACACACAGACAGACACACGCACACACACACACACACACACACACACACACACACACATGCATGAGGTATAGCTGAACATGTGCATAAATACAGTTAAGGCATATATACGTACACTCGGCCGAACATTCACAATACAGGCATCTAACATATGCAAAAAAACATTTTGAACAAAAATCACTGACATTCTCCTCACAACAATCCTTCCACTGTTGCTGTTGGAAGAAGTCGATTTCTGGTTATTTTCGAGGACAACATTTCAAATTAATCAAATGATCCATTCATATCTTCACTGACAAAAACACAAACACACAAAAGAATAATAGGCTTTAACGGAATGAAACATTCAAAAGTGAAGTGACAAAATTTTTTGTCAATTCCAGACAGTAAGGACATGATGCAAGACAAAAAACAAGCTACAGTATCTGATACAGTCAAAACTGCATTGACAAAAAGCCAAAAATAAGCTTGTACTTAAAACTTTTTATAGATACAGGACATGATAAAAGACCTAAAACAAGTTACATTAATAGATGCATTCAAAACTGCATTGACAAAAAGCCAAACATTTCTGAGATTATACAGTGCAAGATAGTGACATAATGATACAAAAACAAGCTACAGTATCTGGTCTGTTCAAACCTGCATTGACAAAAAGCCAAAACTAAGCTTGTCTTGAAGTTAGGAAATGATACAGTAGCAAATACAAACTGCAGTGTCTGGTCCGTTCAAAATGTCATAGAGAAAATGCTAAAAGAAGTTATTTCAAGCAAAATGATTATAAGTAATTATAAATCCTTTGCAGATACGAGACAGTGACATAATACTAAAACATCAAAAACAAGCTAAAATATGTGGTTGATTAAAATTGCATTGATAAAATTCCAAAACCAAGGTTGTATTTCTTAAATCTTGAGAATTTTGCAGATACAGTACAAGACAACAAGCTACAGTTTCTGGTCTGTTTGAAATCACACTGATAAAAAGCCAAAAATGCCCCTCTTTCTGAAATCTTAAATATTTTACAGACACAAGACAGTAAGGACATGATGCAAAAACCAATAACAAGCTACAGTAGCCGGTATGTGAAACCCTAAATCATTTAGAGATACAGTACAGACAGTGATGACATGATACAACAGCATGCTGCAGTATCTGATCTGTGCAAAATTGCATTGATAAAACAACTAAAGAAAGAGTGAATTTCTGAAATTTCAAACAACAAAAAGCCCAAATATGCTTGTATTTCTAAAATCTTGAGCATTAAATAGATATTAGACAACAAAGGTGCAATACATGTCCAAAAACAAGCCACAGTATTTGAGACATTCAAAATTGTATTGATAAAAGCCAAAAATAAGACTTTTTTAAAAAAATGTTTTAAATATTTTGCAGATACAGGAAAGCAAGGACACGTTACATGATACATGATACATGATACATGCCATGGTATCTGGTAGATGCAAAAATTGATCATCTGAAATCTTAACATTTTGCATATACAAGACAGTAAGGACATGATACAAGACCAAAAACATGCTGGTACATTCAAAAGTGCATCAACAAAAAGCCATAATAAGCTTGTATTTCTGAAATCTTAAACATTGTATAGATACAAGACAATAGGGGCACAATTCACAACCAAAAACAAGCTGCAGTATTTGGGACTTTCAAAATTGCACGTTTACTAAAGATTTTATTTCTGACATCTTAACATTTGCATAAACGAGACTGCAAGGCTATGATGCAAGACCAAAGACAAGCTACAGTTTCTGGTACAGTCAAAATTACACTGACAAAAAAACAAAAATAAGACTGTATTTCTTATTCTTAAACATTTTACAGACACAAGCAGTAAGGGCATGATACAAGACCCAAAATGGGCTACAATGGCTGGGACATTCAGAATTGCATTGACAAAAAGCCAAATATAAGCTTGTATTTCAGAATCTTCGGCACTGAACAGATACAAGACAGCAAGGACATGATACATGATACATGCCACAGTATCTGCTCGATGCAAAATTGCATTGATAACAAGGCAAAAATATTGTTTTATTTTGGAAATCTTAACATTTGGCATATACAAGACAGCGAGGACACTGAAAACAAGATGCTGCCCATAGTACATTCAAATTTGCATTGACAAAAAGCCAAAAATAAGACTGTGTTTCTGAAATCGGAAACACTTTGCATATACAAGACAGAAAGGACATTATGCAAGACCAAAAACGAGCTGCAGTATCTGGTACAGTCAAAACTACATTGACAAAAGGCCCAAAATAAGCTTGTATTTCTGAAACCTTAAACTTCTTACAGATACAGGCAGACCTAAAGACCTAAAACAAGCTACAATATGAAATAAATTCAACATTTCAGTGACAAAAATGCCAAAAATAAGGTTATAAAATCTTAAACAACAACACAGAAAGCAGTACTGACATGACAACATCAACATTTTACTGATACAAGCAATAAGAGCATGATTCAAGACCAAAAACAAGCCTAAGTATCAAGTACAGTCAAAATTGCATTGACAAAATGCCCAAAATAAGACTGTATCTCTGAATATTCAACATTTTACAGATATCAGACAACAAGGACATGATGCAAGACTAAAAACAAGATGCAGTACGTACGTAGTACATGCAAATTTGCATTGACAAAGAGCCAAAACTAAGACCGTGTTTCTGAAATCTCAAACTCTTTCCATATACAAGACAGTAAGGACATGGTACAGGACCAAAAACAAAGTATAGTATCTGGTACAGTCAAAACTGCTTTGACAAAAAGCCTTCCAAGTCTTAAATATTTTTCAGATAAAGGCAGTAAGAGTATGATAGATGATGTAAATTAAGTTCCAGTGTCTGAGACATTCAAAATTGCACTGATAAAAAGCTCAAAATAAACTTGTATTTTTGAATCTTCAACATTTTAAGGATGCAAGACAACAAGGACATGATGCAAGACTACAAACAAGATACAGTACAATTTGCATTGACAAAAAGCCAAAAATAAGACTGTGTCTAAACACTTTGCAGACACAAGGAAGAGACAACAATGATAAATAAGCTACAGTATCTGGTACATTCAAAACTGCATTGACAAAAAATGCCAGAATATGCTTGTATTTATAAAATCTGCTGGAGACAAAAAGCTGTAATGACATGACAACATCAGGAAGCACAAACATCACACTGTCACATGCAAGTTGCAACTAATGCATCCATTGTTCATTTCCTGAAAAACCATTTCTGGAAATTAGTAATTTAACTGTCACCAGAAGCAATAAGAACCTATCGATCCTCAGTCCAGTGAGGACAACAGCGAGTCACCTTTCCTGATGAGATGACCACATAAATACACCTTTTGGGAAACTGATTTTATTTGTTCCTGATTATACACAAAGAAACACTCTGCAATTAAGCAACCCACACCTTACCATAAAATATCTTAAGTCGTGCATAGACATCCTGCTGATAGAAACATTTCTATAATCTGCTTCAACACACATGAAAGTGTGTGTTGAGGTTGATGTTAGTGTCAGAGGAGTCGTGCTGAACATGATCACTAGATGGCGATCCAGGTTAAAGCAGTGTGCCGCTGTCAGGCCTTGAATGGCAGCGAACACAAGGCTTGTCAGCAGTCTACTGTTCTGTGGCAAGTGATCCTCCTTATTGAAGAGTACACACTCATAGCATGTAGAGCTGTGGAATATGGAATAGGATTTGGTTTCACTTTTTGCTGGGATTGAAGATTTTCTAACATGCTTTGCGAGGGGTCGGGGTGGTGGGTTGGGGGGAGTTGCATGTTCTGAGCCCAAGAGCGCAAAAAAAACAACACCGCTCTGAGATTCAGAACAAATTTATCACCCGGGTGAGATCACACCACAGCTAGTATCTGATTCTTAATTAGGTAAGATTGTTTTTTTGACCCCAGCCAGCCCAATTAGGCTTAAGCAAGATCAGGGTGACGATTTCATGTCGACGTTTTAGATCAATTTGTTGATTTGTGGTAAAAAAACATAAAGAGAAGCAGTGATTTTAACATGATGAAACACATGAAATAAAAATGATATTGTGTTGGAAAGATGGGGAATGATAATAAATCTCAAGATATAAGGGTGAAAAAGTCCTGGTAATCCCAAAGATATCAAGTGTTTTTGCAGACATGACATGTTGTTCCCACTGCCATTCTTTGATGGTCAAACTGTGGCTCTTTTTCTTTAATTGAATTTTTAAGTTGGAAATCAATACATGGGACTTAAAGACAGAAGTGTCACTGTTTAGACATAAAACAGCAAGAGGTTTATCCAAGTTCTGTAGTTGAGAGGGAAACATAGTTTCAGGCCAAATCTACTGCCAACACACAGAAGAAATACAAACTTCCTGTGGGTGGAGATCTCATTGGTCAAGCCAGACCTCATGATGTGGCTACAGGTGTTGCTAATGGAGGTGAAGAGCCCAATTCAAATGCTCTGCAGCAATGTTTTTGTCCACTGAATTCATTTGTTGCTTGGATGCGAATCTCAACAAAGACAGCAAGTATGGGATGACAAAATACAGCTTGAAGATCTCCTCAGTGTTTCAGTATGAGAGTGTGTTTTCAATACAGTTAGGTGCATTTATACTTTACCAACAGTGGCTCAGAGGAAAACAAAAATATAAGCCTCAACGAAGTGCATCACTATGGATGAGAAAGATCTCAAAGACATCAGCATTTGAAGGTAAGCAGGATACCTTACTAATCTACCTACATAGGGTGTGCTCTGAATTGCATACTTTTTTTACTTTTAGTAGGTACTGCAGCTGCCCTTAAAAAGTTCATTCTGTTGCATGCAATAGCCACATAATCAGGACATACTACTTTCTCATAACATTACACCCTGAACTTTGACCCTCCTGCTTTTATACCTGTTACCTTGGAGATAAAACAAACACCACTTATCGAGTTCGCCAGAGGCGGAGATCAACCTTGAGAGCTCTGCTTTTGTTACTTTGCAATGTGTGTAGCTTAACTTTAAAGTTATAACTGCACAGATTGTAGATTGTAATATATTTGCGACAGTTTATTTACATCTGCAGTTCTTTGTCATTGTTATATAGTTATGTCCTTTTGTTATTTGTAATATTTGTGATTATTTTATTCATTCAATCAATCAATATTCCTATTATTACTATTTGGTCATCAGTTACTTCAATGCGCTGTCATCCATCATTGCAACTTCAATCAGTCGTCAAGCTGTCATATGTTTGCAGCTCAGTTGATGTGACGTATTGTCCACTGCACAGAGGATTGTGGGTCAGAATAGCCAGAAAAGCATGCTGGCTTGCATACTGCAAAATCGGACTGGATGTAGTAGAACATCCTGACATACTGCCTTTGACATACTATGTACTGGGACATACTAAGTCTTTTTCTGGCATACTATATATTATGGTAGTATCCCAGGTAGCCAAAATGACCTGGCCTGGAATGGGCTTGAACTCGGCATGCCGGACCCCAGTTGCCCGACTCAGCTGAGACTCTGTATGAATGACGCCCCAGAATCCGCCCTGATTGTGGCTGCTGACACTGCCATGATCATCATCAGATAACGGTGTATGTGGCTATGAGGGTTGAGTCGAATACTCGGATGAAACAAGTATCTGGTACAGATAATGTGTTTTTTATGAGTACGAGTGTCATACCAGTAAAATGTGTTATCTGTACTTGTGATAAAGGAAAATCCTCATTTTGGTAGCTATGTTTAATCTGTTACTCTTGTGATGAAAAAATAATCTGAAACTCAATTCTGAGGCCTTTGTGTAAAAATACTTTTCTCACAGGTAATAAATATTGCAACTTCTGATCAGTTCATATAAATTTCAGACTTAAAATAACAACTTCTGTTTAGGCCCAACCCACTTTTGATTTAAAATCCGCCCACTTCTGACATAAACCCCGCCTGTTCAGAGTTCAGATACAGATAATTTAGTTGGTCCAACAGATAGAGATAATGGTGTACTCGTTCATTCTTAGTATAGTGACTACTTTGAAGATTAAGCTAACTAGCTGATGTGGACAACCTGTCCACCTCCTGTCTTTCCTCTTTGTGTTTTCAAATATTTATTTTTTCTTGATTTATTTATTACATTACATTTCTGTCCGTTCTGACAGTCACTATGCCACATTCCACAATTGTCATAAAATCGTGCTGTGACTTGGCCGACAGACATGACACACTGCTCCATGGTTCACACCAATCATCCCCAGTCATTTTTCATGATGTGTGTGATGTCATCGGGTCATTCTTGTCCTATTTTAATTACTTTCACTATTATTTCAGTCACTGCCCAGATAGCACACATACATCTGTCCAACGTCGGCCCGATGTATCAGGTTTAGATTGTAAAGATGTAGCAGGGAGAGCGTTTGCTCATTCGAAAATGACCATCATACAGTACGACGTTCAAACGGATCTGTGCTCAGTAGGCGCTCCTTCTATATTAATATTCATATGCTTTGTTAAATACGACCTTTATTCATTTAGATCGGACTTTTCAAACTACAAATATTTCACCAGCCAATGTGAGAAATCAATGCTAACATTCAAAAATAGCTAACTGTTACCCTATTTCGTGTGTAAGTGTGCACAATTAAGAGACAAAAGTCAGTTTCAGAACCTTTATTTTCAAATTTCCAAAAACAATATCTGATGGCCAATCCGATGTCTCCTGGCAGCCTGCAAGAGACAGAAAGACGATAAGCACATAACTTCAACAAACAAATCCCAACTTCACCACTGTATTTATTTATTTATTTATTTATTTATTTTTAGCATTTTAGCTGTCTTTTAGCCAGATTGAAGGGTTTGGGTCCGTCACTTTGTTAAATTTAGTTTTGAAATGGTTTAATAACGGGATCCATTTGTTTTGGAGAGGAGGAAATGTGCGGATTATCCAACTGTATACAAAAACTATGAATATTGGTCTCAAAGATCAGAAACAAACTGAGCTGACATTAACTGTTAACAGCAGCTCAACAATCAGTCCTTCATCTCGGAAAAGCAGTGGTTTCAAAACTGCGCTATTACCTGTAGCCACCGAGTCAGTTTGCTTTGCAGAGGAGACATCGACTGATAAATTGCCCATAAAATCACATTAACAACATACCAAAGGCATCCTTAAACTTCACTAGGAGTGGATCCCAAGTCTCGAGCCCTGCCCAGGACCATGGGTGGGAGCTCCAGGCACTTCCACTTTTAACCAAAACGAGTGTTCATGATAACCAGATAAGCAGATAACGTCAACTAGGGAAAATAAAATCAAAACACCACAGTTGTAGTGTGTTAGCCAACATGAGCTAAACTAGCTAACAGTTAACGAAAGATAACATTAGCTGGTGGGGACCTGTGCTATATACACCCAGTCGTGCCTCATCACTCACCAGGAACCTCTTTTAACGGTCACAGAATAAACAACATAGTTATTTTTTGCCAATTTATTCCAATTAGCCTGCCTGAAACCAACTGCGATGAGATGCTGTGACCTGCAAGCTCAGTTCCAAACAAAGACAGCGGAGATGAAATTCCGCCTTCCGTGGCGACTTCCATATGTGGGCAGGTATGGGCCTGTTCTGAACTTGACCGGAAGCCAGAGTAGAAATGCCAGGACGGGTGTAATGCTTTCTCTCTTTTTTGTGCCAGTTATTAGTCTGGCAGCGGCATTCTGCACCAGCTGCATATGGGACAGAGAAGACTGGTTGATGCTGAAATAAAGTGAGTTGCAATAATTGAGACGAGAAGAAATTAGGGCGTCACTGATGGTTTTCAGATTGCTAAGTGAGAGGAATGGTTTGACTTTGGTAATATTTCTGAGATGGAAAAACCAACCTTTGACCACGGCGTTGATTTGTTTTTTTAAATTTGAGTGATGAATCAAATATGACACCAACAATTCTGGCATGGGAATGAAGGTTGGGCGCCAGGGACCCTAGATGGTGAGCAATGTCCCGGGTGGTGTTTGAGGGACCGAATAGGACCACTTCGGTTTTACTGTTGTTTAACTGGAGACAGTTTGTCGACAGCCAGAGTTTCACCTCCTGGAGACAGTCAAGTAGGGACTGACCTGAGCTATAGTTGTTGTCACCAGATTCAAGTGAGATATATAACTGGGTGTCATCAGCGTAGCAGTGGTATGAAATGTTGTGCTTTTGAAAGATTGGGCCTATCATGTATAAAGCAAAGAGTATTGGACCTAGAATGGAACCTTGGGGCGCTCCACATATAATGGGAACAGAGGAGGAAACCCGGTTCCCAGTGCTGACAGAGAAGGATCTATCTGTTATATGTGAGTCAAACCACTGGAGGGCGCTACCTTGGATGTCGACTTGATGCTTGAGACGGTGTAGGAGAATGGAGTGATCAACTGTGTCGAATGCGGAGCTGAGGTCAAGTAGGATTAGTATTGCTGATTTACCAGAGTCGAGAGCCAGGAGGAGATCGTTAGTGACTTTGAGTAATGCTGATTCAGTACTGTGACGTGCTCTGAAACCTGCCTGAAATTTGTCCATAATATTGTTGTTTTCTAGGAATGGCAGGAGCTGGGCGTAGACTATTTTTTCCATTACTTTAGATAGGACTGGTAACTTGGAGATGGGCCGGAATTATTGAGGATGGTTGCATCAAGGTTTGTCTTTTTAATAATGGGATGTACTATGGCATGTTTAAGGCAGGAGGGAACAGAGCCGTTAGCCAGGCTACTGTTCAGGATGAGTGACACTGTAGGACCTACAGTGTTGAACACTTCCTTCAGCAGGCGTGTAGGAACAGTGTCCAGGGGAAAAGAACTAGGCTTTGTGTGTGAGACTACGTCTTTGATGTGAGCAAGAGACACAGGCTTGAATTTATCTAGGACAGCAGAGCATTGTGAGGGAGTGGACAGGGCCAAGGACAGGAGGTGAAATGGCAGATCTGATGTTGTCAGTTTTGCTTGTGCAGAAAGTCTTCACAAGTGGCTGTGGTTTGTACATGGCAGGCAGTGGCAACTGGGTTAAGGGCTGAGTTTATTGTGTCAAATAGTATTTTTGGAGAGTGAGAATTTCTGGAAATGATATCGGCAAAGTATTTTGCTCTCGCTGCTTTGACAGACTGCTGGTAGTTGGCAAGAGAGGTTCTCATGAGATCAAAGGACACTTGGAGCCTGTCTTTTCTCCACCTCTGCTCTGCTCTCCTACATAATTGCCTAAACGAACGGGTATCATCATTGAGCCAGGGTTGAGTTTTAGTTTTCAGTTTTCTTATGTTGAGTGGAGCAACTGAGTCCAAGATGTCTGCACAGGTTGAGTTGAACAGGGTGATCAGCTCATCCATGCTCAGGTGGGAGGAACGGGCCTCAAGCTCACAGGATATAGAAGAGGCAATGTAGGCATCAGAGAATTTGGTGGCTGTGGAGGGGTTTATGGAGCGAGAGTGGGAAAGAAGTAGCTGAGGTTTGGGTACAGTCTGCAACAAGGAGGAGAACCTGACACACAGGTGATCTGATATCCTCACCTCTTCCAGGGCCAGAGAATGGACATTCAGGCCGAGTCCGAAGACCAAGTCTAGTGTGTGGCCACGGTTGTGGGTTGGGCCAGAAACATGCTGTGTAATGTTAAAAGAGTCCATGATGCCAAAAAATTCTGTGGCTTTGGTGTTAGCTGATAGGTCGACATGGAAGTTGAAATCACCAGAAATAAGGATTTTGTCATGATTCACAACAGCAGTGGATAAAAACTCTGAAAATTCATTGAGGAAGGTGGCATCCATTCTAGGCAGGTGGTACACAGCTGCGCAGAGGACTGGACTTGAACCACCGGTTTTAAGCATCAGGACTTCAAAGCTAGAAAATACAGTGGTACATTGTGTGCATTTATGAGAATTTTTGAAAATGACAACCAGGCCTCCCCAATGGCCACTGGGTTGAGGGGAGCTATAGAATTCATAATCTGGTGGACAAGCTTCAAAGAGCTGGCTGTGTTCGCCAGGTTTCAGCCAGGTATCTGTCAAAAATAGAAAATCTATATGGGCAGAAGAGATAAAATCATTTAGAATAAATGATTTTTTTGAGAGAGACCTCACATTTAGGAGGGCCAAATTACACAAGGTGGCAGGTGATAAGGAAACATGGATATTGTGTTTTAGGTACGAGAGGTTATTTATGTTTACAGCTTTGAATCTGCCCTGAGTGGGGAAACCTGGCTCTAACAATGGTCTAAATAGGGAGACCTGTCGGGGGTGTTAATGACAGATGGGGCCAGCAGGGGGAGCTCTCACTGGGGACAGCAGTCAGAGACGGCACCATAGAGGAAGAGGGAGGTGCCGGTGAGCTGGGGGTAAACAGTCAATCATGTGGATGTGGGCGTGAACGGTGTGTGCACTTTAGCCACTAGCATTATCCCAACCGAAGTTATAAGGGGCTTTTAATTTGAAACAGATACCGGAAGTGTTGACTTTGAAATGACGGCGCAATGTATTAACTTTATCATGGCAAACAGGAGCAGATGAAAAGTAAATATATAAACACACAGAGGGAATAATAAAATAACGGCCTGTTAATAATATAGTCTGTTTCAAATGAAGCTGGTAGCCTCTGCAGTTGTGGTGAGTCAAAGCCCCGCCACTGTTTTTAATTTTATTACTTTATGTCCCTCTAGATTATAAAGAAGTAACATTGTTTGCTAGCTTGATGCTAATGACAATACTCACCAGGCTGATAAAGTGCCTCAGCTGTTTCACACCATCATTTTTCCCTTTTTACTCAGTGACAAAAAGAAAATCAAACATGCTAGGCTTTCTGTCGGGATGTCAAACTTTCTTTTCTTTTCTTTTCTTTTCTTTTCTTTTCAAGCCTCTCTCACTTCTGAGCTACTCAGGGGACCTGGAAGGTCTTGTCCCCTCCTTTCAGCCACCTGCTGTTTACACTGGTGAGTTTTATCTTTCCATAATGATTGGGTCATTTTTTATATCCTTAAAATAGAATAATTTGTTATATATCTGCTGAAAGCTAATTTTCCTCTTTCTATTCTCTGTTCTGTCCCAGGGGAACTAATAAGTATAGATTACCAGTAGGACCTAAACAACAACTGGTAAGAACTTTGGTGGCTAAGCATGAAGGAGTGTTATTTTCTTGCTTGTAATAATATGATATTGATACTAATTTTATTATATTTAACAGACTGTGTATGAATACCCTGCCATGCTGACTGGCCTATCAGCTGTCACCACCAGCTCAGCCTCGCCTTCCTTACCACACCACGATTCCAGCCACTGCTGGTCCCTCTTGGTGGCATGCAGCTATCAGCCGCTCCACACAGGTGGAGGTGCCGCTTCCTCATTAATTTGACCAGTAGGGTTTTGAGTTTTTATAACCATTGACAGCCAGTTCACAGACTCAATGTTCACGTTTCATCATTTAGTCAGGCTGTCATCAATTTGTCAGGTAGGCTGAAGTTAGCCTCTCTGTTTAATAGTTTAATGAGGTGTACATTTGTTAATTAACTGTTAAATAAACTCTTCGTTCAGGTTTTTCATAGGCTACAGTTTAAAATGAGATAAACCTGTTTTCTATTTTTGCATTTTTCTTTCTTTTCTTGTTTTTTTTTATTATTACTGAATAGGCCTGTTTATTTGCATATTATTTATTTTTTTTATTTTATTTTGTTCTATGTAATTCTTGGAGCTACTATGCAACAGGTGGTGACACAGAAGCACTGATCAGTTTCCTTATTCTATTGTGAATGTTTACTTGATGTAAAATACACTATACTGTTAAAATTACTCAGGGAACTGTTCTCACAACCTGAGTAAGATTTATCAGTCTCTCACCATGATGAGTGGTGGAAGAAGTACTCAGATCTTCTTGAAATAGGCTACTCTCTTGAAAGTCGTGCATTAAAAAAACGACTTATGTAAAAGTATAAAATTATTAGCATCAAAGTAAAGTAAAACTACCCATCATGCAAATTTTGGAATAGCGTACCTGTATTTTATTGTTGGATTATAATTAATTAACCGATTTGTCTGACATAAGTTTGAATGAGAAATCTCGCCACAAACATCAGTCTTTACTGCTTGTCTGTAGCACTACCCTTCTACCTACCATGCTAGCTGGTTCTAGCTCTGGTGCAACCAATTTAGATGTTCGGGTAGCAAACGACTTGTCATTCATGTGAACACATCATATTCACTCAAAATAACCCAAATTGTGATCGTATTCATTCATATGCTGTCCATTAAACTGTCCAGAGTACTTTTAGAGAGAAAAGCATGTTGGATCTGTAGGCTTTCTTTTACATTTAGCTAGGTCTATCTAGCGACAAGAGACACCCTCCACAGTCGTGAAAAAATTCATCCTATGTAGGCTTTGAAACTGTGACTCAGTAAACTATTGCATAATGAAAGCCTATGCTCAATCCATTGAGCTATAGGTGACTTAAAATAGTAGGGGACAGGGTAAGTCTTGATCAACTAAAGCAGTATGTTGTGTATCAGGGAACTGCCCATTGGTCCGACATCCCATTGTTCTGACCATATTAAACCCTGGTTAGGTTTAGGCACAAAAACCACTTGGTTAGGGTTAGGAAAAGATCATGGTGTGGGTTAAAATGAAAAAGAAAGTGACAAACACATAAGTTGTGAGCCTGCCTCAAGCCTTTCCCAGCTGACCCAGAGCCGGTCGCGGCGCACAATCAGGTAGAAATACGCCTGCCAGGAACCGTTCAGCACCGCGGACCGTCGGACTAATGGGATGTCGGATCAATGGGCTGTCGGACCAATGACATGGACCCGTTTTATAATATTTGTTTGTTTATTTTTGTTTATTTATTCCCAGAAAAGCATTGTTTTTGCTAACGTGACAAACAGGTTAAAAGAAACAATGTAAAAGCAGTCTGATGTTACTGCTTGACTTAAGCTTCCACTTTTAAGCTAATGAGCAAACACAGAAACAGTGACAAAAGCAGATACATTGGTCATTGTAATATGAACAATAATAATAATATGTCATAATATATCGAACCAAAATTTAAAAAACAACATAATAAAAAACAAACAAGACAAACATAGCAGTGTCTGAAAAGGAGTAGGTAGAAGTAAAACTTACATGTCCCTACCCCTTTCTTACATGTATTCCTTTTGACTCATGTATTATTTCAGCAAATTCACAAAATTTAATTACAACTAATATACAACTACCTCCAGTCTATTTACCACCCAATGATATAACTCATAAATCCTGTTTGTTTACAGTCCGAGTACCACCCAGTGTTACAAAATAAATACGCACTCTCCTAACACAACCTTTCCTCTTCCATATTTCTGCCAAAATATATTTTTCCCCCCTCCCTTTCACAAAACATTTTTTGAATGTTGTCCAGAAGTAGATTATTTCTCACTTTAAACATGATTTTTGCAGTTTTTGTTGCCCCAAACTTCCACAAAGAGAGTCGAATATGGTAGTACAAGTGATGAATACAGAATGTGCAATGATTTACGGTCCAGTATGTGTTTTGTCTTCGTCTTTGCTATAATTGTCCTACATAATTGATCTGAGGTTTTCATCTTCATAGACTCCTTCCACATTAACATTATCAATCGTCATCTGTACTTGTGTGTCTGTGCTGCGGTTTCCAAACAACATATATTTAGTTTGCTCAAATTTAAAGACAATTTACATATGCTAAACCATTGTTTTCAATTTACTAATTTCTGTCAAGATGTCCTCCAAAGAACAAAGAGCACTGGTGTCATCTACAAATACAGCAAAGATAAGAAAAATATCACATACTAGACATGTTTACTTGTACTTGAAGCTGTCAGATTCCTCATCAAACCTCAAATAAAACCCAGTTAATGGGGTTTTCTCAGAAAGTTTTGCAACATTTGAAAGCTCCACGGATGCAGACCATCGTATTTTATTATGAACAAGTTTAGCTGAAACACTTGCCTGCATGTTTCATGAAAATAAAACTGAAGGAACAAAACCAGGAGGGAGAGTTACAGGAAAGAAAAGAATAAGAAGGAGACTATGTGTAAGGCCGGAGAATCAAAGCACTTTTATTTGCATAACCTGCATGCAAGCATTTACAATACACACACGAATACATCCCATCACTGTAGTATCTCATCACTTCTATCTCCGCCTCTTTCCAATCTTCCTCGCCTTCTTTACATCAACTCTTTTTTTCATCCTTTTCTTGTATTTCCTCCTGCTCTCTACCTATGCAAGTTGTCATTCTCTCACCATAATAGCGCTTCTGTGCCTTCATGTTGCTGGTTGTTTGCTTGAAACGTAATCTGCAGATGTAACAGAGGAAGAAATTGAGTCTAACAAATGGCTTGAAAGGCTCACTCGGCATATCAAGCCCAAACCAACAAAGGCAGACAAAACGCCCGTCTTTTTTCCTCCCCTCAACATCTGAAGTTGATATTTTCAACAGAATAGCGCGCGGCTGACGTTCCCTGAATAAAGAACGCCGCGTTCGCTGCTGTTGTGTTGTGTTACGCTGTCATTCTGACTTGAATGGGAAAGTTGAGGCCCGTTTGTTTGGTTTAGCTGTTGAGGAGAAATGGGTTTGTTTGATTAACATTTTGCTCGCGCATGTCAGTTTCAGCGGCATCATTTCTATGGGGAAATGAAAAGAGCTGAGACTGAGGCTCAGTAAAGTGTACACTTAGATCTATCTATCTATCTATCTATCTGGCTTTTTGGTTGCAATGTGCACATATAATCTAGCTGAAATTAGCCTAACATCAACTGTGATTATGGCTATTACTGCACACCATGACCCACACATTACTAGACATTACCTTAATCTGTGTGTGCGAGTGCCGAGACCATGGCTCTATTGCAGCAGGAGTAATCTCCTGCTTTCACTAATGTGCAGTGATAACATTGTTTTTACCTCCCCAGTTCACAAAAATCCCATTACACATCCACGGAGTAGTGGAGAGCCGTATACTGCTGGCTTACAGCTGAGGCAGGCGCTACCTGGAATCTCTTGTCATAGACGTTAATGTTTTGTGGCAAAAATTATCCCACAGAAAACCAAATTACAGCATCTCCTTCCCTCTGCCTTACAGCTTGCTTCTCACTGTCTGCTGTACATTAAATGCCACCTGCCAAGTGAGTCTAACTCTTTCCTGTTTCTCAACACTTGTTAACTGTCGTCATCTATACATACACCCATCCCCTCGTCTGTCACGTCTCTGATGTTGAATCTACACTGGCACCTCTTCCCTTCTCCCTTAACTGATTAATTAGCTGCATTGTTGATAGCAAGCGGCGTTACATGTTTGCACATGTTGCGAGGCAATCCGCCATTGTTGTCGAGGTTTTGGAATTCTTTTGTTAATGAACTGATTCTAGCTTGTTTACCATCTTATCTCTGATTGCCTTTCTCTTGTCTTTTTCTTTTGGGGGTGTGAGGTTTTAGAAGCCCTTTGGGATCTCCTCCTCTCACCTGTTTGCCTGTTTGTGACTACAATGATTAAAACTGAAAATAAGTCATCTGGAAAAGTAGAAAAATTGGAGTGATTGTCTTTATTAGCACTGGAGAGAAAAGGTTGGATCTTGGGCTGTATTCTAGTTATTAATCCATCAAATAATTAATTGATTATTGTCACATATGTATACTATCAGATATTAATATATACTTTCAACATATTGTACCACAATAGCCGTAATTATTATTATAATATTATAACTTTAATTAATATTGTTGTAAGCTATTATCTTTACCGTCTGTCCTGCATCTCTCTCTGTCTCTGTCTCTCTCTCTTTCTGTCTCATTGCATCATATGGATTACTGTTAATTTATCATGTTGATCTGTTCTGTATGACATCTATTGCACATCTGTCCGTCCTGGAAGAGGGACCCCTCCTCAGTTGCTCTTCCTGAGGTTTCTACCATTTTTTTTCCCTGTGAAAGGGGAAAATCCACTTTGAGGGTCCTAAGGACAGAGGGATATCGTATGCTGTAAAGCCCTCTGAGACAAATTGTTATTTGTGATATTGGGCTTTATAAATAAAATTGATTGATTGATACAAACTGACTTCAGTATTTTATTTTCTGTGCTTATGTCCTAACTAAGCAAATGTTTTCTCAAGCAAATAAAAGAAAGAAAAATGCTGTCAATTTGTGAAAGTCTAACCAGCTACCATATTTATTTACATTCTTATTCACTAACATGAACAAAGACCACATCATTAGAGTTATAGATTGCAATTAGTTAATTATGTTTGATGGATGACAGGGATGAGGGTCGTAGGGAAAAAGATCGAGGGATGTGGGATGAAGGAAGTGGATGAGATAGTGGCGTGGTCTTTGTTCCCGAACTTACTTACAATACTTCATCAAGGGAAACTGTCAATTTCAAAGAGCTTTGTGTCACCAGAGTGTGGGCAGCTTGTGTAGAGTGTTGGGCTTCCCTCTGTGCTGCCTGGAGCTCCCTGCTCATCTGCCGGCAGGGGTCCCCGAGTTTTGGGTTGTTAGCAAGGCTAACGTTAAAGCTAACATTAATGCTACCTCCTGTCGTGTCCACTTCTTGGATGTTTTATGTTGAGATGCTGAGGAACTGATGTACACTGTACAGAGTTGTGTTTCAGGTTGAAATGATCCCAAACTTTGAACTCTTTCTGTCATTGTCCCTGGCCTGTCTTCTCCTTGCCCCTGGCTATATTCTCTCTCTTCCTTCATTTGGCGATCCATGCCATCAAATCATGTCTTCTAATTTGAGTATGGGTGTCTGATTTTGAGGTGTCGTACCACAGTACTAATCATTCCTGCAAAACACAGTGGGTATTTATAGTTGTATGGATTAAACAACATTTGCAGACAATTTATATACTGCAATATAAGTGTTAAAGTATTAGAATATTACTTTGTTGTGGCAGCTGGCAAAGGTGGGGCTTATATTGACTACTTGTTGCAGTGCTCGACTACATTTTAACTTGCTGTGCGTTCCAATCCCCATACTACCAAACTATATATATGTAGTAAGCCAGAAAAAAGATTTATTATGTCCCAATACATAGTATGTCCAATGCAGCGTGCCAAAAATACCGGGAACTGCCCATTGGTCCGACAGCCCATTGGTCCAACATCCCATTGTTCCGACCATATTAAACCCATTGTTCCGAAGTCGGTTCCGAAATCATTATGATGCCTTGTGGTTAAGGTCTGGTTAGGTTTAGGCACAAAAACCACTTGGTTAGGGTCAGGAAAAGATCATGGTGTGGGTTAAAATGAAAAAGAAAGTGACAAACACATAAGCCGTGAGCCTGCTTCGCCTCAAGCCTTTCCCAGCTGACCCAGAGCCGGTCGCGGCACACCGTCAAGGTAGAAATACGCCCGCTGGGAGCCCATTCGGGTTGGACTAATGGGATGTCGGACCAATGGGCTGTCGGACCAATGACATGGACCCAGAATACCAGGATGTTCTACTACATCCATTCCAATTTTGCAGCAAGCCAGCATGCTTTTCTGCCTGTTCTGACGTACAGTCCTCTGCGCAGCAGACAATAAGTCACATCGACTGAGCCACAAACAGGTAACAGTTTGACATAATGTTATGAGAAAGTACTTTGTCCCGATTGTGTGCAGCTGCAATACCTTCTAAAAGTAAAAAGAAAAAGTATGTGATTCAGATGACAAAACAATGGGTGCGTACCCATTGTCTTGTCTCGGTCTCACACAATGAGTATTGCAGATTTTATTTCATGCCGAGTCACGACCACAACTGTGGGGATATCTCTAAATTGCCTGTGCTAAAAATGACTGTTGAATAAAGGGGGACTGACTTGATTTCAGCTCCTTCGTGTTTGCTTATAGAAAACAAAGGAACATTTGCACGCATTAATTACTGCAATCCCTCCTTATTAGTTTATCAAGATGTTTCTTATGGTTTATACATACACGCACATACTGTATGTCTGGCAGTAAAAAAGCTAATTTCTTTTCTGAGGGTGTTTTTATGGGAATTTGGATCTTTTAGAGCAGTGTGCCTATTGTTTGCATGTTCCGTATTTCATTGTCATGCAGTTTTGGACTTGCAGTGGTCTGGTCGTGGTCATGACTTGGCCTCAAATTCTTGGTCTTGTCTTGGTCTCTACACTCTGGCCTCGGTCATGACTTGTTCTCGGTTTTGGTGGTCTTGACTACAACATTGTTTTGAATACTACTGGCAGATTAATAATGCATGATAATTTATTTGTTGACTTATGTTTTGAAGTACAATATTTGCCTCTGAAATGTAATGGAGCAGCAGTAGAA
The DNA here is from genome assembly GCF_011397635.1 of Epinephelus fuscoguttatus. Taxonomy (NCBI): domain Eukaryota; kingdom Metazoa; phylum Chordata; class Actinopteri; order Perciformes; family Serranidae; genus Epinephelus; species Epinephelus fuscoguttatus. The sequence continues at coordinate 19,838,290 of NC_064775.1, forward strand.
ACTGTCATAAAATACTCAAATAATGTACAAGCACCTTGAATACTTTCCAGTACCTACAGCTATGAGTGCAGGATGAAGGATGATAAGAGAAGGGCAATTAAAACATCTTAAAAATAGCACTTTATGTTTATTTGTTCTTCAGTGAACCAAAAATAATCCCACAAATTACTGATTACTGATTACCTGATTTTATATCAAGAGCACGTATCGGCTTGAAAAGTGCATGTATTGTGATTTTTTATTGTTTCATAGCCCCCACATACTGTACAGCATGTTAGCCATCATTTAAACAAAGAAATGAAAAAAAAAAACTAGTTTCTGGTCCATTTCGTAGCCATCCATTTTTTCCATTGGATAACATTTTGGTGAGCTGCTCCTTTGACCCATGAATTTCAATAGCCAGTGGGATGGAGGATGCAGAATGCAGCCTTTAATGACTGACTGACTGTGCAACAAGCCAAGTCTTAAAGGGTTCACTTAAAGGTACAGTGCAGCTAGAACCGTGGGCTGGCTGTCTCACTGCAAGGGAGCATTATCCTTTGGAAAATGACTAAAAATACAGTGGTAGGATTGCGGGAGGTTTTGTGTGATGCTTGGCTTCACTCTGGAGCCCATTTTTTTGAGATGCAAAGTGATTGCTGCAGCTTTTAAAGAAGCAAACCTGCTAATATTTGCTCTTTAAAGGTCTCTGCTATCCTGTATGATTCAGTCACGCTTGGAAACTTGTTGTAAGACAACATAAATAATTTCTCCTCTTGCATTTATTTTAGATTTTCCTAATATTTCATTCTAACTTTAAAATGTGTTAGCATCACAGTGGAGTTCTGACTTAAATCAAGGTAATAAAAATACTTTATCAATCCTGTACCACCGCTCTTCCTTCAGGGATCAATAAAGTCTTCCAGTCTGATTTAGATGAAGTGCACCCCCTCCCTTCCCACACAGGAGCATGTTTAGCCCCAACACTGTACCTTGTTTCCTTATCAAATACGCAATAATGTGTAAAACGGCTACGAGGTGACCCTCCCCTCACGCCCCCAGGGCCCCTTGACCACCTCCCCCGCCCATGACACAGCATGCACGGTGGGGATCCGCTGCGGCCCTCCTCTCCTCATTAACCTCGTCTAATTAGATGGCAGGGAAGTCCATTGTTCGCCCTAATGAAGCCTCAATGGAAAGACAGGGCCTCGGCTGGCTCTTCTGACACTGCTGTGAAATTACAATCCCCTTTCCTCGCCGCCAACCCCCCCCCACCCAAAACCAGCTCGATTTCTGCTTCTCCCTTATTTCTCGTTTCTGTCGGGGTTCTTGGAGAGCCACTGCATGTCTATCAGAAAGATCCAGAGACGGGCAGAAACAGAGGAGCGAGCAGGGCAGATAATCCGTGTGATAGCTCCACACATTCCCATACAGCTAATTTTGCTCCAGCAGCAGAGCCCAGGGTAGCATTAGCTCTGCTTAGTGCCCCCAGTATGGATCCCATCCACTAATTACTTGAGCTGCCGTGGTTCGTTGAGATTTAAGTACCACCTCAATTCCATTATCTTCCATCCCTACAGCTAGCCCCTGTCGCCCGGGCCTTTGTAGTGGAGAAGCGGGGGCTGCAGGGTTATTGATACAGGCCTCCCTTGCAGATAAGATCCACGGCAGTCTGAAGGAGGAGTGCTACTGTACCATATGGATGTTAAGGGAGGTGAATGGACTTGGATCAGTGCCGGAAGGGAAAACAAAGAACGCTGAAGGGCTGAGGGAGTGCGTGCATGCACCTATGTGAGAAAATCAAAGGTGCGACAGGAGCACAAGGTGGTGATTGGGGGTTAAAATTGGATGTATTATTTGCCCTCTGGCGTTTTTTTTTTCTCCTCCTTTTTTTGGGTTCTTTCTCTTTTTATTTTTTGGGAGTTGGGGGTTTTGCTCTCTGCTCACCCCAGAGCGACTAATTACAATTCACATGTCACACACTCCACACATAATAAGAGTTAGGAAACAGAATTAGAATATTCCAAAGGCCTGCAGGGGGTGTCATCTCGGGAGAAAGAGGGGAAAGTGTGTCTCTTTTTGCGAGGTGGGGAGAGACTGTGCATGTGTTTATGTGCCAGTGCATGTGGCATGTGGTGGTGTTTGTAAGGGAGAGGTGGGTGAGTGGGTGGCTTGGGAGCAGAGGGGGAGGCGACGGAGGGAGTGCGAAAAATCGACAACGCTCTCACGCTGTGCATTCCTGCCTGATGCCTACCCCCCCTCCCTTCTTCCTCGTCCCGTCGATATGCCCGCCACCCTTCTCTTCACACGTCGGGTGTCACCCGCTTGGCACGCCAGCGCGGCTGCCTGTTAGGGTGGCGGCGGGGTGGTTGTGGTGGTTTTCAGGGGAGGTGGAGGGCATTTGAGTGACATCTGCTCTGCCGAGACGAGGGGCAGGCGGGCTCTTGGCATTGGCTGCTGCGGTGTCGGAGGCGTTGGCACGAGGCTGGCTGGGTACAGCAGGGGTGGCGACGCCGGCAGCAGGCGGTGGATGGCCTTAACGGAGAACCGTTTGCTCAAACAGCATGACATCTCCTGGAATGAAAGCACACACACATAAATACACACTTTTGGCAACACACGCCCGTCTATGGTTCCATGCACACAAACTGGCACTCCACCCTCCTCCTCTTGCTCTGTCACTTCCCTCTACTTGACTATTTCTCACCTCACACTTCAGGTTTTCTCAAAGCCGCCATGTCCGGCACAGAATTGCCGTTCAAAGGCGTTTTCATCTGCAGTCTACGAATGTGGACAGTGTCAGGGCGACACCAGGGTTCATTTATGTTGCCAATTACTTTCCCCCGCCACCTAGTCCCTTCCATCTCTACCTGTCTTTTCCTCTTTTATCCTCTTTCTCTTTTGGTTTCTCTAAACCAAACACCGTTAATGAACCATGAAGCTGACATCTGCAAGAAAGCAACAACTACATTAATGTGAGCGGCGGCAACATCCCAAATCTCTGCCTTGTCACCTGCCACCTCCCAAAGAGAATACATAAGTAAACGGGACAAGAAGAGGGAAGGGAAAGTGAAAGCACGTTGAAGGAATGAGGTTTAGTAACTTTCAGTGGGATGAGGATAAACATGTTGATAACTAGCTCGCGCTGTACTTGGGTTGCTATTAAAGCTTCAAAATATATATAAAAGTTATTAGCAAATTTCCAGTGGAGGACAATGGATTCAGGTAACCTGGGGGTGACGGGAGAGAAAAAAAAAACAAGATGAGTGACGTTTATTAGATTGTATCTAAACGAATCTACCACTCTCCTCTGTCTTTCTCTCAGAAGTTGTTTCCCTCCTCTTTCATATCACCGCTGTTGTCGAGGCACTGTGACGCTGATGCGGTGTAAATTGATTTCCCGGAAGATGTGATGGATGAATAGAGAATGAACATCTTCATCGCTGACCCCAGCGCCGATTGCTTCTCCCCCTGCCCGAGCAGATGATTGACAAGGCTGCTAACGAGTGCCGTCGCCGGTCGTGTTATAATTTCACTGTGTTGAAAACAGCCGAGACTCGGTCCCAAGGTAATGAGCTTCTGGAAGAGAGGGAAGAGAGGGAGGAGAGAGGAGAGGAGAGGCTCACCCCGGGAGAGGTGAAATAAAAGAGTGGGAGTAAATAAAAAAGGGAGACAAAGCACATGAAAGTAGATTAGAAAGAAGTTGAGGTTATCATCGACTTGAGAGGGGCCGTTTCATTGTTTATCTGCTGTCTTGATGGATGTCTTTCAAGCTGGGGTTTCTTAGCTGGAATGTATTCATTTCTCAATCGCTGAGAGGCAAGAAATTTCAAAAGCCACCATAAAACGTGGTATTTGCATTAAAAGTATTTGATGTAAAAGTGCTGCGTGCTGCAGATTGCGTATCTGAGCGTGTAGATATTCGAGCTTCAGCGTGTGTTTTTAAGCAAATTCTGTGTGTATGTGTGGGCAGGTATGCATTTATGTGAGTGTCATTGTTTGCATATGCATGTAGGCATGTGTAAGATTCATGTGTTGATGTAATTTATTCCTCCACGTTGGGGCTGAGGGCAGGTCTCTGTTTATTTGGATGATTAGGAGGTGACAATATGTTGCTGATGATCAGGTTTATAATCAGCTACCATCACAGATTATTCTAACCTTGATTAAAGACCTGCAGTCTCCCTATCATCTCCCAGCTCAGCCTAACAAGATAGGACGACGCTCTGATTAATGCCAGAGAGCGACTAGTCATGACACAAAGGACAGGCCTGCATCACCGCAGGAGGACTCGTGGAAACTGTCACGCATCATACTTTGTTGTCTTTCTGATTTGTCTGCTTGATACAGGACCTTTGTCTTAATTATTTTTCTTTTACAAATTAATCCGTGTGAGACTGATTCAGTTTTCATTACCGCAATAATAAGGACGCCGTTGTTGACGTCTGCCGTGATTAGATATCAGAAGGAACGTTGCGCCAGAATGCTACTGCTGTGCATCCATCTGCTAATACAACCAACGTCTCACCCCTTTCAGAATAAGTCATAAACTCGTCAGCAAACTTTCTTTTGTCTTCGCTGGCAATCATTAGTGTGACGTGCGCACATGTGTGTGTGTTTATGCGGGGGTTTGTGTTTTCCTGGCAGAGTGTTTGATTCATTATGCTGTGAGGTGTTGTTGAGGTCCCGGAGGTGTGTAGGAGAGGACTGAATGAATGAGTCGCTCTCACAGGTTGTCAGATGATGAAGGCACTGATCCAGGGTCTCTGGCAATCAACCGGCTGGAGGCAGACGCAGCAGCCTCTGGCCTTTGATTCAGTTTAGCACTGAGCAGTGTGGCCCGGCCTCTCTCTTTCTTTCCAGCCCTCCTCCGCCAGAGTGGGATCATCATGTACTGTTGGCGAAAACAAACCTCCAGTTTAGCAGCAGTGTCATGCTGAGGAGGAGGTTCAGTGATCCACTATTATTACTAAGCAAAAGTTGCTTACTGTTTTCTTCCCTGAATTACAATAAAGGTCAGATTTTTCTTCTCACTGTTTGACTTTGGGAAGGAGAAATGAATATTTTTGTTGACTGGGTAAATCATAAGTTGTACTTTCAAACTTTCTCAAGATTAATTCCAGTTCATGCTTCAAAACTGGATTTAACTGATGACTTCAGCTTTTCTGCATTATTTTCATTAAAGTACCTGCTGCCATCAGTCATTCAGGTAGCATGGTTAACCTTAATGCTCAGGAAAAATCCACACATACACAGGTATTTTTGAAAACCTTTTTTTTCCCCAGGGACTGCAAATTGTTCCAACCCAAATTTCTGAAGCCCTGTTAATCTGATACATGTCCCAATGGACTGAAAGCCCATTTCTCTAAAAACAAGCAAACATTGCACTCAAGTCTTGTTTCTCTGAAAATACATGCTCCCTGCAGTTACACAACCAAACCACCAGCAAAAATGTTTGCACTGTACGTATCTATAAACCAGGATATGTAATGTTTCACTAACACTGAAGTGAGTGTGTTTAGGCACAATTAGGCACAAAAACAACTTGATTGTGGTCAAGAAAGGCCAAGTTTTGGCTTATAACACCCATGTCTGCTCGCACAGAAGTTGCTGGAAAAGCAGGGATAGGTGGGTGGAAAAACACCTGGGTTCGGCTGCTCAAATGATACTGGGAAACACAGCAAAGGGTTGGAAAATGCTTGGGTTAGGAGGCTCAAATTTCTGCACCCCATATAACTGGTAATTGCATATCTTCCCAAAATTCAGATTTGTGTCTATGGGCTCTAGTTTCCCGGTGCAGCGCAGGGTGGTGCAGGGTGGCGAACCCCGCGCAGAGCTAGTTTCGAGCAGTGCAACCCGAGGCGTGCTCAGTTTGGTAGTTTGGCAGACCGAGGTGCACTGAGATGGGTGTGGCGGCGCACCAGGGGGAGGTGTTGACAGATGCAGTGACAGTTTCGTGCCAAAAGGCTTCGCAGGAGGTGCACTACAAGCTCGCCAGCTGAAACCAGGTCTACTGTCAGCGCAGGCGGAGCGCAGCCGGTGTAAGCCAAAGTATGGCTGATTGGCGGACAGTGCGCAGTGATCCAATAAATATCCAAAAAAACAACTATCTGCAGTCAGCACATAAATGTATCTCTATATCGACTGTCCCGTCACATCTGATGTCAGACCAAAGGGGATTGGCACCGTTTGGCACGTTTGGCACATTTGGCACACTTAATGGAAACCCAACCTGATTTGATTAACAAAACTAATGAGTTCACATCCCTCTCAGCCAACCACAAACAGCCACAGCATCAGATAGGGAGTATATATTCAGCATCTGTCATCTTAGAAAAGCCAAAAGAAAAGAAACACAGTGAGACTGTGAGAGAGAAAGAGAGAGCGCGCCGCACGAGTGAAATGCAACAGTGATTTACAATTGTGGTGACCTCCTCCCAGGCTACCTTTGCATCATCAGCCCGTGGAGGTCTGCTCGCAGTTCCGTATATTCGGACACTGCGAGCTTGGACCTCCCGGACCAAAACATCAGTTTCCTCCTGGGAGAAGTTTGGCCGTCTGACGCTGCTGCTCTGCCATGGTGAATTGAGTAAACTCTCATTACGCCTTCGCGCGGCACATTTAAGGGCGAGGAGAGGGGCTCATTTGATTGGTGTGATGTGTGAAAAACCCACTCCACGCCTTCTCTCCTCCCTATTTCCGACTTGCGCAGGTAGGAGGGACGGAGGTGGGAAAGAGGAGTAGCTGCGCCAGGTGCTCGGTGTGCCAAACTTACAAAATCTGCCTGGCCACACCCACTTGGCGAAGTGCAGGTGCGCTGCGCCCCCACCTCGCCCGGTCTGCAAAACTAGAGCCCACAGTGTAAATATCAGGGTAATCGCCAGTAACTGTAGCTACGGCTAGATAATGTGTGCAAATTCTTTTTTGCTTGGGAATCTTCAGTTGCCTGTGACCAGTATTTTCCCAAAGATCTGCCTGAAAGACAAAGAGTAACTTGTGGCACAACATTTCATACATGTATCCAGCCACAAGCTTCATCACTTCTTTGTAGCCTACTGTCCACAATTAAATTTAAAATTTTGGCTGTTTAGCCAGTGAAGGGCTACAGCTGACCTCCACAGCCAAGAAGGTTGTATTTTGGTTGTTAGTTGATCATAGTAGATGGGATGTTTTAGACAGGAGGTTTTAGGATGTGTTTTTCGTAGTGGAAAGAGTTTTTATACAAATACCTGCATAACAGTGTTCTTGTTAACTTTCCTCACAACAAAATCAAGTAATGGGAATATTTCTTGCCCCTAAGGTAAGCGTTTTCATTTTCAAAACTAACTTGCTGATTTGTGACGTGCCTGCGCAGATATGGAAGTCTGCTGATGTGATTGTTGTTATTTCAAGTCAGTAGAGATGTGATAACAAAAATAACATTGTACCAACTTATTTGGTTTTGGGGTAACTGTAATATTATCACTAAATTTTATTAGTAGTTAGTTAGTAATTAATTAGTAATGCATCACTGCCCAATGCTGGTTTTTGGGATAATGGGCTGACAAAAAAATGGGCTTTTGGTGTGATGGGACAAATTTTGGAATAATGGAGCTTTGGAATTATGAGCCACTGGAACAGTGGCATGGCACCTTTTTCCCTTCATTTAAAAAAAGAAACAAAACAAAACACAAGCACTGTTGTTGTAAAAAAATTCCAAAATAGATAAAAATGCAAAAGCACAATTGAAGTAGTATCAAGAGCATATTCAATCACCAGGCAATGACAGAACTGTAATCCTAAAGCCACACAAAGAAAAAGAATAAGTTTGCCAATCAGAAGCCTGAAAAAATGCTTTTATTGTAGGGATACCCGAAGCGGTGATCTCAGACACCTCTGTTCGATACATTTATTCATGCCTCAGAGACTCCAGACATAAAACAGTTACGGTAGTTTTTACAGTCGTCTACTTTATTTGTCCGAAGTGTTCTTGTGTCCAGGTGCTCTTTGGACAAGGTGCCTTATGTGGCGCCACACTGAGCAGTGGGACAGTCTAAATGGAGGAGGTCCAGCCACTGATTGTCTCCTTCCTCTTTGATATTAAAAGCATTCTAGTGAGAATAATTTGTGTTTAGTGCCCTGCTGCGGGTAGAGCTGTCCTGTTTGACCACCGAGGCTGACCTAATTCATCCTCTCCAAGTGTGCATAGTGTGTGTGTACTTGTATTTGTGCTAAATGCAGAATAGCTGTTGTGACTAGCTGGCCGCATACAGAGCCTTGTTGTTGTTGCTGAGAGAGCCTGTGTGTGCGTTTGAGGGCCACTGAGTATGTGACCTCTCCTCCAGCATCCCCAAAGCAGTGGCTCAGCGGGCGGGTAATTCATGCCAAAGCCCGGCCGCCCCGCTGCTCGGAGCACGTGCCCTCCCCAGGCGCCCCTCCCCCTTCATGCCCCCTGACCCGTGTATCCGTGGCGATGGGGTGTCCCGTCACAGGGAGCACCTGGCACCTGGCCACCCCCCCTCTTCTCTCCTTTCTCTCTTCATCTCCCCCTTGCAGGCCTCATTGGGGGGTCCATAATGAAGTTTCACATCTTCATTCAGGGAGCAACAGGAAGTGGTCCAAACCTGGAGCGCGGTCAAGCTGCAGCAGTGATGCAGTTTGAAGGATATTTCAGTTCTGGGATTCGACCCTGGGAGGCAAATACTGTACTTGTTCCTGCACGACAGCTCTTATTTTTATGTCTCCTCCTTGTTCAGGCTTTTAGGTCCTACATATGCCAAAGCTTTAGTTTTAGTTTAGTAGTGTTTTTCTACATCTAAATGTAAAATTTTATAAAAGCAATAGCTTGACATTGTGCTGTCTTGCTGAGAGTTGGATGAGAAGATGGACACAAGGGCTGCACAATTAAATGAATATTAATCTCGATCAGGATTTTGGCCTCCCACAATTCAATGAACTTGATCAATTGCAAGACTCACGTTTAAAATACATGCTCCACTCATCGAAAACTCCTAATTTAACAGCCAGCCTCAATTTTCGGGGAGCTGACACGCTGCTGAGGCACTGCAGTCCAGAGTACAAGAGTCATATATATACAAAAAGAGCTAGTTAGGAGTTTTCGATGAGTGGTTCGCAGTTCCTACATGTCCACAGTACAGACACCACCCCGCGAGCGAAAGCCAGGAGACTCACAAGCTCAGAGGCAGTATCCGCCTGTGTTCCACACAACCCACAGGGCTCCAGATTGGGCAGACGAACCACATACGACGCATCGCCAGAACTACCTGGGTCCCCCATTTCGCGCACAAGGCTGGCGGGAGACATCTGGAACGACACCTTGCTTCCACTGATCTTGGGCACGACAGCTGGCTTCCACTGATCTTGGGATTTATCTCATCAAGTCCCATAGGCCAGTGTTCCTGCATGGCGAGCTCACCGTCCGATGGCTGAGCTGTATGCGTATAAGAACCTAGAACAGGCCCCTGGCTTGGGGACGCATGAGTCTCCTTGGCCAACAAGTGGCTAGGGTAAGGACAATTGGGTGTGTCGAGTGGTTACGCTAGGGCCGGGAGAGGGAGCCACTGCACTCTCCCGGTCCTTACTCTCCTCCCAAGGAGGGGAAGGTGAGCGTTTGCCTTGGGCATGGACCCAGTCTCTCAGGCAACAGCCGCCGCCACCATGCAGGGGTTACTGGCTCTAACATTCGAGGAAGGCGAGGGGGTGCTTAAGGGGGAGTCCCCTGGTCCCCTGTCCCCTGGTACGGCCACTGGAGAGCCGCCTTTGGACAGGGGAAAACGAATTAAGGAGCCAGGCCAGGGAGGGTGATAGGCCTTCCTGTCCGGAGGAGGGGTGGCGCGACGCACCAAGTAAAGGTGACAGCCGACACGGCATCGGAATGGCCGGGGGGTCAGCCCAGGGTCCCAGTAGCCAGCCGATGCCACCAAAGTTCGATGAGAGTCAGGTGTTAGGGGGGAACGCCCCGCGAAGTGCCCCCTACGGCTCCGCAGCTGGTACCGCCTGTGACCGGCAGACAACCATTTAAGGCACCAGGCCAGAGAGGGTGGAAGCCCCTTATGACCAACACCCCTTGCACTCCTTGGCCCCAGATCAGCACCACGACCAACCACGACTCTCAGTCCAAAGCTTCATCCCGATTCTCAGGGAGGGTACCAAGTCTTGCACTCTGTCCTACCAAAGTTTCTCCAGTACCACAGATAGTAATTAAACAGTCGGATTCCCCTGGTCCACACCAGTTCTAAGTCAACTGCTAGGGACCCCCGTGCAAACGGGCAGGAAATAATGGATTAATCCTGGAAAGCTATTGATGTAGCACTTTTCTCCTTATGAAAGTAACACAGCGATTATTCGACCAATGAGAATTTGGTCGGACGACAGCATATCGACCAAATAATCAACCAGTTGACCAGGAGACTACAGCCCTAATAGAAATGGATTACCATGTTTGGAAATATTTGGGATTTTGTGCAAGTGATATTAAGCAAGAACAAACTATATGCAAAGAGTGCATGAGACTTGTGTCTGTACTGCAAAGCAACACAGTCAACTTGTTCAACCACCTGAAAAAAAAACCCACCACAAACTACATTATGATGCATAAAGGCCAAGACGAACAACATTGCTAAAATGACCTTACTGAATCCCCATCCTTGTTCAGCATCAATCAGACACCCATCCTGCTCGCAAAGACAGAATTTTGGGTACAATTGTATTTATGTTTTGCTTGTAGGCGATGCACTGAATTCAGGATGCAAAGATTAATTAGTAGTCCCAGCCATGTTCGTTTGATTAAATTTTGGGTGAAATACAGTGTCATACTTCAATCAATCAATCAATTTCATTTATAAAGCCCAATATCACAAATCACAATTTGCCTCACAGGGCTTTACAGCGTATGAAATCCCTCTGTCCTTATGACCCTCACAGCGGATAAGGAAAAACTCCCCAAAAAAAACCCTTTAACGGGGATGGTAGAAACCTCAGGAAGAGTAACTGAGGAGGGATCCCTCTTCCAGGATGGACAGACGTGCAAAAGATGTCGTACAGAACAGATCAACATGGTAAATTAACAGTAATCCATATGACACAGTGAGACAGAAAGAGAGACTAGGGATGCATCGAAATGAAAATTTGTGGCCGAAGCCGAATAAAATTAAACGCTTGGCCAAATACCGAGTACCAAATACCGTTGTTTAGTTTTTCAGTAGTTTTGCAAGCGAACCCCCTCCAGATTAGTGTTGTCACGGTACCAAAATTGGGACCCACGGTACGATACCAGTGAAAATATCATGGTTCTGAGTAGTATCACAATACTACAGTGAAAATGAGGCAGATGAGATGTGCCTTTTGTCATTTATAAAAAGATAAATCACTTTTCTATAATACATCAATGGAATAAATTAGTTATTGACTTATTCATACTTCAAAAACAGCATCAAGAAGTGATTAACATAGGGGGGATTGAAATAAAATAAATAAATAAAATAAAAATCAACCAGCCACCCTCCGCCTCTGTCAACTAAAGAACAGTCCCTAAAGTGCGGTGAGGTTTGTGGACCTGCCACAAAGAGTAATGTGAACAGCTCATTCACGCAAGCTGTTTGATTGCATTATCAAAACACGCCGCTATTATTCAGCCTTGCTTTTCACTTATTCCACCAAATACCGAATGTGTGGTTTTTTGCAATATTCAGCCGAATATATTCGGTTACTGAATATTCGGTGGATCCCTAAGAGAGACAGACAGAGAGAGATGCAGGATAGATGGTAACAGAGGGCTAAGCCCTGCCTATCTTTTACAATAAAGACGAGAAAATTATTAAATTACAGAAAATATTAAAATATTAGTTATTGAACATACGAACTGATTGTTTTTGGTGGAACCTATAGCAGCAACAGCACTAAAATAGTCACAAAAATGCAGGATTTATCTAAATGGGCTGATTTTTTACAGCCCATACATACAGCTTCCAATCATTGTTGTCACGTCGTGAGTGACAGGTGCTTTCCTTTCTTTACCCTTCCTATCTGTGTGTACAGCAGAAAATACTCAGTGTGTGTGTGTGTGTGTGTGTGTGTGTGTGTGTGTGTGTGTGCGCGCGCACGCGTGCGTGCAAGCGTGCATGCAAGTGAGCGAGCCAGAGAGAGAGAGAGAGAGAGAGAGAGAGAGAGAGCTTTTGGCATCAGAACATTTTTGTAGTTAGCCTAATTCTCTAGTTTTGTTGTAGTGCATTGTTGCTGTAACCTGGTACTGTATCTATGGAGATAGATTTGTTTCATAATTATGTGTGTGAACAGATCGACAATCTGTGTATAAATGTGTAATCTGTAAATATAAAACACATTCCACAAATACAAAAAAAAGATTTGTAAACTCACAAAAAAAATTTGCAAGTATAAAACCGATCTGCAAATACACAAACACATTCCACAAATAAAAAAAAATATCTGGGAATATATTAAATTAACTTGCAAATAAATGATAAGCATTTGTGAATATCTTCCTAACATTTACAACTTTCGAACAGGCATTTGTGAACTTGTTTTTATTTGTGAATTGAAAAAACATTTGCAGATCTCAGTTGTACGCGTGTGGATTTGCTTTTTACACACACAACTTTCCACTGGTCCGAACGAAAATGCATTCGTATCACTCGGCCATCTTCAGATAGCACGTCATCACCCAGCTGATGACGTCATGTCCACGTGTCAAAGTAAGAGCACGCAGTCTGTCTAAGAGCCGTTTATTCTTTCGAGTAGGATTAAAGTCACAAAGCACTTCACATCTTATAATTAGTGTACGTTTACTAATGTAGTTGCAATGTCCGTGCTGACTGCACCGGGGTTAGTTAGGTTACATCATTTCAGTGAGGTTACGTTAACTGTTGTAAGATATGACAAGTGGCAACACCCTGGTTAAGGTTTTTGATAGAACAGCTGTTGGAGTTGGTAGCTCTTTTTGTTCAGAAATGTAGTACTGTATTTTTATTGTTCATTGTTGATATATAGATTGTGTTAAGTTAACGTTGGCTACTGAAACGGCATCTGTTGCCATGGCAACAGATAAAATAAAAAATACAAGACTACTGATACATAAATGGGTGTTGAAAGATTAAAACATTTAGGAAGTATTTGGAAATGGTTATGGCATTTTGAAAGAACCTTGTACAGTTGACAGTTACAGATTAATGCCACACGAATTTTTTTTATCCTCTTAAAAGGAGCAACAGTCTCCATTCCTCCTCCTGTCACCACTTCTTTACAGTTTTTATTCTTCTCATCTTCCCTCTTTCCCTCCACCTCCAGCCATGACATCACACGACCACTGACTCAGCGAATCACTCGGCTCCTGTCTCTTCTCTCTCCTTATTACATGCCGATTAGCCACACAAAGTGGTATAAAAAGGTGTCTAATGCAATTACCCTAGTTAGGACGTTTTAATAGTGTGCCGTGCCTCAGAGATGTATGTGCCAGCCAGCCGCTGACATTAAATCAATAATCAGCCTGTCACGCCTGCTTGTTAATTCAGCGCTTTGCATTTTATTCCCCAACATGGTAAGGTTGATTATTGGTAGCAGGGGTTTTGAAGTGGGGCAGGGGTTTTTAATGATATGTGTAATGGAGTATGGGCTGCGTTGTTTTAATTTGCATGGTAGGTACTAACTGAGATTTCATCTGTGGGATACTTGCAGCCTCTAATTTGTTCAGATAAATTGCTGTATGAAAGAAGAGTAGTTTTATTGAGTGTGTGAACGTCTCCTCGTGCATAAATGTGAGTGTGTGTGTGTGTGTGTGTGTGTGTGTGCAGGAGAAAGAAAATGACTAAGTGAGAGCACTTCCTTTGTTTCGGTGTCTTTATTTTTAAAGTCCCCTCCGCAGTCAGAATGCATTACTCAGCATTCATTTGGAAATGATCTTACTTATTGCTCCCTAAAAGCAGGCATTCATAATTAATTATATCTATTTTCTACTTCATCCTCTAAATTGGTGACTGCACTTTTTTTCTTTTTCAAAATGGGGGGTAAAAGTCAATTGCAGCTCCTTACCTTTGGGTAACCGCATTGATTAGCAGAGTTCCTGTAACCATTTAACTTGATAAAATCAAAATAGTGCAAATATCTCCATCTCTAAGCTGTAATAGCACTTGAAATCTAGATTAAGAAACCCACAGCTATTTTTTTCCAAAAATATGAACAGGAAATAGTAAATTGGATAATTCTGTTTCAATTTTCCAGTTGGCAGCGGTGAAGGAGCTGGTGGAGGTACTTTACCTAAAGCATTAAAGGGTAACTTCAGTATTTTTCCAAAGTGGGCCCTATTTTCCCATATTATTTTGTCTAAGTGACTAATGGAAACAACAGTTTTTGAAATTGGTCCAGTATTGAGTGAGACTGCTGCAGCTGGCAGCTGCAGAACAGGCTGCAATGTCACCACTTGGGGCATTTGTGCACCGTCAGTATATGTCCATTAAAAGTGTTTTTGCTACTGACAGGCTCAGATTTTTTTTTTTTTTTTGTCTAACAACATTATGGAAAGGACCCCTACAGACATTTATATGTTTTATTTAACTTTCTTAAAATTGCAATCACCAAACCCACCAAACTCAAAATAAGAAACACCAGAAACAAAATAAATCTCAAAAAAGCTGCCTTGGTTCATCTTTCCACTGTTCTAACAATCACTTACTTTGGTTTGGTTGAAATAAACTGTTAATTCACTCAGTTAAATGTGAAAATATGCTGGCTGTAGTCTCCTGGTCCACTGGTCGATTATTTGGTCACTATGCTCTCGTCTGACCAGATTCTCATTGGTTGGATCGCCATGTTACTTTCATAAGGAGAAAAGTGCTACATCACATACATCATATACTGACAACATTTCCCTTAGTGGAAATGAAGCTTGTATTTACTTGTATTTCACAGAAAAGAAACAATAAAGTGTGAAGACAGTAAAGCCTCCACGAAAATAGCATTTTAAGTCTTGTGTGTGATTTATCCTGGCTTCTTATGAACAGAGGAAATCTCCGCTCGTCACTAGGCTAATTTATGCAATGTAAAATGCCATAGGCTGGCGCTAATAACGTTAACATGTTGTATTTGCTTGGGAAACATGTTTAGTATAAGACGGTTGTATTGTTGATGAATGTTGTGAGTTGTAATGGAGCCAAGTTATGTACCGTTAGTTGTGTTAAATGTTGCTGTTGTCCCTGGTTTTATATGAGAAGAGGGGAAGAAGGCCAGCCACTAGGCTAATTTATACAATGTAAAATGCCATAGACTTGTGCTAATAATGTTAGCATGTTGTATTTGTGGGGGAAATGTGTCCAGATAAAGACAAGCAGCAGTCTCACTCAATACTATACCAGTTTCAAAAATTGTTGTTCCCATTGTGTTACCCCTGGACATTTTTGTCAATTTCCAAAATTCAAAACTCCCTCACAGACAAATTAAAAGATCACAGGGGGGTGATTTTTTTGCATGGGGGTGTCATTCTGGGTGAAATTTCAAAATCTCAACTTTCAGCACGAAAAGCCATTATTTGACCCTGTAATGCATTTTTATCCTATCTATGACCCTTCAAGTGGACAAAAATGTCCATTTTCTAGAAAGTGTCCAACAAAAGGTCACGGGGGGTGATTTTTTGCATGGGGGTGTCATTCTGGGTGAAATTTCAAAATCCCAACTTTCAGCATGAAAATCTGTTATTTGACCCTGTAATGCATTTTTATCCCAGTAACAATAACAAATGGCTAAATGACAGGTGGACATTTTTGTCCACTTGAAGGGTCATAGATAGGATAAAAATGCATTACAGGTTCAAATAATGGATTTTCATGCTGAAAGTTGGGATTTTCAAATTTAACCCAAAATCACCCCCCTTGCCAAAAATCACCTCCCTGTGACCTTTTGTTGGACACTTTCTAGAAAATGGACATTTTTGTCCACTTGAAGGGTCATGGATGTAACTTACATGAACATGTGGGAAAATAGGGTCCAGGTTGAAAAATACCAAAGTTACCCTTTAAAGCAGCAAAACACTGTTTTTTTTTACTATGACAATATATCAAATCACAATGTTAAAACAATGTGACAGTGTTAAAGGGGTTGTTCATAATGATGAACCCGTCACCAGAAATGTGACACTTCATGCCCCTACTTTGTAACACAGGCTTTCTATTAAAAAATTTAATCTAGTGGTGGAGTAGGGGTTTCACCTGCTTGCACGGAGGAGGGAGGGCAATCTTGATTTTAAGACTCTGCTGCTCAGTTTTGAATTTTTTTCAGACAAAATAAAGTTTTCTTTTATTAATTGAGAAAGTTCATAATATTAAACTAAATAAACAGTTACTGTGGACCCCAGGAAGAGTAGTTGCTACCTAGGTAGTAACTAATGGGGATCCAAATAAATAAATAAAGCCACTGGGTAAGCTGAAAATGCATAACCATAAAGCTTTCGATAGTGTCTGTTTACTATTTGAATGTGGGTTCAGATTTGATGTGTAAGGGGATTGGGAAAAACTGATAGATAGCGTTCCCATTTTGTCTGGTGAAAAACCTTAAAGGAGCTATATGTAAGAAATCTAAAGCAAATAGTCGTAAAATCATCCTAACATGTCACAGAGACTAAGAAATAATGTTAATATAACATACTGATCTCACCGACAACAATAGTACGGCCAGAATATTCGCATTTAAACATTTTTTTTGCGGTCTGCAAATCATGTTTATGTTTTGAATTTGTGTTTTGGCCTGTTGCGCCACCCACCACCATCTACCAGTCATGTAGTAAGTAGAGTCTCAGCATCAGTCACAGTTACAACTGAGCTACAATGGCTGACGGTGCGACTAAACCTAAACGACCTTGTTATGATTCCCAAAAACGCCAAGACAAAACTCGAGGCAAAGCAAGGGTCTGTATAGCAGCTGCTTTTTAATGGTGGAGATGGTTGAAAGCAGAGAAGAATTTGAAATTGGATGTCGAAGTGACTACTCTTCTCCTCGACAGGTAAGCTTTAGCCAAAGTTGGCTAACTAGCATCATAGCTACATGGGGATGGAAATTTCGAATACTTTCAACTGTTATTCATTTTCCATCATATATTGTAGCCCATGTGGAGATGGGTCAACGACCCGAGTGATTTTTTTGAGAAACAAACGTTAGCAGCACGGCAAGCAGCCGGCTCCTCCTCCGCTGTATTCCGGCAGCAGCATTAGCAGCAGAGAAGCTGGACTTGCTCAAACGGTCCGCTGGAAAACCGAAGATCAAGGACGCAGCGACGCAGCCCTGCCACGGCAGCTGACCGTGGGCAAACAAATCACCCCCAATTTCCACCAGATGCGTGTTGGTTGCATCTGCGCTCCGGTGCAGCAGCGGAGCCGATAGGATTCAATTGTAGTCAATGTGTGTGTTTCCACCGGCTGCGACTGTGCTGCGTCCCGGCTCCGTCTCAGCTGCGGCACTCCGGAGCCCTCCGCAACAGATACGCACGACTTCTATTTTTGCCGGTGTTACAACACCGGACGCTGGAGCACAACGCAGCAATTCAACACAGAGCAGCAACCTCGAATCTGTAGGGGGGGGGGGGGGGGGGGGCGGACACGACTCGCGGCAGTATTTTGAATTTGAGTGCAGTAACCATTTTGGCCACATTCTTACATACAGCGCCTTTAAGGAGAATGTGTGTTTGCTATTATTATTTTTTTAGATATTTTTTAAGGCATGTTTGCTTTTAATTGACAAGTGTTAGTGGAGAGAGAGAGAGGGAATGACATGCAGCAAAGGGCCACAGGCTGGAGTCGAACCCGAGCCGATCCACTAAGACACAGATGCCCCATGTGTTTGCTATTTAAGCTGCATCTGTACTGCATAGTTGTGACTACTGGTCATTTAGTGCTGTTCCTCTCTCATCATCACCAAGTTCATGGCCAGTAGCCTATGTGTTGTTGACTGTTCAAAAATCTTTTTGTTCCATATTGACATGATAGAATCACACAGTTGCTGCAGATTTGTCAACTGCACATCCAAGATGCAAATCTCATGTTCCACCACATCCCAAAGATGCTCCATTGGATTGAGATTTGGTGACTGTGGAGGCCATTGGAGTACAGTGAAGTCTGAGATGATCTGAGCTTTGTGACATGGCGTGTTATCCTGCTGGTAGTAGCCATCAGAAGATGGGTACACTGTGGTCACAAAGGGAAGGACACGGTCAGCAACAATACTCAGGTAGGCTGTGGTGTTTAAACAATGCTCAGTTTATATTGAGGGGACCAAGAAAATATCCTTCACACCATTACAACACTAGCAGCCAGTACCATTGATACAAGGCAGGATGGATCCATGCTTTCATGTTGTTTATGCCAAATTCTGACCGTACCATCTGAATGTTGCTGCAGAAACCCAGACTCATCAGACCAGGCAACATTTTTTTGATCTTCTACTGTCTAATCTTGGTGAGCCTGTGTGAATTGTAGCCTCAGTTTTCTGTCCTTAGCTGGACGTGTTGTTGGTTCAGAGATGGTCTTCTGCATACCTTGGTTGTAACGAGTGGTTATTTGAGTTACTGTTGCCTTTCTATCATCTTGAACCAGTCTGCCCATTCTCCAGCAACATCACTGAAAGTGTACTTTACCCTACTCAGTAAGAGAACCTTAGATATAAGAACTAGCCTACATGACCACCCATATGTGCCCCAGACATACAGACACACTTACATATTAAAGTAGTCCCTGAAGAAAGCCGACCAACACCTTTCCACCTCCCACAGGAGGTGTGAATCACACAGCGCCCTGAGCAAACCTGCATTATTAGTCCTATTGGTCTTAATTAGGCTTCTATTAAGGAGGTTGACTCATTATGACGGCGTATGTTACCCAGCCTTTGAGAACACATGATCCCTGGCCTCGTGGTCAAAGTGACCAGGCCTTGCGGGAAGACTGTCACACATCTCCAGCACAGCAAACTTCATTTGGATTACATTTATGCACAAGCACACCCTGGCATTCCCCAACAAACCCTGCCTCCAAGTCCAAAAAATCCCCTACAAATGTTGCACAGTGCATCCCTGCTTCTCAAAGCCTGAAAGTTAAGAAGAGTGTGCAAATGTACTTTATCATTTATCACTTTACAAACTTGAATAGAACGTGCAAAAACAACCTGCTCAACCTTGGAGGAACGGCATGGAAATCAAGATGAGGCTTTCGTGAATGTGACAAAGTCTCAACACTTTCCCCCGATGCATAAAGTATAAGTTTCGCCTGTGCAATTCAAGGTTGTGAATAATGTGTTTTCACTAAACATTTTAATTAAAAAACATCCGTATATGGTGATTCAAAGAATTATGGTGCTGCTTTTTCATCCCCCCCGTCTGTCCCCCCTCCTCCCTTCTAAGCCAAAGTAATTCTACTGCGATGCAATGATGCCTCAGTTCCCTTCAAGGGGATGGCTGAAAGCAGTATTAATCATTGTCTGGTGCTGGCCCACCTTCTCTGGGTGTTTTGCATCCTGCGACATCACTTTCAAAGTCTACCTCCAAACTGGGGAGAGTGACAAAGTGGTTCTAAAAGATGAGCGGCGCCAAGCATATGGCAGGAGGGACGGCCATACTCCAAAGCCAATCCAGCAAAGAAGATGAAGAAAAGGAGGATGAGGGGGAGGAAAGGAGAGTTGGGGAAAAAGGATGAAGATTATCATCATCTTGTGTTTGTGTCACTTTTTGCCCTTTACCAACAACTCCGTGCTAACTTGTCTCATTTGGTGGATATGGTTTACTTTCACTGCGCATGTGATGAAAATTTCCTCGCTTAAAAAAAACTTACTTCTGCAAAGGATGAAAAAACAAAAGCAATTGCACCTAATAATTCTATTTTCCACAGCTTTTGTTGCAAGTGGGAGAATTGTCATAATAAAGCGCAGCGCTCTGACCTGCATACACGCATTAATAAATCAAACATTGATTCAGTGCTAAGTACCTGGCGAGTGTTTGCCTCGCAAACAAATGAATGCCTTGCCATGTTCCTGTTTCCTGGCTGCCACTGATTGGTTCTGACAGATATTCAGGCTTTTGGTGGAGTAATTAGAGAGCCTCGGGGTGTGAGCCGGGGAGAGGCCTTCAGCGCTGGGTTACTTCAGTCTTTCCTCTCCCTCTCAGGTAATTGCTAGCAGCTGCACAACCAGGGAACTGAGCCTAAAAGAGCCTTGCATCGATTCCCCTCTTATCCCCCCCCCTTCCTCGCCACCGCAGCCTCCTCGATGCCTCAGATCCTGCAGACCACTCAGATGTACCTGATGCCACAACAAGCCGGAGCCACTGCTGACAAGTACCCGGGTGACTGCATCCGAGTAAACATTACAAATTTTGTTTACCTACAGTGTCCTAAAGGAGTAAAGGCGTTGTGTTAGAGAGGAAGGGAGAAGCAGTTTTTAAGTTGTTTTGGTATGAAAGGAAAAAGCATTCCCAGCTGTTTGTCTCAAGAGAAAACAAGAGTGTGTCTGACCAAACGTTCACCACCACCTACTGCTTCATCCAGGTCTGGACCACTTATGTTCCCTGTCAGACTTCCCTTGCTTCTTTCACTTTGCCTTATTGTGCATGCAGTAGCTTACCTGGGCAACAAACACCAGATATTAGGGTGGATGCATAAGCACTCAGCTTGAACTGCATTTATGATGCAAAAAAACACAACTGCTAGTTTGTAAAAGTCAGCTTTTATTAAGTAGCAGACATGTTTTTATGCCTTCGTGCTGGTGAAAGCCTTGGCTGGAGGTATTATGTTTTTGGAGTGTCCATCCCTCCCACGTAAACCTGATATCTCAAAAACACCTGATGGGAATTTTTTCAAAGTTGGCATGAACATCCACCTGGACTCAATACTGAACAGATTAGAATTTGGTGGTTGAGGGTCAAGGTCACTGTGACCATGTGTCTGTCTCATTTTTTTGATTGTGATATTTTAAGAAGGCCTTGAGGGAATTTACTTACTTTTAGCACAAGTGCTTACATGGACTCAACAATGAACTTATTGGATTTTGGTAGTCAAAGGTCACTGTAACATCGTGTATATCTCATTCTTGTGAACGTGATATTTTATGAAAGCCTTGAGGAAATCTCCTCAAATTTGGCACAAACATGAACTTTTCAGATCTTGGAGGTAAAAGGTCAAGATCCCTGTGATCTTGTGTCCATCTCCTTCTTGTGAATGCAGTATTTTAAGAAGGCTTTAAGGGAATTTCCTCAAATTTGGCACAGACGTTCACTTAACAATCAACGTACTAGATTATCTTGGTCAAAGGTCAAGGTCACTGTGACTTGTGTCCATCTAATTCTTGTGAAAATGATATCATACAAAGGTCTTAAGGGGATTTCCTAAAATTTGGAACAAATGTCTACTGGAACTCAACAATGGACTTACTTAATTTCCATGGTCAGAGTTCTAGGTCACTGTGGCCTCATGTCCATCTTATGAGTGAATGCATATTTTATAAAAGAATATCCTCAGATTTGACACAAATGTCCACTTGGACTTAATAATGAACTGGTTAGATTTTCATGGTCAGAAGTCACTGAAACGTTGTGCCCATCACATTCTTGTGAACGTGATATTTTAACAAAGCCTTACGGAATTTCCTCAAATTTGGCACAAACTTCCTCTCAACTCAACAATGAAGTAATCAGATTTTAATGGCCAGAGGTCAAGGTCACTGTAACACCGTGCTGATTTTATTGTTGTGAATGTGTTATTTTAAGGAAGCCTTGAGGGAATTTCCCCAAAGTTGGCACAAATGTCCACTCAACTCAACAACGAACTGATTAGGTTTTGGTAGTCAGTGGTGAAATATCACTGTAACATCACAAAACATGTTTTTGGCCATAATTTAAGAATTCATACACTAATTGTCACAAAAGGCCAAAGGTCAATTTTACTGTGAAATCATAATGTTCTGCAAAAACATTTTCAACTTTTCAGGCTGTTATTCAATGTCATATCTCAGGAACAGAAGGGGAGATATTTGGTTAGATACTGAAGTGGAAACACTAATTTATGGTGTCCACCAAGAAACTCTGCTGATTGTATAAATCTTCTGTGTTGCCAGCTGAAGATATGTGTGAAGCATCTTTGTTTTAGAACTTGTAGCTTCTTTGCATCAGCATCTATATTTGAAACATCATCAGCTGTCATGACTAAATATGAGCCTGAACAAACATGAATGTAACTCTGTTTTGACTAGTTTGCGGAGGCATACAACCACAAGGCAGTAATTTTAGTTTGGAGAGTAAACTTTGGTCAAGGTTGGAGCAAAACTCTGGTTAAGTTTTGGCAACTAAAACATTTGATGAAGGCTATCTGCAGTTAAAATAAAAAATATATTCCCTCAAAAATTAAAGAGGAACTATTCTTCACAACTCGGGGGTTCAAACAAGGTCAGTGCATTGGCGGATCTATCCACCTCATCCACCTCCACAACCTGCTTTCCTCTGCAGTGCCTCTATGTCAACTATTTTATTCACATCCTTGTCATGTATTCCTTTCCTGGTGGGTGCACATAGCTTGTATTTCACACTCATTTCACAAGATCCTGGTGGGCACTTGTGTTTTGTAATATGTCTATTTCCCAGCAGTGATGTCAGTAATTGTTAACTCTCTACTCAGGGCAGGCATTTCTTTTAAAGAGTCATTGAGGTAGGGCGATTTTGTGGTTGAAATACTCATTTCCAACGTAGTAATTAGACAAATACACATTTAGACACCTCAGAAATTCACCTCGTGATGAAAAAAAGGCAGTATGAGCACTGAATAGGCTTTTTCATTCAACCTGTAGCTTTTCTGCGAGGCTAGAACCTGCCATTACTGTCCATCATCCTTTTGATTCAGTGTGCAGGCAGTTAGCAGTTAGCTGGACTTAAAGGAAAAAGGTGATTGGTCAAAAAATAACTTACAAGTACGATATAGTATTTTGTTGACCATAGAATAAAATACATCACATTGGATAGCACAAGTTACTATATCCATGCTGGGAAAAAAAGAAATGCTAATAATGACTGAAATTGGCCCAGTTCTGTTTCAGAGAAGCATGGACTCCATGCAGTTTCTTGTCATTTTGAGCCATCATTTTATTTGCATCATTGTCATATCAAAGTGAATCCATACAGTCTTTGTACTGTGATACATCAGACAGACAAAAACACCACAGAAGTGTAAATCCAAACTCAGGAATGTGAGCTCTTCTCCTGTAAACTGTTGCTAAGTGTATGTGTGCACACAAACACTGTGACAACAAACCTGAGTTGTTCTGAATTTGTGGTTTATTAGGCTGATTGAAGCCCCATCAGTCAATAAATTCAAATCACACTTGTTTAACCATTACAACTCGCATTTGTGTTCTTATGTTTGAATTTTTTTGCAAGTACTCGTGTACTTTGTAATAATTTTATGTGAATATGGAAATTAGGCTTGCGTTACTTATGTCCAACAATGACTCACCAAAACCATCTTAGCCTTGTTAGTCATCTAATTAGGGATGCACTGAAATGAAAATTTGTGGCTGAAGCTGAATAAAATTAAATGCTTGGCCGAATGCCGAGTACCGAATACCATTGTTTAGTTTTTCATTAGTTTTTGTAGATGAACCCCCCCAGATTAGTGTTGTCACGGTATCAAAATTGGGATCCATGGTACGATACCAGTGAAAGTATCACGGTTCTGAGTAGTATCACAATACCACAGCGAAAATGAGGCAGATGTGCCTTTTGTCATTTATAAAAAGATAAATCACTTTTCTATAATACATCAATGATATTTCAATGGAATAAATTACTTACTGACTTATTCATACTTCAAAAACAGCATCAAAAAGTGATTAACATGGGGGGATTGAAATAAATAAAAATTATAATAATAATAATACGGACGGGGTAAAATATCGCCACACTGCCGACATTTTACTTCGTCCGTCACTGCACGCTGTTTGAGTGCGTTATCAACACACGCCGCTATTATTCGGCTTTGCTTTTCACTTATTCCACCGAAT
This sequence comes from Epinephelus fuscoguttatus, assembly GCF_011397635.1. Lineage (NCBI taxonomy): Eukaryota > Metazoa > Chordata > Actinopteri > Perciformes > Serranidae > Epinephelus > Epinephelus fuscoguttatus. Next base: position 19,862,293 of record NC_064775.1, read on the forward strand.
ACCGAATATGCTGTAACCTACGCAGTAGCCCGATGTGCAGCTCCCCAGAAATGTGACTACACATTGCGGTGACCCCCTGTCTGTTTTTGTAAGCTAAAAACTATTTCCTTCAGTGGAAACAAAGCTTCTATTTACTTTTTTTTCACAGATAAGAAACAATAAATTGTGAAGACAATAAAGCCTCCACAAAATAGCATTTTAAGTCCTGTGTGTAATTTGTCTTAGCGTCATAAGAGTAGAGAAAATCTCCACTAGTCAGTAGGCTAATTTATACAATGTAAAATGCCATAGGCTTGTGCTAGTAATATTAGCATGTTATATTTGTTTGGAAAACGTGTTTAGTGTGAGGCTATTGTTTTGTCGGTGAACTTTGTGAGTTGTAATGGAGCTGAATTTTGTAATGTTACCTTTGCTAAATGTTGCTGTTGTCCCTGGCTTCATATGAGTAGAGGTAATCTCCACTAGCCACCAGGCTAATTTATACAATGTAAAATGCCATGGGCTTGTGCTAAAAACATTAGCATGTTGTCTTTGTGGGGAAAATGTATCCAGTAAAAGACAAGTGCGTTGTCTGTGAATGCTGTGAGTTATAGTGAAGCTGATTTGTTTTCTTGTAATTGAAATGGTCACTATAAAGCCATGTTTAACGTTTGTTTTGTGTGGGTCACAGAAAACCTACCTTTGAGTAGTGGTTAGGAGGTGTAACTGCAGAGTGTGACAGACACCTCTGTACAAGTATAAATGCTCACAACAGCATAGGCCATGTAGGCATAGGCTTTGTATAGGACTGACACACAAGTATAAATCCACAGATGACAGACTTCTGTTGATGTGTGATATGCACTACATACAAAACATTCTCAATACATCGTCTCTGTATGATTTTTATTGAAAGGTGAGCATCTGTGTTTTTGATGGTATTAAAAGTATACCTTGATACCACCAAAACCTGATGGAGATTACTTAAAATGCCAATCCCTAGTCTGGACCAAAGTGGGTCACCAACAGATTGACATTGCCATCCCCAGAGATAGAAAAATGTCTTCAAATATGGCTCCAGCAGCTGTTGTAACAGTTAAACATGCGGGCAGATCTTTAAATGTACTCTAGACTTATGCGTAGCAATCTTGTGAGAGTCATAAGTCCGGCGATTCCTCTGCATGGTGAAATAATGACTAAGGGCTATGAGGCCACTTTACAGGTACACCCCATGGTGCAAGTGCTTTTCATTCATGAAGTTTCCATATTTCAAGATGATAATGCCCCAATTCACACCTGCAAGTGGATTCATGAACAGCAGGAAGTCAAATGCTTTTGACGTCCCCATGAATCACCACATCTAAACATTACGGAGCCTTTCAAGAGGAAGAATTCCACCACAGGTGAACTGAGGCTTCTCCAAAAAGGTTCAATATGCCAGGAAGTTCAGGGCTTCTTGTAATGAATTGAGGGAAGACACATTGAGGAGAATAGTCTGACAAAAGCATTGTACAGTTTGGAGACACTGAAGTCTGTTCTAATGCATTCATCCTGCCAATGACAACAAGATAGTAAGTGACAGAACGCACGCCTGACATCCACCAACACCCAAATACTTGAAGGCGAACGCCCAGATTGGCTTACAGTATTTACATGCTCAGTGATACAGCACATCAAAAATATAGATTCTCTTGACGTGAAATAAAACAAACCCTTAAGGGCCTTAAAACAATCACACATCATCTCCTTCAAAAAGGATGACAGGCAAAGACAAAGCCGCATTGGATAACAGAGACTTAAACGACAACAAAACAAAGAGGATATACAGTAGCAATAACAAAACGTTTAAATGACAAGCAAAGGAAATAAAATGTAACGCTTCACCTCTCATAAACCCATCACCACATAAACTGGAATCCTCCTTGTGGAAATGGCAGAGAAGGGACCTTTCATTGTAAAGTTTATTATTGAAAGGGAAGCTCAATGCAAACCCCATACAGGGTTGGTATGGATTCTCTTTTTAACACAAAAGATTATTGTTTTGTATCTCTAAAACACTGCTGAATGGTCTCTTATTTTAATTAACATCACAGGCACGTCATAATGTCACCACTTTTCTCTTTGTCTTCCAAGTGGCACCCCTTCTCTCTTTTTGTAACAAATGTTTTTCTTTAGCGGACCCTTAGCGGGCGAAGCTGTGAAAGGCTGAGACAGGGGATTGTCAGGGAGGAAATATTGTAGTCAAATAACAGCAGGGGCAGGTGTTTTGTTTGAGCGGCCCTCTTTGGCATTTCTCAGCCACTGAAGAACACCACTGCAATTATAAGCGACAATGGCTGCAGACACACAGGTATAGATTCATTACCTTTAACAACCTCAGGCTTCTTTCCCCAGATCCTATCAGTTGATCCTTTCTTTTCATTTACTCCCCTTTTTTTCTTTGTCATTCATGTCTGCTAATGTATACACAAAGCACAGAACAACGCAGAATAGAATTGATAGTCTGCTATGTGCGGCATAGATGCATGCACACACAAAATCGCACACAAACTCCTGGGCAACCAGATGTTCACATCTGCGAAGGTACTATAAATCCATAGGAGACAGGAAGTCATTTCCAGTGGTGGCTCACTATGCAGGAAGACTATTGGCATTTGGCAACAAGTGGAAACCAAGAAAGCAAACATTATCTTTATGCAAATGTGTTATGATGCATTGGTACGATGGCTCAAAGGAGCCAATCACAAAGAACTTGTTGATGTGTCCCACTAAAGCTGAACACAAAACATTGGTTCCTACTCATATTTCATACAGCTGATGTCCTAGACAGCATGTTGAAGACACCTTGCAAAGTATTTTCTGTATAGTCAGAGGTACATTCAAGGGTACGGCAACCCGTCGATATGCTACATTTGTACTTTTCATATGTATCTTATCAAGTTTCAGCTGACTTTGACATCCGGAGATGGAGGGGATGATGGATGGCATGACACCGGGGAGAGACAGCCGCCGAGCTGCAGACCCTTGTTCAAGACCAACAACAACGCTGGTTATTTTTTAGTGACCCATCAACATGTTTCCAGCTGCTTCACGCCACCAAACATGGGTGTTTTTTCTTAAGACCTATCACCGTGTTTCCCAGCAGCGTTTGTGCTGAGAGTGGGTGTTTTTCGTGACCTTTTACCATGTTTCCAGAAGCTTTTGTTCTACCAAATGTGGGTGTTATTTTTTTTAACAGCCCTTTGCTTTGTTTCCAGCAGCTTTTGTGCCACCAAAAATAGGTGTTTGTTCAGAAATTGTCACTGTGTTTCTTGTGGCTTTTGTGCCACCAAATGTGGGCCCTTTGCTGTGTTTCCAGCAGCTTTTGCTCTACTAAACTAGATGTTTGTTAGCTTCCCTTTGTCACATTTCCAGCAGCTTTTTTGCCAGCAAACGTGGGTATTTGTTAGTGACCTTTTGCTGCGTTTCCAGCAGCTTTTGTGTCAATAAATATGGGTGTTTTTGTGACCCTTTGCCACGTATCAAGCAGCTTTTGTACCATCAAATCAGGATGTTTTTTAGTGACCCATCATTGTGTTTCCAGCGGATTGTGTGCCGCCAAATGTGTGGTATCAGGTGTTTGAGCAAAAAAAAATAAAAATGTTGTGCCTCAATCTTACTACACATTAACAACAGCGTTGTTAAAACATAAATGTATCCTCTACATAACAATGTACAAATGTGACATATCTGTGGTTTGCAGAATTGTACAATGCCAACATTTCTTTGTGGTGATTGGGTTGACATTAAATGTGTCTCAGTTGACCCCTGAACAGTCACTGTGGCAGTGCATTGTGGGGGAGAAAGAGCTGCAGACCATAAGCAGCCAGCAGATAGCTGTTATCACATCCAACCTCACTTCTCGTTGCCTCCCGGCTACCCGGGGGCACTTCAAAGGTGAAATGAGTTAGAACAAAATTTATTTCCTCTTTTCACTTGATTTCTTTAACCTAAGCACCAGAGGGTATGTTTTAGGGAGTGGGATAGCGGGGGGGGGGGGCTTGAATGATTCAGATCAGCGCCACAAGATGTCTCGAGAGGGCAATCATGGTGAAGAAATGACATGGCTTTGGGAGAGGACAAAGCTTTGTTAGGCCTGAAGCTGACCACTCTGTAGTAACCCTCATTTAGCTGTTCACTCCATCATTCATTCACTCTCAAAAAGATATCTTGGTCTTATCTGTGCCAGAGTCAGACAAGGAGTGCTTCTCCTGAGAGAGAGGGAGCATCTGACAGTGCGGAGAACAGCTGATTCTATTCTGAGAACAAGTTTTTCTCTTTATCTGCAATGCTTGTTGTTGACTGGCTGACAGACGGATTTTTTGATTGGCAGACACACAGGCAGGTTGATAAACTGTAACCCCCAAGTTACCACAGCTCCATAGCACTGAGTTCTGGTAGTTTATGTTGTCTGTATGTTACTGTAAATCATTGTGATGCTATATTTGGATTAACAGGAATACAAGCTGCTAACCCAAGACAGTAAACATACAACCTTTTGGTGATACTCTATTATAGAAAAGAGGGGCATGTAGATGTGTGCCACAAATAGTTGATGATGTTTTTCATTTGTATTTTATTTTCTATATTTTCATTAGTTTATTTGGTTTAGTTTTTGTTTGCCTTTGTGCTGGCAAGAGCCATAGTTGGAGTCATTATGCTTTTGGGATGTCTGTCTCCCCATCCTATTTTTGTGAACTCAATAGCTGAGAAACACCTTGAAGGAATTTCTTCAACTTTGGCAAAATACATCCAAGTGGACTCAAGGATGAACTGATTAAATTTTGGTGGTCAAAGGTCAAGGTCACTGTGACCCTGGGTGTCCACCATGAAGCTGCGCAGATTGTATAGATCTTCTGTGCTGCTGGGGGGAGGATATGTGTGAAGCATCCATGTTTTCACAGACATGGATGTAAAATGTAAGTGCAACTTGACTGGTTTGCAGAGGCATACCACAGCAAGGCGGTAATTGTGATTTACTATTGCTTAGATTCTTTACTTTTTATTAGGGGTTCAAGCCGAAAGGGCTGAAACCCTTTTGTTTTTGTGCTTTATTATTATTATTATTATTATTATCATTATTATTATTATTATTCAGAGATGTTTCCACAAATTTCCATGAGCTGGAATATCATAGACACATGACATTGGCCAGTGATTCAAAGTAGTGTGCAAATGGTGCTCAAGAAATACAATGCCAATCAGCCAGATGGGGCAATATAATTAGAATTGAAGATTTTTTTTTTTTTTTTTTTTTTTTTAAGGCTACGCCCCTTGTGTGATTAAAATTTGACACACATGTCCAACTCAATGTGCTCTACAGAAAGCCTCAAGAATCATTATGGCCAATGTCAATATACCCGGAATCAGCAGAATGAGATGAGATTTTTTTCAGAATTTTATCACCAGCATTTCAACTGTGAGAGTTATATCATTAAGTTCAGAAGATATTGACCAATAAACTTCAGAGGGGGCGTGGCTCAGCACATAAATGGACTTAACTGCACAACCTTTTGGGGCAGTCATCACAAAACTTGCAAGCAATGCGTTAAGAGGTATCCTGGAAAATTTCCTGAAAATTTCATTTAAAGTGCTGAAATTGATTAACACAAATCACACAATAAATCTGAAACTGACTGTTCAATCATTACAAAAGTTGCAGGGTTTGTTGAATGATAATGATGAACCATGTGTGTTAAAGTATTTTGAAATCAGTCAATAGGGGGCACCACCAGTTCCAAACACGTGCAATGGCATGTCACAAAATTTGTCATAAATCAATGAGGGTTTGATCAAATATCACCAAACTCAGTAAACTTTTTTAACTAAGCTATCAAAGCATGTCCCCAAAGTGTTTCTGCATGTGACCAATAGGATGCAACAGAGTTTCCAAAGAAGAGCATGGCCCTATAGAGATTTGGACATTTATGAATGAGCATCTGTCTGATTGTCAAAAATCTGTTGTTTACCTTTAATGCATGTGTCATAAACTGTCAGAGGTCTTGATCTTACCCAGCTTTCAAGTTTCATAGGTCCATGATGGCTTGAACCCTGGAATTACTGCCTGTGGCTATATTTGTAAAATACTTATTATCCCTGTTTCAGTCATGCCTTATTTCATTCTTTATAAATGTGTGTTAAGTTTTGATATAATGCACCATTTGAGAATGACACAATTGCAATTTTGTTGTGCTTGCATAATGACAAAATTCATGTATCTCTGAATCCCTCAAAAGAAATATCGGCAGGGACATTGATTAAGAAAAAGAGACCTATAAATGAGCCAGATTTAACCTGGAGAGCCAACTTTGAACTGACCAGATGGCCACAAAAGGCACCCTAAAATAGAATAAAACACATCTTATTAAAATGGTACAGACAACATAATTCAGATTAAATATTAAATAGTACACATCCACCAATAAATAGCAACAATGCCAAATTATAAAACAAGTAAAGGCAAGGAAAGGTCATGATTTTATGTCAAAACATTTATAATACAGGGTGCAGAGTTTTCTCAAACTATCCAACATTCTATAAATTTTACTTTATATCTACAATCACACAGTATATGTTTTGATTGTAATTAATACTGAACTTTTACTTAAGACTTCATTTGACACTGTGGTATTGATTAATTTAAGCAAAAAACTGCTTTGCTTAAAATGCAGAATCAAATTGCCACAACAAACCTGGAAACAGTTTGTGGGATAATAGTTGCAGTTAAAGTTTTTCTGTATTCGTTTGTGGGTAAGTCTAATACAGCTTGAATATACTGTAAGAGGCAGGCAAGCAGACACACAGACAGACCATTAGGTCAACAGACAGGCAGCCTTCTGCCTCTGTTTACCCTGGAAAGGCATCAAGACAATTGGAAGGTCAGAGGTCAAACGGCTGTCTGGGGTCAACCCTGCGTCTGGGCAGGGGCAATTAATTTTAACACCAGGAGGCAGTTTAAGCCCTGCTTAGGGAAAAATGATATCTGCAGAGGACGTTAAACTGCCCCAGGGGCCCCAACGTTTGCGTGACAGGCAATTATTTTAAAGTAAACAGAAAAATCTAAGACTGACAATCTGTGGATTAAAAAAAGAAAACCTGAGCAATTAAACATACATGTTTAAATAGCTCTGAAACCCAATCAGCTACCTCTGAGAGATTTTTAGTCTTAAATGTACACAGTAATTAGGGAGCTAAACCCTCTAACAATAGTCGCAAATCATACTCCTATAGCCAAACAATACGTTAATGATTGCCATATTTTCTCAAGCCTACATCCCCCCAAAAATAACAATGTGAATAATCACATATTTTAATTATGAACTCAGAATGGAGAGGAAATATTGTATTTTTTCAATTTACACCTCCTGTGTTGACAGCAGTAAAATATCAACCTGTTACAGCCAAATATTGGATTGGAAATGAAAACTTGATTTAAAAAAAATAAAGGGCTTTGACGCTTTAAAAAACAACTTTTAGTGGAAACACTTTGAGTCCGAGGGTCAGACACAGTGCCCTGACAATATCCCCTTGACCCTGAAATGATCATATATGTAACCAAGAAGAGTTACATGTGTGAACCAGACAGGTACAGCAGTAGGCGAACCATCAGAGCTCAAACCCGCAGGTCAGTGAGGGTGGCGAGGAGCAGCTGGTGGTTGTCAAAGGCGGCAGACATCTCCAGGACACTGGCTGGGCGGATGGGTCACAGCTTTTATTCCGAAGCTGTGCGCACCGACAACTTCTCACTTCTACTTTTTTAAGTGTGGGAACCCTTGAGACGGTGTTACTGTCATGTTTTGCTGGAATGAACATCTGCATGCAGCTGGGTTGTGATAGCACATGGTTAAAGTGTTACTGTAAGCATTTTTAAAGTTGATTTCAGTCCGCCACGTCCTGTTTTCCATTCCTGTTCAGTTATACCAAATGAATCCAACCCAAACTTGGAAACACTGACAAAAAATATTGCTTGCCAGGGTAAAAAAGGACTTAAACATCTAATTCTTTGATGAAAAATAAAGACAAATATTTTAATTCTTGATCCTACAGTTTTGACACACCCTAGGTTGTTGCTCAGTGCAGCTGCCTGTCTTCAAGTGGCCATGTAGTGCAAAGTGTAATACAAAAATAAGGTAAAGTTTAGATAATAACAAAATAAAAAGAGAATAGAAAAATAATTAAATGCACATGGTCTAATCATGGATCGAATGGATGTGTTTAATAAGGCGTTCTTAGAATGCTGATTTTGAAGTGTAAGCTTTGTAAAGAAGGACTGTGTGGGAGAGAAAAATGTAATAGCTCAAACAATATGCCATCAGAGGCAATAATGTGATTATCAATAGGTCAAATATGAAGCTTGGAGTTATGCTTTTTCAACCATTGGTCGAGGATGGTGAAGAGTGAGGAAAGGGTGATAGCTTTACCTTAAAGTGAAACATATTTGTACTTTACTTTAAACTTCTACCCTACCACATTTGAGAGGGACATCACATATCAACGTCTGGTCATGGACTTTCAGCGTCGACATATGACGTGCAAGGTACCCTGGGTGCATTGGTTGTTGACGTTTTGGGATGCCATATCAACCTCTGACTGTTACATGCATTATATGTTTTCAGAATACTGCTCCGTTTTTACAGGAAATGTACAGTTTCCATACAGTCTCTCTCAAAACATTCACAGTACATCGGTACACTTCCTTCAACGACAAACCCATGTAGTTACGTTCGGCCAACACGCATGTGGTTGGTTTTCAGAAAAAAGAACAGGGTTAGGGGTCATACACATGCTGCGTCTTTAACCACCTGGAAAACGCAAAGTCTGGCGCTGGGCCTTTTTTGTACCAGCCTTGAAGCTTTGAAATCCTGAGTGCAGAGCTGATCTTCTTCCAGGCGTGGGACAGATGTAAAGCTCTGACAGCTCTGCATTTGAGTGCTCAACTTCTCCATATTTATTGCAGACTGATATTTATGGAAGAAGGGAAAGATATCTGTTGGCTATGATTGGTTGGTCCGTGTCACATGCTGTGGGTACTGCTGCGTTTCAAAAGTTGAACTCTATCTCAAGGCGCAGCCATCTTGCCTTGAACAATAGGCACTTGGGAAGGCAGACAAGCTGCGATGGCATCTATCTGATGTTTGAGTGCGCCTGCTGCATGTCTACCTTGAAAACAGTAATTTTGACAGTGGCAAAAAATGCGTCGTGTGTATGCCGCCTTTGGCTTTACAATCTTATGGGAAGCTAACACCCATCCACCACCCCTCCCGTCCACCTTACTCAGACTTTTCGCGCCTTCTGTGGAAACACTGATATCGTAGCCCAAAAGGTAAAAGTTTCTTAAACTTGCATAACCACAGACCTTATTTCAGGGATCTAACCAAAAACCCATTCAAAAAAACCATTGACTTCCAGCAAAAATGCTAACTCATTTCTTGGTTATAGGACTTGTTCCTGCTCTGCTCTATTCAAAATATCTAAAGTTGCATTGACTACAACTACAACCAACAACTTGCCAACTACAACATAAAAATGCTCATATATGTGTTTGCTAGTGATGAAAACTGAATAATATAATGTTTTATATTAATAACACAGATTGAAAGGAGCTGTGCTAATATTTTTTGCTCACAGATCCAAAACTGATTAAAGCAACTGTGTTTTTCTTATATTAAATAATAATCTTACTTTCAAAATCAGCAGGAAGCACTGTAGTGAATGTGGCGTTGGTGGATATGAGTGTCAGTTCATGTTTGTGTGTCCTTACTGCAGCTCAGCATGATGGGAAAAACACTCCCTGTGACCAATAACTGCACACACACAAAAAAGCCTCGCTGACATTATTTGTTCTCGCCCATGATTCCTGCTGAATGTGGCAGCAGCAGCACAAACAGCCCTGCTTGTAATCCAATTGTGCCTCTGCCAGGTATGGCAGGCAGAGTAGTGTTTGCGAAAGTTGACTTGAAGTACCGGAAAGCGGTCTCTCTGTGACAGCCTGTCAATCACCGCCGATGGCGGGTTGCCTGGTGCCGCGCTCTTAACACACTCCGCCAACATCGACTGTTCAAACCATTGTGTGCTGCTAGTTTGTCCTTGCTGAGATATCTGTCATTTTGCTCCTGTCGAACTTTTATTTTCAGCTTCTCCTTCTGTTTATCAGCCCCTGCTGCACTGCGCATCTCTTCTCTATCTTCCTCCTAGACGTTTAAACCAAACACCTTCTCAACAACAACCCTGCAACACCAAGCGGCACACCGTGAACCATTCCTATCAATTACTATCAATCTTAGCTGGCCAATTACAACCCAATGACGCCATTATCACTTCAAAAACAGACAAAAAGAGAATGAGAAAGGAAGGGATGGAGGGAGGGAGGTGGAGGGGAGAGATCCAGCCTGTAATTAGTGGTCCTAACTGGAAGAGAGAACAGGGGGCCACATGGTTAGGGCATCTGTGGCCGAGCACACACACTCACACACACACACACACACACACACACACACACACACACGGTCCCGCTGGCGTCTGGGGGTCCGGCAGTGTCAGCCCTACTCTGGGCCAGCGGCCAGCGCCTCTGTCCCTGTCATGTGGGCCCGTTAATGAGGAAGTCACATATGGACTAGGGACCCTCGTTAGGCAGGCGGGCAGGGAAACGCGCACACACACACACACACACACACACACACACACACACACACACACACTTTAATGTGGGTGGAAACACACTCGCGGAGCAAATAAGTGATGCATACATGCACACACACACAAACAGGTGCAGGTGAGGGCGCACTCGCAGATTGATGGACACAAGGCAATGCGAGCAAGCTGGGGGCAGAGAAAGAACATGCTGTCATGGGCGACATGAGGGCAGCACCAGACGGGCCTCACACACACACACACACACACACACACACACACACACAGTCCTGTAGGTCCATCTCATCAGCGCTCACTCAAACACACACAATACTACAGGCCTCAGAGCAACACAAGCTCCCCCTTGTTAATGAACTGAACTGACTAGAGAGCCATGCTGAGAGCAGACCAACTACTGTACTTTAGGGAGGGCAGTTGGATCAAGTAGCTGGATACTGTGGAGCCTCGTTGAAATCCACCAAGCAAGTTAAAATTGTTCCAGGTTACTGTAAATGACAGTTAAAGTCATAATCCTTGACAGTTTTACACAAATAAATGTGTTTTGGTGCTCCAGTGTTAACAATAGTGACTCAACCTGTGCACATGGTTGCTGAGAGAGTCTATTTTTACTCATTAATACAGTTTGGGTTTAATATAAATAAGAAATACAGCAGGTTCTATACCTAAATGAGGCTCATTATTGTAGTTTCTTACTGAAAAGACACATATAGTGTGATTTTCATAGATTTCATGTTCTTCCTGCTGCATGAAAATAACTGTAGTTTAAGCAAGATCCTCTTGGAACAAGTAGAAAGTGATGAAATGATGATGAATGATGGGGGACAACTGAATATAATTATTCTGAAATTGAAAATGATGATTTTTGGCCATAATCTCTATTAGTTACAGGTATTCTTAAACTGGGGATGATAACCCCCAAAAGTACCCCAACATAGATTTATTCATAGCAGATAGACATGATGGTCAAATCTAATAATAAATAAAATAAAATGAAATAACATAAAGGGGCGGCACGGTGGTGTGGTGGTTAGCACTCTCGCCTCACAGCAAGAGGGTTGCCGGTTCGATCCTGTGGAAGCCCTTCTGTGTGGAGTTTGCATGTTCTCCCCGTGTCAGCGTGGGTTCTCTCCGGGCACTCCGGCTTCCTCCCACAGTCCAAAGACATGCAGATTGGGGACTAGGTTAATTGGTAACTCTAAATTGTCCGTAGGTGTGAATGTGAGCGTGAATGGTTGTTTGTCTCTATGTGTCAGCCCTGCAATAGTCTGGCGACCTGTCCAGGGTGTACCCTGCCTCTCGCCCGATGTAGCTGGGATAGGCTCCAGCCCCCCCGCGACCCTCAAGAGGATGAAGCGGTTAGAAGATGAATGAATGAATGAATGAATGAAATAACATAAAACTTAAAAAAGAAAAAAAATACACACAAATATTTATTAATACTAAATGTTTACTCATGTAGCTCAATATAAAAAATCACATTTTGCCTCAGAAGACTTTACCTTCTGGATTCCTAAAACTAGATCCAATATAAAATAAAATTTTTAATATAAGTGTCCAACAACGAATTTAAAAAGAAATACCCATGCATGCAAACTATAATAAACCTACATTAAGCTTCTGTGGATTTACAGCAGTGGCGTAAGGTAGTTACAACGGGCCACAGTGCACGCTATTATGATGGGCCTGATAGTGTATGCTGACAAGCACATATCATCTCATCACATGACAACACTGGATAACATTAACATATTACCCAGCAATCATAACTGCATATCTGTACATGACAAGAAATACCAAAGAAATGAGAAATTCATTAATTTTATTTAACAATTTTAATAGTTTATTTGGAATTAACAGAAAATTAATTTTTTTTTTGTTTCTTTATCTACCTGCATCAACTGTGGTTTATTTGGAATTCAGCCAGTCACCAGAAAACACATTGGCATTGAACAAATCTGCAAACCACAATACATTGAAACTTAAGGGTTCTCAAGAACGCTGCGGTGAAGGTGTGGTTAGATTTAGGCACAAAAACAACTTGTTTATGGTTGGAAAAGATCATGTTTTGGCTTAAATGTTTGGCTTGCCATTCTGCCCCCCCGGAACTCTCTCCCCCATGACATTTGCAATACTGATTCCCTTTCCACTTTCAAATCCCGTCTGAAACGCACCTTTTCAAGCTGGCATGTCTGATCTGATTTAATGGTGACACACATATTGAGACTTGCACTGATGATGCTTTTATAGGGATGATTCATATCTAATTTATAATTAAGATTTTTTGTCTGTTCATTTTATTAACTTTTATTGTATATTACAGAATTGTTTGACTTTGTGATCTCTGAATATATCGCTGCTTGTTTTCTTAACTGTCTTGTAAGGTGTCCTTGAGTGAAATGCATTATTGCATTATTGTTATTATTAAAACAACTGCGTTTGGTGGCACAAAACTGCTGGAAAAGCAGGGACGGGTCAGTAAAAAACACCAAGGATCCGTGGCTCAGTAGCTGCTTGGAAACGCTGCAATGTGACAGTGAAAATCACTCAGGTTCCGTTCTTCAAGCGCTGCAGGAAAACGCTGTGATGTGTACGTACTGTAAAATAGATTCTGTGGCTCAAATGCGACTGGAAGATGCCACAGTGTGACAGTGAAAGTCACCCAGGTTCTGCTGGGAAATGCTGCAATATGTCAGTAAAATACACTCAGGTTTCGTGGCTCAAATATGGCTGGGAACTACTACAATGTGACAGTGAAAAAGACCTGGGTTTGGAACCAGAAACATTGCTGGGAAACACCAGTTTTCAGTGAAAAACATCCACGTTCCACGGCTGAAATACCATTGGGAAACGCTGTGATATGTCGCTGAAATACATCCAGGTTCTGTGGCTCAGGTGTGGCTGGGAAACGCCACAATGTGACAGTAAAAAAGACCCAGGTTTGGAGCCAGAAACATTGCTGGGAAATGCTGCAAAGTTTCAGTGAAAACCTACCAGGCTTCATTGTTCAGAAGTCACTGGGAAAAGCTACGATATGTTGGTGAAATACGCTCAGGTTCTGTGGCTCAAATGTGGCTGGGAAACTGCATTGTGAGAGTAAAAACAACCAGGTTCAGTGCCACTAACACTGCTAGAAAATGCTGCAATGTGTTGCTAAAAACACCAGAAAATATTACAAATGGCGGTATGGTAAATGCTAAGACATAGAACCAAATGAGGTTGTATCAGCAAAACTCCTGACTATTAAATGGAGAAAGAGTGCATTTATTGCATCATTTACTCTTTGAAAAGTTGCATACTTTCATCTAAACATGAGCGGCAATAGATCATATACCTGCAGAAACCCAAACGTCATTACCAGAAATTATTTGATTGACAGGTGACGCTGCAGCAATGACCCATTTATACCCACCAAAACCAAATCACAGATTGACACCTCAAAATGGCAGCGACCTGTTTCCCCTGCACCGGGGCCATCCTCAGACTGTCCAAAGAGACTTAAAGGACACGAGGGATGACGAGGCAGAGACGGCTCAGCTGCTGCCCAGCCCTCCAGTCCTGCCTTAGCTGCGTTTATGTGTGTGCGGCGAGAGGAGGGGTGGTGGAGGCATCATGAGGGCAACGCTCTTTCACACGGGCCTCTCACCAGCTGTCACCCCCAGCACACCGCTGAATGGGGCCTGTCACTCCGCCGGCCCCGTCGGGATTTAACTGGTCAAGAGAGGAGAGGAGAGGAACGAGGGAGCGGAGGAGAGAAAGGAGAGAAAGGAGGACGGAGGGCGGGGAGGGGGCGAGAAAAAAATGAAATACAAAAGCAGCTCAGAAAAAGCTGGAGAGCAGGGATTAGGGCGCACATGTGTAGAAGACACTAATGCATCTTACACTAACTTCAACCTCAGCCCCCTTCCCCTCGCATCCCCCTCTCAAAGCCCAGGATTAGAGATCCCGGGCGGGCAAAGGAGGAACATATAGGCCCGGGTCTCCACGTCTCCTACTCAGGGGTTATTATCCACGTAGCCCCTTTAGCTTATTACAGGCCTCATCCTGCTATTTTTCATCCCTTTGTGTCATATTATTTTTCCTGCCTTTGGAATACATTATATTTCCCTTAAGTTAAGATGCGGATCAGACGCTTTAAGAGACTTGTGCCACATCTGCTCGCCACCACGACAAGGGCAGCTAAGATGGAAAAACACAGGGGTCGCCTGGAAATCTGAACCTGTGCAGCTAAATCTCTCTTTACTCCGTCCCTCTTTCCTTTTACTCATCCCTCCCCTCCTCCTCCTCTCTCCGCGGCTTCCCGTGTCTTCCGTCTCTCGCTCGGCTGCTTTTTGTTTGTAAAGGATGATAGAGTAAGAGCGGCAGGTTCCGGCTCAGGCAAAGTCCTCCGTTTCTGAAGACCTGAGGGAGGTGAAACAGGGGAGGTGAGAGGAGGGGAGGTGGGTGCTGTTAGCTGCTGATACTGCTGCTGTCACAATCCTTCCCCCCTCTGTCTCACATACACTCTCATTCAGATTGAAATTAGCTTTCTTGGCATCACCATAAGTACAGCATTGCCAGTAGGGGTTAAAATATCTAATAATTTCTTTTGGAGGAGTCATATTATGAAGAAACTTAACACACTTTGATGTGTTTTGCTTCTGTAGCAACATCACTTTTTCCTCAAATTATTACTGCACCCATTTTGGTGCTTCATATTTCAGTTTTATTTCAGTTACGAACTTGATTCCTGGTGAGGAGTGTAGCAGGAAGTGTTGCTCTGGTGCTACCTCTTGTTGTCAGAACCAGCCGTCTCTGGGTTGCCAGGTTTGTCTCGAAAGCCAGGTTGTGGTCACAGTCCAGTCAATCTAAGTTAAAAATGGGCCCGACCTAGGAGACATTGCAACAGTAAAGTTTCATAGTTTTTATTGGTCCTAATACCCTCTTGCATTGTATACTAGAAGTATATCTTTATGGATTTAATGGAACATTGTTTTTTCAAAGTCAAAAGTTTCAGCATTCTACAGTTATTTGTTATGGTTGGAAACATTAGCTGGTGATCATATTTTATGGGTCCAGTCCATTGGCACAGGTCCGACTTTTGACTTTGTACCACCCAAGGTGGCAAACCCTAGTTTGGTATCGTGAAAAACTCTTTATCTCTCGATGGTATTTCAACATAATAACCCTTCACAGAGATAAACCCTCAATGGCACCAACAGTTAAACCAAAGGATAAAAAAGCCAAGGCTGGTTTCAAGTTTGGTCTCATTTAATGTCTCAGAGTGCTGATATGCATTATGGTTTTCATGGACAAACAAATTTGTATGTGCAGAAAATTGAATAAAAATGCTTTCATTTCATTTCATTTCATTTCATTCTTTCTCAGTTCTTGGTAGCTTAATTGTATTGTCTGCTCAGTGCTAAATAGCATGGAGGTGTACTTAAATTTCTGGGGACTTTCTCCTCCTGTTTGGATGTAAATGGGTTAGGCTGCACTACTACTTCAAAAAGTGATGAATTAAAGGTAAAAAAGGCAACTAAGTCATGCCTTGTCAGCCACTTTGGATTTATATGTGTTAGAAATGTTGTATGGCTGTCATGTTCTGGTGCTACTGTCCTAAAATTCTCCAGAAAACCAGGATTTTAAGAGACAAGGATCGGATTTTTTACATTTCTGCTCCAGTTCGGGGAGCATTTTCAGTCTGGTTTTACATGCCATGTGCAGGTTTTTTTTTCCTTTTTTTCTGTGGGTTAGTGCAAATTCAGCCATGCACATCATGAATAGCCAAAAACCACAGCATCTTGCCCATAGGGGTCACTAGCACTTCACCAAATGACTGAGGATTTGCAATGGAAAAGAGCTGCTGGTGGATTGTCAGAGCGTAGCCGTGAGTGCGTGTGCTTGTGGCCTTTCCACACGCACACATACACACGTGCACGATACCACCCCATATGCTGAACTCTGAGCTCACCCACCAGCAGCTCTCACCCCCTACACGTATGTAGCATTTTCCCAGCATGCCTCTCTGTGCATAGCGTGCGCCATTATCTGCATTTCTTCACATGGTGTGGAAGGGAAGCAGGGCCTCGGCTAGTTGGCCGTGGCTCAAGCCGGCCCTGATTAGCGGGGGCTACATGGATGTGACACGTCCTCTCTGCCAGCGCGTTATTTCACCCCCTCCACGCACACACACACACACACACACACACACACACACACACACACACACACACCAGTCTACTGCCTGGAAGAGTAGACAGGCCTCGAGCGAAATCCAACCCCCCCACTCCTTCTCCCCTCACCCCGCCACCCCACACACACACCGCTAATGCAAATTAGCTCTCTGGTCAGCCAGGCTGAAAAGGCAAGAGAAGGCAGGAGCGTATGGCCAAACAGCGGGGCTACCACCCAACCCCCCCTCCCCTCCACCTCCACCCCCTCACCCCTCTCCATCACTCACCCCCATGAGCACACATGTAGAAACCCACACAAACCAACACACAATATCCCAATCCCACCCTCTGCTCTCACTCACACCCCCTCCACCGACTCACGCACACCTCAAATCCTCTTCTTCTTCTGTGCTGCCTCACACCTCACATATTTATCATGCATGGTACTGTACTTACTAAAGGATGAAGCTGCATCTCAGCAGAACAGAGTTTTGTGATGAGCAGAAACTTTAGTTCAGCACTCGGTTACATTAGTATGAGAAATCAATAAATTGTGGGTATGTTGTCTGACATTGACACTGGACTTGTCGGTACGTTATTAAAATAAAGAATAATAACAATAGGATGAACTGTGAAAATGCTTCAAAGCGGAATAATAAATATGATTGTATTCAGTATGTTTGAGGGAATTCACACATTTTCTAGCAAGTTAACCATTATCAATTAAAAAAAAGGAAAATATTCAGTTTTGGGGAGTAACTAGTTACAAGTAATTCAATTGCAAAGTAAATTTAACTGTAATCAGTTAGTTACTAAAACAAAAATGTGCAATTAAATTACAATTACTCATCAAAATGTTGGGGATTACAAAGGGGTTACATCTAAAAACATCATTTTCGGTAATATTTTTTCACTGCCTTCTGTAGTAGTCCTGGGAGTCGACTATCATTGATCCACTGTGCGTTTTTATAATTATGTTTTTATACTTTTTACGTATTTGTTGTGTAAAAAGCTACTATGAGCCTAAATTTTCCTCTGGATTAATAAAGTATCTATATCGATCTATTATTAAAACGTATTATAACACTGTAAAAAAGAATCCATTGGTTTAACTTAAAAAATAATGAAGGTGACAGTTTGCATGCATCTTGTGATGTAGTTCCAACTTTGGCAACTTTGGCATTATTGAGTCAATAATATGAGTCTTTAATAATCTATCTATCTATCTATCTATCTATCTGAGACCATTTGTTTTAACTGTAAAAAGTTAGGGGGTCTGGGCTACCTTAATTTTTTTATGTTTTTTTGAGAAGGCATGTTGAATAATTACAAAATTATCTCAACTTATCTTCTTTAATTCAGTCACCTTAAGTTTTGAGGCAACTCATACACTAACTTTTTTTTTTTTTAAGTTAAACAAATAGTTTGTTTTTGCAGTGTATCTTTTCACCCTGCAGTGATAACTTATTTTGGCATCTGTTAGAAAAGTTATCAAAAAGCAATCAAATGTAATAAGTTACATTACTTTCATGACAAAATTTAAAAAGTTTAACAGGGTAACTAGTGATCTGTAACCTATGACATGTCAAAGTAACCTTCCTAACATTACATATAAGTTATAGGGACAAAGGGATTACATCCAAATATATTCTTGTCTGTAAAAAGTTCATATACTGTAAAGAGAAACTATTTGTTTAAAGTTTAAAAAAATAGTATTTGGGATACCTTATTTTAATGTGACTGACTTTGAGAAAACAAGTTGAGAAAATTTAGTCATTGTTCAACATGCTTTCTCAGATTCAGTCAACTTAAAAATTTAGGATAGCCCGAGACTTAAATTTAAACTTAAGATTTTTAAGTTGACTGAATTCTGGATGAAGAAGAGATGGTTTACAAAATTTGAGAAACCACATTGAACATATTTTACTGAGGGAGTTCACACATTTCTAGACAGTTAACACTTTTAAATGTAAAAAGGAAAAAAAGAAATTTTCAGTTTTGTAATTCAGTTACAAAATAAATGTAATTGAAATCATCTTAACATATTCTTTTCGGTGAAAAAGTTCATACATGGCAAAAAGAAACTATTTGTTTTAACTTAAAAGTGTCCAGGCTACCTTAAATTTTTAAGTTGACTGAATTTAAGGAGACACATTGAATGATTACTAAATTACCTCAACTTGACCTCTCAAATTCTGTCAACCAAGAAATTTAAAACAGCCACTAACTTTTTCAAGTTAAAACAAACTGTTTCTTTTTTCTCTTTTTACAGTGTATGTAGAATATAGCATTCATTCATTGCTCTGTATCTTGTAACTTCTTTTGGCATATTTCCGGACATTTTTCAGTTTTATTGCCCAGTCTAAAACATCTGTCTGAAAAGCAATCAGAAAACAATCAAATGTAATGAGATACATTAACTTCATGGTGTAATTCAAATAGTTACATCACTTATTAGAATTTTAGTAGGGTAACTAGTAATCTATAGCCTATGCCATTTCAAAAGTAACCAAAAGAATCCACTGGTTCAACTTAAAAAAGGCATTATGGAGTTATGGCATTATTGAGTAACTGAGTAAAATGAGTCTTTTGAATCTGACAAACTCAAGTTCAGTACAACGAACATGATTTGCTTTGACCTCGAAAAACTTAATTACGTTGAACCAACTTAATATTTATCCAAAAGTTGTGCAGTCACACTATTTTATTTAATTTATTTTAATTCCAGCCTACTCAAAAAAATATTTTAAATTTAGACCGACTTCATTAAATAAGTTGTGAGCTGATTAAACCGCTTAAATGAAACATGCATAATTTTTTATGCTAAAAGCATCTTTATTTTAAGTGTGACGCATGAACCCCATGAACCATTTTTTAGAGTGCAACACTACATATAGTATATATAATAATTTATAATAATAAATTACGTATAGTAAGTTAAAAGGACATAAATTCACTTTATTTGTATGAAGAAAAAAAACACACACTTAGTAGTATCTTTTCATTACCTTGAATAATTTGTATTCTTTGCCAGGGAACTCCGACAAGAAATGTATCAATATTATTTTTTCTCAAGGTCTGAAGTGTAGACGAGCCACAAGTGGCAATATCCGAGAAAATTGTAACCAAACCCAAATCGTTAAGTACAAGTAACAAGATAACAAGTAAAGTGTGTTTTCTCGTGGAGTTGTAAAATAATCACACACTGTACTGTTGGTGAATATAATGGAGATGTTACCCACAATCATTTCTGGTACTGCAAACTGCATAAATAGTAAAAAATAACACTAATACTTGTGTGCTTTTCTATCCATGAAGGTAACCCAGTATTTTGTTGTGGCTATATTGAGTCAATGGATTTTAAGTATGTGTAATCCCATTGTGTAAATGTTACATAATTGACCCATTCCTTAATCTCAATGTCAGTGTTTTATAGTTCAGTACAAGATCTCCATCAGGGTGTTGTGGTGTTATTTGGTTCACGCTAATGGGAGAAAAATAAATAAATAAAAGCACCATTTCTGGTGCAAAATAGCCAACTATTTATTTGGCCTCATTGTTTACACAGTCGGGGTTCGCCATAATATATTTACATGAATGTGGATGGCCTACTTCTTTTGCGCACTTCCTCCATCCGCTCTACCTCCTTACAGCTCACCTCTCTCAGAGCTGTTTCGTGAAATACAATTAAAGCTTTAATAGTTCACAGTGTTTGTTCACATAATTACAAACCTGCAAGTCAGCAGTTATTAAGATATTACCTGACTTTTTGTGGATGCAGTAACGTGCATGTTATTGATGATGCAGAGTGTTGTATGGCCTCAGAAATGCAACCTTTGCAGAGGTTGAACTAAGTGTCGTACACGTGTTCCTCCGAGGCCCTGACATGACGTTTTAAAGTGGCCTAATTTTCACCCACTAAATCCACTCGTAGCATCAATTTCTGCCTCTAATTCTGCATCGCAGCCGAGCGACTTTTATTCTTTCATCACACTGGCATTGTCTTTAGCTCTCATTAGGCAGCCTCTCTCTGTCTCTCCCCCTTAACACCCGTTCTGTTGACTACAGTCAGGTCTGCGCTCATCAATCAACGCCGAGCAGAGGGAGAGCAAGAAATGCAAAGTCCAGAGATGAAGAGGGAAAGATGTTTTTATGTTGGTTCTCTGTGGTTAATTTTCCAAACCAGACTTTATTAAATTCTCAAAGAATTCACTTCAACCTGTGCTCCATCATGTACGCTTATGTTTCTTTATATTAGGTAACACTTGACTTCAGAGGGGCCTTATTTTGGAGGGTGTAACTGTGTTGTTATACCTTTTGTGAGCACATTCAGCAGTAAGTTCTTATAATGCATGCATAGGCTAGTAAACTGGAATGAGGCAGCTGTAAAGGATTGTCATGTTTTTATTTTTCCTAATAATGACAGTAGGTTTAATCATTAGCTTTATTGCAATAAATGCAAATAAAATGCAATGAATACATTTTAGACAACTGTCAATTTGATCCAGTAGGAATGCATTTTTATTAATGAGAAATATACTTTATTATAAACGAAATAAACACTTTTTTTAATATACATATATATATATACATATATATCAATTAATTTATTGAATGATGTTAGGGAGTGTTCATTACTTATGAGAGGGGAGAGGGTGGGTGCAAAATTGGGGAGGCACTTCAAATAATTTTTTAAGCACTCAAAATTTGGCTTAGGGGAGGGACAGTCATATTTTTAATCATTTTAGATACCCATAGAACCCCAAAACCTGCAAGTTGGTTTGTAAAGCTTTTCTTTTTTTCTTTAAAAATCTCTAAAATCAGCTATCATAGCGAGAAACTGTTAAATATGGTTATTAAAGGTGGAGGGAGAGTCAGGCATTTTTCTCTTGTCACTTAAGGAGGCTTAATAAATAAATAAATAAATTAAATTAAATTAAAAAAATGAATAAAAATAATTAGAATATAAAATATTTATTGTTATTATTACTTATATTTAAAAATATCGAAAAATAAATATAATGTAAATAATATATATTAGTAAAAAAGTAATATTGTTGCGCTAGTAGCCAATGGTGTAGGTTTCGTTTGATTATTTGGGGGTGTACACATATGAACCCAGAGTTTTGGGGTCAGAAAAACTTTCATCAAACACCTAAATTCCTGCATGCTGGTGAATTTTTCTGCACCAATTTGCACCTTTTCTGCATCAATTCATAGTGGAAATGTCTTTAATTTGTCAAAGTAAAGGTCCTTTGCTACTTTTCTGTTGTTGTTTTTTTATCAGGGGATATGTGCAAATGCACATGTTCTAAATCTTGAGGAGGACGTGTCCCCTGCTTCCCCGCCAAAAGCTACACCCATGCTGGTGGCAGTTACACATGAGAGTGAAGTACGTCATGCATGTTTGCAGCCTGACTTATTATGCAAAAGTAACTGTGCTTTTTCCCGTACATGCAAAACTCCATGCAAATTAATACAGTTATTTAACAGAACAATGTGGAGATCAGAACTGCAAACATGCAAATGACAATAAACATGAAACATGTCACACCTACTGAACAATTATTTCACTGTTATGACAAAGCATTACATCAAAACAAGAAGACATGCTGTTTATTGTAAGCTGCTGCTCAATCATCCTTAATGTTTCCCTTCTTATTGAGAGGATAAAATAAATATAATTTCACTCAGGTCGGGGTCAACAATCCACATCTTAGCGAGGTTGTGAACTTGACCCCGGAAGCGGCGACCCCGCTGTTCCAGAGGAATACCTGGAACATTGTTTAGCGAGCACTTACACTCAATCTTCCCCCCTTCTTCCCACGAGCTACAGTACACGCTCCGTCCTGCACAGCTCCTAGGTGTGCAGCCGCCCGGTGATAAAAATGTTACAGCAACATCAGGGCCTGTCAGGGAAGTAGACGGGAGAGGGGGGTAGGGGTCGGAGGGGGCGGGCTGGGGAGGCTACGGGAGGTTTTCACTCAACGGAGGAAAGAAAAGGGGCAGAGAGGAGGGAAAAAAAACACAATAACCGATGAAAAGATGAGATGTGAAGAGGGAAAAATGTTACTTCTGGAGGCATTTTTCTCAAACCAATGAGAACAGAGCTTTTCACCTTTGTGGTGCAAAGGTCAGGTTTCGCCTCAGGCCAAGTCAGCCCAGACTTAGAGAAGCAACTTTTCCTTTTTTTTCCTCCATAGAGGGATAAAAGTGAGTGTGTGTGTTTGTGTGTGGGCGAGAGTCTGTCTGCATATGTGTGTGTGTGTGTGTGTGTGTGTGAGAGTGTGAAAGCCCAAAATGAGCTCATAGAAAATAGACCCTGTGCATTATCCTGCTGTTAATGGGGCTGTTTAACGGCCACGGGGGAGTGTTTGCTCAAAGTGCCACCCGGACCCTTCCTCTTTGTCTCCTCAACCATCTCGTCTTCATCTCCTATTTTTTTTTTTTTTTAACCAGTAGATTTCCGCTTGTAGGGCTGAAAAGACCACTGTACCTATCAGTGGGAAATGGCGATGAAGAAATGTAAAGCCCGCAAAGCACTGTTGAGACAGAATCTAGTGGTTGGATAATCTTATTAAGGACTCCGAACCAGTGTGGATCATTTAAAATTTATGTGCAGGGTGGAATAAACAAGTACACCCCAGCTTTTTCCTACTGCTGCACAAACTGTCATGTCCACCATTCACAAAAACTTGCAATTCAAAACATCTGACATGATATAAAGGCTAATGCTTTAAGTCTAAATCTATAATTTCAAGCAAAATATACCATGTTGCACTGAAGCAGCTCATCAACTGTCAAGCAGAACAGTGGTTCTCAACCACTGGTGAGTGGACCGCTACCAGGCCACAATGAGACACTGAATTTAATGTATAAGATACCTGACTGATAATTCGATGATTTAATAAGCTAATATATCATAGCTCTCTTGTAAAAAACCTCATATCTCCCAAACATTAACTTCTTATGGGTTAATAAAAACAGGTTTGTTTATGTCTTTGTGACAATTAATGCATTTTTTTAACCAATAATTTTGAGGGAAGGAAGGAGGTGGGAGGGATTAAAGTCCTAACAAGCATACCGTAAAATTTCAATTAAAAGCCTAGTCCCAGTTAAACACCCAGTCCCTCTTGCAAGCCTAATGTGGCTACACATTTTAACAAATAAAGGCCTGTCCCAATTAGAAGCCTGGTCTGGTTGCCAAGCATTCCATTTTTTTGGATGTACAAAACAGGTTGTTGGCTTCCCACTTGAGTTAACGTCAGTTAGCTGCTACGACTTTATGTAAAACTATAAATGTTTTAATGTTAGCGATTTTGGGGAGAATGCAGGGCACACGTCCCTCTTTATTTTTTTTAACATGCATTTGTCCTCCCCAGTTTAAACATGAAAGTAGCAGAGGACTTTTAGTTAGACAAAATGAAAGACATTTAAACCATAAATCTATGCAGAAAATGCACAAATTGGGGCATAAAAACTTGGGAAATTAAGTGTTTTTAACGCTTTCTAGCAGAGGGCTCCCAAACCCATTTAATAAGAAACAAAAACATCTGCCCTTGCTAGCATGTGTCAAAGTGTACAAAAAGAAAAAAAAAATCATAATCCTAAAAAAAGCTAAAGGATTATTCCCAGCCACAACAAAGTTGTCAATTTAAAAATGGTCATCGGTGTAAAATAAAGTTGGAGAGTAGCTAAAGACAAGTCAAATTAACTCAACATCAGTGGTTTTCAAACACCCAAGGGCAAGCCAAAATGTCAAGGCACACCTCTATTTACACCTGTGCACTATAGCTTCTACAACATGTGTTATCACTTTTATCACAACATAAAATGACATAATAAGAAAAAAATAAGAGAGGCAGCCTGCGCAATACTGTTTGACAACATAAATGATCATTTAAGATAACAAAGTATAACCTATATTAAAAACAAACAAGATAACAAGGTATTATTATTATCATCGTTCTTCTTAAAAAAGGGGAGATAATAACAATAATAACACTAATTCCTAAAACAAATAAAAATACATTTAAAAACTTAACTAAAAGCTTGTGAAAAAAGTCACGTTTTTAGTTTGCTTTTAAAAGAGAGCACCGTGACTGTAGTTCATGTGGAAGAGAATTCCAGAGAGTAGGACCATAATGACTAAAAGCAACATGAGCTGACTGAGAGCTGATTGAAGGTTCAGGATTTATTCATATGTTGATCTATTTGGCAAATGACAACTGTAATCAGGGGAGTAGGTTTTCTGTCAACATTGGTGGGAGGGGCACACATGAAACTGTAGGTTTTGGGGGTCTTCCACCAAAATTTGGTTCCTCTCCGCCTTTGGTGTTTCAAAACCACTGATGTAAAGTTAAATTGACTTGTTTGTAGCTGCTTTTTCAACCTTTTTTGCAACAACTTTGTTGTGGCTAGGGAATAAAACTCAGCCTTATGATTTCTATTTTTTTTCTTCTTATACAACATTTAGACACATGTTAGCAAGGGCGCAGTTTTTCCGTTCTTATGAAACACAGGTTTGGGAGGCCCTCTGCTAGATTTTAAGCATCAAACACTAAATTTTCTGCACTCATGTTAAATTTATGCACCAATTTGTGACTTTTCTGTTTCAACTTTCAGGTTTAAATGTCAGATTCCATCAAAATAGAAGTCCGCTGCTACTTAAATGTTAAAAACATGTCTAAAATCTACACCCATGTCTATAATTATAGCCAGGCGTAGGTTTCATTTCAACATTGTGAGGGAGGCACATATGAAACTGAGGGGTTTGGGGTCCTCTGCCGGGAAATTTTTAGTATCAAACAGGTAATTTCCTGCATTATGTCAAATTTTGACAAAATAAAAGTTCTCTAGTGCTACATAGTAATGTAAAAGTACAATATTTTGTAATACTCACGTGCAAACCTAAGAAAAAGTCTTTTAATGTAGATTTCAGTGACAGACAGTGGTTGAACAATCTTTTCCCTCTGTCTCTGTTAAGTATCTCTGCATGTAAAGCCCTCTGTACCTATCTGTGAGAAAGAGCAGAGAACACTTTGACTAACTGATGAATAGAGTAAAGGAGGGAGTGAGTGAAAAGAGGGAGAGAAGGGAGTGAAAAGGGGGAAAAAAAGAGAGAAGTCTGATTAATAATTGCAAGGCTGCTAGGTGCCGATCTTCTGGCTTCTCACTTCAGTGGGCCGGCGCGGGGATCTCGCCTTCGGCCGTGTCGGTGGGGCTCATTAGGGAACCTCTAGGGACCTGACAGAAATTGTTAGCGGGATGTGATGGCCGAATCAGACTAACCCCCCCTCTCCTCCTGCTCCACCACCACCACCACTATTCACTCCACCCTTGCTTCCTCCCTAATTCCCTCCACCCATCCACCAACATGCCCCTCATCTGGGCAGGAAAAGGAGTAAAAAGCAGGAGAAGGGGACCACCATTCCTCCCAAACACCCCCTCCATCCACTAACAAGGCCGCCTGTACTACACCTGTAATCAAACCGCTCCCAAAAAGCACCGGGGGAGCGCGACCAGCTACAGGCCCCTGCTCTGATTGGAGCCGACGGAGGACGAGGCGAGGAGTACCAGAGCCCCGATCCATAATTGATGTGTGTGCACAATTACAGGCCTCCAGACATCAGCAAAGTGTTGCACAAGCGCGCCTCAAGGATAGTTGAATTTTGAGCAGGCGTTGCATAAAAATCAAGGATCACTCTTTTCCTCTGACTGCCCACCCCCACCTCCACCCCAACCCCCACCTCCACCTCTCCCACCCTCCTCACTACATCTCTCTCTTTCCTGAATTTTGATATTACTGTCTGTCCAGCGTGTGTGTGTGTGTGTGTGTGTGCCTAAAATGTGCCAAGCTAGTATAATGGATGAGTGAATGTGGGCTCACTTCACTGGATATGCATACGATTTCTCCGTCTGGTGCATATTTTTGACTTTAAGGGTATTCATTTGCACTTGTCCACTCCCATGAGCTGCACACAGTTGATCTATTTATTTTCTGTGGACCACTGGCAGCATAATCACAACCCGTGTTTACCTAAAACTTGAAGAAAAAAACGGATTAAGTTTGTTTCTTTGTGGTCTTGTGTAACCTATGATATTACAGTGCAGCTAACAGGGGTTGAGGTATGTGTTTCCCTCGGTTTCCTTTTGTTGAAAACGATAAAGGGCGTCTTTTTAATTTGTTGTTTAAATTGTTTAGTTCATTGGGGTTATACAAGGCTGCAATAATGAGCTTCACTTCGCATGAATATATCAAATATCAACAAGTTCAAAGTGGTATGGCTTCAAGTAATGCATAATTATGTTACTTAAAGGCACAGTAACAAATTATATGTTTTAACCTGGTTGAATTTAATTGCTTTACTAACTTTCATGCCTTATTTGAGAATGATTTATCATCTCTAAAAAGTGCCAAACCAAGCACATTTTGCGTCCTGGGCAAGCTTCTCCCCAAAAGCCAAAGCCCCCACTCCGAGACCTCCAAAACACTATTATTACTGTTGTTTCCTTTTACATTTATTGTATTTATTAGCAACAAGTACAAGAGCTAATGAGGAATTAACACAAATAAACAACTTAGCTAACAAACAAAAAGAGTAAATGAAAAACAATAAGAGAATACAGTATGTGCAAATTTTTCCAAACTTCTTTTAGTTTCTGTACTGTGCCCCGGATTGCTTTTGGCTTTCATTTTCTTTTACTCTTATTTTGGTGCCCCTTGCGCCCCATTGGAAGAGCTGCTATGTTTTCAAAGGATGACACAGACTATGCAAAAACTTAATTTCTTAATTACAGCACATAGAAATCACATTATGCTTTGACAATGAATGCAACTTGTGCGGGATTTGTATTTCTGCGTCAAATCGACATCGCACTCTACGCCGTAGCCTGACATACACCTCCCCAGAGATCTTACTACACGTCACAGCGACACAGACCTCCTGTCTAATTTTGTAAGCTGAAACCATTTCCCTCAGTGGAAACAAAGCTTTTATTTACTTTTATTTCACAGATAAGAAACAGTAAACTGCGAAGACAATAAAGCCTCCACAGAAATAGCATCTTAAGTCTTGTGTAGGATTTAGGAATTTATCCTGGCTTCATATGAGCAGAGGGAATCTCAGCTGGTCGCTAGGCTAATTTATACAACATAAAATGCCATAGGGGGACGGCACGGTGGTGTGGTGGTTAGCACTCTCGCCTCACAGCAAGAGGGTTGCCGGTTCGATCCCGGGCGTGGGAGCCCTTCTGTGCGGAGTTTGCATGTTCTCCCCGTGTCAGCGTGGGTTCTTTCCGGGCACTCCAGCTTCCTCCCACAGTCCAAAGACATGCAGATTGGGGACTAGGTTAATTGGTAACTCTAAATTGTCTATAGGTGTGAATGTGAGCGTGAATGGTTGTCTGTCTCTATGTGTCAGCCCTGCGATAGTCTGGCAACCTGTCCAGGGTGTACCCTGCCTCTCGCCCGATGTCAGCTGGGATAGGCTCCAGCCCCCCCGCGACCCTCAAGAGGATGAAGCGGTTAGAAGATGAATGAATGAATGAATGAATGAATGAAAATGCCATAGGCTCAGCTAATAATATCAGCATGATACATTTGTTTGGAAAACATGTTTAGTATAAGACATTTGTTTTGTTGGTGACCCTCGTAACATATAATCAAACCAGATTTTGTAACGTCACCTTGTTAAATGTTGCTGTTGTCCCTGGCATGAGTTGAGGAAAAGTCTGCTAGCCGCTAAGCTAATTTATACAATGTAAAATGCCATAGGCTTCTGCTAAGAACGTTAGCAGGTTGCATTTGTAGGGAAAATGTGTCCAGCAAAAGACAAGTGCTTTGTCTGTGAATCCTGCGAGTTACAGCGATTTGTGCACTTGTGTGAAATGGTCTCTATTAAGCCATGTTTAATGTGTGTTTTGAATCAACTATACTTTACAGCAGTTCACAGAAACCATGCTGCTGACTAGTGTTGTGGAGGTGTAACTGCAGAGTGACACAGACACACCACCACCACACAAGTATAAATGCGCACAACGGCGTAGGCTACATGCGTAGGCTACAGCGTAGAGCTGTAAAAATCATGCTTCAGCTAACATCAGCTAACAGCTTGCATAGATCAGATGCATACATGTCTCTCAAGTTTTTTTTCATGTCTTTGTACATGGAGCGAGGAAGAGTCGTACAAATGTACATATATGAGGACTTCTTCAATCAACCTCTCCTCAATTTGGTCCATGTTTACCAAAAGAGATACCCTGGAAATCCAGATTTCTCGTGAGAGCACAATTTGAATTTGCTCAGCAAGTCACTCTGGCAATTAGTAATGACGCTCATTACCCATGCTGTTGGAGCCGAGCTGCACCACTCACATCAGTGTATCTGATATAGGCGGGCCAGAGGCGAGCTAAACAGATGACGACAGAGCTGCGACAACGAAGTCCGGAATCAGTCAGTAAACATTGCAAGATGGCTGCGGATGAACACTAGTTGTTTGAAACAGCTTTGGCTGCTAGAATGAACGAGTTAGACTTGGCTTTTTCTCTAAAAGAGGAACAGAAGACGAATCTTTCCTTTGCAAGAAGGACGTTTTTGCTGTTTTGCAGACCGGCAAGAGTCTAATCTACTAGTTTGCTCCGCTGGTAGCTAAGCTCTGGAAGCTCTGGGTCTGGATTTCCAAGCTACAAAAGAGAAGGAGCAGCCAGAAATGCATAGGAGCAAATGTGGTGATACCAAGCTGACCATTCAAAGATGTTGTGGTCTGCATTGCTGTGACATGTAGTTACATTTCTGGGGAGGTGCATATCAGGCTATTGCATAGGTTACAGCATAGGCTCTGCGTTGTCTGCATACAGCGTCAATTCAGCAGAAGTATATACCCAGCTTACATGGGTATTTCTAGGATTTGAGGACATGCAGGACTGAGCACAGACATCTGTAAGAGAGTTCAGAGGATCCTCCCCGAGCAAAAAAGCTCTATTTTGATACCTTTTTTATACACTATGGAGCCTTTTTCAGTTAAAAGTACAAAAAAATCCTAGTGTGAATTAACTTATTTTGTGAACTAGAAAATGGTTTGGGGAGGGGCACCCAGCATTCTTTCGCTGGCCAGATTTGGCCCATGTTGGTCGTAAATTGAGAATCACTAACCTTAACTATGCGAAACCTCCAAATTCAATTATTACAGAAACAGAAATCACATTATGCTTGGAAATTGAATGCAACTTAGCTAACAAATATAAAAGTTATTAACAAACAATTAGAGAATACAGAACAAATTTCCAAGTTTAACCTTTTTATTGTTTTTGGACTGTACTGGACGTATTTTGCCTTTACATTTCTTTCTGATTTTAATGCTCTCCACATACCCACATACACCCCTATCCACATTGGACTGGAGTGGAGAGCAATACTGATACCCCTGCCTCTATAGAATGTTCCACCACTCTCTCCAACAATGACCTAAACTGTGCAAAATCTCCAAATGAATTAATTACAGCATATAGAAATCACATTATGCTTTGAAAATGAATGTATAAGTCTGTGGCCCTTTAACTTTATGCCACTCTATATGATATAATTTTAAAAAAAAAAAATACTAATTAACATCTAATAACTCATTGAAAATGATCAAAATTTGATATTCTCCCTTCATTAAAAGCTACATTTCAACTGATCATAGCTCGAGAGACAAAAGACAATAGTAGCCCCAAAGCACAGAAGTACATTAGAAGTGTTTTCTCATGTGCAAGTGCAGCGTCAGAGCACATTCACCAAAGGCCTTGCTGCTGAATAATCTCTCACAGAAATGAAAAGATTATTGATGATTAAGTCTCTGTATGCATGGGCGCTCCGACACTAATTTGGCAGCTCAGCAAAAAAAAAAAAAAAAAAAAAAAAAGGCCATTTGCAAAGTTTTAAAAACATTTACATAAACCCTCATTTTTCAAAGAGGTGTGAACATGAGGGGACTAAAGTGTGAGTGTGTGCGTGTGTGAGTGTTATTAGGAGCTTTAAACGAAACAAGATTGTGTCTTGTGTTGTACAGTAAATAGCTTGACTGTAAAGGTTGTATTTGATCATCAGTGTATTGTCACAACCAACTACCATATTTTCCATGTTGAAGTACTTGCAATAAATTATTATGGAGTACTCGACTACCCAAAATCTAATGTAAGAATGAGGTTTGAAATGAACACCCAAGCAGTAATGCGGATAGTGGTAAGGGTTAGCCTACCTTAGCGGACAGACTGTAGAAATTAGCTATGAAATGCAATATTACATTGTTTACATTGCACATTCATTGCATGTATTATGTCTAAATACTTTCAAACATGATGCCTGGTCGCCAGTCTGCCATTCACATTCGATCCAGTGATGTATGATGTAAAACAGTGAACGTTATATGCAGCAACACAGATCTATCTTTTTTGATACATGGATCTGTGCTGATATTAATGTATAGCAGTTACATTACTGTGTCCTGTCCAAAAATGTAAACTTTTAATGCAGAGGTGGGTCAATTTACAGTTGTTTCCTAATAATTTATGTTTTCTTTTACAAAAAATCACGCTATAAGTTGAACGATAACTGACCTTCAAATCAAGTACTTATGCCCATACCTAAAAAATATTAGCATTATTTTGGCAATGTTTATGAATTTTCTCTCTATTTTAAACAAAGTAACTTTTAATTAAACTCTAGTAAGCCCTGCGATAGACTGGCGACCTGACCAGGGTGTACCCTGCCTCTCGCCCGATGTCAGCTGGGATAGGCTCCAGCCCCCCCACGACCCTCAAGAGGATGAAGCGGTTAGAAGATGAAGAAGATGAATAAACTCTAGTATTTTTACAATCATAAATGCATGCCAAAATGCTATCACAGTACAACATCACTCCCTCTCGTGTGATATTGCTTAAGTAAAACAGATCTCCAAATGGAGTACTCATATTCCTTAAACATATTAGCATTATTTTAGCAATGTTTATAGATTTTTTTTCCCCCAGAATGTTTATCCATTTTCTCTTCATTTTAGCAGTCGAGTATTTATATAATCGTATGCCAAAATGCTATTATGCTATATGCTGAGCGACTACCCACGTCACACCCATCCCCAAAAATATTTGCATTATTTTAAAAGAAAAAATATTTTTCCTTTTGAAATTAATGCAACTTTTCAGACCATACCTTTCTTTGTAATTGACTTTGTACATATACCTATGGCTGTTTTATTGTGCTGTGAACTTTCAAAAGACAAACTCTGATTGTATTACAGCCAAGAGTATAATATAATTTCTGCTATTCAGTGTTGGATAGTTAAATAATACATTTATAAAGAATTAATGAGTTAAACTCTTGCATTTTGCATAAAAGAAATCCAGTAGGTGAACTTGTTCAGTAATCAGTTGATGACCCTATGAGTTTCTGTTCACAATCAACTGCACACTTAAGTCAAATCTTTTAGCTCGAATTTGCCTCTGTGTGGGAGTAGGGTGGGTCAAAAAGGAAAAAAAAAAAAAAAAACGTTTTAATGATACAAATGCTCATACACACACATTCATGTACACACACCAGGCTGACCCCTGAGTTCAGGTGGTTGCGTTTTCTTTGGAAATAAACCAAATAACTTGAGATGCGAGCAGTCGAATCAACCCTGTGTGAACCGCCCAAACAAAATCTGCATCCCAGAGTCCTCAGCGGAGATGCTTCTACTCAAATGAAGAGACAGAGATTGAGAAAAGAAGAAGAGGACGTGTAGCCTCGCAGCTTGCAGCGCCGAATCTAGTGTCTTCACCCTTGAGTGTCAACAGGTGAAAGTGGGCGATAACACTGTTTGATGTTGCCAGACAGAATTTCTACCACCCAACTTCACTTCTTCTTCTCCTAGACCTTTCAGCAGACTTCAAAGCCCCCCTCCTCCCTCCTCTATCTCTCTCTTCTCACTTTAATCCACTGCAGCAGAGCCCTTCAGTTCAAAGCGCTCAGGAACACCCCCTTCGCACTCAAAAAAAAAAAAAAAACTGCAACCCAAACTTTTTCTCCAACCCTCCCTCCTCCTCCTCCCTCTGCTGAGTAGCAATTACAGCTCTGCTAGCGCGCTGACCAGCTCCTGCTATTAATTAATCCCACAAAGAGCGTTCATTTCCTGGCTTTCTCAGATTGACAAGAGATGAAGGGGAGGGAGGGGGGCAGAGATGCCTGTTTCAAAGCAATTCAGTCTGACCAAGCCAAAGAGAGGAGAGAAGAGTAAAAAGGGAGACGAGAAGAAAGACCTGCACTCCTAAAGTAGGTGGAGGTGGAGGGCGCATTTGATACAGGGCCCTACTTGAATGTGATTGAATGCTTTGTTGCCGAGGGCTCTTTGCTAATCTTTACCTGCACAAAAATTCACAGCGCTAGAAAATGCCCGCTGAAGGGCTTGTGAGTTGAGAGGCTTTGGCCTGGGTGGGCGAGACGGTTGGGAAGAGGTTTCATGTCCTGCCTGCGCGCTCTCTGTCTTCCCTTTCGCCCGTTGGACTTTCTTGTCTGAGAAGAAAAGGAACTCCTTCTTCTCTAACAGGCAGTCGGTTGGTTGGGTGGTGGAGGCGGCGGTGGTGGTGGTTGGAGGGGGATGAAACCATGCTGGATGAAAAGAGAGAAAAAGGAGTTTGAGAGAGTGGAAGGGGTGGAGCTGGAGGGGAACGTCGCCAGGAAGAGGGGAGCAAATGACAGTAGAGGGATTCAGACGTTTCATTCATGGCCTGTGTGCTGTTATGTTTGAATGGTGTGACAGAATCTAGTGTAGGATTAATCTTATTGTGGACTGAGGTATTCCCAGGGTGGCTCTTAGAAATCTGGATGCAGGATTGGAAGCTCTACATGGATGAGCAATAAGTCCAACCTAACCATGGCTTCCAAAAAGACACATATGAGCACTTTCTGGTTGGGATTAGTTGGTTAAGGTAGTGCAAGCTCTGAAGCAGACACCAAAATGTTGGTGAAAACTGGTGTCTATACTCAACAAAAGATTTTTATGAGGGAAAAACCTCCACTGTACTACCACAAATAGGCTCAGATTTTCTGTAGTTCCACCAACTCCAACAAAGTAAGACATCTTCGCTCCAGCTGAGAGACTGTCAGAGACAGCTGGCAGTGGCACTCTTCCAATTTTATCCTTCTTTTATATCATAACAAGAACTTAACCTCCTAATCCTCCTTAACAGTTTTGAACAGGAGCTTTAGCATTTGGATCAAGCAACTCGGTCTCACTCCGAAGTCATCAAAAACTGGGGTTTGGTTGGTGACCTCCGGTTTCAGGCAACAACAAAAAAAAGCCATCCTTTTACGTTAGCATGATGGGCAGCCAGTCGCCATTATTGTTTAATGGTACATGGCAGCTTTGGAGGAAACATGGAGGGATAATAACAAAAATTAAGGCAGCAGAAATCCGAGTAGGGTGGGCGGGCGTTGTGGTGGATAGGTCCAACAACCAGTGACTTTCACCCGAGAGGCCGCTTCTTGCTTTCCGTAAGATTGAAAAGCCAAACTGTTATTTTAAACTCAATCACGTGTGTGTGTTGGCCAGCCATAACCACGTGTGGGCATTTATCAGCACCTAATGGCCATGCTACACCAAGCCGACGATTAGTCATTGGTCAGTGTCAGTCTGCCGGTCCATTGCTTTAGTTTTGTGGTGTCTCCCACACAGTTGGCACTTATCGGCCCTTGTCTGCTGTTTATTTGGTCGATGGTTTGGTGACTTTCGGCGTCAGACACCAACGCAAAAAGCTGTCCTTTCACATTGGCCTTTATTGTTTAACAGTGCATCAGGGGGAAATGCAGTGGGACAACAATTAAAGTTAAGGCAGTGGAAGTCCAAGTAGGGCGGGTTGGAGGGGTTGGTGCGTGTTTCTTTCGCCTGGGAGGTCAGCGTTTGCTTCCTGTAAGATTGTAAAGGTACACCCTGTTATTATGTCCAAAACACAACCACATGCTTTTGTTACCTAAATACTAGTCTGAGTGGGCAGAAGTTGGCTGCATAGATCAGCCTCTCATTGGGCGGAACGAGCCACCCACTGAAGTCCCGCCCTACCACCTCCGGTTGTGTAGCAGTTTTCAAGCGCCACCAAAACCGATTGTGATTGGTTGAAAGAAATAAAAAAAAGCAAGGGCGTTTTTTGTCCAATCTTAAAGTGAGAGTCGG
This sequence comes from Epinephelus fuscoguttatus, assembly GCF_011397635.1. Classification (NCBI taxonomy): domain Eukaryota; kingdom Metazoa; phylum Chordata; class Actinopteri; order Perciformes; family Serranidae; genus Epinephelus; species Epinephelus fuscoguttatus. The sequence goes on from NC_064775.1 coordinate 19,897,298, forward strand.
TGCAGCCAGACCTTTCTTTTCTTGAGAAAGGTCTGGTAAACGAGACTACCTAAATACAGTTGACACAGCGTCCAAGAACATCAACAACCAACGCACCCAGGGTACCTTGCACGTCATATGTTGACGTGGAAAGTCCATGACCGATCATCGATATGTGACGAGGTTGGAGTGAGAATGTGTTGGATCGAGTGAAAAACAAGATTAGGTGTCTCTAGCTGTTTTTTTTTTTCAGTGTGATTAAAAAGTAGACATTTTTCAGCCTGGACCCTATTTTCCCATTTTTTTGCATCAAAGTGACTAATGGGAACTACAATTTTTGACGCTGGTCCAGTATTGAGAGAGACCACTGCAGCAGCCAGCAGCAAAACAGGCTGCAATGTAACCTTTTGCTATTTGGCGGCGTCAATTTTTGTCCAGTAAAAGAGTTTGTTTTTGCCACTGACAGACTTAGATTTTTATTTTAAGTGTGTGACAACATTATGGGAAGGATCCTTAGAGAGACAGACCTTTTTGTTAAAAAGTGAGATCCTTTTTGTTCAAGTGGAAACAGCCCCGAAATCGCCTCAGCCAAACCACCAGACTCCATTTAAATAAAGAGCAATTTAAGCATGTTAAGAGCTAGCATATTCTCACATCTAATTGGGTAAATTAAGGGTTAATTTCAACCACACCGGAGTGACTGATTGTTAGAACAGTTGAAAGATGAACCAAGATGGCTTTTGTGATTTTCATTTTGTTTCTGTCGACTTTGAATGAAGTGTGTTTTACTATGATAACAGTATTCTTTATTTAAATGGACTCTAGTTTGGCAAGAGCATTTTGCAGGCTGTTTCTGGTTATACAGAAAGGATTTTTCTCTTTAACAAAAAGGTATATCCTTTTCATAAGTTGTCCAACACTTCTAATAACAATTTGAACCTGTGAGTGGCAAACACTTTTAGCGGACGTAAATTGACTGTGCCAACACACCGAGTAGTTATACTGCACTGTTTGGCAGCTGCTGGGTGCAGCGTTCTCATTCAGTACAGAGCCAATTTCAAAATGGTCATTCCCATGAGTCAGTTCAACACAAAAACGTGAAAATAGGGTCCAGGTTGATTAAATACTGAACTTATCCTTTAAGTCAATATGAAAAAAAGAAAAACATAAAGGAAATAATCAGGCCTACTTTTCTGAATACCACATGCTCTGGACTACATTGAAAGAACTCAACCTACCTTAGCCTGATGGAGCATCAATAAACCCTTCACTCACCTGATGAAGCATCAATATTTCACGTAATCAATTCCTTTGAAGGCGGTTGATTGAGGGCCTAAAATTCATTTTCAGACGTTGCAGTCAATACAGTTTAAAATATTAAAGCATGGTCAGCTTCTCTTTGTTTGTTGCACCCATGAGGTACGCTGGCAAGAAGCTGAATCAGAGATAACGGTTATTCTCCCTTTTGAATGGCATTGGAGAGTCTTTACCTGAGCATTAACATTTAACACAAACAGAGTAAGTGCTGTGTTTTTACCATCAGCTGCTGCTTTAGTTTGGTGATTTCTGTTCTTCTGTTTGTGGGTATTAAAGGTTAAAGGCTCAGTTCCTTATGGCTAGTGTGGAGAAGTTGAAACCAGCTCAGTTGTTGGACATTGGCATGTTTCTACCTGAGATTGGTTCACCAAAAGAGGATGTTTTTTAGTGAGACATAAGTGGCATTCCCAGCGTCGATTGTGCCATCAAACGCTGTTTTTTTTTTTGTGAGACATCAGTGGCATTTCAACCTGAGATTGTGACAGTAAAAGCGGTTGTTTTTTTAGCAAGACATTGGTGACATTTCCAGCGTTGATTGTGCCACCAAAAGTAATTTTTTTTTTTTTTTTTGTTAGACATCAGCAGTGCCACCAAAAGTAAGTGTTTTACTAGTGAGACACTGGTGGCATTTCAAGCTATTGTGCCGCCTAAAGTGAATGTTTTTTAAAGAGATATTAGCTCTCACCTGCCCTACTCGGACTCCCACCACCTTAACTTTCGTTGTTGTCCCGCTGCTTTCCCCCTGATGCCACCAGGTGCTGTTAAAGAAGAAGAGGAAAAGTGCTTTTTTTTGTCACTGACCAAGCACTGCTTCTTAATGACATTGGAGTGAGACCGGGTTGATTACCCACAGCATACCCACTACATAATGAGTAAAAATGCTGCATATCTGTGATTTGCAAAAATGTACAATGTGAATATTTATCCTGGAGATTGGGTTGATACAGTTTCAAACTGTATCATACTGTACTACCCTGGGCTTTGTTTACAATGTGATGCACATTTTGTCCACTCCATAGTGTGTGGATTAATTTGGGATTCATTAGAATTAACTGAAGCAGTACAAAAATGCCCAAAGTGTTAGCGTCGAGTCTGGGATTGTGTCTTTGAAGTTTCCCAAAAGTGTACCTGACTGATGACTTTTGCCGTGTTCGCTGAATGAAATCACATGTGAGCGGTGGATCAGGTTTCTTAATCCAAAGGGCAAAGCAATGGCAGGTGTGAAGGAAAGTGAAAGAAAGAGAAATTTAAATATTCACCCAGAAGGTGGAGAGAAGGGGGCCATTTTCACTGACCCCAAATGTCTGCATGTCCAACACTGGCCCTCTCTGTAGGCAGGCCAGATGTTCTTGCACATATATTGGTGTGAACATGCAAACCAGTAATCTCAACTGGTTGTTTTTCTATCATTCATCACCCCGGTGTCAGAAGTCATTATTTAGCCGTTGTTTTCATAAAAGAAAGGCAGCAAAAAACTTGAGAATTAATGGGCACACCTGATTGGGTGTGATCTGCGCTTCCTGTTGTATGTGTGGCCAGAGCTTCCAGTTTGTTTTTCTTGTATTAGTTAAGACATCTTCTAATTTTGACTGTGATTTCTACACCTCGCTGAGGTCTATCTTTGAGGCAGACAGTGACAAAGACATATTCCACACATGGCTGAGCTGCCGTTTACCAACGGTGCTTTGACGCTGGACGCTGTGTGGGTGTTTGCCTCTTCTGCAAAATCTGAGCTGGCACTCTACAAACACAGAGCTTCCTTCAGGATAATTTGGTCCTCAGGGATGGTCTTATGAGCCATTAACAAACTCCCCTCTGCCGTTCCAACGGGCCATGATTGTAAGAAAAACTAACACTTTAAAAACTTAATTTTCCCTCCTTGTTTGGTCGACCTGATTAGCAGACTGCTAATTCTCCTTCCCGGTGCAATTAATCACATTGACACCTGTACTCCAGACTTCGTCAGAGTCTTCATTCTCACCCTCTGCCAAGCGGCTTGTAACCGGTGCGCTGTAGGCACATCAGAAAGTGTTATTTTTGTCATCTCATTACAAGGGTTCAGAAAACTGCAAAACAAAGGTCCGGAATGTCACACCTCATATTTGAGTCTTTTTTTGGTGTTTCTCTGGAAGCAAAGTGAAAAGAAAAATATTGGCGTGTGAGTTTTGGCACATTTCTATAATCAAACGACGTATCCTGACACTGTTGGAGAGATAATGAAGCAAATATAGCACTCTAAAGTCATCTCACCTAAACTGCATTATGCATTTCTTCTATCAAATGGAAACCTTTATGAGAACATGTAAGCATGCCCGAGGCTATCTTGCTGTATGAATATACCCATTAAATCTCATTAGAATGAAGATTTGAGAAATTGTACTTGATAGAGTGTTGCCTTTTTGACTTCTTCACAGCTTTTAGAGCACCCAGCACCAGAAACTGTACTTTTCTGCTGGAGCCATCTCATTTATTTCATGTTATTGGGTCTTAAATGAGGTGAAACTGAATAAAAGAAATCGTGTTAAATTATCTCACCACTTTACCGGCTTTTACGAAATTTGATTTCAGAAAATCATTTCAAGACCTCATGGAAGATTAGCTACCTTTTTATGGAAACTAATCAGGATCTAAATAAATTTTAATATTAAATAATTAACACTTAATTTAGATTGTATTTTTATTGCCTCACAAATGGAGAAAAGTACAATTTCAGCAAGCATCTCTCAAGTTTTCAATTATTGGTTGATTAGACTTCACTAAACTCAGAGTAACAATAAGACTGGCTGTAATCCATTCTTCAAACAGCTCATCAGACAGCAGCAGGTGTAGATCCTATATATATGAGGAAGGGCAAAATTCCAAACATGATAAATCACATATGTGACTGTCATCATGTTCAACCCTAGACTTTTTTATTATTGGATTCAGCCATAACAAGCCATGTAAGATATGTGTTCATGAGTCTTTATGTTTTCCCATGCTGTTGGTGCATGTGGTATTTTGTTGTCTTGCAACACAAGCCGTAGTTGCAGGTCAGCATAAGCAGTGACAAAGGTGGCACCATATGTGTGTGTATATTTATTTATTTATTTATTAAGTTATTTATTTATTTATTTTAACGATATAAACATATTGTACAAAAAATTAAGGTGAACAAAAGCACCACATACAGATTAAATATAGCTGCTACAAATACATATGAAGACACTAAAATTGGATTTAGCTTTATTTTTCTCCTTTGTTACGAACTGTCTCTCTGCTGCAGAGAAAGAAGTTTGTCCTGAAGCTTGCTTAGGGTTCAGTTTTAGAAAGGCCCAGGGTCTGCAGCTTTGCGGATGCCATAAAAAGTCCTCTTGTCCTCTCCACCCCAAAATCAACTCATATACTACATTAATTTAGAAACGTTAATATGGTTAGCAATAAACCCACAAATGTAAAATATTCCCAGTTTGCAGAAACATACAATGCCAACACTTTCTTTTGCTGACTGGGCTGTATTTTCAAGTTACATAACATAGGGAGGGTACAAATTTGGTGTAGGGTAGCATTACTCATCTTGAAACCTACATTTGCAGTGTTGGGCAGTAGCGCCACTCAAAGAATCAATCAATCAATCAATCAATTTTATTTATAAAGCCCAATATCACAAATCACAATTTGCCTCACAGGGCTTTACAGCATACGACATCCCTCTGTCCTTAAGACCCTCACAGCGGATAAGGAAAAACTCCCCAAAAAAACCCCTTTAACGGGGAAAAGAAGCAACATTATTCACTCAACTACATTTCTCAGTAGCGTGGTGGTAACTTTCTGAGTCAAATGGCTTTTCAGTAGACGAGGGGAAGCACTTCTGCATGACATCACATACTAATCCTTCAGTTGATTCTGCTTTATGCTTTCGCCAAGACCTGCCCTACTCTGCCTCTGATTGGCTGCATTGCGCTTCTTGACACGTTCCTCACTTGTCTTGTCCATAGACTGTGTATATTTAGTGGATTTGCAGTGGACACTGGAGAAATTAACACAAGGACAAAGAAAAGAGCTGAGAGACAGAGAACAGTATCAAGGAGGAAGAGAGGAGACAGACAGTGACATACCGATGACACCAGTTAATTGCAGGACGTGCTCATGTTCTAATGTCCCAAAAATTAAGTTTTATTTAGGTCTATTATTTTTTTTTGTTTATATGGTTTTATTGACTGAAAAATATGTTTTTGAATTACTGACAGAGCCAGACAGACAACTGAAAGAGGCTGAGACAGAGAAATGCATTAAGTAGGAAGAGTAGAGACAGACAGCAATAGGCCGACTGATGATGTCATGTTATCGGAGGTCATGTTCAAATGTCAAAAAGTTGTGAAAAAAAGAAAAGAAGAAAGTTTTAATTTAAGTTCAACATTTCAACTGAACATTTTTTACCTGCCTATTTGTTTGGTTGACAAACAAAGCCCGCCAGTAATTAGCCAGAATAAGTAAAAACACCTGTTGACATATCACAGACTGGGGACACACTTGCCTACTAGCTGGCTGTGTGTGAACATGAAGACCAGTAATTCCCTCCATTAGCCAAAACACGCTAATCGATACTGATTATTATTTTTGAAGGAAAGTGATAAGGCTGCAATATTCCACTTTCTGTCTTGCATTTTAAGGACTGCTGAGCTTCACACCAACATCACTAAATCCTGCATACCTCACCTTTTTTTGCTTTAAAAATCAATCGTCCCAAAATGAATGGTATAGGCAATTACTTTATTGTCACGGCCATCATTATCTTAGAAATGATTGCCTTCCAAAAAGCAGGTAATGTTTGGGGTAATAACGTACGTAATGCATAATGAGGACAGGCTTCACTGAGATGCATTTATGTCTACTGATAAAAGTGTAGCTCTCTTTGATGTCTGGAATGGACAAGTTTTCTTCCAGTGTTGGTAATCAGGCATTGTTTAAAGAAGTGAGAAGTTCTGAGGAGTTTCACAGAGCAACACGCATCTGATGTGATTTAATTGCACCAAACTCGGCGTGAACTCACACGCCAAGAGTACATTAATGATCCTAGAAAGTGATCTTGCCACAAATGTCACCCTCCACATCCATGGTGGCACTCTTGACGCTACCCACAATGCTAATCTAGTCACTGTGGGAACAGCTAGTTCAGAGTTGTCGTTTGGTATCACAACTTTAGTTTGATTTTTGTGAGAAAGTGTCTAAAAGTTTGTAGCTGGGAGTCGAATTTCGTTGCTTTTGAAATTCTCACCAAGGCTCTTTGAAATTGTTAGCGTATTGCATCACCCTCCAGTCCCTCGAAATTGCAGGCCTGCTGTTGTTTGAGAGGTCAGGGGCCAATCTGGGCATCAGAATGTCCTGGAAGCCTAATGTGACAGTGCACCTGCCTTGCATTTCGATCCTCACACCCCAAACCTCGCACCAGACCTCGCCATCAAAGAGCTCGGCCCGCGCTGACTCACACGCAGCAACAGCCAGGACATCTGTGGAGTGCTGGCAGTCCGCGTGTGTACATGTATGCACGTTCACTTGTGTGTGTGTGTGTGTGTGTGTGCATCCAGACAATGTGTGAGACCTCACATTCCAGCCAACACTGACTCTTACTCAGGCTGTGTTTGGCCAGCAAGCCACTGGGAGCCGCACCGCATGTTACAAGCGACGGCCATGTCGGAAGCGGAGGCCTGCGGCTGCATCCTGGGAGTCTGCCGGGGAATCACTTTTACAGCAAATAACCCCTACAGTCCACACACATGTACTCAGTCGCGATTTTTTTTGTCTTTGTCACACTAAAAACAGGCACACACGTAAATACTTTACACACAGGCGCCCTCCACTGCATGAATATTCATTCGCAACTGTGATGAGCTGTGACATGCTTTCCTGGCAGGGCTCAAGGACCACATGGCCGGGGTGTTAGAGGAAGAGAAAGGCCGTGTCGGAGCGTGTTACTCAGGCCTGCCTCATTCAATTGGATCCAACCACGATGGTCGGATTTCTCAATCTCAGATGGATTCCAGACGTTCCCTTAAAGCCACTCCTCCCCTTCTTCACTCTTTGATTTCAAAAGAGGGACTTTGGGGCTGCAGGGTGAGGGGATATCTGTGTGTGTGAGTGTGTGCACATGTGGATGTTTAAGGGAAGAAAATGGAAACCATGTCAAAAAAAAAAAGGTGCGCCTTGCTCTACATCTCCAGCACCTTTCTCAAATACGAACCTTCTGGGTAAAAAAATTTCAGCCCACTTTAACGAGATGTTGCTTTTGTGCGGCACGGGGAAGCTGGCATGGCCGATCGTGGCAGGAACAATGCCGCCTTTCCGCGGCTGCCCATTGTGCACAGATCTTTGCATTGTTCAGTCCCTCCTCGCCCCCTTCGCCACTCACACCCGGCCAGCTGGCACGGAGATGGCAGCGCAGTTGACAAGGTTCACAATACCCCCTCCAGTCCACACCACAATAGAGGGACATGGACACAGGCACCTCTATGGCACACAAGAGGCTGAGGAGGGGATACTGGGGCCTCACAGGCAGGTGGTGCTGCCAACGTCTCCGTGATGTGTTGGTAGCTTTCAGCGCTGACAAGGGGCTGGCAGAGAGGTTTCTTCTTTTAAAATCCACATTGTTTGCGGGGGACTCTAGAGGATGAGTGTTTGTGTGCTGTTTTTCTTTTTTCTCAGAGAGACAGGGAGCTTAGTCTCCTCTCACTCTCACATGCAGCAGAAACACATGAAATCCAACTCTTCCTCTTTCTGTTGGCCCCAGCTTATTGCACTATTGCACTGACTTTAGACTTTTGTCAAAGCTTATCAATAAGAGAAAAGTGGCAGATTCACATGTCTTGGCAAACTGGTGGGGAAGGAAAGGGGGTTTTATTTTCTGAGAGAGGCAGAATGCTGAGGTGTTTCAAGTCTCAGAGAGTCTCTGAGTCTCTGAGTGACAGCTGGATGCCAGCGTGTTGTTCCTCAAGTCATGATACGGTGTTTGCGGCGGGTGTCGTATTTGTCTGGGTGCTCTTGCTGGAGCCTGAGCTGCTGGTTTGTCATTTCATGAGGAGCTTTAGTGTCTTTGGGAAGCTCCAACTGGGTTACACAAAGTTGAAGGGTGTGTGACAGCGCTGTCAAGGTCCCTGAAGGTCATGCTATAAATATTTTTTTTCTGAAAATAGAATCCAAAACTACAAAATAAGACCAACATATATGAACTGTTGCAGCAGAATAGCTGTAAGTAGGGGAGAACAGGGTCAGTTGGGACGAAGGGACAGTGAGGATAGTGCCTTTTTAGCAAGTGAAAAAGCAACCATGCTCCTAATCAAATACACTCACAGCCTCAAAGTGCACACTTTTTAACTATTCTTCATATTTCATTCAGTTTTGAAATCATGCTAGTGTTGGCTGTCTTAATTTTCGTTGGTAGCTAGCACTGGAGTTCAGAGTGTATCTTCTCTCCCTGGACAGCCATCAGGGGGCGGTTGGGACAGTATTGTTTGAAGTAGGGGGCGGTTGGGACAGTATTGTTTGAAGTTCCTAACTTGTCAACAGAAAGTAGCCAACCCCCCCCCAAAGAAACCCAACAGGATTTTCCCAATTGAACACGACCCACTGTAAAGTCACTAGCCCCATTTACACTGGCTCTTCAAGGTGGGAATTTCAGGCCATTATGCTGCCTTGCTGTTCTCTATAAAAGATACAATCCCGGAATGGGGGGACAGAGTTGTCTTGCCTTTAAGCCAGCATCAAGAGCGCAGTCTCACTCCAAAGTCGTTGAAATCAGCACTTGGGAAATAACTTGCAGCATCAGACACTGACAAAAAAGCCATCCTTTAACATCAGCATGATTGGTTGCTGTGATAGTTTTATTGTGCTTGGTGGCATCTGGGAGAAATGCGGTGGGACACGAACGAAAGTTAAGAAGATGAACGTCCGAGTCGGGCAGGCAGGAATGGTGGTGGATGGGTCCAGTGAAGACTGTCTTTCACCTGGGAGAGTGGTGTTGGCATCCCGTAACATTATAAACCTAACCCCTGTTCTTTTTTACTTAACCCAAACATGTGTGTTAGTTGTTGAAGGCAAAACCATGGTGGTTTACTGACACTGCATTGCATTAATTATGAAAGAGACTGTATGTAGATGGTAAATTTCCAGTGAAAAAAGAAGTGTATTTTGAAAGAAGACAATGCATGCAACAGGCAGATCTTGACATGGCATCTCAGAATGTCAACATCCAATGCACCCAGGGTACCTTGCACATTGTATCTGGACATGGAAAGTCGTATAAGCGGGACAGCTGGCAGGACGGGATCATGGGTGACACAATCTGACATTTTGATGACTTGGTATGTGTGTGACCCACTGTGGGAGATTTTAAAAATAACTGATAGCAGTTAGCACCTAACTAGAAAGTGGCCGAAAATGTCTGTAAATTGGGGAAACATAGACGTCTGAGAGCTCCTTACCCTCCGAGCAGAGGATGAGATCAGCCACCATGTTTCAGGGATGGTAAGTAATTGTTATTGGCATATTGTGCCATTGTTATTGCTAATAAAACGGTGCTGGTGCATATGTTTAATGTCACACTAGCAGCTGATGCTCTTGTGTTGCATATAACACCCGTCATGCCTCTTTTGATTCCGCAATGCCGGCATGTTGTCTGAAATCACATGAGAGCAGGTCAATGCTAATTGTTGTTTGGTTCTGTGTAAGCATGCAAAAGCGGCATAGAGAAAAGACTGCATAGTTTAGCATGATCTCTGTGTAAACAAAAAAAAGGGGGCCACCGTGGGAATGTTTACTTAAATGGCAGCCAGTCAGAAACCTTTATTTTTATTTTTTTTACCCCCTTTACAAATCCTTTTCCTCCATAGGAAAATTTTAAAAAATGTAACAATTGTAGATTTTTTTTTTCTCAAAAGACATGCGTGACTTTTTTTTAATTTAAAGGATATATTTTTTAGCCAAGAACAAGGTGTTTCAACCATTGAACAGAGGCAGAATTATGAGAAAATGCTTTTGGTGCACATTTAACAAAATGGTTACTTTCACGATTGGGTTGGGCTCTAAAAAAACCTTGATAAATTATTAGCAGACACCTGTATGTGTTCAGGGATCAAATTATTATCATCACTGTCCAAGTAGTTTGTGAGTAATAGACGGTTATTTCCTGTTGATACAAAAGTGTCCCAACTGACCCCGCTCTCCCCTATTAGATATGCCTTTTTCCTTGTGTTTAACGATGTTGAACTGATCGGTGAGTTCAGTCTTTGCACTTCATCCCATAGCACCACACAGTACAAAAATGGCTGTTTGCCTGGTTGTTTACTGTTATTTATTTATTTATTTTAATGGCAGGTTGCAATTTGGAACCTTTTCACCCGTGGACACACAATGTCAAATGTTAATGTATGTGCTTGCATAAATTCAGAGGGGTTCTGTTGTCAGACCGCGGCTGTGTGTGAATTTCATTACTGTCAGGGAGGTAAACAGAAGGCCAGTGGCAGCACCAAGATGGTTTTGATGTTGAGATGTTTCACTGCTTCGGGTTTTCCTGTGCAGCCATGTGGCTGCAATGACATCAAGGGATACCTGATGGGAGGAACACTCGTCCTGAATTGTAGATTTATACAGTATTAACAATTAATTAATTCATTAATTTTTGAGAGCTTGTTTCCATATGTGGTATTTTAAACACTTTAGCCATAGCAGCATGACTAGGGATGGCAATGTTGGTCAGTTGCCATGCACAGCAGTGAGGGTGTATTTAAGTTTTCAGCACAATATATTACATCGATTTTTGGACAAGTATACAATATTTGCTGTCATTTGCAGTTCTGCCAAAATACAGTTTTGATTTGATTCAGTTCACAGGCCTGTGATCAGTTTTAGGTGATATAATCTATTCTCCTTTCCAGGTTGTCAAATACAGACTCTTCATCACCCCCTTTCCCTTCGACATCTCATAATGACACATAGGGCACCCTTTAGCAAGTCTATGTAATGCACAACGGAAACACATTGCAACCAATGGTTTATGTTGTCGGATTCAAGGGGCATCTGAGAAGCGGCAAGATAAATCCCACATGCAGTCCAGACACTACTGGTGGTGGTGGCTGATGACTCTGAGCCTGATTGCTGACGAGGCTGATAAATCTGCAAAATCTAGGTGGTGAAGGGGCAGTGGAGGGTGCACACAGCTGTTGCGTGACAGAATTACAGGCAGAAGGAGAACCATATTCAAACAAGAAGCAGTGTGACAATAGGCTAACAGAGAAGGTGTGTCTCTGTGCTGTTGGTTAGCTGTGATTGGCTGACAGCCAATGAGCCATATTTTCAAAATTACAAAATGAGCCATATTTTCAAAATTACAAAAAATTATCAGTTTCCTCTATGAATAAGCATAATAGGGTGGACACGTTATGCTTTACCGCTGCTTACCGTTATCTGCCTGATGCTCGACCACCAGGAAGGAGGTGTAATTAGACAGAAATGGTGAATTTCAAAATAAAGGCGTCTTACAGATGGTGATACGTATCAGGATATGTATCAGTATATGTATCAGTGTTTTCACTAGGGCTGCCCCCGACTAAGAATTTTCCTAGGCAACCAATAGTCTTCAGTTAGGTCCATTAGTCAACTAGTTGCCCACATGTTTATGATATTCATTTAAATGTCATATGTGTAGCCGTTTCATCAAAACACATATTTTTTCAAAAATAATATATCCACAGAACCTCTAGAAAGGGGTAGAATTAAAGTCTGTATTTTCCTGAAAAATATAATTACAGTAGAGAAATAATTGTTTTAGAAATTTTGATGGGCCCAAAATATGTCAATATTTTGATTTGGTTACATTGGCTATGTCGACAGGAAATTATTTCTGAGCCAACAGCATAAATGCATTAGGGTTCAGCTCAGGGTTGCCAGATTGTGATAGCTGCAGAGGAATGGTGTCGTCCCAGCGCTATCTGTCACAAATTCTAGCTGACCAACGGAGAAGCAAAACCAGAATCAACATCGGTTCAGCTTTTGATCGTTGGTGTCAGCAGAAGACAGAAAAAGGGCTAAAAAGCCATGCAGAGGTTGCCGCTTTCATTCTGGACAGGTAAGCTAATGTTTGCTAACTAATGCAGCTAACTTATAGCTAATGTTAGCTAACTTGGCTAGCTGTCTCCAGTGTCTGTCATTTACGAACCTCGCAACCTGTAGAATTGAAGAGTGGAGCAAGAGCGGGCGAGTGTGAGTGTGACACCTACTGGCCAGGAAGTATGAATCCTATATTATTACATTTAATATTTTGGGCGGGGCAACACAATGGTTTGAGTTCAAGGTGTGAGAAAGAATAGTATTAGTAACATTGTTAATACTGTGCTACATTACAGAGAAATACAAAACTGTACTAATGAACCTTCACTGATATAGGCCTATATTTTATCTACAAGTGCACGTCACACACTGAGCGAGCTGCCTGTTAATGACGCTGTCAGCAAAGCAGTAATGACTGTGCTAAGTGGCTAATAGGCATGTAGCTACTATGTTTCAGATGATACATCATGTTTATAGTTGACGTATGCTAGGCAAATCTTTGCCTGCAGAGTTTACCTATCACCTTGGGTTGGCCTTCACCTTCTCAAGTTGATCCCACACTTCAGACTTCCTGCCCAGTTTTTAACCGCCTGGAAATGTAAGGTCGGTTGCTGGGTGCATCTCTTGTGCTTTTTCTGTGCCAGCTTGCAAGAGCATGGTGGTAGGTTGCGTCTGCGGTTGCTAAACAACCTAGCAAGTATCGTATAGCCTATTTACCTGAAATCCTGAGTGCAGAGCTGATCTTCTTCCAGGTGCTTTTTATAAGTGTGTAGGCCTATCGTCCGTGGGACAGATGTAAAGCTGTGGGTAGCCCTGCACTCACATGATCAACTTTTCCGTATTTATCAGACTGAATATTTACAGAAGAAGGGAAAGATATCTGTCGGCTGTGATAGGTTTGTAACGTGACTCCTGTCTGACTGCTGAGTGTGGCCTCTTCCTGTGTCTGTCCTTTCAAATTAAATTCCCACATGGTCCAGTCATATAGGTTTTGATTTATTTTGACAAGGCACAGCTCTTCATGGAGTTTCATGTTTTTTGTTGTTGTTTTTTTCTGCAAAAAGTGACAAATAAAATCTTGGCAACTAATGACCTTTCTGGTCAGCTAACGTTTGGTGGACTATTGGATCCATGATATTGGATTGTTGACCATTAAACGGATATATTGATCCAAATCGATGTATTGTCACACCACTACACAGCAGTAGGCTTGTGTTTGTTTAAATAATTCAGCAACATTTTTTGTGTGACAATTCTGCTTTTGTCTTTGCTAGAAAGTTATCAAATTATGTTTTTATGATACACAGAGGGCAAAACAGGATTTGGTGGATTGTTAGCATGTTAACTGTACCCAATACCTGCCAAACAATGCCTCCCTGCTCTGATCCACTTTCAAGTTCTACTTCAAATTTAATTTATTTTCTAATCAGTCCATCCCTGCGGATCCCCACCCTCCCCAATCTCACCCTCCTTTTTCCTCCCCTTTTCTCCTCCAACCCCTCCTGCCCCACCCCAAAGGTTCTCCCCTCGCTGCTGTCAGTTCAGCACTTTTAAGGGAATTGGTGCTCTTTGAAATGCATATTCCACAAGGCCCGGCACTGGCATGTGTACACTGCTGAGTAATTGTGGAGGCCAAATGTTTAATTACACATGGCAGGCCAAGCAGCGGGAGGCCACACCGCAGCGGGGCTCAAAAACAACGGCCTAGCTTCTCTTCCCTCGGTCGGACGCGCCAATAACAACCAGCCCCCCCCACCTCCAAAAAACATACTGAGACTACAGACGGCAGGCCGAGAGGAGGTGAGGGGGGGGTTTGTTTTCATGTTTTTGTGTGTAAAACAGATTTAACTCTTTAAACTCTCCTTCAGTTGATGTCTGATGTGTAAGATATTCAGTTGCGTGCCAAGACTTAAAGCAACAATCCAGTTCAGTGAGCAGTGCATACCTACAGTACAAGGTGTGCAAACACTTAGCCTGAAAATGTTCCTCTGCTGAATGTGCTTAAGCTCTGCATTAGCCCTATGGTGGTCTTTGGTCATCTCAGCAGGCCTGGGGTTTGTCGTGGTTCTGCTAATGGATCAAGACTGGTCCTGGGGAGATGGGTGGAGGAGGTGGGGATGGGGAGGGAGGGCAGGGGAGACTGGGGCCCAATGTCTGTGACCCCCGGGTGGCGGGAGGAAGTGCAGAGCAGCAGGGGAAGTGGGAGCACCTGTGCAGGTCAGTGGCAGCCCATCAAGCTTAACTAATTTTGAAATTGACCTTTGACCTCCATTCCCACGGTGCACCGGGGCACAGGCTGAGAAAGGTCTCCTCTTCCAGCGTGACTCCTGCTTCTAATTACCGGCTAGAACAAAGTTGTTATCTGATTAAGCCTCCTTATAAAACCATATCATTGATTGTATCCTTTGCTCGATGTCGGTACAAATTAGCCCATTAACACACAACAGGGATGTGGCGATTTAATAAAATGAAGCTAAAGCCGATAATGGCTGCAGTTCCTTGAGTGGTTGACCTACTGTGAGGGATTAGCACGGCCTGTTCTCAGCCTTACACCAACACTGCACACACATATACAGGCACTGTTAGCCACTAGCATATCCTGTGCTGCCTGTAAATTCTAAATTGAAGGTAAATGTTTGAAAAAATGGCTAAAAATTCATAATTTATGCATATTTTATTGATAAGAAGTCAGTATTTCCTTTGCCATTCCAGCCATATGGTTAGAGTTGATGGATTTACAGCCTTGTGATTGGCTAATCTTGCACGTCAACATCAATGACGAGGTGAAATCAGTCTGCAACGGCCGTTTCTCCCACATGCAGAAGCCTTCACATACAGTGCACATGTGCTTGTGAACACCTGTGAACATGCATGTGTGTGTCGATGCCCATTAAAGTCTGTACAAGTGTGTTTCTGTCTGCCGGTGTGGTCTGTGTCTATGTGCCTACAAGCTGTAACATGCTCAAACAATCACATAACGATTAAACCACGGCGGCCCCTCAATTTTGAGCCACACTCGGTGTCACGGGGAAGGATGTCTGGTGAGAGGAGCACTGCCAGATGTCTGGATGGTACAGTTGTTTTATATTGTGGAAAGCATGCACTTGTGTACTAAAGACAATCGGTATATTAGCTGTCCTGCTCGTGTTTGTATTTTTAATGCATATTCTTTAATAATTTATTTGATCCATCGTAACACAGTTAGGACTCCAACTAACAATACACCTACTTGTCATTTAATGTAAATACTGATGGACTACAAATTTCCCTGTATGAATTTGACAGTTTTTGCTTGTTGAAAATTATATATTTTAGTTATATATTTTATTTTATTTATTTATTTATTTTTACTTTTATCAATAAAAAACATTGTCGGATTTTTTTCAGCTAATGATGTAATTTTGCTTTTGATTTGATTTAAAATAATATTTTTTTCTTTCAGCTCTAAAGGGATTTCTTTCAGGCTGTTTTGTTTATGTTCTTCACATGCCGCATGCCGCCTGCCAATCAAACAGTGGGGGTGCTTATAAGATGTCCTTATCCTTGGATTTCCAGTTGAATAAATGTACTAGATGTAATTGTCTGCTGCCAGGGGACTCTCATTTGAGACAATAACAAAAGACAGAGCCTTGCAGTCAGTTTCTCCCAGTTAAAATTCCTTTAGTGTTCATTGTTCAGGAGATTTTTAACGGCAGCCGAATTATCTGCAGAAGTCTCTTTGTCTCCAAAACAAATGGACCTGGTGTAATAAACCAGTAAAAACACTGAAGTAGTTTCAAGTTAAAAAAACGTTAAAAATATTTTTCTGATGCTGTTCGGCCTGTTGAAGCCAGGGCTTCCAGCCTAGCTCCTGCTAATGTGTACCCACCTTTTTTCTTTGATAATTTAAGATCCAGACGTTGAGGAGGTTTTGACTTGGTGCCGAATTCTCTGCAGTAGTCTCTTCCTCTCCAAAACAAATGAACCAGGTGATTTAAAGTGGTAAAATCACTAAACAAAGCAGTGTCACGTTAAAAATCAGTGTTTCTCGAAAGCTGTTTGGCTCGCCTCAGAGAGGCTGCTAGCCCAGATTCTGCTAATGTGTGCTCACATTTTTATGCCTCCTCAGCACCAGTGATAGCCATGACCAGAGGGATTGTTTTCGGGTTGTCTGTCCGTCTGCCTGTCCTATTCTTGTGAATGCCATATCAAAGAACGTTTTATGCTGAGTTTCACACTACATGATATTTTTGTCCATTCTGACGGTCACTATGTCAGATTAGGCAAATTTGGAGTCATAAATCTTGCCATGACTTAGCCGACAGGCATGGCATATGCTAAAGTGCCTCTGCTGTTTGACACCATCATTTTTCCCTTTTTACCGTGTCATGGTAACGTCCCTAGAGAAAATATCAAATAAGGCTGGGGTGTTGTTGTCCAGAGCAGCAGATTGCTCTGTGTTTCTCCTGGTCAAAGTGACGGCTGTAACGGAAGTCATGAACGACAAAAAGAAAGTCAAACATGCAAGACTTTCTGTCAGGACGTTGTGAGGTGTTCCAGATATGGCCTTGGTTGTTGCCTACTTTGACACACTACAGGAGATGAAACAATGGATTATCATGTACGACACTTAGTGTTGTTTACAATCTGAGCCAACACCATACAACGCTGCTTCAGGCTATACGTATATCGAGCTGCTGTGGTGTAGTGTGAACCTGGCATTTAAGAGATATTCTTTCTTTTTTTTTTTTAATTTGGCACAACTGTCCACTTGGACTCAAGGACGAACTGATTCAGTTTTGATGGTCAAAGTTCAAGGTCACTGTGGCCTTGCATCCATTTCATTCTTGTGAGTGCCATATCTCAAGAACGCGTTGACGTTATATCCCCAAATTTTGCTCAAACGTCCACTGGGACTCAACAGTGAACTGCCTCGAATTTGGTGGGCCAGGGTCCACCAAAGGTCAAGATCACGGTGACCTAACAAAACATGTTTTTGGCCAAAATGTTATAATTCATACAATAATTAAAACAAAATTTCACACCAATGTCTAATAGATTAAAATGATGAAGTGATGACATTTATATCCAAAAGGGGAGAGGTTAGCTTCATTGTGACATCAAAATGTTCTGGGAAAAAAAACCAATCTCCATTGAGTACCATAACTCAGGAACAGAAGGGGAGACATTAGGTCAGATACTGAACTGGTGACGCTAATCTTGGGTGTCCAACTTAAAACTGTGCTAACTGTATAGAACGTTTGTGCTTTGGGGAAGATGTTTCCCCAGATATGAATATAAACTGTAACTTGACTGGTGCACGGAGGCATACAACTTTGAGGCGATAATTCTAGTTTCTTGGAGAACTTAAGATCCAGACATTCAGAAGGTTTTTATCAGAATTATCCACAGAGGTTTCTTCCTCTCCAAAAAACAGTCCAGGGGTCTCATTTATAAATGCTATGTATGCACAAAACTGAAAGAGTCATATGCCATTTCCCACACAAAAGTTGTGATCTATAAAAATAGATTTGATGGAAGAAACTTTGACTTGTGCTTACAAACATTTTGGAAACGAGAAATGTGTGATGCAGATGTTGAAGGTGGAAGCCTGATTGTAGATATTGTCAAATATTTTTTGGCACATGCTATTTTTGGCTTTTGTCCATATGTATATTTTTAGTATGGATCCTACGCATTGTCTTATAAATGAGACCTCAGGTTATTTAAACAGGTAAAAACACTGAATAAAGCAGTTTCATGTTAAAAATTGGGGTTTCTCTGATGGTGTTTGGCACGGCAGGGGCTGGAACTGAGCTGCTGCTAATGTTTGCTCCATTTGTTTCTCTGATAACTTAAGATCCAGACGTCTGATGACTAAAATCCTTTTACGGGTAAAAAATGTATAGTTGCAAACAACCAAGATCTAAAAAGTGAATCATAAAAATGTGGCTTCAAACTGATTAGAAAGTAAATTTATGACAGACAACCACAACCCTAATGCATGTGCAAAGGGATATGATGCCACTGAAAGGTGACCAAATGACACTGATAAAAGTTTTTCTCTGGGTGCTCTTTATTTTGCTGCCTTGATGGCCTTCTTTTTCACTTCAGTTTATTCTGGACTACCTGCTGCAAACATAAATTACATCACTTCCTATGTTAAGATCAGCAACTTTAAAAGCTTTCCTGATCTGGCTCTAGGGTTACTCACAAATCAACTTTAAACGATTGTAAAACATTTATTTTTCTTAGTTTTATTTATCTGCAAGCGCAGTCAACCTTTCATTCCTCAGCAGTGGAAGGACAAGTATTAATTTCAAGATGCATTTTAAAGGTGGACTGACCAGTGAGTGTTCTCATGGAGGGCACCTGAAGGATGGCAAACAGTAGACAACAACATCCGACTGCAGGCTTATTTTTCATCCTAATTGTCAGAGCCCTTTATCGGGGTGCAGGGGCGGCCAGAACGTTTGGCATTCTTGACTTCCTGCCAACTCTCTCTCTCAGTATCTATCGTCCTTACTGGCTCTACCCAGCACTAATGAAATTTTTCCTTGCTTGTTGTTGCCATGGAGAAAGGGAGACTGGTGTTGGCAGATGGGGATTGAGAGTGTCTTGATGGAGAACGGGGAAAGCCTGATGATGACCTCTGACCTCTGATACACACATGCAGATGTAGAAAGTTGCAACAAAGAACTCCTATGCGGACATATATAGATAAATCCACATACAGTACTTGAACACATATACAATGTGGATCAATGCTGAAAAGTTCAAAAGTACATCATTCCTGCACTACATTTCTGAGAGAAATCTTGTCCTTTTTACTCGACAACATTTATTAGACAGCTTGAGTTACTCTGCAGATTAAGATTTACCGACCAAACATGCAGTCATGTTTATGATGCATTGTTGGAGATGAAACTTTTATGGTAGAAAGTGTTTGAACTTAGCTCCATCTCTTTGCTTTTGGTACTGAAGTATTGAATATTATATTTTGCAGCTTCAAACCTGTACTTTTACTTATTTTTTTTTATCTTATTTTATTTTTTTTTTACATTTTATTTTTATTTATTGTTATTTATTTATGTATTTATTTTTACACTGTGGTCTTGTTACTTTTACTGAATAATTTAAATGTACAACTTAATTACATATTACGCATTCAAGTTTTTTTTAAATAGTTGCAGTTAAGAGAATGCAAAATGTACTTGATACATGTATAGATATTCAGCTTCTTGCACACATCCCTATGACGCATTATTCTGGATCCCACTGCGTGCTGTGATTGGCTAGTATTCTTCAAGTTGATCTGTTGAGGTCAGAATCAGCTTGGATTAGGGCCAAAAAGTCATGGTTAGGGCTTGTGCTAGCCAATGTAGGATATTCTCTGAAATTTAAGTGGTAAATTTACGACAAAAAACTCACAAATGTACACGTAGTGTAAAGAGCGACAGTCTACAGAGGTCGGAAGACGTGGTGGGTGAATGGATAAAGTGAAGGACTTTGACTGCATAGACTTTGGTTGAAGTCCTGTGTGAGTCCGTTGTTGGCTTATTAGTTTTAGACCTAGCTGACTCTTTAATGTCAGTTTTTAGGATGTATAAAACTGCTTAATGCTAACTTTAAATATAAACTTCAGCAGAATAGCTATTTAGACCTGTCTGTGGTAATATCATATTCTAACATTGCTAAAGCCCCTTTTCCACTGCATTAATGTCATGGGAAGGGTTCTGGCATTCACGCCCAGGTCAAATGACTCTGCAGTGATCAAGGCTATTTATCGGCTCCGGCTCTGATCGGCATTGATGGAATCACAACACCAGGTTGAACGCACTAATTTTAGCCCCTTACTGGCAAGATGCAATGACAAGCCACCACAAAATATCGTTTGTCTCCATCCAAGCAGCGCTCAAACATAGTTCCAAATTAGTCTGCACCAAGTTTGAAAGAGAGACTGAATAAGCAAGAGTTATATAAAAAAAGAAGGGCGGAACAGTGGTGCAGTAATTAGCATTGTCGCCTTGCAGCAAGAGGGCTTCTAGTTTGAAACCTGGGTGGGGGAGCCCCTCTGTGTGGAGTTTACATGTTCTCCCAGTGTCAGCATGGGCTTTCTGTGGGTACCCCTGAGTCCAAAGACATGCAGGTTAGGTTAATTGGCCGTAGGTGTGAATGTGAGCGTGAATGGTTGTCTGTCTCTATATGTTAGCCCTATCCTCTGGCGACCTGTCCAGGGTGTACCCTGCCTCTCATCTGATGTCAGCTGGGATAGGCTTCAACCCCCTACCCCCCCCCCATGCACTGCTCTTTTGAGGTCTATCCACAGATTTTTAATGACATTTAGGTCGGGGGACTGTGAGGGCCTTGGCAAAACCTTCAGCTTGTGCCACTTGAGGTAGTCCATTGTGGATTTGGAAGTGTGTTTTGGATCATTGTCCTGTTGTAGAAGCCATCTTACAAGCCAGAGGGTGTATGCACATGGCTCTTAACATGGAGGTGGCTGAGCCAGCAGTTAGCATCTTAGGGTGCTAACTATACTACAGACAGCAACAGTGCTGACATTGTTAACATGGGGGGAGATGGAAGGTTAGATGCTACATTTCTGCGCCACTGCTGTCTTGATATCGGAATATCAATTATCTAGCCAGTGGGATATACAAACAGGGACGGTTTATCACAAAGAGAACAGAGAAGCTCAGATTACAACCCACACAGTCGTAGCATGACTTCATTCTCTGCTCTTTGACAGAGTCAGCAAACTTGGACAACATGGCCAAATGCAAGTATGACGCTGAAGATATTAAACTGTGTGGACCTTGAACTCATGACAAAGAAATCTGGACCCTGTGGCTGTACCCATTGGGAACCACTGCTCTATAACAAAATTAACATGGGGCATTTCTTAAATATTGTACATAAATTTGAGTGTGGTACATAAATAATTTGTCTGGGAAAATGGGTTATCTGCAATAGCTTTTGGGAATGTTCTTTATCCTCAAGCAGATGAGAAGTGATCAGACTCGTGCTCCATCTGAGGGGCTGTGAAAGCCCAAATTATTTGTTGTAACAGAACAAAATCATCATATTTGCAAAGTTGTATTGTCTGCCAAACAGCATAACAATGAGAGGACCCTGATTTTTGCAGCTTATGAAAACAATTAGATTATGTCAAAAATAATTTACCAGCAAGCTAAAAGCAAAGCTGTTGTTTCTGAGTTGACATTTTGGAGATAGGAGGTTTTTCATCCATCGCTGACACACACAAACAGACACTCACACGCACCTCCTCTATTTCCCACAACCATAACCCCTGGATCCCAGCATTCTCCCTCCATTGTTCCTCCGCTGCTAGTCATTACCATCATAAAGGCTGCAAGGATATGCATGGTTTCATTCACAAAATCATCTCCCAGTGTATGGGCGATGAAATCTAGGGAGGAGTAGGAAGAGGGGAAAAAACTGCCCCAGGAGCAACAACTAAATGAAAACAGCAGTCTCAACCCCAAGCGTGTTCACTCAAGCAGGAACTCCCAGAACAAAGGGGCTGTTGTGTGTTTTCAACAACCCTGGTGTTGTACGGGGGGCTTGACCTTCGCTGAGCTTGACCCTAACCTGTAAGAGAAGGGGTTGTTTGTTTGGAAATGACACATTACACCTCATGTGTTGGACGACAAAGCTGCTGTCAGTCACAGCACCACGTTAAATCTTTGATTCTGGGCATCACTGATCCTCATGAGCGGGTAAATTTAAACTTTGTACTGTCTTTTACATAATGGAAGCATTTTCAAAACCACCTTTGGATGCTGAAAATATGTTTTGTAATTCAGTTTTCTGAATTCAACCACTTGTTTATACACCAATCAGCCAAAATATTAAAACTACTGACAGGTGAAGTGAATAATTTATTTATTTTGTTCCAATGCATTGCTCTGCTGGAAAACCTTTGGTTCTGGCGTTCATGTGGATACCACCTGACATGTTCCACCCACTCAAACACCGTTGCACACCAAGTACCCCCCCTCATGGCAACAGTACTCCCCAATGGCAGTGGCCCCCCAGCAGAAAAAAGCAGCATGCCACACTACAAAAATGGTCAAGAAATGACCTGTGGAGCACGACAAAAAGCTCAAGGTGTCAACCTGGCTGCTAAATTTCCCAGGTCCCAATCTGCTCAAGGATCCTTGTGATGTGCTGGTACCCCAGATGTACCCCTAATCCAAGGTAGGGCCTCCGTGGATCAGACTTGGCTCTGACTTGTCGAGGCATGGACACAGGATCTATGGGAGTGTTCTGCAGTGTCTGGCACCAGTGCGTTGGCGGATCAGTAAAGATATTTTAAGTTAGCGGACTTAGCAACTTAGCCTCCCATAGCCTAGTATTAGAGTATAAATTCTGCCTCTTTGATGGTAGAACATTATTTTCATTCATCATATACATCATAAAATTCAATTAAATCTTTGCAAGGCATAACTTATGTGTCATTGTTATTCTTTATGTGGGGTAAAATAATGCCTAAAAGTCTCACTGATGGGGTTAAAGAAAATTTGATGGCTTTTTCCTTTATAATCGAAGGCTGCCATTATTTTAATTTTTTGGTATTATCAAAAAAATTCCATGAAAAGATCAAATGTGTTAGTCCATCTTTCCAATTTTCCGACACTGTCAGTGGCATTTAAACCCGTTCATTCATACTATAGATGTAAACCTTTAAAAATGTGTCACAAATATAAAGTTTCAATTTTAAAAGCAGCTGAGTGATCTCCTAAAACAGCTGGGCACTGTAGTTTTTAGCAAATGTTACTCAAATAGCAGGAAATAGTGCATACACAGGGGACTATTTTCAGCAGTGGAGTAATACACGTTTGCTGATCTAGAGAGTAGCCGCAGGATGGTGAGAATGAGTCAAAATAAAGTACAGTGCCAAAGTTCATGGTAGTGGAGGAACGTCTCACCCAGTGCAACACTGTAGCTAATAGATGTATTTTTAGTCGTTATTTGACAGCAATGGAGCTCTGTGGCGCAAAGGAATAATATTCAGTATGTAAGGCTTAGGCAATATTTGTGAGCAGTGTTGGGGGCAACATGTTAAAGGGTTAGGTTAAGGTAACTTTCTCTGACATACCTCTTCTCTTACTGTAACCATAATGGCTGATATCTATCCACCTGTCTTTAAGGAGTGACCACTGAAGGCTCACGACTCCCGGTTTGGCTTCTGCAGGATTTGATGTCCATGAACACTCTGCTGAGGAACAAACTACAAACCACCATGGAAGGATGACATTGGAAAAGCTTTGGGAGGTAAAACAATCAATGATTCATTGACTTACTTCTGACAGATGGCTTCAAAATCACTATCAGCCTCAATTTGATTAGGATTATCCAGTCTTGGGTGTAACAGCACTGAATCATGTAACTAAATTAGGCCTGTCTCCGACTAAGAATTTTCCTTGTCGACAAACAGTTGTCATTTAGAGCCATTGTCGACGAGTCGCCCACATGTTTACGATGTTTATGTAATTATTAGATTATATATTTTGGCGGGAGTTCAAGGTCTGGGAAAGAATAGTATCAGTAACATTGTTAACACTGTGCTACATTACAGAGAAATACAAAACTATACTGATGAACCTTCATTAATATAGGCCTATATTTTATCTACAAGTGCACGTCACACACTCAGCAAGCCACCTGTTAATGACACTGTTGGCAAAGCAGTAATGATTGTGCTAAGTGGCTAATGGGCATGTAGCTACTTCCATGTTTCAGATGTTTGTAGTTGACGAATGAGAGTTTACATATCACCTTGGGTTGGCCTTCACCTTCTCGAAATGATCCCACACTTTGGATTTCCTGCCCGACATGTTATTAACTAGCCTGTGTGATAACTGCAGGTACCAGCCCTGGAAATTAGGGGCCATACACATGCCACGTCTTTAACCCACTGGAAAACAAGAGGTCGGTCGCTGGGCGCTACTCCTGTGCCTTTTTTCTGCCGGCTTTCAAGAGCGTGGTGGCAGGTTGCTTCTGAGGTTGCTAAGCAATCTTAACAAGCACGGTATCATAGCCCATTTACCTGAAATTCTGTGGGCAGAGCTGATCTTCTTCCAGGCACTGTTTAAGTGTTTTTAACTGTTTACAAGTATTTTCCATATTGTAATGTGACTCCTTTCTGACTGCTGAACGTGGCCACTTCCTGTGACTGTCCTTTCAAATTAAATTCGCACATGGTCCAGTCATACAGGTTTTGATTTATTTTGACAAGGCGCAGTTCCTCATAGAGTTTCACTTTTTTTTTTCTGCGACTAAGTGACCAGTGAAATCTTGCTGAATAATGACCTTTATGGTCAACTAATGTTTAGTAATTCTCGGAACCCATCGGCTGTATTTGGCGTCTGACTTCCAGTAGACGGCGATACAGCCTCTGGGGGCAGACCCCTGTTTTTTGGCATTCTGGTTTGATTTGGGCGGAGGAGGCGAATTTCCATTTCCGACTTCCGTTTATATATAAGTAAATATGCTGAACCATGGCGATGTTTTCAGAGTTAGCAGTGACGCCAACTATGTTCCGCCTCGTTAGTTCACCGCACAGACCGTTTAACCTGGCAACAACTGCAGCCGGCTCATACATGACTGATCAATATCACTCGGACTACAAACAGCCTAGCACCGGAAACCAGGGCTCTTCCACTCTTCTTCTGGAGGCAAGATCTCCGGGGTTTGCCTCCAGACACTTTATTCACTGAATGAGAGTCTGTATATAGAAACTAACGTGGTCGACAATTAGGGGGTAGCCCTAAACAGTACAAAATAACACATTATTGTAATCACATATATTTGTCTGTAATGCAGTAATGTAACATTAATAACACATTAATTTTCTGGATTCAGTAATCACATTACAGTTACTATCAAATCAAGAAATGATATAGTTGATTGCATTACAGAAGTTCTTCAATTATTTGCGTAATGGATGGATAGAAAAAAATCATCAAATGTGCTGAAAACAGCAACACTGTCTCATGCACTCACAGAGAAGCTTTTCAGTGGAGGAATAGGTTGTCTGACAAATTATTTTGGAGAAAGCCACAACACATCCTCATGCAACGGTTCATATAATATCCTACAAAAATGCAGAAACCATAGTTTGAATGATATCCTGGTCCATGAATGACGTAACATCCTACATCCATCCGATGCACAGCTGTGTAATTAACGTTAAGTTATGGAGGTTATGCTTCGACAAGTTAAGTTACCGTAGTTAGGTTTAGGAAAAGAAACATGGTGAGGACGTACCTTAAAATGACTCAAAATTCAGTCTGCGTTTTTGTGGTCCATCCATCACCCCAACCTGTGTCCTTACAAGACCGTGCCCATCAGCACATTGGTCCCTTGATCACAACCTTTCAAAATATGTATGATATGTACAAATTTGGGTGCATTCATTTTTGTAGGAAAACCTAAGAGGAGTTTATGAGAATAGCCTGACAGGCATGGTTTGATGAGTGAGAAGCTCAAATGGTTTGTTTGAGTATGCTTGTTGGCGTTAAATTCAGTTTATTTGCCATTTAAATGTATTTTTTTCCCTTTTAAGTCTGTCATCCTCTAATGTTGTTGAGATTGTTGTCAATGTTGAGTTGTTTTTATTTAGGCCTATATATTATTGTGTGGCAATTAATATTTGTAATAAGTGCAGTTACATGTAGTTCTTGATTGAACCCTTTCGTGCTTATATGTGGACACTATGTTAAGTTTAATGTTTAGTTGTTAACCTGCAGTTATCTATGTGACGGTGGATCCCAGGCAATGATGTGGAGTAATACAAAAACATTGTAAAGAGTAGTCAAATAATTTACTTTTTTCTAGTAAGTAACAAAGTAATCCATTAGTTCTTTCATGAGTAACCTGTAAGATAGAATAAGACTTAATTAATCCCACACTGAGAAACTGACACATTACAGCTTCTCAAGAGACAAAGGTGGGAGAAAAAGAGTAAAAGTGAATGAGTGTTAATTAAGAATAAAAATATGACAAAAATACAAATTAGATCAAATAAAAATAAAATACTATAATATCTATAAACACTCTTTACACCTTTCACTTGAACAGATACTGAATTACCATGACTGATAGTTGCAAAGGAGATTATAATGCACATACTGTGTGTTGTTATTCTATTTTAAACATATAGAGATATATGTTGTGGAGTGTTGGTGCCTTTACGCACCATGCACCTGAGCAGTCATTGACCTTGTTCTGTGATTTTACGTGGTCTTCCGCTTTATGGCTGTTGTTTCTTAATGCTAACACTTTCTTTTTTTTTTTAAAGATATTTTTTAGGGCATTTTTTGCCTTTAATTGATAGGACAGCGAAGTGTGAAAGGGGGGGAGAGAGAGGGAGAGACATGCAGCAAAGGGCCACAGGCTGGAGTCGAACCCGGGCCGCTGCGGCAACAGCCTTGTACATGGGGCGCCTGCTCTACCACTAAGCCACCGACGCCCCAATGCTAACACTTTCTAATATCACTTGAAGTTGACCGTGGAATATCCAGCAGGGATGAAATTTCATGAACCGTCTAATTGCAAAGGTGGCATCCTATCACGCTACCACGCTGGAAGGCACCGAGCTCTTCAGAACGATTTTGTATGACAAATGTTTGCAAATGTACACCACATGGCCAGGTGCTGGATTTTATACACCTGTGGCAACAGGTCTGATTGAAACACCTGAATTCAGTAAATAACAGGTGTGGCCAAATCTCTTCCATGTGCCTACAGTTTTTAGGCGCCTTAAGAGTTGAACAGCTTGACTTCTTATGTGAGACTTGCTCCAATGCTTTGTTCCTTTAAACCCAGACTAAAGACTTCCCTTTTGAGTTAAGCATATTTTTTAAATGAACACACCACAAATCTAAATAGTGGATGACCTCAGTGGATGACGTCACATGGGGAGCTAGTGGCTTGGCTGGAGCACACATTGAGTCAATTGTCCACAGTGGCTGGTCAGCTGAACTGTAAGTACCTTGCTAGTGTTTTTAGCTGTTGTCAACTCTACACTGCTGAGGGAGGCTCCCCCACTGTCCTGAAAGACTACGAACACGAGGCGGCACTCAGTGCATGCTGGGCCTTCAGGCCTGCTGGGAAACAGTGAATTTGAACAATGGTTCCTCTAGAGAGAGGGCAGGCGCAGAGAGGATCTGAGCATGACCTTTTCACCTTATGGGTGGAATAAACTGCAAACAGCTAAAGCTACAGTCACCGAAACAAAGTCAACAATGAGGAAATTTGGGTGCGAAGGCTCTCTATATAAGAATACACCCTGCAGGATATCCTGATTGTTCTGTGCAACGCCTATCAACATCCACCTTAAAGAGTTTCAACATCAAGACGTTTATATGGACTGGCTCCTGCAAGCACTTAGACAAATGCAATTTCAGTTTATCGGGCAGAACATACTTTAGCAATCATCTCATTTTCCACTTGGTCTCCCTCTCACGTTCCCAATCTATATTATTTTCACATGCCAATATGGTGATCATACAGCTCATCCACCGGAGGGGAGAGGGATTTGCATACAGGTTCTCATGGTGAATGTTGAGACTGTGTTATCAGAGCAGGGGAATGAAAAACACACATGGACAGACAGAATGTGTACATACAGAAATACTTTTGTTTTAAATTGTTTCATAAACACATAACTTCCACTGACTTGCAAAGGGATGCACAGTGATGCAAAATATAGTGAACACAATGCATCATTTTACTGGTGTACAGTATTTGTGTTTAAACATGAACGCAACAGAGATATAACACAGTATACAGCAATTGCAAACATGCATGAAAAAAATAAATCATTCACAATGTGTGGGAAAAAAAGAAAACTGGCGTTGGAAGCGTGAGTGCTCAGCAAATCCTCCATTTAGTTTTATTAAAGTGACAGTACACCAATTTTAAACTTGAAGATACGTTAATTTGTCACGAGCTGCACTATTCACTCTTAAGCACTTGTATGATGACTTCTTTGGCTCTGGAGGAGCTTTGTCAAATCTGGGACATAACTAATTAGGTCATAGTGATGCCATCGGGGATACATCAGCTTGAGCATACCTATGAAAATGAATGCACCACAATCGGTATATAACCAAGGTAATCATGACCAAGTAATGCGTGTTTAACTGAAGTCATTGGGAAGGCTGGTGTCATCTGACCAGAAAAGAAAGAAGTGGTATTAGGAGTGAAAGTCTGCATTAGGGCATAGGCTGGATGATGGATGGGTCAGATAACACAGGACCTTCCCCCAGGAGACTGGTGTTTGTGTCCTGTGTGAAACCAAGCGAACTTTGAGTTATTTTAAAGTACATATTCACCATTTCTCTTCCTGAACCCTACCTGCATAACTTTTATTGCCTAAATCTAACCTATATTACTTCACTGTCCTAACCCTAACCTACGTAACTTTACTTTCCTAAACCTAACCTACGTAACTTTGATTGCCTAAACCAAACCTATGTAACTTTACCTACCTAAACCCAACCTGTGTAAATTTACTTTACTAAACCTAACCTACGTAACTTTGATTGCCTAAACCTAACCTATGTAACTTTGATTGCCTAAACCTAACCTACGTAACTCTACTTTTCTAAACCTAACCTACATAACTTTGATTGCCTAAACCAAACCTATGTAACTTTACCTACCTAAACCTAACCTACCTAAATTTACTTTCCTAAACCTAAACTACGTAACTTTGATTGTGTAAACCAAAGCTATGTAACTTTACCTACCTAACCCTAACCTACCTAAATTTACTTTCCTAAACCTAACCTATGTAACTTTGATTGCCTAAACCTAACCTACGTAACTTTACTTTCCTAAACCTAACCTACATAACTTTGATTGCCTAAACCAAACCTATGTAACTTTACCTACCTAAACCTAACCTACCTAAATTTACTTTCCTAAACCTAACCTACGTAACTTTGATTGTCTAAACCAAAGCTATGTAACTTTACCTACCTAACCCTAACCTACCTAAATTTACTTTCCTAAACCTAGCCTACGTAACTTTGATTGCCTAAACCTAACCTACATAACTTTGATTGCCTAAACCAAACCTACGTAACTTTGATTGCCTAAACCTAAACTACGTAACTTTACTTTCCTAAACCTAACCTACATAATTTTGATTGCCTAAACCTCACCAATATAAGTTAAAGTTAACTAAATAACTCTCATGGGTTGCTAATTCATTAGATATCCTACGAACCATTGCATGTGCATTTTCGTAACATGTTATACGAACTGCTTTAGGATACATTGCTCTACATGGACAAATACTAACTGTCACAATTTAATACCATTTTACAAATTACATAAGTGTAAAAATTAATATGCAGTACATGAATTAATGAAAACTTTCTTACCATCAACCAAACATTAACTTTCATCTGACTTGGCAAGTCGTGTACCAAATTTTTTTGCCAATTTTCAGAGTTGTTATTCTGGTTTGAGAGGTGTTTGTGTGAATTTCCCCAGCTGGGAACTAATTTTTCTGATTATAAAGACATCACATGAATGTAGGGAGTGTTACAAACTGGAGGAAAAATGTGGGCATTATCAGGCAGGAAGGCTTTAATGAAGTACACTATCACAGTGTATTATGGTAAATGTAAGATTACTTGTTTTTGGAGTGTGACCCCAAACAAAAGAGCAAAAGTCAGAACATCACACCTATTGTTGGCTCAGTTGTCAGTTGAATATGTCTTGCAAGTCTCCTTAACTTTATGTAAGCGAGTACTAAATGCTGAAGTGTCTCTGTTATTACTGTGGTGGCCATTTTTTTTTTTGTTTTTACATAGGAATAAAAATCTGATTAAAGTAATCTACTGCTCTCAAAAATTTGAGGTATAAAGTTCACTGAAAAGTTGTAATAACTGATAATGATCAGGAATATGAACCACCTAAAAATTACAAATTTTCATACATGGACAAATGTTAACGCACCAAGAAAACATATGTATTCTAATCATGCCAACACACACACACACTGATTGTAGCTATACACAAATTACAGTTCATATGACATAGCGATGCCCTCACAGGTACATTCCACATTCACAGAAAATTAAAACTCTCTTGCAATAATTAATGGAGAAATGTAGATAATTGCCTCCCACTTCTCTCCCAGCAGCTTCAGCAGAGCTCCTTTTGACAATCACACCAGCCGGCTGATCGTTTCAATATGTATGCTTGTTTAAATATTTCACTTGTGATATGTAATATGCAGGGGGAGTACAGCAGTGAAATAGCCCTCAGATGGTGAGCTTGATAATTGGAGGGTGCAGTTTTCTCTCCCTTCCTTGCTCCTTCCCTCCTTCTCCTCTCCTACCCTCCCTTTGGTTTTGCGCACCTTGCAGACCTGCGTTTACCGCTGACTTCTGAATGCCTTTGTTAAACAGCCATTTACGCCCGTGAATACATTTCCTCAGGGGTGAATTCCATAATTTTTCATGTGCCAACGTGATGGATCGTCCCGATTTTAGATCCCAACTTTGACAAGCAGCCGAGGAGGGACCACACCACTGCTGAGTGGCCTTTGTTTTGCATTGCAGCCCATTTACTGATAGACAATAAATCTTCCCCATGCAAATTTTATCTCCCTTAAGTGTATGATGCTTCCTGAAGGTTAACATGGATTGTGATGGAATTTAGCATTTTAGCCACAAAATGGTGTCCGCGCTTGTCCTCACGAGGAAATAAGCCATGCAGATAAACTGGCAATACAGTCAGGGATTAGTGACGATGAGTGATTTTATGTTGGTTGTTACAATTTGATGGCTCTTCCGCTGTAAATGCTTGAAATAAAACCCATTAAAGTTTTTAGTGTACACTGTCTCTACACTCTCCCCATACTTTTACAAAACCATCTAAAATTGCCCCTTCAGGATTCCTATGAGCCATTATGCATTGTGTGTGTGTATGTGTGTGTGTGTGTGTGTGTGTGTTTGTGTGTGTGTGTGTAGCTACGTGTGTGTGTGATTAAAATGAACCCGCCAGCTTGAGTACCTGCAACCGGCGAGCCTGTGCACAGAAGGAGGCACAACAAAAGCGGGCGGGCCATTCTCCCTCTGATAAACAGACATAATTCAAATGTCAGCATTTGAATGTCATCCTCAAAGAGCCCTCTCCATCAGCGCTCGAGTCATTACAGACGATAGGGGGAGAAAAAAAGGAGGGGGACATTGTTTCATCTGTTTGAGCTTTCTACCCCTCTAATTATTAAAGCGCCTTTCTTCCTCTCCCCCCCTTTTGAAAATGCACAGAGGGAGAAAGAGATTAGAAGTATTGTTGCCTTTTGACAATTCTATCCCCCCCCCCCCCCCCATACAGGTTGAGTTTTAATTTGTGGCCGTTGAAGAAACAGAGCCCAGATGGTGAGGCACAACTCGTCATCCCTCTGTCTGTCTTCCCTCTCTACCTTTCTCTGCCTCAGAACCGGCACCGGATAACAAAGATATGCAGATGAGGCCGAGGCGGCAAGCTCTGGATCCGCGCCAGAGAGATCGTCTCTCACAATAGCGGGGAACAAATTGATGTGTCCTGCAAACTGTGCCACAGTAGCAGCGGGTTACTCCGCGGCCTGCCAAAAGCCGTCAGTTGGTCGTGCCAGGCGGCGTGCCCCCGGTGGCAAAGTGAGGACATCAGCTGCTGAGCGATTGCCAGAGGCCCGTGACACAATATGTAGCATCGGTGTCAACGATGTCATTAGACACAGAACGACGCTGCCAGCAAACTCATTAGCCAGAGTGGAAGTGACCCAACTCTTGGTATAGCCACAATACGAGCAACAAATGCACTTCTAGAGGATACTTTAAATGCTTTGATAGTTTTCAAGTGCTGTGATTCCTCTCAGTTTGGGGGTCAGTGGGTCAGGCTGATAAGATGGAGCATGCATAGTGTGCCACATATTATGCCAAGTGGTATATCTACTATTAGATGTTTAATGTAGGTTCAGAGAGGCGTGGAAATATACTGCGTGCACTGCAAAAACTTCAAAACACAACCAGTGCTTTTGTCGGCTTTAGTTTAACTGCTGCTTTGAGATGCTCCTGGCATCACAGTGGCTTAAATAATGATGTTATGTTTCAGATGGAAGAAATGCAGCTTTGAAAAACACCTGTCGACACCAATGTCCTCCACCACAGGCTCATCCAGCAGCAGCCATGTCCTTGCCATTGGGATAAATGTCTAGCAGCGTGTCATACGACAGTACATACTTATTTAATACAGTGTGTACAACGTACTAAAGCTCCTTTCCCATTGCACAGAAACCCACTAACACCTTTTGCCTGTGCAATACAATGATGTTCCAACCAAAATACCATCTCCGTTCAAGCAGCATTCAAACATTGTTTTAAATTTAGTCATCACAGTGTTTAAGACAGAGACTGAATAAGTAAGAGATAAAAAATATATATATATATATATATATATATGTTATATTTTTACTTGCGTCCATGCTGCTTTCTACTATTTACTAACCTGCTTCCGGTGTGTTTGTGACATTGAATGTGACACACCAGAAAAATAAAAAAACAGAAAGCCATACGCGTCCTTTTTGAACAGGTCTTCCTGACTTTAAAAACCTGTATACACACACTAATTTTGGTGGAAAACATATGGGTGGCATAC
Organism: Epinephelus fuscoguttatus; assembly: GCF_011397635.1. Classification (NCBI taxonomy): domain Eukaryota; kingdom Metazoa; phylum Chordata; class Actinopteri; order Perciformes; family Serranidae; genus Epinephelus; species Epinephelus fuscoguttatus. The sequence goes on from NC_064775.1 coordinate 19,930,343, forward strand.
TGGTGTAGCAGATAATATACTAAGAAATGAACACACTTTATAGAGAGGCAACAAAATGTATTTTAATTAAACCTGACCAGTGCTGGGAGGGTTACATTTAAAATGTATTCCACTACAGATGACTATATACATGCACTTAAATGTAGTTTTTAGTGTATGCCATTAGATTATTCAAACTAAGTAACATATTCTAAATACTTTGGATTCCTTTGGGAAATCATCCTGCTGAGCTCATTTGTTTGGGTCTTATAGTTCCATGCCAAGAACAAGACAGTGTGGGTGTGTTTCCTCTGCCATCGTTGTATGGCAGGTGTACTGCACACACTTTCATCAGGACTCCTTATTAGTTCAGTACTTAACGAAACTTGGTTATCAGTTCTTTTTCATTTCTAAATAATTGCTTTTGAGAAAATACATTAATTCAAAAAGAATAAATTCAGAACGGGATTACTGAATATTCTAAATATAACTAAATGTTGTTTCTAGAGCAGCAAAAGTATTTTTTATAACAAAGTCACTATAAAAATAATATTCCTGACATCAAAATACTGAGTGCAGTGTCGGCTAGTTGTTATCAGTCAATGTCAGTCATTCCTGCTGTCCTCTGTCCTCCTGTCCTCTGTCCTGCTCCCTCTCTGTTGATGTGATTGACTGTGTACAGGCAACTTTACCGCTGGTGGAGGGAGGGGCTGTTTGCGTCAGCCAGCAGCTCAGTTTAAAAGACTTACCCAATTTTAAAGTAAGTGGCAACAAAACTAAACGCTTTTTAGACCCCATACAGACAGCTGTCATCTTAGCTTATTTGTAACAATTCATTATTAGCCGAACTAGTGTGCTGTTCTTCTGTAAAACATGATGTTAGCAGCAGTGGATCAGAGACTGTGGACAGAACCAGAACGAAATATCACTGTTTGCATGTTCATGCTTGCTGAACACGTGCATTGATAAAGTGTCAGCTTTTTACTCACTAAGGTTTAATCGCACTTACAGTTATGAGCATAGCTGCTGTCAACTCTAGTATTGTTTTAGTTTTGTTCTCCTCTTTCCACCACTGTGTCTCTGCTGTTCACCAACTTTAGTCCATGTCATGTGGGTGGGTGTGTGTGTGTGTGTTGTTATATGTGAATATGGAAGAGGTCCGCCCCGACACAGAGTGCAGGCGAGAGGCTGCATGATGATAATGAATTAAACCGAAATGTTAAAAAGTACAGATAAAAAAACAGATATCATCAGAGCTTATCAATACTACAGTCTTTGATAATCCAGCCCATCCTTACCGTCTACCATGATTCAGTTAAATATGCACTTGTGATACATCATGTAAACCAACCATGGAGGCTACCGATCATCAATGGATTCCGTCCATTCCGGTGCTTTCGAAGTAGGCAACAGGAATAAATAGAAACAGGACATCCACCAAAAGCTCAGCTCAAAACGACTCACCAGTTAGGACATACCAATAGAAAGCAGTCAAATCAAATCAAACTGACTGTGTCAGACAGCACATGATTTTAGAGCAGAGTAATTGTATTCATAATTGGCAGGGGAATGCTTCTTTCCATAAGATTTTGTAAATCACTTATCATTGGAAAAGCCAACTTATTGGGGAAACCATTGGTATAAATTTATCAGCTCTTAGAGGTACTTATCTTTTTGAGGTGCAGGGCGGTGCAAATCATATTTATTCGCTCACCTTAAGAATGAGTCCTGGAGAATGAAGAGGTTGTTTTGTACTGGTTTAAGTTGCAGAAGTCTCTTGGAAATAAATATTATTTCAACTCTACTGCAGGTCGATCCTCCTTCTAAGTATTCATCTGGAGAAGCTCAACCAGTTCAGCCAAGCTGCAGACCACAGAGGCCTGCAGAGACACCACTCGGCCCCTGGTGGGCTCTCTGTGTCCTCCATCTTTGATGCGTAATGAGTCTCCCCCGCTTTCTTACAATCAGCACAAATCAATATACATGCAACAAACATGCCTTATCCCCCTCTGATGAATGGCCGGGGTGAGAGTAAGAGAATGTAGCGACAGGAGAGGGGGGATGGAGGGATGGAGGAGGGGAGGAGAGATAATCATATCTCCACCCTCAGTCAATAAGCCTACGCCTCATTACCAATGCATGAGGGAGGGCTGTGGGGAGGAGGAGGAGATGGAGACAGTATGCACTCACATACTCATACTGTCATTACCTGAAATTAGCGGCAGAACATGATTATCTCTAACTTAATGCCGCTCTATTCATATATGAAAACTGCCTGGTGTCATCTGCACTTTGAGGATGAGAGTATTGGACCAAATTTGTCATTACAAGTTGAAAAAATATTTGTGTTTGAGTAAAAAATATTCACTACTCAAGCAAAAGTTGGAAAATAACTCTAAAAGGTCATAACTGCAAGATGTTTCCTCCCACAGTGGTTTTAATTTTCTAACAGTACACCATATTATTATGACTCAGGTCTAAAAATGTCTCTTTTTAGAGTAGGAGACAGAGCTTACTTAATTGCAGTGATTCAGAATATCATTCATTGCCTGAATCCTCATCACCCACAACTCAACAGTGAACAAAATGTGAGGTAGAATTACATGGTCACTGCCCAGATACAGTGAAGTCTGCATGACATTTGTTAAGGTGGTGTTCTGCAGGTTATTTGTCTCTGCGCTGCTCTAATCAGAGACCACGTATCAGTCAAACGGTCCGGGTGTGACAAAAATATGGTATAGGTACATCTTGCTAGTACCACATTGGACCCCCTTGTGCTTTCAAAGCTGCCGTATTCCTTCCTGGCAGAGATTCAACACGGTGTTTGAAACATTCCTTGGATATATCGGTCCATATTGACATGATAGCATCACACAGTTGCTGCAGATTTGTCGGATCCACATCCATGATGTAAATCTCCCGTTCCACCACATCCCAAAGGTGCTCTATTGGATTGAGATCTTGTGACTGTGGAGGCCATTGGAGTACAGTGAACTCATTGTCATGTTCAAGAAACCAGTTTGAGATGATGTGAGCTTTGTGACATGGTGTGTTATCCTGCTGGAAGTAGCCATCAGAAGGTGGGTACACTGTGGTCATAAAGGGATGGACACGGTCAGCAACAATAATCAGGTAGGCTGTGGTGTTTAAACAATGCTCAGTTGGTACTAAGGGGCCCAAAGTGTGCCAAGAAAATATCCCTCACACCATTACACCACCACCAGCAGCCTGAACCGTTGATACAAGGCAGGATGGATCCATGCTTTCATGTTGTTTATGCCACATCCTGACCCTGCCGTCTGAATGTTGCAGCAGGAATTGAGACTCAGGCCAGGCAACGTGTTTCCAATCTTCTATTGTCCAATTTTGGTGAGCCCGTATGAATTGTAGCCTCAGTTTCCTGTTCTTAGCTGACAGGAGTGGCACCTGGTGTGGTCTTCTGCTTCAAGGTTCAACGTGTTGTTCATCCAACAACCATGCCACGTTCAAAATCACTTAAATCACCTTTGTTCCCCATTCTTATGCTCAGTTTGAACTTCAGTTTGCAGTGTTGTACTGATGTAGTGTGTTTATTTTGAAATAGGTAGAACTTGACATAGCGTCTCAGAGTGTCAACAACCAATGCACCCAGGGAGCAATTTGACGAGGTCAGAGTGAGAATGTGTTGTTGGATGACCAAAATGTTACTTTCATGAACTGGAATCACACTGATACAGTGACAGCTACTGCTACACCAGAACTCTATGTATCTGGGGTTAGACCATGGTTACATTACCTAATCAATGTTGACACCGTGGTAGCAATTTGTAAATGTGTAGAACCCACCTGTCACTCAAAATACAGTTGTCATGAATGGGAAAATTTGCTATGAAGACCAAAACTGTTTTTTGCACTAGGCTGTAAACATGTTTATTTCTGATGTAAAGTAGGGGGGCCATCGGGATTGACTCTGGTTTGAAGCCAGCTTCAAGTGGCCATTTGAGGAACTGCACCTTTTGACACTTCTGCGTTGATTTCGTTACTCAGCTCTGGAGGTTGCCCTTTGGTTTCGACTTTACTTAATCTAAAAGAAAAAAGGAACTTATGCATGTTTTTTGACCAGAATTATAGTATTTATAGTTTTCTGTTCTCTACATTTAGAAAGAGTAAGCATTTTGGGTAAAGTGGAGGTTCATTAGGCCTTCTCTTGCCAATATAATTTCCCTCACAGTCGCCATCTCTACCCCTTCTAGCTTCTTCTCTTCTTGATGCCTTGAAGCACAGATCCTCTGAGATCTGGGTTTTAGCTTTTACAGCTTCCAGGGGCCATCTCTCCTGAGGCTTTAAGGGGTCCGCCAAGTCCCTCCAAAGGGCCGCTGATCCTAAGGGTCCCTGGAGTTCACCTCCTTCAGCCAGATTGACAGATACTAATAGCGTGGATGCTTCTCATCCCATGGAGACAGCCTATTAGGGCAGAGAGCCGAGGGGAGACCAGGAAACTAGCCAACTAGCAGCTGACTTATTAGCGAGATTGGCTAGTCTATACGCCGCTGTGGGGTGCTGCGCTGATATGTAAATGTCACATCGTCCTCTCCTCCGTTCACTCCTCCCAGTCTTCTATCCATCGTCTGCTCCTATCTTCTGCCCCACCCTTTGCTCCCTCCTCTTCCCTCCCTTCATCACCTCCACCGCTCCTCTGCTTCACTTATACTCTCATCACTTTGTCTACTCTCCCCCTCTCTCCCTACCACTGAAGGGCAGGTCCCCCTCCGAATTGATCTGTGGAGATTTTGGCTCACCTTCTTCCTCTTGCAAAGAGAGATGAGAGAGCAGAGATTAGAGGTGGAGAAAGGGGAGGGGGGCAAGAAAGATGGATGGGTACTGTTTACGCCACCGCTGATACAGTAAGCCTACAACGCATCAGAGACATTATGCAAACAGTGTCGAAAAAAAAAAGTTTTTTAATAAGTAACCAGTGTATTGGCTTTTTATTTGCTTCCTTGCTTTTGGCTGTGGCTCTGTCGCAATCCTGATTATTATGAGAGAAGAAGATGATTTAAGATGCTCCATAGTTAATAAACAAAAGAGGAAGAAAAGAGATAAAAGACACTGAGGATGTCCCTGAACGGCTCTGGCTTTTGCCCCTTTAGAAACCAGTGAGGTGATAAGCGGAACCATTATCCAGGCGATCGATGACGGGGGGACCATGATTAATGTCACCTCGAGCTTGCATGTCCCTGGGCTAGGCCACAGGGACTACTACTGTCCCCTCTCAATGCACTGCTAGCAGTGGCTCATAACAGGCTTTATGGACAAGCCAATTACTGTACTGTTGCTTTATGGTGGACAATTTACTTTGAGCTTCCTCTTAGACATCTTCATACTGGTTCTTTAATGCTTTTGTAATGTTTCTATGTTGTTCTACTCTTGTCAGGATTTCCACTCTACTATTAAACTACTAAAGCAGATGTGAAATCACTCCCAAAACACTTATCCTCTTCAGTGTTTGTACTAGATGTCAGCGGGGTTTTGCAAAAATGTGGACTAAATTCGGAACGTGGAAACGCACTTTATTATTACAAGCAATTACCCCATGGTATCACAATTAATTTGGCTTTATAGTGATGTGCAGAGACACTACCTTTTACTGTGTATATTTACCATGAACCCATCCATCCACCTCTCTCCTCTTCCACTCAGCTATCTTCAGTGTCACTCTGCGATCAGAGACCAGCTCTCTCCCCTCTTTTCCATGCAGCTATTATTTACAGGATTAGAGTGGTAGAGATCTTAGCACGAATACTCCTCTACTGAGAGTGGAGAAAAAAGACAGGCAAATTACCAGCTAATGGACCACCGGGCACTAATATCTAAATCCCCAATCTGTCTGTAATTGCTGCAAAATGCTCCGGCTTGTGCTTTATGGGAGACTTCTAAGCGACTCTCTCTTTTTTCCCCCCTCTCTTGTCGTTCCTTTCCTTGCTTTATTAAAGCAACAAGGAACAGGGGAGGAAAAAAAAACGAGTAGTGCTCTCATTTTCCCTTTGAGTCCTTCCACTTTCCCTGGTGGAATCCCCAAGACATCATTAATGTCTCCCCTCTCTTTCATATCTCGACAGAAAGAGAGTGAAGTGACCGTCCCGCAGCTGGCTGCCTTCCTTCGCCGTCTTTCCCCCCCTCCGTCGAGGAGCGAGTGATTAATTTCCTTGTAAGGAGAGATACAGAGAGGGAGAGCGAGCAGGAGAGCTCTGTTTGAAAGGTGCTTTATTTGCATTAGCATTCATAATTACTTAATGACGAATCAGATATGGTTCATTGCGACTAAGTGCAGAAACAAGCTGTCGGAATCATGTATTTCAATTAGAATAACACTAAAACATGGTCCTCCATGACCGTCCAATATAAGGAGGACTTTATTTATTTAGCTGGGGAATTATTGTTGAGGGATGAGAAGGCCCTGTTTCATCCTTCGTCATCGCACTAGAAGACAATGTTCTAATTAAATGAGGAGTGTGAAGCACTGAAGTCCTATTAGGAACGTAAAAAATAATTAGAGGTGAAGGGAGTGGGTTACAAGACATATTTGGCAGTCAAGAAGTTAGGACACCTTTTGTCTCAGTATCCCAGCGGCATTTTTATATTTTATGGTATTTAACTTGATAATATATCTTTATGTATCCACCTTGTGTAAAACTGACTGTATTAATAGGCAAGGTTTGCCACATGATGGTATTATGATAGCATATATATAGACATTGTTAGTATTTAGAAATATAACAATTTGCTGGAAACCAGTAAAACTAATACTAAGAGGTTAATTTGTATGTGGCACTTATTCTTTGTTTGAAAAACCTTTTGTGCGTGTCTGTATTCCCTCAGCCCTATGTTCCCTCAGATCAGTACCTCCACCAATGAGGTAATGTTTTGCCCTGTAACAAAATGGGAAACCTTAACCCCTAAACCAGTTATGGAAGGACCAGCTCTGATGCTTAGGGAACATACAGTAGGGCTTAAGGAATGTGGACCTTAATTTGGGATGGAAAAAAATCATGAGGGAACATAGGGCTTCATTTAAATGCAATAAAATTGCAGGTGCTGAGGGAGCACATGGCTGAGGGGACAGAGGGCCTAATTTGGGATGGAAAAAGCTAACAAGGGAACATAGGCCCTCACTTAGATGAAAAATAAGGGTGCTGATGGAACATACGGCTGAGGGAACAAAGGGCCTAGTTTTTGAATAGAAAAAAAATGTTTATAGGTGCAGAGGGAACACAGGCCTGAGGGAGCATAGCGCTGAGGGAGCATAAGGCCTAGTTGAGAAAGGGAGCAAAAAACCTTGTGCTGAGGGAACAAGAGCTAGTTTACTTCTGGAAAAAAATCATAGTTGCTAATGAAACATAGGGCTAAGGGAACACAGGGCCTTATTTGGTATGTAAAAAAAGTTCATGAGGGAACATAGGGCTGAGGGAACATAGGGCCTCATTTGGAATGGAAAAAAAGTCATAGGTTCTGAGGGAACATGGCTGATGGAACATAGGGCCTCATTTGCGATAGAACAAACAGTTCATAAGGGAGCACAGACATCAGGAAACATAGGGCATAATTTTGAATGGAACAAAAAGTTCATTAGGAAACAGACTTAAGGGAGCATAGGGCCTTATGTGGTATGTGGAAAAAAAGAGAAAATGAGGGAACATAGGCCAGAGGAAATGTAGGGCCTAATGTGGGATAGCAAAAAAGTTCATGAGGTAATATAGGTTGAGAGAACATAGAGTCCCATTTGGAATGAAACAAAAAGGTCATAAGGGAACAAAGACTTAAGGGAACACAAGGCCTAATTTGGATGAAAATAATAATAACAATGTATAGGTGCTGAGGGGCCATAAGGTTAAGGGCACAAAGAGAGGTTAACTCTTACTGGTTGTGAGAAAATTAACTATATGTGTCTCAAATTATCAATGGATAGGATGGTTTAAAAAGCTGCCTCACACAAGTAATATTAATATTAAAAACATTAGCATTAAAAGCAGCAATGTTAGCTAAGACTCTTTCACCACACATACGTTTGCAATATTTTTTAACAACCATGAACATGAAGTTACTGGGTGAGTCCTTTTCCTCAACAGTTTCTGCAAAACTATCTACTGCCTTATTAAAATCCAGCCACAGCTCTAGCCTGAACATTAGATGCTTTTGGTAAAAAGTATGCACTCTGAGCTTACAGGGATCAAGAGGCTCTCCGCCATTCTTTTCTGTTTCTAACAATGTTGTATATACGCATCCCGCATGTATGTACCTTAGAAACCGTATGGTTGTAACCTTCTTTTTGCTGAATTTTCATCATAAAGATTAATGCCAGGCTCTATTCTGCAAAAAAAAACAAACAAACAAAAAAAACGGACTAAACTGGCTTTAGTTTGGTCTGCTACAGTACACCCCTGAACATAATAACTTAACTGGATGACATCTCTATAAAGGCCTAATCACTGAATCTTTGTCCCACTAGAAGATGGACTACAGCGAGTAAGCTTACTTTTAAAACAGGACCCCATTTCCGATAGTATCTTTAGGTGGATCCACAAAACTTGCAATACTTCAAAAAAGAACAAGGAAAAGTCCTTCCCAACAAAGTAACTTCTGTCTCCTATCACAGTGCGCTAAAAGTGCCACCTTAGCAATATCCCTTTTAATCAAGCCAAGCCACAATGGGAGACAGCAGGAAGCGTGTGTAAATAATGCATTAATAACCATCCCATCCACACTCCCGGAGGCAGCGCCGGCACGTAGGGAGTTTAAATATCTCTAAGGGATACCTTCATCTGAAAAGTGCTCAGCTCTCTGCTCTGAGCCTCTGCTGGAAAGAAAGGGAGGAAAAAAAATCCTCAAACTAATTGTGAGGAGTTCAATGGCAGTTCAACATGGAGTGCACTTTCCAAGGCCTCGGCAGAGAGCAATGGAGGATGGCCGATCATGTCCGCATCGCCCTCATTGACGGCTATTTTAGAGGGTGGCAACCTTTGGTGATGAGCTATTGACAATGGTTTTCAAACTTTTTCCCTCTTGATAGTGACATTAACAGAAAACACTGTTTTAACGCTGCTTCTCCTCGTGCAGATATATTTACTGCAATGTACTTTTTGTGCAGAGACTTCAGGAAAGACACTGAAGTCAGCATAACCTTGTCAGTTTCTTTATAATAACCTGGGGATTGATTTTAAAGATCATCAGTACAAGAATTCTCCACCCTTGGAGATGTGTAGATAAGATATATGCAACCTCAACCTTCTTTTGGTGTCTTTTATTTTCACCTTATACCCGTAGATATCTAGCCAAACTGTAAACACATTCACAAGTAGGCACCATGATGTCCTTCCCCCAAATAAGAGTCTAATTCAAAATTTGTGCATGCACTAATTTGTCATAGATGAAACAGAGATATCAACTTCTTCTTGGATGTGTGTGTAAATTTAACAAATGCTCATTTATCGAGTCCTCAAGTCAAATTTCACTCATACCCTTCCGTAAAAGGCCAGCAATTTTACACTATACAATTATACACTTTTCACAATGCAAAAATTATGTTTTGGAGGGCGTAATTGTTGGTTGGATTACCTTTACTGGCAACCTTTGTTTCTGTATCATTATTCTGCAAGAAATGCAAGGTTGTCAATCTGCCAACTACAATCTGAATAAATGTATCCAAAGACAAGATCAAAGGTCAACGTTGCAAAGTCCTATCTTTGGTCAGTAATGTGGGATTATGTTGGGTTGTGAACACTCATTCCTTACATTTACATTTTCTATGTCTGACCTGTAAAGCTAGGAACTTAAATATGAAAACATTGCAACTTTTAAAAACTAGAAGTAGCAGCAGAAGAAGAAGCAGTTGTTTGAAATACAATGTTGCATTTAACATCATTTTCATTTAGTCTGACTTTCTAAATTCACTCTGCTACAACAGCTTGGGTGAAAACTTTTTTTAACAAAATAAGTATTTCTGACAAAATTAATGAAAGGAAACTGACATGAGCTCTGTATGGCTGCTTCAATAGCATGACTGGTAACCATAGACTGTATAAAATAATGGACATAGCCACCGTGATGTCACCTATTGTGAAGTAAGAAGTGACCATATTTGACAAGAGTTTGGAGCTGATGAGTGAGTGATGGATCTAACTTGTAGACTTTGGTCACAGACAGCCTGTCACTCAAAGCCATCACACCCTTAATTGTGCATGACTTAAAGCCTTAATAAAATGAGAACAGGTGAGTTATATTAAACTTAAACCCCTATACAGTTGTCATGAAGAGTGATATCAGCTATAGAGACCAAAACTATTTTTAGCATAAGGCTGTAAACAGGTTTATTTTGCAGGCTGTTTTCATGCACTGTTTGTATGTTTAACTACAAAAGGTGGTGCACCATAATTTGTATATAGCCCACATAATCGGGAAGGCTGCAATCGTGTGACCAATGTGCTGACCAGAGTAGAGAAGCAAGGAGTATAAAGACCAAAAGTACATATAGGGAAACAGGTTGAGGTGGTGAATGGATCAATTAAAAACACATCTTTCCTCGAGGAGAGCCATGTTTCAGTTCCATGTGAAACCAAGTGAAGTTTAAGTTATTTTAACGTAAGCCATTACCATGTTTCTTTTGGCAGGAAAACAATGAAAGTTAAGGTAGTGGAAGTCTGAGTAGGGTGAGCGGGATGGTCCAACAACCACCAACTTTCACCTGGAAGGCTGGTGTTTGCTTCCTGTAAGCTTGTAAAGCCAAACCCTGTTCTTTTTTCCTAAACCCAACCATGTGCCTTTGTTGCCTACGGGTATAGGCCCGTTTCCATCGCAGGAACTTCGGGTTAATTTTACGGGGCCGGGGCCGTTGGCGCGTGTCTCAACTGCAGGAACCACCCCCGAAGGACAGAGTTCTGGAACTTTTACAGGGGCTAAACAAGTCCCTGCCTCGGAGTAGGTACTCAGAACGGCCCCGAGAAACTCCTGGCTGGGGCTTGGGGATTACTTGGTGCTTATTGGATATACTCAAGGCGGGATGTGACGTTTTGTAAATAACAACATGGTTATCGTAGATTAGCTGGGCTAACCGTTAGCTGTTAGCGGTGTCTGTAATAACTCTGGACACGGTCCATGAAAAAAATATTTTTTCCAGTGGATATCTTAGTTACAACATGATTGAGCTAGCAAAGCAGTTTTGTGTTGCTATGTGTGGTATTTATTCAGTTTTGGGAAATCACGATGTCTAGAAAGCATCAGCTGACAGGGACAGCTAAGCAACGCTAACATCAGGACGTCATCTGTTAAAAGCCTCCCGTTGTCAGATACGACATGAAACTACTCCAGTTAGCTCAATCATGTTGTAACTAAGACATCTGCTGGAAAAAATATTTTTTTCACGGACCGTGACCGGAGTTATTACAGACACCACTAACGGCTAACGGCGTCCCTACGCCCCTACGTCGCCCCTGTCAAAATGGTCGCGCAACGATTGCTCTGCTCTGCTCTCTCAGTGGAGACACGGTGGTTGAGAGGGCCGAGCGAAAGGACATTCCTGTAGAAGTTCCTGCCCCCCAAATAGTACCAGGAACTTCTTCAGTGGAAACGGGCCTTATGTTGGCAAAATGTAACCGTGTGTTTGTTGTTGAAGAAAAAAAAAGGTGAATTACGTTTATTTTGAAAGAGACAGTATGCAAACTGTACATTTTGAAAGGACACAATGCATGTAGCCAACATTTATATGTGGGGCAAAAATGGGCCCTATATGGGATTGACCACGGGTTCCATAATATCCCTATGCCAATTGCCCACATGTGTGGGTTTACCCTAGTGGGCCCCAGATAAGATGCCTATTTTGGGCCCATACCCACCTGGTACCCAGGTAGCCCTAGCATAACCCATGTGGGGCCCACTTGAGTAAAGCCACTCATGGGCAATTGGCATGGGGCCACTATGAAACAATCCATTAGTCAATCCATAGTGACTTGGTTTTGTAGCGAGCCTCAAGTGGCAGTTTGAGGAACTGTATTTTTTATCTTTTGCTCTTTCACATTAGCTTCATTAGGAAGCCGACTGATTGCTGCTTGGTGGTAATGTTGATGAGCAGGAATAAATACATAAAAGACTCTTACTGGAAGACATAATTATTTTATTTCATTTTATTATACTTATGCTTTTGATTTTGTATATGGTTAAAGGGCTAGATTTGGCTCATGGGCTGCCAACTGAATAGGTCTGCCATATAGTACCTACAAATCTGCTTTGATTACCTTAAGATAAAAAACACAATATTGTCAGTTTTGAAGAGTGATTGGTTAAAAGATAATATGTATGGTATACTCTCAATATGCAGAAACAGCTGTTTGGGCTCAATACGCTGTAAACAATATGCAAATTGGCTTTGTGAAATATGTATCTGCACCACTGTATTGGTTTAACTAATTAATATTTCACTGGATCCTCTATATTCGTCATACTGTGCATACCAAGCACACTTGTTTGGTGTTGAACCAAAGTCTGCTGGCCTTGCCTCTGCTCCAGGAGCCTTGATGAGAAGCCCAATCAATGTGTTGAAACCTCAACCAGTGCTACTTCTAATCCAATACTGTTTATGTCTGCTGCAGTCGATAGCCTGTAACCTTGGACATGGGTGCGGCTCTCGCCTCCACATCACCGCTGTCATCGTGCAGAAACCTCATAAGTGCGATTTTGCCTGGTTTTCATGTTTTCACCTCAGTTGAAAGAGCACAGGCTTTGCTGCGGGCTGGGAGAAATCTCAAACGTCCCGGGTTCATCGGGCGACGTCGAAAACACACTGTCATCACGCCTAAAACCAAGGCTGTTTCTCTGAGTTGCTGAAAAGTTGACATTTTAAAAGTACAAGGTTTTTACCCTACAGCGATGATATAGTATCCTGCTGTGGAAGCCTGGTGTGTGAATGAGAACATCTGGTCGGAGAGGGAGAGTGTGTGTGTGTGTTTGTGAACAGCTGCGTGTTCATGTACACAATGACACAAAACTCACTCAATCCCTGCCAAATCTTTGGTATATGAAACCCCCCCATACAAGTCCCCCCAGTGGTCCCATTCAACACGGGGTGCAGCGGGCGCCTCGGCTCGCCACCAACGGAGACCCTCTGCCAGTGTTAAGCCCTTTTAATGACTGGATTTCCCCCCGATTGCCAAGTTCCCGTGTAATTGCTTGATGGTCAGCCCGGTGCTGTGCCAGAGCCGGGAGGGGGGAAGCAGTGCTTGGCAGTCGGTTTGGTGTTGGCTTGGACAAGGGTGAGCAGAAATAGCTGCAGCGGAAGCTTTCCGAGTCACCGTTCGGACAGTTACAGCCCAGGGTTTTCACACTGAGAGGGACCGGAATGAAACAGCGCCTTGTAGTCAGAGAAAAGAGAGGATAATGGAGAGATTGTTTCTGTTTGCTGAACCCAATAAGGATTGCATTACCCCAAAAAGCATCACTTTACACACACACTGTGTTCCCCTCGCCTTCCTCCTCTCTTTCCCTTGCTGTTACAGAGCTTCCTTTTTCTGCAAAATCATTATTATTGTTCCTTTTAATCACCAGGGTTTTATCTCGTCTGCACTAATTTCTGATAATAAAATAGAAAACGCAGGTTAGCAGAATTATAATACACCCATTTTTGAGAACTGGGACAACCTACCCAAAAAAACCTTAAAATTATAACACTGAATTCAGATTCTGGAGTGAATGTCAACTAAAAGCGTAAAAGTAGTAAGCTATATCCTAAACACTCCTGTTGCACTTCCTGGTTTCCAAAATGGCAGAACTGTTGCTCAAGTACATTACACAAATTCATCAAATAATATTGCTTTCGGCTGTGTTTTTTTAAAAACCCACACCTGCCCATACCCGTAAAGCTCAGCACCAGAACTGACCCGTTACCCATCATTATGTCTAAGCCAAAGCCACACTCGCCCGGACCTGTTAATAAAAGTCCTGTGACCTGACCCACACCTGTGAATAAACACACACAGGCTACAGTCACTCACAGCTGGGTTCTCCGTTCTTGAATTAGAAATCCAGCAGAGGAAAAGTCTCTGTCACTCGCTGCGCTCGATACTCAGATGGCAAAAGACATTCCACGCAAACATTTTAGCATGCTCCTTCCACCACCATAAAACCTCAAAAGGATCCTTCTTGGGTGTCTTGAACTTGATGTAGGCTGCCACCTCATCCTCGGGCAAGGGAGTTTCATGGCTAGAGTCCTCCATGTATATATGTATATGGCAGGTTACCTCGTATCGCAGCTGTGCCTGGATTGTGCTACATGGTTGTGCTGCTGCCGTGGTCCTGCCAGATGCCTCCTGCTGCTGCTGTTATCATTAGTCATACTTCTACTGTTATTATACACATATGATTATTGTCACAAACATATACTATCATATATTAATACTTACAACATATTGTACCCCAATAGCTGTAATTATTATTATAATATTATTACTTAATGTTGTAAGCTGTCATTACCGTCTGTCCTGCATCTCTCTCTGTCTCTGTCTCTGTCTCTCTTTCTGTCTCATTGTGTCATATGGATTACTGTTAATTTATCATGTTGATTTGTTCTGTAAGACATCTATTGCACATCTGTCCGTCCTGGAAGAGGGATCCCTCCTCATTTGCTCTTCCTGAGGTTTCTACCGTGGTATATATGTGTGTATATATATATATATATATATATATACACACATATATATGTACATGTTTTTTGTACCCGACCTGGTGTAGGACTGGTGTCTTATCCATAACGACAACTCAACTCCGTAGCCCTTCTTAATTGAAAAGAAACAAGAATTCTGGTTTAAAAATTTGTATTTTGATTGGCATTAAGAGAACTCTTTGGAGCCAAAAATAAAATGACTGCTCACTAGGAAACTGTGAAATTAATCAATATATAACTTGTTGTCAACTCTGTAAGACATCAGCTGTCAACTGTCCAATATTACCTCTGACATCCATCATGTATGCTATTCAAAAAACAAAATAAAATCAATGGGAGGTTGGCCCATTACAAGGTTTAATAGTCAAGACTTTGATCTTTCAAAATATATTTTCCCAGCTAATTTGAAGAGTAAAAATCAAACACCCCCAGAAAATAAGGGTTTGTCCCAATTCTTCAGTATGAGTGGATAACTTAATAGAACAAAGCAAGAAAAGACATTTTTGAAATGGTGTTCAAGCACAAAAATCGACTTCACCAAGCATGGCAGCTGCCTTTGAGCACGTCAACGAGAAATCGCTGCCCTTTCAGCACATATCAGTGACCTTAAACCCACCACACTTAGCTGCCTTTTGTCTTAGCACACAAAGATATCCAGACTGTAGTTTTAAAAAAGAAAAAAACAAAACAAAGTAGATGTATGGTAATGCGCTGTCCGGCTGCACTGGCGCCGCCACTGTGGCAAACAAAACATTCTCTAAAAGACCCATAGAGGGGGAGAGGTAAGGAGATACATCAATCAATTAACAATTACCCCTGCTGCTAATCAGCTGTCCCCGGCCTGCGCCGGCCAGCCCTTTTGTAATCCCGTTGGCAGCATCAATTAAATTCTTAAGGTTAGTCTATTGAATTTTCCAGATAGTGGAAGATGGGGGTGGGGGGAGTTCGTGGGGAAGGACAAACTGTAGCCCAAACCTTCACCTCCTTTTCTTTCATCCTGCCCCTCCTCACATGTACTGTATGCGGATTCACTCGCATCTAACCAAGACAGACAGACCTGAACTCAAAGTAGAATTAATAGAATACAGCTGGGACAAAGAGTTAAAGAGGAGACAATAAGATATAATAGGAAAGGAAAGGCTAACAGTACATGATGGAGCAGGGCAGGAGAAGCCAGTAGAATACAATAAAGCATAATACAACAAGACAGAGCAGGACAATAGAATAGGAGAGGTGAAATTCTCAAGTGTAAAAAGCACCGTGGGCTGAAATAAAAGTGAACAGGGTGACGGTCTTGTAAGCTGAAGGGTAAGAGGGTGTGATTTAATGAAGTGAGGTAGTGAAGTGAGACCATGTAGGAGCAGTGCAGTACAGTATGTGGGTGTATTCCTATCATTGTGAGAACCGGTTAGAGGTTCAGACCTTGAAAAGTGAGAGTTTTGTGGAAAGTGAGGAGATTTTTTTGGCTGGTTTTCACATTTTTGGATCTTGTTTGCCACTTTATAATTTGCTGGTAAACCCAGAATATCCCATTTAGTAAGAAGACAGCAAAGTAAATATGGACATTATATACACATATGAAACATTTAAAGTCACCAGTTACTTGGGATGAGGGATGAATAAACAATGACCTGCACTGCAAATCAGAATTATCGTGGGAAAAAAAGTAGTCTTCTTCTTCCTCTTCTTCTTCTTCAATTCATGTGACACAGAATCTGAAACACTCTCCTAGGACATACATCACTTTGTACAAACCCCAGCTTTGAAGGTTAACCTTGGATTTTTATCATTCGGACAGCAATCTAAGCAATCAAATTTTACTATCAAAACGAATTCTTTGACAGGCCCTAAACAACATATATTACTCGTCTAACAGTCGCAGTTTTAAACATATCCTTAACATTATGAAGCTGTCGCAGTTCATTTCCAAAACTACCTGGTTAGGTTTAGAAAATACATCATGGTTTGGCATACTACAATAGTACTGTTGTCACTAACATAACATGTGACATACGTCGCTACCATAGCATGCTATATTCACTCGCACACTAGGCTATGTTGTTTTTAAAAGAAATCAACGTTGATTTTAGCATGTGAACACCATACCCCTGGGTGTCAGTCCTGTGCTTAATTGATTTATCCCCTCACCAAATCAATGGAACTGCTTGTATGATATCCTATGAATTTGTGCCCCATGAATGACATCACATCCTTAATGTACAGTTACGTAATTAGCGTAAAATTACGAAGGTTAGGTTTAAGCAATAAAAGTTGCTGTGGTTAGGTTTAGGAAAAGAAACATGGTGAGGACGTATGTTAAAATGACTCAAAGTCAGCTTTTTGTGACCCATCCACCACCCCAACCTGCCTCCTTACAAGCACTTTGGTCACGTGATCGCAGCCTTTCAAAATACGTGGGATATGTACAAATGTGGGCGTATTCCTTTGCTTTTGGGAAAACATCCAAAAAATTTGTAATCACAACCTGACCCTTTAGAGAATTATTTGATATATGTACAACATTGTGCACACTTTGTTTCTTTTTATGCTATTTGTTGTCACTTCCTCCTCTGATTCTGTAATAATCACTATAGCAGCCAGAAGGCGGTGCCTTTATAATAAACAAAAGCTTTGGTAATAATAAGCTGAATGCACAGTCGACCTATGTGGTCTTTTACGACAACACATTCTCTCTCTGACCTTGTTACACATCCCCATTTGGTCATGGACTTTTTACATCCAAATATGACATGCAAGGTACCCTGGGTGCGTTGGTTGTTGATGTTCTGGGATGTCGTGTCAACTTCTGCTTGTTAGATGCATTGTCTCTTTTCAAAATACACTTCTGTTTTCACAGGAAGTGTACAGTTTGCATAAAGTCTCTTTCAAAATAAATGCACTACACCAGTACAACGTCACAGAGGAAAATACAAAATTTAATAGTGTGTGGACAGATTTGTTTGCTTTAACCGCCAATGTTGCAATGTTAAACCACCAAATAATCATAAATAGCACACTGCAGAGGAGCCATCTTGTGGTAAAACATATTTTAAAATGCTTATTTAGACCTATTTTTAGTATTGATAGGCACAAGCAGTGTTACCACAAGGCTTAAATATCTTTAGTGGCTCCAGGCAGATTTTTTTGGATTGTTTTTTGGACAAAAATGGGTCTTGTGATAGTTAAGGTTGCTGACCCCTGGTTTAAGCACCAAATAAACATTTGGTCATGGTTAGGAAAAGATCATGTTAGGACTTAAAAATCCAGTTTTCTTGGTAAAAAAAAAAAAAACAACTGCTTGACGTGGCACTATCCCTGATGGAAAAACAGTGATAGGTTGCTAAACCACCTTGGTAGGTGTCTTGCCCAGGTGACGCCATTCACCATACTCTCAAAGTCCTCACAATAATAGAAGCACAGACATGTGTGTGTGTGTCTCCTTTAGCAAAGTCAGCACAAATACACAGAAACTTACGTGGAGCAAACAAAAGGTGGAGAAGAATCTTTGATCTGTCCATAATGACCTGTAGAGAAAACAGGAATCACATCATTATGTTCAAACAATCTTCCCTCCATACACATTTGCTGACCATTCTAATTACCCATCGCCTGATCAATACATTATTTAATCTTCTTCCCAGTAACACAAAGCTTGCTGTTTATTGCTTGCTACCTCAAAAAGCGATTTGTAATTTAAACCAGGATGCATGTGAACCTGATAGGATTGGCATTGCAGCCGTGCTCGAGGATGCTGACGGCACTCTGCTGTCCTCAAGTGAAACTTTAACTGGCTAATCCTCGGCAGCCTCTACCGCTCGCTGAATTGCTGCTGGCTGCCATTGAATCGGACAGATGTGATAGAGGAAGTGATGAATTCTGCCTCAGAATTAGATATCTAACATTTGGGGAAAATTTTCACTAAAGACCAAGTGTAAATCTATTAAGAAAGGAAGATTAAGATGAGGTGGATGATTAAGTTGTTGACTAGAAATCAGTTAAACCTGCAACCTCTACATCATGGCGAAACATCATCATTTTGGGTAGTGATTTTCTTTCCCAATCAACCAAAGGATTTTACTTAATTCTACTTACTGTACAAATTGAGTCATTTTCTTTAATTCTTGTTGCATGTCGTTCCAACCTGGTCTCACTTCAAAGACGTTGAAATCCTGTAAAAACTGAAGTGTATTTTGAAAACAGACATTGCATATTACAGGCTGAAGTTGATACAGTGTCCCAGAACATCAACAACCAACACACTTGGGGCACCTTGCATGTCGCATCTCGACATGGAAAATCCATGACCAAACGTCGATACACTATGTGGCAGGGTTGGAGTGAGAATGTGTTGGTCATTCCCCTTCCTCTCTCCCCTTGTTTCCTGTCTGCCTTCATACTCTGCAATAACAGCCAAATACCCAAAATAAATTAGTATATTTTCAGAAAAGAATCTTACAGAAAAGTTTACTTTATGGCACGTTTAAGTAAAAGTAAAATTTGTGTCAAATTTGTGTACAAGTGACTTCCTAATTGGACAAAAGAACAGCAGCTGGATAAGTCTATATGGTCACCATTTGGACTAAGTGTTCCCAGCCTGGGGGTCAGGACCGCCCCAGAAGTTTGCGATATGCCGGAATAAATGTTGGCATTGTATGTTTCTGCAAATCATGGGTATGTCACATTTTACATTTCATATGTATAATATTGCTCAGATAACATTTATATGTATATGTTTCTCATCAGAAGGAGGAGGGAATGGTGGACGGTGTGCAGCGTATCCTCATACAGGGTGTCTACAGATATCAGACAGTTAAATCTAATGCTTTTTAAGACCAGCTCAACACAACCTTTAACCAAATTTAGGTCAGATTTTTGGACAAATCATGTTTTAGTTAAAGTTAAGCATCCCAGGTAAGCATTGCAGGCAAGTAGTATATACTGTACAGTATGTGGTCTTAGGCAGAGGTAATATTATGTAGGAATATGGTTATCAGAGTGAGTTAAGTCAATCTACATTTTGCTAACAGTTAAGAGCAAGTATGAAATAAAATGACAGTATTAGCTTTTTTTAAAAAGATTATTAGAAACTAGTCCATACCCATTGGTAGCTTTATCACCTTCTACCAATGCCAATCCCAATGGGGCACAGCAATCGGTCGCATTTTAGCCATTTTTAAGCATTTTTCTGTTGTTATAGCGCCACCCAGTTGCCAATTAGAGTTCAATTTCTCCAGTCACCTTGAGGCGTCCTGTTCTACATATCTACCAAGTTTAGTAAAAATCGATATGGTGGTTAGGCCTAGATAAGAAATTAGCTCTCTAGTGCCCCCATTTAATTTGATCAGGTCAATAATGGAGGGGTCCCCTCAGATTATGTGTGGTCATATGCCTACAAAGTTGCGTGGTGATCGGTGAAACCCTTGAGATGTTATACATCTTTATGTGATGAGACATGCCCTCCACAATATTCATTGCCATATAGAAGCTCAGTTTTAGTAAGTTTTCCAATTTTTGCCAAGAGGGAACTTTAGATATTGGTCCCTAGATTATGTTCACCCAGTTTCATGCAGATCGGTCAAACTTCCTAGGAAGATCGATTTTAAGTGTTTTTCAAAAAAATCAAAATGGTGGAAAATCTGTTTTACCAGAAGTTATGGTTCTGAAGCACATTTGTTCCTCATGAGGAGAGGCATCTCTGTGCAAAGTTTCATGTCTCTACGACATATGGGGCATGAGATATGCCCATTCAAAGTTTGCAATTTCAATCGGTTGCTATAGCGCCCCCCTTTGGCCAATTGATGTAATATTGCTTCATTCCCATCCTCCCATGACCCTCTACCACTGTGCCAAATTTCACATGGATTGACCAAGTCAGTGAGGAGAAAAACATGGAACAGAGACACAGACAGACACACCCACAGACACAGTTTTCGTCATTATATAGTAAGATGTAGATTTTACATAGAAAGATTTCACTCATTTTCACAAAAAGAAATTTAAGAAATGGATAAATTAAATAAGTTTTGAATGACTGTCGTAGTTAAGACCTCACAAATTCAAACTTAAGACTATTTAATGACTTGAAGACGTTATTGTTGTAACACTGAATTTAAGATATTTTTAAGGACCTCTAGACACCCTGTCATAGAACAGTTGGTATGACATCCTACAAATATCACACCCCAGAAATGACATTACCTTCTTAAGGTACAGTTCTGTAATTAATGTAACATTACTCTAAGTTCACTCAAAGTTTACACGATTCCGAATATGCGAGTCCATCCCACCACCCCTGCTTCCTCTTTTACATGATCGCAGCCCTTCAAAATACTTGGGATATAAACAAATTTTGGTGCTTTGTTAACCATAGAAAAAATGTTTAAACAGTTCATCAGAACAGCCAAACACAAAAGCGAGACACCTGCCACCTGCAAACAGCAGCAGACCACTTTTTGAGACCAACAAAAGCAGAAACTCTTTAACAACAGTTAACAGACATGTCCATAGAGTAGATTTTTTTGGGGGGATGCAGGGAAAACATGTTACTCAATATCTAGATCATGTGCACCTGTCCTCCCGAGTAAAAACATGAAAGCAGCAGAGGACCTATATTTGTCAAAATTAAAGACATTTACGGCACAAATTGATCCAGAAATGGCCCAAATTGGTACATAATGCAAGAAATTATGTTCTTAATGCTGAAAAATTTTCTTGCAGATGACCCCCAAACTCCTTGTGTCCAACAGCGTTTGTAGAAACAAAATTTCTAGCCCCATTTGGAGTAAACAAACTGAGTATTTTAAGCCAAAACACAATGTTTTCCCAACCACAATCAAGTAGCTCTGTGCCTAAACCTTACCACATGTGAACCACAGTGTTGTCACAACATTAAACTACAAACCGAAACATAAAGAAACATATGAAACATACAAATGTAACATTTCTGTGGGTTACAAAAATGTACAATGTCAGTATTTATTCTAGCAATTGGGTTGTGTGAACAGGATGGGAAAGAAGAAATGCATGTTTCTACTACTGAAAATCTGGTGTTCTGAGTGCATTTTTCTTGCGAATTACGGGATCATTTGACCTCTTCAGGCCTCGGAAAAACATGGAAATTGAACCATTTGTTTGAACTGGTTATCACAGGAAGACATATCTAACCTAGGTAAAGGGGTTCCAGGTAGCCATAGCTTTTTTAAGGTGTCAGAAAATTTAATGGTTTGGGGGGGTTTTAGTTCAAAATAGATGTTTGTTGTCGTTTGCATCTCAACATTTAAGTCAGCATGATTGTCATTCTTCATCAGATCTACCTCTGTGCTTTTGTCATTATCTCAAGATACCTGACAGGAAATAAATGTGTTCTTGAGGCAGTACTCTCCATGAAGTCAGGTCTTTAAAAACAAAGAAACTCCAGGTCAGTCTGGGTGAAGAAAAAAGCAGAGGGAGCTCGCTGTGTAGGTATTCAAACACTCCGACTGTACTGTAGCTACTGTGATGAAAGACTCCACCAAAACAAAAGCAGAGGGTGCGTGTTCCTTCTGCAACATCTCCCCATCACGCGCCCTCCATCAGCGCGTCTGGCTGCGCGTCGGAGCGTGAACGGGCAGATTTTCCGGTAGCGCAAGCCTGAGATGGGCTCCTGCGTCTCGGTGAGCTCGTTTCGCCGGGCCTCCCGCCGAGTCCCCCTACTGCCGCTGCACAGACACGAGACTCTGCAGCCCCAGGACACAGTCACCACGGGGGGAAGAGGGGGTAGAAACAGAGGGAGGGAAGGAAGAGAGATGGAGGGTGGGTGAAGAAAGGGATGGAGGGAAAAAGATGCATGAAGGGTAGGGGCAGATAATGAGAGGTAGAGAAGATGAAGGGACGGAGACGAGGGGTGGGGGGACTAGAAAGAGGTAAACAGAAAGCAAGTCGACAAACGCGGAGAGAGACGGAGGGGGGGAAGAAAGAGAAGGAGAGAATGATTGCTCGCGGCTCATTTCTCCACACATGAGCCCATCTGTACGGCGCCCAGGGTGGGACGGCACCACTGCTCTGTCTGAAATGACTGAGCGAGCCAAAGACACCCCAGCACCGCAGGAAGCCAAATGCAATCCCATGAATCCCGGGCTCGCCTATTATTCTGCAGAAAGCCCTTTTAAAGTGCCATTTTTTCTCGCTGATGGTGCCTTGTTGATTTACTTTCGGTTCCATCATGACTTAAGTTGACCGTAATGTGTTTGAGAGACATTCATGGTTGAATATCATGTCTGGGAATATTTTGGCCTTGCATGTTTTATATATATATAAATACGTATATGTGTGTATACATATATACACAGAATTTCTCTCTCGCTTCCTGGTTCCATCAACATAGCAGCACCACGGGGGTAAAAAAGGAGAAATTGACTGGCAGAGAGCAAGAAATGGTGTTTGCAGTGAGCATCTTGTGGTATTGTAATATTTACTGTTAGCACCTCAGGCTACATGATACGCTCCACTGTCACCATCAAACAAGCAGCTCTCTGAAGGAGGGAGCACATCTGTTGTCACCCCTCCAACCCCCTCCCTTTCCTATCTCTGGAGTGAGAAAAAAAAATTAGAGTAAGAAGAGAGAAAAGCAAAGGAACAGAACCCCTGAGTAACAAAATACACAACTTTGTGACCCCGTTCTCTTCTTACTCACACACACACCTTTCCTCTTCCTGTGACCATGGCTTAGGATGCAGCCGATTCAAATTGATCATCCCTCTGACCAATAATTCATTGTGATGGAGCAGACGTGGTGTGTGCATGGCGAGTGCTGGCCGCGCAATGGTACCTGCATACTAAACAGCCCCGCCGGCCAATCGCACTGCCGCGATCCCCGTCAGGTGACCCGCTGTTTATCCTCTGATAAATGGCAGGTCAAGCCGGGTGGCGCTCACCGCCACATCCCTCAGAGCCATGTCACCCGCACTCCCGACCACTCATCAAACCCCCTCGCTCCCTTTCCTCAAACCCCTCCCGATCCCCTCCACCCCTTAAACCCCTTCTGCAATCACCACCACCCCCCCAAACACCACCACCACAAACCCCCCCCCCGACCCCCCCCCCCGTATTTGCCCCGCATGCATCCATTATTCTCCACGCTCGCTGCACCGTCAGCACAGTCATGATTGCTGACTTCTCCTTCCACTGCCAGCCTCCACTTTGAA
Source organism: Epinephelus fuscoguttatus (assembly GCF_011397635.1). Classification (NCBI taxonomy): domain Eukaryota; kingdom Metazoa; phylum Chordata; class Actinopteri; order Perciformes; family Serranidae; genus Epinephelus; species Epinephelus fuscoguttatus. The sequence goes on from NC_064775.1 coordinate 19,954,187, forward strand.
CACAATTAACTTAGTAATTGCATTTGTTTTAGGAGTATGGGAGTGATTATCAAAGCCACCTATGATCCTCCAAGCATACACACTCGCTGCCTTGCCTGTCTGTTGATGGGCGCTTGTGCAGGCGAGACCACGGGGGGTGGGGGGGTTGGGGTGGGGGGGTACACAGATAGGGCTGGGAGCACTTCAAAGCAAACCTCGCTTCCTTGCTCAACCTCATATACCTTATTAGAATCCCCTGATTGCCAAACCCCTCTGTTGCTTTTGTTTATCTGTTTGTTTCTTGGGCGGCCAAGCCACCGAGGCTTTTGAAAATCCGGAGGGGTCATTTTCAGCACAGCTGCCACTAACAATGCAAAATGCAAGGAGAGACTGAGCAGTGGGGAAATAACATTCACCTACACTGCAGAGTTTTGATTTGAATTTGAAGAGGCTGATGTGAAAATGTGTGTTTAGGGTGAAGTGTTTTGCTTTTAAGTCCATCTTCTGTCACAATCAAAGGAAGGAATGGTCTGTACGTTGCAGTGGATATAAATTGAAGGTATAGTTAAAGTAGTTTGGATACTATAAATTGGTCCCAGGCGAAAAAATCTCCATCTTTTTAAGCTTGTTTATGTAAAATAGGTGAAATAATCTTTTCAGCTCCTTCCACTTGCAAATCAAATTGTTTCAGAATTTGTTTAGTGTATAAGAACCAGTATCTCAGAAGCACATTTGGCACCCTAGACAGTCCCTCGAAAGATACGTCCCAACCAGGAGAAAAGAATTGTAAAGGAACTACAGATATACTACAGACCGACACAAAACCACAAAAATATGCATAACAACTAAAAAGACAAAAAAAACAACCACAAAGAGAAAGAAAACGACTACAAACTACAAAAGAGAAAGTAAGAGAACTGCAAATTATTCTTATAAGACAGAAGATTACCTAAAAGTGACACGAAACCACAAAAACATGTAGGCTATAACAACTACAAAGAGACGCAAAATGACCAAAAGGGACATAACATTATCTCAAAGAGATACAAAATGACCTTACAGAGACACAGAATGACTTCAAAGACACACAAAACCACCACAAGGAGACACAAAATTACTACAAAGAGACGTAAAACAACCACACAGAGATACAAAACAATTAAAAGGCGACAAAAATGACCTCAAAGAGACACAAAACAACCACAAAGAGTCACAAAATTACCTCAAGGAACCACCAAATTACCCCACAAGACACAGAATTGCCAAAAAGACACACAAAACAACAAAAAAGACATATTACAACGACAAAGAAACACAAAACAACCACAAGGAGACATAAAGCAAATACAAAGACACAGAAAACCACCACAAAGAGGCACAAAATGACTACAAAGATATACAAAACAACCACACAAAGATGCAAAATGACAAAAACGTGACAAAATAAATTACCTCGAAGAGACACAATATGATTAAAAGAGACGCAAAACTACAAATGATGCTTAAAGTCTACAAAGACACACAAAACCAACAGAAAGGTGAGGCCCTTTGCATATCTGTGCCCAGGGGTCCATTGTCTCATAGTCCACCCCTGACAATAAGAGAATATGGTGTGTGCAAATTTGCAAAGTGATTTACTTTTCTTATGTTTCTTAAAAATGAGACTTAGGGAGGCAACAAAAGACAAAAATGCAGTGGTAATATTTTTTTAGAATGGCGAAAGAGTCATATTTTCATATCGGCCAAGATGCCTTTTAAAAATGATCCAATTGAATCACAAAATAGGGTCATGAACTCCCCATCAAAGTCTTCAACAATGCATCCGTTTGCTTCAATCATTTCCTTTCACAGTGTGAAAACTGAAAACTTTCACCATTCAGCCGTGAACATCCCTTTCCATTGAAATACTGCAACCCTGCATTATGAGTCCAAACACAAGCTTGTGTGATGTCCCCGCATTATTACACTATACACAAAATACTCTATTCTGGCTGCATTTTGTGGATCCTTCTTACGACATTGACTTTGAATAAAAGACCAGTATTGCAGCCCTTTTTTAATTGAAATGCAAACTACATCAACGGCCAGGCCGCGGAATTGGCAATACTCTCCTGGCGGCGTGATAAAGGCTTTTTTGCTGTTTCTGTGGCTATCGACTTGGTCATGTGTGTAATTGCCTAAAGCGTTTCTGAAACCTCCGATGCACCAATGTAAATATTAAAGAGAGCGCTCGGCTTAATAAAATGCTGTTCAAACAATATGGGGCCCAAGTTATCTCCGCCTGTCCATTTTTCAGCGGGGCCCGGGAGTCGAGGGGTTCTGCACTGGAGATGGGGTCAGTATCAAGATGAGACCTGCTCCTTCATAAGAGCCAGCGAGAACGGAGGGGAGTGAGGCGACAACCGATTAAATGAATCTACTAAAGAGTGAATAGGGCTGAGGTGAGAAAAAGGAAGTGAAAATAGGAGATATTATAGCCACTGGAAACTGCGATGAAGGAAAAAAGGACGAGGAGGAGGAGGAAGGAGGAAGGAGGGAGGGGAGTGATGGATCAGACAGATTCTCTAATGGTATTGATCCTGGCCAAGGCCACGGTGGAGATGAAGGCCTCCCTGCCCAGATACCCTGCTGTCACCTTGACCTTGGGCCAATCCCTGACTTCTGACCCCATGACCCCTCCAGCCTTGCCTCCACTGACCTCCCACCCCCTTCCCTGCTGGTCCTCACAGCCGCCGTGCCACAAATGAGAATTGACTTTTCTGCTGCGTGCAAGGTGGAAATACGGGTTAAAGTGTGTCAATAATGTTTCACAAGAACAATTTCTCCGGCAGGTTTTGTGGACGGCGTAGTGTTTTGACATTTGGATACCGCAGCGTGTCCTGAGAGGCAGTTGAAGGGAGTTGCGAGGCCACTAACTGCCTTTAGCTATTGATCCGTCGGTTAAATTGCATGCACACAGAGCAAGCGGAGAGCATTGAGAGTCAGCCGCTAGGGCGATGCACACTCGGCTCACGATAGCCACCATCTAATGGTAATTGCTTTCGATCTCTCCCCACAGACACACGATTTACAGCGGCTCTTCTCCTGAATGGGTGACACCAAATATTTAGTGTGTGTGTGTGTGTGTGTGTGTGTGTGTGTGTGTGTGTGGGCATGGGAGGAAAAATGTATCACAGTTTGTTCTCACGCTCAGGTAGCCGAGGAACTGTACCAGAAAGAACGAAAAAGAAGAGTTCATTGACATCGGGAGGAAGGGGGAAAAAAAAGAACAACGGTTGTACAAACATGATAGTTGATCATCTCTAAAATGGACACTTGGCTTTCTCCTCACCCTGCACTTCATCACTGTGTCGCCGCTGAATGGTGTTTAGGGAGCGGAGGGAGGGGGTGGGCGATGCTTCTCCCGCGGCCCCCAGGTGATTACACTGAATGGATTACAGCGGGAAATGGCTGTCCTTCTTTCAAACTGCCAGGTGGCGTCCATTTTTCTCCTGGCCTCATTGTTCAGCTCTGTGTACAGGACAGATTTAGACGGCCCAATAAAGTCCCATCTTTAGACGAGACAGCTTGATGCAGCACCTTCTGATCTGAATGGGGATACAGTAGATCAACTGCCTCGGCGAGCGCAAAGACAAAGGTAGAGCCTGAAATGTTGTCCTGCGCTCGTGCACGCTTGGAAATCCTCCATAAGCCGTTAAAACTGACCCGCTGGACATTTTCCAAACTAATCAATCTTGTGCCCATTCGCTCGTCCCTCAACTTTTTTTTTTTCCCTCTGCTCATCTCTTTCCCTTGTTACAAACAGCCGAGTTCATTAGCTGGTATTTGCATCAGTCCATTCCCTACGGAGCGGGGAGCTGTTTGTATCCCTTGTAGCCTGCTACCTGCCAATGCTAATCCTGTTTACAGTAGCACTAAAACACAACTTAGTGGGCCATCCATTCCAAACATTCTTTCCACCTGTCAATAGGTTTAACACGTCTACCAAATTTACGCCAGAGTCATCGCACAGGATTATGTAAGCCATTTGTACCACTTATCCCACCATTTGCTCGCTGTTAACAAACAAATCACTGCAGATGAGTTGTGTTTCCAAGTACTTTTAAAAGTAAACGCTCTTAAAGGGACAGTTCATCTCAAATTTAAAATATATATTTTCCCTCTTTCCTGTAGTGCTATATATCAATTGTTTTGGCGTGAGTTACCGAGTGTTGGAGATATCAGCTGTAGAGATGTCTGCCTCCTCTCCAATACAGCGTAACTACATGTAGATGGCACTCTGCTTCAAAGCATAGAAAAATAAATGAATTTGAAAAACTCAACAGTAATGTCTTCATGTTTCTAGAAATCACGACCAGCAGTTTCATGAAGGAACTATTTTCTTTGTACCGAAATACAACTGCCAAATGTATCGCTGCGCAGGAAGCGTGCATCTGTTCATAAACGAGAGTTCCTGTAGATCCTTAATTTTAAAGGCATTAAATTCATCCATCAAAAAAGGGCTTTTAAACCTTCTTAAATTAATTTTTCAAAAGTCTTAAAAATGTTTTTTTTCTGATATTGCATTTTAAGAGATCATACACATGGTGCGTTTTTTGTGCCCTAAAATCCATTGTTTTCAGTGTAGATGCGTTCAAATGCCAGTCCGATGTCGTCAAGGCACACACACATTCCCGAGCACCTATTTCTCATAGCGTGACAGCTGCACCCTGAGATAAACACAGTTAAACTTTTGGAATGCTGCAGTGCACACCGCATGTCATGTGATGAGGAAAGACCAATCACAGCTGGCAGATATCTTTTCCTTCATATGAAGAAGAAGTTAATCATTTTAGTGCAGAGCTTTACATCTGTCCCACGGACAATATTTTTGGCATAATTCACACTTAAAAAACAGCACCTGGAAGAAGAATAGCTCCGAAATCAGATTGCTGCTAAGTCGGCTATGATACAGTGCTGGTTATGACCCTTAGCAACCTTAGACACAACCTGCCTCCAGGTGGTTAAAGACATGCCATGTGTACAGCTCCTAAAATGTCAAATAATTAGTAAGATCTATTTTTCTTAAATAATCTACCAAATGCCTCTCGCATTAACGTCACACAGATCAGGTTTGTGGAACCACCAACATGCTAAATGTCACTCTACTCTGGACGACATGGGGAAGCTTTACTCTAACAAAAATCAGCTATTTAAGCAGGATTTCATGGCATTGCTGAATTTGGTAAAAGACGATGTATACAAGGCTGGGTGTTCTTTTGCAAAAACTGTTTTTTTGAAATCTCGTCAGGATTTAAGGAAGTTAAATCCCATCATGAGAAACACAAAATCGCCAAGAAACTCACCAACAAACGCTAGGTATTTCCTACTTTTGTTCTCTCCTCATCTGCCACACATTTTGGTGATTTTAAAACTGGTCTTAAATTCTATCTAAGTGGCATTTTAAAAGTCTTTAATCTAACTTGCCTTAAGCAGTAGGAAGCTTACATTAACAGCACCTCCTCGGCTGAGCTATACAACGTACTCTCATAGAACGGTTTACATGATGTCCTACAAATTTGCACCCCACAAATGATGTTATGTCATTAATGTACAGTTACATTATTAATGTAAAGTTATGGAGATTAGGTTTAGGCACTAAAAGGTACTGTAATTAGGTTTAGGAAAAGAAACATGGTGAGAACATACCTTAAAATGACTCAACGTTCACTCAAAGTCCAAACATGCGACTCCAGGGGAAAGTCCCAGGCAAAAGTCTACTTTTTTTGGTGACCCATCCACTACCCCAACCTCAATCGATCACTCAAAATCATTCAATGGGCTAAAAGAATACCAATAAATTGATGGAAAAAAAGTTGGTGGCACGGTGGTGTGGTGGTTAGCACTGTCGCCTCACAGCAAGGGGTTGCTGGTTCGATCCCAGGTGTGGGAGCTCTGCTGTGTGGAGTTTTCTTTCTTTTTTTTTTTTTTCTTTTTATTCACTTTATTAATCCCCCTGAGGGGAAATTCAATGTTTTCACTCTTGCTTGTCAATTACACACAGGTCTGAAAGACACACACATGCACACACAGGACCTATACATGCACAAAGTGGAGAGATCTCAGAGTGAGGGGGCTACCCTTTGGTCAGGTGCCCCGAGTGGCTGGGGGGTTCGGTGCCTTGCTCAAGGGCACCTTGGCAGTGCCCAGGAGGTGGCACCTCTCCAGCCACCAGTCCACGCTCCAAATTTGGTCCGGACGGGGACTCGAACAGGCGACCCTCCGGTTCCCAACCCAAGTCCCTATGGACTGAGCTACTGCATGTTCTCCCCGTGTCAGTGTGGGTTCTCTCTGGGTACTCCAGCTTCCTCCCACAGTCCAAAGACATGCAGATTGGGGTCTAGGTTAATTGATAACTCTAATTGTCCGTAGGTGTGAATGAGAGCGTGAATGGTTGTTTGTCTCTATGTGTCAGCCCTGCAATAGTCTGGCGACCTGTCCGGGGTGAACCCTGCCTCTCGCCCAACAACAATAATAGTAAAATATAGAAAATCATGTCTGTCAATTAACCAAAGCAGGAACACTGTGAAACAACCATATCATCTAGCAAACACTTGTCACAGCCTAATGACACATAACTGTCTAATTTAAATATGTCTTCTAACTTCTCCTCCCTTCTTCAACCCTGCCTCCTTATAAGCTTCCTTGTTTGATACCATCAGTGCATTGGTCACTTGATCGCAGCCTTTTAAAATGCATGAGATATGAAAGACTTTGGATGCATTGCTTTTCGTTTAAAAGAAAAAATTGTGAGACCAGCCTGAGCTGTAAGTTAGCTTGCTCAGTGGTGCTAGGTGAGCTAGCAGTAGATGCACGTTTCCTTCTGCATGGTGAAGCAGTTTGCAGGTGTGGTTCGGTCAAAAGAAAATGGTTCTTACGTGAAACTGCTTGCACCAAGGTCTGTGGATTATCCTGAGTAACCACATCATGACTTCTGGAAAGAGACATTGCTATTGAGTTTTTTTAAATGTTCTTTTTTTGTGCGTTGGGCACCACAAGCCGAGTGCCATTTAGTGCCATTATACTGAAGAGGAGGCAGGCATCTCCCCAGCCTTTGTGTCCACCACTCAGCAACTCACACAGAAACAGTCTAGATTGATGAATAGCTCTACAGGTAAGAGGAAAATACGGGTTGTGGTGGTTTAAAAGCCCCAGAAATGTATTATTATTAAAAATAGGGTCCCACATAAAGAAAGAAATTCTGTCATATTTAGAACATTTTCTTTATTTAATGAGTGATTTGTATGTTTTTGTTTTAATCTCTTTGTGCTTTTCCTACTGGTTTTGGATGGGTGGGGCCTAGTTGAGAAAAGGTGATGTCACAAATCTCCCTGTGCCAATCAGTATGTAGTAACAATTGAATCTGATGACAGTTGGCGGGTTGTTTGGTCACTGTCAATCTCTTTGTGTTTTCACTTTGATAGATTCTTATTTATAAAAACTGCTTATTATATTTGATCTTACTGAGATTTTCAGGGGCATCAACAAATCAGCAAACAGGTTTTCACCCAGCAACAACAAAATAATGAGCCCGACAATTAGTCAGCTGCCCAGAGGGGGTTGCTTGTTATCCATCATCCTTTAAAATTTATGGCAGCTTTGGAAGAACATTTAAAAAAATAAATAAATAAAATAAAATAAAAACCTCAGTACTGCGTTTAATTTAAATGTATTTCTTCTGTATATTGTTTGACTGCAGCAGAGGTTGCATAATATGGATGTAGCCCTCTGTGCTGTCACTGGTTTCACGAGGACCTGATGTGTCCTAAATCTTTGATTCACTCAAAGCTGATGTTAAAATGGATTCCTGGAAGTTTTCCAATGCTGTTTTGTTCCTCGCCTTTGTTACTGTTCGAGTATTGTGTATGATAGAGGGACCGCTGGGACTGTTTGTCACGCTGATCCTCTTATACCGCCTCTATCCCTTTGTTTAAAGCAACAATTAAAACTGTTAAGCCACCGACTGTTGTATTTTTTCCCTCTAAGAGCATTTTTTCATCACTTCAAAGAGTTTAAGAGCCTTGATAAAAATACCATATTCTGAACAGCACTCATTTTTATCTGAACAAATAATGTCACTTTATATTATAAGCAGGGGGAGAGGAGTGCTGTAGGTAGATAGGTGCACATGAAATGTTATTGCCTTTATTTAATATCTAGACTGCACACAGTAATGTCCTGCTCCATATACAACCCAATTACCACAATAATTGAGGTATGAATGCTTAGGTTTAGGCACAAAACCCACTTGGTTAGGGTTAAAAAATTAATGTTTGGGCTTTACATACCCGGTTTTGGGGACACAATCCTTGCTGAAAACACAACAATGTCTCAGTAAAGAAGAACAGCTTTTTGTGGCAGTATATTGGCAGTATATTGGCAGAAAATGCAGCGGTAGCTCGGTATAATATATATGTGCTTTTGGTGGCACTATCCCCACAGTGACAGAACAATTACTGTCTAAATGCTGCTGTAAACACAGTGACAGTGGCTTAAAAACACCCACATTTGGTAACTAAAAAGCCATTGGAAATACAGCGACAGGTTGAGTAAAACACTCACATGTGATAGCTTTGATAAAAAAATGGAAACACAGCAATGGGTTGCTTAAAAATACCCACGATTACTGTCTAAAAAGCCATCTGAAACACAGCAACAGGGCTAAAAGACATCAAAGATTGCTGGCTAAAAAGCTGCTGGAAACAGCGACTGGTTGCTAAAAATCACCCATGATTGGTGACTAAAAAGCCACAGGAAACACAGTGACAGGTTGGTAAAAAACACTGCCGTTCTGCTGCTAAAAATCCACTGGAAACACAGAGATGGGTTGCTAAAAATCACCCACATTTGGTGACCAAAAAGCTGCAGGCTAAAAAGCCATTTGAAACACAGCAATGAGTTGCTGAAAAACACCCATGATTGTTTGCTAAAATGCTGCTGGAAACACAACGAAAGGTTGCTCAAAAATACCAACAATTGTTGGCTAAAAAGCCATTTGTAACGTGAGTTGCTAAAAAACGACTAAATTACTAAATATCTGCAGGAAATACAGTGACAGGTCGCTAAAAACAGTCATGTTTTGTGGCTAAAAAAATGCTGGAAACACATTGATGAGTTGCTCAAAAATATCAACAGTTGTTGACTGAAAGGCTCCTGGAAACACAGCGACAGGTGGCTAAAAACACCCAAGACTGTTGGCTAAAAAGCTGCCGGAAACACAACGAAAAATCGCTCAAAAATACAGATAATTGTTGGCTAAAAGGACATTTGTAACACATCAGTGAGTTGCTAAAAAACACCAGTGTTTGATGACTAAATATCCGCAGGAAATACAGTGACAGGTCGCTAAAAACACTCATGTTTTGTGGCTAAAACATGCTGGAAACACATTGATGGGTTGCTAAAAAATACAAACGATTGTTCGCTGAAAGGCTGCTGGAAACAGCAACAGGTTACCAAAAACACTCATGTTTTGTGACTAAACATCCTCTGGAAACACAGTGAGAATTCACTAACAAACAACTGATTTTGTTGTTTAGTGGTCTCAAACAGTGGTCTGCATGAAACATATTTGTGGTTTGCAAAAACGTACAAAGCCAACATTTTCTTCTGGCCACTGGGCTGAGAAAATGACTTGACTTAAATGGCCAGAATTGTTTGTCACATGCTTTTGTTTACAACTCAGTCAGTTATGAAATAAATACAAAGTTTCCTACAGTTGTGGTTTCTAATGGCTCCCTCAGCTTGTGGGATTGTTCCAACTATCCAGTGATATCTCCCTCATAATGAAGTCATTTTCATTTTTTTTGGAGTATCCTTGGCCTTGCTCCAGGTTCCCTCAGATGGCGACCAGATGTCGAGATGTATCTCTAAAGACTCCCGACACTTCAACATTTAATTTTTACGGGGTTCTTCTCTCAACATGTGAATCTGTCATTCACACATGAGGGGAGAAAAGCATCAAATCAGTTTTAAGCTTATGTGTTTGGTTTTGTTTTTTCTCCTCCTCTGCGAAAAACCTCTTTAGACTTGAAAAATATTGATCTGCATCCATGAATCTTTTGAATGAGAGGGCCTGATTGTTGGCAAAACATTTAAACATGCAATTTGGTGGTATCTGCCTCTCTCATTAAGCCACTGCACAAGGCTGAATTTAAAGCAATGACAAGTAAGTGGCGAGTGTAAACAGGCAGGATTTGCTTGCCAGCAGAGAGGAGTGTGTTAGTAAGAGGTCTAGGGAGCAAGAAATAGTCTTGAAATATTTATGGGTTTTGACTTGGATCCCTCCCCGAGGATCGAGCATTGAAAACTTGCAATCTGTGGATCGCCAAAGGCAAACTGACGCAGAGGTCAAGCCTATAGGTTTTTCTTTACATGAAAACAACTCGTAAAAGGGAAAAAGACAGAGCAAGGGGAGAGAATAATATATTCTGCACCCGGGAGCAGGATTTTAGCTTGAGAGGGTTATGGATTTTTTTCTTCTCCTTCCCAGTTTTTTGTTGTTACAGACATCTCCCCTCATTTTCCCGGGATCAAAAATCCATTTTGGATCATCCATTCAATATTAAATCTGGCAGGTACTTGTATACACAACAAACTCAATTTGCCGAGGCAATGTTGAGATCTTTCATGGATGTGTCAATGACAGACAACAAGGATCCTCTCTTTCATTTTTAATATGACGGCAACAGGTCGAGTGACATCTAGTTGTGAGGCACTGAGGGGGACGGACGGAGCTTTTTATTAACATTGCTGGACGTTTTCCTGCCTGCCATGCAGATATCATATGAATATTGAAAGCGCTATTCATGCCATATCATCTATGAAATGGGGACGTTATCACACATTCTTCTAAAAGACACTCAAATCCATTTCAAAACAGAGACCACTCACTGAACCGCCACCCATGACTCCCACCAAAACAGAGAGGGGTCGGCTTCTCATTTCCTCATGGTTACCCAGGCAATGAGGCCAGGAAATTGGACAGTAGGAGGCATCCTCTCAATGTACCATATGACATGCCTCAAATCCCTCTAAAGGAGTCCTTTAGAGAAGCCACAAGTATGCCTGATTACTTTTGCCATCTTTATTTCAGCTTCTCCCTCCAATCTGAAATATCACCATTTCCATGGAAAGCAATTATTTTTCATTCCAGTTACACTGTCTTGCAATTGTCCATTCAGTGCGTGGTGTAATCTCCTGAAATGAGGCGAGACTTTGCGTCCCGCAGTCTCGAGTGCTCTCCTGCAATATTCGGACAGCCCCGAATTGCCCGTTATGTGGCTCCAAACACAACACATGAAGTAATTACGAGGCAACAATTACCCAGGCGAGGCCAGACATAATCGATAGGCCATCAGACAGACGGGTCAGGGGCCAAATGTCAGGGGTCAAAGTTCAGCCCCTCTCTAACTCTGTGTGTATATGTGTATGCATTGCGGGTTGTGTTTTTGTCCTCTGGAGGAAGAGGATGCTGATTCATAACTAGCAGGGGGATGGACAGTGAGGTGGAGTCCAGCTGTAGCTCCGTGATCTATTCTTCTGGAGGCGCTGAGTATTGATTAGAATCTACCATATTATTGTAGCCCTAAGGAGAGGCAATCCAAACAGCTGGGATAACACTCGAGGTCCCTCCTCCAACACACCTGGGGAATGATACAGTGAAACTGATAACATCACGTGTAGAATATGCATCCATTCTCTGAGGTGGCCTGAATTTGTGCTACAAAAAATCTTAAACAAGTCACTGAGTTTAGCATTAAGGATTGAAAACTAGTCTTTAATGACACAGGGATGTAAACAGTTTCTAGTGTCCAATAACACCATCAGAGAAAATAGCTTTAAGCTGTAATTATAATTTGCTGAAACTGCCACTTTATTCACACTAAATGAGCGGCACAGTGCATTGGTTGTTGATGTTCTGGGGCACCGTGTCAAGTTCAGCCTGTGACATACATTGTCAGTTTTCAAAAAAACACTCTTTCAAAATAAACGCACTAATTTTACAACACCTCAAATTGACCTTTTTTTTTTTTTCCTTCAACAACAAACGCATGTGGTTGGTTTTAGGACAAAAGAGCTGGGTTTGGCTTTCCATTCAAATGGGAGGCAAACACCAACCTGTCTGATGCCAGAAGTCACTGACCAAGCGCCGGTCTTTGATGACTTTAGAGTGAGACTGGGTTGAACTGAGACAGATAATCTAAAAAAAGCAGTGTTGTTGAAACATACTCTTAGACACATCTTTTTTACCATTGCTTGTGTTCAAGAGCAATATGCACAGCAGCAGCGAGTAGGCTGGAATTCACTTGGTGTGGACTTTTCTGGCACAAAATGTCTAAATCAGTGGTGTCAAACATACAGCCCAGGGGCCAGAACCGGTCAGCCAAAGGGTCCAGTCCTGCTCACTGGATAACATTGCACTCCTGATATTGATGCACATGTGAAAGCTAAGAGGTATCAGGTTTTAACAGTGAGTAGATACTTCATGTAAAATGCTGCCTCAGAGGTTTTTCCACCCTGACAGAATACAGCTCTTTAAAATAACAATGAATACTTACTGTGGTGATTTGTAAAGATATTGAACATTATGCAAAATATTGTCAACCAGCAGCTTCCGTATAAAAGAATCTGTACCATACTTCTATCTTAAAACAATATGAGTGGAACCCTGCTGCTGAGGCACTGACAAAACAGTTGTGGTCTGATGATCATTTGTTCTGTAGGTGGATGAATGTTTTCAGAATTGACTTATAGGTTATTAGTAATGCTTTTACTGGTCCGGCCCACTGGAGATCAAAGTGTGATGTTTGTGTCCGCTGAACTAAAATGAGTTTGACACACGTGGTCTAACGGTCATTTGTGGTGCATTTCAACCCTGTTTGGTTTTTGGTTAACAAATACATGCTTGGATCTAAGGACTTATTGCTTCACTAAAATATCCCTTTGATTTAGATTTTCAAAATTTCAGCTGGAATAATGTTCTTTAGTTCTTACCTTTGGTGCATTTCCATCCATGTTGCTGTGTATCAGCTGTTGATTATGACATCTTTACCCACTAGTGATGATGGTGGTTTTAAAGTAAAACTGAAGACAAAACAGCAACAGTATTATTTGGATAGCAGAGCATGTCCTTATTTTTTGTGAAACCTACTTAAAGGTAAGATCATATGTTACATGCTTTGCTGTTGTTGTGAGCAGTTTGGTGTGAAATGTGAAGCTGGTGCTGTAGGTTTTGGAGCCATCTGTGGAAACTGAGGCCTTGCAGTAGGCACATTATAGATCAGTGGTTCCCAACTGGTCCATCCACAGAGTCCAGATTTCTCTTTAGTCATTAGTTTGAGGTCCGATTTTTTTACGAACTTGACAAGTTTGCGAGTCAGTTGTGGTCCACTCAGAATGGGTCTGCAATACAGTTTTGGACCGTGACCCACCAGTTGGGAACCACTGTTTTAGCTCGGTCTGCAGGAGTGGTCAGTTTGTATTTCTGTTTTTATTTTTGACCACATCATCTCTTGATTTGCTTGATATGATGCCTGCATTGCTGTCACACTATGGCATCAAGGAAATTGTGCCCTTTGGCCTCCCAGCAATCATCAGTGATGGTCTGATTTCCTTCAATGGTTTTAAGGATCATCTTGCTAGATCTTTTGTCGTGTGAGACAGTGTTGTAGTACTCCCAGCTTTTTCAAGGTCTCAGTGTCGTCTCCAAATTGACTGCATTTGAACTTATCACAGTCTCAGACAAAGACAACTTGGGATTTCATTATAAGACTGGTCAAGATCACAACTGTGGAGATACCACAAAACCGCCTGTGCAAAACATTAGTGTTGAATAAAGATGGCTGAGGTGATTTTCTCCTTACTGTTTGTATTTGTTTGATCATGGAAAACAAAGGAAAATCCCCACACATAAAATTCACCTCTGCAATGCCTTTGATTGTTTTATCAAGATATATCTCATGGTACATACACAACTATTCTACGTGAATGGAGAGACATCTTCATTTGTTTTCTGTAGGTGTTTTTATAGAATGTGGATCTTTACATCGATTTGAGAAGTGCTGATGGTTTGCATGTTCCACATTTTATGGTTCTACAGTGTGGGACTGGTCTGGTCTTGTCTGTGCCTGGTTGTGGTCATGATTTGGTCAAGGTTTAAGTGGTTTCAGGGGCGCCCAGTAGCTCACTTGGTAGAGCAGGCACCCCATGTACAGAGGCTGTGTTCTTGCTGCAGCTGCTGGGGGTTCAATTCCAACCCCCTTTTCACACTCATACTGTCCTATCGATTAAAGACAATAGGCCCTAAAATATCTTTGCAAAAAGATATAGGTGGTCTTGATTACAACACTGGTGTGTGGTATGTTGAGAGTGTTTTTTACGTTCCTCAGTCTGCTTGGAAGTTGATCCTGGCTGCACTGATTTAGAATAAAACAATAGTAAACATGTTCAGTATTTACAACATGACATTTTGTCATGAGGGGGGAACCCTGAGGCTCGCCAGCAATCCTGCAAGTGTTGGATAGTTTTAATGCAATGTCAAATGAGGTTCAGCTATCACATATAAACGTTTGGTCATGGACCTTCCAAGTCCAGATACAATGTGAAAGGTACCCTGGGTGCGTTGGTTGTTGACGTTCTGGGACGTAGTGTGAGGTTATACCTGTTATATGCATTGTCTGTTTTCAAAATACACTTCAGTTATCACAGGAAATTTATCGTTTACAAACAGCCTCTTTAAAATAAATGCATTACGTTGGTATTTTTATTGTCAGATTGAGTCTGAATTTTTTTCAGCAGCTTTATTTGCAATATTTAAAGGACAAGCATTTTGACAGGAACCAAAGATGCACACATTCAACAACATGTAACACCCTTTAACTTGCACTTGTTCTGGAATTAAGATTCATATTTAGTTTAGGATTAGCCAGTGCACAAATGAGTGCTTCAGTCTCACCTTATTGAAATGTGGGAACTTGTATCTTCATTTTGATGGCAGCTGATGACGTGCTGTTTTGGGCAAACTGTTGCTTTCTACACACTTGTAGAGTGTGGGCTGGAATTTGCATTTCAGCAGGAATAAAAAGTCTGTTTGGTGATCATATCTTAAAAAATTTGCAAGAAAACACATGAAAATGAAGCAAGATCACCTTTAATAGTGAAAGATGTACTGAGAGACTCAACACTTTAGTCCAAGTTGTGAATTTCCCAGTGAGAGATGCTGACACTGTGTCCAATCAAACAGCCCTGGTCAGGTGACATCAAACTGCATCGGCAACAGAGCAGCAAGCGGCTGGACCAAATGATCCAGAACCCTCTGTTGTAAAGTGGAAGGCCTGTGATGCACAGGAGGAAGAGGCACAGTCCATCATCAGCCTCCTCCTGTGTGAGACCAACCCCCCCTCTACTCTCATCCCTCCCTCCCTCCCTCCTCTTCCTCCCCTCTCTAGCAGGGATGTATCCATGAAATATGTGCAACTTCCCGTTGAAATTAGAGGGCCCTGAACCATGAAAGGCACCACAGGTATTGGCTGTAGCAGCAGCCCCACTACACGGCCAGCCTCAGTGTTGTAAAGCTCCAACGGCAGAAAGACACACGAGCACTCGTCTGTAACATATTAAAACCAAGGGAAATAAATTACCCCGGTGCTCTGATGAATTATGAGTTGTGTCTCAGGAGCTGGAAACGCTCGGAAGTCTTCTTTGGAATATGGTGAGCATCACCTGATTTTCTGTCTCTCTGGATTCCTTCAAATCCTGGTTAATTACTACTTTGAGTTTAACAGCATGAGTTCTCAATGAACAATGCCTTAACAACAATAAAAATGTAAAGTATTTTTTTTCTTTTATTTCCCTGCACTTAAAATGCAGGAAGATAAAAAAAATCTATAAAAAAAACTTCTGGACTTCAGTGGGGCCAAACATATGCAGAAAGTAAGGGGGACACAATAAAAAGGTGGATCCCAGGGTCCACCCTTCAGTGTCCAAAACTTTTTGACTCACCCATTGATACCAAGAGGACTGCCAGATTTTGCCCCAGCTAAAATATAAAAGTGCCTCCTTGTGTCACATAAATTTGTTTTTGTACATTTTATTGAGAAAATAACTAACAAAAAACAAATAATAAACAAAAAGAAGAGGCAACATGTGAAGCACAACAATTTAATATAATTGGTGACCCTGCAAACTCTGAATCCATCGCAATGGTTCAGCATATTTACTTATATATAAACGGAAGTCCCCCCAAATCAAACCGGAATGCCAAAAAATCTGGGGTCTGCCCCAAGAGGCTGTATCGCCGTCTGCTAGAAGTCAGACGCTGAATACAGCCGATGGGTTCCGAGAATGCTGCCACCTTAACTTTCGTTGTCCTGCTGTTTTTCCCCCTCATGCTGCCGGGCACTGCAAAACAATGCCACGTATCATGCCGACATGAAAGGACAGCTTTTTTCATTGGCCACTGACCAAGTGCCAGATTTCAAAGAGTGAGACCGGGTGGGGTGGAGAGCTCTCTGAGATTTACTCACCAAAATAGAAAATTGACTTCCATTTGTCACTTGACCCTGCCTTGCTCAGGAAAATAACTATAATTTCAATCCCATTTTCTGCATTTCTACATACATTTAGACTCTATGGTGACCAAAATCGGAGAAATAGGTAAGTTGGTCGTCATTAAATTCTGCCAGAATAGTACTAAATATGCTAAAAATGCTACACTACAAATGACAACAAAATCAGCAGCTCAGTTCACATTGTCAGTCAAGATCTGACACTGGCCAACACTGGCTTCAGATAGGGCCATTCATGTTTTCGCATCGGCCACTGTAGTTAGCAGCCCCTCTGTGATGAGCCAAACAGTTTTGACGAAAGCACTTGTCAGATTTTTAAAATAGGGGGCAAAAACAGGATTTTGAAAAGAGGGGGGGATCCCCAGTGAAAATTAGACCTCAGGATCTTGAAAACCCAGGTGATTTTGCAAACGAACAGAAGTTGCTTTTAGTGCCATGTGTCAAAATCAAGCAATACAATTTGTAAAGCTTCATTAATGAGACGAAGCATCTCAAGGAGCCAAATTTACAGAACTGAGAACCACTCCTGAGCTCCCACAAGAGTCAACAGGAGTGCTGAGCAACGAGGCTGCAGCTTTAAATTAATATGAAATGAGAGTTTTTCTTCCCTCTTGAAAAGCACTATTGATTAATATTTTGGTGGATGCTACTTTTAAAGTTTTGCTCAGTCATAGCCAGAAAGTGCATGTGGTAAACCATGCACCATGCTCTCTGCTAGTTGTTATTTACACCTCTTGCTTTGACACTATTTATAGCAATAGGAAATATACTGACATTTTGAGGGTAATTTGGATGTGGAGTACAAATACTGCTTGGCAGCAAGCTTCGTCACACATCCATGTTTACACATCTGCAGTCAGTCTATATGTTTCTGTTCTGTAAATCAATATGAGTTCTGTGATAGATCCAGATTCCCCTCTCTGAATCATCACTGCTCAACGGCTTGTAGAACAATGCAAAGCAATGCTGTTATTAACTCACAACAGGAAATCTGCTGGAGGAGAAATCCATAAGAGAGTAATGAGTTTAGGGCACTGGCAACAGAGTAAATATTTGTGGAGTTAATAAATCCAATCCAGTGTCCGATTCAATTAAGAGGGAACCTTATTGCAGCCTGGCCTGCTTATTGACTGGTACAGTGCAGCTTGGCACATCTTCATCAAGAAACAAAAGATTGTGCACCACTTGTTCGAAAAGTTTAGTCTGGATCAGAATGATTCAGATTTTAAAATCCCATGTTTTGCTATCCAAGATCTGAAAAACAATTTTACCTTTGTGTCATTTTGTTAAAGCAACTTTGAACTGGATCACCATGATCCAGATACAAACTTTTCAAGATTAACAAATCCAGATAACCAGAGCTTTTAAATGGAACTACACATCACAATGTAGACCACTGGCTCTGTAAAGAAGAACAGCTAATATAGCCAATGTGGGTTCACTTTAAAGGTCCAGTGTGTAGGATTTAGGAGGATATATTGGCAGAAATGGAATACGGTATAATTAGTATGTTTTCTTTAGTGTTTAAATACCTAAATATAAGAATCGTTTTGTTTTTGTTTACTTTAGAATGTGTCGTTTGTATCTACATAGGCAGTGGGTCCTCATCTATGGAGTCAATCAATCAATTCAATCAATTTTATTTATAAAGCCCAATATCACAAATCACAATTTGCCTCACAGGGCTTTACAGCATACGACATCCCTCTGTCCTTAAGACCCTCACAGCGGATAAGGAAAAACTCCCCAAAAAATTCCCTTTAACGGGGAAAAAAAAACGGTAGAAACCTCAGGAAGAGCAACTGAGGAGGGATCCCTCTTCCAGGACGGACAGACGTGCAATAGATGTCGTACAGAACAGATCAGCATAATAAATTAACAGTAATCCATATGACACAATGAGACAGAGAGAGAGAGAGAGAGAGAGAGAGAGAGAGAGAGAGAGATGCAGGTAATGACAGTAGCTTACAACAACATTAATGAAAGTAATAATATTATAGTTATAGTTCTGGCTACTGCGGTACAATATGTTGAAAGTATGTATTAATACCTGGCAGTATACATGTGTGACAATAATCATATGTGTATAATAACAGAAGAAGTATGACTAATGACTAATGACTAATGATGGCAGCAGCAGCAGGAGGCATCTGGCGGGACCACGGCAGCAGCACAACCACACACGTCACGCTGTCCAGGCACCGCTGTGATATGAGTTAATCTGAGAGACAGTGGAGCACAAAGGCTCCGGAGAAGAAGCCGAGTTAGTGACATACAGAATGGCCGAGTTAGCAAGATGCAGTAATAGAATACGAGAGAGAGAGAGAGAGAGAGAGAGAGAGAGAGAGAGAGAGAGAGAGAGAGAAGGAGAGAAGGGGCCCGGTGTATTATAGGGGGGTCCTCCGGCAGACTAGGCCTAAGTCAGCCTAGCTAAGGGCTGGTACAGGGCAAGCCTGAGCCAGCCCTAACTATAAGCTTTATCAAAGAGGAAAGTCTTAAATCTAGTCTTAAATGTAGAGACGGTGTCTGCCTCCCGGACCGTAACAGGAAGATGATTCCACAGGAGAGGAGCCTGATAGCTAAAGGCTCTGGCTCCTGATCTACTTTTGGAGACTTTAGGGACCACGAGTAACCCTGCATTCTCAGAGCGCAGTGTTCTGGTGGGATAATAAGGCACTATGAGCTCTCTAAGATATGACGGAGCTTGACCATTTAGAGCTTTATAAGTTAACAGTAGGATTTTAAATTCAATTCTGGATTTTACAGGGAGTCTGCTGTGTTGCATTGCCATGTTTCTACAGTAGCCCAGAATAGACAAACCAAACACTGGCAGTACATGGCACCATTCACGTTTTTGTGTCAGCAGCTCTCTGCATCAAGGGCATTGGAAAAACACTGATTTTTGAATCTGCTTTATTTAGTGTCATTACTGATCTAAACAACCTGGTCTAACTCAGAAGTCACTGAAAACCGATGCTTGAGCAGTGACTTGTGAAAAGCCCTAGTAGGGTGGGCAGGAAGGGTAGTAGATGGGTCTTACAACACCAACTTTCACCCAGGAGTCCAGCGATTGCTTCCCGTTTGAATATAAAGGCAAACCCAGTTCTTTTGTGTAAATCCAACCACAGCAATTCATTTTTCATGTTTTGCGACACAGACCTAATTCCAAGCAGAAATTGAGCTCTTAGGATTAACTGTTCTTGCTGCATTTCACCTTTTTCTAAAAACCCCACTTACAAACCTCACAGGATATTTGATATTGAGATTTAAAATGACTTTAGGATGTCTTTCATTTTTGTGCATGAGAAACACTCCTCATATCACTTTTGCTTTTTAGAAGGGAAAAACGTTGAAGCTCAATATCTCAAAACCACTCAGAACGCTGATGGAAACTCATCAAAAACATTTAGTGTTATTTATTTGAAATTAAAGCATGAATGACTTTTTTGGCATCTTTATAAGACTAAAATCAAGTTTTGTATATTTGACCAATTTCAATTTTTTTTTAGCACATTTTGTTCCTGAAATTCCGCCTGAATCCATCATTCTGCTAGGATCAGGACAAACCAGATTTTTTGGATCAAGGGTATCCAAAACCTATGTAAAATTTTTGACCAACACCAGAGCAAAACCTAAACTGGATTACATGATTTAATTTGATTTCAGGAAACAGTTGCATAAAATACCTTATGTTTTCTCATTAAGTATGACACTAAAGACTTAATTTTTCTTAAATTGAAGGACTTAAAGACGATGCACAAAATCCCTTATAGGTTTCCTTAGTTAATTAAAACTGTGAAGGCATTTACTGCACTGAAAGATTTCACAATGGTAAAATACTACAGTTTCCATGACAACCATTTGTTTGCTTGTACTCAAGCTTGCAATACCTAAAGTCTTTTGTCCAATGGCTTAACTAACTTTAAGGGAATCCTTAAATATAGGACCAAGATAAGGAGAAAACCTTAAAAACGTAAGTCAACATTTTAAGGAAACCTGAAGGAGAAGACATCTTTTG
Source organism: Epinephelus fuscoguttatus (assembly GCF_011397635.1). Lineage (NCBI taxonomy): Eukaryota > Metazoa > Chordata > Actinopteri > Perciformes > Serranidae > Epinephelus > Epinephelus fuscoguttatus. The sequence goes on from NC_064775.1 coordinate 19,974,791, forward strand.
TGCAACTGATTTTATTTTGAGAAAGCCTTAACATGGACTTTAAGGAAACAACCCCTGTTTTGTTTTATTTCATTTTTTTTTTCTTCTTAAGATTGAGTTTTATTAAGTTTTAAGATTAGAACCAGTCCTGTCAGATTACTTCTGAACAACTGGGCTCTGAACATTGGGAGCATACAGCTTTCCAGAATGATCCATATATTTGAGGGCACCTCTGACAGGTCGGACATCCATCTCTTCAGCATTTAAAGGTGAACAACTTTATCTTGGGCCACTTTAAAGAACATCACCTCCGTGCAATCTTCGAAGATTGATACTGTCAGAAGTGAAACATTGTTGAGCCACATGACTGATGGGCCGCTCACGGGAAAAGTGGAGAGCTTGATGAGATATTAATCAGGCGGCGGCGGGAGGGGTGGAGCAGCGTCGTTTGCGCACGGGTCCTAAATGCGAAGATGTGATGGAGACGTTGGAGATCTGAGGTGTCTTTGGTGAGGCGGAGCTTGTTGGAGGGGAATAATGAATCGCTCCATTAGCATATTGTCACTGGTTGTCTTGTTTACTCCGAGGTGTTTGCCAAGCAGCTCTCCCCAAGGAGAAACGGGCGCTTCACAGTAACTTCTGGAGTAAACAGTGATATGCTAATGCACATGCAAATACACACACACGTGCCCACACACACATACTGTACGCTCACAGGCGGCAAACACACAATAAACTTTGCTTTTAACAACCTGTGACGGGGCGATGGCTCATGTTCTTTGTCAATATTTATTGCAAAGAGGGAGGATGGGAGGGCTCAACATGGAAATGTAAGGCCTCATACTTCTCATCTAATGCTGCTTGTTGTGTGGAATCAAAGGGTACAAAACAGCCAAGTTTACCCACAGCAAACATCCAAGCTGTGCCTTCAGATGCCTGCATTATCCGCACAGGCAAAACAATCCAGCACAACAGTGTTTCTGAAGCTATTTTCATTGACGTTTTCATCACTGCTCATGACCCGTACATGCCTGTATCATCATTTACTGGTGATTACACTTATATGTGTAAAAGGGGCTGGGATCTTCAGGATCAGGCGCAGCCTTGTCACTTCATTCTGTCTTTTTTTTTCCTCCCCACCTTTCTCTTTCTCCGCCATCTCTTTGTCTGTCTATATCCCTCTCCCTCCTAAACTCTCCGTCGGCGCTCACTCGGGCTCTCGTAATTGCTGGTAGTCTGCTTAACAGTCACAATGCCTTACTGTAATCAAAGAACTGACAAAAGACCTCTTTCATTTCACTGTCTGCCTCTGTGTACAGTATAATAAGCTTCCATCTTGCTCACATGTCGAGAAGCCAAGGACCCCAGTGCCGTAATTTTGCATTGAATGAGATGAAGGTGATCAAAGTCCGCATAGTCTTTTTGATTCTCTAGAATAGCCAGGCCCTCCCTCTGCTATGCCTTTTGAACATCTTAAGATTCCTCCGGAAAAAAAAAAGGAGGACAAAAAAAAAAATGCTATTCCTGCATTCTTCTTGTAGATATTCCCACTGCACTCCTGCCTGGGAAGCTGGCTGGAAGCTGGGAAACTTTGAAGGAAAGTAAAGGACAAGCAGCTTTTGGCAAAACGAAACCCAGACTTTGTCTCTACATCTGTTACAGTGCAGTATGTACAGCAGCAGTGAGAGGGACTGAAGAAACTTTTAAGGGTTGAGGACTTTATATATTTTATTCATTTTTTTATTTTTTGTGCATAACGTCAAGGTTTAGTTTTGGTTTTAATGTTTAAACATTAAAACATTTTCATTATGATTTATTTTATGATTCTAAGACTTTTTGTGTGCCTGGCAGAGTTGACAAACTTCAAGTCTTCAACTGCAAAAGTGCAATTTAAGAAACAATTAAATCACTGGGAGGTTTAGTCAGACTTCAACCAGGTTTCACTCTGAAGTTGTCAAAAACCAGTGCTTGGCCAGTGACTCCTGGCGTCGGACACCAACCAAAAAAAGCTGTACTTTCACATCGGCCTGATACATAGCCAGTCACTGTTATTGTTTAACAGTGCCCGGTGGCATCGGGAAAATACGCCTGGACAAGTATTAAAGTTAAGGCAGCAGAAGTCCAAGTGGGGCAGTAGGAAGGGGTGATGGATGGGTCCAACAACCACCTATGTTCACCTGGGAGGCCAGTGATTGCTTCCTGTGAGATTGTAAAGTCAAACCCTGTTTTTTTTCCCTAAACCCAGCCCAGTGCTTTTGTTGCCTAAACTCAATGAAGAGAAAGAGACCTAATGAAAACTGTACATTTCCTGTGAAAACTGACGTGTATTTTGATAATATACAATGCATGTAACAGGCAGAACTTGACATGGCGTTCCAGAATGTCAACAACCCCAGGGTACGTTGCGCATCATATCTTGACGTGGAAAGTCCATAACCTAACATCGATATGTGACGAGGTCGGAGTGAGAATGTGTTGTGAAATTTGATCTTTTCAAATTTATTTTCCCAGCATTAATAAAGGGTAAAAATTCTCAAAAATGATTGTTAACAAATACCAGCCCATTCTTACTCCCAACTAGTCAAATACAGCCACTTTGTCAATGATTTTTGCATCAGATACCAACTCAGAGAGGCACCTTTCGCAGTCGTATTATATGCACCAGCGGCAGCTACTTCAATATAAAGCGTGAGAAAGTCCATATAGGGCAGGTGGGAGTGGAGGTGGATGGGTCAAACAAACACTGGACTTTCACCCGAGAGCCCGCTGTCCTTTTGCCATGTGAAACCAAAAGTCAGCGGAGTAGTGTTGCCAGTATGTGTAGCATTCTACACTACTGACATATGTCAGGTGATAGGATTGTATTAGTAAGAACTAGGGATGCACAATATGTTTTATTTCTCCAATATCCGATATTGGTGATATGCAGATATGTAACAACTCATTTGACCAATTACTGATACCAATATAGATTTTTCCTTTTTTTTCTCCACCTAATTTTAGTGATCATCAAGTCTCTTCATCACCACGCAACTTTGTAGGCATATGACCACACATAATCTGAGGGGACCCCTCCATTATTGACCCCATCAAATAAAATGGGGGCGCTAGAGAGCTAATTTCTCATCTAGGCCTAACCACCATATTGATTTTTACTAAACTTGGTAGATATGTAGAACAGGACGCCTCAAGGTGACTGGAGAAATTGAACTCTAATTGGCAACTGGGTGGCGCTATAACAACAGAAAAATGCTTAAAAATGGCTAAAATGAGACCGATCGCTGTGGCTCCCTCTGTGGCTGAATGTTTTTTTTTTTTTTGTTTGTTTTTTTTTGTATAACTAAGTCATGGTATGGTATGCTGTACATAATCACAGACACTGTCAGTGTGTCATTCTGTCAGTGCGCCCCACTTTTAAGTCACTACAACATTTAGACACTTTGGGCTCTAGTTTCATGGCACGGCGCAGGGTGGCGCAGGGTGGCGAACCCCGCGCAGAGCTAGTTTCGAGCAGCGCAACCAGAGGCGCACTCAGTTTGGTAGTTTGGCAAACCGAGGTGCGCGGAGATGGGTGTGGCGGCGCAGCAGGGGGAGGTGTCGACAGATCCAGCTTGGCGCAGTGACAGTTTCGTGCCAAAAAGCTTTGCCGAAGGTGCGCTAAAAGCTCGCCAGCTCAAACCAGGTCTACTGTCAGCGCAGGGGGAGCGCAGCCAGTGTAAGTGGAAGTTTGGCTGACTGGCGGACAGTGCGCACACGTCACCAAAACCTCACAGGCAGGTTTCCAGAATGTCAGGGACATTAACGATGCAATAAATACCCAAAAAACACTATTCAATGCAACTATCTGCAATCAGTACATAAATGTATCTCTAGATCGACTGTCCCATCACATCTGATGTCAGATCAAAGGGGATTGGCACCGTTTGGCACGTTTGGCACGCGTAATGGAAACCCAACCTGATTTGATTAACACAGCTGCAGACTAATGAGTTCACATCCCTCTCAGCCAACCACAAACAGCCACAGCATCAGATAGGGAGTATATATTCAGCATCTGTCAAGTTTGGCTGTCTGACGCTGCTGCTCTCTTCTGCCATGGCGAATTGAGTAAACTCTCATTACGCCTTCGCGTGGCGCATTTAAGGGCAAGGAGAGGGGCTCATTTGATTGGTGTGATGTATGTAAAACCCACTCCACGCCTTCTCTCCTCCCTCTTTCCAACTTGCACAGGTAGGAGGGACAAAATCCACCTGGCCACACCCAGTTGGCGAAGCGCAGGTGCACTGCGCCCCCGCCTCGCCCGGTCTGTGAAACGAGAGCCCTTTAACTATCTGTCTTTCAATGTGCCACCTCAACTACTAATGTACAGTTTTAGCCCACTAACTATCCCACTATTGGCAATGGTACTACTGTACTTTCAATAAAGCAATCATACTATCAAATTCGCAAAAACTCTGTCTGAATACATTGCTCTTCTTAATGGGTTCAGTTGACTATTTAATCTGCAATTTCCTATGATCTGTATCCCAAACACACACCATGTGAAACTGTACGTGGGCAACTGTGCACTCAATGGGTATGGACTAGTTTTCTTCAATTCTACAGTTGTATAATATGTTATGATTTTTACTTTCCAATAGTTTTTGTATAATATTTCTTAGTAGTAATTTTCTTCTTCTTTTTTTTTTTTTTTTTTTTACAAAAGCATCATGGTCTTTTTACACTACAATAACACTTATAATAACAAGTGATTGATCACGCTACAAAATATCACTGGTGTTTCCGGCGGGTGGGACAAAAGTGATGAAGCAGCATTTTGAGTAATTTAATTAATAACTTACAAAAACATTAAGTTGAAATTATCCACCTTTTCTCCTTCTCCCTTTGTCACTTGGTCTCAAACACACTTCTTCATCTTCGTCTTCATCTTCTTCTTCTATGTGTGTTTTTATGGGGACTGGTGGGGCATTTCCCTGTGCTAATTAGGATCAACTTAAGAGAACAATGGGATTCATCATTCTAATAACACAGGTCCATTAATGCAGCCTCTGCAACCCATACAGTCTGTGGTGTGTTGAAGTTAAGCATGGTGTGACAGAGTTGACAGTTTGGCTTGTTGAAGTGCCACCAAAACATTTGAAAATTTACATGAATGAAGTATGTTACAACTCTGTAGTTTGATAAGATGTCATGAATCTGACGTTTAGTTTTCTTAGGAACTTATTTTCAGGAGCAAATTCAAGAGAAACCCTAGGAAGACATTGGTGAATGAGGCCCAGTGTTCTTCACCCCTTTCGCTGGTACATTTCATTGGGTATTGTTACTCAATACCTTTAAATAACTAAGTACCAAGAAGTATTGAATTTCCTCCAGTCAAACAGTAACTGTATTTGAGTTTTGGGGAAAAAAGACTATTTGTACGGTTTTGCTTGCAGCCAATCACAGCAAGCAATCTTCAGTTACATGCAAAATTCTGAGTCTGTATTGTGGTGAAGTTGAGCACGATGTGTGACTGGGTTGGGAGTTCAGCTTGCTGAGGTGCCACTAAAAAATTCCAAAATACGGCTACACTATACTATCATTATCACTTTAAGGGCACTGGTATCGGAACTGATATTGTGACTTTTTAAAGGATACCCAGCTCTAATTACAAGGATCTTTTCCCCTTGAAACAAGTATCCATCAGGGTGTAACTTCATATCTACAGAATAAGATGATGTGATAGAAAAGAAAAAAGTGCAGCCCTTTCTCTTAACTCCTGTCACTGCTCAGACATCACTTCCTCCTCTTATCTGTTTCTTGAACAATCAGTTTTCTCAGCAAATGTCAGGCTCATGCGTCTCTTGTGCTGTGGCAGTAGGTGGTGTCTGGCAGGCAGGGAGACTGAACCAAGTTTGGGAATACCTGCAGAGCTGCGCTCCGCGCTCCTACATTCAATTAGAGGATTTCTCAGGTGATAAGGCCAGCCAGCGGGGCAATATCCCAGGGATCCCGGCCGTCCCCTTTCCTCCCATCCCTCCATCCGTCAGGGGCTCCAAATCCATTGTCAGAATTATGGCGAGCAGTTCAATAATTCAGATTAGAGCTCATGTTTATTAATGTCCTACATCTGTGCAAACAACGTGTCAAGCCGAGAGTTTATTGTAATTGCCTGAGCAAACAAAACCTGAAAGAAGCAATTTCCAGTTACAATGTGCTATGACAAGTAATGAGGCCATTGGCATTCCGCTCCCATCGTCGCTGCTGCTTCTTTTCATCGCCCCAGAATTGTGTGTGATAGATATTTTTATAAGGAATGAAGGTGCTGGATAATGTGGTGGCGCCACTAGAGGCAGGTTAGTGATTAAAGATAATCATCATTTTTCCCCCCTCCTGCAAGATCTTATTAGGTTTCCCTTAGCATTACTTACTCCAACTTCCACGTGGGAATGAACGGCGGCCGTCCCCGCAATGACCGCGACTAGATGACAACTATTAATTTGCATTCTTGGAAGGAGGAAAAAATAATAATATTGCCTTGTGCCACCTGAGGGATGCACACTGCCTCACAGTCACACTGTTTTGAAAGTAGCTGTTGCATAATCTGCCAAAGCAGCTTTAAAGGAGAGCTCTGAATAATTGGAATTGACACAGGATATCAACCCTGAGTTTCCTATCTGTGTCTAACGTATTAGCCATCTCTGGAAATTAGCTATTATTGCCTAATTGAATTTTGGCTACCAAATGTTTAATTAAATGGCAGTTGCAGGTTTATTGAATTCGTCCTGTATTTGTATAATGGCCGAGACCTGTGAGCAGATTATGGAAAACTGCTGCAGTTTGATACATTTTCTCTTCCCTCTATGGCGTTTTAATGTGATCACAGTCTTTGTTTTCAGTCACAGATGGTTGAGAGCAACCAGGGGCTTGTTCGGCAATAGACAGCCGTGCTGTTACACTGGAGCTGATGGACCCATGAGGACTCAAGATGCCGATTGATGTCTCTACTTAGTATTGTGCGATGTACCTAAACTCATCTCTTTTGGGTTAAATAGAGCTATATGCTGCTGAAATGTGCCAGTGGAGACATTTATCTTGTCGGAGCCTCTATCTGGAGAATCAATGAAATATGTTTTTGCGTTTATACATTCCAATTAATCTCGTATAATGTCAGCTTTAGAAAAAAAATACCAGGACAGATGTTATTTGGCTGGATTTATGTTTGGAAAGTGTTACATAATATGCCTATTTTTTTAAATTTTTTTTGGCGTGGTCCCACAACTGTTTGTTAATGTCATGAGGGATTGTTCAGGCTGTTTTATGACTGTACTTTGGATAAAAAACACCAGGAAGGCCTTGCTACAATCATTTTAGAAATGGAATATCTTATGCCAACCAAAAACTATGAGACTTTGAACATACTTTTAAAGCCTAAAGTCTGACACCCTCTCACATATGAAGATAATGCAAGTTTTTAGTCACACACTACGATTTTCCAAAAACTGGGAATCTTTATTTATTTCCCATCCTGCTCCTGTTGGAAACTTGCACCAAACTCCTTTAACCCTTTGAAACCTGGAGCGACATCACTTTTCTTGACAGTAAAAAGACTGACTTAAGACTTAAACTTGTCATCATGGAAGCACACACCACTGAGGTAAAACTCTTATGATTATATTTCGACATCCAAAATTTGTTGTTCGGTGTAAGGGCCATGCCACTAGGCCGTCAGTCGGCCATTGGTTAATGTCAGACCATCAGTAAGCAACTGTCTCCTCAGTTTTCGTGGTGTGTCCCACACTGTTGTCACTACAGGGTGTCCGCGGGGTCTTAAAAAGTATTAAAAGTTGATATATCAAGTGTTGGAAAATTAAGGCCCTTAAAAAGTATTAAAAAGTCTTAATCGTGATTTTATGAAGTATTACATTTTCTTAGCATTCAAGCTTTGACAAAAAGTATCCATGAATGTATAATTCATTTTCCTCCTCGCGACTATTACAAACAACGATGTGTAGGTAGACACACTCAGACTGCCACTCGGGGTGGGGGCTGAAAAAAAAAGTCCAAAAAAGTTAATAACTTAAAAATTATGGCGAAAGGGTAGTTTCTTGCAAACCTAGAATTAAGATAAAAATATTCACAAACGAAAAAGCACTTCTGATTGCTGATAAGTAGTGTTTAACTTTTGATTTAACACTAAAATTTAAAACTCTAGACGCGCACTGCAGCGCAAGCAGACAGATGCACGACTCAGAGCAGCATGTGTCACTGACACCAGACTCACTATCAGCATATTATTTTACATCAGTAAATCTATTTTATCATTATTTTGAGTCACATTGTTTAAAGAATTTAGTCGTCTGTGTTCAAGCAGGATAATAGGTCTCCATTCATTGCACGTCAGGCTTTCTATTTCCTTGTTGGAGATGTTTTCTTTTTTAATAACCAACCAAAAACAATCAATCAATTAAAAACACAAACTGGAACTGGAACATGAAATCTTATATGCCTAACAAACATTGCTTCTTGTTGTTTGAGTTTACATATGGCTAAAGGGGGAAAAAAACAACCGTAAACAGACAGTATGATTAATGTTGCATTCAAGGTCCCCCAAAAAAACGGGAGAAAAAAAAGGCTGAATATTTGATTTTTTTTTTTTTTCACAATCGAATCCCATGCCATCGAACGAAGCTTCAAATTTTTTGGGTCAGCTCTAAATCTCACATGTAAGGGGCTAACCATAAGGTTGTTGTTTTCAGCAAGATGGCCTTGAATAGCTGATGTTGAGCTGTAGAGCTGTGTTCCTTGTTATGACCTAAGGTGTATTTTCATAAACCTGCCTTTGGTTTAATTTATTCTTTCAAGCTTTATTCCTTCTCATTTTATCTGAGTTCTGTTGTATGTTTGTGCTCCATAGATTTAATTGCAAACTACAACTGTTTAGTAAGTTAAAGATGCGTTGCTGACGACAGCTTGAGGTGGCGATGAGGTCTTAAGGTTTTTTTTCGAAGGTCTTAAAAAAGTCTTAAAAAGGTATTGAAATTAACCTCAGGATTCCTGCATATACCCTGCACTAGTCGACCCCTTATTTTTTGGCTGATTCAGAATGTTAAATTGCCGTTTGACATGGTAGCTCAGTTCAGCTCAGTGCAGGAGAAGAGAAACAGTGAAGTGAGGAAAGTAAACAAACAACTAAATTCCAGAGGAGGTGATACTGACTTGATATATTAGGATGGATTATTTTTCAAGCCTGTGGCTGGTACGTCCCACTGACAGGAGGCCCCGGGGTAGACCCAGAACACGCTGGAGGGATTACATATCTTATCTGGCATGGGAACACCTTGGGGTCCCCCAGAAGGAGTTGGAAAGCTAGCTGGGAGAGGGCTGTCTGGGGTGCTTTGCTTGACCTGCTGCCCCCAAGACCCAGCCCTTAATAAGCAGATGAAAATCGATGGATGTTTTTTTATTTTTGCCACTGAGCCAAGAAACAGTTCATAATTGTTTGTGCTATTGTTCGCTAGCGCACGGTAAATATCATTTGTTTCAGCTTCAGGTTATGTTGTTCATGTGCTAACTTGCTAACTAGCATCTTGAATCCATCCTACTGGTCTTCAAATTTCCCTTTTTTAATGACCAACACAGACTACAGCCACCTGATGGTATGGATGGTTATTTCCTCTCACACTGATGCAGAATGTACGTGCTGCTTGGTCTTAGGTTGTAGTATTTGAGGTGTGTTCAAGTGCAACTTTTTGGCTGAGACACAGGCGACGTAAGGTGACACAACAGTCTTTCTTCATCACCACTAGTTCTTTGATGTTGGTTTGGTGTCTGAAACTTAAGGCCAGCCTGAGCTAGACCCACTTCCTGCTTAAATTTTCTCCATTATTATACTTTAGGAATCACAACCACTATAATACTGATCATTATATACTCTTCTGGCCTCCTCAGTGTAAACAGAGCAGCATATGAAAGTTGAAACATGCTAAAAAGCTCCTTTTCCAACAGTCCCACTCTTTGTGTAGCAACCTGGAGGCTGCTCTGTCTCTCAAAGTGCTGTGTTAACTATACGCTAAGTGTGTGTTTACAGCAAATGGGGTTGGTGGTGGTGGGGGGGGCAGCCCACTCCGTGACAAAGTGTTTAGGTTGCAACTCTGTCTGATGGCTTGGGGATTAGAAAATCCCTCTTATGATTGATAGATTTATTTGTCACTGCTGTCTGGACGCGAGCGGCTTACACCCTGCCAAAGCCGGGGACCATTAATCAGTGTAAATAACGCTCTTCTTATACACATATCAGGAGTCCGTACGGGGAGACATTTGACATGGGGGAACAGCGGCGAAAGCATATTTGCAGCAAACAGGCGTGTGACCAGATGATCAGAAAAGTGGCGTGCAGATGTTGGCGAGGAGTGCTGCTGACGCCAACCAAGAGGAAATTGGTATTTTTTGCTGTGGGGCTCAGGTTGTAGAGTTTGGGACAGTGGGGCGTGATTTGATTAATGACTCTATATTGGACGTCCCCATGTTGAGGACGCCGTTTCTGAAATATCAATGGATTTATAATTTTGGTGATGATACAGGATTGCTGTTAAAATAGTTGTCTCACCTTTTGTGTGAAAGTTGCAGTAAGTTTGTCTCCATTCCAATTTCAATCAGCCCCAAAAATGCAACACAATCCCACCTTTGTGTGTTTCACCATAGCCGGGTGATTATCACTCAATTAATTATCATTCTAAATACATCCAGGGCAAATACACATTGTGATGATTATCACACATGTTTAATGCACTGCCTAACAATGGTCAAACATGTCTGCTGGATGCCTTTAATCTCAGTCCATTGTTGTCCAAAGAAATGATCTGATTGGGCAACTTCTCCAGGGTATCACCTCACTCAGGGTTTGCTATTATCTTTGCATAAATGCACACCTTGTCATTATTTATTGCTTAATTAGCGCTCTGCTTAATTAAATCGGCATTAATCAAGGAGACAGAGGTGGCGCTTGGGGAACGCTTTACACATGTTAGCGATACTGTACTTTATTATCCAAGGAAACATAAATCAAGCGTCCCTCAGTGGAATTAACTGATAACAGTTGGTTGTTAGTGGGGGAAAAAAAGAGTTGTGTCTGCGCTCAGGTATCACCACAGTGTAATAGAGGTTTGTCATAGAAGTGTATGTGGGGAGAGCGGGCAACAAAGGAGACGTTATCACCTCATTTCTCCCTGGCAACACAAAGAAAATTAAGTCTTGTGCTGTGGTACATGCCAAAGGACAGAGAGGAAAAGGCGATAACATTACAATCTCTCCTCTCTAATCTTTCCCGAGAGAGTTAGAAACCTAGTTGGTGTTGACATCTGATCTGAAACATCGTGCCCACACACTCCAGATCTCTCCACAGCCACCAGAAGAAAATGTTGGTATAACATAAACCATGAATATGTTACATTTGCATGTTTTATATGTACCATAACGTTTCTAAAGTGATGCAGTATGTGAGCTGACTTTGTCATCGGGAGGGGATAGTGTATGGTATGTAACCTAGGTGAGAGACCTGTCAAGGTGTCACCTAGACTAGGTGAGACCAACAAACAACAAAACCAGCAAATCAATACTCTTTCCATCAACTTCTTAGGCTCAGAACATGAGTGTTTTGTAGCGATCCATTTGTGTTTTTCCAACATTTTGTTAAGGCTCCATTCATGTGTGTTTTGCAGCAAATCATAGGTGTGTTTCCACTTTCTTTTAAGGCTCCATTTGTAGGAATTTTGTAGTGACCTGTCAGTGTTTTTACATCAGCTTTTTAGGCTCTAAACCGTGTTTTGTAGCAGCCTGTCGACATGTTTCCATTAGCTTTTTAAGGCTCCAAATGATGTTTTCTGGCAACCTGGCTCCAAACATGGGTATTTTGTAGCAGACGGTCTCTGTTTTTGCATCACCTTTTTTAGGCTCCAGTTGTGTATATTCTGTAGTCACTCAGCTTGAAACGCTGTTTTGTAGCGACCCGAAGATGTGTTTTCATCTGGTTTTTAGGCTTTAAACGTTGGTGTTTTGTAACTAATGGTCTCTCTTTTTTATCAGCTGTTAGGCTCCAATTTTGGGTGTTTCGTAGCAAACTATCAATGTTTTTCCATCAGCTTTTTAGGCTCCCATTGTGGGTGTTTTGTACCCACCTGTCCCCATTTCTATCTGGTTTTTAGGCTCCAAACGGTGTTTTGTAGCAACACAAAGTTGTGTTTTCATCTTATTTATGGGCTCCAAATATGGGTATTTTGTAGCAAACTGTCTCTGTTTTTCCACCATCTTTTTAGGCTTCAGTTGTGGGTTTTGTTGCCCATCCATGTTTTTCCATCAGCTTTTTTAGGCTCTAAACTGTGTTTTGTGGCAGCCCTTAGGTGTCTTCATCTGTTTTTTGGGCTCCATACATGGGTATTTTGTAGCAAACTGTCTCCACTTTTCCATTAGCTTTTGAGGCTCAAAAGGGTATTTGTCTATTGTCTTTTAGGCTCCAATTGTGGGTGTTTTGTAGCAGCCTGTTGGCATTTCTGTCTGGCTTTTAGGCTCCAAACATGGGTATTTTGTAGCAAAAGGTCTCTGTTTTTGCATCAGCTTTTCAGGCTCCAGTTGTGGGTATTTTGTAGCAACACATCTGTGTTTTTCCATCAGCTTTTTTAGGCTTCAAACAGTGTTTTGTAGCCACCTGTAGGTGTGTTTCCATCTGGTTTTCAGGCTACGAACGTTAGTATTTTGTAGCTAATGGTCTCTCTTTTTCCATCAGCTTTTCAGGCTCCAGTTGTGGATATTTTGTAGTGACCCATCTATGATTTCCATCAGCTTTTTAAGGCTTCAAACAGTGTTTTGTAGCAACCCTTAGGTGTATTTTCATCTGGTTTTTAGGCTTCAAATGTGGGTATTTTGTAGCGAATGGTCTCCAAATGAGGTGTAGTGTCACAATCTCACTGTGTTTCCACTGAGTTTTTAGGCTCCAATCCAATCCAAGTCTGTTCGTAGCAGTTCTTCTGTGTGTTTTGTAGTGACACATTAGATTTTTGGGCTTCAGTCGTTGGTGTTTTGTAGCCACCCATTGGTGTGTTTCTTTCAGTTTTTTAGGTTCAGTGTGGGTGATTTGTTGCAACCCGACAGCAGGGATAGTGCCATGAAAAGGGGTTGTTTTTTAGCAAGACAACAGCGAGATTGTGACTCCCACAGTATTTTCAGCCTAAACATCTTCTCATCAAAAGTCATTTCTTGTTTTGTTTTTTTTTTTGCCTAAAGGTCACTACACATTAACCACAGTGTTGTAGAGACATAAAGTTTCAATGTATCCACCACATAATAACATTCAGATGTAACATATCCATGGTTTGCAGAAACGTTCAATGCCAATATTTTTCCTGGCTATTGGGTTGCTCTCCAAAATTTGCCCAAATTTGTTGAAAACCCCCAGAATACATTTGGTTGGATTTTTAAGAACTCATCCATGTACAGACAAACATGCTCAAACACATGAATCATTTTTAATTTGCTTCAAAAATTTGTCATCTATGGAGGGGGAAAAAAATAAATAAATAAAACCAATCTGTGAAAAGACATTTGAAGCTGAAAATGGTATTTGCTCCCTGCTGCATGTGTGGAAGTGGTAGACTCTGCAGGCTCCTCTCCCCTCACTCTCTCAATCTTAATGGAGAGGAGACAAGGAGTGCTCCCCTGTGGAGAGGGAGATAGGCGTGGGGAGGGCGGAGGGGGGAGTGTGAGTCAGAGGAGAAGGGGGAGGGAGGGAACTGACTGGAGGAGTCATCTCTGTGTAATTAAAGCTGTTTTAATGGGAGGTGCCAGGCATTGGAAGGGAGGTCAGTCCCGACGGAGACAAGCCCCAGAACAGCCAGCCCCGTGCCCCCCTTGTCCCGCGAGGCGAGGTGGGCGCAAACTCTTCTTTTAGCCCGCTGCCACTAAGAGGATTTCACTGCCGGCCCTCATGGGGAAGGGCGCTTCAGTTAGAGGGGAAGGGGGATACGAATGGGAGCCCCTGCTATGGCACCATGGAAAGCCCTGATTAACTCCCTCCGCCAGTCCAAACCCCGCCATGCAAATGAAGGCAGCCCGGCGCTTTTATGAAGGGGGAAGCGCTTGTCAGTCAGGCTTGGCCGTCCCTTGATGTGTTTCCATTGTAATTCTAGGTGTGCTGGTTGTACCGTCTTAGATAGGAGAGCAAGGTTGATTCATCCCCATAGGATTGTTAAAAGGTGGATCCGCTAAGTTTTCAAAGTGACTCAAACAGGGGGGAGGAGAGGGGTGGCTAGCACTCTCTTGTCAGCTCTTTCTTAGCCCATCACAGACACTGGTTTTGAAGATTTTACTGTCTGACTTTGTGATAATACATAATGGGGATTCTTTGACAGTATAGCCGTCCCTTGAGGACAGAAGATATGTTTGCACCCTGAAGGTATGGTCTGTGCATCGTTCACAGTCATTTAAGTGCTCTATTGAGCGAGGCTTCTCTCTTTTCATTAAGTGTTTCCACAGCCATTTGTAGGCAGATTCTTTACACTGTTAATTGGCGCTGTATAAAAGAGGTCAGTTGAAATTGTGCACCTCTCAGTGTTTAATGGAATACAAATAAAATATATCAGGGCGTTTAATAAATAAGCACGCAGCAAGTGTTGCCAAAGAAATCTTTGGGGTCATGGATTCACATTTTCAACCCGATTCAGTTCTATCTACACTGTGTTCTTTGGTCTTTCTCATGAACCCTTCGGATGCTGCATGAGAGCTAATTTGGAGATTTACTTAACCCTCCTAGCTGGCTGCAAAACCAGTGTGGGAGAAAAAGGCGCTCCATTTAGGAGCACACTGTAAATTAGGACCGGGAGGTATGTTGCAGTTTTCTGGGGTCACACATACAATTTTCTCTCGTCCTATTCTCCGCCTGTCACAGATTGTAGCTTAGCAACCTTTATAATGAGCCCTCCGTGACCTTGACGGGGCTTTTCCTTCTGCTCCGTCCTCCTCTTAATCACTGCCAATTCCCTCCAAATTTGACCATCATTAGGGCGAATGTTGAAGCCAGATTTTAACTCGGCTTTTTCTCAAACATGCCAATAATCCTCCTGACCCGCTGGGCTTGTTGGATCTACATTTTCTGACATCTTCTTTCTTGAGCGTGTTAAACATCTAAGAAACAGATCAATCTACTTTATGGTGGTAAAAGTCTTAAGCAACCACTATACTGACTTCATTTCCCTTCTTTCTCCACTCACAAAAGCTGTTTTCTCTTATGAAATCTGGACAATGTCAGGAGAATCTATTCCATACATTGTCTCAAATTTCCTTGTTACACAGGCAACCTGGTCTCACTTCCAATTCATCAAATATAGATGGTTGGTCAGCAGCCCTTGGCGTCAGGTACAGATGCGCAGAGCCACCCGCCAACCATATCAACACACAAAAGGAAATGTTTATCTACTGTTACTAGGGGTGGGGGAAATTTCCGATTCTTAGATGCATCGCGATTTGGACGTGGACAAATCTGAATCGATTCACAAACATCCAAATTTTGATTATTTAAATCTGTTAATTAGAGTAATACAGAAGGTTCTAAATAATGCGCAACTAAGAAGCGTGGTACGTGTCATCTCCGGGACACTTTGGGATGCGCACCTGGAGCAGGGATTTCGAGCACTGCTGCATACACTGGAGCCCAGATACATCATCCCATCCCGACGCTATTTCACCGACACTCTACCATCAAACCAAAACAGAAGTCATGGCCTCACTGTTGAAGGCAGGCAGGTAGGAACGTGGTTACATGTGATGCGTGGACGTCTGTCGCCACCGAATCATTTGGTACTCTAACTATGCATTTTATCTTGCGATTTAAGATACCTGTTGTTACCTTTGGTTCTGTACAACGGAGTTGTAACTTTCCAGTTTGCAAGCATTTCCATTTATATGTTTAATAAAATATAATGGAAATAAATTCAACTCTTTCTTATTACAAATGCAATGTTTTTAATGTTGAATGCTTATTCAGTGAGACAAAAAGAAATGTGTGTTGTGAAAAAGTGCATCAATATACATAAATTAAAGATGCATCAATAATTGTTTTATAATCGAATCGTAGCTCCTGAATTGTAATCGAATCGTGAAGTGCCCAAAGATTCCCACCCCTAACTGTTACCACTGAGGTAGCCAACATTACAGCTCAGCTAAGGATGCCGTTAATGTTTATATCTTGCGCTGTCACGAGCACAAGCCTCTCATCCATAAGTAAATACACGTTTCCTTCTGTGCCTCACTCCCAACTCGACAAATACAGACGCTTGGTCAGTGGCTCCTGGCATCAGATACTGAGGCACTGAGGCACCCTTTAATGCCTATATGAGATGTACCGTGCGGCAGCATTCTTTGATGCTTCATGCAACTACTGTGGTGTAAAGAGTGCACAGAGAAGGGGTGAGAGAGATGTATGGGTCAAACAAGCTTTTACCCAGGAGACTGCTGTTAATGTTGCATGTGAAACCAAAAGTAAATAAAGTTATTTTTATAACAGCATAATGTGCTAGTATGTGTACCATGCTACATTAGTAACATATTTCACCTGACGTTTTATTATATTAATAGGCTATCAAACGTAGTTATTTTAAGCAAGTCCATGTTTTCTATCTAAACCTAACCACAGACTTTTTTTGTGTTGACACATGTTGCACATAGCAAGATATTGTGTCAAAAGCATTTTCTTGTACTGGATATATTCTGTTTGGTTTAGGCAAGGAGTGGCCTCTGGGTAGAGCGTGTAGGAGGCAGGGCATGACGTGGATACACTGCAGTAACACAGCCAGTTCATAAACCAGTCTTTTGTCATTCCTTGAATTTGTCTGATGATTTCAGCTTCAGGGCGGCACGGTGGTGTGGTGGTTAGCACTCTCGCCTCACAGCAAGAGGGTTGCCGGTTTGATCCCGGGCGTGGGAGCCCTTCTGTGTGGAGTTTGCATGTTCTCCCCGTGTCAGCGTGGGTTCTCTCCGGGCACTCCGGCTTCCTCCCACAGTCCAAAGACATGCAGATTGGGGACTAGGTTAATTGGTGACTCTAAATTGTCCGTAGGTGTGAATGTGAGTGTGAATGGTTGTTTGTCTCTATGTGTCAGCCCTGCGATAGTCTGGCGACCTGTCCAGGGTGTACCCTGCCTCTCGCCCGATGTAGCTGGGATAGGCTCCAGCCCCCCCGCGACCCTCAAGAGGATGAAGCGGTTAGAAGATGAATGAATGAATGAATTAATGATTTCAGCTTCAGCCCTAACTGACAGAAATTCCCGAATCATCATCATCTCTCTCTAGTTAAAGACATTTTCATGACCATCTTAGTATGGCCTGCTAGGTACAGGTTGACAGGCCAAAGTGTAAGGGGGCCCCCTGGCATTCACTGGCAAAATATTACTCAATTCAGTGGTGCCAGTAGGATTATACTTCAAATACTTACTAGGAATGTCCCGATCCGATATTTGGATCGATATCGGCCGCCAATATTAGCAAAAAACGTGCATCGGCATCGGATCGGACTGCATGGAAAAATGCCAATCCAAGAACTCCGATCCAGTTTTTCACATAGTCCGATCCAGGTTTTCTGGCCAGCCCAGCGCTTCGCGATTCAAGCAGTCCATTCCAGTGATCCGCTCCAGCACTTACTATCAATCCACCAGGCCAGCATGCAGACGGCAGACGCACAGGAAGGGTAGGAGGAGAAGCGGTCAACTTAGTTCACCAACTATTTGTTTTCTGCTCTTCTTTTTTTGAGAGTGATATTTTTATTTGGTTTACACTCTTACTGTTTAAGTAAAGAGCACTGATGGCATTGTTTTGGGCACAATTAGTGAAACTGGAGCCATGGATGGACTATTGCTTGTTTAAACAGTTGTACAATATTGTGTGCCTGTGCACCAGGCTGGCAATGACACTACAAAAATAACTCAAAAGGAAAGGCTGCATTGTTTGTTAAATGTCAACAATGTCTTGTGGTGTTAATCTATTTTTTACTTATTAGGGGGGCAAAGCACAAGTGTGTGGAGTCTTGCTGCAATTTTAATTTCAATGTTAGACATTTTAAAGATTTCTTGTGTTGATTTATTTTCTATTTATTAAGGGGCCAAAGCAGCCAAAGCAAACCAGCTATATTTTTTATTTAATGTTAATGTTCAAGTTTAAAATTTGTTTATTTAACCCTGTTAACAATAAACGGGTCAGTTTCTCATACTGACTGTTGTGGATCATTCTAACTAACTCGATTAAGTAGTTTTTCTTGTTAGAGTAATATTGCTTGATCAAACCTTTTCTAACATAACTGACAACAAAATAAGTGAATATGTATAATACGCGCTTGGATCGGATCGGTATCGGCCCAAACTCAAGTCTGTAATATCGGTATCGGATCGGAAGTGAAAAAGCTGGATCGGGACATCCCTAATACTTATACTGCAAAACGGCCTCTGCATCAATTCCAATGTCATGATAGATGTACATGTAGCTGGCTGCTAGCCTCTGTTGTTGTAATGTTTGGGGGTGTTTGTTTTCTTCTGGTTTTGCATGAGCTGCATGATAGAAATGTCATCAACATGCCTTCATGCCTGCTGTGAAATTCTTCAGCCAATTACCTATTCTATTCTATCATATTCTATCGGACATTACACAAACTGTGTACTAGGGAGCTGGCAGGTTGAAGTCTGTTTGATGTCCGATTCAACTGATTTGGACATTCACGTTCTCACATACAGCTCCTACAATGTCTACATAATTTCAGGTTTTCAGTGCATGTGTGAAAGGGGCTTAACAGTCATCTGTAACAGTGAATGTAAGAGAAACGTTTGCTCTTCCTCACCCCTGGCAGAGCGCTAGTCTTTATTTTAGGAGAGGACTTGAAATGAATCGATGGCAACTCTCCCGTCTCCCGCATTTGTCATTTGTTAACGCACTTGACCTCATAATCAGAGTACCGACGCAACAAGGCAGCGAACAAGTTATGTCATGTTATCAATTTATCCAACATGACAAAGTAATAACAGCAATAAATGAACATGTACTTTGGAACGGCGGCGTTGCAAATTGAAATGCTGGAGTGTGAGATGTGCCTCTCGCCAAAAGAAGGAGCAATGAAGATGATGGAAAATCTAATATGAAGGAAGACAAGTGTTTACATTGCAGCTCTGTGCGTTTTACATCCTAAGTACTCTCTGTCTCTTTGTTAGCATCCCCAGGGCTGCTTCCACTGTTAGCAAAGAATTGAGTTATAGGTTCAGCTCTGCGCAAGGTGAGGAGCACTGTGAATGCAGCGAATAAAACACAATCTGGTGAAACAATACTGCAAATTGATATCATTTGGTTGCATTTGGTTGATTTTGCACAGCCTGTTGGGTGTGTTTTTTCAGTTCAGTTGGTTCCAGTTTGAGAGTCTAAATCAATCCATCAATCACAGAAGAAAATGATTTCAAAGACGGTTTGACTCAAGCTGGAATACATCTCGATACATATTTCATGCCTCTGACCAACCTCTGAAGTCACTCTCATTTGACATCAATTCTCTGTGCAGTCCACAAAGGCCTCTGGCAGTTCACCTGCACACAGGACAGGCTGGCCGGCTCATACACGGCCAGTCCTTCTTTATTCTTAATGCCCCGGGCACTTCACAGTTCAGCAGCTCTGCACACCAAACAGCACATCAGCCTGACAAATACAGAAGACTGAGAAAACACCATGTTCTCCGCTGTGTTTATTCACACACCGCAAGAGAGCCAACAGACCACATGTAGGAGCCACCTGGAATCATGAAAGGAGGCATCAGGGGAACTTATAGCCAGTTTTAATCCCCTGTACACCTGCAGGTCTGGGATCAGATCAGGCCAGAGACCTCTCCTCCTGTCTCCTGTGTGTTTTTGTAAAGAAAAAGGTAGACTGATGGAAACAATCAAAGGACAGAGTGTTATTGTCATTTTCTCTTACTCGCTTGGATATTCTTGTCTTAATAAGAAACTTTGACTAGGTTAACTTTATCAGTTATTTAAGATTTTAATGCCAGTAGCTTCCAGTTAATGTTGGGGGGGTCCATGTCATTGGTCCGATAGCCCATTGGTCCGACATCCCATTAGTCTGATGGTCCGCGGTGCTGAACGGCTCCCGGCGGGCATATTTCTACCTTGATGGTGCGCTCTGGGTCAGCTGGGAAAGGCTTGAGGCGAAGTAGGCTCACAGCTTATGTGTTTGTCACTTTCTTTTTCATTTTGACCCACACCATGATCTTTTCCTAACCCTAACCAAGTGGTTTTTGTGCCTAAACCTAACCAGACCTTAACCACAGGGCATCATGATGATTTTGGAACGGACTTCGGAACAATGTGTTTAATATGGTCGGAACAATGGGATGTCGGATCAGTGGGCTGTCAGACCAATGGGCAGTTCCCTGTTGGGGCCTCCATTTTCTAAAAAGTTATTGATACAGATCTTTCAATCCTGCAAAAAAACCTGGTTTTAATATTGATCAGGGATGATACTTAGGAAAAAATTCAAATGTTTGACACAGTTTTTTAAAGTTTTTTTTCTCAACACCAAAACTGATCTATTTGTTCATTGTTTTCCTGACACATAACTTTGGTGCAGTTTTCTACAACCTTTAGGCAAACATGGTTCTGACCATGACCATTATCTTTGCCAAGCGTCAACCAAGTCGTTTCGGGTGTCAGATCAGAAATTCTCCTGACATTTTTCATTTAGAATGGATACATTTTTTATATCTATATTTTATATATAGATAAGATTACAAACCTATCCCAGATTGTGCGGAGAACACCTTTACACCTTGCATTAAAATGTTTTTTGAATGATTGGATTGCAATGGAATAGTGCTTGACAACAGGAAAATACAGGTGTAAATGCACCTAAAATGGAGGATGGATTGTGATCCAATCAGCCAAACCATCTCCAGAGGTGGTCATGGCACGTCAGGTCCACTTTGAACACAAGTGTACATGCAATTGCATTTTCAATCCACATGCAAATATGTGGATGGAAATACATACTCACGCAAGACTGCTCCAAACTAGCAAAATAGCAGCTATTAGCCAGTTAGCTAGCTAAGCTATTAAAGTATCATGCCATTGTTTCAATGGCTTATAAATCTGAAAATTCCAATCATTTGAACAATGTTGTAGTGGACAGCCCAGTGTCCCGAAAACAAACGTGCATTGCCCCAATGGGCCGATTCTCCAAAAATGTGCTACTCACTTAGCCTGAGTGTCAGACTGAAGCTCCCAGAACCTTCAGTCTGACATCGCCTCCATTGAAGGCGATTTACAAGGGGGAGGGAATTTGATTTTTCCCTAACCAATCAGTAGAGATCAACGACTCACTCAGAATCTGACGTCATTAGTATCCATGCATCGGGGGTGCCAAAAACAAGCGAGCATTGCCCGTTTAAAATGTCTCCGTCGTCGTGCACGCCCAGCTGCATCACTGTTAAATCCAGTTTAGCAGCTTCCTTAATTTGGTCCTCCATTAACGCGAGTAGTGGTGAAATACCTCGATAGCATCGTTAATGTGGTCTGTAGGATCTGTTGCAGTTGCCATTGTTGCTATCCTCACCAGTTACCCACCGGCGCACAGCTTGACATCAGCGTGGCGCTGATTGGCTAATCGCTAGACCCGCCCCCACCCCCGGCGTTCATTGGTCCTTCCATCGTTTGGACGAGATAAATCACAAATTCATTGCAGTATGCTAGACCAGAGATGCAAGCCTACTCAGATGAGTGGGCGGGGTCTATGGTCTGGAACCAGGCTACTATTCACTCCCAAACAGAAGCACATGGCTAATTATTAAAAAGAATTATTCAATGCCATTTATTACGCAGTGGCTAATGGTGGAGTACAAATACAACCAATCTTGATTACAGTCTCAAAGAGGAATTAAACTCATCAAAGTGGGAAACAGAAAAGGTGAGGACAACAACAAGAGAAGTAGCAGCACCAGAGTTACTTGCCTTGAAGACGCAAGTGTACAGTGATTGGTCAATCACATGAGCCAATGCAGCACCGGCAACTGCTGTTTTTAAAAACCTGTTAGCCAAAACAGACAGCTCTTTACTGAGCATATATGTGACAAATGAAAATACAATGCGATTATGACTTGTCAAAGTGAACCGGCGTAGGTTGATTTATGCCACTAGGTAGGTATGTGGCTTCTCTGGGAGCTTTCCACTGGGCTAACTTGGTCTCACTGCAAAGTCGTCAAAGCCAGTTCTTGGTTGGCCAGCATCAGACACCGATAGAAAAAGCTGTCCTTTTACATTGGAAAGAGATGCAGCCGGTCACCGTTATTGTCTAATGGCATCGGGAGGAAACGTGGTGGGACAACAGTTACGGCAGTGGAAATACAAGTAGGTTGGACAAGAGGATGGTGGATTGGTCCAACAACCACAGACTTTTAACCAGGAGGCTGGTGTTTGCTCCCCATTAAATTGTAAAGCTAAACCCTGTTCTTTTTTCCTAAACCAAACCATGTGCTTTTGTTGCCTAAACCCAACCACTTGTGTGTGTTTGCAAAATGTAATCACATGCGTTTATTGTTGAAGGAAAAAAAAAACATCAATTTGCGGTGTTGTAGGCCTACTGACGTAGTGAATTTATTTTGAAAGAGACTGTATGTAAAAGGTAAATTTAGTGTGAAAACGGAAGTGTAGTGTTTGTTTTGAAAATAGACAAAACATGTAACTTGGCTGAATTTGACATGGCATCCCAGAACATCAACAACCAACGCACCAGGGTACCTTCCACATTGTAACTCAGCGTGAAAAGTATTTGTGACGAGGTTGGAGTTAGAATGGCAGTTTCCCAAAGAGAGTCCCCAGAACTGTTTCTCCTGAATAGACCTACAGTAAGGGTATTTTAACCCAACATACAGTAAATAGCTATAACGCACCCCCCTGTAAATAGATGATATGGGTCAGAGTTTGAAGTTGGTTAAGATATGGAGGACTCTGACAGCAGCCCTTGCCTCACCTGGAAAACCAATCTACTTCACATTTTCAGTGAAATCTGATACAATGCTATTAGCATTAGCAGTGAGCAAGTGGTTTTGTGAAATCCTACCTAAAAGTAGAAATATAAAGTCTTGCTAGTTTGCTAATAGTAGTTCATTCTCAACATGAATGTGGCAATAATGTATTGATGAGAAAATGCTTCTAATTTCTTTACTATTTATTTTGCCTTAGGGGAGGGATATACAACTTTTAATGGTTGTATTTTGTATTTATTTAAAATACCCTCTGAACCCCAAATCCTGCTGGCAAGTTAACGTGTCTACATTTGAAATTTCGCATTCTGGACTAACTAAAACATTAAATCCTGAACTATTGCATGCATGACAATAGTGAAAAAAAAAACATGGCATTTTTTCAACCCAGTCTCACTCTGACGTCACGTTGAAATCTGATGCTTGGGCAGTCATTTCACTGCACTGATATGCAGCCAGTTGCCGTTACAGTTTAACAGCACCCGGCGGGGTCGGGGGAAAAGTGGTGGGACAAGAACAAAAAGTAAGGTGGCAAAACACTGTGTAGGGCGGATGGGTCCAACAAACATTGACTTTCACCTGGAAGAGCGATGTTCGCGTCCCGTAATATTGTAAAGCCAAATCATGTTCTTTTTTTCCTAAACCTAATCACATGCTTTTGTTGTCTAAACCCAACCACATGTTTGTTGTTGGAGGGAAAAAAAAGGACAATTTGTGGTGTTGTACCGACATAGTCTGACGAGAGACTCTGTGTGCAGTGCCCATTGCTAATGCCAACATCGCCAATTGCTGTAACGTCATTTCACATAAGAAATCAGCTGTTTGTTTGCGTGATTGCTCTCACTCATGTGCTGTTTGGTTATTTCATTTGCTTCAGTAAGTACATTTGTTGTATATAAATAAATATGGTTATTTGTGTTCATTTCTTCTGAGTCACTCATGCAAGCTCAAGAAAAAATATTGGTGGTTTTGGGGAGGAGCAAGTTAAAAAAAAAAAAAAGCCAACCGCCTCCTCTGATAAATAAAGTACAGTCTTTTTTTTGTTTGTTTTTGGCTTTGCTTTAAATCTGGCTGTTACATGCATTGTGTAGTAAAGAGATCCCGGGAACAGACTATTTACTCTCAATCTGATTGGCTGTCAGTGAAAATTCAAAACTTTAATTATATAGCAGCTAGCACGTGAGGAAGGAGGGGGTTCTGTTAAACACAAAGTCTAAAAGTATAATAATGATGACAACAGTGATGACCAGCGACGATGACCAATAATTATTTGCATGTCATTTAACACCTGTTCTCTCCCACTCATGCCACTACCAGACCTCCCAACTTCCATCCGCAGCCTCAAACAGTATCTGAAGCTGAAAGTATACCCTGTCATCTTTAGCTTGTAATTGCTCGACTTGCCGTTGCCCCTCCGTTCTCCCGGGCTCCGGCAATTACAGAAAATACAATGTGGCTTGGCTTTTTCTCGCGGGCTGTAGAATGTATATACTAATTCGCAATAAAGTGCTACAGCTGTCAGTGCATTTTCTGCTCGGTTACTTCAATAAATTGGAACTCCGAGTAGGGAAAAACGTGAATATCGTATTATGTGCTTCCCACACTAGACGTGGGGACTCCTCTCGCAAACACAATTTGAACAATCCCATTTTCCTCAGATGAGAAAATGTGACTTGTCGTGGCAGAGATAGACAAACGCGGATGCCTCAGCGCCTTAATAATGGATTTCACTTTTCAGGAAACAATTATTACAGACTAGAAATAAAACAGCACAGTTCTGATAGGTTTCAAATTATGTAAATTGACAAGAACAAAAGTGCTTGATTACAGTTTGTCTTTGTCTCTTAGAAGTGACCTGCTTTACCTTATTACATATATTGTCTAAGACTGCTGGTGTGTATGGTCTGTTGCTGTGTGATCGGTCCTCTGGCTTGACCCTTACCCATGATGCTTAGAACAGCTTCCTCATTGTTTAGTATCAATGATGGCCGGGGCCAGCTGGAGGGTCAGCTTCCAGATGATTAGCCATTTTTTCCCCCCTCACCCAGTCTCCCTTTCTCTCTATTTCTCAGAGCTGCTGTCATTCACATCTGTTCCCAATGGCTTATTCGGCTTGGAATCTGAGCCGGCCAGCATCCGGAAGCGCCGCGGCCGCAATCCAGAAACGGTGCCGGAAGCGTCTGAAATCAAGGCTCTAATGATGCCACTGCATAATGCAGGATCTGCAGGGTGATGATGATGCAGGGAGGAGGAGAAAGGAGGGGGAGAGATGAGGAAAGAGGGGGTACCCAGCAGCCAAATGAAAGCAGAAGGACTGAGAGGGAAGTGGAGCCAGAGTCAGTGTTAGCAGTGTTGTTCTGTAACTGCATGGCGTTAACAGCTGCCCCTGCCATTAACACAATGGGAGAGAGAAAGAGAGAGCTCCTTGTTAGGGATCATTTATTAACTGAGATCATCTTTTCGTTAGCCTTGGGGTAATGACTAATGTCAATGGCAAATTTCACAGTTGTCTAGAGAAATGAATTAGATTTGCAATAAAAGGCCCCTTGGCTTGTTGTACATGCTCATTTGCTGGAGTTGGTGAACTTGGAGAACTGTAAAGAGACCAAGGTTCCTGGCTTAATATCCTCTCGCTTCTCCCCTCCTCCCCCTCACCAGACACTGACCTTTTTCTCTCATTATCAGGGAAAAAAAAGGGATCTAGATAAAGAAGCGTTACAGTATGCGCCATAACATCATTACGTCGCATTCAGCAATGCAAATGAGACCTATAGATTGTGGCATCACCGCCAATGTGAGCGTTTAGCGCACACACACAAGCTGCGTGGGACCCGACCCTGACAGACTCGATTCAGCTGTTTGTGCATCTGTGTCTGCGCAGTTCAAAGATTAAGACTCGGGCGTATTCTTTAATCCGCCCATTGAGCAGTAGCAGAGTGTGGAGACAGAATGGAGTGGGTACAATGACCCCCTGTTGGTGGCGACTCACGCCATCGCCGACGCTGCTGACGGCACCACAAAACCGGCCCTCACCTACGCTCAGCCCCCTCCTTTCTGACCCCCCCTTACAAAAGAACCTGTCAGGATGGGAACCCCCCCCCCCCACACACACACACACACACACAGAAACAAACCCTCCACCCTACGCTGCTGTCATCGCCCCTGGGGGTACCCCACTAAGAATAGTGGACCCCCAAAAAACGGCACTCTTTCTCCCCTCTCTGTGTCTCGTTCCCTTTTCTCCCCACTCCTTTCTTTACAGGACAGATGACACAATGTGGTGATTCACACGGGGCTGGGCACTCACATACTGTAGGCAGCCTCTATTGGCCCATGTGTGGCTGGCTCGCAGCGTGGGGTTAATTGCGAGCGAGGTTAACAAAATAGGAGACAAAAATCAGTTTCAGAAGAGGCCGGGGACCCAGGAGGCTGCACTGAGATGAAGTGGAGCCCAAAAAACGTGTGTGTGTGTGTGTGTGTGTGTGTGTGTGTGTGTGTGTGTCTCTGTCTGTGTCTGTGTGTATGTGTGCATGTGTGTGTGTGTGGGCAGACCTGGGTCAGATATTATTTGCAAATAATTCTTGCTGTTTGTCTGTTTGTCAAGGTCACGAGATTTCAGACAGAGTAACGGGATTTAGAAAATAAACAGTAACTTTATAAGGTTACAATATGTTTAACACTTGCCTATTTTCACAACCAACAAACACAATAATGATGTTTATGTTTATCAAACCAATCCAAGTCAAATATTCACTGTCCTTTTAGCTCTGTTTTGGTCTCCACCCACTCCTGAGGGAAATATCTGTGTCTTCAGCTGCTAAATTCTTCACTATGTTCACTCGTAAGTGTTTAACTTTGTCTGTCCCTAGTAGGGCTGCCCCTGACTAAGAATTTTCCTAGTCGACCAACAGTTGTCATTTAGAGCCATTAGTCGACGAGTCGCCCGCATGTTTACGATATTAATTTAATTATTAAATAATATATTTTGGGCAGGTCAACACAATGGTTTGACTTCAAGGTGTGAGAAAGAATAGTATCAGTAACATTGTTAACACTGTGCTTCATTACAGAGAAATACAAAACTGTACTAATGAACCTTCATTAATATAGGCCTATATTTTATCTACAAGTGCACGTCACACACTGAGTG
The DNA here is from genome assembly GCF_011397635.1 of Epinephelus fuscoguttatus. Taxonomy (NCBI): domain Eukaryota; kingdom Metazoa; phylum Chordata; class Actinopteri; order Perciformes; family Serranidae; genus Epinephelus; species Epinephelus fuscoguttatus. Next base: position 20,001,949 of record NC_064775.1, read on the forward strand.
AGCAGCCTGTTAACGACACTGTCAGCAAAGCAGTAATGATTGTCAGAAAGTTTGGCCTCATTTTGAATAGGAGCACCTGCAGATTAATTCATTCCTATATATTATGATCCACCACAGTTAGGTATGTTAAGACACATTTGCTTCCATTTTAATTCTAAGGGCGCCAGGAGCAACAATTCCATTGGGTGCAGGTGCGCAACATTCCAGCGTTACACCGAACTTTGTGACCCATCCAAATCTTTGACCCATCCTATAAACGGTAACCCTAACCACTGAACAACCCAGAAGACTTAACATTGTTTAAGGGGGTCTAGTACTGGGTCACAGAATCTGATGGGTCACAGATTTACACTGGCTGCCACTGAGTTTTGTTCTGTCCGCTGCACAGCATGATAACACACTGAGAGCATTTCAGAAGTGGAGCGTTTTGTCGGATTTTGGCAATGTGGTCGTTTTATCTTGACGTTTGTGCTCAGCCAGCAAGCAAAACTGTAAACGTTCGCTGGTTTTAACTTCTAACATATGAAGTTTTTTTTTTCTTTTCTCAGTTTTATATCATTGTAAACGATAAAGGTTTGGGTATTAAACTGTGGGTTGGATAATATAAGCAATATGAAGATGTCACCTTGGGGTCTGGCAAATTGTGATGGGCACTGTTTTGTTATGATTTAGTTAAAAATATTGATAATGAAAATAAGCATTAGTTTCAGCCATACTTAATGTGCTACAATCAGAAACAATTTCTTTTTCACCTTTATTCAACCAGGTTTGTCCCTTGAGATCGAGGCCAAAATGGCAGCAGAGTCACGCCATACAAATCAGCTGATAGAAAAAGAATAAGATGAGTTTAAAACAATTTGTATTCACTAAGGCACAAATTATTTTACAAAGCAGGGTGAAAAGACAAAAAAAGGATGTGATTTGCATTAATGGATACACAACGCTGAGTATTTGTAACGTCAACATACCGTGCAGCATTAGTACAGTACAGTGCCATAAAGCCTCAGCTGTGTGTTATTAGGGCGCACTATAGCAGTCAGTCACTTACTGTACAGTTTCTTCACAATTGCATTTTTGAAAATGGATGTAACATTTAGCTGTTAATACCAGCTGCTGGAGTGTTCGTCTTCAGATGATTTAATTGCCCGGCAATTTTCTCCTGTCAAAAAAGCAATGTGCACCTCGGATGAAAACGAGCGAGCGCAAGTGGGAGAGTTAATTAGCGACCTCGTTAGGGACCTGGAAGTGTCTGGTGGGGCCTCTGTGTGTGTTTGTATGCGTCTATGTCGTCTGTGTGTGTTAGCTGATGACTGGGAAAATGGAGAAGACATGTAGTAAGGGCCTAATCTCTCATTGTATGTATACATGATGAGCTTACTCTGTGTGACTGACAGTATGTTCACACTGTGAGCCAGTTGGTTGATATGTATGTATGTACTGATGCATTGCAGGCAATGGCACAGGTTGCTATGGCATCTACACTGGTGATATATAGCTAAATACATGTTACATTTATATGTTTCATCTGTATCATGTCAGAGTTTCTAAAGTGATGTAGTTTTATGAGCTGACATGGGGAGAAGGAGGGGAGGCATTACATCCAGGCGAGCTGGTTGCCAAGCTGCAGACCACTGCAAACAACAAAACTGGGTGTTTTTTAGCGAGACATTGGTGGCATTTCCAGTGGTGATAGTGTCACCAAAACCCAGTGTTTTGAAGTGAGAGCATTTTAAGTGGCAATGGCACTGCTAAAACAGGGTTTTTAGCAAGACTACAGCGGAATGTTTAGTGGTGATTGTGCCACCAAAACCAGGTGTGTTTTTTGCAATAGGTCTGTGGCATTTCCAGCTATGATTTTGGCACCGAATTAGGTATTCCAAGTAAGAGTTGATGAAGTAGAAAATGTCTGTGAAACGTCTGTGTGTAAACATGATTGACACAACATTAGGTCATATTCATTTATTTGGCCTTTTTTGCCTTTCTTTGATAGAAAAAGCTGAAGTGAGACAGATAAGGCAGGGGATGACGAGTAGCACAGGGCCTGACTGGAACTGAACCCCGACTGCTGAGGATGCCTGAGTATTTATGGTGCATGCACTACCAGGTAAGCTACTGTGCCTCACCCAAGGTTGTGTTCATTTTTAAACATGCAAAAATTTGGGACTAAAAACAGACTTGGTATACAAAGGCCTTTAGAGGTTTAAGTAACCATTTCTGGATCAGTCAAAATCAAGGTCATAAGCTCAAGGACTGGCTTTTCTATTACCAGTTCATTTCATTATTTCATTAAGTTTGGACAATGGAAATATTTGTTTTTTGTTTTTGTGTTTGCATGATTTCCATATATCCACCTTCCTTCATTTCCACCAATAGAAGAAGAGTTAAAGGAATAGTGCAACCAAAAATGAAAATTCAGCCATTATCTACTCACCCATATGCCGAGGGAGGCTCTGGTGAAGTTTTAGAGTCCTCACATCCCTTGCAGAGATCGGTGGGGGGACTGAACAGTACACCTATACCTGAAGCCCCGACATAAAAAGTTGTTTCGAAAAATGTCATATGAACTCTGTTTTTAGCCTCACTGTAGCCTGTAGCTTTGACTGCTTCTCTGTGCTCCGCGCTCACGTGTGTGCGCTTGCCGGAGACCAGTGAAAGCATGAGCTTTGCTCACCCGTGTTTACATCATGTGATACGTGCACCGCAGGGGGAGACAACAGTAACCACATATCTGAGACCAACGCCATTGTCCGCCTGAACTACGGTAGAAATGAATGACTTACTCCTCTGAAAGCCTGCCATCTGGTCCTGCGGGCCTCTGCCTTTTCTTCCAGTTGATTTTGGGGAAGTAAAAAAATGTCTCCAGAACACCACGGGTCAGTAGTGCTGGAAAATCAGGGTGATCAGTGATGCACGGTCTCTGACGAGCACAGACTTTCCGCACCCGTTGGCACTGCTTTGCATTTGAAACAACTACACCACCAGGTTTCCAGTGCTCGACTCCGGTATTCTGCAGCTGGCTGAGGCTCATGAGCTGCGGCGGCTGCTTCGTCCAGTAGCCTGAGTTCCGTGTCCGTATACTCGGGCTCAAACAAATATGGCTCAACAAAGAAATGCTGTTCCTCCTCAATTTCAAAGTCTTCAGACATGTTGGGCTGTCTTCTGCTAAAAGACCGTAGTGCAAATTATCTTTTAGCTACTGTGGTTACTGTTGTCTCCCCCTGCAGTGCACTTGTCGCGTGATGTAAACACGGGTAAGCAAAGCTCATGCTTTCGCTGGTCTCGCGCAAGCGTGCACACGTGAGCGCGGAGCACAAAGAAGCAGTCAGAGCTACAGGCTACAGTGAGGCTAAAAACAGAGTTCATATGACGTTTTTGGAAACAACTTTTTATGTCGGGCTGCAGCACACTTGGATCACTATGGATGAGCAGTATGGAGATACTTTGTGGTTTCAATTTTGTGTTCTTGGATGTTAGTCTGGGTCGCCGTCAGCCATTAGGTGTGCTAGCTGCTCCCCCCACTGATCTCCGCAAGGGATGTGAGCATTCTAAAACTTCACCAGAGCCTCCCTCGGCATGAGGGTGGGTAGATAATGGCTGAATTTTCATTTTTGGGTGCACTTTAAAGTTCCCTTTAAAGCATGTTGGCGAACCTCTCAAACTGATCACTGAAGCTTCTTTACCAGCTCCTTTAGTGAGGAAATACCCATCTTATCTCTCAATACAAAGATCACAGTGAAGATGTCCTCCAAGACTGATTTGCTGAGACACGTCTCGCTTTCAAAAAATTATTGAATTACGCTTGAGATTTAGCGCCTTGCAAAAATGTCACCATCACATTCCAAGGGCATGTCAGAGAGCGGATGAACGGGCTGCGTGTGGCGCTCTGGCTGAGTGAACTCTGTTGGTTTGGGGAGCGGCGCAGTAATTTGTTAAGACTGGGCCCCTGAATTATTAAAGGCATATGAGTGTAAATAATTCACTGATCACCAAACAGCATGACAGGCCATTCATCAGCATGTCTCGCATTGTGTATGCCTAGTGTACGTGTTTGTGGCATGTGTGGGTGGTGGCGGAGAGTGGGAGGTTGCAGGTTAGAGCTGGGGTTTTGAAGAGGAAGCTGGCCTCCAAATGCATTTTTTGCATGCACAGAGAGTTCTGTATCATCCCTGTTTTGCCACTAAGATGAATTTCCCCACCTGTGTACCTTAATTACACTTCCATGGGTTAACATATTACTAACAGGGAAGGGTAAGCATGGGGAGAACTCACAGTATGTCAGTTTTTGTGGGATTATCCGTATGAAAGTGCTTCATCATAACCTGCTTTGAATTTTTATTCCCGAGAATCTAGCCTTGCACTCTACTTTTTTTTTTTTTTTCTAAACTGTGTCTCCTCAATGGCAAAGCGAGTATGGTGACAAATTGCCATAAACGGGCGGAAAGCATGCAAATGCAGCGAGGAGACAAATGTCCAACCTTGTGTTTAGTCGGAAGCTAAGGTCATCCACCCTCCCATCTATCACTGTTCTAATCAGCTCCACGCAGCCCCAATGCATAGCTCAGTACCTGCTGCATAGATAACAGAGAGAGAGGGAGAAGAGGGGAGAGATAAAAACAAAACTGATAAAAGATTCAACAAGTAAACATTCATATTGCTCTGTAGCAGCTTGTGTTTTGTTCTGTTCCATTTTTCTGCCTGTTTTTGTGTGTGTTCTCTCTCCACTGCCATCAACCGCCCCCTTACATACTTATATTCTAGTGTTTGCATGCTCCTAAACTGTGGCGTGTTTGTTTTGCTTGTCAGGTGTAGACGGAGGGGTTTGACCTGGGATCGCAGAGCTGTATTTGAAGGTGATTGGAGATGAGTTGTACTAAAACGCTTCTTTTTTTTCCCGCTTCTGTCAGAGATTCGGGGAGGGGAGACAAATCCAGATGTCTGGCTTGGCTGTAATTGCAGTTGCACTTGTCTTTTCAGACCACAACACCCAGGTGCATAATTGAAAAGATAGAAAACTGTCCACTATTTTGATTTGACTTTTTATAGCTCCCATTTGTTCTTCCTTTAGTTCATTTTCACATGAATTGAAACCCAAACTGCCCGCTATTTGATATCTCTCCCCCTCTTTCTTTTCTTCCTCTTTGTGCTCTCGATGAGTGTTTCATTTGCCCCCGTCAAGCGATCCAGAGATAGTTGAATTAGAGCCTCACCCCACGCAATTAAAATCTTATTATTGCTCGAGTGTGACCCGGCCTAATTTAATTGCTGTACATGCTCAAAAATGATTAATAGATACAGTTTGTAAATAGCCTGGGCAATGATGATAACGCCAGAGATATGGTTAGTTGAGTGCATTATTTCGTGCTAAACTAAACATTTGGAAAACACATTCGGCTCGGCACATTGGATTCCTGAAATGTTGCATAGCAGCGGCGTCTGACTGTAATGACTCTAAATGAAAGATCAAAGGATGCGACGGCCTCCCGAGGGAGGAAGTTTACCCAAACTAGGGGGAATGAAGAGTTGTGTCTCATGCATATAGCCTATTGATCATTCAGCTTGCCTGTCGTTATGAGTCGCACACTTGTCTCCTTCTGTCACGGTGTTATTTTGCCTGGCCGACACTGAGGTGGATGTCTGTGCTGTCAGTGAAGATTCTCAGTCATCCAGGTCATGGTAATCGTAAGTGCTAGATCGTAGGCAACTGGACTTGCTTGCGTTTCTTGAAGACGTTTCGTCTCTCATCCAAGAAGCTTCTTCAGTTCTAAATGACTGGTGCACTGGTGCACTTTAAACCCAGTAATACACTGAGACCGAAACTTATCCACCCCAAGAACAAAACACCCAGACATAAGCAGAGTGATATAGTGTGTGCAGTTCAGTGCAGCCAGGAATACACAGATTTATAAATTGGGGAAACAAAACAACCACTCCACAAGCACATGGCACAACACAGGAGAGCCAGCTCCTTGGGTCAAGACTCAGCTGTCCACTTACATCTAAAGGAGAAGGGACACTCTTTTGAGGACAGCAGTGTGCACATCTTGGCCCGGGAAGAAAGATGGTTTGAATGAGGAGTAAATGAAGCCATCTACATCAAGCTGGAACGACCATCATCAAACAGAGCAGGGGTGGCCTACGACACCACTTATCACCTACCTACAATGCAGTCTTGGGATCCCTTCCCTAAGGACTTCACACCCATTCATCCCTGGTCCCATCTGACCCTAACGACTAACATGATGGCCAGGTGGGGCAACGACTCTGAAACTAAGAGCTCACGTGACCCCAATGACTCTGCAAGGGTTCACACCCACACAGGGTTTAAAGCCTGCAACTCCGTACCAGTCATTTAGAACTGAAGAAGCTTCTTGGATGAGAGGCGAAACGTATTCAAGAAACGCAAGCAAGTCCAGTTGCCTACGATATAGCACTTATGATATCTGTGTTGAGACATTTCATCCCCCAGACAGAATGCAAGTAGTGCCAAAGACTTTGCTCAACAGTTTGAGCTGGTGTGTATGTAGTCTAGATGTGTGTACCTGCTAGACTGTAAGAATAGTAGACATATCAACCATGACATCACCCACTGTTTTATGGACTTCTGTTTTGAAGACTCGAGTTCGGCATTTGGCTATCACCATCTTGGTTTTTGGAGCCAGAGGTGACCATATTTGATTGAGAAGCTGAGGACACTATCAGCAGACAGTCTGTTACTCAAAATGGCTCGTCCTTGATTATGCATAACTGAAAGCCTTGATAAAGTTTAAACAGGTGAGTCATATAAAATTTGGCCCTGTATAGTTGTCTTAAATGTTGAAATTAGCCGTAGAGACCAAAACCATTTTTGGTACCAGGCCCTAAACATGTTTATTTCTGCTGTTAAGTTGGGCCTTTTTTACATGGTCAATGAGGACTGACATTGTCATTCAAAGATTCAAAGCCTCATTTTTCAGCCTCAAAGGTTGGTGCTTGGGGGCGGCACGGTGGTGTGGTGGTTAGCACTCTCGCCTCACAGCAAGAGGGTTGCCGGTTCGATCCCGGGCGTGGGAGCCCTTCTGTGCGGAGTTTGCATGTTCTCCCTGTGTCAGCGTGGGTTCTCTCCGGGCACTCCGGCTTCCTCCCACAGTCCAAAGACATGCAGATTGGGGACTAGGTTAATTGATAACTCTAAATTGTCCATAGGTGTGAATGTGAGCGTGAATGGTTGTTTGTCTCTATGTGTCAGCCCTGCGATAGTCTGGCGACCTGTCCAGGGTGTACCCTGCCTCTTGCCCGATGTAGCTGGGATAGGCTCCAGCCCCCCCGCGACCCTCAAGAGGATGAAGCGGTTAGAAGAAGATGAAGGTTGGTGCTTGGAACCTGCAAGAGTGGACTGATGGACAGTTTTGTTCAAAGAGACAGCAAACAACAACGCAAGCATGATGCTGAATGTTTTAAACTGTGTGGACCTTGAACTAATGACTAAGGTCTGGACCAGTTGGGAATTACTGACCTAGATTATGGCGTGGATTTAAATGCAGCAGATTGCGGCAGATTGTAAATACTCAGGGCATGTTCACATCGTCAATGTACGTCCACTGAAAGTGTTTGTTTCTGCGACTGTGAGGCTCAGATTATTATTCAAAGTATCTGACAGCGATATGTTAAGGATCCCTATAGAGATAGACCTTTTTGTTTCACCAGAAACAGCCCAGAAATTGCCATCGCTAAACCCACCAGACTCCATTTAAATAAACAGTAATTTTAGCGTGTATAAAGCCAGCATATTTTCACATCTAACTGGGTGAATGAAGGGTTTATTTCAATTAAACCAGAGCTGGTGATTGTTTAGCAGCATTGGTGGTGAAAGTCCAAGACTTTTCCTTTCTGGATTTGGAATCCAAAACTAGCTTGGCTAAGGAGACTCGAGACCAGCCATCGCTCTTCATGTTCGGCAAAATTTAGAGATAAGCCACTAGGCCGTACACACAGCTGTGACTCACATTTTAATTGACGAAATGTTAAAACATTTTTTAAATTTGTTGGAGGACTATAGGTTACACAGTTTTATAATTTGAAAATGTAAGAGTTACTATAGACCTACAATAATGATAAATGAAAATTAAAATGTTCAAAAATAACTCTGATTCATTTCCATGTAGCCTAATTTTTGGTCAAAGCCAATGGGAGCTATTGGGGAGGGCCTTAGGAATTGCAGGTTGCCTACCCCTGGGATAGGCGATGGCAATTTCAGGGCTGTTTCTGGCTCAACATAAAGGTCTTTCTCTGTAGAAATCCTTTCTATAATGTTGTCAGACACTTACAGTGATAATCTGAGCCTGTCAATGGCAAAAACAATCACTTTAATTGGACAGTAAAAACATGCCCCAGTGGTTACACTGCAGGCTGTTTTGCTGCCTCTCTCTGCAGCAGTCACAAAAATTGTTGTCTCCATTAGTCACTTAGACACAAAAACATGGGAAAATAGGGTCCAGGTTGAAAAATGGCAAAGTTGCCCTTTAAGGATGTTACAGAATGATTGTAGTCAATAGAAAAGTCCTCTCAAGTATCGTCATATAAATCTAAATATGTGTTTTTGTCCGTGTGTGAGTGTGTATACGTGCCTTTGTGTATCCTGCTGTCCAGCGATGCAAGGTAAATGGGTGTGTGCTCATTAATCTCAGAGTGTGTGATGGAGCATAGTGGTCGGCCAAGCTGCTGAATGTCTAAGCAGGGCGCTGTGCATGTGATTTATCGGGAGGAGCGTGCATTAGGGCCCATTCGTAGCCATTAGCCCGGACAGCTAAGAACACCACCACTAGGGTGGGGCCTACCGTGTACAGCTCGGTACATTTTGTCCAGGATGCTACAAATGGCATGTCAGTAAGTGTTGATGAAGTGGTGAGATTTTGATGCTCTTGACAGCATTGTTGCACATCATTACAGGTATTTCTAGAGATCATCTGTCAGTCAAACCACATGTATGTTTAAGTCTTCCTCTGTGGATTTTCTGTTTGCAGTTCTGTAGGTTGCACTCTATCTTCATGCCCAGTATACTCAGAAATGTATCGCAGCTTACTTCTAATGCCAATGTTCCCCACGAAACCAGACAACAAATGATAAAAACTCCTCAAGTTCATGAACTGGCTGAAGGTTAAAAGAGAACGTATATGATTAAAGAGAAACACAGATGTACTGTATATCGTGCTCACCTCCAGGAAGCTGGTGTTTCTTTGGTTCTGTAATGGCTCTGCAGCTCATGTGGGTTCAAGATTAGAAGTTTGACTCCAAAATTATGCTAAAAGATGCATGCTCTCGTGGTGCAGCAAGGTGGGCATCCACCAAATGGCATATGTTATCAAAAAAGGGGATGGAAACTCGGTCACAGTAGGATATTGTGCAGAAGGAGTCACTGGCATCAAAACCATCTCTGAGCAAAAGTTTTTCTTTTCTTTATTTATCCCCTTAACAAGGAGCTCTATCATTATCAGACAAGACTAGATAAATTGTGAAAGTGCAAAGCCACGCAATTCTCACTGTATAATTTTTTTTTTTTTTTATGGTGCCAGCATGACTGCGGCAACAGTTGCCTGATTTGTGACAGCGGTGCATACAAAACAGATAACAAACTTTGAATATATATTTTTGCAATTTGCATTTGCAGATTTGACACTGCAACAAACAACAATTGTTCAACAAAAATAAAAGCTTTTAACAACTCCTAATGTCGAAGGTCTTGAGATGGTATAGATAAAAATTGAGGCAATAGGAAATCTGTAGGAGTTTGTTAAAGTACAACCCTTGGAAATAGCCAAAATGCACAAAAGTGGCACAGTAAATTAAAAATGACTGACTTCCTGTTGGATTAGGGCATGGCTCCAAGAGGCTTGGGATGTTACATATGCATACAAATTGTCATACTTCTAGGTGGATAGTATGGCGGGAGCTGCTTTGTAAAGTGTCTAAGACAATTATAAAAGGACCATACAGAGATAGACCTTAAGATCCATTTTGTTTATCCAGTAACAGCCTTGAAATCGCCAAACCCACCAGACTCCATTTAAATAAACAGTATTTTTCTTGAAACAAAATTAAGCTCACAAAAAACATTTTGGTTCATCTTTCCATTGTTCTAACAATCACAAGCTCTGGTCTGGTTAAAATAAACCCTAAATTTAGTCTAGTGGGTTTGGTGGTCGCAATTTCGGGGCTGTTTCTGGTGAAACAAAATAATCTTACTCTTTAACAAAAAGGTCTATCTCTGTAGGGATCTTTTTCAAAATGGTTGCCACACACTTAGAATAACAATCTGAGCTTGTCAGTGGCAAAAACAAACACTTTCGGTGGACGTAAATTGGCGATGTGAACATCCTGGATTGGCAACATTGCAGCCTGTTTTGCCGGTGCTAGCTGCAGTGCTCTTGCTAAATATCAGACCAGTTTCAAAATTTGTTGCTCCTATTAAAGACACAAAAACATGAAAAAATAGGGTTCAGGTTGAAAAATACTGATGTTACCCTTTAAATTGGTTCAGTGTCACTGAGGCAAATACTGGCATTTTGATGGTAAACTACAAAGAGATACCTTCCAGAAGAAGAATTGGCCATTTTATTTGGGGTATGTCAAGGGGGAGGATTGTTGTTAAGTAACAAACAAAGTCCAGCACTCATTTACTCCAAATCTAGGACACAGAGCTACAAAATTAAGTGTTTAATGCACCTTAATGAACAAAAATATACTGAATTAATGGCTTTGCAGAAGTTGAATTTGTTGTAGTGACCAGAAAACGTCACTTTCTGAATATTTAGGTTATATGTTGCTTAGCTTTTTCACCATTGTGTACAATACGGCCCTGGATACTGGGTGTCTGCACCTGTGTGCACATACAAGCATTTATATGTGTGTGTCGGTGTCTGAGGCTAGTCTGTATCATCCAGTGTCAGTCCATGTCAGTGGCTGTGTGAATAAGCGAGGTGGGCGGGTGGGGTTATGAGGGGTGGCGGTGTGAAGGGGAGGGAGGGGGGTCACTCTATTTTGGCTGAGGTAATCCATCCATTGTGTTGAACTTCTTCATCTGTATCAATTCATTGAAAACACACCGGCCCTGTGGAGTGAAACTGAGCCTGCCCAGTCCTTTCTTGACAGGGCAATGAGAGAGAGTGAGTACCACAGGATGGAGGCGGGGGGGCTGGTTCTGGGGGTTTGGGTGGGGGTCCATGAGGGGAAACTTCGAAGGGGGGGAAAAAGGGGGTAGCGGACCATGGGAAAAACACAATCCCTGGCCCCTCTATAGCACTTGTTCCACCCCACTTCACCCGCACACCCACCCTGTGTGTGGCACTTGTCACTGACCCTTGCAACCCCCTTCTCATTCTCCCCAAGCCTTTGAGCCTGTCGCTCTCACTGGGCTGCAAATGTATGTCCCCCCTATCCCCACCACCACCACCACCACCACCACGTATCCTCCTCTTCCTCCCAAGACCTGTAGACCTCCACACTCTAAGGCCCCTACCTCTACCTTGCATGCCCAGGGATGGTGAAGCGTGGTGGGGCAGAGGCTGCGCCCGGACCCCCGTATCCAGCTCCGGCGAAGAATGGACCAAAGGAATAAAGAATAACAGAGAGGATCCCTTTTCTTTGTGTTTGCACAAAGGGGAAGCAAGCTGGGGCAATGGGAAAAAAAGTGTGTGAGTTGCGGTTTATTGTGCACATACACATGTTGGAGCTGTGTGTATATGTCTCGTCTCTGGGCTGTGGTGGAAGGAGGGGGAGGATTATTGCTGCAACATGCGCCCTCAGTGACAGTATAGTAATTGGTGTAAGGCATCTGCTCCCTTTACCACCAGCACCAATGTAAGCTTTCATTAAAACATACGGCACAAATACTTATGAAATGAATCATTACCACGCATCATTAGCCCGTCTCCTTCCAATAATTGAATTTGTCAGCAGTATCCTTTTCAACCACGAGAGCCACCATCATATTGTGATGATGAAGGCGATCACTAACAACAGTTACAGGAATATCTGTATCCTTTAATTATTCTCTTCCTTCTTCACTGGCCTGTCAATCACTGCCGTTGATGAACCTGAGTCAGATGATTAAGCATCAACGCCGACGTTACAAGATTGATTTCATCTGTGACGAGGTGTTATCAATATCATTGATTAATTGTTAACATGTACATGGATGCTTGAATTCATTACAGTAGAATGAGCGGCTGTGTTTATAGCCTGGGTGGCCCCGTGGCAGCGTTAGTGCCACACTCTCAACATTCAGATATGCAAGCTGTTAAGTAGCATTTGATGCTCCTTTGCCATGTAAAATGTAAAAATAATGGTAATTGCAACAGCGCCGAGGGATTTCTGCATTTCCCAAACTCATGACACAGCGACTTGGCAGAATGCAAATCTGCATTACGGCATCGCCGGGGCTTTTTTCCTTATGTTAAGCTCTTCTTGCTAAAGCAAGCCCATGAGAGTCTTTAGAGGGAGGAGGAGGAAAAAAAAGAGAGGCAGCCAGCAGGGGGAGGTAAGACAAAAGGAAAAGTAAAGGAGAGGGAGAGGGGAAGTGGGAGAGGGTAAACAGAGGAAGGATGGGAGAGGAGAAGAGGTTGAAAGGAGGGAGGGAGGCTCTCTGCTGGCGCTCCTATCGATCCCATTGGTTTTTGGTCATACATCAAGCGTGCCCCCGGCTGAGTGGCAGCCCGGCCAGACCTCCCCCTTTGGTGGCCTGGGGAGCAGAGGGCAGAGCAGCGGCGGCGCTCTGGCCTTTCCTGTGTCCAGCTGTGCGCCCTGCAGGGTGTACAATACAGTATTTTGGAGCTGAGCGGCAGGGAAAAAGCATCCTACTGTACTTTTACATCACTGACCTTTTGAAGGAGGAAGGAGGGAGAGCAGAGGGAGGGAGAGGGAAAGGAGCACATGTGTTTATTTTACAGCCGTAAAGATTACTTGCATTATTCAAAAATGCTTTAAATTCAATTTTGAGTTCAAAACATTTCAATTTCATATACTAACACAATTTTGTCAGCCCGAGGACGGCTGATTGAGTTCAATATCTGAGATACTGTCATGAGTTTTTCAAATGGAGCCCACAGTGTGTTTCAGTTTATGTTAGCGAGCAGCTCTCCCTCCGAATTTGCAATATCAAACTGATGAATGTGCGCAGACCCACAGAGAATCAATGTGAACAGAGAGAGAAGGAGGCAGTTAGAGCCCCCTGGGGTTGTTTTTTCGGGGTGTATTTTCATTGGACTTTCCCACATAGGAGTTCTGCGTGATATCATGAGGCGTAAATGTCCCAAAAAATTAACAATCGACTGTCATTTGACTCCTCAAACAAACACCTAGATATTCTTTCTAAGCACCTAGACAGCATTTAGGGACAAAGCACTCCTAAGTCGAGCACCTCTAAGCGCTGTGTCGTCGGCTGTTATAAATAATATATCACTTAGTTCATTTTCAGTATCTAAGAGTTTAAGTTCACAGTCTATTTTCAGGGTGTCACACAAGTAAGGGCTGTGAAGTTTTTCCCTTTGCAAGAGTTTCACTCAACTGCTGCCGAACTGACGGGCTGCTCAGCTGCAGTTTGCACTAAAAGAACAGAAGAACAGGGGAAAGGGAGAGGTGTGCAAGCACATGTGTAATCCTACTTTTACTGTACTTGTGCTGCAGCCACTGTATCAGACTACCACAGCAGTATAGGTCGTGCAAGAGAGCAGTTCTGCGTATTTTACCTCTCTAATTACCAAAAAAGGCCATGTCTGACACAAATGTAAATTCTATTTTGTGTATTGGCGGGGCTTTCTGTGCACAGTAAAAAAGTTTTTAGACATCTGCTGGGTTCAGATTTAAAAGTCTTTCCTAAACTCAGTTAAACATCTTTAATATTGGTGCTTTCTTGAGTTTGATACTCCTCTATGTTCTCCTTGCACTCAATCAGGGCATAGGTTTCGTTTCAACACTGGGGGAGACACATATGTAATAGGAGCTTTGAGGGTACTCAGTTAGAGACCTTTTAGGCATGAAACACTTCATTTCCTGCATTCTGGTGGGACAAATGCACATGTTGTAATTATTGAGGGGGGACATGTTTATGATGCATCTCTATTTTTGTCATCCTGATTGTCCATAATATAACATTGTTCACCTCGCTGCAAGGGCGGATAATGAGACAATGGGCACTTGGGCACTTCTGCCACACAGGAGAAAGATAAGGACTGTGGTGGGGGTTTTGCCTGTTTTCTTTTGCTGTTGTTTGGCATCTCTTTGTCATCGTTATGAATCTTTTAGGTTATCTTGTGTCTCTTTGAATTTGTTTTGTGTGTCCTTGTGGTTGTTTGTGCCTCTGTGAAGTTGTTCTGTTTCTTTTTGTGGTTGTTTTTTGTCTCTTTGAAGTTGTTTTGTGTCTCTTTGTGGTTGCTTTTTGTCTCTTTGTAGTAATTTTTGTTTCTCTTTGTGTTTTATTTGTGTCTCTTTATAGTCTTGTTTTTATTGTATCTCTCTGAAGTCTGTTTGTGTCTCTCTGTGGTTGTTTTGCCTGTTTATGTAGTTATATTGTGTCTCTTAGCAGTTCCTTTGCATCTTTTTGTGGTCTATTTGTGTCTCTTTGTAGTAACTTTGAGTCTCTTCATGAGTGCCATTTTGTAGATTAAGGCCAGAAGGGCCCCTGACACTTTGGGCCCTGTCGGCCCGTACAGTAATCCATCCATGCTTCTCCTCTTCTCTTTATGAGGTTTCTTCAGTTTTTTTTCCATACTAAAGGACATTTTTGGGACATGTTTCCTTTTCCAAACTGAGGATCCAAGAATCCAGGGTGTCTTATTCTATACAGATTTCAGAGCCCCTTAAGGCAGCTTTGTGACCTGTGATATTGGACTATGTATTAAAATTGGCTCGAGAATTAGGACTTCTTTTCTCCACATTAAAACCTGATATTATTCCGTATTTTCCAGCATCATTTATGGCTGCAAACATGAAGCCCCACTTTGTGAAAGTTTCTGTTTTATCACAATTCCAGTGCACAGACTTGGATGTTTTCGCATCAGCGCGAGTATTACTTTACACACCGCTTGCTGTCAATCACCTGACACCCACAGGAAGAAACTGAAGCCTCCTCCAGGAAATAATCCTTCAGAAACATGCTGCTTTACAAACTGTACTGTCACATCCAGGTCTTTTTATTTAGAAAGTCTTTGTTAGCCAGGACGGCAGTTACTTTTAGGCTCCAAACTAGATACTGTAAAAAAAAAAAAAAAAAAAAAAAAACAGCAGGATAAATTAGTGCTGAAGCAAATTACAATATGTGTGGAGGTGTTCGCTTGAGTGAAAGGTGTTAATGGTGGAGGACAGATCAGGGAAGGTGTCCAAGTGCCCTCCAGTTTGCTTCAACGCCCGGCGCTGCCTCTATGCGTGCATGAGCCTCATTTCTCTGAGACAAGAAAAAAATAAATGATGTAGGGTTCGAGGGGGGATAAAGGAAGAAGAGGAGAGGCTGGAGAGGTGAATGGGAAGGGGGGGGGGGGGCGTTGCTATAGCTGTCCGGTGAGATCCGCTCTGCCGCAGCTGCCTCCCCTCCTCAACGGCTCCTCCGGTGAAAAGGGCCCTGAGTGGCGAGCGGATCCATTTCAGCGTGGAAACCCCACACACACAAAGCTCTGAAAGCTGCTCTTATGCCACGTCTCGGTATCTCTTACCTGTTAGCCCGATTAATTATTCCCCCAAGTACAGGAGCCAGGGAAAGGAGACACCGCGGATGGGCCGGCAAGATAGGGCTGCACTCTCTCAACTGAACGAGAGAGGCCAGATAAAGAAAGAGTGGGTGGTGGGGTGAAGGAGAGGAAGAGGAGGGGGAGAGCTCTGTTGTCTCTTTTTTTCCCTTTCTCAGCCTACAGTAGGAGCCTTCAATCTCTAGCTAATGTACTAGAAAGTTGCTTTTACAATGTCCCCACACTTTCTTAGTCACAGTACAGTGGGTCGAAGGAGCCAATAGTGTTTTTTGCTTCTTCTTTTTTTTTCATTCCCATCTATCAGCTCAAGCGGCAGCATGCAGGACACGTGAAAGACCCCTCATCCCTTCTGGAAAAAAAAGAAGTTGTGTTGTTTCCGCTGTTGGGGTTGCGCACCCTGGAGCATATCGTATGGATGGCGTTTTTGGCAGGGAAAGCACTGACGCAGTGACCAGGAACTCCATTAAACGTGGCACTCGCTGCACACCCTGATTGTTCTGACCAGCAGGCCGTGTGTGTCAGCAATGAGACAGAAGTGTGATCACCTGATGTCACACAGACAGACTAACATTTCAAAGACTAAACAAAAAAAAAAAAAAAAAATATCAATGTTCAGTCTCAGCAGTGCTCTCTGCAACTTCTTTACAACATCAACTTCAGGTCTGAGCATCCAATCCCTGTCACTAACAAGCACTTCCTGGTTATGCAGAGCAGGGGTTTCCATGGCTATCAATCAGCCAATAGCAGCGCAGCTCCTCCAGAGCAGCGTGTTGAGAGCGGGGGTCTCTGGGGCAGCCTGTCTTTTTAAACAAGGCCAGACACTTCACAGACAGGGAGAGGGCCAATTAATTCTGCCGGGGGCAACACTCCTAGGTTAGCATTTGCTTATAGTGATAAATTGGCGCTTTGTATCCGCAGTAAACTACCTAGGCTCCCCCTGTTTTGGCTGGCTTGGCAGGTCCAGGAGTGATGTCATGGGGTTCAGGCTGATTAGTCGGGCGTGCCTCGGCCTTTTTCACGGGGTCATTGCACTACTGTCTGTGTAAAATTAATTAAAAGCTGGCCGGGGTTAGTGTCCGCGCTAATTTCCAGCTAGTCGCTAACATCTGCTGAGGAGGAAAATGAGGAAGCGTCAGACTGAAAGGGGAACCTTGAAATTTACAATATTGGTGACCAAAAAGCATAGATATTGATTTCAGGGGGGAGGCAGGGGACACGTCCCCCTCAATATATAGAACATGTGTATTTGCACCCCCCCAGTGGACTTTTATTTTGACAAAATTTAGGCATTTATACCATTAATTGATGAATAAAAATTCACCAGTATGTACAAAACTAAGTGTTTGATGCTCAATTTCTTTTCTGTGGAGGGCCCCAAAAACCTCAGTTTCACGTGTCCCCCTCAATGTTGAAACAAAACCTACAGACTTCATCAGGGTCATTTGGAACATGTTCATCTTGACATGAAATAACCTTCCATTACTTACAGACTCTGACCAATAATAAAAATAATTTGATCCCTAACTAGATACAGGTGTCTGCTAACAATTTATCAAGTTTTTCAAAGCCCGATGCAATAGTGAAAGGCACAATTTTGTAAAATGTACAAGGAGTGCACTTTCCTTAATTCTGCAATAGTTAACAAATTACTGAGATTTGGAATTTGTCTTTTGAGTCTTCACTTCAGTGCCACCTATCAGCTTCAACAGGCCACAGGTAGGCTGTAGGTGTATGTAGGCTACTGAGTTTAGTTTTAAAAAAAGAAAAAAAAAAATCAATAACAACTTGAGATTAAAAAAAAAAAGATAAAGTTAAGTAGTTGAACCTTGCACTTTTAAAATATGCTTAGGGGTTGAAATGTAGGCCGATATGAAGTCCATGCAGTAATCATTCACTCAGTGGCTTCACAGTGGGTCTTATTCAACTAGGAAAAGCCTTCTTCTTGTTTTTGTCCATTTTTTGTATGTTTGTCACAAGGTAGAAACTATTGATGCCACACCTGGGTAACCATCCCAGGGAGAGCAGACACACTTTGGACTCCTGTGCTACCAACAAAAATTCAGACTGCTTGATAATAAATATTTCTGATTCTGATTTCAATTGCTATAAACATGAGGCGAATAACTAGTGCTTAATCTGTTAGCTCGTTGCTAACACATAATGGGAATTACCATTAACGCTCTAAAAAGGGACGTCCTGCGGATAGGTAGGACATCATTGTTTGCATGATTCTGTTTAAGTTGATCTAAAATAAAAACTGTGAAAGTGAGAAAGTTCATGCTTTTTGTGGCAGGAAACTATGGCTTCTGTATTCTCTGCCTTTGCATCATGAACTTATGTTACCTCGGACAAGCGTGGTATTTCGCCAGAATTACACCATAATTTTCCCATAATGGCAGTTGGAAATCGTTGTTTGCATAATTGTGTATATATTGATCTAAAATACAAACCATAGCAGCGAAGATTGGCATTCTTTTTGCAGCAGAAAGCTCAGGCTTTTGTCTTCTGTGTCATCACGTTGTACGCTCATGATGATGTCATTATGCAACATTACACGTGATTCAAAACCATGCCAGCACCGGAGGAATGAGTGATGGATCTATCACACCACTTTTTCACACTAAAAACAATCATATCATAAAAACTAAATAATGTACATAGCTCAAATAATTTCAGGAATGTCAAGAAATATTTTGTGTATGTTTCCAAATTTAGAAATCGTTCGGATCATTATATATTGTGTTTTTATTTTGTAAAAATCTGATGAAAAAATGCCCAATATTCGTATGTTTTTATGACACAATTTCAATACTTCTATCAAGTTTTATGGTTTACTGACTAACTGTCTGGCTCAGGTTATAAGATTTTGGGGATATGAAGTATTTGAAGATACTCCAAGAAATGACATTACAATAAGCAGAAACACCAATGTAGGCACTGCCAGATTTCTATTGCAGAGTGAAAAAGGTTTAATGGGCCAACAGAAATTAGCATTGCCGTTGCAATAATTTTATTTTAACAATCAATATTTAACCTCACATGCTTAACATACAATAACTCATACTTACAAACATATATTTCCTATACTCTGTGGAAAGAAACTAATAGCTGCTGACTTCACATTGTCAGCTAAATATTATTATTATTATTATTATTATTATTATTCCTGTCCGGCCTGCTCTTCCATTGACTTTATTTCCTATCCTGTCCCAGTAACCTGATGAATAGTGACAGCAACTCCCATCCTGCGGAAATCTCACAGGAATCCCCAAAAAATGTTAGCCTCTAGTCTCAACTGTCCCCCTGTCCCAACTGACCCCACTCACCCATTTGTATCCCACTTAATGTCAGCTGAAATAAAATTTGAGAATCGCAGTAAAAATAAAAGGCCATTTTGCAAAAATAAAGTCAACAACCAAACAATGACTCACATAAAAATTACCCCGCTGAGCTTTCCCAGAGATACTTGACAACACTCTGTGATGATAATAAGTATGAATAACTGTATCGTCATGTAAACAGCGTACATCTTCAACCCCTCTCCCTCTCTTATCCCCGTTTCATAAAGCTACCGTGACTAGAAGTAGCCTCTGGTGACTCCACTTGTACAGCCATGCGGCCATGTGGTCTGAATTTAGCCATCCTTTATCTCCTGCTCCCATCCGGCTTCCTTTCCTTACTCTCAGTCTTTGCTAAGTGGTTGCATACACACATGTGTCTTCAGAGTCCGGCAAGCACCAAAGCAGCATAACTGCAAAAACGGAGGAAGAAGGAGGGGGTCGTAGATATTTACTCATATTTAAACTTTTTTCCCAATGCCTCATTATTTTTTGTGCATGTCAAACCTCCTCGCAGCGCTCCCTTTAAAATCCCCCCCCTCCCAAGGTGAGAAAGGTTGATCATTTTTCTTTCTTTTATGCGAGCAACATGAATGAAAGTCACGGCCAATTTCCCTTTTAACATGGACACGGGAAAAACAACAAGTACTAGAGCAACAAAACAGCCTTCAGTTGCCGAAGCGGGATCTTTGATTTGGCATATCAAAGGGGAGCATGATCCCTGGGTTGCCGTGGCTCCCAAGGTCGGAACACACAGACCTACTTAGGCTGAATCTGATTGGCTGCTGCTTCAACACGGCTGCACATTTGCCTAAGTGAAGAAGAGGGCTCCATTAGAGTATAGGTAGAAAATGTATTTTCCACTAAACAAATAATCAAAGTGCTTAAATTAATGTGGAGGTGTTTGTGACTGTAAATGCTGATGAAATGGCATGCAATGCCTTTATTTGTTTATCACATTGTTGTAAATTCATTTCCATCAAAGACTCATGAAAGGATGCAGCGTTGAGGAGATGGATGCACATTGAAAGGAAGGATGTTTCCTAGCTTTCCTAAGCATGGGGCAGAAAATTGTAAAAACTACATCTCTAAATACACAAACACTACTAAATATGCTAAATGACGAATATTACATCCTTGAAGTCGTTTGGAGGTTAGGGTCAGGGTTAGCTTTACAGTGGGTAAAGCTGAAATAAACTCCCTGCCTCTACATTACTCTGAGCTGACTGGTTTGTCAGAGCTGTTTGGTCCCAAGCCGTGCAGGCGGACGGAGCTGCTGCTCCTCCGCTGGACTGACAAGAGGAAAGTTGATATCATTCCCATTGTCGGCTGAGTAGGACCCTGAGGTTTCCCCTCATGGGGGGTCCTGAGAATGTCACTCCCATACAGGAGACCCCTCCTCCTCCTTCTCTTCCTTCTTCCTCCTGCCATTACATTCACCTACTTTATCTCTAAATGTCACTGAGAGTAAAACCAATAGCACAGGGAGGATTTATCAAGGAGGCTCTTCTGGGTACAAGGTGCTTGATGGAAGTAAACCTGTGAAAGTGATTTTTAGCTCCATGTCCTCTAAGATACATTTATCATACATGAAACTTTTACAACACAGTTCTAGTTATAAGGTCTAAATGTTTCTTGGATACTTTAACAGTGTGTATGTGCTCAAACTCCACAAGCCTCAGAACTAAATGAAAGCATTTCATCCTCCTCTGTGCTCAATATTAGATGTCTATTAAAAAATGATGGATGCAGATGTTGGAAACATTCAGGGCTCAACCCAGACTCAGGGCAGTCCATGGGCATGCTCTCCCAGGGAGATTTTTTTAAACATTTATGACAGCTATATGCACTATTTTTAAGGTCATTTGACATAATATAATGGCTAAACAACTGTACAACTAAAACACAAAAAACAAGGCTGCCCAGATGCCACGAAAATAAAATTATTTCACGTTTCTCAACTCATTTTTGGTTCTTATTTGTAAAAGAGAATAAAAATACAGGGCAACAATAATATAGCATTAAATATTCAATATGTTTAGTAAAAATAATACCAGTAAAGGTAGCACCGGTTAGCTTACTTCCTCTTGGGGCAGAAATGTTTGAACGGGATGGGACATCACACAACAGCCACATTGGGTAAATTAATAATAATAAGTTTTCAGATGGCTAATTGACATCTCCAGCATGGGGGAGGCGACAATTGTAAGCCATATGTGAGGGCAGAAGCAATGTAACAGAATCCTCTGCAATTAATCAAATCAAATCAAGTTTATTTATAAAGCACATCTAAAAACAACCATGGTTGACCAAAGTGCTGTACAAATTAAAAGAATGACACACATATATATAGCTATATAACATGTACAAAAATGTAAAACAGACTAACACGGGTAAGAACAATTACATATGTAAAAAAGATTATTAAATACTAAAATATTAAGTCCACTATGAACAACCAAAGACTATTGAAAACATGTACATTTTAAGATTCGTCTTAATAGCGTGAATGCAGGGAGAGCATTTGATTGAGAGTGAAAGGCTATTCCAAAGCTTTGGAGCAGCTACCTTAAGGCACAATCTCCCTTACCCACCAGCCTAAAGGCTGATATTAATTGATTTGTATGAGCTACAATATAGCAATTTTCTGGGAATTATTTGGCAACATAATAGCATACATAGACCCAGTTGTACTTTCTAACCATTTATTTACATACTAAACATCTAGCTATGGGGAATATGTAGGAACCCTGCCTGTAGAGCTGTCATCCTATTTTGCATCTAATGGTTCTCCAGCTGTCATATTCATCATGAAACCATAGCGTAACATGTTGAGGGTGACTCATTTTCACTCCTGCCACCTAAAAAAAGGCAAAATTGTCTGATATTTTTAAGTTACATAACATAGGTAGAGTAGGAATTTGGTGTAAAACTAGTCTTGAAATCAATTTTTGTTTCACTATGCTTGACGGTGCACAGAATGAATGTTGAGCTGACACATCTGCTACATTTAAATCATAATGCCACAATAATCTGGTCAGCTCTAACTGCAAATCATGAATGTCCAACAAAGCCGAGTACTTGAATTGAATATTAGGCCAACATAAGAACTTTTACCCAATTATATCCAATATCTTTAGGGACTAGCATAGTAAGAGAAACAACATTAACAATCATTATTATGTAAATGACAGTGTTGAAGGTATTTTGAACACCTAAAAGCTATAGGGCTTTTGAGTGAACATTTGGGGCTGAAACACCCTGCTCCATCCACATTGTCTATTTCATCTTTAGACACCTTTTTTTACAACTTCATAGCTTCATTTACACATGCACTCTGTACATATTAGGTATGCCAGCTCAGGGACTATGGTGTGCCGTTTAAATGCTTGTGTTCTTCTACATAGTGTTATTTATTTTGGTTGCACCATGATCCCAGAGAAATGCTTGTAATTCTGCGTTGCTCAGAGATGTATGGTAAAACCTGGATTGATTGACTGATTGATATGTCATCCCCTGCCTACATCATAGATATGTTTCATATCCCAATGGTCACATTACAGCACATAGTTGTAGTAAAATACATCACATATACTTTGAAATACAGATTTCTTTTACAAGGACCACAGAATGGGTTTGGAAAGTAATATATTGTTGGTTTTGTTCCTTTCATAGTGTTTGTTGATAGTAACAAGAAATATATAATATGGACAGACTTGTCTTTAAGAGGGGAGAGCGGTGCCCTAGTGGGCGCTGTTAAAAAATGTTGGAGCTAAAGTTTTCAGAAATGGTTGTCATTTCAGGAGTGAGACACTTGACTGGCATCAAATGTCAAAATGTCAATATCCAGCTTCTGTGTTCCTACTCTAGGCTTTTACACGATGGGTTTATGATAAAACAATTGTTACCATTAAAATGTATTAAGAAAGAGCTGTAGTTTAGATTAGTTGCTAGCAAAAAATTCCAGTTGGAATGCTTGTCACATTTTCTTTGGGACTGGTTACCAAATAAAATGTTCTTTGTATTGTTATAAAAGGATAAAAAAAAAAAAAAAATGTACGTAAAGGACCCCCCCCCCCCTTTTTGGTTCTTCTGATGCAGGATATGTGTGTTAGTTGCATTTTGCATGTTGCATTTTTTTTTAAAATATTTTTTTCATGTTTTTCCCAATTTAAATAACAGAAGGACAGCCAACTACAAGATACAGATGGTTTTCACAAAAGCACATGACATAATTTTTAATGGAATACACTTAAGGAGAGCATTCCTTTCTTACCTAACACTTCATGCTTCCATAACACATTGAAAGGGAATCTATTAAGGATCCAGTTTATAAAGAGTTCAAACTAATGTAAAAAAAAAAAAAAAGTGTGACCACCAACTCCACTCTCTCCTAATCATAGATTGATACTCTTATCACAATAACCTTGTGCATTCATCTATTTGACCTACTGTACATAGAGGAATGGCGATTGTGTACTCAGTACTACAAGTACCAACATCTCTGTACTCATTCCTATGTTCATTAACAGAAATGAAGCTATATTCATGTATCCTTCTGAGGAAATTCAGTAATGTTCTCAGGGCTATTTAGCATGTTAAGTACAGGATACATGCACATTTGATGGGGCCTCTGTCTCAACTTTAAGTACAACTACTGTCAGCATATTTCCTCTGTTGGCCTGGCTCATTATAACCTCAGCTTTATGAAATGTGACACTGTGAACAGTGAAAAGTTTTTTTTTTTTTTCATGAGCCACGAGTTCAATTGGAACAGTGGGATATGACGGGTTTCTCCTGAAAGGCTACAAACACCTGGTGGTTATGGGTTTGGACAGCAGACATGTCATATTGACGGCTTTCCCCCCACTTCAGCAGCACCCCGAGCTCCGGCTTTTGTGGATTTTTTTAACACTCTGAAATTGTCAATCGAGTCAGTGGCCTGGACAAGCTCTTTCTTTGTGACGCTGGGGCTTTAAAATGGTGCCAACCAAGCAGCATGGACGAAGGATTTGAAAAAGGCACAATGAGCTGGAAAAGAAAAAAAAGATCCCAGCTACCTGGGAAACAAAACCAGGGGCAGGCGAGAAAATGTCGAAGAAAGAGAAAAACAGGGGGGGGGGGGACCCTCACTCCCCTCTATTCCCCAGCCAATTCTTAGTCCTCGGAGTAAGCGGCAGGCATTTCTAGTCTTGAGAAGAGTGACAGAGAGAAAGGCAGGGACACAAAAAAAAGAGAAAAAGAAAGTGAGAGCCCGTCCGAAAGAGGGGGAGAACAAGAGAGAAGAGAGTGGCAAGGGGGAGGGATGGAGGGAGAGCAACTTGAATCGTTGTCATCAGCTCCGTCACGTTGAATAGGCCTAATGAATGCAAGTGAGTGTTGAGGAGCCCTGGCCAGCTCTATCAAGGCAGGTAATACCGCCCAGATTTAATTGGGAGCAGGTATTGGAAGGGCTGTATTACTTTAATTGGGTAGGGGTTCTCTAAATGGAAAAGACAAAGTATAATGGCCAAATTGTGGTGCACAATAGCACTTAGCCTGGGATTGTATGCATTCGCTAATCTGCCCTGGAATGAGGCAATTCTGAACAATTTTCTCAGTGAAACCAGCTGCAGAAAGCTTGTCCCCCTTTTTTTTGTTCTCCCTTGGGAAAGTGTAAGATTGAAACAGAAAATACCTTTACCCGGCAATCATTTGCCACGTGTGGAAAGCGGATACAGCAGTGAGTGGTGGAAAAAAAGGAGAGAAAGGGAGAGCGAAAGGGGAATCTTTGTAGCGGGGAGAATGGAAGGCAGAGGAGATAAAGCGGGGCTCAAAGTGGGGCCTGTCACGGTCGCCAACGAGAGAATAAAGTGATGACATTTACAGTGACAGATGAGACTGCAAGGGAGAACTGCCCACTATTTAGAGGGAGGAATCTGATATTTAACAGACATGGCCTCTGATAATTAACAGTGGACATGTATTTAGTGGTGGGCCTTGTCATTATTAATGACAGGCTGAGATACTGATATCCGCACACTTCTTAATGAAGTACAGTCAGCCATGCCGGTTTAACAGGATGCACGATGACACATGGATGCTTTAAAAGTATACTACGCAGGAACACCCCCCCCCCCCCAAAAAAAAACAACTATGTGTGAACTCATACAATAGTAATCAATCTCAATTGTCACTTATGACCCACCAGAAGTTCCTGTGTTTGTGATGTTCGTCAGTGTCTTGCGGCACCCAGTGACATTACACAGTTGGGTTTCCGGATTTATTAACAGTAGCGACCAGGTAGTAGCAGCACACATCCAAGAAGAAGCTACAAAAATCCAACACATTCTCACTCCAACCTTGTCACATATTGACATTTTGGTCATGGACTTTCCATGTCCACATACAATATGCAAGGTGCCTTTGGTGGATTGGTTGTTGACGTTCTGGGATGCAGTGTCAAGTTCTCTTCTTTCAAGATACACTTCCATTTTCACAGGAAATTCAATGTTTACAAACAGTCTCTTTCAAAATAAATGCACTATGTCGATACTACACCGTGAATTGACTTTTTTCCATTCACCAACAAAGACACGTGGTTGGGTTTAGGCAACAAAAGCATGTGGTTAGGTTTAGGAAAAAAGAACAGGGTTTGGCTTTAGAATCTTATGGGGCGCGACACTGTTCTCTCAGTTGAAAGTCAATGTTTGTTACACCCATCCACCACACCTCACGCCTGCCCCACATGGACTTTCACCACCTTAACATTCGCAGGACGCAGTTAAACTGGGGTCATCCCTATGTTTCCAGGGTTCTATGTTCCCCACTTAACCTTGCAAAAAAGCTTCTATGTTCCCCGCATACACAAAAAAGGTTCTATGTTTCCCGCTTGGTTGAGCGGGCAACATAGAACCCGGGAAACATAGAACCTTTTTTTGTGTAAGCGGGGAACATACAACCTTATTTGCAGGGTTAAGTGGGGAACATAAAACCCTGGAAACATAGATAGATACGCTCCCGTTAAACTATAACGGCAATAGGTCACGTATCAGCCAACGTTAAGGGACGCCTTTTTTTGATGGTTCGTGACACCACGAGTCATTGACCAAGCGCCGGATTTCAACGACGTAGTGAGACCATGCTCAAAAATCACATACATAGTGCCAAATAAAACAAGCGGCAACCTCCAGGGCTGAAAAATGAAGCCAATGCAAAAGTATCAACCTCAATTGTCATGTGTGACATATGTGTGGATCTGCAGAGACTCTGCCCTTTGCCTGTATTTTCTCATCTGCCTCTTATTTCCCTGTGCTCAGGATGTTCCCAGGTGTGTAGCCCCTAGCCAATAACAGC
Organism: Epinephelus fuscoguttatus; assembly: GCF_011397635.1. Lineage (NCBI taxonomy): Eukaryota > Metazoa > Chordata > Actinopteri > Perciformes > Serranidae > Epinephelus > Epinephelus fuscoguttatus. The sequence goes on from NC_064775.1 coordinate 20,028,332, forward strand.
GTGCAGGTGAGCTTGGGACGTTATAAAAAGTAGCGATCAGGTAGTAGCAGCACACATCCAAAAGGAAGCTATGGATATTGTATACATAGTGCCAAAAAACAACACCAAAACAAATTCACCGTCCAGGGATGAAAAATGAAGCCAATGCAGAAGTGAACTAACTGCAGTTCCTTGAACGGCCACTAGAGGCTGGCTCCAAGAGTGAGTCAATCCCCACAGACCCCCATGTTAAAATATCTTTACAGCAGAAATAAACATGTTTACAGCCTGGTACAAAAAATGGATTTGGTCTCTAAAGGTATTTCCCTCTTCATAACAATTGAAGTTGAAAGTTGTTAAAATTATAATGAGGCCTAAAGTTACGCATAGCCTAGTTCATATAACTCACCTGTTTGAAATATAATAACGCTTAAAATAATGCATAATTAAGGGCAGGCCACTCTGAGTGACAGGCTGTCTGCTGATAGTGTCCTCACTGGAGAATGTCTTGCCTCATTCTCCACACTGAGTATGAGCTTTTATCCTCGGGCAAACAATAGAGGATGCCCAAATTTAAACTGATTTGTATAAAGAATTAATTTGTGCCAACCTCAATTAAGATTTTAAATCATGTTGCTTGATTCTTTGGTGTTGTGTTGTGTTTTTCTAATGGTGGTCTGTTGTGTGCTTGTGTTATGTGCAATATGTGCATGAATGGCTGATGTGCAATTCTGTAATGTGTAGTATGAGTTTTTTATTTGTATTTTTTTATGGTGTGTGCTTTTCATTTCTTTTCGACTATTATTGTAAAGCAGCAATACTTGTGCAGCTCCTGAGTCCAAGATGAATTTCCCTACACAGACAATAAAGTGTATTGTATCCTATCGCATCACATCCCATCGTATCGTATGGTTTTGTATCGTATCTTCACAGGTACACCTTCTGGCTCCAAAAAGCCACAATGGCATAGGCCAAATTGCCAAACTCAAGACTTCAAAATGTCACATCCAATATTTTACACAGTCTATTGAAAAAAACCCACAGCTGCCTGAACAAGCTGGGAATGTCTTTATAAAAGTATGAATGGGATATGGGGGGGGGCAGAGTTGTCTCACCTTTAATTTGGCAGTGGAGGTAGTGACAGCGCTAAATTGATGTATGAGTAAAAGGAACACCCGGCAGGATGGGACAATGGATGGGACCAGTAGTGCAGTGGAGGGTATATGCAGGTGTGTGGTATACCAAACGTTTTTTTCTGGTCTTTAACAAGCAGTACGTTTGCATGACATTACAAAAAAACGATTTATTGTGTCTGTGCGACTAAAACTTTAAAAGTCTGTTTAAATTACATGTTAACATTTCAGTGGGATGTTAGTCCCACTGAAATCGTACTAAATCGAATTTCTCAACACTGACACACCCAGATAATGCAAATAGGAGTTGAATTACGTCTGCATGTATACAGTCAGTCAGAGCCAAGCAAGCCTGGGCAGCTGCTCCACAGTTTCAGCTCCAGGCTTTGACCCAGAAGTCGAACAACATTAAATGCATGACAGAGGTACCAACATGGCGAAATCTACATCTAAAGCCATGCATTTTTGGACGGACGAGGAGATACAGCTCATGCTGTGTCAGCTGAAGGAGTTAAATATTTGAAAATACATGAATGGGAGGAAAACACGGAATGGGGACCTGTTCAAAAAAGTGGTGGAACAACTGTAAAACACTCGATTGTTTGGTCTATGACGTTATAGATCAGCCAGAAAAAAGGTCTAATACTAACAGGCTGAAAGGGGGCATATCGCCACCTATCATAGTGGAGTTGGACATTCTTCGGTCAATCAATCACTTCCCCTCCCATGCTTGTATACTGGGACATGGACAGTAGTCCAATTGAATGGCCTTGTTAAGATATAACTGTAGCTTGACTTAACTGTTCATATAAACAACTGTGTATACCCACGTGTCCTCTGTAACCTACCCATCTACCTTGCAGTACACCCACTTCATCAACTACCACTACACCACTGGATGGCATAGGTGTGACGTTCTGATGTCGAGTTACGTGTGCGACCCAACAGTGGGAGATTAACAAAGCAGCTACTAGCACTTAGCAGCTAACTCAAAGTGAGGAACACCAGCCAACAATGACAATGAGGTCGGAATGCTTGCTATAGTCCTCGCAGAGGACTAGATTAGCTGCCATACAGCTGGGACGGTAAATGTTATTACCATGTTAAGCTACTGTTATTGTTTAGAGAGTGCTGCCCGACTCGTAGATGTCATGTTAGAGGTGTGACATGTTGTGATACACATCATGCCGGTGACATGTCTTTGTCTCTGGAATCCTGGCATGCTGTCTAAAATCACGCACTGAAGTGGCATGATGCCGCCATTGTTTCGTCTTGTGTAAAAATGCAAAGTAAGCATAAAGACGGGACTTAGTAGCAGCCTTACAGCACAATATCTGTGTAAAATGGGCTACAGCAAGATGAAACTCCAAGCTGACAAAGCTCATTCCAAAACTGAGGGTTAGCTTTCACTTTCACTTTGCTGGTGCAGAGTTGGAATTTTTTCTGTTGGACAGGTAGGTGCCGGTGCTTAGCTTAGTTACCTTGTTTAAGTATCAGCTTTTACATTACAACAAATGTAACATTCCTACAATAGTTGAATGTTGTGTTCACCAGGATTAACCAACAACTCCTGCACAGTACAACTTTAAAGACTTGTGAGAAAGTCACGTTTTAATCTTTGGAGTTAAAACTAGTTTTCATTCTCTTGCACTCTAAGTTTATCTGAGAGGAGTGAAGAAAACCATCCCAGTTGTAGGAAAAACGCTGCAACCCCTGCACTCGCCATGGACAGGAAGTGCTTAGCAGCACGCTGCCACATTATCCCAGCATGCACTGTGCCAGTGCGCTCAGTCTTGTGTATCTTATCACCAAGGGAAATGGAGGGAAGAGGAGCAAGCAGCAGAGAAGCTGAAGCCATGTTCGCATCAAAAGAAGTCTTCTTTTTTTTATCGCTCTTCTAGTCTCACTTTCTGCTGGGAGTGGGGGAAGGCAGGGGTGCTAAGTTGTACAGTAATTGTGCTGGTGAAGTGAGAATGATTGCTTTTTATTGTCCATTGTCCCCACAGGTTAGTGTGAGGAAGGTATTGTGTATCCTCATGGTGGAGAGGGAGAGAAGGGGGGCAGGCAGAGCATGCGGTGGCGAGGGCCTCTCCTTTAGTCCAGGTGGGTTTCACATTTAGCCTGAAAGCCGGCTGAGATGAGAGATAACGGCCGGACGCTGTGCTTACTAAAAGGACACCCTGCTGGGTTGTCGCCGCCCTGCAATCCAGAACATTCCCTCCTGCTAAAGGCACGTATGCTTACATTCACAAAGAAAGTTTCATGAAGAGCCCGCCACTCTTTTCATTTCGCCGTCATCAAGTCCAAACTGTAATGACTATATCCTGTATTCTGCATTGTGACGAGGAAAAAAACCCAACAGCCGTATTGTCCCAAGGAAGCAAACCTTGGCATATTGTTTGAAGGCTAAATTGCTCCCTGCGAAATGCACCCTCTGCTTTATTGCAGGCGTCTCTCCCATTAAATGTGTGGGTATTGTGTATGGATTACAATAGCTAAGAGGAACCCAGGGACAGCTTAACCGTTCAGAGAGAGTGAGAGGGAGAGTCTATAAAAAGCACAGAGTGGCTGGGGTTTTGTCAGGAGACGCATGCCTGCTTCCCCACCTGGTGAGGAGAGGAGAGGGGTTTTTAGGGAAGAACTCGCTGTCATGAATATTGCATGTGGAGGAGGAAGTAGCCAACTCTAGAATAGAACATTCCTGTATATTAGATTACAGTAGAGGGATTCCTTAGAGGGAAACTCTTGATTAACTTGTACCAAGTGTGTCTAGCAATTAGTTACACTCTGCAGTGGGTAATCCATTGGTATCAGAATGACTTAGTAATGATATGTAATTAAAAGATGAATGAATATGCTGCTCACGTGTAATTCAAATTGGATCTAGAGCACCCTTTGAAAATACACTGGACTCAAATTTATTAGATTAATACTACAATGTATCAAATCCTTAATTTCACCTGTCAGCCTAAACAGTCTGGTTTGTGTCTAACAACTTGAAACAACCTCAAGCCATTTTCGGTGATGAAGTCTTTTTTTTCCTCCATTACACTGATCATGAAATGGATTTTCTCATCAGTTGCATCACTGCAGAGCTGCTGAAGTCCCGTTTCCTGACGTGATTATCAAGAGTCGTGCTTTTGGTGCAGTTTTATAGTTCCACTGACATAAACTAGAAAAGGAGCTCTTCATTTCAGTTGAGGAATACAAGTTGGAAAGGTTTTTTTTTCTTAATGATTATGATGTTATAATGTTTAGTGAAGTAGCGGAGCACATCTCTGTTCAATATCCTGAAAAAACATTCAAACCCTCCCAATGTGTTTGGTCATATTTTGCCTTTTTCAAGTTTAAATATTTCAGAATTATCATTTATATTAACCCAAACCTTTGGAGATGGCAACAGTTCACTGTAGGAGCTCTCTGACTCTAACCTGACCATTAACCTCTTTCCTGATCCTAACTTAATTATTTTTCTCCTTTTTTCATCTTTTATTTTCTTCTCTCTTTTAATTGGTTGATTAATTATTTGACTACTTCTTATTACTTTAAATTAGGGCTGAAATATGTTTGGAAGTTTTTTCTCCATTACAAAAAGAGTAACTGTTAACTAGACTAAGAACTATGCCAGTGCGATTTCATGACTCTCATAGTCCTGATCATAGTCCCTAACCTAAGGGCAAATTCACTGAGTCTGATGTGGTCCATATGACATAATTGTCATCATCCACCCATGGATACGGGTCTGCATGGAGCACTATGCAGATATCAGCGTGCAGCAGTGGCATATAGTAGTCAGGAGAGGCCCACACGTTTCTTTTAGCGCGTTTTGCCTCCATGATGAGCTGCTATCTGTCTGTGTGTTTGGGTTTAGCGCCAGTGCATCATTTCATGCTGCATTTCTATTGGCTGGTTAGTAGACGTAGGTTGTAACAGCAGTCACACACCATTCTTGAACCTCTCTCACTGTGGGGCGTAGGACCACTGGTTTAGAGCCGCAACCACGTTTCTTTCACGTTGGTCTTCTTTCATCTGGGACAGCCTGAAATCACACAGTGTATACCGGGCTTTAAATTAGACATACACTGTATGATTTCAGCCTGCTTCAGAAATGTTGTTTGATTCCACCACCTACTGTATGTGTAAATCATCTGTGATGTAAAGCCAAAGCTCTCAATTTATGTGCTCGCACTGTACGGTCTGATTGTCAAGCCACAACCTCGCACTCTATGTGTACAACAGAAAATAAAATAGCCTGTCAGCCCCTGTCGATTGTTCTAGCTATTGACAATAGTCAAGAAAGATTCACTTGAAAACTCCAAGGCAGATAGAAGTTTGTTTGCTTGTAGAGGTCTGTAATGTTACGCTGGTGCAGTTTACAATAATGTATTTCTGCTAACATTATATTAGTAGTAGGAGAACAGGAGGAGGAGGAAACATCAAAGCTACATGTATGCTGTAGCTAGAGCTTGCCCAACCTGGTCTCCATTTTTTCTGTCGCCATGATACTTTCACCAGCTGTTTGCAACTTAGCACAGGTGAGGTCAGAAAAAAGGCAGTGACCTTGGGTAACTGGGAACTGCCCATTGGTTCGACAGCCCATTGGTTCGACATCCCATTGTTCCAACCATATTAAACTCATTGTTCCTAAGTCCGTTCCGAAATCATCATGATGCCCTGTGGTTAAGGTCTGGTTAGGTTTAGGCACAAAAACCACTTGGTTAGGGTCAGGAAAAGATCATGGAGTGGGTTAAAATGAAAAAGAAAGTGGCAAACACATAGGCCATGAGCCTGCTCCGCCTCAAGCCGGTTGCAGCGCACCGTACGCCTGCCGCAAGCCGTTCAGCACCGCGGACAGTCAGACTAATGGGATGTCGAACCAATGGGCTGTCGAACCAGTGACATGGACCCGGGTAATTGACTCTTGGCTCTGGTTCTGTTGTACGAGACCCTGGCGATGGTTGACCAAAATCATCCGAACTGGGCCACAATTGGTCCTCGCTCCGCCCTGTACACTGCACAGCAAACATCAGACAAAGCTGAAATTTGGTACAACTCTAAAATGAGTTGTGCAGCTCAAACATTGCATTAGTAACAGGCTCAAATTTTATAGGCCCCTATAATGTCAGTTGATATTGTGACGTCTTTACTCAGTGTTAAAGAAATATGACAAACGTACATGCTTTCTGGGAACTTGGATGCATCACCACAGCAGAGCATTAGCTCTTCAACACTATGACAGAGCCATAGTCGGGGAAAAAAATGGCTACATAGTGAAGCAATGAATTATATTTTAGTTGAGTATGATGGGGGGAGGGAATGGTTTCATTTCTATATCTTACAGTATGTGTGCATATGGGCACAGATGTGGGGAAGAATCTGTGCGATATCTCTCCTTCGCTGGACTCCCTGGGTTTCAAAACAAAACCTTCAAATTTTCACAAGTCTCTCTCACCATCCACATCACACATGTCATCCGAGCACATGTTGCTTTCAGTGACTTCTTTACAAATCAGGTATTTGTCACTTTTAATGAACATTACTTCACACCTGGCACGAAGACAATCTGCCATACAGATGTACGTTATTCCAATGCTTCAGCTGCAGCTTGTGTTTGGACCCTGAAGATTCAAAAAGGTGTTATTTTGTTAGAGGAGGATATATTTTTAACACCATCAGACCATCAAAAAGCTGAAGATGTAAGAGGAGTGGATGGAAGAAAACAGTTACTGTATCAGATTCATTGGGTGGAAATGTAATTAACTGCAAATGAACTGGCGCCTGATACTTCAAAATGCAACCAAAGCAGCACTTTGAAATTCTCACTTTGTTATCTGCTCTTTAAAAAGAAAAATAACCATCTTTTTCTGCTGATTATCCATTTAAAAAACTATTTATTCAATTCATCTTTAAAAAGACAAAACATTTTCCTTTCAATACACATATTTTTAACTGATATCAACATCTGATTGAAGCAACAGAAAAACATGTCAACAACAAAACAGACCCCGATTGTCCTACTTTATGGCTCATTTTTCCAATTAAGGATAAATTATTTCATTCTGTTATTTTTTGCAATACAGATTCAGATGAACTTTTAAATGACACTAGTCAAATATCTAACAAGTAATGGATAAAATTTAGTGGGATGTTTATTAGGATGAATCCTAATACCTTTATGGACCTTCTTAGCACCAATATATCGACACGTATTGTTACAGGCTGTTTCCATGCACTATATGTATGTGTACCTACAAAAAGTAATGCATCAGGATTCGTATATAACCCAGATTATCTTGAAGGCTCTGATCACATGTCCAAAGCACTGATGGGAGTAATGAAGTAGTGTAGAAGAAAACGTCTGTGTAAGGAGTCAGTTTTGGGTGGTCAGTGGGTCAAACAAACACATTTTTTTTCCCCAGGAGACTAGTGTTTGTGTCCCACGTGAAACCAAGTGAACTTTGAGTTATTTAAAGGTCCATCATTAACATATTTCTTTTCCTAAACCTAACCTACATAACTTTACTCGCCTTAACTTTACCTACATAACTGTACGTTATGTACAAAACTTAAGTATGTAACTTTATATTCAGTATGTAACGTGATGATGCCTAACCATGTTTATTTTTCTAAACCTAACCTACGCAACTTAACTTGCCTAAACCTAACCTATGTAAGTTTATGTTAAGTACGTAGCCTGACAATACCCAACCATGTTTTTTTTTACTAAACTTCAACTACATAACTTTATGTTAAGTACCTAAAGTGAACACACCCAACCACAATTGTTTTCCTAAACCTAACCTATGTAACTTTATGTTAAGTACATAACCTGATGACACCCAACCATTTTTCTTTTTTACTAAACCTAATCTACAGAACTTTACTTTCTTAAAGCTAACCTACATAATTTTCAGTCAAGTATGTGATGCAGCAATGGCCATCCACATTTTGTTTCCTAAACCTAACCTACGTTTATGGTAAGTTAGTTACTTCATTGTAAATATGTAACGTGATGACGCCAAGCCATTTTTCTATTTAACTAAACCTAACCTGAGTAACTTTACTTAAAGTTAACCTGTGTCATTTTATGCTGAGTGTGTAATGCAACAATGTCCAGCCTTGTTTTTTGTTTTCCTAAAACTATCCTACATAACTTTATGCTAAGTATGTAACTTCATGGTAAGTATGTAACATGATGGCAGTTAACCATGTTTATTTCTCTAAACATAACTTTACATTAAGTACCTAATGTGACTATGCCCAACTATGTTTCGTTTCCTCACCTATGTAACTCTACGGTAAGTACATAACTTTAAGTACAGAACGTGACAGTACAATTCATGGGGCACTAATTCATTAGATAACATACAAACTGTTGTATGTATATTTTTGTAGATATCATACAAACCATTGTATGAGGATTGGTTGATTGATAACCATTCGATGGATTGCCATAAAATTCTATGTACATATTTATGTTGAAACAAAATGTTTTATCCATCTCTCAATTACTTGTTTTTTTATAATGAGAATTGTGGCCACATGAGCTACTAGTATGGCTATAGAAGTAATTATTCCAATTAAGGATGAATTATTGCTCAGTATTTTTTACAACACAGCTGTGGGTGAACATTTTTCTTCCCCAGCAAACTGTAAAAACCTTGTCCAACAGTGTGCACTGATGCTAAAAGCCTGCACTGTGTTGGGCACGGGGAGTTTCCTCTTCTGAAACCAGAGGCGGAATATAAACAGCGGGCATCCATCCATCAGTGTAGAGCAGATGAATCGGTGTGATTCTGTTAAAGGGTTGTAGGGGTAGGAGGTGGCGAGAGCCGGGCCCTAGATTGTATGATAAAGTATAGCCAGCAGATTAAAACAAATAGGACCAAATGAGTAATCAGGCCCTTGCTTCCCCGATACGTCTCTCACAACAGAAGTACCATTGCACTGGGAGTGTATGCAGACACTACAGTCTAGTTGTGAGGTAATGCGAGCTTGTTTTGGGATAGGTGGTGGGTGGGGGGGGGGGTCCTGGCAGTGTAATTTGTTCTGTCTGGCGGAGGTATGTTGTGTTGATGAGGATGGGGGCCTTTGTACACTTGCTCCCAGTACGATTCCAGTCTGGGGCTGCAGGGCCCCCGGTGGCGGTAACATACCCACATCCCTCTGCCATGTGAGCCCACAGAGGCCTCCACCGGTAGTCCTGAGTGTGAGATGCATAGATAACACACACACACACACACACACACACACACACACACACACACCACTGGCAAACAATGTTTCCTTCACTCACAGTTAAACATTTTCTCTGACAAGTCAGAGAGGTATTTCCCCCCCACCGTTCCCCCCGCCCCCCTTTGCAACTTGGACTGTTTTCCTCAAACAGCCTCTCTGCAGCAGCCAGCCCCAGCCCTGGTGTCAGTTATTTCATGGTGACAGGGAGAGTTAGGCCGACATGTGTTAGCGCCGAAGCCTCCCTGCAGTCGAGTCTGGTGGGGCTGCAGCTGATGAGAACAGACAGCCAGGTAGATCCACAGGCGTGATAGAAGTCAACGGAGGATTTCTGGGCTTCTCAAAGGGTTTCATCAGTGGAAGATTTCTGGGTCCCTCAAAGTGTTACATCATCCCCACTGCAGTGATATACAGTAATAGATTGTGTGCCTGTGTAGCAGTATGAGTCCTAAAATTGTGAATGCTGTATCCATTAAATGTACAGTTTTTGTGATGTTTTCGGTGGATCAGCATGTTTTCCAATTGTTTAAATCCCTTATTTTAACTCTACGCCATTTTCACTGATTTTTCTTTTATATTATTTAATGTTGGTTAACACACATATGTTAAAAGTGCTCACATGCATGCATGTTGATAAATGTGTGAGCTTACAGTTGCCTATTACACATCTTGCAGTTAAGGAACAACATTAGCATTCATTTGGAGTCATGTTTGTGTTCACCACATGAATGTCAGTGCAGTATTCACTCCCTTTTTGCTCTGTCTCTATGTGCTTCTGAGGGAAATATCAGGACTTTAACACCTAAATGCTATTTAGCTAGTGGCTCACTTTGCCCTTCTGCTGCATGGTGCTGAACAGGTAGTGTACAATAGGTTCATAAACGCTTTTTGTTGAAAACAGCTGTTGTGATATGTCAGATATGTGATGAATCTAACTGAAAATAGTTGCTCTTATTTGGTCTCCACCAATTACTGCTGATCTTTAGCTGCTAACGCTCTAGTTTGCTAACTTTGTTTAACTTTGCCATTTTTTTTAAAAAAAGCTGTCTTAATAGTATCGTCATTGGTGCTGTCATATCCTTAATGTGGGTCAATCACCCTTTTGTTAATCAGTTCATTTCTTATTAATCTGCTAAGTGTGACAGCTCACCATGACTACCTGCTGCTTTGCAAGTGCTATATTTTTTTGTGATTACAATGATGCTTTTGCCCACCAGTGCTTTGCTTTGCAGATATTTTACTTACGTATAACACAGTGGAAAAAATACTCTGCTGCAAGTAAAATTTCTGCATTCAAAATCTTACTTTGGTAAAAGCACAAAAGTAACTTGCTAGCATCAAAATATACTTTAAGTACCAAGATTAAAAGTATTAATTATATAGAATGGCCCATTTCAGAATCATATTATATCAGTGGATTGAAACTATTGATGCATAATGGTGAACATGACTTAAAGAAGCAGAGTGGAAAATTTAAGGGGATTTTGGGGCATCTAGCAGTGAGGACTGCAGATTGCAACCAGCTGAAACTTATCCCAGTTAATATTACTTCAGGAACTGAATTATCTGAAGAGATGTAAATCGATAAAAAGACTGAATAAAGCATTTTCATGTTAAAAAAAAAAAAAAAAAGTGTTTACCCAATGCTGCTTGTGGCAGAGGAGCTGCTAACTACAGTGGGCGATGTGAAAACTCAAATGTCCCGATCTAGAGCCAGTGTTTGGTTGTCCATTCTGGGCTACTGTAGAAATATGTTGATCTCTGACGACTAGGACATGTCCTAAAAGTGGCTCATTCTTAGGTAACAAAAACACAATGATTCTTATTTTCACTAAGGAAAATATACTTATCATATATTATATTTCATTTCTGCTGGTGTATCTCCATAATGTGCAATACTGTAACGTGTAGTATATGAATTTGCAAAGCAATATAAGATGTACTTAGTTACTTTTCATCACTGGATTTTACAGGGCAACTGGGAAGACCACACAGAACAGCACTTTTTTTAATGTAACGAGTTACTTCTCAAAGAAACTATTTCCCTGTATGAGTAACTTTCTCCATCACGTTTGGTGGTTGGCTTCTCTTCCCTATAAAAAAACTAACTGCTGCATATTCCTTTTGAAGCAGTTTATTTACTCCCCCTCTGCCCCTCTTCTCTGTCAGCGAGGAATGAAACGATCCCGTCCGCTGAGAATAATCAGACTCATGTTTGTATACATTTCAGCTAGCGTGCCTGGCTGTGCATGTTTCATAGCTCGTTGCTTTTCCTTCCTCGTGTTGTTATATGAGTCACTGCTGCTCTGGGGTTGCAGTAAAATGTCTTTTCAGGGAATGTAAAGGAGGTGGGAGGGTGGGGGATTGTGTCTGGAGGGTTTGGACTGGTAGGATTGTGGTCACACTGGGAAGCTTACAGGTGTGAAGTCAAAGCTGGGCTTTGCTGGGAAAAGTTCAGTTTGACTTTCCCTGGATAAATAAAGGTTAAAAAGAAGAAGTGTGTGTTTGTGGCTGTGTGTGTGTGTGTGTGTGTGTGTGTGTGTGTGTGTGTGTGTGTGTGTGTGTGTGCGTGTGTTTGAAGCGCTGCACCTTTGAAGGCGGCCTGTCTGTGAGCTGTCAGTGGGTCCCGGGGTGGGAGGCAGCAGGGACGAGGTTAAGTGCAGCTTTTACACGCACGCAGCGAGGGAGAGGAAGAGGGCAGCGGTGGCGGCCCGGTGCCTAGGATGAACTGAGCAAATGTGTGTTTATGTGTGTGCGTGTGTGTGGAGGAAGCGGGGCTGGGGTCGTAGCCAGCAGCAAGGTTAATGCAGAGATCCTTTCACACACAGCCTGTCTGCTTTTTCTTTGTCTTTCTGTCTCAAAGAGGTAGATGTAAAGACACACACCATAGGTTCAAAGCTAAATCTTTTATTTGAAGTGAAGGCCATATTCTCGGCTTCATTAGGCTGGACATTCAGTTTTCACAGGAGCTCACAGCTTCTGATACTTCAAAACTTTAACTGATCAGGTACCATTTTGTCACATATATTGGAAAAGTAAAAGAAAACACTCCAACGATGGCAGTGCTTTCATGCTAAACAAATGAATACATGTTGTTTTCAATGTCCATATCTCGTTTTGCATTACCATACAACTCTGTGACAGCTGATCAAAACTTCCTTTACACATTTCATCGCGCCTTAAGTGATAAAAAAATTACATTGTCTCATCAACATGCAATATTTGTCATGAAGTTATAGGCAGGAAAGATGTTTGGAGTGTGGATAGTCTAACAGGAGATCCTTCAGGAAATGATTGCCATCATCCCTCCTTGTTGTCGCTAACAGCCTGTTCGCTGTGAAGTCCGCACTCTGCCTCGGAGTCTTGATTGTCCCTGTGATTTGTGATAGCATCGCTCTCAGTGTCTCATCCTGCACCCTCTCTGTTTCCCTCTGTGTTGTGTTTGTGGATGTAGAGACGGTGAGCTTCGAAAGAAGATGCTAAACGCAGCTGTTGGTGCCTCATGTGTCTGGATCCAATTATTTGTTTGGTTGTGTGTCTCTTATTTCTGCGGATATCGGGATGGATGATGTGCGGCCACAGAGACGTGGAGAATGGTGGAAGTTATCATAAGTGTATCATAACGTGCACATTTCTGATTTAGCTGTTCTGTCAGAGTATAAATTACTTCACAAAGACATGCAGCATGGTTTGCATTTTGGATTTTTCTTTTGGCTCTTATTTAATAAATAATGTAGCTACAGACAGGAAATGTAGGGGAACAGAGAAAGGGAGAGGGCGATAACATGCAACAAAGATCCCCAGCCGGAATCAAAGTGGGGATGTTGCGGTTTGTGCATCTTGTTTGAATTAAGTTTGTTAACTTACTGTCTGGTTGGTGCAAATATTTCACCACCTCCTATTTGCTGTGCTGCTCTCTTTTCTGACTGGGCACTTAGTCCTTCAGGAGGACTGTAGTGAATGCCTTTCTTTTTTGACATCGGAAGCTTCTATTGAGGTTTCCGAATTAAGCTTTGAATGTCTGTCATCATATTTTATGACATCCTCACCCTAAAAAAACCATAATTTAAATAGTGTATTTCTGGTAAAGTGAATCATTTGATTGAATCAACTTTCCCTAAAGTAAAGGTCATTTATTGTGTTGTTAGATTTCTGCTAGACTGCTCCAATCTGGTCTTACTCCCAACTTGTCAAATACCGATGCTCTGTCAGTGGCCCTTGGAGTTACATACCAACACACTGAGGCACCCTTTAGTGGCAGTGTGAGATGCAGCAGGCAGTCACATTTTGCCATAGTATAAAGAGCAAGAAAGTCCACACAGGGCAGTCTGGGAAGTGGATGGGTACAACACACCGACTTTCACCCAAGAGACGCTCTTTGTGTTCTGTGTGAAACCAGAATTCAAATGAGTTATTTTAATAACAATGTAGTGTGCTAGTATCTCGTATCTCGTATATTTCGTAATTGAGGAACATCTGAGTGGCAGTAAACTAAATCCCCCCTTTCCAGACACTGTTGGTGTTGGTGGTGGATGATGACTCTGAGGCTGATGAGGCCTATGAGGCTGATGAATCCGTAACGACAAAGTGGTGAAGGGAAGGTGGAGGGCAAGGGCAAGAAAGAACTACGGAAGAGAAAGAACCATGTTTAAAATAAGAAGCAGTAACATGATAGGCTGACAGAGAAGGTGTGTCGCAGTGCTATTGGTTGATTGTGAATCAGCTGATGACTCAGTGGACAGACCCAGACAATGACACCTAGAGATAGTGAGTGAGCATACGTGCAAGGAGCGAATGGCAGGGTGAAAAAGAAACTTACAGCCTGAGCATGAAAAGTATTGTCAACTCAACTTTTGCTGAGCTTCATGTGTAGCATGCAACCCTAGTGATGTATGTTAAGTGACGTTACATCACGTTACTTATTTTAAGTCAAACCATGATGTTTCTCAAATCTAACCGCATACTTTTGTTGCCTAAACCTTAAAGTGGACCCCAAAACCTGAGTTATTTACCTTAATTGTAAGATTATTTTGAAAAGAAAGAATGCATTTCATGAGCAGAAAACTGTGTATTTTCTGTAAAAACTGAAGTTTTTTTTAAAAGAAACAATGCAGTTAAGGAGTGTTTATTGACATGACATCCTTGAGCATCCAAACCTGAGGGCCAGTGACCAAGCATCAGTATATAAAGGTTTGGGAGTGAGAATGTGTTGGACCGCCCTGGTAATACAGCTGCATGCCTCACTTTGTGTATGGCAAGCGCGAGAACAAACAGTTTTTTGAGGGCAGTGAAAATGTCGTTTTTGAAAGGCCAAATGCCGAGAAATTTGGATTGAAGCAGAATATTTTCAGAGATAAATACTTGACTTTTGAACTTTACAACGCTTTAGAGTTATTGGAAATGTTTTGGATCACACAAGTCAAAAATAATCCTACACAGCCGCCACTGGAAATCTACAAATAATACAGATCACTTTATTGTAGCCTAATCTTTATCTACAGCTGTGCTGAAATACCCAACACATTCTTACTCCCAGTTCATCAAATACTGACACTTAGTCAGTTGCCTGGCATGTCAAGCTATGACGCTCTAGGTACCCCTCTATCATCAGTTTTAGATGATCACAGACAGAGTATCAATTCATGCATATTGCATGCATTGTGTCTTCTAAAATTAAACTTAAAATGTAGGTAAAAACTATTTCTTTTGGTTGACTTCCTTAGGTTTAGGTAACAAAATTACATGGTTAGATGAGTTGGGAGTGAGACCGGGTTTAAACAAAATGAATAGGCAAGGGAATGAAGCTTCAGAGCTTCTTATAGCCCTGATAAAAAGTTAAACATCACTTTCACTCAAGCGGACTGTACTGTCTTCTCCTCTGTTACAGTGGTCATAATTACCATCCTGAGCTGGAAGGGACATCTGCTCCCTGGGTGTTCGTTGAAAACCTTCCTGTAAAGCTTAAGTAGGTAAAATGATATCCCTCTGGATTACACTGAACAGACAAACAAGAGGATATATATGTATATACATATACATATCTATCTATCTATCTATCTATCTATATATATATATATATATATATATTTTTTATTCTGGACATTTCCTCCTCATTTCCTCTGAGGTATTACGTTACAGAACATCAGAGGTCTGTGAGAAAGGATAGTCGTGAGCACCTGATTCTCCAGAGCTCGTCGTGGTACTTGTTGACAAGCAGTATTTTGATGCCTCCGATAGTCCTGGCGTCCGTTCGTCCTAGTGAATTAGATGGGGTGCTAACGAGAATCACCAAGGGGAGACGACAGGAGCTGCTGACAGTTAGCGGATCTCTGTAACGACAGTGGTCACCTCAAAAATGTCAGTTTCTACAGCTAATGATGAGATCTTAAACCACAGTCACCATCACCTTCATACACATACATATGGTGAAGCACTTATTTTTCTTTGCTGAATGCAGAATTAGTAACATATTTTGGTGTTGTACCACTGCAATTATTTTAACCCATTTGCTACAAACATGTTTAATGGATAGGTTATGTGCTGCATGCCAACAAAACAAAAAATTGTAACATCAGAACTGAGACTTGAGGCGAAAAGAAAACATGATCTCACACCTCAACGGGGGCTTAAATAGAGCATCTCTCTTTTTAAGGACTAAAAAAACTGACTTAAGGGTTTTCTCTTACACCCAGACCAAGCTGCACCTTCAGTACAGATTCACATGATTCTAAAATATTAAAAAAAAGGAGAAACAACAAGTGAAATAAGAAAATAAACAGCTGTGATGCAATGCGCACATTTAAAAGCTTTTGCAACCTTGGCCTCTGTGCGTCTTGTTTGGACAGTGCTTTTAGTGTGATTTGTGTCCTTTATGGATGTTCTTCTCAAGGAGATCAATTTCCCCACAAAGCCCTTTATTTAGCCATTCGGCTGGATTATGAAAAATGTATTAATTAAAATAAGAGCCTTCTGGATGGCATCACGTCACTTAAACAGATCAAAATAGAATATTTATTGGTGACGCTTGCGCAGAGTGCAGAAGATAAAGTCGATCTGACATAACCTTGATTGCAGGCGAAAACTAAAGTTTGAGTTACGATCAAAGTCTTGATAGCAGAAACATCAATCAGTGAACAGGCGGGTGTACTTTTTGTTACTGGCTGAGTAGCTAACTTTCTGGAGGAGAAACAATTGATGAGATAATGACATATTGGCATCAAGGTGAGCACGCGGCACTGACTAAGACTGCTGTTTTTATTGTGACTGAGAGATATATTAGCAACTGGAAAAAGAAGTTAAAGCTTTGTTTTTATGCTTCTGTGCTAGCCATAGCCATAGCCGGAGGTATTATGTTTTCGGGTTGTTCATCCATTTTTCCGTCCATCCCATTCTCATGAACACGATGTCTCAAGAATGCCTTCAGGAAATTTCTTCAATTTGGCACAGACATCCTTTTGTTTTCAACACTTAACTGATTAGATTTTTCTAATCAAAGGTCACAGTCACCATGACCTTGCATCTGTCTCATTATCATGAACGCGGTATCTTAAGATCCTTATGAAGGAATTTCATCAAATATAGTACAAAGAACTTTGAGTCAAGGATGAACTGATTAGAATTTGGTTTCAAAGGTCACAGGTTAAGGTCACCTTGACCTTGTGTCTCACATTCTCATGTTATCTCAAGAACACCTTATGGGAATTTCTTCAAATTTGGCAACATCTACTTGGAGTCAGTGATGAGGTGATTAGATTTGCGTGGTCAAAGGTCAAGGTCACTGTGACCTTGCATCTGTCTTATTTCATGTATGAAATATCTCAAGAATGCCTTGGAGGAATTTCTTTAAATTTGGCACAAACGTCTACTTTTACTCAGCAATGATTTTGCTGATAGTACAAACATCCACTGTAGGTAAAGGATTAACTGATTATAATTTGGTTGTCAAAGGTCACAGGTTAAGGTCACTGTCATCTCAAGAACACCATGAGGGAATTTCTTAAAACTGGTACAAACATTTACTTGATGTCAGTGAACTGATTTGTATTTGATGACCAAAGGTCAAGGTCACAGTGACCTTGCATCCATCTTATTTTATCAACAAGATATGTTTAAGAACACCTTTAGGGAATTTCCTCAAATGTGGTACAAACATCTACTTTTACACAACCATGAACTGATTACATTGAGCTGATCACAGAGTTCACAGTCACTATGACCCTGCATCCATTTCATTAATGTGAATGTGATATCTCAAAATCACCTTGAGGGAATTTCCTCAAATATGATAAAAATATCCACTTTGAGTCAAGGACAAACTCATTAGAATTTGGTTGTCAAAAGTCACAGGTTAGGGTTACTGTGACCTTGTCTGTCATGTATTTGGGAACATGGAATCTCGAGAACACCTTGAGGGAATTTCTTTAGATTTGGCACAAACATCAACTTGTAGTCAGTGATGAACTGATTGGGTTTTGGTGGTTAAAGGTCACAGTCACCATGACCCTGCTTCCATTTCATTAATGTGAATGTGATATCTAAAAAAAACACCTTTCGGGGGATTTCCTCAAATGTGATACAAACATCCACTTTGAGCAGGGAGGAACTGATTAGAATTTGGTTTTCAAAAGTCACAGGTTTAGGTCACTGTGACCTTGTCTGTCACATTCCTGTGAACATGGAATCTCAAGAATACTTTGAGGGAACTTCTTTAGATTTGGCACAAACATCAACTTGTAGTCAGTGATAAACTGATTGGATTTTGGTGGTCAAAGGTCACGGTCACCATGACCTGGCATTCACCTCATTATTGTGATAGCAGTATTTCAGGATCACCTTGAGGGAATTCCTCAAATATGGTACAAACATCTACTTGGTGTCAAGAAACAGATTTGTTTTTTGGTGCTCAAAGGTCAAGGTCACTGTGACCTTGTCCCTCACGTTCCTGTGGTATCTCAAGAACACCTTGAAGGAATTTCTTAAAATTGGTACAAACATCTACTTAGTGTCAATAAACTGATTTGGTTTTGGTGGTCAAAGGTCAAGGGTACTGTGACCTTGCCCCTCACATTCTCATGAATGGGGTATCTCAAGAGCACCTTGAGGAGAATTTCTTTAAATTTGACACAAGCATGTACTTGGAGTCACAGATGAACTGAATAGATTTTGGTGTTCAAAGGTCAAGGTCACTGTGACCTTGGATCCATCTCATTTCATGAACAACATATCTCAAGAAGGCCTTTGGGGAATTTCCTCAAATTTGGCACAAATGTCCACTTGGACTCAATAATGAAGTGATTAGAATTTGGTAGTCAAAAGTCAAAAGTCAAGGTCACTGTGACTTCACAGTACATGATTTTTGACCATAACTCAATAATTAATGGGCTAATTATGACAAATTTCACACAAAATCTAATAGGATGAAGTGGTGTCATTTATATCCAAAAGGTCAAAGGTCAGCTTCATGGTATCATCATAATTTTCTGCAAAAAGCATCAGCATCATATCTCAGGTATAGAAGGGGAGACATTTGGTCAGATACTGAATTGGTGACACTAATCTTGTGTGTCCTCCTTTTAAACCGTGCTTACTGTATAGATCTGTACTGCTGGGTTGAAAAGATGTGTGAAGCATTTATGTTTCACAGACATGGATGTAAACTGTAATTGCAA
Organism: Epinephelus fuscoguttatus; assembly: GCF_011397635.1. Taxonomy (NCBI): domain Eukaryota; kingdom Metazoa; phylum Chordata; class Actinopteri; order Perciformes; family Serranidae; genus Epinephelus; species Epinephelus fuscoguttatus. The sequence continues at coordinate 20,047,347 of NC_064775.1, forward strand.
CTTGATGAGTTCACGGAAGCATACAACAACCATGATTATACTTCAGGCTGAAATCTTTTAGATGTAGAAAAATAATCTTATATCTTCCCCATCTGTTTGATTACCAATAAGAGAGTTCCAAATTTAGAATGAGATGGATTTTGCTAAAAAGAATCCGATCCAGCCAAACACACTTTACTCCACACCACTTAAGCAGCGCCTTATGAATCTAGCAAGTTAACTCCGAGCATCGAAGAGCCCTCGTCTCATTTACAATGATTGATTAACATTACAATTAAAATTCCTAGCTGCGATTGTTTTGATTAATATTCCCTTCTTGTCTTGAGGTTCCAAGCCACCCATGATGACATGGAAATAAATAAACACACACCGGAGCACTGGCAGAATTCTCAGAGAGGCGAACAACATCTACCCAGGATCTTTGGCGGGAGAGAAAGCGAGAGAGAGGGAGCACTTCCCATATTTCTGCTGCTGATTGACAAGGCTGACATATGGAATAGTTCACCTATTCCCCAGTGACAGAAAGATGGGGGAGAGCACAGGGAGAGGCGGGTAAACTTGCCTGCGAGGCTGAGCACATTTTTTTTCTTTTTTTTTTCTTTTTTTTTTTTAGATTCAGTGCTTCTGATCAAAAGGACTCATATCTCCCCTACTAAATTTAGCACCAGTGGCAATTAGTGGTGGAGTCACACAGCCACTCCAGGAGCACCTGACAAATGGTACCTTAACAAGTCGGAGATGTACGCCACAGTTTGATGGATTTGTGTGTGTACAGCTGAGGGGAACTTAGTGGAGTGTTTTTCTTTCTGTGTGCATGGTATGTGCATGTGATGCACGTAGTGTGTAAATGTGTGTGTGTTCCTGGGTTGAGTGGTGAAAACACTCTGATCAGCTTCAGCTGGTGCTGGTTAGTGAGCTTCAGACAAGTCGTGCATCCATGTTTGCAGCAAAATTATACTTGATTGTCAATGAAGTGATGTGTCAGTACACAGAACATTAATCAACAACAGTTCTTATAGATGCATGTAGATCATTTATCAGGAACATATACCAAGCACGCTGTAGCAGCTGTGAGAATTTGCAACGCCAAGTGCAAAAAACCTGCAGCTCCTCTGATGGCCACTTGAGGCTGGCTCCCAAAAGAGTCAATCCCCATTCATGACAACTGTACAGGGCCTTCATTTTTATGTAACTCACCTGTTTAAATATTATTAAGGCTTAAAGTAATGCATAGTTAAGGGCCGCTTTCAGTGAAACGTGGATGTTGTCCTTTAACAAGTCGCCACAATGGCGTCGTTGGTTAGGTATCGTTACCATGGCCTAATTCCTGATTCAGAGAATAGCTGAACCAAAGTAGTGGGCAACATGGTCATAGCACTGTCGCATCACAGCAAGAGGGTTCCTGGTTCAATCCCAGGAGGGAGCCCTTCTGTGTGGAGTTTGCATGCTCTCCCCATGTCAGTGTGGGTTTTCTCCGGGTACTCCGGCTTCCTCCCACAGTCCAAAGACATGCAGGTTTGGGGATAGGTTAATTGGTGACTCTAAATTGTCTGTAGGTGTGAATGTGAGCATGAATGGTTGTCTGTCTCTATGTGTCAGCCCTGTGATAGTCTGGTAACCTGTCCAGGGTGTACCCTGCCTCTCGCCCAATGTCAGCTGGGATAAGCTCCAGCCCCCCCGTGACCCTCAAGAGGATAAGCGGTTACAAAAATGGATGGATGGATGGATGGATGGATGGATGGATGGATGGATGAACCAAAGAATCGCAATTTGTGGTTAATTTATTTTTTAGTCCATAAGATTAAAAATGATTTTGCTTATCCGGAAATGATTTCGGTAAAAATGCTGATTATCACGGAGGACCACCAGCTTGGCGTGTCAAGGCCCTTAGAATTATATGACTAATGTTATCTGACAGTTATTAATGGGGTTTAACAACATTTTCTTGTTGGTCTGAGTTTGTTTGGACCATTTAGCAGTTTGGTGTTGGATGTAAGCAGCTGCTACTGTGTTAGCTTGTGCTAACTGGGGGGGAAGCGGCTCTGGAGATGGCAGCAAAAGAGAGTTTGCTGATCCTGCGGGGAGTTTGGATGAATTGGAATTAGACCCCTGGCACAAAAGCAATCAAATACAGGTATCATTTGACAGGAGGCGTTAATTTAGTAGATATGTTCCTATTTAAGTGTGTTTTCAGTAAATGAAAGTTAATTGTACATTTTGGTTGCCTAAAAAATCTTCTGCAGTGTTTGGTGTACTAAAAGACCCTCTAAGGAGTCGGAGGTTCCATTTGACTGGCAAGTACAGTTTGATTTGTTGATTTTTAACCCTGTTTTAATTAAACCTGTTAAAATTAGCATAAGCTTTTAACTGCCTTCAAATGAAGTTGTGTGTGTTATCACCCGCCTACTATGCTATCTTGGGATCCCTTCCCAGATGACTTCAGAGACATTGATTGATTTTTTAACATTTTAATTTTCATTCATCAATGTTGTAGGCCGAAAGAAATCCTTACAATCTCCATTTGTAAAAATATGAAGCCTATATACAAAAAAAAAAATGTTTTAACATGTCAACAACTGAAATGTGCATAAAACATCTACCACCTGGCACCTTTTCCTTGATTTTTTGTCGAATCTCAATAGCAGTGGCTAGTCTTGAGTCTCCCTAATTGGTTAGCTTTGGATGCCAAATCCAAAAAAAAATGAAAGTCTTGGGAAAAAAAATAGAGAATTGAGTTGTTCATGTTTACTGCCAGCTCTGCAAAGTTAAATAAATAATGGCCTACAAAGTAGCCACCTTGTAGGAAAACATATTAATGATCACTTAGACTACAAATATGTTTACGGCTTCACACATATTTTATTTATTTATTTATTTTTTTATCATTATTTTATTATAGGTGTTCAAATGGTTACATTAGGAGAACACCGCTGCCTACAAAATGAAGGAAATGTAATGTAATGACAGAGGACAAATTAGAAAAATATCAACATGTTTCTCAGACATATCCATCCATCCATTTCCGTAACTGCTTATCCTCTTGAGGGTCATGGGGGAGCTGGAGCCTATCCCAGCTGACACTGGGCGAGAGGCAGGGTACAGCCTGGACAGGTCGCCAGACTATCCCAGGGCTGACAGATAGAGACAGACAACCACTCACACTCACATTCACACCTACGGACATTTTAGAGTCACCATTTAACCTATCCCCAACCTGCATGTCTTTGGATTGTGGGAGGAAGCCGGAGTACCTGGAGAAAACCCTCCTTAGGAGAACATAGAAACTTTGTACAGAAGGGCTCCCTCCTGGGATCAAACCAGGAACCCTCTTGCTGTGATGCGACAGTGTTAACCGCCACACCAGTGTGCCACCGCTTTTGTAAAATTAAGAAGAAAAATGATATGACTAAAATTATGATATATTAACTTATCATCCACTGAAAAATCAACTTACATGGACTCCGCCATTTCTGAAAACATCAGCAAACATGTCCCAACTCATGTACTTGGAGTTTTCCAAACATTTTCACTTACAAAGTTGTGAATAGCATGGACTCTTTTCATGCAAAAAAATGTAAACACAACCGTGTTTGAACACAGCAATTATCACAGTTAACCACTGATCGTAAATGCACCATGCTAGAGTTAGCTCCACTCTCATCCAAAAATGGTCACTTCCTATAGCTGCTGGCTCCAAAAATCCAAGATGGTGGTCAGAGTGCCAAACTCCAAACCAGTGGGTAATGTTGTGATGGCAACATCCATAATTTTCATGGGATTTGCCGTTGTTTCACCATAATTTGAATACAAATGGGAAATTGTGATGGGCATTTTGAGCTGTAGCGGTATGAACCTTGCAAGTTAATCATTAGGATCTTGCTCTTTTTTTCTATTAGTGGACACAGTTTGATGTGGGAGGAAATAACTGCAAGTAGACAAATAAATAATTTTCATGTATATTTGATAAATGAAACAAAAGAACCTGAGGCAGCATGTGCACACCTGCATCATAACTATGACAACAACATTATTACAACAAATTATGTGACTATGTCAAAACGCACAGATCTGATGTGGTCACTTGGACAGAGACAAAAGGAAAGCGAGACAGACAGACACACTGAGAGACAGCCGGTTGAATCAGAGACCATACTGCTAACCGAAAGGATAGAATGACATCATGGCTCATTTGAGTCACTTCCCAGTTAATGCAGAGATGCGATGATATCAACAAGGCAGCATTTCCTTTGAATTACCAAAACAACCACAATGATAAACACAGAACTAGGGTGAATAACACTGCAGGAATTCATTTCCGTCATCTCTTTGGTGAAATCTGTGTATTTGGTGTAAATATGGTTTAAAAAAATTCATTTATTTATTGGATAGTTGTATTAATAACGGAAATTCTGTTGAGCTGCTAAACATTTTTAAGAATTGTTCTGTGTTGCCGCTACATGAAGTGAAGTCGATGAACTGCCCTTACATCATCCTCACTTCCCCAGGAGAGTCTGTTGTCTGTTAGATGCGCGCGCGCGCACACACACACACACACACACACACGTTCACACACTCTTCACATGGCTAGCCAACCTCCTGAGAGAGAAGGCAGCTAACCGTCTCAGTAGAGGAAATGAGCTATCTGCTCCACTTCTCTCCGAGACACACACTTTCCTCGGCACACACACAAGCAGTTCCCCCTGACATTTTTAGACTATCTGTACTCCTCGCAGAGCTTCTGTTTGTTTGTATCTGTTCGTGAATACATGCATGCACATCTGGTTTTGTGTGTATGTGTATGTGTGTGTGTGAGCATCCCAAGCAGTGAGTGAGTTTGACCTTAAGCTTCTCCTCCCTCTTTACAGTGCCAGCTCTTGTGTACGTTTCCTGGGCCTCCAAGATATGAGAGGGGAAAATATCTGCCGACAGCCCATCACAGTTCACGGCTCTTTGTTTATCCATTAATAATTGAGCATAGCTGAAGACAATACAAGGTGTGTGCTTGTGAGAGCGCGCGTATTTGTGAAGCAGGTATGTTTGGAGGAGGGATGGAGAAGGTTGTCACTGAGGGAATTTACGCCTCGCATTGCAGTTTGGGCTAAACTGCAGGTTTTCTCTCTGAAGTGTGTCCGTAAGACAGAGGGAGGAGTGTGCATGCTATTGCTGTTCGCCGTACGATAAAGTAAAATAAATTAGGATTTTCAATGTAAAATCCATAATTTCTCTTCCTGTAAAAATATTTTTGAAACGTTGTCCTGCACTTGAGGGCATAAATGTATCCAATTAAAGGTAGGGATTAACTAATGATTATTTTTATTACTGACTAATCTGCTTATTATTTTTACAATTTATCAATTAATCATTCAGTATATAAAATGTAAAAGAAAAAGTCATTTAGTTTATAAAATGTCAAAAAAAATCATTTAGTATATAAAATGTAAAAAAAAATACATTTAGTGCATAAAATGTCAAAAAATTAATTTAGTATATAAAATGTCCAAAAAATCCCCCAAACAAACAAAAAAGGTTTCGTATACAAAATTTTGGAAAAAATAATTTAGTATATAAAATGAAAAAAAAGCCTAAAAAATGTCAAAAAAATAATGTAGCATATAAAATGTAAAAAAAAAAAAAAAATAGTTTAATAACATGTAAAAAACATTTAGTTTACAAAATGTAAAAAATCATTTAGTATATAATTTAGAATATAATGTAAAAAAAAGTTTTAAATTAAGGTGGGTTTGGGCATAGTGATTTAGGGGATGTATCCTTTAACAAAAAGGTCTGTCTCTGCAGAAATAAGTTGTCAGACACTTAAAATAACAATCTGAGCCTTTCAGTGGCAAATACAAGCACATTTAGTCGATGTTCACAAATGCCCTCATTGGTAACATTGCAACCTGCTTTACAACTGCAGCTCTGTCACTCAATACTGGACCAGTATCAAAAATTGTTGTTCCCATTAGTTACTTAGACACAAAAAAACATGAGGAAATAGAGTCCAGGTTGAAAAATACTAAACTTACCCTTTAAATATGTTTTGGACTGACCAGCTAACTTTTCCCATCACTTAAAAGTAAACTTGACCTTGCTAGCATGTTAGCTTGTGTGTCAAACTAGTAAGTAGAACAGTGCCAATCAGCAAAAACTCAAGAGCAACAGAAGACATACTGTTTTACGCTTAGTGGTAGCCTCCTCCTAATGAGAAGTAAACTTTGTGCAAAATCTCTGGAGTGTCCCTTTAATATCATATTCCCAAAATGCCATACCTCTGAGATGTCCAATAGGATGTCAGCATTTGTTTGTAGACATCGCCTTTGTTGCAATACTTTTGCAGGAAAGCACAAACTGAATTGCAAACCATTTGGGAAACAATTAGGAAGTGTTTATTTTCCTTTCTTCAGGACTATTTTCCATCCGTGTCCCCGCCTCACCCCAAATGATCTGAATACATCAGGACAGTAGCACGTTTCCGGGGTGCTGCCATCGATATGTGGCAGTAAAAAGTGATGCCAAGTCCAAGCCGGAGTTGATTTACTATTTTGAGTTCACATCTAAAGCAGGGTTTGTCTTTACCTCTCACTCCCTCCTCCTAATTATGTGGTCCTTTTAGACATTTTTCCCCACAGAACGCTCGCCGCCAGAACAAAGTCTAAATTGTTTCCCCCTCGGAGGTGGCCCTCGAGTGAGACTCTCCCGACGTCTCTGTGCATAGAGAGGTGAAGACTCCGTTCCTCTGGGGGCTTTCAGCAGAAAATAAGTTGTAGGCTCTGACGGGAAGTGAATTTACAGAAGAAGTAAAATGGAGAGGGACAGACAGAAAGAGAGTGTAATGAAAGAATGATTGCTGAGGATGCCATCACTCCATGTGTTGTGATGCAGATGATAGCAGAGTGAAATTAAAAATGTAGGCTAGTGGTTGTAACACTGAGAGTTAATTTCCTCTAGTGCTTAAAACAAACATTTGACTGCTGAAAATGTTGCATATGTCTTGTTAAAAAACAATCACTTTTGGTGGCATAATCACTGCTGAAAATGGCAAATATCTCATAAAAAATACCCTTTTGATAGCAGAAGTAAGGCTAGAAATGCAGCTAATGTCTTGCTAAAAAACACCTGCTTTTGGTGACAAACTCCTACACGAAATGCCTCAATGTCTTGTTATGAAAAGAATCACTTTTGTTGCTGGAAATACTGCCAGCATCTTGTTAAAAAACACCCAGTTTTGGTGGCACAATCCCCACTGGAAATGCCACCAATGTCTTTCTAAAAAATACCTGCTTCTGGTGGCACAATCACAGCTGGAAATGATGCCAGGTCTCGCTAAAAAAACACCTGCTTTTGGTGGCACAATTGTTGCTGCAAATGCCAAACATCTCACTAAAAAATACCCAGTTTTGGTGGTAGCATTATGGCTGGAAATATTGCGTATGTCTTGCGAAAAACTCCCTCTTTTGGTGGCACAATTGCTCCTTGATTTGCTGCTGATATTTTGCTTAAAAACACCTGGTTTTGATGCCACAGTTGCTGCTAGGAAAGCAGCCCTCCCCACCAGAAATGCAGCAGATATCTCACAAAAAAACCCACCTGTCTTTAATGGCGCAATTGCCATTTGAAATGCCACAAATGTCTCATTACAAAAGTTTTGGTGACATAATTTCATCTGGAAATGTTGCTAATGTCTCTCTAAAAAACACCAGATTTTGGTGGCACAGTCCCAACTGGTAATGCCACCAATGTTTCGCTAAAAATACCTGCTTTTGGTGCCACAATAGTGGCTGGAAACACCATAGATGTCATGCTTAAAATCACCCACTTTTGGTGTCACAATTGTCACTGAAAATGCAGCTCGTCTCACTAAAAAACACCTGCTTTTGGTGGCAAAATCAAAGCTACAAATGCTACAGTCCCTCCTGCAAATGCTGCAGATGTCTCACTGAAAACCATCTGGTTTTGGTGGCACAGTTGCTGGGAATGCCACTAGAAACGCAGCTAATGTCTTGCTAAAAAAAACCCTACGAAATGCCTCAATGTCTAGTTATAAGTCAATCACTTTTATTCGCACAATTGCCGCTGGAAATACCACAAATGTCTTGTTAGAAAACACACTGTTTTGGTGCAGAATTATGGCTGGAAATGCTGCTAATGTCTTGTTAAGAACATCTACATTTGGTGTCACATTGTCGCTGAAAATGCTGCTGACATCTAGCTAAAAAAAACACCTGCTTTTGGTGGCACAATCACAGCTACAAATGCAGCTGATGTCTTGTTGAAAAACACCCTCTTTTTGGGAACACTGGTCGCTGGATATGCCATCAATCTGTCACTAAAAAACACCCAACTGTCACTGTCCGCTGAACTCACCCGGTATTGTTGTTTGTTGGTCTCGAACAGTGGCCTGCAGTTTGGCAGCTGTCTGACCTAATGACAAAATCAGCTCATATGCATGTAATCAAACCACATCACTTATGAAACATTGTGATATGTATGAAGCGTACAAATGTAACATATCTGTGGTTTGCAGCAATGTACAACATTTTCCTCTGGTGGCTGGACTGTAAATTCAGCATCAGCTACAAAGCAACAAACAAAAAAGGGAAACATCCACGGTGCCTCATTACACTGTGCCAGTAGTTTGCTTGTCACTTGGCAGTATAGGCCCATGAGGTGGCAGGTGATAAGGTTGAAACTGTATAAGCTGATAATCAAACAGCAGCAGGCAGTGTGGATGCTGATGTAACACTTCTTATTGTAGCTGTAGTAACAGTCTTTTATTTATCATGGTGTGGTATTGAATGCACAGGTAACATATATGTGACTAAGGTTTTGAGCTCCCATGTGACTCCTGCTGAGTTAGTCCTGCATTAGTTTTTTACAAACACTGATATTGGTATGTTTAAATGATTGTTGAGGAGCGATGACAGAGGTCAAAGGCCACAGAGGTTTAGAAATCCTAATCTTAAAACGTTTAAGTCTCCTCTCCTTTTACAACTACTGTTGAGCAAGCTGCTTTAACAATGGAGCTGCTGTGCGTGTCAACACTCAGCTTGTGTGTGTAAGTATCTGGCGCTGTCAGCAGGAAACACAAAGTAAAGTAAATATGACTAAAAGGATGTATAGTTGAAAAAGTAATGCACTCTTTCATCTGAAATGTGTTCCTATAAGTCTTTTCTGAGCCTTTCCTTAACTAACATGCTTACGTTTATTCTAATGCAATGTCATTTTGTCTGTTGTTCCAGCTTTTTGTTCTGTTTATTTGTCTGTCTGTGTGTATTCACCATCCAATTCACTTCTTTTTCTCTGTGGCAGCTTCCTCCAGCTGTCTCCCTATGTCCATCACATGTGTATAGAATTCCACCCTCCTGCTCACACATCAACATGCCAACAGACAGCCGTGGATGCCACTTCCTTTGATATGGTAAAGCAATATTGTACTTCATCTCTCTTTTTATTTGCCCATTTGCGAAAGAGATGCCATTAGCAGTGTATTGTGTTCTTCTGGCGGGGGAAAAAATATCTCCAAAAGGATAGTCAGCGGCTGCCCGCATCCTGCAACGCCTCATTAGTGCATTGCCTTCGAACAAACGTATCAACAATGTTCTGAGCTAATAAGCTTTTATATTCCCAGGCTATATGATGTAGAAAGAGGCAGAGCTGAAGGTCACGGGTGCGTTTGAACGCATCAAGTGGCTCCGTGAGGGAATGATTTATCTGGAATTATTGCTGTGCTTTGCTCTAGAGAGTTGGCTATTGATGTGTGTGGTTGAAATGGCTTCTTCAAGAGGGGAGATAGGGGAGCTGCGGAGGTGTCGCAGCATCGCTATCATCAGCTGGACACAGGCTCCTTCCTCTATAGCACACAGTGGTATACACATATGTGGCAAGGCAACTTATAGGTTAGAGAAAACTGTAGTATTAACAGGGGTGTAAATCTAGTTTCGTCATGAGGGCATATATTGATTGTTTCGACAACGATACCACATTTGCTGATATCCCAAATTCTCCAGTGATATGATATCAATTCAATTTAGAGGCCTGCCATCAGTAGAAGACCAATATCATTATGTCCATTTAACTAAACTGATTTTAGAAGAAGCTGCAACACTTTCTTTTTTGCTTTTGGCCATAAACACATAAATAATTGTTAATAATTGTAACCTGCTCAGTAAAGGTTATTTTAAATTGACTCCACGAACACACATGAAACAGCGAAATAACAAGAACATTTAACAAAAGTATAAAATTCGGCAAAGCAGTTTTTTGCTAGTTGTTGTTTTGTAAGTCACAAGTCTCAAGTTGTTGCACTCAAGTCCCAAGTCAAGGCTGACAAGTCCCAATTCAAGTCTCAAGTCAAGGCTTTAATGTGTCAGGTCAAGTCCCAAGACAGGACTTACAAGTCCCAAGTCAAGGCTGACAAGTCATATATCAAGTCCCAAGTCAAGGCTGACAATTTCCAATTCAAGTCTCAAGTTAAGGCTGACAATTCCCAAAGTCAAGATTTACAATTCGCATTTCAAGTCCCAAGTCAAGGATGACAATATCCAATTCAAGTCCCAGGTCAAGGCCAAGTCAAGGCTGACAAGTACCAATTCAGGTCCCAAGTCAAGGCTGACACGGGTCAAGTCCCAAGTCGAGACTTACAAGTCCCAAGTCAAAGGTGACAAGCGTCAAGTCAAGTCCCAAGTCAAGGCTGACAATGCCCAAATCAGGTCCCAAGTCAAAGCTGACAAGGGTTAGTCAAGACTGACAAGAGTCAAGTCAAGTCCCAAGTCAAGGCTGACAAGGGTCAAGTCAAGTCCCAAGTCAAGGCTGACAATTCCTAAATCAAATAACAAGTCAGTGCTGACAAAGGTCAATTCAAGTCCCCAGTCAATTTTGACAATTCCCAATTCAAGTCCCAAGTTAAGGCTGATCAGGGTCAAGTCAAGTTCCAAGTCAAGGCTGACAAGTCCCAAGTTAAGTCACAGGTCAAGGCTGACAATGATCAAGTTAAGACTGACAAGTCCCAAGTCAAGACTTACAATTCCAAATTCAAGCTCCAAGTCAAAGCCGACAATTCCCAAATCAAGTCCCAAGTCAAGGCTGACAATGGTCAAGTTAAGGCTGACAATTCCCAATTCAAGCTCCAAGTCAAGGCTGACAATCCCCAAATCAAGTCCCAAGTCAAGGCTGACATAATGCCATTTTAACAACAGAGAAATAATATTTTACATTTGCAAAATTCATAAATACTTTAAGAAAAAATGTATTTATACTTATGTATTTGTATTTATATGATATAACAAGTTTTTTGGAAGTTGTTGCGTCTCAGTCTAAAAATTTCAACCTATTCAAATTAAGTATGTAGCCTAGATATGATGATGTGGATCGATGTTTATGTTTGTGACATAATTTTCACAGTTCTGTTCTTGACTACTCAAACATGGACAGCAGACATTGCATTGTGCAGACAATCTCACATTGAGGTATTTCCGGGACATCTACAATTCAGTATTTTTAATCTATTAAAAGAATCCTTAGATTTAGATCAAATTTTCCTTTTTATTAAAGAGGACACTTTCCAAAACCATCATTTCCCACTGATGCTTATCAACCATAAAGGCATTAATCTATCATAGAGGAAGAAGAGTTACGGATCTCACCATCAGCTGGCCATAATTAAAATTTCACCACAATACATGTTGCATTTTGACAGAAGTGCATGCTCTCTCTTGCTATTACCATCACTATCGTTTTCCCTGCCTACACATTATAACCCCCCTGGCTGAATGCAACAAGTTTATGTCCCTTCTCTGGAAGTTGTTAAAAGGCACGCTGGAAAAATGTAGGAAAACGAAAATTGAAGTATGTATTTCACCAGGATGGGGAAAAAATTGGCACGGAAGACGGAAATTTTCCAAACTAACTGGCAACTAACTATTGGAATGCATTCAACACCTCCGCAGATTAATGATATTTAATACTGGGAGCATTTTGTGACTGCATGTGGTTCGAATATGTTCCTGTAACCTTACTGTACCTGCTCAATGCCACTATGAGTCCCAATATGTCAGCTAATTGCTAAAGATATAACTGTCTAAATGCATGCCCATGTGGATAGACATAGTGGCACAGACATAAAAAACATACATTCAGCATCCCACTCCTCCCCTCCTGATCATTTGGAATCCACATTAAAATGCAATAACGAGCGAGGTAACAAACTAATTATCCCAATTAGCTCACTGTTCATGCAAGCGAGCTCAACTGTATTTGTTATCATCCTACTATTCCAAAGGCATCCTCTGGGGATTGCAGCTCGTGCATACACCCCACACAGTCATGACCACTTTCCTGCAAAACATCTGGCCATGCACGATGGGACGGCGAGATTTTATTGTTTTCTTTTTTTTATTCTCCCTGTCTTTATAGTTTTGAGATTTTTAGCTCAGTGATTGCTTCTCTGCTATCAGGAGCTGTGTTTTCTTGAAGTTGTGCCGGTTTTCAGGCATTTTTCCCCCCCTTGTGTTGATTTGAGTGTTTGAATGTGTAGTCCTGGTGGGATTGTGGGAGTCGGAGTACTGTCAGGTCTAATTGCCGTGTGGTGTTTGGTAGGGAGACGGGGCCTGATTAGGGAGGAGGTGAGGGAAAACATCATGTCCCCACTCTCTTCTCTCACTGTCTCACCCATTTTCTGTCTTTCCAGCTTCCACCCCCCCTCCTTCTCTTTTCTCTCCTCTCTCTGACTCTCTACATGACTACACAGAATGATGGCAGTCCTGCATGGCTCATTAACTGGCAGAGAGAGACGGACAGACACAAAAGGATAGGGGAAGAGAGAGGGGATGTAGAGAGGGCAGCTCACAGACTCCTCAAACACAGGTTACCACGGTGCTCGCCTGGCGTCTGCCGACTACATCAAAGCCTTTAGATGCCAGTTGAGGGGCAACACGAACTGCCAAATGAGTTAGGAATATAGAAGGATCAGGAATAGTAGGTAGTGGGAGGAAGTACTTGCGTGGACTAAATGAGTTTTATACATTTCAGTTGTCTGATTTTCTTTAAACCTGTCTGTTTTACCGCCTCTGCTTTTAATTCTTGAAATCGATGTCAGTGCTTGCACTGTAATTAGCTTGTCCAGCAGCCCTGATTATAGTCAATGTAATGTTTTAGCAATCATGAAGCGTGAGCAATATCACTTAAGGTTTTAATTGTACAGAAGACAAAAAAGGTGATAGAAAATGTTGATGCTTCACAAGCAAAGCAGTAGGAACTAGGAGTTTAGTTGACTCCTCTGTGATGTTAGTGGTGGCCTTAAAGGGTGACTTTGGTATTCTTCAACCTGGACCCTGTTTTCCCACATGTTTTTGTCTAAGTGATTAATGGGAACAACAAATTTTGATACTGCTCCAGTACTGAGCGAGAGGGCTGCAGTCTGCACATGCAAAAGAGGGTGCAATGTAATCACTTGGGGCAATTGTGCACCCATATGTATGTCCACTAAAAGTGCTTGTTTTTGACACAGACAGTGTCTAACAACATTTTGGAAAGGAGATAGACCTTTGTGTGTGACCCTAAACAGCCCCAAAATCACTATCACCAAACCCACCAGACTCCCATTTAAATAAACATTAATTTTAGCATGTATAGACACTGAATGTTTTCACATCTAGCTGCATAAATAATGTTTTATTTCAACCAAACCATCGTTTTACGATGATTAAATTATTACTATTTAAATAGAGTTTGGTGGGTTTGGCAATGATAATTTCTAGGCTGTTTAGAAAAACAATCTGAGCCTGTCAGTGGCAAAAACAAACACTTTTGGTGGGTTGATGATGCACATTTGCCCCAAGTGATTGCATTGCAGCCTGTTTCAATAATAGTTGTTGCCATTAGTAACTTGGACACAAAAACATGAGAAATGGGGTCCAGGCTGAAAAATACAGAAGTCACCCCTTAAAACCAAAGGAAATATTGACAAAGCTAATTAGGGTTGCTAACAAATGCTTGCCATGTCAATCTGTAGAGTTTACAGTATCATACAGGCATGAGTGTGAGGGGTCGAGCTTGACCTTCGAAATTTGACAAAACAATCTTAACTCAATGTCCTTTCACTAGCTTTTTAGAGGGCTTTCAACCACATCTAAGGGCCTTCATCAGAGGATACATTTTAGTCAGATATCAAAGAGAGTTCTTAGCTGTCAGCAACCAGATTAATTGATACATTAATTTCTTTATTTCTTTGTCATGTCCACAAACATGTTTCCAACCCTCTTGGCTTTACAAGACACCATTGCAATATTATTGCAGTGATCAATCCAAAATACATGTTATCTGGGGCGTCGGTGGCTTAGTGGTAGAGCAGGCGCCCCATGTACAAGGCTGTTGCCGAAGCAGTCCAGGTTTGACTCCAGCCTGTGGCCCTTTGCTGCATGTCACTCCCTCTCTCTCTCCCCCTTTCACACTTGTCTGTCCTATCAAATAAAGGCTAAAAAATGCCCCAAAAAATATTGAAAAAAAAAAATACATGTTATCTTACTGCTCAGTAACCAGTGTTGGACAGTAGCATCGCTACTTGTTGTGACGCTACTTAACAACATTTCTCCGTAGCATCGTGGTAGCATCACTACTTTCACTGTCTTTTAGCGAGTCATTGGTGGCATTTTCATGGGTGATTGTGTGTGTGTGTGTGTGTTATTTTTAGTGAAAACATCAGCATCATTTTCACCCATGATTGTGCCACTTAAACTGGTTATTTTGAACCAATACATGATCTTTTCCTCAACACAAACGCCACACGTTAACCACAATATTGTTGAAATGTAAAGAAACATAGACATTCAACATATCTGCTACATAATAATGTATGAATGTTACATAGTCTAGGTTTGCAGAAACGTACAGTGCCAGCATGTATTCTGGTGATTGGCCAAAGCAGTCATGTGATAAAAAAGTGGTTGTATATATATATATATATATATATATATATATATATATACAGTACAGGCCAAACGTTTGGACACACCTTCTCATTCAATGCGTTTTCTTTATTTTCATGACTATTTACATTGTAGATTCTCACTGAAGGCATCAAAACTATGAATGAACACATGTGGAGTTATGTTCTTAACAAAAAAAGGTGAAATAACTGAAAACATGTTTTATATTCTAGTTTCTTCAAAATAGCCACCCTTCCTGTTCCTGTTAGTACACGTGCAGCAGCACGTGTACTAACAGGAACTAAGAAACGCGATCATATCTCTCCTGTTTTAGCTTCTCTGCACTGGCTCCCTGTAAAATCCAGAATTGAATTTAAAATCCTACTGTTAACTTATAAAGCTCTAAATGGTCAAGCTCCGTCATATCTTAGAGAGCTCATAGTGCCATATTATCCCACCAGAACACTGCGCTCTGAGAATGCAGGGTTACTCGTGGTCCCTAAAGTCTCCAAAAGTAGATCAGGAGCCAGAGCCTTTGGCTATCAGGCTCCTCTCCTGTGGAATCATCTTCCTGTTACGGTCCGGGAGGCAGACACCGTCTCCACATTTAAGACTAGACTTAAGACTTTCCTCTTTGATAAAGCTTATAGTTAGGGCTGGCTCAGGCTTGCCCTGTACCAGCCCTTAGTTAGGCTGACTTAGGCCTAGTCTGCCAGAGGACCCCTCTATAATACACCGGGCCCCTTCTCTCCTTCTCTCTCTCTCTCTCGCTCTCTCTCTCTCTCTCGTATCCTATTACTGCATCTAGCTAACCCAGCCATTCTGGATGTCACTAACTCGGCTTCTTCTCCGGAGCCTTTGTGCTCCACTGTCTCTCAGATTAACTCATACTGCAGCGGTGCCTGGACAGCGTGACGTGTGTGGTTGTGCTGCTGCCATGGTCCTGCCAGATGCCTCCTGCTGCTGCTGCCATCATTAGTCATTAGTCATACTTCTTCTGTTATTATACACATATGATTATTGTCACACATGTATACTGCCAGGTATTAATACATACTTTCAACATATTGTACCACAGTAACCAGAACTATAACTATAATATTATTACTTTCATTAATGTTGTTGTAAGCTACTGTCATTACCTGCATCTCTCTCTCTCTCTCTCTCTCTCTCTCTCTCTCTCTCTCTCTCTCTGTCTCATTGTGTCATATGGATTACTGTTAATTTATTATGCTGATCTGTTCTGTACGACATCTATTGCACGTCTGTCCGTCCTGGAAGAGGGATCCAGGGCCTCCTCAGTTGCTCTTCCTGAGGTTTCTACCGTTTCTTTTTCCCCGTTAAAGGGGTTTTTTTGGGGAGTTTTTCCTTATCCGCTGTGAGGGTCTTAAGGACAGAGGGATGTCGTATGCTGTAAAGCCCTGTGAGGCAAATTGTGATTTGTGATATTGGGCTTTATAAATAAAATTGATTGATTGATTGATTGATATCTTAGAAAACATGCTCCTTGTTGTAACATATATATATATACAGTACAGGCCAAAAGTTTGGACACACCTTCTTATTCAATGCGTTTTCTTTATTTTCATGACTATTTACATTGTAGATTCTCACTGAAGGCATCAAAACTATGAATGAACACATGTGGAGTTATGTACTTAACAAAAAAAGGTGAAATAACTGAAAACATGTTTTATATTCTAGTTTCTTCAAAATAGCCACCCTTTGCTCTGATTACTGCTTTGCACACTCTTGGCATTCTCTCCATGAGCTTCAAGAGGTAGTCACCTGAAATGGTTTCCACTTCACAGGTGTGCCTTATCAGGGTTAATTAGTGGAATTTCTTGCTTTATCAATGGGGTTGGGACCATCAGTTGTGTTGTGCAGAAGTCAGGTTAATACACAGCCGACAGCCCTATTGGACAACTGTTAAAATTCATATTATGGCAAGAACCAATCAGCTAACTAAAGAAAACGAGTGGCCATCATTACTTTAAGAAATGAAGGTCAGTCAGTCCGGAAAATTGCAAAAACTTTAAATGTGTCCCCAAGTGGAGTCATAAAAACCATCAAGCGCTACAACGAAACTGGCACACATGAGGACCGACCAGGAAAGGAAGACCAAGAGTCACCTCTGCTTCTGAGGATAAGTTCATCCGAGTCACCAGCCTCAGAAATCGCAAGTTAACAGCAGCTCAGATCAGAGACCAGATGAATGCCACACAGAGTTCTAGCAGCAGACCCATCTCTAGAACAACTGTTAAGAGGAGACTGCGCGAATCAGGCCTTCATGGTCAAATAGCTGCTAGGAAACCACTGCTAAGGAGAGGCAACAAGCAGAAGAGATTTGTTTGGGCCAAGAAACACAAGGAATGGACATTAGACCAGTGGAAATCTGTGCTTTGGTCTGATGAGTCCAAATTTGAGATCTTTGGTTCCAACCGCCGTGTCTTTGTGAGACGCAGAAAAGGTGAACGGATGGATTCCACATGCCTGGTTCCCACTGTGAAGCATGGAGGAGGAGGTGTGATGGTGTGGGGGTGTTTTGCTGGTGACACTTTTGGGGATTTATTCAAAATTGAAGGCACACTGAACCAGCATGGCTACCACAGCATCCTGCAGCGACATGCCATCCCATCCGGTTTGCGTTTAGTTGGACTATCATTTATTTTTCAACAGGACAATGACCCCAAACACACCTCAGGCTGTGTAAGGGCTATTTGACCAAGAAGGAGAGTGATGGAGTGCTGCGGCAGATGACCTGGCCTCCACAGTCACCGGACCTGAACCCAATGGAGATGGTTTGGGGTGAGCTGGACCGCAGAGTGAAGGCAAAGGAGCCAACAAGTGCTAAACACCTCTGGGAACTCCTTCAAGACTGTTGGAAAACCATTTCAGGTGACTACCTCTTGAAGCTCATGGAGAGAATGCCAAGAGTGTGCAAAGCAGTAATCAGAGCAAAGGGTGGCTATTTTGAAGAAACTAGAATATAAAACATGTTTTCAGTTATTTCACCTTTTTTGTTAAGTACATAACTCCACATGTGTTCATTCATAGTTTTGATGCCTTCAGTGAGAATCTACAATGTAAATAGTCATGAAAATAAAGAAAACGCATTGAATAAGAAGGTGTGTCCAAACTTTTGGCCTGTACTGTATATATATATATGTTACAACAAGGAGCATGTTTTCTAAGATATCAATCAATCAATCAATCAATTTTATTTATAAAGCCCAATATCACAAATCACAATTTGCCTCACAGGGCTTTACAGCATACGACATCCCTCTGTCCTTAAGACCCTCACAGCGGATAAGGAAAAACTCCCCAAAAAAACCCCTTTAACGGGGAAAAAGAAACGGTAGAAACCTCAGGAAGAGCAACTGAGGAGGCCCTGGATCCCTCTTCCAGGACGGACAGACGTGCAATAGATGTCGTACAGAACAGATCAGCATAATAAATTAACAGTAATCCATATGACACAATGAGACAGAGAGAGAGAGATGCAGGTAATGACAGTAGTAATGAAAGTAATAATATTATAGTTATAGTTCTGGTTACTGTGGTACAATATGTTGAAAGTATGTATTAATACCTGGCAGTATACATGTGTGACAATAATCATATGTGTATAATAACAGAAGAAGTATGACTAATGACTAATGATGGCAGCAGCAGCAGGAGGCATCTGGCAGGACCATGGCAGCAGCACAACCACACACGTCACGCTGTCCAGGCACCGCTGCAGTATGAGTTAATCTGAGAGACAGTGGAGCACAAAGGCTCCGGAGAAGAAGCCGAGTTAGTGACATCCAGAATGGCCGGGTTAGCTAGATGCAGTAATAGGATACGAGAGAGAGAGAGAGAGAGAGAGAGAAGGAGAGACGGGGCCCGGTGTATTATAGAGGGGTCCTCCGGCAGACTAGGCCTAAGTCAGCCTAACTAAGGGCTGGTACAGGGCAAGCCTGAGCCAGCCCTAACTATAAGCTTTATCAAAGAGGAAAGTCTTAAGTCTAGTCTTAAATGTGGAGACGGTGTCTGCCTCCCGGACCGTAACAGGAAGATGATTCCACAGGAGAGGAGCCTGATAGCTAAAGGCTCTGGCTCCTGATCTACTTTTGGAGACTTTAGGGACCACGAGTAACCCTGCATTCTCAGAGCGCAGTGTTCTGGTGGGATAATATGGCACTATGAGCTCTCTAAGATATGACGGAGCTTGACCATTTAGAGCTTTATAAGTTAACAGTAGGATTTTAAATTCAATTCTGGATTTTACAGGAGCCAGTGCAGAGAAGCTAAAACAGGAGAGATATGATCGCGTTTCTTAGTTCCTGTTAGTACACGTGCTGCTGCATTCTGAATTAGCTGGAGAGTTTTTAAGGACTTACTAGAGCTACCTGATAATGAGAGTTACAGTAATCCAGCCTTGAGGTAACAAAGCGTGGACCAATTTTTCTGCATCTTTTCGGGTCAGGATAGGCCTAATTTTCGCAATATTACGCAGATGAAAAAATGCAGTCCGTGAGGTTTGTTTTAAATGAGAATTAAAAGACAAATCTTGATCAAATATTACTCCGAGGTTTCTTACGGTAGTGGCAGAGGCCAGAGCAATGCCATCTAGAGAAACTATGTCATCAGATAAAGAGTCTCTGAGTTGTTTGGGGCCAAGAACAATAACTTCAGTTTTGTCTGAATTTAACATCAGGAAATTGGTGCTCATCCAAGTTTTTATGTCTTTAAGGCAATTATGGAGTTTAGTTAATTGATTGCTTTCTTCTGGCTTCATTGATAAATACAACTGAGTATCATCCCATAACAATGGAAATTTATAGAGTGATTTCTAATGATGTTACCTAAAGGAAGCATATACAGAGTAAACAGGATTGGTCGAGCACAGAACTCTTGGAACTCCAAAACAAACTTTGAAATGCGTAAGGATGGTTCATTCTAACGTCAACAAATTGAAAACGATCAGATAAATAAGATTTAAACCAGCTTAGTGCTGAACCTTTTAAGCCAATTAAGTGATCCAGTCTCTGCAGTAGAATTTGATGGTCAATTGTGTCAACGCCGCACTAAGATCTAATAAAACAAGTACAAAGACGAGTCCTTTGTCTGAAGCAATCAGAAGGTCATTTGTAATTTTAACTAGAGCTGTCTCAGTGCTATGATGCACTCTAAATCCTGACTGAAATTCCTCAAATAAATTATTATCCTGGAGAAAATCACACAGCTGGTCTGCGACTACTTTCTCAAGGATCTCTGACATAAAGGGAAAATTAGATATTGGTCTATAGTTGGCTAACACCTCTGGATCCAGGGTGGGCTTTTTTAGTAGAGGTTTAATTACAGCGATCTTAAAAGACTGTGGTACATAGCCTGTTAATAAGGATATATTGATCATATCTAATATATGAGTGTTAACTAAAGGAAAGACCTCCTTAAGTAGCCTAGTTGGGATGGGGTCTAAGAGACACGTTGATGATTTGGATGAAGAAATCACTGCAGTCAATTCTTGAAGAGAAATTGGGAGAAGCAATCTAAATATATATTAGATTTTACAGCTGTGTTTGAGGTTAGATAGGTACTATCTGAGGGCAGGAGGTCATGAATTTTGCCTCTAATAGTTAGAATTTTGTCATTAAAAAAGCTCATAAAATCATTACTGCTAAGGGCTAAGGGAATACAAGGCTCAATAGAGCTTTGACTCTCAGTCAGCCTGGCTACAGTGCTGAAAAGAAACCTGGGGTTGTTCTTATTGTCTTCTATTAGAGCTGAGTAATAGTTTGCTCTGGCATTGCGGAGGCCCCTCTTATAAGTTTTGAGACTGTCTGTCCAGATTAAACGAGATTCTTCCAGTTTGGTTAATCGCCAATTCCTTTCAAATTTTCGCGATATTTGTTTTAACTTACGGGTTTGACAGTTATACCAAGGAGCGAACTTTCTTTGCTTTTTTAACTTCTTTTTAAGAGGAGCTACAGAGTCGAGCGTTGTTCGTAGCGAGCCTACGGTGCTATCAACAAAATGATCAATTCGGGAGAGGTTAAAGTCGGCACGGGAAACCTCTGTTACTGAAGGTATTGGTATTGAATTTAACGACGAAGTAATCTTTTCCTTAAGTTTTGCGACAGCACTATCTGATAAACATCTAGTATAGTAACTGATATAATGGCTTGCTTGATCTAGTGACTCCTGGTGATGACTTTGACCCCTTCCTGGTCTATGCTGACATTTTTTTGCCTATTCTTGTTGGTAAAACCAATTTGAAAAACATGTATGGAGGAAACTGATCTCTGAGAAAGCATGGGGGGGTGACAGCAAACCAGACACCATTGTTGCTTTTCAGCAAAGGAATGATGAGACAATCTGATGTATATATAAAACTTATCCCTGCTTCACAATGTTATTAAAATAGTTTTTAAAGTTGCCATCTCACTGTTACACGTATTCCACTGCCCTTAAGCCAGACGTCTTGACTAATATCAAAACCTCTTGACAGTACAGTTATTAGCCATGAAACACCTATTGGAAACCATGATTTTATATTCTATGCAGACGATGCTGCACTGTTTTGTTCCATTGGTATTGAATGCTTCACATTGAAAGGCTGCTAATAGTAATTCAATAGGCTTCAAGGTAAGAATTCTTTGGAGAGACGAGACAGCTCTCTGTTCAGTGCTTTGTAAACCTCTTCCTAGATGAGAAGAGGCAAGAAAACCCACAAAGATGATATCAGCACGCTTGTGAAATAATCATCACAAGATCTTCTTTCTGTTCTGAGTCATGGGGTGAAGGATAACGAGAGACAAACAGAGATGGAGAGGAGAGCCAAGACGAGATAGGTGCAAGAGAGGAATAAAAAAGAGAGAGAAAGAGCAAGGCTTCGGAGACCAGGGGTGAAAGTCTAAATCTTTCATCCTCTCTCCGGGTTCAGAACGAGACGAGAATTGTGGGTTGGATTATCGGTGCTAAGCCGTAGAAAGAGCTTAACTATAGCTCTTCTCCTATGTCCTGAAGACAGGCAGGCTATCTACCTGACTCACTGCCAGACAGAAGAATCTGCAATCATGACTCACTGGCCTCTGAATGGAGTTATTGTGGACCCGAGGGTCATCTAATTTGCCATTTAATTTCCCCCTTGAAAAGAAGAATACTGTACAGCAGCGCCATCATCATCTTCATTGCTATCTAAAAGCAATGATGACCTGAGTCAGACAAGCATTTGTAGATGTTGCTAATTTTGCCAGATTTTCTTAGCTGTTATCTGAGGATGGTCACGTGTACAGTCAAACCAGCTGCCATCTCCACTCCTTCAGCTCCTCCATGTTTGACGTCGGTCTGTTATTCAGTCGGGAGATTCAACACGAGTCCAGGAGAAAACACTTGAAACGCTATTAAGCTTGTAGTGGGGCTTGTGTGTGCCAGTTGTAAGCCTCCTCTTGTCAACACGACTGTAGGATGCACACAAGTGCACTGACTGGATGGAGAGGAAGGGAGAGGGAGATACTCTGCAAAAAATGCCCATCCTAACAAGCCGTTTAGTCACACTTTGGGTCTTGAAATCAGATTTTTCTTTAATCAAGTGAGAAATTGAGCCAATAATTCCTCTTGTTGCCACTGAAAATGTAATTTTGTCAGGATTTTTGGGCAGAAATTGATACTTTTTGGTTTGTGTGTTAAATAAAATGATGACAAAATCAGATTGTCACATCAGCATCAAAATATTTGGACTTTCTTGAGAATATAAAGTGTAAACATTTGGAAAAAAGTAGCATTTTCTCACTCTGTAGGCAGCTAGTTTTCAAGAAAACTACGACCCACCGCTGGATTAAATAACCTGCAATGATGGATATTTCTTGCAGTGGTGGGAGAGATTGAGTTAGAGAAGAGATTGCTTGTCAGGGCCCTGATTTCACCGTTCTCTGCTGATGACGATAATAATAACCATTCGCAGGAGTGGCAGCAAATGGGGAAGAGAGAGCATAGACGTCTTTTTAAAGAGGCGTACACGCAGTTACTTTCTGCAATCAAAACACAGATTTCTGGAGACGAGCTGGAGCAGGAAGCACGCCCGCACACACATGCTCACAATCGCAGCCATAGATTGCGGTGCACACATCCTGTTGTTTGCCATCGACAGAGAATATTAGCCTGGTATTTGTGTACAGTAATCAGTAGGCCCTTGACAGACTAGTCTCTAGACAGAGACATCTGAGGAAAGATTGTCTGGTAATCAGGCTATGCGGTTTAAGGCGTGGGGGACTTGCGGAGTAAAACCTTGTAACTCCAATTATGGCGATTGTTGTGTTTTAATGTTGTGAGGTGAAGCATCCAGCAGCTGGGAAAAAATAAATGTAAAAATGTTTTGTATTTTTGGTTTCTATGTGACAACAGTGAGATACACTTACCTGGCAGGAAGGTTGTGTATATTTTCCCCTCTCCTCTCTGTGCAGTCCATATGTCACCAATCATCATGTTGTCTGGTGAAGGGAAATAACACCCTGTTATTATCTGTCAAGCAGCAAAAAATGTTGGTTTACCTGCATGTATATATTGCATGTCTGTGTGTTTTCACGTCCAGCATCTATACACAAGTAACCACAAACTGTGTAACTGCATTTTCCTTCACATACCCCCCCACCCCTCCTCAACCTCTCTTGGTTTTTTTTTCCATCCCCCATCTTGTCATATGCGTGATCACTCCCTCCCCCTCTCTCCTCCTCACTCTGCATCCCTCTCCTCCCACAATTCCCCCTCGACGCTTTTAATCTTGGGTTGATGATACTTGGTGGAAGCACTTAAGTTTCTGTGCCAGGTGTCTCCCTGCGCTTAACATCCCAGGCTTAGCTCCTCATTTCTGCGGCTCCTTCGCCTCCCCTCCCCTGGCTCCTGATCACACAAACACGCACATACACAGCCGCATGCATGTATAGCTACTGGCTGTATGCTCTTTATGCACAGGTACATGCAAGGATGCTCACAAACATTTCGTACAAATATCTGTATGCTTTAAAACATGCAAACAGCAGCTTTTGTACACTCAAGCCTTTCTGAAACACACATTCATAACCCTAAGATGTTAGCATAATCAAGTATTTAAATTTTATTACACTCACATCATACTACATGTTTGGCTTTTATGAAGATTATTCTTGCTGCAACTGAGTCCTAAAAAACCATTTTTAATAAAATAAGTGCCAGGGATATAAGTTTTGGTTAATTTTGCCTTTGATAGCCCTGCATCCCATAACTAGTAACTAAGTGGTTACCTTCTTAAGGAAAAAAAAAGCAAAATGAAGTGAAATAGGGCCTGCAAGAGGCCTTTTCTTTTAGTCTGGTGTTCCATTTACTCAGTGAGCTTTAGTGCCGCATTTCCAAGAGCTGTCCATTAATACTTAGTGAAATTTGAATCTTTGTGATGCTTTTTATTTTCTGTTGGCCTTGCTGACAGTCTGCTAGCCACATTAGCATGGGGAAACATGCTGGTAACGGCGGTAATTATGGAAACATGGTAGTCACTCTTTGGTCTTTCCAGTAATTTTAAGCTGCAAAACTGCTTTAGCGTTGTTAATTGTGTTGGCACAGCTAATTGTGCTGACATGCTGACTGTGCCAACAGAGCTAACAATGATAGTACAGTTAGCAATGCTAAAGGGGCAATGCTAATGCAGCTCAAAATTGAGGATGGTGGGCACCAGGGTTGGGAATCACCAGATGATCCACAATACCATATTATCATGATTTTAAATATGTTGCAATATGTTGAGAACTGCAATAAAATATATAACCTTTTTTCAACTGTATATTATGTCCCCTAAGGAAAACTTTGTCAACATCTGTAATCTAACCCCCCCCCCCCATAGTTTAATGACGCATTAGGGGGAAACATGGTGGTACAAAAATAAGGCAGTGAAAGTCCAACTGGGTTGGGCAGGAGGGGTGGTGGATGGGTCCAACAACCACTGACTTTCTTCTTGTTTGAATCCCATGAGATATTAAAACCAAACCATGTTCTTTTTTCCTAAACCCAACAATGTGCAGTAGTTGCTGAAGGAAAAAAAAAAGTAATTTGTCAATTCATGGTGTTGTTACGACATATTGTGGTAATTTTGAAAAAAGTATGTAAACAGAAAATTCCCTGTGAAAACGGTAGTGTATTTTGAAAGAAGACAATGCATGTAACAGGCAGAACTTGACACCCAGAAAGTCAACAACCAACGCTTCCAGGGTACCTTGCCCGTCATATCTGGTCATGGAAAGTCCATGACCAAAAGTCAATGTGTGATGAGGTCGGAGTGAGAATATGTTGCTGTCACAGGTCCGTCATGTGAAGCCATGGGCTCCAAAAATACTGTTTTCCATAGACATACATTGTCAAAGAGACGCCTCTAAATCAGTGGATAATTTGTTTGTGTCACAACCCAGCGAAATTACTCATTTTACTATTGGAATTTGATTCATTCAGTCCAATAACATTTCGAAAGTCTAGAAGAGCTACAAGATTCAATCATTTATCCCCTGTCAAGTCAGCAGAAGGCTAAACCGGAAGTTCGTTGCTCGGCCTCATGGAACTTAAATGCTCAGCGGCACTTAGCCACTGTAAGTCTTTCATGTGCCTGCTCCATGGGCGCCACAATGTGGAAGATTAGAGTAATTTCATACCCAGAAAATTAGCTTTTTGGCTTCATGTACCACTAAGCAACTTTCATAGGAATAAATGGGAGTCGCCTCCAGCGCTGTATCCAGTTGTTTCTATGTAACCGGTGGACTATAGTGTTGTCTACATTGTGTTGATATGAAGAGGCCCAGACCACGGATATCTTTGGAGGCAATCTCGGTTTATTCCTGACAACTCTGACAGCAAGAGGTAAAAACAAAATCCTCCGTCAATTACAACCATATTAACTGGAGCCCCTCTTCCATGGAATACAACAGTAATTCAATTCAGCAAATAAAAAAATAAAACAGAGAAAACATACCTGACAGTGAGAGGTAAAAACAAAATCCTCCTTCAATTACAACCATATGACTCAAGCCCCTAAACAAATTAAGTGACACAGGAATATGCTAGCATAAAATGAACTTATAAATATAGCTTGGCAGCGCTAAAACACGGAAATTAATATGACAGCAATGTCGCTTACCTCCTCCATGGAGCACAACCGCAAAACAGGAGAAATAAGGCAGGACACACCCCGTAATAGGTGGGGTACTCCCAAAAGTGATCGTAGGGGTATAGAAAACAAGGATCAAACGTTCCACATATTGACTATGGAGGCCTAAGCGTGTCAACGCTTAGGTAACAACAACTGAAACAAATTTTGAATATTGCCAGTGAGAAATGGTCTTTTGTGTGTATAGAAAATGTTTTAGATCTTTGAGTTCAGCTCATGAAAAATGGGAGCAAAAACAAAAGTTTTGCGTTTATATTTTTGTTCAGTGTGTAATAGTTATTATTACAAATGTATATTCGACTTTGTTACCCATATTACTGCTGTATGATTGACCCATTACATATATACATCCATGTGTGGTGGTACAGCATAATGCTAGTATTACTACTAAACGGAAAACTAGCAAAATTAACCCATAGACTAAAATGCGGAACTGGTCCAAAATATCCAATTAATATCCGAACTGGTTAATGGTCAACCGTTGACATCCCTACCTGCCAGTGCTGATTTAAAAAAACAAACAAACAAAAAAACAACCTTTAAATCTTAAGATTTGCCTTGAAATCAGGATGAAATATTGTAGTACAGTGGCATATTTTCACTTGTGTAAAGGATAAAAGTTCAATTAGATATAAAATGTCTTGACAGGGAGATTTTTACAGTGTAGAGGTCTTGGGGGTGTCTTTAAAAACACATTATTCTGAAAAAGTTTCGCTGCACATTGTAGCATTTGTAATTACAGTGCACTGGAATGGATAAATCAAATCCCCCAGCTACTGTAACGCTTGCTGAGTCATATGGATCTTGATTTGCATCGACTGTACAAAACGCTGTTTACAGCTCACATATCGTCATTGAGATTTAGGCAATGTGTGGAGAATTTGTGTGCTGAAAGAGTTTGCTTAGCGTTGCTTTGTTCTTTAAAGACACGAGATGTAGGAAGGAGACAGAGGAATGAAAACGGGAGAGGAGTAGAGGAGGCGAGGAGAGGCAGAAAGATAAAGAGAGAGATAGCTCTCATGTGTTTATCATATGTTTGTTTGTGTTGCCGCGGGGACCTCCTTTCTTCACCCCCCGTTTCCTCTCCATCTTCCTTTTTTTTAGTCACCGTCTGAATATGTTTCTTTTTTTTTTTCCCTTTCCATCATGTATCTACCGCCTGTCCAGGCAGCGCTCTCTGTTTCACTCTCGTCTGATGTCTCAATTAAAATTAATGTGTTCAGTCTGCTCAGATAAAGAAGAAAGAGGAGGAAAAAGCCTTTCCAGGAACAATGGCAGTTTCTTGCATATTGGTAACCAATCCTTCCTTGTCTGGGCCCACGCTAATGCTTCACAATATTGACAGCTCTAATGGCACAGCTCCTCGGAAGGGGTATTTTTTTTTAAACCAGAGGCCACAAGGAACCACAGCATTGGATTGCATACCGATTTCAGGTGGTTTTTATTGTGTAAGGGGAAGTTTTACTCTGACGTGAGGTAGAAGCACCATCACCTTCCACAGGGTGGGGTAGTCAGATGGATGGAAGGATGTGAGTTGTGTGTGGTCATCCTAGGGAGTTGATGCACTCCGACCTCCCCCCCTCCGTGCTCCGTCCTCCTTCCCATGTTTCCTTGTCCTTGAGACGTCTTCATCCCTGGGCTTGGCGGTGGCGCTCCTCTGCCCCTTCATCAGGACAGAATGCTGGTGTCAGCACTGCCGTTCCCTTCCTCCTCCCTCCCCCCTCCTTCCCTGCCCTCCTCCACCTTTGCCTTTATCTGTCGCTTCTTCTAAAGATGCTCTCTCCATCTCTGGTACCCCAGGGGTCAACTTGGTGGAAGAACAAGGAGGGAGGGGGAATAGAGGGATAGGTGGGAAGGAAAGCGGGGGAGGGGAGCACCTGACTTGAAGGCAGAAAGATAATTTCGGCAGGGCGGCTCTGTTTAAGGTTAAAGCCTGATTTGCATTTCAAAAGCCGTGGCCGGCCGTGTTGCCACCTCAGGGACGCCATCAGACCAACCAGTGTGTCATTTAATGTCAGCAGGCATCGGGGCCTTGATGAAATTAATAGAGCAGCCTGTGATTGATAACAACGCTGCTCGTCAACGCTGCCATCATGACCCCTCCCCCCTTCCCACAAGCCCAAGCCCAGGTGTCCACCACAGCACTTTCAAAGATCCCATCAGTCGCAAATGCTTCTACTCTCATATCACCCTCACCTGCATGCTCCTGATCTCCCAGTGGCGTCTCAGCCAAGAGATCATCTTCTTCTATTCGCCAACAGGACAATGTAAAAAATAATTTGAGTGCCGTGGTGCTTTAAGGTAACTAGGGCAACCTCAGCTGCTGTCATGGCTGGATTACCTACTGTGGATGAAGCGAATGTGCCTTAAGGCACCAGATGACCAAGAGCCCTGAAAGCTCCAGCTTTGCATGTAAAGAAATGTGTAATATCTCACTGTACAGAGAAAATGATGTGACTGTAGAGAAGAGAGGTTTCTTTAAAACCTACACTGATAATAATGGCTCAGATAGGTAACAGGCGGTACATTTGCAAGTGACAGTTTGAGTCTGAAATAATGTAAGTCAAGGACCATTATTATTCTGTATTCACTGAACTATTTTAAGATTAACTTCATGACAAGTTAGAGCCCCAACCTAGTCAGTACATGTGCCAGGGTCAAGGTCAAAGGTCCAAAACAGACTCTGGGGGAAAAAAAATCAGGTTACACTGGCTGTTGTAACCACTGGAGATAAAGGCGCAGTTCATCCCAAAATCAAAATGACATATTTTTCCTCTTACCTTTAGTGCTATTTATTAGTCTAGATTGTTTTGGTTTGAGTTGCAGAGGTGTGGAGATATTGGCCATAGAGATGTCTCGGAAAACTTAGCAGCAACGTCTGTCTAGAAACCATAAGCCGCTTACTCAAGATAATCCACAGACCTTGTTGTGAGCTGTTTCATGTAGTGACTATTTCCCTCTACCGATCTACACCCACCAACCATATCACAGCGCAGAAGGAAGCATACATCTACTGCCAGCTCACCACTGAGCTAACTAATGTCAACATGTATGTGTAAAGAGAACTGGATACAGCATCAGAAGCCCTTTTTAAACAGGAGTTGTGCAAATTTGCAGGAAAGCCCAATCAGTCTTCTTTCAGCACTGGCAGTATAAAAACAAAATCGGGGAGTGCGGCAAAATGCCGCCTGCCTACTTTTGTTTATACAGAATGCGCCTTTTTCGGGGCAATGGGGGGGGCGTTAGCAAGTAAAAAAACATGTAGCTCAGCCTGTGACGTAAACAGGGACGTGGAAGGGAAGCCGCAGCTGGTCAGTCCTTCGGTGATTCTCTCGTAAGTCGGCCCGTTCTTCACCGTCCCCGTCATCTGACGGTTAATGGCCTCTTCATTTGTGAGGACAAGGAGGGCGCACAATTCCTTGTCTCCTCAGTTGCTCATCTTCACAGTGTCTGTCAGGTTTGTGTTTCCCTCTTGCTACTAGCTTCTTGCTAATCCCTGCTATCAGCTATTTCCTGTTTATCCACCACCAGTGGGTCGCACGTGTGGCATCATCAACAGCACCTCCCGTTGCGGAAGGCTGCCTCGGTCTTTTTAAACTAAAAGGGTACCGCCAATATGACTACCCTACAAGGCGGAAAATTGGGCACCTCGGATCATCTCGCCAATCCAGCTCTGTGTGTCTAAACGCTCGCAGCTTGCCGGCAAAACGGCCCAACATTTGCGGAAAATCTGGCAGTGTAAAAGGGGCTAGAGGTTGTTCATTTCTATGAGTTGCTCAGTGATGAATGAAGCCAAAAAAGTTTGACTTTTCTGGCATAAAATTACCTGGATGTTTGGCATGGTTAGGCCCATACAGCAAATGAACCACAGGCTTTCATGAGCTGAACAGCTAACTACCAGTTTAGCGCTCTGCTGACTAGAATAGGGATAAAATGATTTGACCATGCAGCTCTTCGAGACTTTTGAAATATAATCAGACTGAATGGATTAAACCCTGATAGTGAAATGGGTTGTGACACCCAAAAAATGAATTCACGAATTTACAGATGTCTTTTTTACAATATACACAAGTCTATGGGGGAAAAAAGTCTTTTGGAAATTAATGGCATCATGCGATGGACCCAGATGTTGTAATTCCCATGTCTGGCCACTACAAACATTGGCTTAAAAGCTTGGTGCACTTGTTGGTGGCTTGAAGGTATGACTGATATGTCCAACACTTGGCAATTCACACTAAACCAATCTAGACTGATATATAGCTCTGTGTGTTTATGTTTCTTTTTTAGTCAACTGTTGCTTTAGGTGTGCAGTGCCTGCTCAGTAGTCCAAGAATTATTATTTTGCCAAGCTGCAGATCTATGCAGAGAGGTGTGTTTAGGTTACAGACAGTAGCATATTGATTGAACTTCTTGTTTGGTGTCAGAGTAATAAAAGCAGGTTTGTGTGTCCAGCAGAGGTGGGACCAAGTCATTGTTGCAAGTCACCAGTCAGTCTTATGTCTTTGCACCATTCTTTGTGCAACTTCAAATTCTGAAAGAAGTTTGAAGTTGTTCCTTCTTTGTAATTTCTGACCTGTACGTTTGCATACTGCAGTTCAGTTTTTGTTGACAGTCACATTGTTTTGTACGCTTTTTTTTTTTTTTTTTTCCAACTGGTGCTTTGTAATGTATCACTAGTTCTTCATGGTTCTCTCCTGCAACTTGACTGGATGCTGTCGGATTGGTTCACATAAAATGCATCTTGGGAATTCAGTGTTGATTACAGGGAATGACTGGCCTTAATGTTAACTGATTCGGGAAATGACAGGAAATGCACTGATTCATGGCGAACTTTTTCAAGAACATACTTTTTAATCTTTGGGATTGGAGAAAGGTGTCAAGTATTTTCAAGTCAAAGTACTGAAGTCCGAGTGCAGTAACAGGTCACTGGTAAGTTGAGTTGTGAGTCTTTTTTGATTTTGTCAAGTTGAGTATAAAGTCATCAGATTTTCTAGTTGGAGCCATGCCTTGTTTTCAAACTGTATGGTTTGCCTAAAATGAACAATGGAAGCAATATAGTACACGATGACCAACACTATTGTGACATTACAAAGTGTCCCATTTATCTTGCAAATGTACTCTTCTTTAGCATTTTATCTGGTCCACTTGTAAATATTGCCTTGAGAACACAAACCAACTCTAGGCAATTGTGCAACTTTGTATCAAAATTAGTCCCTGATGTGGACCAAAGCAAGACAACTGTAGGTCTGAAAGCACCTTTAGTCACTGGTATCCAGACATATGCAATACAGAAATTGAGGTATATGTACATAAATGAATAATTTAAATAGTGCTTTGGAATGTACTTTATTTCTTTTAAACATAAAAGTAAAAGGTTAAAGGCCTGCATGTGCAAACACAGTGCAAGCCCAACCAACTCATGCCTGGGCAGCAAAATCCACTTTCTGTGTTTTGTCACTTAAAACATCCCGGTGTGATAAGTCACACTGAAATGACAAGAATCACTTCAACCTATAACTATAGCCTAACCCCTTGATTCTGGATGTCAGCCACAACAGCCGACTGTCTCCCCCTGACACCGAGAGTGTTTTGCAGCGATAAAAACATGAACCCAAAGCCCAGAGAGTAGCAAGCCGAGGCCGTCAGGAAAGCGGGGAGTCGGAGATAGAGAGGCCCAGCGGGAGGTGTCAGTGCTGGGCAGGGATGAAGCCGTTAGCTCTCACTAATGGATGTCCTGATCCTGGAGGTTGGTGGTCACCCAGGTCAGACTCGGCACACATTACACCTTCAACACAAACCTCCCAGGCGTCTTGAGTGTGGACAGAAGACAGACAAATGAAGAAGAGTGGGTGAGATGAAGGGAGAGAAATAGAAAGGCAAGAGTGGGAGACAGAAAAAGACATAAAGAGCTGGACTGAGTGGAAGGAGGCAGTAAGAGAAGAGTGTTTTCAAAAGAAAGGCCCAGGGAAGAGAGATGAGAGTGAGAGATCTGCTTGTCCTGAAATGACTTGATATGTTCTTGTCAGTCTTAATCTCTGGGTGTTGTGGAGGAGCGGACGTGAGGGAGGGGTTGAAGCGCACAGTAATCTCCTTCACAAGCAAACGGACAGAGCTCGCCGTTTCCCAGCCTGCATTCAATTCCAGTCATCTCCAATCCACTTCATAAGAGCACGTTATTTTGCACACATCTCTCTTCTTTCTAAAGCAGCGGCGTGCACTTGAAAAGACAAAACAAGAGGTAGACGAAAGGGTGATTCACATCCTTCTTTCTGCTTTCCCCTTTCTCTCATTCACTCATTTACATCAGCCATTATCTGTGTATATTGAAAGCAGTGAGATAAAGAGAGAGGGAGAGAGAAAAAACAAGTGCCAGGAGAAAAAAAAAAGAACAATAAAAGGAGGCAGAGGAGGCGCAGCGACGTTTGAATCAATTACATCCTAAAGAATCTTTCATTTGCATCCGTATCTGTTCAAAACCTGAACAAATGCCAGATGCCTTTGTGTGTCCAGTTATTTATAGTGGGTGTTTTTTCCTCTCGTAATTGTGCAGGAAATATCAAATTTGCATAGAGTGATTATTGTTGATTGTTTATCTAGCCGTCAGGACGTTTCAATATTCGAAGGCTGACAGGTTGTCAAGTACTTAAAACTCATTTATTTGGGGAAATTTGCATGTAATTTGGCGGTAATGAGGGGGATGTCTGTGGTCATGGATTAGATGCCGGAGATGCTGCAGGGAAAGAGAGGGATTCTGGCTGACTGGCATTCCTCCACTTGAAACACACGCTTTATCCTCAGCTCGGCTGCCGGGGTGATGCTAACGCTACCTAGCGCTGCACACCCAAACAACAGAGGATTGTGTACAAACGCTTGGCATAGCCATGGACTTAATAACAGAAGCAAGAGCGAGCCAGCAGTGCGGCGCTACACAGGAAGAATTGTGTTCAGCGCTGTTCTGTCACCCTGCAGGCCCGCTGTCTGAGGCGAATAAAACATGCTTGTAAACAGAGGAGTTACAGTATTCCTCAGCACAGCAGATGCTAACTTGTCTTGCCGGAGCATATATTTTCATATACTGTAAATTCTCTAATAAAAGGAAGTACCAAAATAATGCCAGAGTCTCAGAAAAAGCCAGATAAAAAACATTAAAGGGAAGAGATAATGTGTGTAATTCAGCAGAATATAGAAATATAAAATACTGTTTTCACTAAATAGATGAAATTTGGTCTACTCTGCCTTTTTTTTTATCTGAGATATCTCAATACATCCCTAAGATTTTTCAAAGTAAAAGCCTATCAGGACAGGTAGGGGTTATGTCTCTTGAGCTTCTAGAGGAATTTTATTGTGAAACATGTGTGCAGGAGGGGTTGAGTTTCATTGACTACATTTTAAGTGGAACCAAAGGCAACTCATTATTAGATCAGAACAGTATTTCTCTTAAGTAGAACAGCAGCAGTATGACATGACCATACTGCTGACTGTTTTAATAACCTTAATTTGTGAGGCCAACAGGTTAACAGCTGAAGAGTCAGTATCAACTGCAAGTTGTAATGGGCACAGATCAAAAAATGAGAAAAGAGAGACCAAAATGTGTTAAAACATAGGAAGCACGATATTGAATTTTCTGCTGATATCCGCTACATTGATATGTAGCAACTCATTTTACCGATAAATACTGATATCGACATACCCACTTTTCTCCATACCTAACTTTAGTGATCATCAAAACCCTTCTGTAGTGGTATTAACATCATACAATGCATGTATGCTCTTATCGTGATGCCCCTCCAGCAGATGGAGACATGAAATACGATACTTTTCAATGTATGTAACATTCATACCTTATGCAAATTAAGAAAAAAACATGTTGGTCGATTCTGATAGTTCACGGCGGCCGACATCAATGATGTGCTGATATTATCACGCATCCCCAGTTAGGATGTATCAAATGGAATGACAGATAAGGTCCTAATTCTAGTATAAAGCCCTATTCCCCTAATTTCCAAGGTCATCTGTGATCTTAATCCATTGCAAATCTGCCATGTCTGTAATTTGTCAAGTAAAAATTTTACCTACCATATGCCGCCACATGCAGAGGTCGTGTGATATTGGGCTTGTTTAAATCAGCATCTCGGTGAGTTGGGGTTGTATATTGTTTTTTTGTTTGTTTGTTTGTTTTTCACATCGTGTTTCTGCCTCTCTCCTGGTCAAGAATTGCAGAGGCTGTGTTGGCAATAATAACCAAAAGGTTTTAAAATGTATCTGATGGAATTACAGAATTCTAATATAAGCCATGTTTCCAATAAAACCATAGTTCTCTCTGCATTTCTTATTGAATTTACTACAAAGTCAAAGTCCAAAAACAAAGTCCTACTCTTCCCGATAGTTAGGCGATATGACAGTAGCTTATATAGCTTAACTCTTGCCAGTGTTGTTTCTACTGAGGGAGCTAGTTCAGGTAGGCTATTTAACAAATCAGGGCTGGATTCTCATGTGACCTTGCAAATCCAATGGCCTCTCAAGGAATCATGATTTTGGCAGACATGGATGAGGAGAGTGATGTTATACAGAAACCTGTAGCACTTAAAATTATTGTCCTTAGGAACCTTAAAGGTGCACTATGTAGGACTTAGTGAGATGTAGCGGTGAGGTTGCAGAACTAAAATCTCTCCTGTGTGCCAGCACATTCTCATTCCCAAGTCATCAAGTAGTGCTGTTTGGTCAGTAATTTTGGCGTCAAACACCATACGCAGTTTATAACACTATTAATTACATAAACAATGTAATATAAGAAGATGAAAAGTAGAGGTGGATGAGTTTAACAAATACTGGACTTTGACTTGGGAGCCCGCTGTTCGCTTCTTGTGTAAATGTTGGGCCAAACCACAATGTCGTTAACCATGTGCTGTTGTTGCATAAGGAAATTAACATAAAAACAAGTTGTTTTACCATCACTGGCTACGGTTACATGATGGCTTCTCATTCGGAATGAAATAAATCTGAATGAAATCATTTGGAATTAAAGTGTTTCCAGGTAGTTTACATGGGAAATATTAATTCAGAACGAGGGTTTACATGGGAGATCAGTTCAATCGCCTTTATTCAGGTCCACGCAAGGTTTGGGGCAGGGAAGGTTTCTGATTGGATAGGGGGCGGGGCGGATGTTACGTGTTTACGTTTACCAGAAGAAAACACTGTAGTCCTCGATCCGGATAACAAGATGCTTGACGACGCCGTTCTTAGTGCCTTTTTCGGGCGTGGTTTGCTTATATTCTTAAAGCAGCAGTACGACAACAACCTTGTTCTGCTAATGCTTCATCTGTTGAGCAGGAGAAGGGAGGCAGAAGACCGTGCTGTGGCGAATGGAAACTGGTGAGTGCAACGAGTCCGACTGCTCTAGCTCAGCCTGTTGCTATGCAGCCCGTTGCTATGCGCGCTATATACGTCATCGCACCAGAAGGGCAAGGAAACGAGCATGCGCAGAAAGACCGGAATGAACTTAAAGAGGAATGAGTGTATACATGCACACAAAATTCTTTCATTTGGAATGACAAACGGAATAAACCACCCCCTTTAATCGGAATGACCATTTTTCAATCGGAATGACCATTTTTCAGTCGGAATGACCGTTTACATGACCACTTTTAATCGGAATGGCCTTTCATTCCGATTAAAAGTGGAATTAAACTGTCCATGTAAACGTACTGATTGTAAGTTTATTGTATCTAACAAGCAAGTGCGAGTGTATTTTGAAAAGACTCAATGCATGTAAC